>NW_028274815.1:24715092-25965092 GCF_037043125.1 Eumetopias jubatus
CTTCCTCAGAAGCTGTCCCACTGACATGCCTCCCGGGGCCTTCGAGGACTCTGCTAATGAACCCCCAGCCCCGAAGTTACTGGCAGTTACTTCCCCGAAAGTCACACCACATCAAGGCGAGTTTGCAGGGACATGAATGTATGCCTGTTCCATCGAAGGAACCCATCTGGTGATTTTAGCTTCGATCTCCAGCAGCAGGACATAATGAAGGAAGCTCCTTTGAGGGAAGCAAAGCATTTTTCCATCCTGTCTCTCCTCCTTTACAGCAATGATTTTCAAAGCCTGATGAATACAAGATGTCTCCCTTTCTTCCAGGGAATGAGGAGCTGTTCTGTAGACTTTCATCAGGATATGGGACTATGGGCTACTTAGTAACAACTTAAATTGAGTTATTGAGGTCATTAAATGTTGTCATTCGTAAACTAAGAGTAGCTCATTATTAGAGTCTAGAGGAGTTTATTAAACTCTAGAGGAGTTTAATTCACTACCCACTAAAATGTGAGGATGCCTCACAAAGCCTGGCCATGTTTCCCAATTCCTACTTCCTGTTCACTCAATGTCTTAGAGGTAGTTGTACTCCAACAATTCTGAGGAAGTTGGCTTTCTTATCACTGGGTCTTCACTGCTGTTGTGACTTGCACTCACAAGGTGAATGATATTCCATATGATTTCTTACTAGCAACAAGATTACCACAACTATTGTGAGTTGGTGAGGTTCAAGAGCAGCCACTTTTGATTTTTTAAATATAAACTGATGTTCATTTAGCTTCTTATTATCAATTTAGAGTATTATCAATTATTCAGTTAACCCCATGGTATGCAGTGATATGTAGTTGCATTTACAGTATTTCAGGCCTATAATGTTTTCAATAATTACAGTTTAATATTAATCATTGATATCCCTGTGCTTTTATAAGGACACTTAATTTGTAATGTGCTGCCTGTGAATTTGTGCCATTGGAATAACTTGAACCTTCTTACCAGAGAAAGTATGACTAACTCACTGGGTTGTTTTAAGATCACAAGGCACTGTTTCAGCACGTATACTTGCCGATGCTCACTTTCCTCTTTTACAACGTAATTTGCAATATGCATTTCTTACTAGCACAGAGTTTATCACAGTTTGTTGATTTTCTTTTTTATCCTTACCATTTGTCTTCATCACTGAAAGAGGAAATGGGTAGGTCATGGGAACTTTGGCCTCATGCAAGTGGACTATGGTGAAAACCACAGAGGGACTCGGGAAGTTGGGAGGAGTTCTATGCGGGGAGCCCATGACCAGGGATTCGGGCCCCTCACCGCTTCATTAAAGCACAGCAGTTTGCCTCAAATCTGAGCACACACTGAGTTTCTATGTTTGCAGAAAGAACCCTGCTGCCAAAAAAATGTTTGAAATCTCTGCACTACATTTTTCAATTTATTCAAATACCACAGTCATTTAAAACAATGCTAGGAAAATCCAGAATGGAAACACTACCTTGTTAGTTATGGGAGTTGCTTTATTTTAAGAAAAGGAACACAGAAATGAAGAGTCAAAGCAATGAAAAAAACAAACGTGGAACCAGGTATAGAAGGTTTCATTCCACTCAATTTAACCTAGCAAAGCACCCAGCTGGGCGTTGGCAGGCAATGGGGTGGGAATGGTGCCGAGATGAAAGAGATAAGATCCTAGACTTTTTGGTCCAAGAGAACAATGAGAGAAGTTCAAAACTGGCGATGATACAGAAAAGAGATGCAAAAGGCACTGAGAGGAATGGGGGTTATGCAGAGGAGAGGGGGTCACTTTGACTGTGAGGGACCAGGGAGGACACCTCTCCCCCAGCCCTGGGTTGGCAGACTTATTCAGTCATCCAGGAAAAATTTACCACTGATAAGGCACTGGGCAAAACCAAGGAAAGGACATCAAGAGCCAGAGATTCCCTTTTCGCTCTTGACACCAAGGCAAGTGATGGAACTCAGGGCTTTCAAACTTGAATGCGCATACAAATTACCTGATTGTTGGGGGCTGCTAAAAAGCAAATTCTGGGGGTGCCTGAGTGGCTCAGTCGGTTAAGCATCTGCCTTCAGCTCAGGTCATGATGGGTCTTGGGATTGAGCCCCGCATCGGGCTCCCTGCTCAGTGGGGAGTCTGATGCTCCCTCCCCCTACCCCCCTCGCTTGTGCTCTCTCTTGCTCTCTCTCTCTCTCTCGCAAATAAATAAAATCTTTTTTTAAAAAAAAGCAAAATCTGATTCAGCAGGTCTGGCTTTGGCCCTGAGAACCTGCATTTCTAACAAGTTCCCAGGTGATGCCAATGCCAAGTATCAAGTCAGATACTTTGAGTAGCACGGATCTAATAAGCTCATGCCACACTTGGGTGGTTTGGGTGTTAGTAATACATTATAAGGCAAAAACTTCTGTGAGCAATACTGCTACTTGCCTAACCCAATATCCATTCTCCTTTTATTTTACTGTGGGAGCCCTGGTTTGTTTGGCAGGGTAATATGCTCAACTAAAACTGTTCGCTTCCCCAGTTTCCACTGGAGTGGGAGTAGGGCTGACATAATTCTGACAAAAGATTTTAGGTAGAAGACTAGGGAGAAGACATCCCTTCCTGTTTAAAATCACAAAACCTCTGATGGAAAGGTTTTGGTCTCTGTCTTGGCTTTTGGTGTTTTCTCCTTTTTCCTGCCTGAAACATGGGACTATCATCATGACACTGAAAACCTCACACTGGACATGGTGGAGGAAGAAGGAACAACCTGGGTCCTTCATGCCTCATGGATTGTGCCTACCTGCTGTTACCTGGTGTCTAGGTTTGGGTTTCCCCAGAAGCGGTCTTCAGACAAAAATTCAACTGTAGTTTATTTGGGAAGTAATCCCAGGAAACACCAGTAGGGGGATGGGAAGTGACACAGGGAAGGGAGGGAAGCCAAGAACTGTGTGTCACCCAGCCAGTTACCACAGTGGGAGGAAACTGGAGCTTAGTCCCAGTTTCTGGTAGACTGTGCAAAACACAAATAAGAATTATGCCACCAAGGGGTGAGGGGCTGGGGCGTGCATTCACGAAATCCCATCCAACCTTGGGGGAGACCGGCTTCTGCAGGGCATTAATTCTCCAGCACACTGCCCTGCCCTGCACACAAGCCAAACATGCTCCCACAGCCTAAAAAAGCCCTAGTACCAAGACTGGGGGTATTTGCAAAATCAGTGAGAACCTTGTAGACAGACGTGGGCAGCCAACAGCATCTGCATACAACTGGTAAAACTCAATCCAGACTCTGTTACCAGATTCAGGCACAATTCTAGCTGAAAACCACCTTACGAGTATTCTGATTTTAAAAGAGATTCTTCCCCCTATCACACAAACATAGAGGGCAATATTTAATGCTAAGCTACATATCTGTAATGGCAGAATCCAGAGCAGTATGTTTAGAAGCAGGAAGCTTTTTCTAGCAAACTTTAAAACACACTATATAGGCAACCACCTACTCTGCCAATGGGACCAGCCAGCAGGCCTCACCACAATGCGGGGATTTTGATATAACACCCAGAGCTTATAAATATGTTATTCACACAGAATATTTTCCCACTTAGTCTAGATTTTATTTTCTTAGTTCTTGGGCAAATCAAAGAGACTTTCAATGAGTTCAGGAAAAAGCATTCTCCAGGTAGGGAAAGCTCCCATCCTTCTAAATGATTAACATCCTTATGAATGACCTAGAAGATGAAATAAGGAGAAAGTTACTCGGAAGGACACATGGTACCGAGCTGAGACAAGACGGACATGTGAAGAACGAGTAAAAGAATGAGTTCATAAAGTTCTTGGATGTAGAAACTGGAAGCAAGTGTACTGAGATCATCTTCATTCTTGTCTGAGCCCTCTGGCTGACCTTGGGGGAGAGGAACGGCCCCTGTCTTGGACTCCACTCCACTGCCCACGGCCCCGCTCTGCACAGTGCCTGGGCGAAGAGCTGGCCGCAGCCAAGGCAACACAGACTGGGGATTAAGTAAGCCTAGAATTCCAAAGGTCAATGATTTCAAAGAAAAAAGCAGCAGAAAAAGCAGCCATCACCAAGAAGCAAAGAGCGGCAGAAGCTGCAGAGGTGCGGTGCACACCCCCTCCACCCCCCCACCGCTGGCCCCTGGAAAGAGCTGGCCCACCAGTGAGGAAACACAGGCAGTGCTGGGTCCTGGAGGAGAAGGGGAACCACGTCGCTTTGGAAGAATTTTGGGAACTTTTCCATACCAGGTTTCAACACAGCCAAACGGTGTGCAATGAAGTAAGTGCTTTTTCGACAGGAGAGTAAACACTCCATTTTCTTTGTGTTACACAAGTCCCAGTGAGAGAACTGTCCTTCCTTCCTGAATCCCCAGGGCCGTCTCCCTGAAGGGACCTGCATCAGCTCTTTCTCAGGTGTTGGCCAGCCTGCTACTCCACCTTCGTGAGTCTCAGCTTCCTGATCGACGACGTGAGACACAGTCGGCCTTTTCAGTGGTAGGACTGTTGCCAAAGTCAAACAGAAAAGGGATCAGAGATGAGCAATGGCTTCTGGATGGGAGTAAATGTAAAGTGCTGCTATTACAAACGTCACTCTTGTCTCCTCAAGAGCTCTGGGTCTGTCGTTCATACGTTCATACGGTATAACTGTTTACACACGGCTGGGACGTGGGCTACACTGTGTGGCTCTGAGCATTAAATGAAATGCTATCTATAGAGACTTAGCTCAGGCACATAATATGTATCTCTGTGCTGGCTGTTCTCATCATCATCCTCACCACGCTTCCTCCTCTACCTCCTCCACCACCATCTCCTCCTCACCACCACCATCTCCTCCTCACCACCACCATCTCCTCCTCACCACCACCATCTCCTCCTCCACCACCATCTCCTCCTCACCACCACCATCTCCTCCTCACCACCACCATCTCCTCCTCACCACCACCATCTCCTCCTCACCACCACCATCTCCTCCTCACCACCACCATCTCCTCCTCACCACCACCATCTCCTCCTCACCACCACCATCTCCTCCTCACCACCGTCCTCCTCACCACCGTCCTCCTCACCACCACTGTCCTCTTTGTAATTATCATGTGTCGTTCATTTTAAATTATAAATGCCCCTAACTGGTGAACATTCTCTTCCCTTGATTCATGGGCATTTGGCTGCTTGTGTTTCCTTTTTGAGCCAATGTCTGAACCACCAAGCAGCATTAGGAAAGTGAGCAGTAAGGCTTCCTCTGACACCCTGAGAGGTTTTTCCTCCTCCACAACAGGAATGGTGACTGGATGTGAGATGGCTCTGAAAACCAAGGGACCCTCCATCTTGTTTTTGCTTTTGCCTCATCTTCCATTTTGTCAGCAGTACTCACACAGGTGTTGTCACCACCGAGCCTGCAAATCTGCAGGCTGAAATTTTCAACCAAACAGTCAGAGAGCAGATTTTCATTGACCCTGAAGCTATTCAAAGGTGGCTTCTCCACCTGTGGATAAATGAGACACGTGCCCCTCATCTCCCTTCCAAGGATTCAGAGCATCAGAGAATGTGAATGCTGAAAAAGCCCACCCCAGTCCACGTCCCTTGCATTGTACAGACTGGGAAACTGGGACACAGAATAATAAAGGCCTTGTACGAGAAAACCCAGATAACGAGAGGTGGGCACAGGACCAGAACCCATGTCTGCTTAACTCCCAACCCAGTGTTCTTCTGCTACCTGCCGGCCCCTCCTCTCGGAGTCTGTGGGCACTGTCAGAGCCTTGGCAGGAGGGCTGGCAGAAAGGCAGTTCATGCAGGTGGGATAAGCCAGGAGCAGCTGAAAATCAGCTGGCTAGAGTCAAGTGAAACAAACACAGAAACAAGCCTCAGGACCAGAGATGCAGCCACGAAAAAAGGCAGGGACAGAGCGGGCATGTACGAGCAGTAGGCCGAACAGATGGGAGCCCAAACCCAACTGACAGTGACATCTAGCCAAGCTGCTTAGAGGCAATTACCTGGGAGCCAGACTCGTGGCACTCACTGCATGACTGGTTCCACATCTCCAGCAAGGCCAGCCCTGACCTGGAGTGACCAGGGATGGGGGCTGGGCTAGTGTTCTGAAACAGTAAGGGTCGCCTCTGGTTTCAGAAATTATTCTCATGATGGTTGTTCCAACCTTACCATTCTGAAAGGTCTCATGTGATGAAAGCTTAGGTCAAGGATGGAAACCACAGGCTGGGAGTGAGGGGTCCCCAAATCTTGAACATAAGAGTCTGGAAAAATGAGGCAGGAAGTTCACCCCAACTCCTGCACCAGGCTGAGCTTCTGCAAGAGCTGATGGTCAGGAGAATCAGAAGAAACCAGTCTTTACTGAAAAGACATCTTCATGTGTCTCACCTGTGCCTTAATAAATAAATCTTAGAAGTCAAACCCTTTTATTCCGAGCCAAATATACAGATTGTGTGGAAGACCAGGTTTCCTACCCACTGGCATCCCTTGAGCTCAATAAGAGTTTCTCTTGGTGAGAATAAAGAGGGCGTTCTAGGCAGAAAACAGTGTGTACGATGGTAGAGAGGCAAGAAACAGCATTTCTTTTGCTGACCAGAGAACACCAAGGACAGCTGGAAAATGGGGTGTATGAAAGGGGCAGCCACAGAAAGGCTTGGAAAGTAGGCAAGGGATGTATTTTGGAGTGCTTTGTGCACGGGGTAGGGTCCCTTGAATTTTATCACAATAGATCCTCATGACGACTCTCACCTACAGGTGAGTGTTCACACATTTGATATGTGCAAATTCTCCTACTCACTAAAATTTACTTGTAAGCCCAAGATCAATTCTTGCGGTGCTTTTGCAATCATTCACACAGGCAGAGCAGCAAAAAGTTTTGTGCATGATCCTAGCTGAGGTCAGACAAGGTAATGCTCCTTCTGTTTCAGCTCTCATACTATAAACGAGTGCCTCTTTTGCCATTTATTTAGTGCCACATTTTACACATTTTTGTGCTTTGTGTTGGTGATTTCACTGTTTAACATAGCCCCCAAGCATAGTGCTGGAGTGCTGCAGAGCAAGGAGCTAGAGGAAATGTGTGTGTTAGAGAGCTTCGTGCAGGTACGGGTTACAGTGCTGCTAACCATGAGTTCAATGTCAGCAAATCAATGATACATGTAACAGAAGAGGTCTTTAAACAGAAACACACATACAACAGGGTTCTGTATTGACATATTAATTAAACTGTTGGGACCAAAGGCTCACAGGTACCTGACTCTGTATTTCCCCTAAGAGTACTGGCTCAGTGTTCGCTGATGCAGTGTTCTCGGGGACTTTACAGAACATGACTACTGCAAATAAAGAGAATCCACTGTACTTGACATGACTTTATTTCACTTTTAAATTTCCTTCTCACAAATGAGGAACCTAGTCTCACAAAGCTGTCTTTCCCAAGGCCCCATTACCTACTAAGTGACAGAGCCAGGACTTGAACCCAAATGGTGTGATTCCCGCTCCCTTCGTATTTCTACTCTGAAATGCTACAGAGCCTAAAATAGCAGCAATGCCAGTGTCCCCAAACAGGCAGCCAGGCCATCAGGCTGAAGGATAATTCAGTGCATCTGCAAGGATGCCTCTCTGGCTCTCAGCTGGACGGAAAGGCCAGGGAAAGAGGTAGATTCCTGCCTGGCTCCACTTGAGCTGGGCTTCAGAAGGACTCAACCTATCAGTGGCCTGTTACAGGATCCACAGCAAGCTGCCGGCAGCCCCTGGGGGAGCTCAGTGTCTGAGTCACATCACAGCAGTCCCATGTCTGTATGCCTGATATTCCCTCCAGCAAGCCCAAAGCCCTCCTTCTGCCTCCAAGTCCTGCTGTGTTTCTGAGGAAGACTGACAGATTAGGAAGGCGATCCAAAGAGGAGATGGTGCTCTGGGGGGAAAACCATGAAGAGGAGGGCATGGGGGTGAGGCAGAGTTGCAGTTTTCTACTTGGGCTGTGTTTCTTTTGAGTTCTTAGATGCCTAATCTGAATTCAGCTGGCCTGCGTGACAATATAAACACCACTAGTGAGCGCTGAAATGCGCGCGCACGTGCGTGCGTGCGTGCTTGTGTGTGTGTGGCAAATGGGGTGAGGGGGGATCCAAAATATCAGAAAAGAGAAGAAAGGAATTTCTTCCCATCTGATATATTTGTAACTGACCATCTCCATGAGATCCCCCTTCAAATCTGCCAAAGCTGTAAGAGCAGAAAGTCCTTCCCAGACAAGGTTCCACCACGGGGAACAGAACCAAAGCTGAGAAATGCCAAACTCGGCTCGATTGCAGAAGCCTCAGGTTACTTGCAGAGTTTGTCTTAGGAGCCCAGTTCTCCTTCTGAGGGCTTCTGTCCCCAGACAGACACTCAGAGCCCCATGGGGTTGCCCTATGTCCGCCTCCTAAGAAGTGTGGGATTTAGGCTAAAAGGGACCCCACAGGCCAGTGAACCAGAACCCCTACCTAAGACAGAGACATACACCCTGACACTAGCTAGTAAGAGGGTCTTTCTACCTCTCCCGGAACACCTCTCCTGAGGTGTGAGTGGCGGCGGGGGATAGTCCTTACTACTTCCTTCCCGCAGCCACGGAGCTCTCCACGGAGCTCTCCACGCACTCCACTAACGCGAGGGCCAGCAAACGTGGCCTGCCGCTTGCTGTTGTGAATCCTGCTTTATGGTCACACAGCCATGCTTCCTGCGTGTCATCTATGGCTGCCTTCACACGACATGGCATGGCTGAGCCTCAGTGACAAAGACTGCACGGCCCACAAGGCCTAGAACACCTACTGTCTGTCCCCTCTACCGACAAAGTTTCCCAACCCCTGCTTTTAATGCAATGGATGCGTTTTCCTACGTTACACTGAAATCTGAAATCAGCCCTGTGGGTCATCCTTCTCCCCTGCAGTGCCAAGGGAGGCTCTGCCCTTCTCCATCAGACAACCCTTCAGTTTTATATAATCGATCACTGTGGCCTGCTCTTCGTTCTCCCTTCCCTGAGATGGAAACCCCTGCCTTATCCAGTCATTGCTTGTATTTCAGAGGAGGACCCATGCCCAGCCGTGCCTGGTCATGCCCTGCATTCAGAGGAAGCTCTGTATTTCTCATGCCCACTCCCACCCCACCCCGACCTCCACCCCAGAAATCTTTGGGTAGGTACTTACACATAGAGTGCTAGATATAACCTGTATTTATTCAGCCTTCACAAAGACCCTGTCCGGTGAGGTGTGCTTTGCCTATTAATCAATCTATAGCCCCCAGCCAAGTTGGGGGGGCAGGGTAGGGTAGCAAGCAATTGCAGACAAGAAGGGAAAAAAATATTTCAACTCATGGTGATTAACATAACAATAAAAAATTTTTAAAAAATACTTCAACTCAGTTTGGCTGGATATTAAAATCAGTGATTGTTGTAGCAAAAAAAAAAGAGCTTACAGACCAATTCCTTTATTTGACAGATGAGTGAGCAGAGGCCCAGAGAGCTTATGGAACTTGCTCAAGGTCACAAAACTGAGCAGTGGCGGGATTTAGACCAGAACTCAGGTGTCCTGAATCCAGGATTATTCTTCCCACTGTTGTTTTTATTTTTCTCTCTCCATATTGCTCATTCCCTTAGAGCTGCTGCAAAAATGTTTTGAGTATCTCAGTGAACGTAACCTGGGAGACGAGGAGATCTTTCCTAGGCCATAATATCCTATATCCAAGGATTGCCCTTCATCCATCCCACTCCCCCAGCTCTCTGAGACCTGGAATCAGACCCAGGACATTCAGGGGAAAAAATAAATTATTGACATTTATAGAACTGATATAATTTATTGAGCACTTACTATGTACCAAGCACTCTGACAACTGCTTCCACACCGATCATCTCATTTAATCCTTACCACAACAAAATAGATATTATTGTTATCCACACTGTATGACTCAGGAAGTAGGGTTTTAAAGAGCCAGACAGAGGCTATTTGGTGCAACTGGGATACCAAAGGGATAATTTAACTCCAGAGCTGGAGCCCGGGGCCCCCACACTCGCCTCTTCCTGCTGTTGAAATGTCCCTGGAGCTCATCTACGGCACGCCGAGAGCCAGGCCTTCCCACACATCTGTGAGTCTGTGAGGCTTTTACTTGCTTGTCCTCTCCCTAATACTCTTCTCTTTCTCTTCTGTTATTTTCATGCTCAATGATTTTTTTTTTTTTTTTTTTTTTTGCTCAACCGATCTATCATGGGCCCTACAAATCTTTGTTTCCTCTTCCTGTTTTTCTCTCCTCTCATTTTTTTCTCTTCCCTTTAAAGGCTTAGATCTGCCTAGAGCCCCCAGAGGCATTCCCAGCTCTGACAAGGAGTGCCGGAATAAGAATTCGCTTCCCTCTGGATCCTGTTCGGTTAGAGGCACGATCAACGCTATGAAGCCTACCTCCTCCAGCAGGCACCTGGCCTTGACCTGTAAAAAGGGATAACCTTGGACCCTGATTTCAGTTCTTCTCTTATTAGACCTCTCTACAGCACATTCTGTGAGCAATGCAGGAATACAAAGAGGAAAATATAGTCCCTGCCCTCCTGGAGTTTACTGCCTAAAGGGACAGAAAAACACATGCACAGATCATTCCAAAACAATGTGGGATATGAGGCAATTTATGAAGCCCAGAGGAGGGGCATCTGACTTAGCCTAGTGGGGGTCAGGGAAAGTTCAAGAACAGAGAGAAACCGTTAAGCTGAGTACTTTTGGATCAGTAAAAGCCGCCCAAACCCAGGAAGGGGAAGAAAGCATGGGTTCATGCAGAGGGTTTAACACCCTCAGTCTGGGGCCCACTGAGGATGGAGGATGAAGGGTCCTCCTCTCATGTAATAGCCACCATTCAGTGAGCACTTACACCTTATCACTAGGGCTTAGAGACACTAAGTTCCTTGCCCAGGCTTGTGCAAATGAGAAGGGGCAGGGGTGGGGGTGGCAAAGTGCTTGCTCTCATTTTTAAGCCCAAGCTCCTAACCTCTATGTACATTCCTGTCTTCCCTGGAGCAGCGTGAGCTTTTCTCTGCCACCGAGACATGCACTCAGACCATTCGTAAGAGGTGAAGGTGGGGACTGAACATGCTCAAGAGGGTTCCACAAATCCTCAGGAAGGGCCTGGGCAGCCATGTGCCCTCCCAGCAGCACCCCTCCTCTGGCACAGCAAGAAAGGCAAGTGGTGCTTTTGTACCCTCTCTCTCAGGTCCCCTGAGAATGGTACCTGGGATCTGTGTCTCCCTCCCCACCACTGCAAGGCCCCTGCCTTATGCCTGAGTATCTGGGTGCCTGCGAACCGGTAGTCACAGGGGGCTCTGCAGCCCGTCGGGGCACAGTCCCTCAGCCCCCCTCTCCTCCTGCCTGCGTCTCTGTCTTCCTCGGTCCTGGAGTCAGGCTGAGCTTCAGACTGGCCCCAGCACAACTTTGGCCTGGAAACTGCCAACTACTTTTTGGTAATGACATCACCAACGATGGATCCATGTTTTACTTCTTCCAGCCCCTTGTTGAACTTAAGTAACCAAGACTTAAAAACAAAAACAAACACAAACACAAAACAAGAGTCAGCAGGTCTATGACAAGTAAAGAAAGCTCTGCAGGTGGAGCCGCGGCCAAGGCCAGGTCCAGAGCAGCTGGGGAAGCTCCACTGCAGGTTGGAGCCTGTGGATGCACCTCCCTTTGGGCCCAGCAGCTGGGGCCCGGCCACGATGGTCCAAGGGCCAGGTGCAAGACGACAAAGCCAGGCCTCCTTGGAACAGAAGCCAGCTGCCGAGGCTAAAAGAGACTTACGAGGCCAATAAACAGTGGGCTTGTTTTCGCCTAAAGGCCCCAAGGGTGTTAGTTATAGTCAGAACAATCTTCTTAAATCAAACGCTGTGTGTTCTGGCCTCCAATCTTATGTCTGAGCCATGTTAAGCTCTGGGAGAAGTTACCTGTGGCAGGTACCCAACACCGGAGAAAGCAGCAGCGTTTCAAGTCAGAAGAGCCGGATGGCCTCCGTCACTTGCTGGCCGCGAGACCCGGAGCTCAGCCCGAATCTCCCTGAGCCTGTTTCCTCACCTATAAGATGAATGAAGGATGTATTAGACAGACCATGGAAACCTCACTCCGAGAATCAACTGAGTTAAATTATGCAGAGGGCAGACACATAGTACGAGCTTAATCTCTCCTCCCTTTCAGTGAAGACTTCCTTGTTCGTATACTGGATTCTCTTTTCCTTTCAGAGAACTATCGGAACACAACAGTTACTGTATCGTAATAATTACTTTATAAACTCTCTCTTTCCCATTTGATTGAGAATGCCTTAAGAAGAAAGGCTGTATCTTATCTTTCTTTGTATAGCTCACACTTGAGACACAGCACACGTGCCAAAAAAAAAAAAAAAGACTTGTTAAATGATGCATCCACGTGCTTAGTGGAATAAATAATAACTAGAAATTTCCATATGTATTAATTAAAATCTTTTTCTCCACTGCTCTCTCCTTTTCTTGCTCTTCCAGCTTTTCATGCACCGATTCAGCAAACATTTGGTGATGAGTTCTTCTGTGGTATCCCCACTCCGGGCCCTTCGGAGGACATAATGGCACAAGAGCGATGGTCCTCCAACTCTTCTAATCCTGTCGGAGTAAGAACGTGGGTCTAAAAGCCAAAACAGTGGTGTGGGCCATGTCTTGTAAGGAATCTCTCTGGCGTTCAAAGTGCTCCGTGAGTTTAGAGGAAGGAGCAATCCCTGGGGTGGCAACGGCAGCTTTGCAGAGTACACGGCCTTCGAATGGCCCCTCTGGGTTTGTTTCACCCTGGCCTGGGTTCTAAGACTTTCTTATAGTGCTCCCAAGCAAAAAGAGGCTAATGATTAGAATGCAGACAAGATGAAGGAAAAAAGACTCCTAGCCATTGGCCAGACCTCGCTGTAATCAGGAAAAACTTTCCAGCGAGACTTCATACAGAGAACAGGCCCATGGCACCACCTGGCTACTAGAGTCTGAGGCCAGATGAAGGCCATTTGGGGCCCAAGGCACCGCCAGGAACTGCCTTATCCTGTTTTGTCACTCATCCATGCCCCACCATTAACGTGACTCAGCTTGCATCTGTGTCTGCTTCACTCCATGTGTTTCAGACTCTGCAGCTCCTCGACCCTCTCAGCATCACCTAACAGCTAAGACAGCATCAAGGATCCAATTGAGTCTCCATCAGTCTAACAAGGTAAAACAAGTCAAAAATCACCTGAAAGGCTGCTGTCCTATCTATAGATGGGTTTTCCTTGGGTCATGGCCAAGCCTCATATAATCAACAGTGAAAGGGGAGCAAGAGGGGCCCATAGTACAACATGGCACGTGTTACTGAAGGGACCTCCTGTGACCAGCTCTCTCAGTCTGGCCTCTGGGCAGACTCTGTTAGAAGGATATTGATAAGGTAAGTACTCTGAACGGCAGGCCCCATCTAGCCCTGAAGCTTGGGTCGGGTGCATAGGAGGAGACTATAGGTGGGGTACGGGAAAGGAGAGGGAACATTCCAGTGGAAAAAACAAGTGGAGGCTTGGTGACAACAACACTCAGGACAAAGCTATCACTCTAGATTTTGTGATCCTGGCTTGGCCTTTGGAAAGTCAGGATTTGGAGAAGTTCCAGAAAACCAAGATTATTTATTGCATGGTAAATATTGATCCTTGGTAAAAGGAGAAACACTAATTCAGAAATGAATAGTTTCATACCTAGGAAAGTTTTAAAATGCAGAATGCATTAATAGGGTTGAAAAAAAAGTATGTGTGTTTTTTGTTTTTTGAAACGCCAGGTCTAAATTTAACATAAAATTTAGTCCAAACCGCATAGGACAATACAAGGGTGGCACTGCTGAGAGGCAGACAGCTTGGCAATGACCCCTGTTAACAAAATTATTGGTAATTAAAACGTATTCCCAAAGATGGTGGACGGAACACATGTCTTATTCCTCCCAAGACCTCCTTAAAGATCCAACAGGGTAGGAGGGGTTCACCAGCAGACCAGAGTGCTCAACAAAGGGAAAAGGAAATCACTTGATACGTATTGACTGATAACAGATGAAACTGCGTCCTAGAATACACAGAGCTGGCCAGAAATGAGGAAGAAGTGAAGCTGTCTGGCAAACTCCAATGGGGACAAGTACAGTGGAGCCCACCAGAGTCAGAAAGGAGACAAGCACAGAGAGTTTCCAATCAGCCTGCTCCCAGACTCCCTTGAACACGGGGCGGACAAAGCCTGCAGCATGATGAAGAAACACCAAGATGAAAAGAAAAGGTCCCCAGTGGAATTCGAGACAATGCTGCATTAACAAAACAAGACCAGGGTGCCATTTTTTTTTTTTAAATATCAGAAAATATAATAAAGATCTCTTGGAAATCAAAACTAAAATTTCTTCGAAGTAAAAATAAATAAATAGAATCATGAGAAGATAAACGTAGAGGACTACTTTCTGAAGGTAGAACAACAACAACAAAAAGCCAAAGTGATTGGTGCAAAATACAATAGAAAGGAGACACAGTGGTCAATTCAGAAAGCCTAGATTCAGTGGACGGGGCTCCTAAAAGAGAAAACATAAGTGTCAAGGACGATGACACACATCCTCCTTGATGACACAAGAAAATGTCCCACATCCAGACACGTGAGCACCAAGCCTCATACAAGCTCAGAAAAACTATCGGGGCCGGGGTGGTGCGGGGGAGCAGGAGCAGAGGGTATGTTTCCTTACAGAAGAAAAACATTTCAGGTTGACAACATATTTCTCATCAGGAACACTGGATGCTAGAATGTAACAAGAATATCTTAAAGGCTGAGGAGAAAATATTTTCATCTATAGTTTTATAATCAAGAAAGGTGTGAAAGGAGAATAAAAGTATTTTGGACCAATAAAACCTCAGGAAGTTAATATTCCACGTATCTCCTCTTAAAAGTTGCTTTCGGGTGTACTTCGACAAATTAGGGATGGGAAAAAACAAAGAGGCAGCTGAGGGATCCAGGAAATAATGGATGCAACAAGGATGACAATACAAAAAAAAAAATGTCCTAGTGGGAGAGCACAGTGAAGAATGAATCAGGGAGACTTAACCCTCTCAAAAGGAAGTTCAAAGTGAAAAAAAACAAACAAACAAACAAAAAACCCAAAAACAAGCAAAGAGAAAACAGGAGCCAGAGGAGGGAGGGAGAAGGGACTCAACAGAATGGAGTATGAAATCACATTTAGAAGGATAAAAGCCCAGAAAACCTTGGCAGTAAATAAAGGAAGGCACTTAGATACTCCAAGAAAAACAAAAAGCTCTCAAGAAAGCTATGGTCCAAATATAAAGTGGCTGGTTCAACACCGGACAGATAGGTTATCCTTGAAGAAATGAAATAGATGCTGAACAATAGAGAGACTGAGTGGTGAAGGAACCGGGTGAAAAGTGATGCATTTCTCCCCTTAACAAGTTAAGTGTGATGCCATCAGGATGCAGGTTGGGGAGGGGCTAGTACAAGAAAGGCAAAGTCCAAAATATGAAATAAGCTTAAGTATGACATGATTCTGAGCAATTGGAGGAACGTAAGAAAGACTATCTAGTTGAGGATTTTTTTCCTTTGAGCGGCACAAGAGCGAGGACATGCAGCCATAGAGGAAGAAATGTAATAAGAGCACAGAACTTGGCCATGCAATAAACAGCATCTCCTCATGATAACTGGAAAGTTTTGCGTTCATTTCCACTTTTAGAATCAATTGAAGGCAAAGAAAATTTCATTATAATTCCAAAATATAATTATGTAGATACTCTCAACTTTAGCAATCTAAAGGTTTAGCTCACAGAAATTCAGAGTTGAAGAAGTAAAGGGAAGTGTTTTCATTTTACAAAGTGGAAGTCAAGAGGTATGGTCTTTACTTGCTATCATAAGGTACAGTGGTTTAATAGAGTATTTAAAATTTTAAAGCTAGGAACTGAGAGTAGAATGGTTACCAGGGGTATGGGGTGAAGGGATAGAGAGGGCGGAAGGGGGAGATGTTGGTCAAAAAATCCAAACTTCCAGTTATAAGACCTAAGGCACAGCATGGTGACTATAGTTAACAATACTGTATTATATACTTAAAAAGTTGCTAAGGGAGTAGATCTTAAATACTCTTAACACACATACGTGCACAAAAGTAATTATGTGATGTGATGGATGTGCTAACTAACCTTATTGTGGTAATCATTTCACAATACACACTTGTACCAAATCATCATATTGTACAACTTAAATTTACATAATGTTCTATGTCAATTATATCCCAATAAGCCTGGGGGGGGAAAAAGCCAAAGGAACCGTAAGTAGTGACATCATTCTTCTAGAAGAACGGAAAGGGGAGGATGAGAGGATAAATAAGCTGCATCTTCCTTCACCATAGGAGGAAGTCAGCTGACACTCTCTCAAGTTGAGAGTGGTATCAGTGTGCCATATAACACATATACTGGGAGCCAGACTAAATCCGGGAAGGATTCAAAGATATTGCTTCTGAGAAACAGCCAAGGGTGAGGACAGGAAGGGCAGGGTGTGGACTGGGGGGAATTGGTTTCATTATAAATCATGTGTGTATATTAGTTTAATGATTGCTTTATTTAAAAGAAAAAAGATTATTTCCAAAAGGGTTATTAAAAATCTTAAAATCCATAATCCATGAATAATGTGGCGTATCCCTGATTTTTTTTACTAAAGAGCAGTCTAATTCTCTAATTCACACATAATACAGTGCAAGCCTTACAGAGCTTTGGATATTATTCTTAGCCACATTAATTTTGTTCTCAATTTTGTATTTTCAGATCATTTCAGGCTTACAGAAAAGTTGCAAGAATACCACAAAACGTTTCATACAAGCTTTGCCCATATTTTTAACATCGTGCCACTCTTTCTCTCTATGTATTTTTATAATACACGTGTTATTAAAGTATTATAATTAATGCCTTGTAACTATATAATTATTATTTCACATTTTAAATAATTTTTTCTGAACCATTTGAGAGTCTACGGCCATGCCACCCTGAATGTGCCCAATCTCGTCTGAACCATTTGAGAGTGGGTTATATATATCATGTTCCTTTACCCTTAATATTTCAACGTACCTTTCCTAAGAACAGAGATATTCTCTTATAAAACCATAGTATAGTTACCAAGTCCAGGAAATTTAACCTTAATATGTTTTTATCTAACTACAGATTCTCTGATTTTATCAATTATCCTAATAACACCTTTTGCAGTAGTGTTTGTTTGTTTGTTTGTTTGTTTTCCCGAAAAGGATCCAGGTCCAGGATTACATTGCATTCAGCTGTCATGTTTCTTTAGTATTCTTTAACCTGAAACAGTTCCTCAGTTTTTCTTTGTTATTAATTACATTGATAGGTTTGAAGATTACAGGTCGGTTGTTTTACAAAATTTGTCTCAATTTGGGTTTGTTTGATGTTTCCTGATGATTAGACTCATGTTATGTATATACGTGTAGTTTTGTTAGATATTACCAAATTGCACCAATCACATTCCTACCACCAATGAATGATACTTCCTATTTTTCAATTCTATTTCTGAAGATGAGAAACAGTATTTCAGTATAATTTTAATTTCTCCTAATTATAAAGTTGCACGTGGCTTTTTATGACTGAAAACTTTATTTTGAGGTCATCAAATTTATTAATCTTTTCTTTTAGTCCATTTGGATTTTACAGCCAAAGTTCAAAGCAGAATTAATAAGGATATACCCAGGTCATACCTAAATTCAACCATATTTTATTCCAGCACTTGTGAGGTTTTATTGTTCCCGTTCAAGTCTCTGATCCATTTAGATTGCTGCGACAGATAATCCCATGTGGTCACTGTGCATAATCCTTTTTACATGTTGCTGGATTCAGTTTAAGAATTTTTGCCTTTATTTTCATAAGGAATAATGTGCTTGCCGTGTGATGTCATTGTTTGCCTTTGGTGTCAGGGTAATAGTGGCCTCAAAGAATGAGTTGGAAAGTGCTCCCTTCTCCTTTGTTTTCTGAAAGAGTTTGTGTACAATTGGCATATATTTGATTGAGTTCATCTAGGCCCGGGTTTTTCTTTGTGGGATCATTTTTAATTACAAATTCAACATTTTTTACTCTTTGTATTCCTATTCAAATTTTCTATTTATTCTTTAGTCAGTCTGGGTAATTTGTATCTCCCTAGGAATTTGTTCATTTCATCTAAATTGTCAAATTCGTTGACCTAAAGATTTATAGTATCTCTTTATAATTCCTTTGAATTTCTGATTTTTGGCAGTTTGCCTTTTTTTTCCTTTTCTTTTCTTTCCTATTTTTTTTTCTTTTTTTGGTCAGTCCACCTGAAGATTAATCTTTATTTAAAAAATATTTTCAAGAGACAAATTTCAGTTTCATTGAGTTCCTCTAATGTTTCTCTGTTTTCTATTGCATTAAAAATATATTATGTCTTTCCTTATACTTACTTTGAATTGATTTGTTCTGTTTCTAGCTTTTTGAAGTGGAAATTTAGATTATTGATTTTGGATCTTTCTTCCTTTCTCATATAAGCATTTTAGAGCTATAAATTTTCCTCTAAGCACTGCTTTGGCTGCAGCTTAAAACTTTTAATATGTTGTATTTTATTTCCATTCTCTTCAAACTATTTTCTAATTTGCCCTGTGATTTATTCTTCCACCCATGAATTATTTAGAAGTGTGCCTAAGTTCCAAAATTGGAGGATTTAAGTTTTTTCTTTCTGTTATAGATTTCTAATTTATTTCTGTTGTGATTGGAGAACATGTATGATTTTGATCCTTGTAAGTCTATTAAGACTTGTTTTATAGCCTAGCATAAATTCTATCCTTGAGAATATTCCATGTGCACTTGAAAATAATGTGTATTCTGCTGTTGCTAGGTGGCATGCTGTATAAATATCTGGTTAAGTCTTCTATATAATTATTAATGTTCTGTCTAGTTCTACTTCTATTGATGGTGAGGTACTGAAATCTGCAACTATTATTGTTACTGAATTATCTGTTCTTCCATTCCTTTCTGCCAGTTTTGCTTTATGGATTTTGGGGCTCTGTTGTTAGGTGTTTATAATTGTACTATCTTCTTGATGTATTCACTCTTGTATCATTATGAAATTTCCCTCATTCTCTCTAGTTCTAGGTCTTGTCTTCAAGTGTACTTTGTGTGGTATTATTTATACCCATTCCACTTCTCTTATAGTTTCCCTGGTATAACCTTTCCATATTATTTGTGTATTTGAACATAGCTCTCTTGTAAATAGCATAGAGTTGAACTGTAATCAAGCCCAAGCTCCTTCTGCATGACACACAATGAACCATTAAGTCGAGAGGCAAGATGTTGGGACAAGGAAAGCGACTTTATTTGGAAAGCCAGAAAACTGAGGAGATGGTAGACTATTGTCCCAAAGAACCATCTCCCCCAGCATATTTGAGCTTCTTTTATGTTAGGAAGAGGGGGATGTAGAAGGGGGTTGGAGTCAAAAGGTGACTGACATCTGTAGACATCTGAGGAAGGTTGTGTAACTCATTTTGTCCTTAGCCAGTTGATCTTCGCATAGAAGAATCTGGTCATGTTGCTCCTATAAGTCTTAAACATAGCATAATCATTTCGGTACATACTTCCTTAACTCCGTGACTGAGATGGGTTTAGGGTAAAAAAGCAGTGCAGGGAGGAGGAGCAAGATGGCGGAGGAGTAGGAGACGTAAATTTTGTCTGGTCCCAGGAATTCAGCTAGATAGGGATCACACCATTCTGAACACCTACGAACTCAATAGGAGACCAAAGAAAAGAATAGCAGCAACTCTGAACAGAAAAGCGACCACTTTCTGAAGGTCTCTTCTGATTTGTTTAGTGTATATTTTAATGGGGTCATTGTTACCCTGTTAGCATTTTGTTCTCTCATTCATCTATTCTCCTCTCGACAAAATGACAAGACGGAAAAAATCACCTCAAAAAAAGGAACAAGATGCAATACCGACTGCCAGGAACCTAATCAATACGGACATTAGTTAGATGTCTGAACTAGAGTTCAGAACGATGATTATAAAGATATGAGCTGGGCTTGAAAAAAGCATGGAAGATACTAGAGAAACCTTTTCTGGAGAACTTAAGGAACTAAAATCTAACCAAGTCGAAAATCAAAAAGGCTATTAATGAGGTGCAATAAAAATGGAGGCTCTAGAGGCACTTGGGTGGCTCAGTTGTTAAGCTTCTGCCTTCGGCGCAGGTCATGATCACAGGGTCCTGGGATTGAGCCCCACATTGGGCTCACTGCTCCACGGGAAGTGTGCTTCTCCCTCTCCCACTCCCTCTGCTTGTGTTCCCTCTCTCACTGCGTCTCTCTCTGTCAAATAAATAAATAAAATCTTTAAAAAAAAAAAATGGAGGCTCTAACTGCTAGGATAAATGAGGCAGAAAAGAGAATTAGTGATATAGAAGACCAAATGACGGAAAATAAAGAAACTGAGAAAAAGAGAGATAAACAACTACTGGATCACGAGGGCAGAATGCGAGAGATAAGTGATACCATAAGATGAAACAATATTAGAATAATTGGGATCCCAGGAGAAGAAGAAAGAGAGAGAGGGCAGAAGGTATATTGGAGCAAATTATAGCAGAGAACTAGCCCTCATTTGGGAAAGGAAACAGGCATCAAAATCCAGGAGGCACAGAGAACCCCTCTCAAAATCAATAAAAATAGGTCAACACGCCAACATCTAATAGTAAAACATATGAGTCTCAAAGACAAAGAGAAAATCTTGAAAGCAGCTCAGGACAAGAGGTCTGTAACCTACAATAGTAGAAACATTAGATTGGCAACAGACCTATCCACAGAGACCTGGCAGGCCAGAAAGGACTGGCATGATATATCAGAGCACGAAAGGAGGAAAATAGGCAGCCAAGAATACTATATCCAGCTAGGCTGTCATTGAAAATAGAAGGAGAGATAAAAAGCTTCCAGGACAAACAAAAACGAAAGGAATTTGCAAACACAAAACCAGCCCTACAAGAAATATTGAAAGGCATCCTCTAAGCAAAGAGAGAGCCAAAAGTAACATAGACCAGAAAGGAACACAGACAATATACAGTAACAGTCACCTTGTAGGCAATACAATGGCACCAAATTCATATCTTTCAATAGTTACCCTCAATGTAAATGGGCTAAATGCCCCAATCAAAAGACACAAAGTATCAGATTGGATAAAAAAACAAAACCCATCAATATGCTGTCTGCAAGAGACTCATTTTAGACCCAAAGACACCTCCAGATTGAAAGCGAAGGGGTGGAAAACCATTTACCATGCTAATGGACACCAAAAGAAAGCTGGGGTGGCAATCCTTATATCAGACAAATTAGATTTTAAACAAAAGACTGTAATAAAAGATGAGGAAGGACACTGTATCATACTAAAAGGGTCTATCCAAAAAGAAGATCTAACAATTGTAAATACCTATGCCCCTAACATGGGAGCAGCCAATTATATAAGCCAATTAGTAACAGAAGCAAAGAAACACATCGACAACAATACAATAATAGTAGGGGACTTTAACACCCCCCCGTCACTGAAATGGTCAGATCATCTAAGCAAAAGATCAATAAGGAAATAAAGACTTTAAATGACACACTGGACCAAATGGACTTCACAGATATACTCAGAACATTCCATCCCAAAGCAACAGAAAACACATTCTTCTCTAGTGCCCATGGAACATTCTCTACAATAGATTACATCCTAGGTCGCAAGTCAGGTCTCAACCGGTACCAAAAGATTGGGATCACTCCCTGCATATTTTCAGACCACAGTGCTTTGAAACTAGAACTCAATCACAAGAGGAAAGTCGGAAAGAACTCAAATACATGGAGGCTAAAGAACATCCTACTAAGGAATGAATGGGTTAACCAGGAAATTAAAGAAGAATTTAAAAAAAAAATACATGGGGGTGCCTGGGTGGCTCAGTTGGTTAAGCGACTGCCTTCAGCTCAGGTCATGATCCTGGAGTCCCGGGATCGAGTCCCACATCGGGCTCCCTGCTAAGCAGGGAGTCTGCTTCTCCCTCTGACCCTCCCCCCTCTCATGTGCTCTCTCTCTCTCTCATTCTCGCTCTCTCAAATAAATAAATAAAATCTTTAAAAAAAAATAAAAATAAAAATAAAAAATAAAAAAAATACATGGGAACAAATGAAAACGAAAATACAACTGTTCAAAATCTTTGGGATGCAGCAAAGGCAGTCCTAAGAGGAAAGTATATAGCAATACAAGCCTTTCTTGAGAAACAAGAAAGGTCTCAAATACACAACCTAACCCCACACCTAAAGGAACTGGACAGGGAACAGCAAATAAAGCCTAAACCCAGCAGGAGAAGAGAAATAATAAAGATCAGAGCAGAAATCACTGAAATAGAAACCAAAAGAACAGTAGAACAGATCAACAAAACTGGGAGCTGGTTCTTTGAAAGAATTAATAAGAGAGATAAACCCCTGGCCAGACTTATCAAAAAGAAAAGAGAAATGACCCAAATCAACAAAATCATGAAGGGAAAGAGGAGGGATCACAACCAACACCAAAGAAATACAAACAATTATAAGAACATATTATGAGCAACTCTATGCCAGCAAATTAGGTAATTTGGAAGAAATTTGGAAGAGACGTATCAACTACCAAAATTGAACCAGGAAGAAATAGAAAACCTGAACAGACCTATAACCACTAAGGAAATGGAAGCAGTCATCCAAAATCTCCCAACAAACAAGAGCCCAAGGCCAGATGGCTTCCCAGGGGAATTCTACCAAGCATTTAAAGAAGAATTCATACCTATTCTCCTGAAACTGTTCCAAAAAATAGAAATGGAAGTAAAACCTCCAAACTCGTTTTATGAGGCCAGCATTACCTTGATCCCAAAATCAGACAAAGACCCCATCAAAAAGGAGAATTACAGACCAATACCCCTGATGAACATGGATGCAAAAATTCTCACCAAAATACTAGTCAATAGGATCCAACAGGACATTAAAAGGATTATTCACCACGACCAAGTGGGATTTATTCCTGGGCTGCAAGGTTGGTTCAACATCCACAAATCAATCTATGTGATACAATACATTAATAAAAGAAAGAACAAAAACCATACGATCCTCTCAATACATGCAGAAAAAAATTTGACAAAGTACAGCAGCCTTTCTTGATCAAAACTCTTCAGAGTATAGGGATAGAGGGTACATACCTCAATATCATAAAAGCCATCTATGAAAAACCCACAGCGAATATCATTCTCAATATGGAAAAACTAAGAGCTTTCCCCCAATGGCCAGGAACATGGCAGGGATGTCCACTATCACCACTGCTATTCAACATAGTAATAGAAGTCCTAGCCACAGCAATCAGACAACAAAAAGAAAAGAAAGGCATCTGAATCGGCAAAGAAGAAGTCAACCTCTCACTGTTTGCAGATGATACGATACTTTATGTGGAAAACCCAAAAGACTCCACCCCAAAACTGCCAGAACTCATACAGGAATTCAGTCAAGTAGCAGGATATAAAATCAATGCACAGAAATCAGTGGCATTCCTATACACCACCACCAAGACAGAAGAGAGACAAATCAAGGAGTCGATCCCATTTACAACTGCACCAAAAACCATAAGATACCTAGGAATAAATCTAACCAAGGAGGCAAAGTATCTGTACTCAGAAAACTATAAAGTACTCTTGAAAGAAATTGAAGAAGACACGAAGAAATGGAAAAACGTTCCATGCTCATGGATTAGAAGAACAAATATTGTGAAGATGTCAATGCTACCTAGAGCAATCTACACATTCAATGCAATTCCTATCAAAATACCATCCACTTTTTTCAAAGAAATGGAACAAATAATCCTCAAATTTGTATGGAACCAGAAAAGACCCCGAATAGCCAGAGGAATGTTGAAAAAGGAAAGAAAAGCTGGTGGAATCACAATTCCGGACTTCCAGCTCTATCACAAAGCTGTCATCATCAAGACAGTATGGTACTGGCACAAAAACAGACACATAGATCAATGGAACAGAATCAAGAGCCCAGAAATGGACCCTCAACTCTATGGTCAACTCATCTTTGACAAAGCAGGAAAGAATGTCCAAAGGAAAAAAGACAGTCTCTTCAACAAATAGTGTTGGGAAAATTGGACAGCCACATGTAGAAGAATGAAACTGGACCATTTCCTTACACCACACACAAAAAGACACTCAAAATGGATGAAAGACCTAAATGTGAGACAGGAGTCCATCAAAATCCTAGAGGAGAACACAGGCAGCAACCTCTTCGACCTCAGCCGCAGCAACTTCTTCCTAGAAATATCGCCAAAGGTAAAGGAAGCAAGGGCAAAAATGAACTATTGGGACTTCATCAAGATAAAAGCTTTTGCACAGCAAAGGAAACAGTCAACAAAACCAAAAGACAACCGACAGAATGGGAGAAGGTATTTGCAAATGACATATCAGATAAAGGGCTAGTATCCAAAATGTATAAAGAACTTATCAAACTCAACACCCAAAGAACAAATGATCCAGTCAAGAAATGGGCAGAAGACAGAAACAGACATTTCTCCAAAGAAGACATCCAAATGGCCAACAGACACATGAAAAAGTGCTCAACATCGCTCGGCATCAGGGAAATCCAAATCAAAACCTCAATGAGATACCACCTCACACCATTCAGAATGGCTAAAATGAACAAGTCAGGAAACGACAGATATTGGCGGGGATGCGGAGAAAGGAGAACCCTCCTACACTGTTGGTGGGAATGCAAGCTGGTGCAGCCCCTCTGGAAAACAATATGGAGGTTCCTCAAAAACTGGAAAATAGAGCTACCACACGACCCAGCAATTGTGCTACTGGATATTTACCCCAAAGATACAAATGTAGGGATCCGAAGGGGTATGTGCACCCCGATGTTTATAGCAGCATTGTCCACAATAGCCAAACTGTGGAAAGAGCCAAAATGTCCCTTGACAAATGAATGGATAAAGAAGAGGTGGTGTACATATACAATGGAATATTATGCAGCCATCAAAAAAAATGAAATCTTGCCATTTGCAATGACGTGGATGGAACTAGAGGGTATTATCTTAAGGGAAATAAGTCAATCAGAGAAAGACATGTATCATATGATCTCACTGATATGAGGAATTCTTAATCTCAGGAAACAAACTGAGGGTTGCTGGAGTGGTGGCGGTTAGGAGGGATGGGGTGGCTGGGTGATAGACACTGGGGAGGTATGTGCTATGGTGAGCACTGTGAATTGTGTAAGAGTGTGGAATCACAGACCTGTACCTCTGAAACAAATAATACATTATATGTTAAAAAAAAAAAAGATAGTAGGAAGGGAAAAATGAAGGGGGTGGGAGAATCGGAGGGGAGACGAACCATGAGAGACAATGGACTCTGAGAAACAAACTGAGGGTTCTAGAGGGGAGGGGGGTGGAGGGAGGGGTTAGCCTGGTGATGGGTATTAAAGAGGGCACGTATTGAATGGAGCACTGGGTGGTATACGCAAACAATGAATCACGGAACACTACATCAAAAACTAATGACATAATGTATGGTGATTAACATAACATAATAAAATAAAATTAAAAAAAAAAAAGGCAGTGCAGTTTTTTTTTCAAATCTCAGCTGTAACATTCCTGCATGCAGGCCTAAGCAAAAGTTTCTAAGTTGTAGGTCACAGCAGCAAGGGAAATAGAAGCAATATGGAGTCAGATATGCTAAGTTTTTCCCTGTTACAGAACCGTGCTTTTAAATCCAGTCTGCCTTTTAACTTCTGGCTTTTAAGTGGAGTGTTGCATCCATTTATATTTAATGTAATTATTGATATGAATGGATTCATGTCTGCCATTTTGCTATTTATTTTCCATAGGATCTCCTGTTTCCATTTGTTTCTCTGTTCCACCTTTAGTGGCTCTAATAGTAAACAATTTTTAATATACATTTTAGTCACTCTATTTTTCACTATACTTTTTTAGTTATTTTCTTAGTGATCACTTTAAGGACTGCATTAAATGTCTTTAATTTATCATAATCTAATTCAAGTTAGTATCATCTTAATTCCAATACAATGTAACAAGTTGGTTCCAACATAGCTCAATTTTCTCCATTCTTCTTTAAAATTTTATTTATTTGAGGAGAGAGAGCGGGAGGGGAGGAGGGAGAGGTAGAGAGAGAATCATCAAGCGGACTCCACGCTGAATGCTCTATCCCAGGACCCTGAGATCATGACCTAAACTGAAATCAAGACTAAGCCACCCAAGCGCCCCTCCTCCACTCTTCTTTATACTTTACCCATACATTCACCATTTCTGTCATTCATCATTTCCTCCCATGTATTGAATTAATATCTTGTATCATTTTCTTTAATTCTTAAGGTCTTTCTTCAGAATTTCATGTAGGGTAGGTCTGCTAGCAATGAATTCTCTCAGGTTTTGTTTATCAGGAAAAACTTTATTTTTGTCTTCGTATTTGAAGGATATTATTGCTGGATATAGAATTCCTAGTTGACATTTTTCTCTCAGCATTTTTGCAAAATGTCATTACACTACATTTTGACCTTCATTTTCTCTGAAGAGAAGTCAACCAATTGGATTATCGTTCACTTGTATATGATAAATCATTTTTCTCTTGCTCCTTAAAAGATGTTATTTGTCTTTGGATTTTATCATTGACTGATGTGTTTAGGTATGGTTCTCTTTGTGTTTATTATACTGGGGGTTGTTAAGTTTCTCAGATCTCTATATTCATCTTTAAAATCTGATTTGGGAAGTTTTCAACTGTTTTTTTCTTTAAATGTTTATTCTGCTCTTTCTTCTCTTCTCATTTTGGAACTCCCTTTACAGATATGTTGTATATTTGATATTGTCCCAGGGGTCTCTGAGGCTCTGGTTAAGTTCTCTTCAATAATTTTGTTCCTGCTCTTTAGCTTAATTTTATTGAACTATCTTTTTACCTCACTGATTCTTTCTTCTGTTATCTCAAATCTGCTATTGAGCAAATCTAGTGTTTTAATTATTGTATTTTTCAATTCTAAAAGTTACATTTGCTTCTTTTTATATTTTTTCTCCTTTATTGAAATTTTTTATTTGTTAAGTCATCACCATATTTCCCTTATTTCTTTGGAGACAGTTTCCTTTAATTTTTTGGACATATTTATAATCATTCTTTAAAGTTTTCTTGGCTAAATTTAACATTCTGTGTCTACTGAGAATCCATTTCTATTGAGGTTTTTTTTTTTTTTTTCCTGAATATGAATCACACTTTCCTGTTTCTCTGCATGTCTCATTTTTGTTGGAAACATTTAAAATAATATTTTAAAACAATTCTGGATTCTTTTGTTTTGGGGGTCTTTTGGGTTTTTGTTGTTGTTTTGTGTTTGTTTGTTTGTTTGTTTCATGAGCAAACACTAATGTCTCTCATCAGTTCTTTTATTCTTACCTTCATTTTGAAACCAGGCTTTCTGGGATTATATAGTTTAATAGACAACAAACAAGTTGAATAGAGATTGTTCTCAAACATCTTCATCCCTAAAGACTTCCACCCACGTCTCTGCTGACCTATCTATGTATAGATACGTACATATCTATGTACGTATCTATGAACTTCCTAAAGAGTTCAAAGTTCAGCCAGTTCTCAAGTCTGTGCTGACTTCCACTTTTCACTGGGCTCTCTTGAGTCTCTCCTGAGCATGCATCTAATCTAGTCTCATCATCAGTCAAGGGTGGGTGGAGAGTTTATGTAGCCCTTCCATACTGGCACCTCCAGGGTCTCCCTCTTAAATATCTGACTGATCCACCACTTGCCCTGCCTTACCCTAGAACCACAACCTCAGGAAGACAGAGTTGTAGATTTTCCCTATTCATTTTACACTGAGTTTTGTACTTCTGCTGACAACACTCTTGAGTTTTTACACTCTGCCCCGTGTGAGGTCCAAACCTCTTAGCAGCAAAGCTGTTGTTTTTCTTGGCCAATTCTGCAACAGTGAAACCCTAATTCTTGCCAACACATCTGTGTGTAGAGATGGGGATGATGGTTGAAGAATGATAGCAGCCCCAGTAAGTAGGTGGCAGACCCTCGTGTTCTCACCCAAAGTTCTAGTAGTTTTTGTTTAAATAAATGTTTCTCAATTTTCTGTCTGTCTTTGGTCAATTTTGAGATCCCTTAAATGATTTTTTTTCTTATAATTTCATCCAGTTTTATACCTGGGGGGGGGGGGGAGAATATGCCACCACCACAGCCAGAAGTCCCACTCTCCCTCTGATCATTTCAACTTTATTTTTGCATACTCTATGGATCTATTATCCTTTGCTATATGGCTATCCTGTTGTCTCACACTACTCATTAAAGTATCTATCTTTCCCCCAGTGATTTTTTTAATTTTTTTTAAGATTTTATTTATTTATTTGACAGGAGACAGAGAGAGAGCACAAGTAGGCAGAGTGGCAGGCAGAGGGAGAGGGAGAAGCAGGCTCCCCACTGAGCAGGGAGCCTGACGTGGACCTCGATCCCAGGACCCTGGGATCATGACCTGAGCCGAAGGCAGCCGTTTAACCAACTGAGCCACCCGGGCACACCTCCCCCCCACCCCGTGATTTTAGATGCCACCTTTATTATATGTGCTGAATTTCTCTATATATTTGGTCTGTTTCTATTGAGAACTTTCTATTTTGTTCCACTGGTCTATCAAGCTATGTCCCAGTACTATGCTGTTTTAATTATAGAGATTTAAAATACGTTTTAGTATCTGGTAGGCCTGGCCCCTCCTTCTACCCACCCCAACCCACTCACCACCCTCCATACACACACTAGCTGTTCTTTCATGTTTATTTCCCCACATGAACTTTTAGTACCATCTTGTCTAACTACAGGGGGGGAGCATGTTAGCATTTTTATGTGATGACATCAAATTTATAAATTTACTTAAACTGTACCAACCTACTGATGATACTGAGATAGCCTATCCAAAAACAAGGGATGTGTTTCTACTTATTCAAGTCTACTTTTGCGTCAGAAGTATTTTAGGGTTTTCCTCATACAGGATTTGCACATTTTTGTTAAATTTATTTCAAAACGTTTTATCTATTTTGTTGTCATAACCACATTTAAAAGTCTAATAGCGTTGACCTTCAGCCTCAAATCAGAACCCATCCAGAATGAGATAAAAAGAACGTGGACCTCAGAATCAACTACATATGGACTCAAATCCTGACTCTTCCTCACCATGTGAACTTAAATAAGCTATAACCTCTCTGAGTCTCAGTTTCTTCACCTGTACAATGAAGATGATACCCACCTCTAAAGGCTACTACAAGGATGAAACAAGGTAGCCCATTTAAAATGCACACAAGGGGCGGGGGTGCCTGAGTGGCTCAGTCAGTTAAGTATCTGCCTTTGGCTCAGGTTGTGATCTTGGGATCCTGGGATCAAGCCCTGCTCAGCAGGGAGTCTGCTTCTCCCCCTCCCTCTGCCCTTCTCTCCCCCACCCCATTCATGTTCTCTCTCTCTCAAATAAAATCTTTAAAAAAAATAAAAATTAAAAAAAAAAATAAAATGCAAGGTTATTGCCACCTCCCCCCTTTTTATGATGTAATCATTGATTCTTAGACTCTGAGCTTTCATTTTTATCTATTTCAGAATGGTTGCTTTATCCTCACAGGTATATCTGCTGGATCTCTTGCTGATGCCTTATCAATAAATTGTGGGGTTAGAATTGGTGCTTGAACAACGAAGCACAGTATTATGGTTTTTATTCTTTTATTTCAGGAACTATTCAAAGGATGGAATATGCTTGCTTTTCAGGTTTCTTAATAATAATCTAAACCCTACTTTAGGATTATTTCATTGGCGATATTTTGAGGAATGAAAAATGAAATTCAGATCCAAATGCACATAATCACCCTTCTTTTAGTTCCAAGCTCCACAAGAGAGGGGAAAAAAAGGGAAGTAATCCTATCAAATTTCCAACAGCATTTTAAGCATTTATTTGCGATTTATCATCCCCTCCCTATCTCATCCTGCAGGCTCTGTTCTTTCTCCTGTCTCTGTTTTCTCTCTACGGAGCTGAAGTAATCGTCCTTAATGCCAGGCAAGGTGCTTTGAGATCCTAAGATGAAAGGATTTTGGCCCATAAACATGGAGTTTGGGACTGCTTGAAGCTGTATGTCTCTGAACCCTCCATTCAGCCCTGAACATCTCCGTAATCTTGCTCCCTTTCAAAATGAATGTACCACGTGGGGTGCTGGGAGTATTCTGCCTTTAAAGACACCAAATGTCCTATTTTCAGAAAACAGCCTGTTCCTTTCTGAGGCAGCCCTTGGCGGCTGCTCCAGATTCCTGGAGCCAAACAGAACCTCCCCAGGCAGCTGGGAAAGACAGGTGCTTCCTGGCTCCCCCAGATTCACACCTGGAACGAGAACACGTGCAGTCCTACTCTTCACAGCCTCCCTCCCTGCCTTCACGTGAGAAGAACTGCCCCAGCCTTCGCTACCCACGCTGGACCTCCAAAACCCTGGCCTGACAATCCAAGGGGGATGGTTTCCTCTCGGCGGTGTTCTCGTATTCTTTTTTTGGCAGTGGGAATCCTCTTTTCAAATTCATTTCTCTTTTCTGAAATCCATTCTGTATGACAAACAGTAGCAGAACAGTTCGGAATAAGGGGGAGGGAGGATGAAGGACCCTGCTGATTCACCACCACTTCCCGCCCCCAGTCCTCTTACCACCAGACACTCACATGCTCTGAGTGAAGTCACATTCACCGAACCCTCCCTGAAACATAATCTGAAACTAATGGGAGGGGGGAAAAAACCCATTTAGCTCTCTATAAGTGAGATTTAAGAAGATTTTTCAAAAAGGAGATTGCAGCACCAGATGATATCCCTAACAAAAACTAATAGTGAAAACAGCATTTAAACATTAGAGACCAATCCATGCACAGGCTCAGCAATCAGGGCACTTGGGCTACACAATCCCCTCTGTTGACTGACAGCATGACCTTGGGAGGGTTACTTGGGTTCTCCAGGTTCCAGTTCCTCATTCAGGTAGGGGTTAATGATGCTGACCTATTCCATTAGGTTCTTCAAGTCACTGGCAAAGCTCTTTCTTCCTCCAAAAATATTCTATGACGAACAGTGGGAACTGATGACAAAATGCTGCATAAAAGTCATATTTTACAGTATTTTGTGTAAGCCGAAAGGTAATCCCAATTATCTCTATATTTAAAATAATTATTCACTCACATATAACCATTCCACTTTACTGGAGTCTGAACATACTCGCAGTTGATTAAGGTTTCTGTATTTTACAGTTTTCTGTACGATGCATTTAGAGGGATCTGCTTTGCAATACATCCCCACTAAGACTTGTTCAAGGTAAGTCTGACATTTTTAAGACGTGATTTTTAAGTGGTATCTGTGTGCAAATTACATTAGCGCATCTGAATTGAATCGTTTTTCTTTTAATGCATCATGTCAACAGATAAATACCTAATTCTTGGGAGTAGAGAGAATGGTATTAAAAATGTCAATATAATAGCATGCTTAAAATCTAAAATTCAAAGAAAGTTAGGAATAGACATTGGGGTTTTACCTCATAAAATCACTGTCACCTTCAAGCTGGTCTTGGGGTTTCTGGGTCAAAAAAAATATGTCAGCACCTCCCACACAGATAGGGTAGACAGCCTGCAAGGTGGAAGATGTGAGGAGACAAGCAAAGAACACCAGCCCTGTTCTGACACTCTGCCTTTCTTCTTACTTTGCTGTTTTCCTCTGTGAGTTTTCCCAACCTTGCTCCTTGCCTCTGGGTTAATGATGTTACTCATTTTATGACTGTTTACAATTACAAAACACTTTCTCACTCATCTCATTTCATTTTATTCCCACAATAGTCCCAGGATATGTGGGGGTCAGCTCTCTCTGTATCCATTCTTCAGAGGAGGAAGCGGGCTCTGGGGAGTAACTGACTGCCCCAGGGAATCAAAGCTCTTTGGGCTCCCCTGTGTGGCCGGACCAGCACTCACATCACAGGTGCCGACATCTGGGCCCAGCTGCCTTTTAGGTCCTCTCTGAGGACACCCCCCCCACCCCCAGGAGCAGAGGACGCCTCTGGTGGACCTGCCTAGAGCAGCCAGCTCTCTTACAAAGAGCACAGACCTGAGTCAGAAGACCTCAAAATCCTGGTTCTAGTTCTAGCGCTGTCTGCCTCACTCAGCAGCCCCTGGCCCTCCACTCATCTTGTCTAGGCTTCAGTTCCCCCATCCATAAACCGGGGGTGGAGATGTGCCCTGCTGGCCTCAGAGGCGTACCGTGTTACTCAACATGATACACAAATAACACATACAAAAATGGTTTCCCAGGCAGTGGTTTCACCTCACCGTGTCCCCCAGGCCCCTGGCGATGTCCCCTTTTAAAGTCGTCCCAGGCCGCCAGGGGCCCAGCCGTGAGACCTTCCTCTCTGGGACTGGATGGGCCAGGGAGGCTGCTCTAGCAGGGGCCCTTCCTGCCCTTTTGCTCAGCTCTGCCAGTGGCTCTCCAACATACCATCTTTTGGGGCCCAGTCCCACACTCCTGCCTCAGGGGGAACGGGGACGGAGCTGACCTCTGAGGTTCAGAGAGCCCGCCCACCGCACACCCCCATGGAGCCTGCTGGAGTGGCCAAGACTGAGAGGAGGAGAGGGTGGGGTGTAGTGAGGAACATACCGCTCTAGGTCCGGGGGTAGGGGCGGGCTGCTCCTCTCCCTCATGAGGCCCTCAGGACAGAGTCCACCGCACTCCATGCTCATTATATGTTGATCTGAGTAAAGCTTCAAGCCCCGGATTAGGGAGGTTGTGGCTGGGAAAATCTGCAATACTTATCAGGGGTTGGGGTGAAGGGCAAGGAGCGGTCCTAGACCCGGTGCTGTAGCAGCAGTCCTGGTGGGGGAGGTCCGCTGTGGGGGAGATGGGGAGGGAACAGGACCCCTGCGTTTGGCTTCCCCACTGTGCTGTCACATACACAGTTGCAGACGTGCTTCTAAGCTGTCGGCAGGCCTGGGACTGGCCCCATCCAGGAAGAGGCAGCGGCCACCAGGCCTCTCCATTTTCATAATGGCTGGGGGCGCCGAGCCCAGAGATAGGAGATGTCTGCAGGGTGCGGCAGGCCTGGCTGGAGAGCTGGATCCAAGAGGGAGTTGCTAGTCAGCCACAGGGAGCTCCAGCCTTTGGATGATTCTCAGTGACATCTGTCTGCAGTGTTTTTATGGGTAGTGATACGCCAGTGATGGCCGGCACTGACTGGTACTAAGAACTGAGCTGCTAAACTGTTCGCAAGCAGTATTTCACTTGATCTTCACAATGGGTCTATAAAGAGGGGGCAGTGTGGGCCCTGAGGCTCACCTATGCATGTTCACACAGCCTGTACATGGCAGCAAACCTCGGAAGCAGGCCTGGTGTCAACTCCAGAGCTTGTACTCCTAAGCCTGCTCTTCTGAACTGCCTCTCAGGCAGGAACAGGCTCTGCTAAATGACATCTGAGGGCTCTTTTAAGGAAAAAGGCAAAAAACGCGTCTGCTGAGCACCTACTTTGTACTAGGCACTTTGCATTCATTAGCTCTCGTGTTTCTTATGACGGTCCTGTGAGGTAAAGACTCTTGTCTCCGTCCTCTTTCCACCAGGCTGATCTGATTGTGTTTCTTTGTGATTTGCACCCAACTTCAGGGGCTCCTATAGCCCCCCAAGCAGAACCATTAAAAAAAAAAAAAAAAAAAAAAAAAGAGCAGTAGCCCCTGGGGAATACCATGGTTTAAGGGGGGAGAGGGCTCATAAGCTCAGGTTGGACAGTGACATTTCAGAGAAGTATCTACAAATCCCCAAATCCTGGCAGTTACTGACCCACATTTTGAGAATCTTGCTTTCAGTACCATGAGCCCAGAGTGCCCTGAGATATAAAACCACATGCTTTGAAAAATCCTGAAAGGGAAAACATCAGACCAAGAGTCAGAAGAAGTTTGCTTCGGTTCTCCCCTGAATTCTCTGGGTAACTTCTATAAGTGAACTATCCACTCTGGGCCTCAGTTTCCTAATAAGACCTCTTTTTATTTTTTTAATTTTTTATTTAAATTCAATTTAATGAACATATACTGTATTACTAGTTTCAGAGGTAGGATTTAGTGATTCATCAGTTGCATACAACACCCAGTGCTCATTCCATCAAGTGCCCTCCTTAATGCCCATCACCCAGTTGCCCCATCCCCCCACCCACCTCCCCTCCAGCAACCCTCAGTTTATTCCCTATAGCTAAAAGTGTCTTAGGTTTTGCCTCCCTGTTTTCCTCTTATTTTATTTTTCCTTCCCTTCCCCTATGTTCATCTGTTTTGTTTCTTAAACTCCACATATGAGTGAAATCATATGGTATTTATCTTTCTCTAACTGACTTATTTCACTTAACATAATACCCCCTTGTTCCATCCACGTTGTTGCATATGGCAAGATTTCATTCTTTTTGATGGCTGAGAAATATTCCACTGTATACATATACCACATCTTCTTTATCCATTCATCTGTCGATGGACATCTGGGCTCTTTCCACAGTTTGGCTATTGTGGACATTGCTGCTACAAACACTGGGGTGCATGTGCCCCCTTCGAATCACACTGTTTGTATCCTCTGGTTGAATACCTAGTAGTACAATTGCTGGGTCATAGGGTAGCTTTATTTTTAACTTTTTGAGGTACCTCCAGACTGTTTTACAGAATGGCCGCACCAGCTTGCATTCCCACCAACAGTATAAGAGGGTTCCCCTTTCTCTGCATCCTCACCAACATTAACATGAGTTGTTAATTTTAGCCATTCTGTCCAGTGTGAGGTGGTATCTCATTGTGGTTTTGATTTGCATTTCCCTGATGCTGAGTGATGTTGAGCGTTTTTTCATGTGTCTGTTGGCCATTTGGATGTCTTCTTTGCAGAAATGTCTGTTCATGTCTGCTGCCCATTTCTTGACCAGATTTTTTGGTTTTGGGGGTGAGTTTGATAAGTTCTTTATAGATTTTGGATACTAGCCCTTTATCTGATAAGACATTTGCAAATATCTTCTCCCATTCCCCAGGTTGCCTTTTAGTTTTGTTGACTGTTTCCTTTGTTGTGCAAAAGCTTTTTATCTTGATGAACTATAGAATACTTAGGAAAGAAACTGAGGAAGACACAAAGAAATGGAAAAACATTGCATGCTCATAGATTGGAAGAACAAATATTGTTAAAATGTCTATGCTACCCAAAGCAATCTACACATTCAGTGCAATCCCTATCAAAATACCATCAACATTTTTCACAGAGCTGGAACAAACAATCCTAAAATTTGTATGGAACCAAAAAAGACCACAAATAGCCAAAGGAATATTAAAAAAGAAAAACAAAGCTGGAAGGATTACAATTCTGGACTTCAAACTCTATTACAAAGCTGTAATCATCAAGACAGTATGGTACTGGCACAAAAACAGACACATAGATCAATGGAACAGAATAGAGAGCCCAGAAAAGGACCCACAACTATATGGTCAACTAATCTTCAGCAAAGAAGGAAAGAATATCCAATGGAAAAAAGGCGGTCTCTTCAACAAATGGTGTTGGGAAAATTGGATAGTCACATGCAGAAGAATGAATGAAACTGGACCACTTTCTTATACCATACACAAAATTAAACTCAAAATGGATAAAAGACCTAAATGTGGGACAGGAACCCATTAAAATCCTAGAGGAGAACACAGACTGCAACCTCTGTGACTTCGGCCACAGCAACTTCTTGCTAGACACATCTCTAAAAGAAAGGGAAACAAACGCTAGTAAGACCTCTTAATGATCTTTCAATACTCTATTCACTGATCCCACAGTCAAATCTATCTTAGCCTATGAAAGTGGCTCCCATTAGAGGTGTCCTAACACGTTAATTGTGAAGCATATTACAAATGGTTTGTTATTCATATTAGGTGTGCCAAATTGGAGACTGAAGCCAGTAACATCACTCTTATTCACGATCATGAATGAGCAGAAGAGAAAGGACTGAATTTCAACCAGCACTAGGAATGGCACAGATACAAATTATTGGTGCTCCAAGGTGGATGCAGTTGAAAAGTCCGAGATCTGCAGAACTGAGACATCAGAAAGATGGCACAGAAGTGCCATTTGCACTGGGTCTTAAAGAACAAAGAGGAGTTTTCCAGGAGAAAATGGCCTTCCAGACAGAGGACACATTAAATTCAAATGGTCTTTTCCAACCAGGAAGACAGCACGCTGTTCAGTGCATGCTAATTGAGCCAGTATCTTCAGGGGCGGCCTCTTGAGTCCGTGAGACCCTTGACGGAGTTCACAATCCACAATGAAAACAGGGCAGGCAGGCTCCTGATACACGGGGAGGATGGGTTCTGGGATTGCAGTTTCTAGGCACGCTGTGAACAGAGAACATTCTCTTTCCTTCAGCAACTCCTTCCAGAGTCTGAGACCCTGTCGGGCTATGTTTTTCTTTCCCTGCCCAAACCTGCCCAGTCTTGTCCAGCCCTAGTAGCCCTGTCCACTTTTGCCCTGAGCTGCCCAGTCCTGCTGAGCCCTGCCCAATTCTGATGACTTCTGCCCTGTCCAGACCTTGCCCAGACCAGACCAGACAGCCATGCTTTGCTCTGGCCAGTACTGTCTGTTCCTGCCCAATTCTGCCTTGCCAAGCTAAGCCCTGCTCAATCCAGTTCATGTTCCGCTCAACCCTGCCCACCCGCCCTGCCTGGCCTAGCCCTACCCTGCCCCACCGTATCCTGCCCAGCCCTGTCAGCCCTACCTTGATCTAGTTCAGGACCACCGCCCCCACCACCCAGGCTGGAAGGAAACCTCTTTTTTCCAAGACGTCCTACTCCCTATATGTTTGGGGACTTTATAAGAAACAGCCTTAATAAGTAAACTAAATCAGGCAGAGTAAGACAAATACTGTGTCATTTCACTTATATGTGGAATCTAAATTTTAAAAAGAAAGAAAAAAGGCCAAACTCAGAAAAAGAGACCAGACTGTAGTTACCAGAAGTGGGTGCTGGGGGAGCGGAAATTGGAAAAATGTGGTTAAAAGGCACAATCTTCCAGTTACAAGAAATAGGTACTAGGGATGTAATGCACGGCATGCTTATAGCTAACACTGCTGTGTGATATATAGAGCAAGGGAAGGGATGAGCTTCACAGGGTCTGTCTGGTGCTCGCTCACTCCCCGAAGCATGACCACTGAGCGCAGTAGCCGGCAGATGAGTCTACACAGTTGAGATTGCTCTTCTGTCTACGTGCACACACGTTCCCGTAGCTGAATCTGTATAGATGAAAGGCACGTACGGCGGGACTCCCTTCTGTTTCGTCCCTGGTCATGTTGGCATTTGTCACTTTCTGCCGCCGCCGTCACCGCCCTGCATGGTGGGGCTCCTCAATAGCTGTTAGAGTTCTGGATAGCCGGCCTCCTCCTCTGGTTTTTGCAAGATTCCATCCATTCTAAGCACTAGAGTCATGAAGCTCCTAAACCCTCCTTGACTGAAAGGAAGTAGGAAAGTAACGAAAGTAAATTCTAAGAGTTCTGATCACAGGAAGACATTTTTTTCTTTTTCTTTTCTCTGCTGTTCCATTTTTTTACTGTATCTATGTGAGTTAATGGATGTTAGCTGAACCTACTGTGGTAATTTTCTCACAATATTTGTAAATCAAACCATCATGCTGTATGCCTTAAACTCATACAGTGATGTATGTCAATTATTTCTCAGTAAAACTAGAAAAAAATACATAAAAAAAGAAACAGTCTTAAGAAACCCTCTACCGCATCCATCGTAAAAACATGTTGAGGACACTGTTTACCATACAATTGTTTATGGAAATCTTTGGGAGAAGTTCTCTCTGGACTCAATAATAGGAATTGTGCTTCTCTCAATGGATGGCACTGTTTTCACCTCAAGGCACTGTAACTCTAGAGTAGTTCCAACGGCAGGGTATTGCAAGCAAGGCAGGAGCAAATACCTGACCCACCTATATAAGTGCAGAGGTTTTCATGGTATGCATTTTTTCACTGACCTTTTTGCATCTTATGAAGTTGAAAACTTTTTTTTTCTCTTTGTCTCTTTTTTTTTCTTATGGTTAATTTATTTTTCTTGGCAAACTACACAGAATTCTTCTTAGCAAGAAGCTGGGCACAGATAATAAGGAACACTTATGGAACATTATGGAACTGCACTCTATCCAGTGTCGCATGGACGGGAGCCCCCCCACCCCGGGAGCCCCCCACCCCCGTTCTCTAGCACAGCTGGATAAGACCCATGGAAAAGCCGCCTGACGCATGCGCTATTCCGTCACACGCACAGTTCGTCCAGTCAGAAGGAGTGGCAGGGAGTGACTGCTCCCATGCACAACGACGCTGTACATGCTTATAAACTGGCTGGACTTGACGAGAATCAGGTTTGAAATAAAAAGATTGGCAAAAGATAAATGACTGACAGCTTTAGGTTTCCAGAAGCAGAGCTCAGAAAGCGAGTAATCATTGTCAGATCATTAATTATATTAAGACAGATGTAAGGGGAAGCTCTGTGGACATGGGAGGAAAAAACAAAGCCAAGTGAACATCAATTTGCATACAGGGGGCAAAATAGTACACTTCAGGGTCATCCTCTCTATCAATGGAAAAGATAAGAATTCATGGGGGTCCCACTGTGGGAAGAGTCTATGAGGATACAGAGGTTAGAGAAGTGACTCTTAGCCTCCAAGACCTCACATTCTGGGTGGTGGGAAAGCCAGAGGGATAAAAAAAAAAAAAAAAAATTACCAAGCTGTGCTGTGTCCGCTTGGCAACGGAGCAACATACAGAAGGCTTTCAGTCAAGGAGGGTTTAGGAGCTTCATGACTCTAGTGCTGAGAACGGATGGAAACTTGCAAAAACCAGAGGAGGAGGCCGGCTATCCAGAACTCTAACAGCTATTGAGGAGCCCCACCATGCAGGGCGGTGACGGTGGCGGCAGAAAGTGACAAATGTCAACATGACCAGGGACAAAACAGAAGGGAGTCCCGCCGTATGTGCCTTTCACCTATACAGATTCAGCTACGGGAACGTGTGTACACGTAGACAGAAGAGCAATCTCAACTGTGTAGACTCATCTGCCGGCTACTGCGCTCAGTGGTCATGCTTCGGGGAGTGAGCGAGCACCAGACAGACCCTGTGAAGCTCATCCCTTCCCTTGCTCTCAAGCTCCCCATGTATGGCTAATGTTCGAAGATCCTTTTTTACATTAGCATGTATCCCCAAATCAAGTCTTCGCAAAAACATACATAATGTGCTTTATGGATGATCTAAGGAGTTTTCAGAGGTAACTGGGACTCCACATACTTTTCTGCCTTCACCACTTCAAACTTTGGAGCCCCACCCATGAATAAGAGGCAACTCTCCAAAATGACTAATAGGTGCTTGATACAAAGTTGATGAATGAACGAATGGCTAAAAAGGAGAAGGCAGAGATGAGAATAAGGCTCAGGTTGTGATCTGGAGTGAATGAAGGGGTCGCTGAGATTGTCATAGAAGGCCAAAGTTGGAGCTGGTTTTGACAAATGTAAGCAGGTTTCACTGTGTGGCCTTTGTGTCATTAACCTGTCATTTCCTGAAAGCTCCTATTCTCTTTTTCCCACCTGAACTACTGCTCCTATCCTTGAAGATCAGCCTAAATGACCTTAGTTAAGTCTTTTCTGAATCCAATGTAAAGATTTAGTTACTGTGCTCCCTTAGCATGTATGTAGTATGTACTTCTATCGCAAGATCTGTTGATGATAAGGGCTTTATAACCATCCATCCCAGTGTGTCTAGCCTATACTGATCTGGGAACATGTCAGGAGGCAAATCTTATTTATTGTTTATTACTGATTCCTCCAAACAGAGCCTCGAATATAATGTAAATTAAGCAAGCGAGTTTGCTTCGAGATAAGCTGAGACTGACTGATAAGACGCCCATCATTGTAGGTTGAATCATTGGTCCTAATTCTTCAACCCCCTGCAGCACCCTTATAGTATGGCCTCAAGGAGGGCAGAGGCCACTTCCCTGCCCCTTGCTTTTGACCTTGGCCAGCAATTTTCAAAGTATGGAATGCAAATATCTGAAAGGTGTGGTCCCTGACGTATTCTCAGTAGGGCTATGAGGTCAAAACAATTTTCTTAATAGTACTGAGACATGCCTTGCATTTTACACTGAGGTGATATTTTTACTGATGGTGCAAAGGCAACATTGGGCCAACCTGCCCGTGCCTAAGCATGCATCAAAGCCAAGCCACCAAAGTGTACCAGCAGTCATCGTGTTCTTGATAACCATGCACTCCTGGTCAAAGAAGAGGCCAGTTTCTCTACAAATGTCCTTGATGAAGCAATAAGAAGGATTAATTTTATGAAATCTTGATGCCTGCGTAAATGCCCCAACTATGGTTATTCAGACTTGTGGATTTAGCAGACACTTGGTCAAAAGCAAACAAAATGAGACTGTCACTTCTTGGAAAACACCTGACAATACTCACCTGCCAATAATACAGTTTGAGCTTTTAAGTCAAAATTAGAATTTTGATAAACATTTGTATCACCGTAATAAAGACTCTGATTCCATTTTTTTTTTTTTTTAGACTTGACAGGCCCCACCCCTCTCCCTTTCCTCTTGCCCCAAGTTTGGGCAAACTGCTAAGAAAGCCCCGGTGCTCTTTCCCTGGGTGACAGCAGAGCAATTCAAACCTCACAAGCCCTGGCTACACACAGAAATACTCACTCTGTTCCTGCCCCCCCAACCACAATAAAAACCAAAGCCACTATCCCCTTATTTCACTCAAGCCATTTCAGACCAGCATGGCACATGCCCTGCTCCCTCCAGAAAGCCTCAATACATAAGTAATGAATTATTTTCACATTCTCTTGGTGCAGGTGTGGCATCATCAGTCCTGACATCCAAGCAAATTTTTAGTGAAGAATTGGCCCCATGCTCCATGGACAACCATCAGACAACAGGCACTATAAGCAGGATGGTCTAGGCGATGACCACCACCAAGAATCTTTCTCTTGGTACTGGCTTGCTAACCAGCTCAGTGGCCTATTGGCACATATGCACTTGAGCCGCTGTCTGCCGGCCAGCATGCTCTGTGAGCTGTGCTACTGCCCGCTGGTAAGCTTGCACTCTGAGCAGTGAGTCCTACTGAGACTGCCATACACTTCCCTGATCTAAGCCAGAAGCTTCGACGATTGTCATTTAGACACAAGAGTCCCTATATAGGATTAGGGCCCTCCTTACAGTCACCCTGGGTAGTGTGTCATGGCCTGCATCTATCTGTGTGTCTCAGACGGAATCACATGTCTTGACTTCACCATAAGCCAGGACGGACTGACTCTAGGCTCAGGGAAGGACTCTTGCCCGATGACTGTTCTTTGTGGGTACCACCCAATGTTGACCCCTGTTCTATAGAACACTCAGGGACAAACTGATACCGTGTGCAATATACGGGCCATCGGGTGGCCACTCATATGGAGAAAGCAGCTATTATGTGAGATACAAGCTCCACAGGACACCTGGCTCCCCAGATCTCTGTCAGGCTGAAAGTGCCACTGCTGTTGTTGCCACTTTGCTTCTATTAGACATACACACACACACAGACACATACACACACACACAAATATGCACATACACACACACAGACACACACACACACACACAAATACACACAAGATCCTGATCTTCAGCATTATATGCCTGATGCCCCAAGGCAAAGATCCTAATGAAAGGGGACCAGAATGTTTCACCCAAGTTTCCCCAAAGGGGCCAGAGGAAACTATACATTTACTGGAAAACTGAAAAAGTGATCACCAAAGACTCTGGGTGCTACCACCTATCAGAATGCTAAGAGGCCATTCCAACTCCACTGTGGCTACAAAAGAGATGGTACTGTGGGGTGACATTATGGTGGGGGGGGGCGGGGAAGAGTAGAATTCCTGAATCTGATGACACTGACTGGGATTCCCTAGACAGAGAAGCTTAAAGATAGGGCAGGGCAAGACCTCCCCTGAAGTGCTCCTCATCACTATTCAAAAAAAATTTTTTTCAGGAGGAAACAGAAACTAAAACAGAGGTCCATGATTTGACTTGATTGGAAATTCAAAATTTATTAAAAGAACTTAATGGGAAGATGAAAAGGGAACCAATCGGCTTTTGCACCTCTGCAACAGTAGTTTGGAATTAATTTTAACATCTATTGAGATGTGCCAATTGGCACTTATATCTCATGATCTGCAAATTAATAACTTATTAAGAAACCCATTTAATCTCTCAAAATGGACCCATAATAATGCACCCCCAGGAGCATTCTAGAGCTCATCTAGAATGGCATGGTTCATGGCATGGTAAGCAGCCCATCCCACTGCCATCACTGCAAATGATGCCTCCAATTGTGGGAAAACCTTGGAGGAAGGACAACAGCTATTGAGGAAATTAGCATGGTGCAATGGATTTATTGTTATTGAACGTCCCAATGGACCACAGGCCCTAAGTAGTCCCATACAGAACCTTTTGACGTTGATACAAGGCAATTAACCTTAAGAAGGGCACCTCCAAAGTATCAAACAGTCTTACTTCCCCTTCTTAGCCAGGCTGCCACTATTAAGAAAGCATTAGATGGCCTACAGTTATTAGTTGCCACTGAAGAACAAGATGATGAAGCCCAAATAAGTGTTTGCCTATCAAGAAAATAATCAAGAGAATAAGAATTACAAGGGAAGCGATGGTCCTCAGAAAGGACATCCAGGCAACCAACCTCCCCCAAACCAACATCCCCATCAAAAGGCCTGATATTGGAGACTCTAAAATCTGGGTTTCTCAAATCATTTAATTTGGCACATAATCCCTGAAAAGTTATAAGTTTTATTATAGCAGACTATGGGGAAGCTACAAGGCCCCCAGTGCCAGGCCACATCGGGTATATAGCAAGTTGCCTCCAGACCTCTGTGTCTCTCATGCCCCTGCCAACTCAGAAGGTGCTCCCATCCCGAACCCTGATTTTAGGCAACCATCACAAGCCTGCTGGCAACTTCACATCTCCCAGAGGCAGCAGCCACCATCTGGGGACAACTGCCCCTATCCCTCTCTGGTGGTTCATTGGTCTTCACACAATTAGCAAATCTTCATGGCCTTAATATTGGGCTAAGTTACAATTATACCTGGGATTCCACAAAATTTAAACAAGGTACCCCTATATTCTTAGGGAAGTTATGAAACATTAATATAGGGCAAACAGGTATACTTCCCCTTAACCATAAGCACTATTACCCTACCTAACTAAATCCCTCATGGTTATAGTACTCACTGCCCTACAAGAGCCCACAGTGGGCATTGACACCCTGACACAATAAGCAGTAAATGTGAATAAAATGAACAATTTAGCACTTACAGTCAGTTTCACAAAATGAGATCCCACAGACCTTCTCCACACCTCCCTTCCACCTGGTTAAAATACTTCAGATGACCCAATATATTCTGAAACAAGGCCTACAGGAATTAAGAGCCATTATATAAGACTTACTGAAAGAAGGGATCATAGTTCCTACAGACTCCCTCTTTAATAACCCAATTTGCCAGTGCTCATTGAAACCTGGTAAAAATAACTGATACATAACAGTGGTTTACCAGTAACCATAATGCCATGATACCCTCAGTTAAAGTCCCCATGCCAAATACTGACATTACTGACTCCCTCCAATCAGCAATTGAAAAGTATTTTTTTGTCATAAATTTGGCTCATATGTTCTCTTTGGTACCTATTTTGACAGAATCTCAATTGAAATTTACCTTCACTTTTGAATGAACACAGTAATTGCCTCCCCGTGGGGTATTTCAACAGCCCTGCCATCACACTCAGTCTTTGCGGGCGGATCTTAACTGCATTCAATTTTCTCCAGGAACACAAGGATGACAACAAGTATGACATCACACTGATGATATCTTCCTCTGAGGAGATTCAAACACTCACACAGGATGTATAAACATTCAGCAGAGCATTTTTCCAGTTAGGGCTGAGCCACTGTTCCCCATAAGATTCAAGGCTCTACCACTTTGATGACATTCCTGGGCACTGTTTGATCGAGGAATCAACTCCTCACCTTAGTGGCATCACTGCTTTAAGGAAAGCCCAACAACTCACTGGATCTATTTGGATTGGGAGGCAACATATTCCTCACTTATAAATTCTACTTAAGTCCATTTTGTTGTTATGCATAAATCAGTCCACCTTAAAATGCCCCCTGCCCCAGCAATAAAAGTCTCTAAAATCTGTCCAAATTGCAATGCAACAGGCAATCCCATTAGCGCTCCCTAGAGACTTCTGCACTGTAGAACATTAGCCACCTCCTCCCGTGCCTCCTGAAGTCTCTGGACCCACCTGTGATGGCTATAAATTGCTCATGGGTTTCCAGTGTATTTTAAAGCAGCAACTTCCAGGGCGCCTGAGTGGCTCAGTTGGTTAAGCGACTGCCTTCGGCTCAGGTCATGGTCCTGGAGTCCCGGGATCGAGTCCCACATCGGGCTCCCTGCTCAGCGGGGAGTCTGCTTCTCCCTCTGACCCGCTTCCCTCTTGTGCTATCTCTCATTCTCTCTCTCTCAAATAAATAAATAAAATCTTTAAAAAATAAAAATAAAAAAATAAAGCAGCAACTTCTGGCCACATATTGAGCTCCTCTGGAGACGTATGGAAGCTCTCACAGTCCCTAAGGCCAGCCCTTGCCCAGATTTCCAAGTCCAGTCTTTATCCAGGTGCCCATTATGCCTTGGGTCACAGAGGCAGGAATCCACAGGCTCAGCATGGCCAAAGAGGCCTCCTTATTAAAATAGAATAGTTACAGCCAAACCTGGGGCCCTTGGCATATCCTGCCTATGGGAGGAAATGGCCTCCCCTGTCCTCAATCTCTCGCCAGAATCAATGGTGTTAGAGGTGGACAGCCCCTCTCCCAGACCCACAGGCCACCTGGAGAGCCCCTTGGAATCAACTGAGTTGACCAGTAAAGGATGTCTGCATATAATATGTATGGTGGTGGCACGACCACACATAATAGAGCCCACTGAAGAGCTGATGTTTTCCATTCCCTAACCAGGACATCTCCAATCAAGGATGGGACCCAAGGTAAGCACAAATGGCCAAACATCCAGTGGTTGTCTTAGCACTGGCTTGGCCAATAATCAGTTTCATCTGCACATTTTTACTGTTTCATCTGCCCATCTGCCAATGGTATGGTCATCTGGTACAACCAATGGCAACAGCAATTCCTTATCCAAGTTACACTTTTTGTGGTAAAAAAAAAAAAAATTAGGGGATTTCTTTCCTCACAGACACCCAAAATATAAATCAAGGTAACACATGTCCCTGTACATATTAGAGACACAATACAGGTCCCCACTAAAACACTCCTCATCACTTTCAAAGTTCCAGACATTACAGATAATTACCAAGGCACTCATTTCACTTTTCAAAATATATAATGCTGGGTCCATAACTATGTTTTATATACTTCTAATTCATTTATTCTTCGGTTATTCATTGAGCATTTTCTATTAGCCAGACACTATGTTAGGTCCTGGGAACACAATGAATAAGGCTGATGTGGCCTAATTCCAAAGGGAAATGGTCAACAGTAAACAAGTTACTGATGAAAGTGAGCATGGAGTGCTGTGGGAGCTCAGAAGGGAGACACCTACGCTGAGAACTGAAGAATGAACAGAAGTTAGTCATGTTTAGGAGGGAAAAGAGAGAACTGTTTCAGACCCACAAGAGAGAACATGGCTTATTCCAAGAAAAGATGTCCACTGTGGTTGAGAGTAGAATGCTAGATGGATGTAAGTCAGGACAACAGAAACTTCTCAAGGTATCTCAAATAGGGAAAATTTAATAGAGGGAATTTTTTACAACTGTTATGGAATCGTTGAGAAGATAAGCAGGATGAGACAGCAACTCAGCCATCAGCGACAGCAGGAAAGCTGGGGAGGATTGGGGTTACCAGAGCCCACAGCAGGAGCCATCTGTCAGGGCACCAGCTTGGGGGTGACTGCCTGGCAAGCATAGAGCTACAGAGGACACAGCAGCCTGGTAAGAGCTATAGCCACAGAAGACAGAGAAAACACAGCCATTTCTGGAACATCATCCGAGGCAGAGCGGTGGGAGAGTAAAAATACTCTCCCACCCTTCATCTCCCACGAGTGCCTTCAGTGAGCCAAACCTAGCTGAAATCCAGCCAAGAGGGGAGTCCTGGAATGTATTCTTTCTGTCCCACTGTGATGTAGAGCAGAGGAATGGATCAGAGGGAAAACAGACAAATGACTAACACAAGGATGTCTGGGAAAGATAAAACTGGAAAACTAGGCTATGATCGGATCACTGAGGGTCTCATAAGCACTTTCTCCTAAAAACACTGGGGAGTTAGTTAAGAGTTTTAAGCAGGAAGTGTAAGACTAAATTTGTCTTAAAAGATGACTAAATCTTTATATATCTATTTTTTAGTCTTAAATATCTGGACTTTAAAAAAATAGAGGTTTCATTGTAGTAGATATGGTCATAAAACATCTGAAACTATGATTTCCCCCATATAAAAGCTACATTGGTAAGTTAGAGCATATCTAGAGACTGAAAACAAGAATAATGAGGCATCTGGGAACCATGTCATCAAAGAATCAGTTTGAGGGTATCAGTCACATTCCTCCTGGAGAAGAGAACTCTGAGGGGAGACACGACAGCTGTCATATTATACGAAAAGCAGCCATGTAGAAGGAGAGGTAGCTGTCTCCCTTATTATTCCAGAGGGAAGAGTGAGGAGTCAGAGGGAATCATGGAAAAGCAGATTTTATTTCCATTTTGAAGGAAGAACTTCCCAACAAGGAGCAATGGAATGGACCCCCTCTAAGATGCAAAGTGCCTCCACATGATAGTAAGCTCCCAAGTGAGGAAAGGTGATTAGACGGATCCTTGTATTAGTTGGGGTCAGTTGATGAAGCAGTAATAATGCCACAAAATTCAATAGCTTAATATGGCAAAAGTTTAATCACTTACACTACACATCCAATGGAACATAGGGGTCTTTGCTCACTTGGTTCCTCAGTGAGCTGGTGATGGGGACATGAGCATTCATCATAGCCACAAAAGTGGAAAAGGGAATGGTCCTCTTAGAGTCTCTGATCATTGGTGACAAGATCCTTCCTCATATTTCATGTGACAGAGCATGTTACATGGTACAACTATTTAAAAGGGTTGTGCTCAGAAAACAGAAAGCCAGAAATATGTAGAGAATAGCGCTAATGACAATCAGACATTTCAATGCCTTGATTATACTTGTCTTGCCAACCCTGTAGGATGGTTGGAAGGATAAAATCCCATGCATGACAGTCCTTCGTTAACAATAAGCTGCTATGGAAATGAACGGGGTGCTGCTGATATTCTGTACCTTGTTCACTGCTCTCTCCCCAGGACCTCACACATGCCTGGCACATAGTAGAGGCTCCATAAATGGTTACCGAAAAATAACGTGGATTAACAAACACTTAAGTCAATTTGGCTTCTTCCTAGGGAAACAAGAGTTGAGTCTAGATGTATTCAGGAAAAGGTGACTAGTCCACTATCATTTCTGAGTTGTCGTAAAACAAGACTCCTGTGTTTAGATGGGAAATGAATTAAATGACCTCAAAAATCCTTTTCAACAACAACAACAACAAAAAAAATGCTAGCTGCGCAGTTTCCCCCAGAGAAACAAAAATACAATGGTTATCCTGAAGTAAGAGCCGGGTTTCATGACTTGTGAAAGAGATTTTATTCTCTCTAATAAACCCCTTCTCCACCTACTCTTTACTTTGTGGCTTGGCTTTATTACCTTCATAGCATGAAACACTTTATGAACTTTTTTGCTGTGTCCCCATCTACCATAGGAACTACATAAAGCAGGCACACTGTTTTGTTCTTGCTGGTAACCCCAGTATCAAGAATGCTGACCACACAATAGACATCCACTATTTGTTGAATGGATGGATGCTGCTGGGCCCAATAAGATAAGAGAAATTTAAGAGAAATTTAATGCTTAGAAAGCCAAACCAAAGTCAGAGCTTCTGACTTGGAGAAGCATACAGCGTAAGAGTTTCTCTGAGCCTCTTGGACTATGAGACAGAGCCTTCAACCTCCAAACACCAGAAAGTATCCTGGGCAAGGAAACTTCACTTTCAAACCCAGCCATTTCACTCACTGAAGGAGAAGAGGAATCTCACTGGTAAACACAACCCCTTTGGGGAAGGAACCCTGGCCTTCACAATAGCTGTTTTCTGCCAAGGTGGCATTTTTCCCAACACGTTATGCAAAAGCCAGTTGGAGAAGATGCTGAGGAGTGTTATTTCCTAATTTGATTCTGCCATTTCCAGTAATGGAAAGCTGCACTCCAGCCATCCATCTTAATAAGTGACAGATGCATTTCAGTAAAACTTCCTTAAATAATTTCTTGTGGTTTTAGAAGGAGGGAAAAACAAGAAAGAGTGCTGTTTTGTGCTCCCGTGCATGTCAACGTTTTGAAAGCCATTAAACGAAGCAAGAGCTCATCTCATGTTGAGAATTAAGTGGTCAACTGATGCCAACACAAGGATGTTTCTCAAATGCAGTTGCTCATTGGACAAAGGCATACAAGGTTGTTAGACTTTGTTGGCGAATGAGTAATAACAGTAATTACACATGATCTGACAATTCATATTGCACTGTCTGTCCCTAAACACACTGCAGAAAATGGAGATAGGTAATTCTGTAAATGGGTTCTTCTCAACTTTGCAGCTCTCTACAGGTAAATAGGTATATAAAAATCCAGTAGAGTGAAAACAGCACTACGTTGGATTCAGAGGATTTCAATTCTCATCTTGTTTCTACTGCTGAGGAGCTCTGTGACCTTGGCCAAGTCAACAAATTAATCTCTCTGTGTCTCCAATTCGTATGGCAAAAATAGAACACTTGTCAAAACAACCTCACAGGATTATTCTGAGGATTAAATGAGACAACAAAGAGCAAGAACTTGCTAAATTAAGAAGAAATTTTCACACACACACACACACAAAACCCCAATTCCTCATAAAAAAATCTCGTTAGATTTATATAAATATAGAGATATGGATAGGTATCTAGATTCTTTATCTATAAACTATTGGTTCTGTTTCTCTAGAGAATCCCTGACTAAAATACAATGAGTAAAGCGCAATACAATGGACTTTATTAAGAAGCCATTTAAGTGGGGCGCCTGGGTGGCTCAGTCGTTAAGCATCTGCCTTCAGCTCGGGTCATGATCCCAGGGTCCTGGGATCAAGCCCCACGTCGGGCTCCCTGCTCGGTGGGAAGCCTGCTTCTCCCTCTCCCTCTGCCTCTCCCCCTGCCTCTCCCACTACATGTGCTCTCTCTCTGTATCTCAAATGAATAAATAAATAAATAAATAAATAAATAATCAAAAAAAAAAAAAAAGAGAAGCCATTTAAGTTAATTTGACCTTCTAAGAAACAGACACAAAGAACTTAAGCTGAGCAAGCCTAAGAAAGAATTGTGACGAGAAAGCTCAATTATGACTCAGGGTAGGTCGTTTTATACTTGAAATCTCACGTAGGACCCATCAAGGTTTGTTTATGTCAGTACTGTCAAGCTACACTCTTCCGAGCTCTCATTACGTGCCTAGCGGTGTACACGCTTTATCTCATTTAATCCTCGAAAGCCTATTATCCTGCCTTACCCTACTCTACGTATGAGCAACACTGAGTCTCACAAAGTGCAAACAACTCCCCCAGGGTCAGAGCTGGTGAGGGAGCAGTGGAGCCAGACCCCTGAATTCCTAACCACCAGGCCACTGACTCTCAATCTCCGGCCCAAGTACAGCTGCTTCCCCCAACGTGTACTGTGTTATGAATAGTAATAAAATCTAAACCAGACTGGCTTCCACACAGAGAGAATGCACTGATTCCCACAGAAATGCACAATGTAGAGCTGTCTTCTGAGCAGTTTGAGTCAGGCTTGTGTTCCATTTCTCTGGTTCTGCCCTTATCCATGCGCTTGCTTCATCTCTGACTAAAGCAAAGCGGTTACAGAGATTCCAATACAATATTCATGCTCTACATCACCCAGAGGAAAGAGAGAGACATGAACCTTCTCTTCTCCAAAACTTGGAGCAGACCAATAAGCTTCACTCTGATTTAGATCAACCTGAAAAAAATCAGAGTGGCCCAGATATATCCCTGTGCTGATTAGTGCAGCCCTGGGTCATCACCTGGCCCTAGACCAACACCCAGGCAAGGAAGATACACTGATTGGCTGAGGGTGGGGTAATCCCCACCTTGGCCACCGAAAGGAAACTGTGTGCTGTCAGAAAGAGGGGAAGGCAGCCCTGGATGCCATGTGAGCAACCAACAGACAACCACCACGACATCCAGACAGCTAGCCTCCCAACAAATGTGTCAAGAAACTTTTTGAGTAGTGACAAACAGCCTGCACTTCCTCACTCCTCTGAGCCAGCTCTGGCCAGCTCACTCTATATCCATCCTGCCTCCCAGTCACTCAACACTCAACACGCAGTGAGTGAGCACTTTACTCTGTATGAACACCAGTGGACTGACATTCAGAGACAAATAAGGTATGATTCTTGTCCTCGGAGGACTCGTGGTCTGATAAAACGAGACAGACCACAAAGGCTGGGAAGGGAAGAGAAACAAACAGCTGAGAGGAGGACAGATGGACATGTGTGCAACGGACAGTCGGAGCCTCATAAATCCGAACCTTTACTTTTGCAGAGGAATGAGCCCAAAGTATTTAACCTTCCTTCAGAGCTCCTTTTGTCATTTTCATTGCTTTCTTTTGGACCAGTTACCCATCTCTCTTTCTCAGACTTTGAGCCCCATGGCATATGTAGTGCTCAGGGGCTCTCCTGATTCTTGATGAGTCTAATTCCGCCCCCTTCTCCCACTAGCACAATTCTCATTTATTCATGCTTAGCTTGTTTTTTATCTCTTTAATTGTAGACATTGGGGAGGGGCTATGTTTACATATTCTTATTTACGGCTTGCCTAGAGCATAGCTGGGAATGTTCAATACATGCCTATTAACCGTAGTAACTATGTTGATAAAAAATTTCAGTCCCTGGAGCTATTAATCAAATGCTTTTTGACCAATTCTAAATCCGTTTCATCCTGAAATGTTTACAGTTTTCAACTGTTGGCAAGTTACTCAGGTTGGTTATTTTCCATTCGCTGGTACCATAATATTAGAGGCTGAGAGCCTCCTTTTTCTCACTGTTCTCTACATTCGAAATGTTTTTCTATAAATTTACAGATCTACTATTATATAGATTTTTCAGTCCTAGAAGCTTAGTACATTCACCAAGCCTCATAAGGTTAGCACATTTTTATGGATGTAAAAAAAGCAATATACAGAATTAGGTTGCATCTTATCCAGGGCAACAGCAGAACCAAGAGTATAATTTCAGTTACCAGGTATGGCTTACCTATTCTTAGTGTCTTCTTCAGGGACACCCCAGAGGAGTAGCTGAATGCACTGCAGACAGGAAGAAGCATAGAAGTGGGTATTTACTGAGCACTTGCTGTGGGTCATATACTTGGTCACATGTTTTCATATGAACCATAATATTTATCCTCACAAGTCTTAGAAAGACAGTACCATTGTTCTCATTACACAAAGAAGACAGTAAGGTTCAAAATTATTTAACTTATTTGCACAAAGCTGATCATCTCTAGAGCTGGGATTCAAACCCCAATGTCACTCCAAGCTCTCTCCTTCCCTCTGTTCCCTGATGTCTCCCAGCCAATAAATCTCTGAACTTGGAAATGCTCAGGAAATGGCAGCTGAGGACTGATGGGAGACAAGCAACCTCATAGCCTGACCATGCCACCTTGCCATGCTGTTGTCTGTGAATGGGTTGATAATGGTAGTGAGTATAGCTGAGGAAGTCCACTGGGTTCTACTCTCAGCTCTGCTACTGACTGGCTGAGAAATCTTGAACAATTCCATTTCTCCAAATATGGCCATAAATATTTTTAAATAGCTAGATGGATGGTTAAATTAATGAATGCTCAACAGAGGAAGCTGTCAGTGACTTTGGCTCTCTCTGCCCCTGACAACCCTAAAGGACCCTTGGAAGTCTGATCATGGCTCGAGAGCGAGTTCAGACTTCATCATCTGTTGCCAGTCCAAACACGCCGGTACAGAAGCATGGAAAGTATAGCATCTGCATGCAGTAGAGGACAGGGAGATAACAAGCTCATATAGCTGCTCTTACTGGTTTTCCTTGGCTGGTCTCTGAGAATGGCCCAAAACATGCAGCTTTACGTGAAGAACATACTGGAAATGAAATCATAGGACAGAGTGGGGAAAACAGAAATCTCTGAGGCTAGGAAAGAAAGAAAAGGGGAAGGCAGAAGCAAACGTAAGATTTTGACACAAGCAGGAAATTCACCCTCCCAGGAAGAGGCTAAGGGGATGCTGGGCCACTGGAGTGGATAAGAGAAAAGCACTGGATCTGTAAACATCAGACAGACCTCAAGGTTGGCTCTAGAGTGACTCCTGGGTGACTTCAGAGAGGTTATTCACCCTCCTGAGATTTCCTCTCCCATCTGTAAAATATGGGTAACAGACCCATCCCACCTACTTTACAAAGTTATGCTAAGAGTTCAGTGAGCTAAACCAGAACAAGAGCAGGTTAATGCATCCCAGATGGGTTTCAGATTGCTCTGCCTGTCATCTTTATTATTCTTCCTCCGTAGAACAATTCAATTGGTATGTGAATATACTTACTTTCTCTACCTGCGCTTTTTTTTTTTTGAAGGGGAGATAGTCAACAAACATTTACTGAGAATCTATTACATACAAAGTTTGCAGAGAGATACAAAAGTGTGTGAAACATACTCTCAACCAGTATAGGGAGTGGAAATACCTACCAAAACGCCTATCCCATAAGTGATAATAAAGCTAGTTTGGAACTTTGGATAGACAGAATAGTGGCCCCCAAAGATGTCTACATGTCCTAAAACTCCAGAACCCGTGAATATAATACAGCAAAGGAGAATTAAAGTTGCAGCTGGAATTAAGATTGCTAATCAGCAGACCTTGAGATGGGAAGACTACCCTGAATGACATGGGGAGGGGGACAATGAAATCACAAGGGTCCTTTAAAGTGCGAGAGGCAAAAGAGGGAGAACCAGAGGGAAAGTAGCATGGGCAACACTTGGCCTGATGGTGCTGGCTTTGAAGATGGAAGAAGAATGAGGCCATGAGCAGAGGAACGTGGGCAGGCTTGAAAAGCCAGAAAAAGACAAGAAAACAGAATCTCCCCTAGAACCTCCAGAAGGAATGCAGCCTTCCTGCTACCTTGGTTTTAGCCTAGTAGGACTCATTTCAGACTTCAGACATCCAGAACTCAGGACAATAAATTGGTGCTGTTCTAAGACCCTGAGTTTTTGGTCATTTGTTACAGCAGCCATAGGAAACTAATACACGAATTCAGTTAACTTGTTTTTTTGTTAACAAATGAGGTACAAAACAAGCATTTATTATGCTCATGAACTCTGGGAGTCAAGAGTTCAGGCAGAGCACAGTGGGGATGGTTTGCCTTTGCTCATGATATCTGGGTCCTCAGCTGGAAGGCCACAAGGCTGAGGGCATCTTGACAGCTAAGGGCTAGAATTCTCTGAAGGTTCATGTACTCATATGTCTAGGAGTTGATGCTGTCTGTCATCTAGGACATTAGCTGGTACTGTTGGCTTGAATACCATCATATGACATCTCTAAGTAGCTGGGATTTCCTTAGAAAACAGTGACTTTTCCAGAATGTCATATAGTTGGAATCATTCAGTATGTAGCCTTTTCAGACTGGCTTCTTTCACTAAGCAATATGCATTTAAGTTTCTTCCCTGTTTTTTTGCGGCTTGATAGCTCATTTATTTTTATCGCCAGATAACATTTCATCGTATGGTTGTACCACAATTTGTTTCCATTCATCATTTGAAGGACATCTTGGTCACTTCCAGTTTGGGGCGATGATGAATAAAGCTGGTGCAAACATCTATATGCAGGTTTTCATTGTGGACGTAAAATTTCAATTTATTTGGGGAAACGCCTAGGAGCATAATTACTAGATCATATGGCAAGACTATGTTTAGCTCTGTAAGAAACTGCCAGGGGCACCTGGGTGGCTCAGTCGGTTGAGCGACTGCCTTCGGCTCAGGTCATGATCCTGGAGTCCCTGGATCGAGTCCCACATCGGGCTCCCTGCTCGGCGGGGAGTCTGCTTCTCCCTCTGACCCTCCCCCCTCTCATGTGCTCTCCCTCTCTCTCTCTCTCATTTTCTCTCTCTCTCAAATAAATAACATCTTTAAAAAAAAGAAATAAAAACTTAAAAAAAAAAAGAAACTGCCAAATTGTCTTCCAAAGTGAGTGCCATTTTGCATTTCCATGAGCACTGAATGAGAGCCCCTGCTGTTCCATATCCTCGTCAGCATTTGGTGTTGTCAGTTTTTCAATGTTAGCCATTCTAGTGCTCGCTTCGGCAGCACATATACTAAAATTGGAACAATACAGAGAAGATTAGCATGGCCCCTGCGCAAGGATGACACTCAATGTTAGCCATTCTGATAGGTGTAGAGTGAGATCTCATTGTTGTTTTAATTTATAATCCCCTAATGACATACGATGTTGAGTATCTTCCCACACATGCCAGGTACATCCCATGTACCCCCCACTGGGAAGACTGCTGCTAGAATCATGTAAGGATGTCTGTTCTCCACCTGCCATGACCCCTGGGAAATAGAGAGTTCTCCTACTAGGGACTCTGGTGATACCAGTCTCTGATGTCTCTCTATCCTGCAAAAAGGTTAAATTTAGTGTGTGTTCTTTTTTAAATAAAATCAGAAATAAGGCCTTAAATTTCTCCTTCTGTGAATTTAAACTGTCGCTGTCTTCCCTTGGGGATTTCAGGAATATTAATATTGTCAGTGTAATCTAACAAAGTTATACTTGCGTTTTCTTCCTTCCAAATACTGTACTAGCCACCTGTATCAACACAGAAGTTTAAAGCATTCTATAGTACTCTTTCAAATTCAGTTTCATCAGCAGCTCATGGTATTCCCCAAATCAGCTGTGACTTCTGAGAGTTCATACTCATCTCTGCCCACCAGTTTTCCAATAGAGAAACAATCATTTCCTCAAAACCAATTGGTGCCACCACTAGGACGGTAATAAATCTGTGGACAAGTATGTTCTGCCCTGGATTCTTAGCAGTCCTAGATGAGGTCCCTACATGTAGCAGGTATGAATTTTATTCTATAAGATTTAACATAATAAATTTCACATTATTTTTATCTCTTGAAATAAAATGTAATCTTTTCTGAGCCCCCATTGCATTGGGTTGGTAACAAATTTAACTTGAGTCACAAATGGAGTGTACTTTCCTCCCTCAGGGTTGGTAATGTTCCCAGACACCTGGCACAGCAGGCACCATTCAGGAATGGCTCTCTGATCCATGATCTATCACTAATATGGTATTGTCCAAATCCACGAAATCCCACAAAGGTGAGCATCTCCTCTGTCCTGGGTTCACAGTCAAGGCTGAGTGTACAGGGTGCCAAGTCCAGCTTCCTTGGAGCACCCGAGGAGTCATTTTCCCCTGAGATCTGGCCACTTCCCTGCAGTTATCTTCAGGGGCCAGTCACTTGTGCCCACAACCCGATGAACCTGAGAACTTTTCCTTCCCTCCAAGTCTAAGGGAATGTTCTAAAATCCTCCGTCTCCTATGGCAGGCTCAACATCTTGAGCCTCTTGGATGCTAAACACTTGCCTCCACCTTGTCTTCCCTTGCAACTCAGCACAATCTCCTCCAGAGCACAGACTTTGGCAAAACAAAAGCCAGGAGAGGCATTGTCTTCTGGGAGTGCTGAGAACTTCTGTTTCCTGCAGAAGCTTCCCTCTAATGGAACAGAGGCCTTAGTGGAGTACGGAAAATGCCAGCTCTGTTGCATTAACAACAAAGCCCCAATTGCTATTTCAGTAAACCATGCTGCCACAGTTAAATTAGTGTAATTATAGGAAAGAACCTCTTCTCTAAGGGTTCTTATCACCTGTACATTCCAAAGTACATTTAAAAAGGTAAAAAATCTAACAGATTACTTCCTATAACTTCAACCATCATACCTTCCCCTCTCCACCGGCATACTGCCTTCAATTGGCCTCTGATTGGTTTTGCAGTGGTTGTGGATAGGAGTGGTTTTGTCTGGAACCCTCTCTCCTGTTAGATTGTGAGTTTCTTAAGGGCAGGACCTGAGTCCTTCTGTAGTGATCAGGTCCCAATAAGAAACAGAAGGCATACAGAAACTGGATAATGCCAAGAGGATTTATTTACCAAGGGACTAATTTACAAAGCTGTGGGAAAGATACAGGGAACATCAATGGACAGTGTGGGGATCTAGAGCTAGTAAAAGGCCAGAGATGAGATAGGGTCAGGTAAATGGATCCCAAAGGGAAAGAGTAGGGTAGAGTTAGTAGCCAGGCTGAAGTGACCACAGGGAAGAGGGCATTCAGTGCCAATATCCCAGCCTTACTCTCCACTAACTAGGTTCTCCACTGGTCAAACCCAACCAGAAACCAGAGCATCAGCACCATTAAGGTAATTTATACAGCTCAACCTTGGGGCTGAGAACAAGGTGGCTTCTGTGGGCTCTAAGTACTGTGACTAGTTCTTCTATCAGATTGAATCAACTCTAGTCTGTACCCTCAAGAGTCTTAGGATCTAGAGACAGAGAAGGGACTCAAACCCAGGTCTCTTCACCTTAAATCCACAGCTTATTCCATTCCCCTTTGCTGTACTGAATCCCTCACCTCTGTGATTCTGAACCCTACAAGTACTTAGCCTGAGATACTCCATCACTTGATTATAAGCTGTTCTGTAATTCACGTGGGTTATTTTATTACCCTCAATTCAACTATAAACTCTGTGAGGACAAAACTTTCTTCTTGTACCTTTCTTGTATTTCTTATAGCTCTGAACATAGTGCACTGCCCATAGTAGGTACCTGATATCGAATGAGTGAGCCATTGAAAGGATCTTAGCGTGTCCACACAAGTTAAGCTCCAGGAGTGGGGAGGGGACATCCTTTGAATGATTGCCATACCCTGTTCCTATAGAGATTCTTGGGCAAAGAACTACCCAGAATCAGGAATAGTTTCTAACCTTCCCCTCCCCCCTCCCAGTACCTAAAGCCCCAAAGGCAGTCCCAGATATGCCCCCAAACTAGAAAGGTGATGCAGGGCCACTGAGTCATTCATTCGGGCACTCAATTAACAAATAATTATTGAGGATCTCCTAGGTTTCAGGCACTGAACTAGATACTGGCTATACAGTAATAAATAAGATGGATACTAGAACTATAAAATTGTGAATTAATACAAAATTGAAAAGTGTGATAGGTAAAGTTAAAAAAAAAAAAAAAAGAGTGGCTTAAGAGACTAGCAGAGACATGACCGAGGTGGTCAGTGCCCCTCCCACACCCCCAGCTTGACCTGGAGGTGGCCACACACCATTTCAGCCTGTGCATGGCTTTCTGCACCATCTCTGCTTCAGGGTACTCTCCGCCCTCCGGTCTGTTCTGGGGGAAGCCAGCAGTCCCAGGGAGTCAGTGCCCCAGGAACAACTGCTATCTAGTGAGAGATGGGAGTTGGTGGGTAAGCACCCTGACTGCCTCACCCTTCCGGGCAGTCCTGAGCCATGCTGCACACAGGCGCGCTCTGTGGAGGAACAGCGCCCCAGATGCCCACAGCAGTAACCTGCTCAGTAACCCAGGCTTGGCTAGCTTTGTACCCTTTCTTCCATCACTTCCTCACCCCCCTACTGGCACTTCCTGGAACTGCCCCCCCACAAACTTGTCTCAGGGTTTCCTTTTGGAGGAACCAAAAGGAAGACAATAGAAAACTCACTCACGCTAAGCTCAAGGCCCACTTATACTGAGACCCCTCCAAACTCAGGAGTCTGTGACATCAGTCGAATGTACTCTGAGAAGACCAGTCATTGAACTTTTTTGGAAAACAGGTGAGTCAAAGGCTGGTAGAACTTTATTAGGAGAAGAGATGCTGGAGAGGGAGTGGGATAAGGGCAGGCAGGGACACAGGGTGTGACCGCAGGTCAGGACCCCGGGCAGCCACAGGGAAGAGGACAACTGTCCCATTCAATCCATGGAAACACAGAACTCAGCCCCTTTTCACCACCCCATGGTGATGTGGATCATACGAAGCCAAGATGAGAGCATTATCACAGCAAGTGACACCACATGGATTTTCTTCCTGACTCAAAGGACAGAAAAAGGCACTTTGTGGCCTACTGACTGTGTCACTTAAAATTCATGTTTCATAGCCCCTCCTCTTCCCATGTTGAACTTGAGAGAAAATACCATTCATTACTCAGGTACCACCTTCTGTGATTGCCAGGACATCTTTAAATCCTCGTCCCTTAGCAGAAAGAGAAAGAGAAAGTGCTCAAAAATATGTGTGATGGACAAATGAATGAGCAAGGAAGGTGAGTTTTGGGGTGTGTTTCCTCTTCTCTCCTGGCGTTTCTTCCTTGTGAAGGGAGCTCATGAACAGCACCCCTGGCTCCGCCCCTCCTCCCCCTCGCTATGGCCTTACTTGCTCACTGTATGTGGAAGGCAAAGCTGGAGAAGGTAGCCCAGACTGTTCCTCTCCTCTTTCTCTTCAAAGTGAGCTGTCCACAAGTGCAAGAGTTCCCTTGGCCCCAGCACCACTGAGACAGGGCAGATGGGTCTGCCTAATCCTGGGGTTCAGCCTTTGCCTAAGACCACAGCCATATTCTCCAGGATCAGTTCTATGATTAATAACAGCTATATTTTCGTCCCCATCAACTCTCCCATTTATGCCTTAAAGTTCAATTCATTCAACACCCAACATTCTGGAAAGAGAATTACCTAACTTCAGTGGGATAGAATGACAGACTGAACTAAAGAGGCCAGAGTTCAGCGGGTCTTTCACTTACCAGCTGTATAAACTCGGGGTTTTACTTCATTCCTATGGGACTCAGTTTCTTCATTGTTATGAACAGTAGAAATGAGATGAATTCTAAGGTCTCTTCCATGATTCTAAGAAGTAGGATTCACAGGTTCTTGTGAAGGTGTCCCTGTGCCACCCGCTCTGGGTGCAATGTCTCTTCTCCATGTAGCCTGGGCACCCTGCTTTTTCCTTCGGGCTGACATTTAGCACACTGTCGACAGGTGCACGCATCCTCAGCTCATCAGTGAGCACCGGGGCAACCCCCATGTTTGTCTTGCTCCCTGCTGTATCTGCAGCATCGGTCACATCTCACAGCAGGTACTTAATAAATATTTGCTGAATTTGTAACCGTGATATAACCTAGGGGGCTGGAGGTCCCTGTGGCACAGTTAGCCACCCCTTCCAGTGTGGTAGGAGGAGAAGCATGACCATGGCTCATCTAACCACATCTCTTAGGCCACATAACCGAAGGACTCTCGCTGGGAAGTAGAACAAATGCAAGAGAACAAGCCTGGATTTTGTATTTATTTCCGAAAAGAAAAATATTGTCCTATATTATTTGCAGACAAATTCGCTAATACCGGGGAAACTGCATGCCACCTTTAGGGGCGAGGCAACCACCTCTCCCGTTGACTCATCCATATGTGTGGGCATCTGGGTTGGGGCTATTGCTGTGTGTGTGCTCAGATTGTCAGCGAAGCTTTTAGCCATTTGGAGAGCACAACAAACTCCTCTCCCTTCCCATATGCACAAGCCCATGCTGCAGTCATTCCCTTCTGCAAACCCCACCTGCTGTCATGAGACCTCTCTTCCCTGGGACTGGAGGAAATGAGCAAATCAACCCTGAGCACGCTTCAGGTGGCTCTGTGACCTTGCATTCCTCCCCCATGACCTTTCTCATGTTGCTCTTTGCATGGGCAACTCTAGCCATTACATTAGCAACACACAATTACACCTTCAAGGTAGATTCAAGTTCAGGCTCTACCAGGACATAAATACCTTAATGAGGTGACAGCCATGCAAAACTTCTGAGTGGCATAAATCAGGGCTCTGATAGACTGCAAAGATATGTTGGCAGGTTCATGCCCCAGCACAAAGAAAGAAAGAGAGAGAGAGAAGGAGGGCGAACCTTTCTATGACAATGCTGGTAGTAGCATACAGCACAGTATTTTTCAAAGTGATTTCTAATGTTTTCATCCAACACTTGCACCCTTGTCCCTACTCCTGTGATTCCTCTTCTGGTTAAAATTCCCACTGGCACACCCAGGATTCAGCACTCGTGTTCAGCAAGCGCTCCCAGTTAACAGAGCATACTCTGGCTCTAGGTTTTCTTTGCTTCTACTGGTATCCTCCAGATACCCCTTGACCCATGTGGTGGGGAGGGGTAGGGTCTCTACTTCACAGATTCCTAAATTTCTGTCAGGAGTCTAAGGGTATATAAATCTCTCATTGGAAGGCAGAGTGGTTGGGGGCCACTATCCAGCCTACACCACCAGCTAGGAAAAGGCACTCTGGCTGGTGGTCTAGCCACGAGGTGACAGAAGGACGTCTTATCCCTGAACCTGCTTACCCATACTCAAACAGCCTTCAACTCAGTTCAGTGTTGACTGCAGAACAGAAGAGCTATTACTCAAAATGGCCCTGGCCACTCCCTCAAGTCCAGACATGCGGGGTTGTGACTAATGCCAGATCCTGAGAGAGTAGTGAGAGCTACAATCCAGGGTCAGAGTCGAAATAAAAGGAAATAAAGGGTAGCAGACCTATGGAGATTCACTCAGCCTACAGTTGTCCCCGCAGATTGCCATTTCCTTTAAGAGTTCAGTGGTCACTTAAGCACAGATGTTTAGAATGGTGCCCAACATGGCTAGGCCTGGTTACCCCTCACAACAGCCCCACCAGCTCCCATGTGCCTGAGTGGCTGTGCTCACAATGATGAGAACAGAATCAGCAATCATCTTTTCCCAATTCAGAATGGAGGGGCCTAGTACAGCGTTGTCCAATGGAAATATAATGTGACTGATGTGTGTCATGTTTAATTTTCTAGTAGCTACATTTAAGTAAATGTAAAAACAAACAGGCAAATTAATTTTAATAATATATTTAAGTTGATCCATCCAAAATGTCATCTCAACATGTAAGGGATATAAAAAAAAATTAGTCGAGATATCTTCTTTTATCAAGGGCTTTGAAGTCTTGTATACATTACACATTTACAACTCCCTTCAATTTGGACTAGCCACATTTCAATTGTTCAGTAGTCACAATCACCCAGTGACTACCATTTGAATAGCATTGTTCTGGTGGGATTCCCAGACAGTCACATTCTTTTATGTTCCCCAGTCATTCTACAGATACCTGAGGTTCAGGTGTACACGTGAATAAGAAAGAAAGGGCTCTGGGGGTCCAGAAGCCTAAAGCATGGCATGCCACAGGAGTCAGGAATAGCAAGTAGGAGGATGTCAGTCTGACTCCTGATAGGAGGAATGACTACCACTCCAGCACGGGTGCTCTTCTGCTCCCTAAGGCCTAGAAGTAGCCTAGATTCCTACATGCTTTGAAAGTGGGCTCCCCAAGGCCAGAAATGGTTGGGTCTTGGTTGCAAAATGATTTGATGAGAGTCTCAACTAGTGGCAGGCAGATTTATTATGTTTGGCCTGCAGATCAATAGCCCTCCTAGTCTTTAAAAAAATTCTTTTTGAATTGAGTGCACACTTAGAAATTGAGTAATTTCACTTGAAAATCTAGCTTCCCAGCCTCTCCTGAAAAATCAGATTTGGGAAAACTGGGCCCACATTTCTACATGACAACACACCGACTGGGCCAATACACCTGCCAACCTAGGTGGGGCACCTGCTCCCCCTGACTACAGACCCCACCTCGTCCTATTGTCTTCCCTACAACAGCAGCCGGGAGTCCACTGCCACATATCATTGCACCTGATCTGTTACTTAGAGAAAAGAGAATAAAATATTTCTTGACCCCATGTGTATAACAAAAAGTGCGAAAACCAAGATGGCTCAAGTGGGCCACATGCTTTCTGTATCCTGCCTGCATTTCTCACTGTGACCTACCCTGGGGGCACTTGATTTTGTGACCCTGTGACGGCTCTGTGCCCACTGCCCACCATGGAGAAGACAGATCCAGCAGGTCCTTTTTGTACCTTAGTTCCTCCACACTTCTGAAAGTCTGAAAGTCTCTCTATTCTTGTCTAAATGTACCAGCTCTTCCTTCCAGCAATGAAACTCTGCAGTGCTCTGTGTTGAGCCTGGAACAGAGACAGAGAGGAAATTGAGCCCAAACTGTTCTTCCCTTTATTCAAATCAAAAAGAAAGAAGGGGTTATGGCCCTCACAGACAGAAGGGAGTGTGTGCATCAAATTCGCGTAGCCACAATGATCACTAGGCCACCCTGGCATACCTATTTTCCCAGTAAAACTCAGATCCTATTGACAGCACCTAACTGTAGAGTGAATTTCCCCTTTTAACCACACTCCTCACCCCCAGCTCTGCACCCCAGCTGTCCCAGGACAGGTACGTAGGCCTAAACCTGTACTACCCTAGCTCATTTATTTCCGTGTCTCCTCCCCCCTCTAATGTGTTAGCTCCTTGAGACTAGAGTGCAGAGACCTTATTTATCTTATTTATCTTTGCACTTTTTGCATCCGTGGCATCAGACATAGAGTCACCCTTTGAAAACAAAAAGTGATTAAAAAAAAAAAGCAAGCAAGCAAGCAATAAGAGGTCAGCCCTAGAATTACAACCTTGCTATATTTTTTTATTCGTTGTATGACCTAGGGCAAATAAAAATCTTTCTAAGCCTGAGTTTCCACATCCATAAAGTGAGAACAATGATTCCCATCTCTTAGGTTTAACGTGAAGATTTGCTGGGGAATACACTTAGAGCACCTTAGCCCAATACCTGACATACAGTGGGGGTGCAGGAAAAGCGAGTTCACCTTGTGCCTGAGCTGAGGCAGAATGGGAAACAAGAGATGACAGGAACTGGGCTGAGTTCAACATCGGCCCTATCCAACTACCTGTCGGCAAGAATACAAGTTTCCATTCAGTCCCTTATCTCCAGGCTGTTCTGACCCTCAGTCTGATCTTATCCTGGCCACAGCGGCAGGCAGAAAGAGATGTCCTCCCAATCTGTGCCGTGGTTCAGAAAAGACCCACAGTTGAAAACATGAACAGCAATGTACTCAAGGGGTACAGATGAGAATACTATTTCCTTGGTTTCACTTCTTAATGCATGTTAATTAACTTGTTTGTCCCTCTTGCTCCATTTCACTAAGAACCAGCCACACCTCTCTCTTTCCTCAGGTGGTTTAACTCTGAATCAGGCCAACTGGTCCTCGGAGAATCCTCAGTCCCATCCCTTTCACTCCACGTCCAGAACCCAGATCCCCAATTTCTGCTGGAACCACTCCGAGCTTGAATGACTCTCTTTCGGGACTTCCTTCTCTAGCCCCTCTGGACAGAACGGGAAGCCAACGTGGGGTGGGCTGAAGATGACATATAATGCAAAAGATACTATTACTCTTCCAAGAACTATACAGGAGAGAAGAGAAACATGAAATAGTAACTGGAAGGAGATATAGCATCAAGGAAGTCTTTCTTTTAAGGATAGGAATATATTTTCAAGATGACAAGTTTTACCATCATTCTCTAGATGACATTCTCCATTTCAGGAGCCTGGGAGTCTGAATGCCTCTCAAATCACATGAAAGCTCCTTCCCCTTTTCTATCTAGATATAAGCCTTTCCTCTTAAAATTTGTTTAAGGCATCCCACACACTAACCCCCTCCTGAACTATAACCATTTCTTCCTTGTGGTATATTCCTTGGAATTCATCATCACTCTACTTATTTCTACCTTATGAAAAAACCATCTGGTGATGTCAGTAAATTTGGCAGAGTAAGGGCCTCTAAAAATCCTCTCCTCCATAAAATTAACTAGAACACTGGCAAAAGTTGTCAGAATTAACTTCTTCAGGACACATGAAAAAACATTCCAGGAAGCACTTATTCAAGGAAAAAGAGCAAGGCTCAATAAGAACAATGAGTATTAAGGCATTTTAACTTGCCCTATTCCCAGCCTCCATCCTGCCCCAGCCCAACAATAGCCGCAATATCCCCTGTCCACAGACCCAACAGCCTACACTCACAATGGAAACCAGCATGCTGGCAGCCACTAGAAGGGGCAGGGCAGAGCTTAATTTCCAGAGAACTGCAAATATTTGACCTGTCTTAAAATTCCCTGGAAGATCCCATTCACAAGGCTTATAATTATTTGACCTGACTCGGAGCTTGCCCAAGTGCCTTACTGGAATAGAACTGCAAATCCACAAATAAACCCTTACATCTATAGTCAACTGATTTTGACAAGGGGGCCCAAGACAATCCAATGGGGGAAAGAATGGTCTTTTCAGCAAACTGTGTTACGGCAACTGGATGGTAACATGCAAAAGAATGAAGTTGCACCTCAGTCCCAAATCATGTCTGAAAGTTAACATAAAGTGAATGAAAAAGCTAAATGTAAGAGCCAAAACTACAAAACTCTTAGAAGAAAACACAGGTTGAATCCTCCTGGCCTCAGATCAGGTAACAGTTTCTTAGCGAGGACACCGGATGCATAGCAATCAGAGAAAACAGAGAAACTGAACTACACCAAAATTAAAGACTTGTGCTTCTAATGACACAATCCAGAAGTGAAAAGACAACGCACAAAATTGAAGAAAATATTTGCAAATCATATCTGAAGGTCTAATTTTATATATTTTTTTAAGATTTTATTTATTTATTTGAGAGAGAGAGAATGAGAGAGAGAGAGAGCACGAGAGGGAAGAGGGTCAGAGGGAGAAGCAGACTCCCCGCCGAGCAGGGAGCCTGATGTGGGACTCAATCCCGGGACTCCAGGATCATGACCTGAGCTGAACGCAGTCGCTTAACCAACTGAGCCACCCAGGCGCCCTAATTTTATATACATATAACAACCCAACAATATAAAAACAACTTAATTGAAAAATGAACAAAATATTTGCAAGATATTTCTACAAAGAAGATATACAAATGCCAATAAGCCCAGGAAAAGATGTTCAACATCATTAGCCATCAGAGAAATGCAAATAAAATCCGTAATGAGATACAACTTCATAGCCGCTAAGATGGTTATAAAAAAAAAAAAGTAATAACAGCAAGTGTGGTGAAGATATAGAGAAACTGACACCCTCTATTGCTGATGGGAATATAAAATGGTGCAATTGCTTTGGGCAAGAGTTTAGCTGTTCCTCAACAAGTTAAACATAAATATTGTATGACCAAGCAATCCCACTCCTAGGTATATACCCAAGAGAATTTAAAACATGTCCACACAAAACTTGTACAGAAATAAATGTTCATAGAGCATTAGTCGTAATAGCCCAAAAGTGAAACAAATCAAATACGCATCAGTGATAAATGGATAAACAAAATGTGGTATACCTATTCCATGGAGTATTACTCAGCAAAAATGAGGAATAAAGTACTAATGCAGCCTACAAAATGGATGTATCTTGAAAACATCATACAAAGTGAAAGAAGTTAGTAACAAAGAAGACCACATGTTGAATGATTCGATTTACACAGAATGTCCAGAAGAGGCAAATCTAGAGAGACAGAAAGTAGACTGGTCTTGCCAGGGACTGGAAGAAGGGGGAAATGGGTAGTGACCACTACTGGGTATGGGATTTATTGGGGGGGCGGGTGATTAAAATGTTCTGAAACTAGATAGTGGTGATGATTGCACAACTTTGTGAATACACTGAAAACCACTTTTAAAAGGTGAATTTTATAGTATATAAATTATATCTCAATGAAAGAAAAGAGAAAGAAAAGGCCACCCGCCTTTGGGCCATGTGTTTTTCAGCTACCTACACTTTATCATCATTTTCCACTCCTGACCACCTGGATGGTATCCACAGACAAAAAGCCATCTGGTATTACCTTCTCATGTTCCCAACCTGCCCCTCCTCCCATCACTCTTACCACCCACTTCTGTGAAACTGAGCTATAAATATGTGTTCTTCCTCAAGATTCCCCCAACCCAATTATTAAAATTCATACCCATCCTAAAAACCTTCCTACCATTACTGGAACATGAGATACTGTCCTCCTTTCCAAGGCCAGTCTGTCCCTGATGCCCCTGTCCACACTCCCTCCGGGCTCTAAGGTCCTGATGTATCTCCAAACCTTCTCACTTTATATCTTCAATTTCCCCCTTTCTGGTAAATCTGTCTTAACTGTTATCCTGAAAATATGCTTACATGCCTCCTGTCCTTAAGAGAAAACTTTCCTTCGTACTGGGTCCATTTCTATTTACTACCCCATCTTTCTCCTCTTTTTTCAGGTAAACTTTTCCAAGAGGGGCCACAGTTATTCTGTCAACTTCAACCCACTCCAGTTTGGTTCCCCCCCATCCCTCCTCCACTGACCCCACTCTATGATTACTAGGTGACTTCCTAACTCTCAAATACTATAGGTAGTTTTGGGCACCTTTTTTTTTTTCTATACTACTGATGATCCCTCCCTCCATCCTGAACCTCTATTGCCTTGACTTCCAGGACTCCACACACTCCTGGCTCTTCTCCTGTTTTTCAAACCATTCTTTCAGGGCCTCTTTTGAGGGCTCTTTCTACCCCAGCACAATGCTTCAGTATTGGTATACTTCCTGAATGCTCTGCTCTTTATATTCTACTTTTCTCCTTGATATCATGATTTTAACTATATGTTAATGATTCCTACATTTCTCTTTCCAACCTAGACTTCTCTATCAAGCCACAGGCTCAAATGTCCAACGGTATATGTCTAGTCATCTCTCATGTACCTTCAATTCAGCAGGTCCAAAACAAACATTTCAGTTGGCAATCTATCTATCTTCACTAGTCACACAAGCCAAAAAAACTTGACTCTTTTCTCTTTGACTCTTTCTAACCCCCACGTTTAGCCAGCAATACTATGAATATTATGTACAAAAGATTTCTTTAGTCCGTATTTTTCTCTCCAAATTTGAGTAGGCTTTTCACCAAGGTTAGGGCAAGAACACTAAGAAACCTCTTCACTGGTTCCCTTCCTTCCATGCATACCTTTCTCAAGTCCATTCCTCATAGAGCTGCTAGCATGACCTTTCAAAACATTCTCTGCTTCATACATTTCAAGGCTGACCTACAGGATGAAGTCAAAACTCAAGAGACATCCATGGCTAAAAGGACTCCTCCCGCCATCCTGATTCCTTCCATTATTAACCCACCCATCACTTTCACTGTCTTTCACCCTCACTCATCTGTCAGTGACATTTTGCATTTTCATTCCAGAAACCAGGACCTGATTATAGTTCCCCTGTAGTCCCCAGGCTTTAATACATAAACACACACACACACACACACACACACACACACACACACACACATACACACAACCATTCTCTATGTCTCAGAGGTAAGAACAAGCATGTATCTCCTTTCAACTCCATCACTTCCTGGATTATTCCTACTCGGCCCTTAAGTAGCCTCTGAAGGTTTACTTCCTCAAGGTACAAGACCTGCCCAGATCCTTCATATTTGACCTACTCTTAGATAAGTTAAGGGTTTCATGTTGTTTAATGTCTCAACCATATATCACTCATTATATTTACTGTATTGTGTTTTAACACTCTGTGTCTCTCCTACTCGTCTGCAAGCTCAATGAGGGGAAAGTCCATGTTTTAGCCATCAAAACTCACTTCACAGGTCCTGACGCATGGAGGCACCAATAAGAGGAATGTGGACTAAAGGGATGAGCACGGCCATAACTAGTCATATGGCTATGCACAGCCTTCACAAGACCAAACAAATGAATAAGCAAACAAAAGAAATTCAATGGTTGGGGCAAGCTTCAAGGTCTAAAGTAAGCTTCAGAGTCCAATGTACACTTCACACCTAGCTAGATCCAGGTGCTCAGAAATATTGCTCAGGAATATTGCCATAAATATATGGTTATCCTGAATCTTAGAAAAAACTTCTGTCTCAGTATCTGAGCAAGAGCTCAGGACCTGGCATTCAATGGCCCATGCCAGAACCAAGTGCCCAGGCTCTCTCTGGATAGAAGGCCTGGGTTGTGTGTCCTCTTCTATGAACAGGAGGCTGAAATCAGCCTCACCCAAATACCATACTGATAAGAGTTGGGTAACGGTGGTTAACAAAAGGAAAATTGAGGTTTTCCTCCCAGAAGAAGGAAAATAATGACTGGACAGGCAGAAACAACAGTTGTCCACAACAGGATCAATGTTTATTCTTCCTCTACAATTGCCTACACACCCTGCAAGCTGCTCCATGCACACTGGCCACCTACTCCAGGTTGTTGACTGACTGATGGGTGAGTCATTATAGACAACATCAGCAGTGAATGAGTCTGTCAACATGTGTGCAAGGCAAGCATTACAGAGCAGGTGGAGGCTCTGGATGGGGAACACTTTGCCTTGCAGACTGCTGAGTATTTATTTGGATTAATGGCTTTCAAGGTTGCCAGATTTCAAATGTAAACCAAATATTTATTGGTGATAGATGGTAAAGAGAAAAAGTATACTTTGGGGGTAATCATTCATGTATTCCCACTCATCTGTCACTGGGGCAGCTGAATTTCAATCCCACAACCTGGGGACCCAAGCAATAATAATCATATTTGTAATTCTTCACACTTACATAGTGCTTTAGCATTTGCCAAGTCTTCCCATATCTTACTCATTTTGGCTTTAAATCACACACCTGTGCAAGTGTGGGATTTGTTAGCCCCATTTTATGGATGAGGAATATGAGACTCTAGTGTTAAGTGATTTATCCATGGGTGACAGAGCAGGGGTTATTGCCCGTGCTGCCTGATGCCAAAACCACAGCTCTCACCAAGATACCACACTGCGTCCTCACCCCCTTTCCTTGTTAGTCCCCCTAAAACAGAGTGATAACATAATCTCATTTCAACAACAATCCGTAAGATGGATATTATCCTTTTTTTTTTTTTTTTTGATGAGTGCTTCCAGGTCAAGAATTGTGACTAGGAGACCTAGAGAGGTGAGCCAGAGATAGATGGTACTGCTTGACCAGTTACTTTTTTCCTCAAAAATCTTCACCGTGTCCAGCTTCCCTTGAGAGAGCCAGATGGATGCCAAGTCCTGGCTGTTTCTGATCATTAATCAAATGCAAGGCACGATCATCACAGAAACTCCTCCTCAAGTGTTCTCTCAAAATGAATCTGTTCTTTCATCTCAATTTAAGTCCTCAACCATCATTCTCAAAGATAATTGTCTATTTGTACAAACCAAATTTCCGACCTTTTCAAATTTTCATCAGTCTTACAGATGACGGACCCTCACTTCATGCGTGTATCTGACCTCCATGAATCCTTCAGTGTCAGCCGACAGCTCTTTTTCTTGACTCACTTAAACTTCCTTTTACATGCCAAGTATCTCATTTGAAGATTTGTTTACCCTCACAGAGAATGTGATGTGAGCTCCTTGCTCTTGGTAATCGTCAATCATCTTTCACAATCATGAAATCAAGCTCTTCTCTTCACTGTGGCCGTAGGACGAGGTAACTCAATGACCTTGGATGCACTACCCTTATAAGATCAGCCACACTGCCACATGACTCTACTGTGACTATTCCTGAGTCAACATGTGACAAAGGAAGACATTCTTCTTACTTCATATTGTGTATTATAACTAGCTTTTTATATCAGAGAATGTTGGGGTTAGAAAGGGCTAATCATAATCCCACATTTCCTAACTTTAGATGAAAAAAACTAAGATCCTCTTGAAGTGGCTGATAGAAAATGTGGCTGAAGAATAAAAACAAGGTTTCCTGTAATAAGATTGTAGACAGGATTCTTCTTCCCTAAGTCTCTTCGAAAATAAAATCAGGTGATATCTTGATCTGTTTTGAGCTCTGGGTCCCCCTGTCTTGTACATTCTCACACTAATTTCTCCTTTACCAGTGCAGTAATCTGTTTTAATGAGACACACATTAGTGATGTTCTCTTCCATTTTAATGTCATATAAAGAGCTCGAAGCCTAGACTCATCAGATCTGGGCTCTAGTCCTAGCTCAGCCACATGTGACCTTGGGAAAACCAGAAAGCCCCTGTGAGTCTCTACTTCCTGATCTCTAAACCAGGGAATATACTAATATTGTTGTGGTACCAGATGAGCTCATGTATGTAGGTGAAAGACCCCACGGCTGCCACCACCACCATTTCTGGAGGACTGCTCTACACTGGGGCAGAAAGACACCGTGCCTGGCAATTTGTTTGGGCCAAAGGAGAAGAAAAATGACTATTCTTTTTTAAATGTCCAGGGTCTTTGACCATCTTTCTTTTTAGAGCAGTGAGTCTGGGGGGCATATGGAAGAATGCATAAAGAACAAATGACACTGCTTTCTCTCTGCTCCTGGCAGCACGCTCTATGCAGATGATATTGCAGAAAAGATCATGTTTTTCTCCCATATACCACTGTATCAGAGAAATACAGCTGACCCTTGACCAACACAGGTTTAAACTGTGTGGGTGCACTCGTATGTGGATTGTTTTCAATAAATACAGTAAAGCACCATAAATGTATTTTCTCTTCTTTATGATTTCCTTAACATTTTCTCCTCTAGCTTACCTTATTGTAAGAATACAGTATATAATCCATACAACATACAAAACATGTGTTAATCGACTACCTAGGTTACCAGTAAAGCTTTTGGTCAACAATAGGCTATTAGTAGTTAAGTTTTGAGGGGAATCAGGTTATACACAATTTTTGACTGCACAGTGGGTTGGTGCGCCCCCTCACCCCAACATTGTTCAAGGGTCAACTGTACAGTCTTTGTGAGGTATCTCTGTGAGGGTGGGGGTGAGGACCAGGAATAAAATAAAGAAGGGAACCTATCTTCACACTGACAGAGAGATCCCCAAAGGGCATCAAGCCTTGGAGTACCAAAGCCCACCGTGGACTACCCCATCTAAGTACCCCTCTCCCTCCCCTTGATGCTGTCAGGGATACAGTCCTAGTTTGAGGTGTGGTGAAAAGAGCGGATTCTGGGGTGAGATCAAGCCACTGTGAAAGCAGTGTGAGTTTTCGTTTTTTTAAAGGTGGAGGTTTTCCACACTGGATAACTGACAAAGTCTCTCATCAGGGAGGTGAAGAAGAGACTTCACACCTTGCACAGGGAGGTTAGGTATCAGGATGTACCCAAGGAGAATTTACTTATTTGTTTGGGTTTTTCCCCCCTTGGACTATAGAAAAAGTGAAGTGCACATGAATTCACCTTTTTTGCTCCAACTCTGTAATTACGTTCAGTTACTGCCCTCCACTATCGAGCCCTCTACAGAGGTGGGATGGGGAACAGAAGGTGCAGGGCAGTGTAGGGACATATGGCCTTAACTAAGTCGTCCCTCTACTGAGGCCTACAGGGCTGCCCCAATCATCACTCTGTGTGGAATGGCAGTCTCTGAGTTGCAGGCCCTGTTTGGTGAGGGGAACCCATGATGGAGTTAAGAGAGGGGGACACTCACATCACGGAGAAGTGGATGCCAATGGGCATTCAGTAGCAGTTATTAATTAGACCCCCCTTTCTCCAAAGACACGGGAAAAGTGAACCTTGAGGGAGGGTAGAGGTTGACACAAGTAACAGGCATGTGACAGAGTTCTGCATGAACCGCCAGGCCCACCCGGGTAAGAAAGATGATCAGACTTTCCAGGTGGTCCTCTCTGTGGCTCTCACTCCTCCTCAGGCCTCCAGTGTTGCGACCTACCTATCAGAGAGCAGCCACATGCTCCCAGCCCCCATCCATAGTCCCTGCCCCCAAAGGGACCAAATGATGCTCTCCGGGTCCCCAGCAGGATGGAGGCAACTTGCCCTGCTGTGATGCTGTGATGACACAGGTCACTTCCCAAATTTTCCTATGCCCATTCCTGGGCATGGCCAGAGGCCTTCTGGGTGCTCAGCTATTTCTGTCTCAGGTGACCTTGCTATTTCCCACTGCCTGGAACAGCAGACATCAATTGTAGTAAAATAGCTCCTATTCCTTGGCTCCCCAATGCCACAAGGCCCTCTTGGGAGCAATAAACTATGTGCTGATCTGAGACAATCACTGTATTCCCTCTTGATTAACCTCTTTAAAAACCAAGCCACTGTCTCCAGAATAGAAAGCCCCTCCTCAGAGGACAGTCACGAGAGGTCTCCAGTGCGCCTCCCCGTGCTACCATCTTCAGCTTGACAAACCCGAGTTAAGGCCCTTCCAGTAGCAGAGCAGCCCTCCTGGGGCAACGTCCCAACTTGCAGGGGCACGGCCTCTGGGATTGAGCTGAGATCACAGAGCTGGGGCAAGTGATCGCACCCCTACACCGTAAGTGAGCTATCGCCTCCTCCTTCACAGCAGGGCCCAACAGACGGTGTCTGGAGCTCATAAATCACGTACTGGCAATACATACATCCTTTAGAGGTATGGAAATAACCTCCAGTAGAACTAAAACCAGAGAGAACCATGAGCAGTTGTCTTCAGGGAGTAATACTTGGGAGGAGAAGAGGAGAAAAGGAGGACACTTTCATTTTGAGCACTTGTGTATTATTCAATTTTTCAACCACATGTATTAATTTAAGTATTTCAGACTGACTCAAATGAAAAAAAAGTAAATAAGAGGGATACAAACAAGTCAAAATTCAATGAAAGAAAATGAGGAAAATATGATCATATGTGGATTATAGATTCAGAGACTCCACAGAGCTAGAAAAGAAAAAAAAAATCTAGATTCCCTCTTCTGGTTCCCCCTCAGCCCTCTACTTATTTACAGGTGGGAAAAGCAGGCTCAGAGAAGACATTACTTGCCTAAAATCTCACAGGGAATTGATTCCTACAATAATCTTACTTCAACAACACAGTCCTGGAGGAAGAGTGGTTGACGCAAGGAGACAGGATAGAGAACAAGGTCCAAAGTCCAATCTGTCCTCGTGCCTGGAGGGTCACATGGGTTGTATTAGCAGATGAATCGCCACTCTTATATTCCCAGCCTTTCTGGTCGCAGGCTTTAACTTGAATGGTAGGCTGTTGCCCTGGAGAGGCAGAGCTGCAGAAGCTGGGCCCACTGGCTGATTTAAGGAAGGGCGGGCCAGGGGAAGTTTTAGAACGGATTCAAAAGACCATGATGCAGCAATACTCTGGTTCTGTGATCTTAGGGAAGCCACTTAATATCTCTGCACCTTATTCTCCTGATCTAAAAAATGGGGATAAGCAATGGTACCTACCTCATAGTAATGTTGTAAGGAGTAAATAGGTTAATATACATTAAGCACGTACAACAGTGGGTAGCATATGTTAAGAGTCTTATCAATGTTAACTTTCCTATCCTATTCTACTGCCCAAACTTCTAAAACTTTAATAAACACATATAAATAGAGAAAATTTTGGTGTATCTGTAGTTGTGAGGCATAGTGGGAAAAAAAAAAACAAAAACAGTAGATAGGAAGGCTTGTTACATAAGCTAAGATTCCACAGGATCTCCTGACACCCCATGGGAAGAAAATGTAAGGTCTACATGGGAAACTGCTGGGTCACCATGCCAGGAAGCACAGGAGTTTGTCTCACCTGCCATGCCAAGAAACAACTAATGACATGACGAGAAGACATTTGGCCACCTGGAAAAAAACCAGCACGTCCCAGGGTCACTGGGGAGGATGCTGTCACTGAAAATGAATGCAGAACCAAGAATTACATAAATGTCAGATGATAATGAACATAAGAGGTAACTCTCCAACAAAGCAAAGAACTTCCATGTGGGGAAAATAGTAATAAAACAAAATTTTAAAGGACTTTTCAAAGGTATAGTTGAAATCCTCTGAAAAATGAGTACAAAATTTCCTCAGTGAGAATAAGAAATTTTTAAAAAGGGTAATTTCTTTGAAGAACCAATCACAGACTTTAAAATTAAAAATATAATTGATGTATTTAGCAACAGAGTAGACATAACTAGAGAGAAAATTAGAGAACTGGAAGGTTAATCTGCAGCAATTTTCTAGGATTCAGAACAGAGAGATAGAAAGTAGAAAATATGGAATGAATATGTAGGTTAAAAGGTACAATGAGAGATGGGAGCATATGTCCTCACAAGACTGTTATTAGTCACAAATTAATAAGTTGATTCTTATCAATTATAATGGTAAAATAGTGATGGAAGGCACCATCCTTAATCATGTGGTCAAAGTTAATATTACCAGTAACAAAACAAATCAACCCTATGTCCCCTAGATAGGCACTAAGAAGGGCAAAACCTGACTTCTGTAGTATTTTTTTAAGATTTTTATTTATTTGGGGTGCCTGAGTGGCTCAGTTGGTTAAGCAACTGCCTTCGCTCAGGTCATGATCCTGGAGTCTCAGGATTGAGTCCCACATCGGGCTCCCTGCTCAGCGGGGAGTCTGCTTCTCCCTCTGACCCTCCCCCATCTTGTGCTCTCAATCTCCTTCTCAAATAAATAAAATCTTAAAAAAAAAAAACCGATTAAAGAAAAAAAGATTTTTATTTATTTAGGGTGCCTGGGTGGCTCAGTTGGTTAAGCGACTGCCTTTGGCTCAGGTCATGATCCTGGAGTCCTGGGATCGAGTCCCACATCGGGCTCCCTGCTCAGCAGGGAGTCCGCTTCTCCCTCTGACTCTCCTCCCTCTCATGCTCTGTCTCTCATTCTCTCTCTCTCAAATAAATAAATAAAATCTCTAAAAAAAATTTTTAAAAAAAAGATTTTTATTTATTTATTTACTTATTTGAGAGAGAGAGAAAAAGAGCATGAACAGGAGGAGCAGAAGGAGAAGGAGAAGCAGGCTCCCTGCTGAGCACGAGCCCAACGCACGGGGCTAGATCCCAGGACTCTGAGATCATGACCTGAGCTGAAGTCAGCTGCTTAACCAACTGAGCCACCCAGGCACCCCACTTCTGTGGTATTCTTGACAAAGATGTTTAACTTCAATCTATTCAAGAGAAAACACCAGACAAATCTAAATTGAAAGATTCTTTACAAAATAATTGGCCTGAATTCTTCTAAAGTGTCAAGGTCATGAAAGGCAAAAAAAATCCAAGGAACTGTCAGACTGAAGGAGTCAGGGAGATGTGCCAATCAGTAAAATGCTAAATCCTGTAAATCCTATAATTAGATCCTGGACCAGAAAAAGGACGTTGGTGGGAAAACTGATGAAATTCAAATAAGGGCTGTAGATTAGTTAATAGTCGCATTAGTGTCAATTTCCTGATTTTGAGAATCCTAGTATCATTGCATAAGATGTTAACATTTAGAGAAAGCGGGATAAAGGGTATATTAAAATTGTATGTTACAATTTTTTGCAACTTTTCTGTGCATCTAAAATTTTATCAAAATAATTTTTTTAAAAAAATCACTTAGAATAGTGCCTAATACAGAATAAGCACTCAATAGATGGTTATTGTTGTTATAGTTATTTTTGAAAGTCACATTTGAGAGTATCCCCTGCATCCATGGTTCCTAACCTGTGGGTAATTTTCTGAAAATTCACCTGCACACCAAATATTCTCTTTAAATAGAATATGTCTTCTAGGGGCGCCTGGATGGCTCAGACAGTGAAGTGTCTGCCTTTGGCTCGGGTCATGATCCTGGAGTCCTGGGATCGAGCCCCACATCGGGCTCCCTGCTTAGCAGGGAGCCTGCTTCTCCCTCCCCCACCCCCGCTTCCCTGCTCCTGCTCTATCTCAAATACATAAATAAAATCTTTAAAAAAAAAAGAATATGTCTTCTACATTTACATAATATTTTTCAGAAGTAGATAAGTGCATTTGAAGACTAATAAAATGTACACATTAAAAAATATAGGTATAAAAAATATATAGGTATAAGTCAATGGACACTTGGGCTGTTTCCATAATTTGGCTATTGTAAATAATGCTACGATAACATCAAGGTGCATGTATCCCTTTAATTAGTATTTTTGTATTCTTTTGGTAAATACCTAGTAGTACAATTGCTGGATTGCATAATAGTTCTATTTTTAACTTTTTAAGGAAACCCCATACTGTTTTCCAAAGTGGCTGCACCAGTTTGCATTCCCACCAACAGTATAAGAGGGTTCCCCTTTCTGCACATCCTCACCAACACCTGTTGTTTCACATGTTGTTGATTTTAGCCATTCTGACATGTGAAGTAGTTTTCATTTGTGTTTCCCTGATGACCAGTGATGTTGAGCATCTTTTCATGTGTCTGTTGGCCATCTGTATGACTGATGAATGGATAAAGAAGATGTGGTATATATATACAATGGAATATTACTCAGCCATAAGAAGATAGAAATCTTGCCATTTGCAATAACATGGATGGAGCTAGAAAGTATTATGCTAAGCAAAATAAGTCAGTCAGAAAAAGACAAATACCATGTGATTTCACTCATATGTGGAATTTAAGAAACAAAACAAGCAAAGGGGAAAAAAGGGGGGGGGCAAACCAAAAAAATGACTCTTAACTACAGAGAACAAACTGATGATTACCAGAGGGGAGGTAATACCTTGCTGCACTATCTCAGCCCCTGTAGTTCCTATGCAACTAAAGGTTGTTGGTGAGGATGGGTTAAATATCTAATGGGGATGAAGGAGAGCCCTTGTTGTGATGTAGAGATGTGTTGAATCACCATATTGTACACAAGAAACTATTATTACATTGTATGTTAACTAACTGGAAATTAAAAAAAGAACTTAAAATATATATATATATAGGTATAATATTTTATACTTTTCCAATCAAGAGTGGATTTTTTTCCCAGCCCCTTGTATGTGGGCTGTCCCTGTTCCTTACTTTGACCAATAAATATATCATAATAAAATGGAAACTCCCAAAGAAAAAAAGATCCTAAAGCCATCAGAGACAAACAGATTGATGGGGAAAGGATGACAATTAGTCTGACAGCTGACTTCCAAATACCAATAATGTAAACCTGAAAACAGTGAAATAATATCTTCATCAGGCTAAAAAAATCTGTTAACTTAGAAAATTACCTTGAAAACATCTTTCAAAAACAGGGAAAAACAGACATTTTAAGACAAATGAAAGATGAGAGTTTGACACTAGGTACCACCACTAAGTGAAAATCAAAAGAATAGGGGCGCCTCGGTGGCTCAGACCGTTAAGCATTTGCCTTCAGCTCGGGTCCTGGGATCAGGCCCCACGTCTGGCTCCTGGCTCAGCGGGGAGCCTGCTTCTCCCTCTCCCTCTGCGTCTCCCCCTGCTCATGCTCGCTCTCTCTCTGTATCTCTGTGTCTCGAATGAATAAACAAAATCTTAAAAAAAAAAATCAAAAGAATATACGTCAGGTGAAGGAGAGTGATCTGAACATAAGAAGGAACAAAGAAGGGGCGGAGCAAGATGGCGGAGGAGTAGGAGACCTAGATTTCGTCTGGGCTCAGGAATTCAGCTGAATAGGGATCAAACCATTCTGAACACCTACGAGCTCAACAGGAGATCGAAGAGGAGAGTAGCAACAACTCTCTGAACAGAGAAGCGACCACTTACTGGAAGGTAGGACGTGTGGAGAAGTGAATCCGTGGCGATATTTGGGAGGATAGATGGTGGGGGAGGGGCCTCCGCCGGCTGCTTCTGGCAAGTGCTAGAGCCGCGGAGCACAAAATCGGACCTTTTAGAAGCCGGCTCCGCTGAGGGACTCGCTGCAGTGGCTAAGTGGGGGGTGGAACCCTCGCGGGACAGTGGGGTCTCAGGACCCTTGGGGTCACAGAAAGACCGGGGGTGCCTGAGTGCGCCAGAGCTCCCAGGGATCGGAGTGGTGAAGCCAGCTACAGAGACGGAGCCGAGGCGCGGGCTCTCAGCTCGGGGTGGCCATAAACTGTGATCCGCGGCCCAGTCGGGCTACTGCTCCTCCAGCAGGAACCCAACAAGCGGCAGAGCCGGGGAGACTCCCCTTCCTCCCCTGGGAGGAGCGGCATGGGAGCGCACCGCAGGGATCTGCTGGGTTTGGAGACTCCACATGGGGTCGGGTGCCAGAGATAGAAACGCTCGGTCACAGGCCGGGTGAGCACAGAGTGCGGCCGGAGACTGGGGAGACGGGAGTGACTGCTTTTCTCTGGGGGCGCACTGAGGAGCGGGGCTCCGAGTTCTCAGCTCCTCTGGGCAGAGATTGGGAGGCCACCATTTTCACCCTGGTCCTCCAAAGCTGTACCGAGAGCTTGCAGGGAACAAAAGCTCCTGAGAGCAAACCCTAGCAGAGTACTTAGCCCGGACCGACAAGAGCGGGGCAATTCCGCCTCCAGCAAAGAAATTTGGAAACCACGGCAACAGGCCCCTCCCCCAGAAAATCGGCATGAACAGCAAGCAAGCCAAGACCAAGTTTACCGATCAAGGAGAACGGGAGAACTCCAGCGCTAGGGGAATACTGCACATAGAATTCATGGCTTTTTTTTTTTACCATGATTCATTAGTTCATCAAAGTTAATTTTTTTAACTGTTTTTTTTATTTTTCTTTTTCCCTTTTTCAACCATCTTATCAATCCCTTTTTTAAAAAAAATATTTTTTATTTTTCATTTTTAGAGTCATATTTTATCCCTTCATAGTACTTACCCTTATTTTTGGCATATATATATATAAGTTGTTCTCTCTTTAAAATTTTGAGATACAGTTTCTTCTAACAGATCAAAATATACCCTAAATCACTAGTGTATGGCTTTGTTCTAGTCTCCTGCCTGATCACATTCTCTCCCTTTTTTCTTTTTTTTTTTAAATCTTCTTCTTTCTTTTTTCAAACAACTTATCAATTCCTTTTATAAAATCTTTTATAATTTTCATCTTTACAGTCATCTTCCATCCCTTCATTGTATCAACCCTTATTTTGTACATATATGTCTTTCTTCCTTTAAAATTTTAGGAGGCACTTTTTTCTAACAGACCAAAATACGCCCAAAATCTAGTGTGTGGCACTGATCTATGCACTAGCCTGATCATATTTGATCATATTCTGCTTTTTTTGTATTGTTGTTTTTGTTTTTATCTTTTTTTTCTTTTTTTTTCTCTTTCTTTTTTCTTTCTTTCCCTTTCTTTTCCCCTGGTTTCAGGTCTTTTCTGATTTGTATACAGTATATTTGCTGGGGACGTTGTTAACCTGTTAGGATTTTGTTCTCTCATTCATCTATTCACCTCTGGACAAAATGACAAGACGAAAAAATTCACCTCAGCAAAAAGAACAAGAGATAGTACCGTCAGCCAGGGACCTACTCAATACAGACATTAGTATGATGTCGGACCTAGAGTTCAGAATCATGACTTTAAAGATACTAGCTGGGCTTGAAAAAAGCGTGGAAGTTATTAGAGAAACCCTTTCGGGAGAAATAAAAGAACTAAAATCTAACCAAGTCGAAATCAAAAAGGCTATTGATGAGGTGCAATCAAAAATGGGGGTACTAACTGCTAGGATAAATGAGGCAGAAGAGAGGATCAGCGATATAGAAGACCAAATGATGGAAAATAAAGAGGCTAAGAAAAAGAGAGATAAACAACTACAGGATCACGAGGGCAGAATTCGAGAGATAAGTGATACGATAAGATGAAACAACATTAGAATAATTGGGATCCCAGAAGAAGAAGAAAGAGAGAGAGGGGCAGAAGGTATATTGGAGCAAATAATAGCAGAGAACTTCCCGAATGTGAGGAAGAAAACAGGCATCAAAATCCAGGAGGCAAAGAGAACCTCTCTCAAAATCGATAATAATAGGTCAACACCCTGACATCTAATAGTAAAACTTACGAGTCTCAGAGACAAAGAGAAAATCCTGAAAGCAGCTCGGGAGAAGAGATATGTAACCTACAATGGTAGAAATATTAGACTGGCAACAGACCTATCCACAGAGACCTGGCAGGCCAGGAAGGACTGGCAAGATATCTTCAGAGCACGAAACGAGAAAAATATGCAGCCAAGAATACTATATCCAGCTAGGCTGTCGTTGAAAATAGAAGGAGAGATAAAAAGCTTCCAGGACAAACAAAAACTAAAGGAATTTGCAAACACGAAACCAGCCCTCCAAGAAATATTGAAAGGGGTCCTCTAAGCAAAGAGAGAGCCTAAAAGCAGCATAGATCAGAAAGGAACACAGACAATATACAGTCACAGTCACCTTACAGGCCATACAATGGCACTAAATTCATACCTTTCAATAGTTACCCTGAATGTAAATGGGCTAAATGCCCCAATCAAAAGACATAGGCTATCAGATTGGATTAGAAATCAAGACCCAACAATATGATGTCTGCAAGAGACTCATTTTAGACCCAAAGACACCCCCACATTGAAAGGGAGGGGGTGGAAAACCATTTACCATGCTAATGGACACCAAAAGAAAGCTGGGGTGGCAATCCTTATATCAGACAAATTAGATTTTAAAACAAAGACTGTAATAAGAGATGAGGAAGGACACTATATCCTACTTAAAGGGTCTATCCAACAAGAAGATCTAATAATTGTAAATATCTATGCCCCGAACATGGGAGCAGCCAATTATATAAGGCAATTAATAACAAAAGAAAAGAAACACATTGACAACAATACAATAATAGTGGGGGACTTTAACCCCCCCTGACTGAAATGGACAGATCATCTAAGCAAAAGATCAACAAGGAAATAAAGACTTTAAATGACACACTGGACCAATGGACTTCACAGACATATTCAGAACATTCCATCCCAAAGCAACGCAATACACATTCTTCTCTAGTGCCCATGGAACATTCTCCAGAATTGATCACATCCTAGGTCACAAATCAGGTCTCAACCGGTACCAAAAGATTGGGATTATTCCCTGCATATTTTCAGACCACAATGCTTTGAAACTAGAACTCAATCACAAGAGGAAAGTCGGAAAGAACTCAAATACATGGAGGCTAAAGAGCATCCTACTAAAGAATGAATGGGTCAAACAGGAAATTAAAGAAGAATTAAAAAAATTCATGGAAACCAATGAAAATGAAAACACAACTGTTCAAAATCTTTGGGATACAGCAAAGGCAGTCCTGAGAGGAAAGTATATAGCAATACAAGCCTTTCTCAAGAAACAAGAAAGGTCTCAAATACACAACCTAACCCTACACGTAAAGGAGCTGGAGAAAGAATAGCAAATAAAGCCTAAACCCAGCAGGAGAAGAGAAATCATAAAGATCAGAGCAGAAATCAATGAACTAAAAACCAAAAGAACAGCAGAACAGATCCACGAAACTAGGAGCTGGTTCTTTGAAAGAATTAACAAGATTGATAAACCCCTGGCCAGACTTCTCAAAAAGAAAAGAGAAATGACCCCAATCAAGAAAATCATGAATGAAAGAGGAGAGATCACAACCAACACCAAAGAAATACAAACAATTATAAGAACATATTATGAGCAACTCTATGCCAGCAAATTAGATAACCTGGAAGAAATGGGTGCTTTCCTAGAGATGTATCAACTACCAAAATTGAACCAAGAAGAAATAGAAAACCTGACAGACCTATAGCCACTAAGGAAATTGAAGCAGTCATCAAAAATCTCAGAAGAAACAAAAGCCCAGGGCCAGATGGCTTCCCAGGGGAATTCTATCAGACATTTAAAGAAGAATTAATACCTATTCTCCTGAAACTGTTCCAAAAAATAGAAATGGAAGGAAAACTTCCAAACTCGTTTTATGAGGCCAGCATTACCTTGATCCCAAAACCAGACAAAGACCCCATCAAAAAGGAGAATTACAGACCAACATCCTTGATGAACATGGATGCAAAAATTCTCACCAAAATACTAGCCAATAGGATCCAACAGTACATTAAAAGGATTATTCACCACGACCAAGTGGGATTTATCCCTGGGCTGCAAGGATGGTTCAACATCCGCAAATCAGTCAACGTGATACAATACATTAACAAAAGAAAGAACAAGAATCATATGATCCTCTCAATAGATGCAGAAAAAGCATTTGACAAAGTACAGCATCCTTTCTTGATCAAAACTCTTCAGAGTATAGGGATAGAGGGTACATACCTCAATATCATAAAAGCCATCTATGAAAAACCTACAGCCACTATCATTCTCAATGGAGAAAAGCTGAGAGCTTTTCCCCTAAGGTCAGGAATGCGGCAGGGATGTCCACTATCACCGCTGCTATTCAACATAGTAATAGAAGTCCTAGCCACAGCAATCAGACAACAAAAAGAAATCAAAGGCATCCAAATCGGCAAAGAGGAAGTCAAACTCTCACTCTTTGCAGATGAGATGATACTGTATGTGGAAAACCCAAAAGACTCCACCCCAAAACTGCTAGAACTCATACAGGAATTCAGTAAAGTAGCAGGACATAAAATCAATGCACAGAAATCAGTGGCATTCCTATACACCACCACCAAGACAGAAGAGAGACAAATCAAGGAGTCGATCCCAATTACAATTGCACCCAAAACCATAAGATATCTAGGAATAAATTTAACCAAAGACGCAAAGGATCTGTACTCAGAAAACTATAAAATACTCATGAAAGAAACTGAAGAAGACACAAAGAAATGGAAAAACGTTCCATGCTCATGGATTGGGAGAAACAACATTGTGAAGATGTCAATGCTACCTAGGGCAATCTACACATTCAATGCAATCCCCATCAAAATACCATCCACTTTTTTCAAAGAAATGGAACAAATAATCCTAAAATTTGTATGGAACCAGAAGAACCCCGAATAGCCAGAGGAATATTGAAAAAGAAAAGCAAAGCCGGCGGCATCACAATTCCGGACTTCTAGCTCTATTACAAAGCTGTCATCATCAAGACAGTATGATACTGGCACAAAAACAGACACATAGATCAATGGAACAGAATCGAGAGCCCAGAAATGGACCCTCAACTCTATGGTCAACTTATCTTTGACAAAGCAGGAAAGAATGTCCAATGGCAAAAAGACAGTCTCTTCAACAAATGGTGTTGGGAAAATTGGACAGCCACATGCAGAAGAATGAAACTGGACCATTTCCTTACACCACACACAAAAACAGACTCCAAATGGTTGAAAGACCTAAACGTGAGACAGGAGTCCATCAAAATCCTAAAGGAGAACACAAGTAGCAACCTCTTTGACCTCAGCCACAGCAACTTCTTCCTAGAAACATTGCCAAAGGCAAGGGAAGCAAGAGCAAAAATGAACTACTGGGATTTCATCAAGATAAAAAGCTTTTGCACAGCAAAAGAAACAGTCCACAAAACCAAAAGACAACCGACAGAATGGGAGAAAATATTTGCAAATGACATATCAGATAAAGGGCTAGTATCCAAAATCTATAAAGAACTTATCAAACTCAACACCCAGAGAACAAATAATCCAATCAAGAAATGGGCAGAAGACATGAGCAGACATTTCTCCAAAGAAGACATCCAAATGGCCAACAGACACATGAAAAAGTGCTCAACATCACTCGGCATCAGGGAAATCCAAATCAAAACCTCAATGAGATACCACCTCACACCAGTCAGAATGGCTAAAATTAACAAGTCAGGAAATGACAGATGTCGGGGGGGATGCGGAGAAAGGGGAACCCTCCTACACTGTTGGTGGGAATGCAAGCTGGTGCAACCCCTCTGGAAAACAGTATGGAGGTTCCTCAAACAGTTGAAAATAGAGCTACCATAAGATCCAGCAATTGCACTACTGGGTATTTACCCCAAAGATACAAATGTAGGGATCCGAAGGGGTACGTGCACCCCAATGTTTATAGCAGCAATGTCCACAATAGCCAAACTACGGAAAGAGCCAAGATGTCCATCGACAGATGAATGGATAAAGAAGAGGTGGTATATACACACAATGGAATATTATGCAGCCATCAAAAGGAATGAGATCTTGCCATTTGCAACAACGTGGATGGAACTGGAGGGTGTTATGCTGAGTGAGATAAGTCAATCAGAGAAAGACATGGATCATATGACCTCAATGATATGAGGAATTCTTAATCTCAGGAAACAAACTGAGTGTTGCTGGAGTGGTGGGAGGTGGGAGGGATGGGGTGGCTGGGTGATAGACATTGGGGAGGGTATGTGCTATGGTGAGCGCTGTGAATTGTGCAAGCCTGTTGAATCACAGATCTGTACTTCTGAAACAAATAATGCAACATATGTTAAGAAAAAAGAAAAAGAAGAAGATAGCAGGAGAGGAAGAATGAAGGGGAGTAAGTCAGAGGGGGAGACGAACCATGAGAGACGATGGACTCTGAAAAACAAACTGAGGGTTCTAGAGGGGAGGAGGGCAGGGGTATGGGTTAGCCTGGTGATGGGTATTAAAGAGGGCACATTCTGCATGGAGCACTGGGTGTTATGCACAAACATGAATCATGGAACACTACATCAAAAACTAATGATGTAATATATGGTGATTAACATAACAATAAAAAAATTTTTTTAAAAAGGAACAAAGAGCACAGAATGGTAAGTATAGAGATAAATCTAAAAACAAATATGGTGTGTATGATACATTAACATCTTGTGGTATCAAAAATAAAAAAGAATAACAAATTCATAACAAAACAAATAAGTCAAGGGAGAGGTGAGCAAAGTTAAACTGTTCTAAGGTCCTCTTATTTTTGTTCTAAATGAGATCAAAGATCTTGATATGCTTTAGATTTGATAAGTTAGGTGCATGTTAACATTTCTAGGGAAATGACTAAAAATACAAAGAGAAGAAAAAGTGGAATGAGAAACTACAATCGAAAGGAATGAAAAGAGAGAAAAAAATAAGGGCAAGGCAAGTAATATGATAGCAGTAACTGAAATTGTAGAAATATATCCAAATAAATTGGTGCTTACAATAAATGCAAATGGACTAAAATATTACAGTAAGAGACAAAGATTCTCAAACTCAATAAGATAACTTATTTATAACACTGTATATCAGTAGAGAACGGATAAGTTTTTTAATAAATATTACTGAAATAATTATCATCTCTATGGGAAAAAAGGAAATTGAAACTCAAACCTCCCACCACATAGAAATTCAATTCTAGTTGGGTTAAAGACATAATAGTGAAAAGCAAAGTTTTCAAAGACAGTACAGGAGGTTATTTGTATGTTCTCAGGGTAAGGAAGGAATTCTTGAAAATAGCACAAAAGCAAAATCATAAAAGACAAAATTTATAAATCAACCATATAAAATTGAATAACTTTTGATCATCAAAACACACTATAAAGGAAGTGAAATGATAAGCCTGCAGTTTATAACTCATATAAATTGAACAAAAGATTTAGAGGCCATATATATTTAACTTCAAACAGCAATAAGAGATAAGAATAGAGTAGAGAAATGGGGAAACTACTGAATGGGCACTGCATAAAAGAAAGCAGATTGCAATGGCTAACAAATAAAAAGATGGTCAACTACACTGGTAACCAGAAAGGTACAAAATAAATCATAACAAGATACCATTTCAGAGCCACCCTGTTGGAAAGTATTTAAAAATCTCTTAATTCCACATGGATGGACTTGGAGCAACAGAATGCTTTCATAGTGCTAGCTGGGGTGTAAATTATTACAACCACCACAGAAAACAATTTGGCATTATATAAAGATGTTCATATCCTATGATTTAGTATATGCATGTGGTCCAGGGTACATGTGCTCAGATATTCATAGAAGCACTGTTTGAGATAGTAAAAAATGTCCATAAGCCATTAAATAAATAAGTGAAGTATGGGATATTTTTACAACAATTATAGATAATATTTATATAGTGTTTATTATATACCAGTTACTGTTAAACACTATCAGATTTTTAACTCATTCATAATACCCCTGTGAGGTAGGTGTTATTATGCTCACATTACAGATAAGGAAACTGAAGTACAAAGAGTTTAAACAATTTTCCCACTGTCACATAGTTAAAAAATTGTAGACCTAGGATTGGAACAAAGACAGCAGGATGCTAGCAGCTGTGTGTTCTTTCCTTTACACTGGATTTGGGGTACTTACATGCTCACTGTATTTTTATTTTGTATCTCATACATATTTTATAGATATAATTTTGTACATACTCAATATCTAATAAAAATCATTTTAAATCTCTTTATAAATAAGATACAGAGAGGAAAAAAATCAAAAAAGCTTATCTATAAGTCTAAGTAAGTACTGACTATAAAAGAAAAAAGTTCTTAATAAAAATATGAACCCAAAATTCTAGTCAATAGCAACATGGGGTTTAGATAAAGGGGCGGCAAATAAAGAAATGCTTTTCAGTCATATTCAGAGAAAGAATCTAAATACTAATTAACTCTACAATTCACTAGAAAAATATGCATTTATGTATCATGTCAGAATGGAAGACCTAGAAAACTTGAAATAAAGTGATTAACTTGCTTCCAATCAGTGGAGGAAATTTTTCAAGAATAAAATGTTAAAAAGAAGAAGAAGAAGAAGAAAATGTAGCAGCATAACCATGTGATTAAAAACTGGAAGAAAATAACAAGAGAGAACTGAAATGACGCAGGGAAGCAGAAAATAGGAAGGATAAGCTTTAAAAAAGGCATTTCCAATTAGATACCTTACAGACTATCTTCCTTTTAACACGTGTACATGTATAACTTTAATAAAAGTTAAAATTAAAGAATATGATTATTTCCAAAACTGCTCAAAAGGCACTTGATACAACTCAATACCTATTTATGATTCTTAAGACTTTCAGCAAATAAGAAATAGACATTTAAGTCCTTAACTTGGTAGAAACACCTATCAATATCATACAAGACAAGAATATTCATTATCACTGATATTATTTAACAAAGTGCCAGAAAAGAAAAACCACAAGAAAGAAATAGAAGTTATAGAAAAAAGAAAAGGAAATAAAACTGTCATTACCCACAGATAAGATTATATACCTAGAAAACTGAAGAAAATCAAGGAAAAAGCAACTGGAACCCATTAGAGAGTTCAGCAAAGTAACCAAATGCAAAACCACTACATAAAAATCAATGGCTTGTCTATAAACTAGCATTTGTCAATTAAAAATACTTTAGAAGAGATATCTTTTGTCATGAGAAAAACAAAAGCTACCTATTAATAAAAATAACAAAATATGCAAAACCGGGACACTGGGTGGCTCGGTGGATTAAGCGTCTGCCTATGGCTCAGGTCATGATCCCAGAGTCCTGGGATCGAGTCCCATATCGGGAGCCTGCTTCTCCCTCTGCCTGCCACTCCCCCTGCTTGTACTCTCTCTTCCTCTCCGACAAATAAATAAAATCTTAAAAAAAAAAAAAATATGCAAAACCTTTTACAAAAAACATCATAGAACGTTACTGAAAGACATTTTTTTAAAGACATAAATAAAGACTAATCATGTTTACGGATGAGAGATTTAATATTGTATTTCATTTCTCCCCAAAACAATACTCAATTCAATTCCAACCAGAATTTCAATGTGACTATATCATTCAGGGACCCAGCAGGAAACAAACAGCACATTCAGATTAGGATGATTTCGGAAGGTTTTAATAAAAAGAGCTATTTTTACACATGATATAGGTAGGGCCTGGGGAAATCACAAGGAAAAGTGCCATTCATATGCCAGAGCAAGTGACAATGGGGCCATTACCACCCCCAGACCTGAAGAAGCAAAGAGAGACAGCAATTAGCAGAATCCAGAAGACAGAAAAAGGAAGAGAACCCAAAATCCAGAAGGAAGGAGTTGGGAGAAGAGGAATTTATATGGGAATTTAATAAATAACAGAGGTGGCATTTCAAATAAGAAGAGAAAAGATGGATTACTCAAAAAATGGTGTTAGAGCAGCAGGCTCTCTCTTTAGGGAGGAGGAACAGTTAGATAGCTAGGTCATACAAATAACTTCTCAATGGAATAAATACCTAAAAGTAAAGTAGAAAGCTATAAAAAGAAAAAGGAAATATAATATTTATTCATATAGGTAAATCTGACTTTTCCAAGTGCTATATACTAAAATACAGTATTAAATAATTACAAGAAATAGAGATAAAATATTTTCAAGTATTAACAAACGAGTAGTATCCAAAATATACAAAGAACTTCTAGAAATCAATAAGAAAAGGATGAACTAATAGAAAAATAGTCTGGAATATGAATAGTTCATAGAAGATTTACAAATGAGTAATAAACAGAAAATGCTCAATCTTGCTAATAGGCAGGAAAACATAAATTTAAATGATGCTATTTTTCATTCATCAGATAATCCAAATGTTAAGTGTTATAATATCAAGTGTAGGAAACAGGTACTATTTGCACTGCTGGTGGAAGTAAAAATCAGTACAACCACATTAGTGGTCAACCGACCATATCTGTTAAACTAAAAACATGCCAAAAAAAAAAAAACCCTAAAAACATGCTTATCTATTAACCCTTCTTATTCCATTATGTGTCTTAGACATTACTTATGAGATTTGTTTCTATAAGAAACACTTAAGAGACATTTGCAAAAAAAGAAGCAAACACAAAGATGTCCCTTATGGCATTGTCGTAGGTGCAAAAGCCTGAGAACAAGCAAACCTGTGTATTCATCTATCAATGGGAGAATGATCAGATAACCAACCAGTCATACATTCACACTGGAATACCACGCAGCACTTAAAAGTGATGTTCTAGGTCTGTATGCAACAACACAGACAGATTCCAAGATATGTGGTTGAGTTTTAAAAAAGCAAATTACAGAAAAATACAAATAATATACCATTTGTATTAAATACACAATCATAAAATATGCACACACAGGAAATGTTTGTGGGGAATACAAATCAAAGTTAAAACAACATCGGATATTGTTCTGGCCAATGAGAGACAAACTGCAGTCGGCTGGGGAATTCAGGAATGGTGTTTATTTTTATATTATCGGTATCACTTCCTCTTGATGCGTCCCCATTCCTTAGCTGCAAGGGAAGCTGGACAATGTAGTGTTTATCCGGACACGGGGCTGTTGTTAGGAGGAACCTCACAGTGTTTCTCCAATACCTGCGACCCCAAGCAGTCACAGCAGACTCCTCATCCGCCTCCTCACACTGCTCCTCTCCCGTGCTCCCCATCCACACCACCCATCTAATTCCCATGCATGGGCCTCATCACTGACTCCTTCTCCTCAAATCTCACACAGGAAGTCACCTCGTCTTTCCATCACATTTCACACTTGTCCACTTCCCTGTGTCACCAGGCCCACGACCCTTCACCCAGACAGCTGCTAGGCTGCTCTATGGTCTCCTGACCCCTCTGTGCTAGTCTCTGCAATCAGCCAGAGGGATCGTTCTAAAAGGCAAAACAGATCATGAAATGGTCTTCCACTGTCTTTAGGATAAAGAGCAAATTTCCTACCATGGCTTACAAGTCCCCCTAACTCTCTTCAGTGTCACTTATCAACACTCCCTCCTCCTCGTTTCACAGCCATTCTGAACTCCTTTTCCATTCCTTCTCATAAAATCAAGAATTTTTACAGGTTTTTCCCCCCTCACCTGGAATACTCCCCATTCACACCCTGTGTCTAAACAGTACTTAGACCATCTCCAGGGCTCAACCTAGAAACATTTTCCTCTGAAGGGTCTTCCCTACTTCATGCGTCCTATTAGAGGATGGGGGTGTTATTGATCAGCTTCCCCCTAGTAACAAGCAGCCATAAAATCTCAGCTCATGAAAACCAGCAACAACTTCTACTCACACCTGGTAGACATCACATCCTCTCACATTCTGGTTTTTTTTTTTTAGAGGCAGGGAGGGGCAGAGGGAGGGAGAGAGGGAATCCTAAGCAGGCTCCATGCCCAGCAACGAGCCCGACACGGGACTCCATCTCACGACCCTGAGATCCGGGCCGGAGCCGAAACCAGGAGTCAGATGCCTCACCGACTGAGCCACCCGGGTGCTCCTCCTCTCACATTCTGTTGATCAAAGTATGTCACGTGGCCAAGCCTGCCGTCATTGGATTGGGGATGTATACTCCTCCCACAGCGAGACACCGTAAGTCACACGGAAATGGGGAGGGCTGCTGAATCCTTTAATAAGGAAGTGAGGAGAAAAGGATACAATCTACCACAACGATGATGATGACAGTGGTAATGGCGATCACTGTTGTGTGTGTACTATGTGCTGGCTGCATGCTAAATGCATTCACATAAATTTGTCACCGTATCCCCACAACAGTAGGTATTACCCTTGCCCCCTTCGTGTAGATGAGAAAAACGAGGGGAAGAGAGTTTGGGTAACTTGCTCGTGGTCACACAGTGAGTAGTGAAAGCCTAAATTTAAAACCAATTCCAATGCTGTCTGATCATGATCCATGCTTGAAATCACTATGTATGCCTCCCCCATAGCTCCCTGCCCACTCTCAAGCTTCGCCCCTTCCCTAACATTGTAATTTCCCAGGCAGCCTCTAAAAGAAGATAAACGACTAGCACAGGGCCCGGCTTACAGTAAGGCTCAGCCAGTGTCCACAGAGTGAAGACACAGCTTCTGCAGCTCCTTCCCCTACTCTTCACTTCCCCTCAAACTTTTAATTTCAGTTTTAGATGTTAACTCCTTCCAGAAGCTTCCTCCGATCACACAGGCTGGGCTAGAACTCCTCTTCTGTGCTCCCACAGGGACTTGTGCATAAAGCTATTCTTGTTCTCATCATACTGGACTGTAATGATCTTCGTGACTCTTAAAAGCAGGGACTGCATCCCGTTCACGTTTACCTCCAGAATCCCTGGAGAAGCCCAATCTCAAGGGCTCAATAAATATTTGATGAATGAATACATGAATATATGAATGAATAAATGATAAGAAGGCACCAAGACCACCTTGGAATACTTATACCCAGGTCCAGGCCTAGCTAAGAAGCTAACACATCATTCTCTAAGATGGAACTCTTGTATCCACTGTCTTCTCTTACCTCCTCACCCTCAGAACCTATTTGTTTCCTGCTGGTCCTCAAATCCACAACAGTACCTTCCACATCTCAGGCCCTTTCCAATTGTTGGGACAGGGTGCTTTCTCTTGGGTGAGTATTCTAGGCCTAAGGGAGGCGGACTGGTGGAGGACAGATGGGAACTTCCCAGTGGCTGCCTACTTCACAGAAGCCTATCTCCATCGTAAGGAAGGTCTTCCTTCCCCAGACACATGCCAAAAGGCACAGATCTGCGTATGGACCTAATTACTGCCAGCCCCATGCAGGACTCCTTGAGAAGCCACTGAGATGCTCAGGGGAGAGTAAGAACAGAAGCAGGTCTGGGACCTTGTGCTCCAGGCAATCTGGTCTAAAACAGAACTGTGAACCCAGCATCTTTTCTTGCCAATGCCCATGGCTCCCCGGGTCTGAAACCTTCTTTCTCTTCCTCTGTTCCTCTCCTTCCCTCTTACCCATGGTTAGTCGCCTTGAAGCAGAGTTGTTATACTATCCAGATGGGAACTATGACATTCGCTCACTTTCATAAGGGCCTGCTCTGCACACCAGGCAGTGAAGTCAGTCTCCTTCCTATCATCAACACCATGCCCTTATAGCGCCCACAGCCTAGCGTGGGAGTGAGACAAGACACAAGTCATCCGACTGGAAGCAGAAAATAAGTACACACCGGAAGGTCAAAAACAAAGATCAGTGGGATGCTGGATGGAAAACAGTAAGTCGTAAAGCACCTACTCACAATGGAATTGTCAGAGAAGGATGTTTTAAGGCCTTCATGTTTAAACTGAAACCTGAAGTATGAAAAGAAACCAGCCAGGCCAACACAGGGAAAGAACACACATGCCAAGCTGAGGGGACAGTACATACAAAGGTCTGACAAAGTTCACTGTGTTCCAGAAACCAAAAGAAAGCAGGTGGCTGGAACACGTGGGCCGCGGGGAGACATGGTGCGAGATGAGGCTATGCGGACAGGCAGAGGTGGGTCCTGGACAGCCTTGCGGGCCATGGTGAGGAATGTGGATGGGGAACCTCTAAAAGGTTTTCAGTAGGGTAGAGATTGTCTGCTTTCCATTTCAAGACCTTCATCTGGCCACTGTAGAATAAAGTAGGACGAGACCACAGCATTGTCAAAAAGATAAATGGTGGTGGTAGACAAGACCAGGGAAGGGGCCATGGAGACAGAAAAGTGGATAGATTTCATATGTAATATGGATTTAAACGTGTTTCATGTGTGGTATCTACAGACATCCAAGTGAAACTGTCATGCAGGCAGCTGGATCTTAGAAGAGTTCATGCTAAAGGTATAATCTGAGAGTCAGCAGCATTCTGATGGGGTCTTAAGCTAAGGGGACAGAGGATACCCCCCAGGGAGACAAAGCCCAGGATCAAGCCCTAAGAACACCAATATTAAGAAGTCAGGAAGAAGAGGAGCTGGTGAAGGGGGTTGAGAAGAATGGCCAGGGAGGTAAGAAGGAAATCAGGAGAGTCTTGTACCACAGACACTAAGATTAAGAGGTTTCAAGTACAAATGGACTGGTAAGGCTTAATATTTCTGCTCTTATGATAACTGGAACAAAAGAGGTTCTGAATAATCGTCAGGGCTTTTTTTTCCTACCCTACCCATTGATACTTATATATTAATGAAACTAAACTCTTACATCAAAACAATTATTCTCCATTTGTGGGATTTTAAGTACTAGCCTACACAGAGGCACACTTAGGGGAACAGTGAGGATGAAAGTACATCCTTTATAAGGCCATATCTATTTGTTTATAAGTAAAACTTTTATTGCTAGGAGAGCCCTTAGAAATTATCTAGTGCCCTGCTTTATATAGTTAGCACAGCCTGGGGACATCAATAATGAGTGTCACATGACAAAATCACTCAAGTGCTCATAATGTACCCATCTATGGTTGCTCTGAGGGATGGGGCCAGCCATCTGAGCTTCAACTAGCCCTCCAGGTGAGTCTGGGGCACACTCCAGTATGCGAACCACTGTATTACAAGAACCTTCTGGCCTGGTACTCCATTCCCAGATAACTGGTCATGCAATGGGCAGCCTGGAATAAATAAATCAAACTTGGTGTTGACAATCAGGCACAACCTAGCAAATCTTGGCAGCCACTGGCAACGGAACAAAGGGAGCCATGCTAGAATTTGTCCCAGGGCCTCGGCGGGGGGCATGGGCCCTGGAGGAAGGAGAGCAGCGCAGGGTCCTGACTCCGTTGAACCACAGCCCCTGGGTTGTAATCCCTTCTCAAGAGTTCCCTGTCTCTGTAATGCTGCTATCCCAGAGACCGTGACCAAATGGAAAGGCATTAAAATTTTAAGTCACTTCCCCCACCTGGGCCAAGAGAAGCCCTGAAAGATTTCATGAAAGTCTGACGACACCTGTACCTGTCACTGATGTACACCTCAGTCAAGACCACAGAATACAGATTATTCACCCCAAATATGGCCGCTCCATAATGAGCTCCTCCAGGGCTGCCTCCTAGTAGGGAGTAGGAAAGAGCAAGGCAGCTACTTACAACATATGTTTCCAAGAATAGCAAGGATACAGGGCGGGAAGCCTTATGCTCTCTGTACATGTTGATGGGCACACTGCTTTCATTCTGGCCCCCATTTCCTCAACTGGGCGGTCTCCAGTGCCTCTCAAAACTTTAGCATGCATAAAACTGCCTCGAAAGGGGACCAATTCATCCTGGTGTTTCCAGGACTGCAGGGGGCGCTGGGACATTGGAGTTTCAGGACTAATACCAGGACAGTCCCAGGCAAACCAGGATGAGTTGGTCACCCCTACACCTGGAGGGCTTGTTAAAACCCCACCCCGCAGGCTCTACCTCAGAGAGCTGCACTTCTAATAAGCTCCCCGAATGCACTGTTACAGACTAGATGGTGGGTGGCTCCTAAATGCCTTTCTGCAGACCAGCTGCGTTAGACATACCTGCGGAGCTTGTTACAAATACAGATTCCTAGGTTCTAGCACCCGAGAGTCTTATCATTCGGTAAAGCTGGAGCTGGGCCTGGGAGTATGTGTTTTCACAAGCTTCCTGGCGATGCCCTGCAGGGTTTTTGAATCACTGAACTACAGCATCTTGCAGGTTCCTTGCAATTCAAACATCCTACTGCATTTTAAATGTCTATGTCCACCCCCATTTAGTAAAAGCTCTCCATAAGAGGGACAGCCCCCTAGTCAACTTCTGGTGTTTGGATCTGTTATGCTGGGCATTTCCATTTCTTGCTGTGAGCAAAGGCAGCTGTTAGAAACAGCACAGGGGTCCCTGGGAGACAGGAGCACGTAGTCAGAGTGGGCGAGCACAGGCGCTTACTCATGGATGCAGCTCTCACTTGCCCCGGGGGGAGACCCAAGCCTGCGTCACGGAGCTCCAGCCACGGAGCTCCAGCAAGCTGCCCGGATATGAGCTGCTCACTGGGGCCTCATTGGGGATGAGTGTGCCCTGGTCCACATGTGTCATGCCAGGTGAAGTCCGCTGCGGGCAGAGGGGGGAGCAGTAAGTGCTTCCTGTACCCGGGGCTCAGCAGTCCTGCTGGCAGTCACGATCCAGCAGATCACAAACCACCTGCAGTGGCACGTAGCTAAAAAGTGCAAACGGGAGTGCGGCATGATGTCCAGCCCAGACCCTGTGGCCGTTGAGGCAGCCGCGGGCTCCGATCAGGACAGGTGCTGCCATCTCCTGGCCCCTGGCTCAGACTGAGCCACAGCTGTCTTTTTAGGTGGACCTGGAATCTCAAATCAGGAATTCTGGAGTGTCTGATCTAGAAAAGACCTCAGAGACCATCTAATCCCTTCTCCCCACTGTGCAGAAGAATAATCTACAAAGCAAATAAGCATCATATGGGAAGAGGGCCCTATTTCCCTGCTACCAGACCATGTGCAGTTCACCGCTCCTGTGTTGTTGTTTTTTCAGAGTTGTTTGGGACCATGGCAAACTCCCCCTGTAGCACGAATCAGCAGCTGGAGAGAGAGGGTGTGCCCGGCAGTGCTCTTTATTGACCAAGGCTTGGGGACAAGTGAAATGAAAAAGAGGAAAAGGGGGAAGGTAAAGAAAAAAGAGGGAAAAGCAAAAGGAAGGAAAGGCTGGACAGATACGATCACTGAGCACCAACCTGGGCTGGAGGCTGCTGACCCCCACCTCAAGAAACCTCTCCCTCATTCATTCATCAAACGTTTTCGGATGCCTGCTCTGCCCAAGGCATCCTGCCTGACTCCGGACTCCACGAAATAAAGAATCACTTAACCCTGTTTTCAAAGATGAGGGAAGGCAGGCAGAAAAGAAACCGTACCAAGCAACTAGCAAAGCAGAAGGTGAGGGGGGTTACGATCAACAAGACACAATCCTGTGGCCACCCAAAGGAGGAAGGGGTGTTTCGTTGGGGGAGAGGAACCAAAGAAGGTGTCACTTCACCAGGGCTCTGGAACCATGGGAGGAAGGGGTGCATGCAGAGACGGGATCTAGGACACATGGAGAAGGAAAGGAAGGAAAAGCATGAAGGGCAAAAGGAGGGAGAGTGGGTGTGGGAAACGTGGTGCTTCCATCCGGCTGAAATGCCCGGTGCAGGCAGGGCAGCGCCGGCAGCAGGTGGAGAGGGCAGGAGACGGGGAATCCAGGGCAGAACAAACTCCCACGCAGAGTCTGCTCAGCAGACAGGAGGGGGCCCTTGCAGCATCCTAAACAAGAGAGGGCCACGTGCCTGGGGCAAAGAGAACCATCGAGCACGCTGCAGTATGAGGAAAGAGAGGGCGCGAGTCCCTGGGAAGAGAGGTCCCCCACCCACTGGGATTTTATTTTGCAATTCGACTGAAAGCACTGAACGATATGTCCCAGTGTTCATATTGCCAGGATTATATCCATCACTGACTGCTTCCTGTGTGCGCAGCGCCAGGCTTGCTCCTCCACGAGCCACCCCAGAGAACAATAATAATATCTTCTGCTTGCCACTCTCCTCCATTCGGTTCTACTGGCTAAATGATGTGTTTGCCTTGGCTCCAGACTAGTTACGGGTTATGTGTCTGATTGATCTTCACCATCAAAGTCAAAAGTAACTGTGCTGGACCGGGTGATGTACGGAAACGTGGAATCACTCACTATGTATTGTACACCTGAAACTAATATTACGCTGCAGGTTAGCTACACTGGAATGAAAATACAAACTTAATTTAAAAAAGAGAAAAAGGAACTGTGCTAGAGTATTTGGGTACTGTGAGGTGGGTGGTCTCAGGGTCAACCCTAAGGGGAGAAAGCCAGGGATCCCTTACTCAGAAGGAAAGCCCTGTTCGAACTATACACTGAAGACGCGGATGTCCCTGACTCCCTCCCCTCCCCAGCCCTTGTAAGACAGTGACATCGGACCATGAGGGCTATTAACAAGCACCTCGGAATGTACAGAGGGATGATGAAGGAAGCCTCACATTGCTGTCGCTCAGGGCCCCACCCACAACAACAGATTCATCACACAAACCTGCCAAATCTCTAAAGTTTAATTTTAAGTGACCAGGTCCCCTTGTTCACAACCAGATGAGCCTATCCAGTATACTGGAAACATGTTTCAGTCTTTTCTGAGTTAGGGTTGTTGTTTTTTTTTTCCCAATTTTAAATAAATAAGAGTTATTTCCGAGGCAGTTTTTCATTCCCTTTGCTTCACAACCTGACTAATGTGGCTCAGTGCTACAAAAAGCCAAGGGGAGTAAGAAAACAAATGTGAAAGCCCAGGCATCTCAGGGCTCTTCTGGCCTTCCCAGAGAGGTTCAGCACCCACCACTGCCCCTGGAAATGACACTGCCTCGGACTGGGCTGGGCCACGTGGCAGGCGGGTGTGGGATAAGCCCACATTGTGCCTGAGCCCAGTATCCTCTCCAGTCTGGGCTAAACATGATCTTGAAAAGCCAAGTGGAAGTCACCAACCTCTCACCCTTCACACTGAATTTCTACCACGTGGTGGTGCAAGGAGCAATAGATTTGGAGGTGGAAAGCGTGGGCTTGAGACTTGAGTCTACTCTTGCCTGGAAGTGGGACTTTAGCCAAATCACTTCCCTCTCTAAACTTAGCTTCCTTCTCTTTAAAAAGAGGTTACTCACATGAGAGGTTACTTGCAGGCTTGAGTAATATAAAGTGGGCAAAAGCACTAAGCACAACGTGGTGTAAAGGCTGACAAAGCGCACCATCTCCCTACCTGACCGTGGGTAAAGGGCTCTGTAGTCCTTACACGGGACCCTTAAAAGCAACATGCAGTGGCAGAGACAGCGTGGGACCTGGCATCGAGCAACCGCATTCAGAATCCTGGCCCTGTGGTGTGAACTTAAGTAACTCACTACTTCTTTCCAGGCCTCAATCTCCTCAAGTGTAAAATGGGGCTGATGCCCACTTCAAAGGGTTTAAAGGGCCTGGTACCAAATGTCTTTGGGAAAGACTCCTTTGTAGGAAAACTTCCCTGAGAAGCTCGCCTGAGATAATGTATGACCAGTGAGACATGGACAGAACTGGGACCAAGGGCTAAGGAAAGGGGTGAAACTTCTCTGCATGAGACAAGACATTTCTAAATGAAAAGGCAGACAAGAGCGTGAGGGAAAGAGGTGAGGGAGAGCCAGAGGTGTGAGAGGCAGATACAAGGTCCCAGCCCCCTCCTCCCACCCCACCCCACCCTCCTCATATAGGTAGCAAAATTACTGACTAATAAAACATGTGGGTATAAGCAGAGTGCATGTGTGAGGAAGCTGCATTTTACAGGTGGCCATTCTAGTGTGGCTTAGAACCACGAGAGTAAGCCCTCGAGATTCTGCTTCGCTGCAGAAATTTCGAGGACAAGCTTGGGCCTTCTGCAGGCTCTGGAGACTCTAGGTGACATCAGTGTGGTCTTGCTATCATTGCAGTCAGAAATCAGTATGGGCAAATTAGGGACATTGCATTCAAAGAGTCAAACTTCCCAAGAAGGGGCTTTACACCAGGCAGTATTTTGATGGACTGTACTCCATTCTGAGCCATGTTCTGGTGAACACAGAATGGTTGGTCCACCCAACCTGAATATGGAAGAACAAGAAGTCCCCTTTCCATTTTCAGCCTACTATTAAAATCCAGGTGGGGTGCAGTGGGGAGTATCTGCTTCTGGGTCTTAAATGGTAAAGGGGGCAGAGCTTCCACACTGGGGGAAAAAGATTAAACCCATTTCACGAGGAAAACAATCTCCCTGGCAAGTTAGTTTCATGTTGCACCTGTTCTATAGGCCTTCTTACTTCTGTCTCGGTGGCATTTTGCATATTTTACCCACAGTGCCTTGCAACAGTTTAGCTTTCAATAGGTTGTTTCTTAGCATTTCTCCTAACCTAATTAGGTATCTGCCTAAGCCAAGGGAGTGACACTTTCTGGCTGAAGTTGCCTTTCCAGGATTGTGAGCGCTCCCAGCACACACAAGTCCAGCACTTATGATGGACATCACTCACGCAGCTCGACAAGGAAGGCCCTGAAATTTCCTCTTTGCCTAATGTCTATAGTCTACTTGACTTCATCTGGGGCACATTATTCATGGTATTGCCTGGTAAATTATTTATCCATTGAGTTATTGTAGCAAACTTGTAAGCAGGTGGGGTTTTAGATTTTTCACCCTGTCTCAAAGAAAAATGAACAAGGAGTACAAAATACCTAAAACCTCTCATCCATCATGGCCCACCAGCAGGTGATCTGCTTTTTAGCTGTCCGTGCTGTGCACATCTCCTGTGTTTCTCTCTTCTAGATGGCTACAAGGGAGAGATGTGAATCCACAGCAACCATGATGTCAGCAACACCCAGATGTGGGACCCACTCCTCTCCCCATGTAGGCCACATGTCCTGGCCTCTCCCGGCTTCCTCGACAGAGCCTCTGCACTGACATTTATTTATAAATCCTGGCTCTCACTTCCCTTTGCCTTTCGTCTCACGTCCCCGATCCTGGCCTCACCTTCAAAGCTTCTTAGCACTCTGCTCTGACAGACCAAAATTCCCTTATTTCCATCAGGGTCTGTCTATACTTGGTCGCTAATTAACTTCTGGCTCTCCAAGTTACAGAGCTCATTTGCTGACTCACAAGAGACAACCAAAGGAAGCCCTTCATTAGCATTCCTGAGCTGTTCATTAGCCACTGGGAGAATCGTATCATCCAAACTGTCAAACCCACCTGACTGCAGGAAGGAAAAATGACTCTACCTAGATTAATAACACTGTACATCCACAAGCATTCACTGAGCATGTGCCACATCCGTGCAAAGGAAAACCCTGTCCTCAAGGTGATGGGGCCAAGACCCACATGCATGAAACAACTAAAATACAATATGAAACAGGAGTATAAAACATCAAGATAAAGGCAGTTTTATTTTGAAAAGGAAGATTGATTTAACATTTTGAAAATCTATCAGTGTAATTTTCCAATTTCATAGAAATATAATTTAAAAAAAAAACAGTTTAATAAATGAGGAAAAATCATCTGATAAACATCAACTCATGATTTAAAAGAGAAAACCTAGTTTATTACCCCCAAGGAGTAGAAGGGGACTTTCTTCATCTGATCTGGGATAGCCACCAAAAATCTTAATGCGAACACTGCATTTAACTTTGAATTGTTGTAAGTCTTTCCTCTGAGAGGGAGTAAAACCAGAATGGTTACATCATCCCTTTACAGTTACTGGATATTCACGCAGGGAAAAAAAAATCAACCCCTATTTCACACCATTCATAAAAATCAATTCCAGGGGGCTTATAGAGCTAAATACAAAAAGCAAAACGATACAGCTTCTAGACCATAAACACAGGAGAATTAACCTTAGTGATAGGTGAGGATTTCTTATGCAAGACACAGACAGCACTAACCATAATGAAAACATTAATTAATTGATCTACATTAAAATTCAAAAACTGCTAGGGCACTGGGTGGCTCAGATGGTTGGGCATCTGCCTTCGACTCAGGTCATGATCTCCAGGTCCTGGGATGGAGCCCCACATCTGGTTCCCTGCTCAGCAGGGAGCCTGCTACCTCCTCTCCCTATGCCTCTCCCCCTGCTTGCACTCTCTCTCTCTCTCTCCTTCTCTCTCAAATGAATAAAATCTTTAAAATATATATATAAATAAAATTCAAAACTGCTATGCTTTAAAACACAACACTGATAGAGGAAAAAACATTACATATAACTGGGGGGGGGAGGGTTTATCCAGACTATATAAATAACTTCGGCAAATCAATTATAGAGACAACTCAATTAAAAATGGAGCAAAAGCCTTAAACAAGCATTTCACAAAGAAGGTATCCAAATGGCCAATAAACATATAAGAGTTTCTTAAATTCATTAGGGACCAAGGAAATGCACATTAAAACCACAATATGATATAAATGATTGAATTAATAAATGGAGAGAAGAAACAAATCTCCCTTGTATAAGAATTCCAGATAATTTGTATAGATACTCTGCCCTCAAAGAGGGGAAGAGTAACTCACTATTCCTTAAGTATAGTCTGAGTGTAGGGACTTCCTTTCAAAGAGTACAATAGTACAAAGGGGATGTGGGGGCAAGACTAACCTCACAGTTCAGAAACCTGACAAACACTACTTTGGCTGGACGGCCAAGGTTAATACCTGTGATAAATACACTGACATTATGTAACCTTGACATGATGTGATGGAAATGACCTTTGCCTCTGTAGTCTTCCTCCCAATGCCTTTCATCTTCCTTTCTAATAATGAGAAAATCATTAGGATTCTGAGAGCAGGGCATCCCACAAAGTACTCATCAAAACTATCAGAGTTGAGCCAAGAGGAGCCTAAGGAGACATAATGTTATACCTCAATGTAATATGGCATTCTGGATGGGATCCTGGAAGAGAAAAAAAAAAAAAGGGATAAGAGGAAAAAACTAAGGAAATCTGAATAAAGTATGAAATTTAGTTAGTAAGAATGCGTCAATATTTGCTCATTAAGTGTGGCAATTGTACCCTACCAATGTTAGAAGCTAACAATAAGGGAAACTGAAAACAGGATATATTGAAACTCTTCATGTTATTTTCTCAATTTTTTTTCTGTCAATCTAAAACTGTTTTAAAAATTAAATCTATTTTTAAACACACACTCATTCACACCACTACATTTCTTCCAGAATGGTTAAAATTTCAGGAGTTGAATCAAGGAGACATGACTGAAGGTTGGCCAAGACCTTTATGCTCTATTTCACTTCTGCTGCAGTACCCCTACCCCCCATAGGACCCTTTCCCTTGGACTGTCCTGATTGCAATATGGATTCTTCCACCCAAGGCCTAAGGAATCTCGAGGCACCTCCCACAGCTCCAGCCCCCAGGGTGTTTTTGCCTTCTGCAGGAGCTCAGACCCTGCTGGGCAGAAGTAGCAAGTGCCAGGCCCGCCTTACCACATTCTCTGCGTGAGCTTGTCCTTAGCATGTGCCCTGGTCCCCAAGACTCTGAGGGAGGATGAAAGAAGAGGGCACCATGGGCACTTGTCATTGACCCTCTTTTCTTCTATGTCTTTGGATGAAACCTTTTCTTTGGCAAACTCTAAAACATCATGCAGTACAGGCACCAGGAAAAGGTTTCATCCAAAAACCTTCAGTAATGACCTTGAGCTTTGGGAACTCGAGAGTAAAGGGCCTGGCAGAGCAAAGGAGACCTCCTGAACCAGGTCATTTCAAATCCACAAATCACGGGCCCCTGGGTGGCTCAGACGGTTAAGCATCTGCCTTCAGCTCAGGTCATGATCCCAGGGTCCTGGGATCGAGTCCCGATTCGGCCTCCCTGCTCAGCGGGGAACATGCTTCTCCCTCTTCCACCGCCCCGCCCCCCGCTTGTACTCTCTCTCTGTCAAATAAATAAATAAAATATTTTAAAAAATAATAATTAAAAAAATTTAAAAATAAAAAACAAATCCACAATCACGGTAATTCTAATCCTCGTGGACCTCTGCAGTCCTCAAAGTGCACTCAAATATAACCTTTTGTTTATTTCCTGAGTCACTTTGTAGACCTGACAGAGACTATGTTTTTTTCTTTTTTCTCATAATAAAAACAATGAACACTTATTCATGAAATTTGGAAAATAGAGGAAGAAAAAAAAGTACCTGTAGATTTTCATGCTTAACATTTTAAAAAAAAAAAATTTATTTATTTGGGTGGAGGAGGTGGCGCGGGGAGGGCAGAGGGAGAGAATCTAAAGCAGACTGCCAGCTAAGCACAGAGCCCCAAGGCCACTGTGGGGATGGATCCCAGGACCCTGAGATCACAACCTAAGCCGAAACCAAGAGTCAGGCACTTAACCAACTGCACCACCCAGACGCCCTTCATGCTTAACATTTTTAAATAGTGTATCACATTCTATGAGAGAGTTCTGTTGAGTTTTTTTCCTCTTCATGAAGTCGTAATCATGCTAAATAATCAAATTTGCATAGCAGGGATTTTTAGACCCCTTTTAAAGATAAATAACCTGAAGCTGAAACGAGTTAAATAACTAGTCCAAAGACACAGGGCTATTGAATGAAAAGGCTGGGTCTAGAACCAAAAAATTCTGACACTCTATTCTAGTTTTTTATGAATTTGAGAATTAAGTAGAATCTCTCACTTCATTGTCCACTACCACCTCGGGCAGATCATTTCCTCTTTTATCTGCCCTTCCTGGCTTCCTGGCGGGAGAAGAAGAAAAAAACACGAAGTCTCAACCAAAAGCAGTTGCAGGAGGGTTGGGATCACTGGCAGCTGTAAATGAGGCACGGGGGAGGTCCCCCTTGGCTCCCACTACACACTGCTTCCTACGGACAGCACAGGAGTCAGGGCCAGGGCAGAAAACAGATGGCCCCTTCTAAAATGGGTAAAACAGGTTTAATGAAGGCACAGTTTATAAAAATGGGAAAAGAGCTAAGAGAATACACCAAAAAAGATGATAAAGTGTCCTGGGTCTAGAAACAGTGGGACTGGAAGCTGCAAAGAGCTGAGCTATGGGAAAGGAATTCCCTCCCCTCCCCAGACCCCTACCAGCAGGGAGGGAGCTGGGCAATAAGCTCCCCACCCCCCTCTCCTCCCATGTCCTGAATTCCTGCCAGTGCGTCAAAGACTCAGAAATCAACCAGAAGGCAGAGGGCAAAGGGACTGGATAAAGCTGTCCAGGCTCAGCTTCCTAGGACAGGGGCGGCATGCAGAAGCAAGAAGAGTGCATCTGGGCTAAAAAGAGGCTCTCCGGGATGAGCTTTCCCCTTGCCCCCCCACAGGAGGCCAAACGGGGGCTGTTCCTGATTTAAGGACTTACAGGAATGACACATCACAATTCAGAGCCGCTAATGCATCTACAGCAGGGATAGGCACACTGAAGCTTGTGCACCAAATCCAGCTCCAGCCCTGTTTTTTGGAAATGAAATTTTATAGAAACACAGCCACAGTCATCTCTTTGTGTATTGTCTGTGGGGCTGCTTTCACGCTACACAACCAAATTGAGGCACTCTGATGGAAACTGTATGGCCTGCAAACCTTAAAATATTTACTATCTAGCCCTTTACAGAAAAAGTCTGCTGACTTTTCTTTTTCTCCTCTACAAAAATCACATTTCATTTAACATTCATTCTACAAGTATTTGCGGAATGCTTATGTTTTAGGCATTAGGGATACGGCAGTGAACCAAATAAACAAAAAACTGTCCTCGTGGCATTTGTGGGAGGGGCTAGATATGAAACAAAATAAGTAGATGATACAGCATCCAAAAATTGACAAATGCTGTGAAAAAAACAGAGGTGAGTAAGGGCGACAGGACATGCTAGGGTGTAGGGGAGAGTTTGAGATACGATGCATTATCATACTTCGTCTAAATCACCTCACTGAGCCCCAACATAAGGCAATGAGGCAATATTTTCCCTACTTCTCAGATGAAAAGGATAATGACACTCACAACCTGGCCCAAGAACACACAGCTAATCAATGCTGTTGTTGGGATTTGAATCCATGTATGTCTGCTCCAAAGCCCTTGTTTATATAATAACCATGCCAATTCCTGCAAATGAGGGCACTGCCTCAGAAAAAGTAACTTCCGATTAAGTCTTCTCTTTTCTCTTTTGATGTCAGGCGATAGCCAGGACTAAGTATCTTCATCTTCCTGAGGATGACTTGCCCAAGCTCATACTGAGTTACTAGCCAAGCAAGTCTTAGAATCCAGATCTTCTGAAGCCAAACTCAGACATTTAATCTACAGTAGCCAAACTAAATTCTTAGCAAGAAATATTTTGAGAGTTGATTAGAATTGAGAAAAGTTAAAACAAATGTGAAACAGAGAAAGCAAAGGAACAGTTTTGACACCATATACTGGGTTGCTTCGTGATACACTTGAGCAAGCAAGCATAGAATGGCAAAGCTACTAAACACACACTTCTCCAAGGACAGAGTAAGGAGTCTAACATCATAGCTATTAGCTTCCCAAAGTCAGACTTCCCTAACTATCTGTAATCAATTGTTCTCCCATCTTCCAAAGGTCAGATTACAATTACCTTGACATTACCAAAGATGTAGGTCTGGGTTGTAGAGAAGTGCAATAAATATCTAGGGATGTATAACAATAAAAAAAAGTTTTATCTCTCAAATGTCCATTCCAAGATGGCAGCCTCTCTTCCTCTTGGATGGTATGGCCTGGGGAGCTCTAAGTCGGAAGCCCTGGGTCATAAAGAGCCTGTCATTGATTCTGCCTCCAGTTAATTAAATCCCTTGGCTAGGAGAGCTACTAAATTTCAGTGACAAGTATTAGTGTCTCCTCCTGATTGTAGTGATTCAACAGCCCCCAGTGAGGGTGAATCACAGGAAGAGTTAGAGGGCTGAAGGTGGCCCTCGGGCCCAGGCAGTTGTCATGTTCATGGGCATCATCTGGCTTTTACATCAGCCAAACAGCTGGGCCCTTGGCACAACTATCACCAGCATCATCCCATCCGGTCACTGTCCTTCCAGCCATGGCTATTTGGTCCTTGCCCTCAAAGCTAGAACACACCAAGTTTGGGGCTGCTCTTTGAACAGATGAAGAAAGGAAAGGTTCCAGGGATCATGTGGAATCATGAAATATGTTTCTGAAGCCTCCCCCCAACCCAAGATATTCTAATGCAAAGAGGAGACACAAAAGCATCAATGAGAAAGAGCTGAATTAAAGATTCACTGACAAAAGAAATTACATAAATGCCTTCTGGATAACAGGATTTATAAAGAATAGGAGAGAAAGAATGGGATCTTTACAATATGGTATATCTTGCCCAGGCAGAGGCAGTTTCTTAAAAGAGCTGCACCATACCAGGCAACAGCCACTCTCATTTGGCACTTGTCATAGTGATTTCCATAATATAGTTCTTTTTTTTAAAGATTTTATTTATTTATTTGAGAGAGAGAGAATGAGAGACAGAGAGCACGAGAGGGAAGAGGGTCAGAGGGAGAAGCAGACTCCCTGCTGAGCAGGGAGCCCGATATGGGACTCGATCCCGAGACTCCAGGATCATGACCTGAGCCGAAGGCAGTCGCTTAACCAACTGAGCCACCCAGGCACCCCATAATATAGTTCTTAAAGTCCCCACCCACAAGCCAGGAGTAGACACCTGATCCCAGGTGCCTCAATGTTCCCCCAAATGATCAGCAATACCAAGTATGACAGTCAGAGACTGAGTCAGTCGCCCATGAGGAGCAAAGCTAGAGGTTGGTTAGGTTTAGAGGTTCCACCTTATGGAAGTCAAGATGGGCACTGGGCAAACAGATATAGGAACAGATGCTCAGAAGGGCAGGGAAGGGGCCCAAGCAGTCCTGGGGGCAGAGAACAGAGTAGGCTGATAGCACTAAGTTCTTCTGAGCCCAAGGAGAAGTCAAGTTCCATTATCAGCAGCTTCCCTAGGACTCAAACTTGTTTGAATGAGTTTCTATTCCTTGAAACAGAACAAATCTAGACCAAAGCTTTATGACCTGTTAAAGTAACCAAATTAGGCCCAAGATGGAGTCACTCACACTAAATCCTACGTCAGCAAACCAAAACTCAACTAAGTTTCTATGCTGTGCTCTCTTAGAAAAAAAAAAAAAAGATAGGTCAACCAATCTGCACCTGCCTGCTCGGGTACCAGTTACCTGACTCAGCTCCAAGACTTCTCTTGCTCCATATAGGGACCATAACCATGTTTCAACCAACTAGCAAATGCCCATTGTAACTTCCTTGTTCCTGCTCACTTTGAAAATCTCTCACCTTTTATAGCTCTTCAGAGCTCCTTTTTTATCTGCTAGATTGGACGCTGCCTGATTCATGAATTGCTGAAGAAAAGCCTATGAGATCAGCGAAGTGTGGAAATTTTTCTTTTAGTCCTCTGCTCTCCTTTGCGGTTTTATAGATGAGGGGAAGAGATTGGCTTCTTTTTAGGAAAAGGAAGGAAGGACAGGAGGGAAGGAGGGAGGGAAGCAGAAGAAATGCTGTCCTGGAATCAGTAGGTCTGAGTTATCACACAAGTTCTGAACTATTCCACAGGCAAATCATACCCCCTGTTCTGGTGTCAGTTTCCTCACTGATATAAGGTGCAATGGTTCCCAGCCCAAAGGCCATGAACTCATCCTAGAGGTCCTTGCAGGTAATAGCAGAGTTTCTCAATACCACGTATCACCCAAATTCTACTAGAACGCATACGTTTTTCCACCAAATGGATGCAGAGGACACCCCTTCATTACTGTGCACAGCTCTGTATGGTGCCCCACAGGCACCAGCTCTGTGCACCTGGCTATTTTCCCCTCCCCTCATCAGGCTGCTGAGCTCCCTGAATGCACACGCTATGAGTAATGAAAATGCTCTGCTAGTAAAGTTCCCAGGAGAGGGAAGAGTTTGATGTTAAAACTATTAAATATTTAGGTTGGAAGTGGCAAAGTGGCCTCAGAGACCCAATTTTTTTTAATTTTTTATTGTTATGTTAATCACCATATATTACATCATTTGTTTTGGTGTAGTGTTCCATGATTCATTGTTTGTTCATAACACCCAGTGCTCCATGCAGAATGTGCCCTCTTTAATACCCATCACCAGGCTAACCCATCCCCCTACCCTCCTCCCCTCTAGAACCCTCAGTTTGTTTTTCAGAGTCCATCATCTCTCCTGGTTCGTCTCTCCCTCTGACTTACTCCCCTTCATTCTTCCTCTCCTGCTATCTTCTTCTTTTTCTTTTTTCTTAAAATATGTTGCGTTATTTGTTTCAGAAGTACAGATCTGTGATTCAACAGTCTTGCACAATTCACAGCGCTCACCGTAGCACATACCCTCCCCAATGTCTATCACCCAGCCACCCCATCCCTCCCACCCCCGACCACTCCAGCAACCCTCAGATTGTTCCTGAGATTAAGAATTCCTCATATCAGTGAGATCATATGATACATGTCTTTCTCTGATTGACTTATTTCACTCAGCATAACACCCTCCAGTTCCATCCACATCGTTGCAAATGGCAAGATCTCATTTCTTTTGATGGCTGCATAATATTCCATTGTGTATATATACCACCTCTTCTTTATCCATTCATCTGTCGATGGACATCTTGGCTCTTTCCACAGTTTGGCTATTGTGGACATTGCTGCTATAAACATTGGGGTGCACGTACCCCTTCGGGTCCCTACATTTGTATCTTTGGGGTAAATACCCAGTAGTGCAGTTGCTGGATTGAATGGTAGCTCTAATTTCAACTGTTTGAGGAACCTCCATACTGTTTTCCAGAGTGGCTGCACCAGCTTGCATTCCCACCAACAGTGTAGGAGGGTTCCCCTTTCTCCACATCCCCGCCAACATCTGTCGTTCCCTGACTTGTTAATTTTAGCCATTCTGACGGGTGTGAGGTGGTATCTCATTGAGGTTTTGATTTGGATTTCCCTGATGCCGAGCGATGTTGAGCAGTTTTTCATGTGCCTGTTGGCCGTTTGGATGTCTTCTTTGGAAAAATGTCTGTTCATGTTTTCTGCCCATTTCTTGATTGGATTATTTGTTCTTTGGGTGTTGAGTTTGATAAGTTCTTTATAGATTTTGCATACTAGCCCTTTATCTGATATGCCATTCGCAAATATTTTCTCCCATTCTGTCGGCTGTCTTTTGGTTTTGTGGACTGTTTCTTTTGCTGTGCAAAAGCTTTTTATCTTGATGAAATCCCAATAGTTCATTTTTGCCCTGGCTTCCCGTGCCTTTGGTGATGTTTCTAGGAAGAAGTTGCCACAGCTGAGGTCGAAGAGGTTGCTACCTGTGTTCTCCTTTAGGATTTTGATGGACTCCTGTCGGCCTCAGAGACCCTCTTAAGACACTCGCATTAAGCAAACCACAGGCTTCACTTCCTTCATTGGTCAAATGACATGGTGGCTTTCTAGTTCTGTATTTCCATTTTCTATTGCTTCGTAACAAATTGGCACAAACTTGGCAGCTTAAAACAAGACTCACAGTTCTGCAGGTCCTAAGACCACACCAGCATGGCCAAGTTCTCAGCTCGAGATAGCACAGCTGAAATCAAGGTATGAGCCAGAGAAAACTCGGCTTGTAAAAGGGCTCAGGTGATGAGGTGAGGCCCACCCAAATACTCTCCTTAGCTTAAGGTAAACTGACTAGTACTGTTAATTACACCTACCAAATCCCTTATACAGGGGTAAAGCTAGGAGTGAAGGTCATGGGGGTCACCTTAGAATTCTGGCTGCCACACTCCATTGTAATTATTTCAATAATTTCTTTTCCATCTTCCACCATTTTCTCACCTATTACATGTGGGTGAGGATATCAGCCTCTCTCACTTCATTTGGTCTTAAACATCATTGTGGGGTAATGTCAGCATGTTTGAAGCACCAGAGGGGTTGGTTGTTAAATGAGTATGAAGTATCATTACTTGAAGATAAAGAAGAAATAAATATCTCTGAACTTTATGAAAAATAAGTTCCTACCCTCCTGAGCTCCTGAATAACAGTAACAACGAGAAACCCTCTCACTCCTAAGATTGGGGGGGGCGGTGGGCAGAGCAAGATGGCGGAGGAGTAGGAGACCTGGATTTCGTCTGGTCTCAGGAATTCAGCTGGAAAGGGATCAAACCATTCTGAACACCTATGAACTCAACAGGAGATCAAAGAAAAGAATAGCAACAACTCTCTGAACAGAAAAACGACCACGTTCTGTAAGGTAGGACGTGGGGAGAAGTGAATCCAAGGCGATATTCTGGAGGACAGACGGCGGGGAGGGGGCCTCCGTCAGCCACTTCTAGCAAGTGATAGAGCCGCAGAGCACAAAATCGGACCTTTTAGAAGTCAGCTCTGCTGAGGGACATCGCTCCAGTGGCAAAGCAGGGGGGTGGAACCCTCGCAGGACAGAGTGGTCTCAGGACCCTCAGGGTCACAGAAAGACCGGGGGTGCCTGAGTGTGGCAGAGCTCCTGAGTATCAGAGCGGGGAAGCCGGCTGCAGAGATGGAGCCAAGGCATGGGCTCTCAGCTCGGAGTTGCCATAAACTGTGATCCGCAGCACAGTCGGGCCACTGCTCCTCCAGCAGGGACCCAACAAGCGGCAGATCCGGGGAGACGCCCCTTCCACCCCCGGGAGGAGTGGCGCGGGAGTGCCCCGCAGGGATCTGCTGGGTTTGGAGACTACACACGGGGTCGGATGCCAGAAATAGAAACACTCAGTCACAGGCCGGGTGAGCACGGAGTGCGGCCGGAGACCAGGGAGACGGGAGTGATTGACTGATTTTCTCTGGGGCGGCAATGAGGAGCGGGGCCCCAAGTTCTTGGCTCCTCTGGGGTGGAGATGGGGAGGCCACCATTTTCACTCTCGTCCTCCAAAGCTGTACCAATAGCTTGCAGGGAACAAAAGCTCCCGAGAGCAAACCAGAGCAGATTACTTAGCCCGGATCAGGCAAGGGCGGGGCAATTCCGCCTCCAGCAAAGACATTTGGGAACCACGGCAACAGACCCCTCCCCTGGAAGATCAGCAAGAACAGCCAGCTAAAACCAAGTTTACCGATCAAGGAGAACGGCAGAACTCCAGCACTAGGGGAATACTGCACATAGAATTCATGGCATTTTTACCATGATTCTTTAGTCTTTCAAAGTTAATTTTTTTAAATGTATTTTTTTAATTTTTCTTTTTCCCTTTTTCAACCAACATCTAATCAATCCCTTTTTTAAAAAATATTTTTATTTTTCATTTTTAGAGTCATATTCTATCCATTCTATCCGTAGTTACCCTTATTTTTAGGATATGTAAGTTGTTCACTCTTTAAAATTTTGAGATACAGTTTCTTCCAACAGATCAAAATATGCCCTAAATCTCTAGCATATGGCTTTGTTCTAGTCTCCTGCCTGATCACATTCTCTCCCTTTTTTCTTCTTTCTTTCTTTCTTTTTTTTTAAATCCTCTTCTTTCTCTTTTCAAACAACTTATCAATTCCTTTCATAAAATTTTTTATAATTTTCATTGTTACAATCATATTCCACCCCTTCATATCAACCCTTATTTTTGTACATATATAAGTTTTTCTTTCTCTAAAATTTTGGGAAGCACTTTTTTCTAACAGATCAAAATACACTCAAAATCTAGTGTGTGGCAATGATCTATGCACCAGCCTGATCATATTTGATCATATTCTAAGTTTTTTCTTTTGTTCTGTTTTTGTTTGTTTTTATCTTTTTCTTTTTCTTTCTTTTCTCTTTCCTTTTCTTTCCCTTTCTTTTCCCCTGGTCTCAGGTCTTTTCTGATTTGTTTAGAGTATATTCTCTGGGGACGTTGTTACCATGTTAGCATTTTGTTCTCTCATTCATCTATTCTCCTCTGGACAAAATGAAAAGAAGGAAAAATCACCTCAACAAAAAGAACAAGAGGTAGTACCGACTGCAAAGGAACTCCTCAATACAGACATTAGTACGATGTTGGACCTAGAGTTCAGAATCCTGATTTTAAAGATACTAACTGGGCTTGAAAAAAACATGGAAGTTATTAGAGAAACACTTTCTGGAGAAATAAAAGAACTAAAATCTAACCAAGTCGAAATCAAAAAGGCTATTAATGAGGTGCAAACAAAAATGGGGGCACTAACTGCTAGGATAAATGAGGCAGAAGAGAGAATCAGCGATATAGTAGACCAAATGATGGAAAATAAAGAGGCTGAGAAAAAGAGAGATAAACAACTACTGGATCACAAGGGCAGAATTCGAGAGATAAGCAATACGATAAGACAAAACAACATTAGAATAATTGGGATCCCAGAAGAAGAAAGAGAGAGAGGGGCAGAAGGTATATTGGAGCAAATAATAGCAGAGAACTTCCCTAATGTGGGGAAGGAAACAGGCATCAAAATCCAGGAGGCAGAGAGAACCCCTCTCAAAATCAATAAAAACAGGTCAACCCCGACATCTAATAGTAAAACTTACAGGTCTCAGAGACAAAGAGAAAATCCTGAAAGCAGCTCGGGACAAGAGATATGTAACCTATAATGGAGAAACATTAGATTGGCAACAGACCCATCCACAGAGACCTGGCAGGCCAGAAAGGACTGGCATGATATATTCACAGCACTAAATGAGAAAAATATGCAGCCAAGAATACTATATCCAGCTAGGCTGTCATTGTAAATAGAAGGAGAGATAAAAAGCTTCCAGGACAAACAAAAACTAAAGGAATTGGCAAACATGAAACCAGCCCTACAAGAAATTCTGAAAGGGGTCCTCTAAACAAAGAGAGAGCCGAAAAGCAACATAGACCAGAAAGGAACACAGACAATATACAGTCACAGTCACCTTACAGGCAATACAATGGCACCAAATTCATAACTTTCAATAGTTACCCTGAATGTAAATGAGCTAAATGCCCCAATCAAAAGACATAGGCTATCAGATTGGATTAAAAAACAAGACCCAACAATATGCTGTCTGCAAGAGACTCATTTTAGACCCAAAGACACCCCCACATTGAAAGGGAGGGGGTGGAAAACCATTTACCATGCTAATGGACACCAAAAGAAAGCTGGGGTGGCAATCCTTGTATCAGACAAATTAGATTTTAAAACAAAGACTGTAATAAGAGATGAGGAAGGACACTATATCCTACTGAAAGGGTCTATCCAACAAGAAGATCTAACAATTGTAAACATCTATGCCCCGAACATGGGAGCAGCCAATTATATAAGGCAATTAATAACAAAAGCAAAGAAACACATTGACAACAATACAATAATAGTGGGGGACTTTAACACCCCCGACTGAAATGGACAGATCATCTAAGCAAAAGATCAACAAGGAAATAAAGACTTTAAATGACACACTGGACCACATGGACTTCACAGACATATTCAGAACATTCCATCCCAAAGCAACGCAATACACATTCTTCTCTAGTGCCCATGGAACATTCTCCAGAATTGATCACATCCTAGGTCACAAATCAGGTCTCAACTGGTACCAAAAGATTGGGTTCATTCCCTGCATATTTTCAGACCACAATGCTTTGAAACGAACTCAATCACAAGAGGAAAGTCGGAAAGAACTCAAATACATGGAGGCTAAAGAGCATCCTACCAAAGAATGAATGGGTCAACCAGGAAATTAAAAAAGAATTAAAAACATTCATGGAAACATTGAAAATGAAAACACAACTGTTCAAAATCTTTGGGATACAGCAAAGGCAGTCCTGAGAGGAAAGTATATAGCAATACAAGCCTTTCTCAAGAAACAAGAAAGGTCTCAAATACACAACCTAACGCTACACCTAAAGGAGCTAGAGAGAAAGAACAGCAAATAAAGCCTAAACCCAGCAGGAGAAGAGAAATCATAAAGATCAGAGCAGAAATCAATGAAATAGAAAACAAAAGAACTATAGAACAGATCAACGAAACAAGGAGCTGGTTCTTTGAAAGAATTAACAGGACTGATAAACCCCTGGCGAGACTTATCAAAAAGAAAAGAGAAATGACCCAAATCCACAAAATCATGAATGAAAGAGGAGAGATCACAACCAACACCAAAGAAATACAAACAATTATAAGAACATATTATGAGCAACTCTATGCCAGCAAATTAGATAACCTGGAAGAAATGGATGCATTCCTAGAGATGTATCAACTACCAAAATTGAACCAGGAAGAAATAGAAAACCTGAACAGACCTATAACCACTAAGGAAATTGAAACAGTCATCAGAAAACTCCAAACAAACAAAAGCCCAGGGCCAGATGGCTTCCCAGGGGAATTCTACCAGACATTTAAAGAAAAATTAATACCTATTCTTCTGAAACTGTTCCAAAAAATAGAAATGGAAGGAAAACTTCCAAACTCGTTTTATGAGGCCACCATTACATTGATCCCCAAACCAAAGACCCCATAAAAAAGGAGAATTATGGACCAATATCCTTGATGAACATGGATGAAAAAATTCTCACCAAAATACTGTCAATAGGAGCCAACAGTACATTAAAAGGATTATTCACCACGACCAAATGGGATTTATCCCTGGGCTGCAAGGTTGGTTCAACACCCGCAAATCAATCAACGTGATACAATACATTAACAAAAGAAAGAACAAAAATCATATGATCCTCTCAATAGATGCAGAAAAAGCATTTGACAAAGTACAGCATCCTTTCTTGATCAAAACTCATCAGAGTATAGGGATAGTCGGTACATACCTCAATATCATAAAAGCCATCTATGAAAAACCCACAGTGAATATCATTCTCAATGGGGAAAAACTGAGAGCTTTTCCCCTAAGGTCAGGAATGCGGCAGGGATGTCCACTCTCACCACTGCTATTCAACATAGTACTAGAAGTCCTAGCCACAGCAATCAGACAACAAAAAGAAATCAAAGGCATCCAAATTGGCAAAGAAGAAGTCAAACTCTCACTGTTTGCAGACGATATGATACTTTATGTGGAAAACCCAAAAGACTCCACCCCAAAACTGCCAGAACTCATACAGGAATTCAGTAAAGTAGCAGGATATAAAATCAATGCACAGAAATCAGTGGCATTCCTATACACCAACAACAAGACAGAAGAGAGAGAAGTTAAGGAGTCGATCCCATTTACAATTGCACCCAAAACCATAAGTTACCTAGCAATAAATCTAACCAAAGAAGCAAAGGATCTGTACTCAGAAAACTATAAAGTACTCATGAAAGAAATTGAAGAAGACACAAAGAAATGGAAAAACGTTCCATGCTCATGGATTGGAAGAACAAACATTATGAAGATGTCAATGCTACCTAGAGCAATCTACACATTCAATGCAATCCCCATCAAAATACCATCCACTTTTTTCAAAGAAATGGAACAAATAATCCTCAAATTTGTATGGAATCAGAAAAGACCCCGAATAGCCAGAGGAATGTTGAAAAGCAAAGCTGGCAGCATCACAATTCCGGACTTCAAGCTCTATTACAAAGCTGTCATCATCAAAACAGTATGGTACTGGCACAAAAAGAGACATATAGGTCAATGGAACAGAATAGAGAGCCCAGAAACGGACCCTCAACTCTATGGTTAACTAATCTTTGACAAAGCAGGAAAGAATATCCAATGGGAAAGAGACAGTCTCTTCAACAAATGGTGTTGGGAAAATTGGACCGCCACATGCAGAAGAATGAAACTGGACCATTTCCTTACACCACACACAAAAAGAGACTCCAAATGGTTGAAAGACCTCAACGTGAGACAGGAGTCCATCAAAATCCTAAAGGAGAACACAGGTAGCAACTTCTTCGACCTCAGCCGCAGCAACTTCTTCCTAGAAACATCGTCAAAGGCAAGGGAAGCAAGGGCAAAAATGAACTATTGGGATTTCATCAAGATAAAAAGCTTTTGCACAGCAAAAGAAACAGTCCACAAAACCAAAAGACAACCGACAGAATGGGAGAAGATATTTGCAAATGACATATCAGATAAAGGGCTAGTATCCAAAATCTATAAAGAACTTATCAAACTCAACACCCAAAGAACAAATAATCCAATCAAGAAATGGGCAGAAGACATGAACAGACATTTTTCCAAAGAAGACATCCAAATGGCCAACAGACACATGAAAAAGTGCTCAACATCACTCGGCATCAGGGACATCCAAATCAAAACCTCAGTGAGATACCACCTCACACCCGTCAGAATGGCTAAAATTAACAAGTCAGGAAATGACAGATGTTGGCGGGGATGCGGAGAAAGGGGAACCCTCCTACACTGTTGGTGGGAATGCAAGCTGGTGCAGCCACTCTGGAAAACAGTATGGAGGTTCCTCAAACAGTTGAAAATAGAGCTACCATAAGATCCAGCAACTGCACTACTGGATATTTACCCCAAAGATACAAATGTAGGGATCCGAAGGGGTACGTGCACCCCAATGTTTATAGCAGCAATGTCCACCATAGCCAAACTGTGGAAAGAGTCAAGATGTCCATCGACAGATGAATGGATAAAGAAGAGGTGGTATATATACACAATGGAATACGATGCAGCCATCAAAAGGAATGAGATCTTGCCATTTGCAACGACGTGGATGGAACTGGAGGGTGTTATGCTGAGTGAAATAAGTCAATCAGAGAAAGACATGTATCATATGACCTCACTGATATGAGGAAATCTTAATCTCAGGAAACAAACTGAGGGTTGCTGGAGAGGTGGGGGGTGGGAGGGATGGGGTGGCTGGGTGATAGACATTGGGGAGGGTATGTGCTATGGTGAGTGCTGTGAATTGTGCAAGCCTGTTGAATCACAGATCTGTACTTCTGAAACAAATAATGCAATATATGTTAAGAAAAAAGAAGAAGATAGCAGGAGGGGAAGAATGAAGGGGAGTAAGTCGGAGGAGGAGACGAACCATGAGAGATGATGGACCCTGAAAAACAAACTGAGGGTTCTAGAGGGGAGGGGGTGGGGGGATGGGTTAGCCTGGTGATGGGTATTAAAGAGGGCATATTCTGCATGGAGCACTGGGTGTTATGCACAAACAATGAATCATGGAACACATCAAAAACTAATGATGTAATGTATGGTGATTAACATAACAATAAAAAATGAAAAAAAAATAAAATAAAATTGTCTTATTGAGTTCCAAGAGCTCTTTGTACTTTTGCACTTTGCACCTTTATCAAATATGTATTTTGCAAATATTTTTCCCAAGCGGTGGCTTTTTATTCATTTTCTTGTCTTTATATGAGCAAAAGTTAATAATTTTGATGAAATGCAATTTATAATATCTTACTTTTATAGTTTACACTTTATGTCCTAAGAAATTTTTGTCTAACCCAAGTTATCATTTTTTGTTTGCTCTTTAAAATTTTATGACTTTAATAACTAATTCATTTTTAATTAATTTCTGTGTATGGCCTGAAGTTAGTCAAAGTTGATTTTTTCCATATAAATAACTACTTGTGGGGTGCCTGGGTGGCTCAGTCAGTTAAGCAGCTGCCTTCGGCTCAGGTCATGATCCTGGGGTCCTGGGATCGAGCCCCACATCCGGCTCCCTGCTCAGCAGAGAGCCTGCTTCTCCCTCGCCCTCTGCCTGCCATTCTGCATACTTGTGCTCTCTCTGTCAAAAAAATAAAATCTTTTAATAAATAAATAAATAACCAATTGTTCCTGCACCACATTGAAAAGATTATCCTTTTACCATTGAACTACCTTGACACCTTTACTGAACATCAATTGACCACATAAGGGTGATCTGTTCCAGGACTCTCAATTCTGTGCCAAGATCTACAATTCTATCCTTATGCCAAAACCATACTGACTTGATCACTGCAATTTTACAGTAATTCTTTTTTTTTTTAAGTAAATTCTATGCCCAATGTGGGACTTGAACTCAATAACCCCAAGGTCAAGAGTTGTATGCTCTACCATCTCAGCCAGCCAAGCACCCTTTAGAGTAATTCTCAAAATTAGGAAATGTTAAGTCCTTCAATTCATTTTTAATTGTTTGATTTTTCTGGGTCCTCCTTTGTATTTCCATGTAAATTTTACAACAAGCTTGTCAATTTCTTAAGAAAAAGAAAAAATCTTACTGGGATTTTGAATGGGATTACACTGAAGTTACAAGTCAATTCTGGGAGAGGAGTCATCTTAACATTACTGGATATTCTAATAAATGAATCTGGTATAGCTCTCCATTCATTTAGATATTGTCTAATTTCTCGCTGCAATGTTTTATATATTTCAGTGTAGAGTCTTACAAATCTTTTGTTAAACTTATTTCTGAGGATTCTATGCTACTACTGTGAATGGTATTTCTATAATTTTATTTCTGGTTTGTCATTTGCCATATAGAAATACAGCTAGTTTTGGTTTATGGATCTCATATAACCCAATCTTACTAAATTAGCTTATTAATTTTAGTGACTTTTTTTTCTGGAGATTCCTTAGAACATTCTATATACGTGCTAATATTGTTTACAAATAAAGTCTTATTTCTTCCTTTCAAAATTTTTTTTTATGTTATGTTAGTCACCATACATCATTAGTTTTTGATGTGGTGATCCACAATTCATTGTTTTCATATAACACCCAGTGCTCCATGCAGTACGTGCCCTCCTTAATACCCATCACTGGGCTGGCCCATCCCGCCACCCCCGTCCCCTCTAAAACCCTGTTTGTTTCTCAGAGGCCATAGTCTCTCAGGGTTCATCTCTCCCTCCGATTCCCCCCCTTCATTTTTCCCTTCCTTCTCCTAATGTCCTCCATGATATTCCTTACTATGCCTTTTGTTTCTTTTTCTTGCCTTACTGCACTGGCTAAGACCTGTATTACAGTGTTGAGTAATAGTCATGAGAGCAAATTACTGCCTTATTCCTGATCTTTGGTGGAATACATTCACCATTAAGTGTGATGTAAGCTATAGGTTTTTCATAGATGCCCTTCCTCAAATTGAGGAGGTCCCCTTCCATTCCTAGTTTGCTGAGGGTTTTGTCATAAATATGTGTTGAATTTTCTCAAAGGCATTTCCTGCAACTATTTAGATAATTAAATGGGTTTTACCTTTTATTAACATGGTGCATTTAATAATGTTAAATCAACTTTGAATTCTCAGGATAAACTCTACTTCTCATGGTATAATTTTTACATATTGCTGGATTTATTAATACTTCAAGATTTTTAAATCTACATTCATGAGGAATATTAGTCTGTGGTTTTCTATTCTTGTGTTGTCTCATCTAAGTCCAGTATCTAAGTAATAATACTGGCCTCATAAGAGGAGTTGGGTAGTGGTCCTTCCTCCTCAATTTTCTGAAAAAGTTTGTATAGGATTGGTATTATTTATTCATTAAGTATTTGATGAAATTCACCAATAAAACTATCTGGGCTTGGAGGTTTTGTGGTTTTTAATTAAGAATTCAGTGTAATAAGTCAATCAGAGAAAGACAAGTATCATATGATCTCACTGATATGAGGAATTTGAGAAACAAGACAGAGGATCATAGGAAAAGGGAGGGAAAAATGAAACAAGATGAAACCAGAGAGGGAGACAAACCATAAGAGACTCTTAATCTCAGGAAACAAACTGAGGGTTGCTGGAGTGGAGGGTGGTGGGAGGGATGGGGTGGCTGGGTGATGAACACTGGGGAGGGTATGTGCTATGGTGAGTGCCGTGAATTGTGTAAAACTGATGAATCACAGACCTGTACCCCTGAAACAAATAATACATTATATGTGAATTAAAAAATTAAAAATAAAAGAAAATTAAAACAAAAACTTTTTTTAAAAAGAATTCAATGTAATCAATAGATATAGGACAATTCATTTTATTTCTTCATGAGTGAACTTTAGTAATTTGTGTCTTCCAAGAAATTTATCCATTTTATCTAAGTTGTTGAGTTTGTTGCCATAAAATTTTTCATACTGTTACTTCATTATCTTTTCAAAGTTTGTGAAATCTATAGTGATGTCCCTGTTACATTTCTGGTACTGCTAATTTTACTCTCTTGCTCTCTCACTTTCAATCTCCCTCTCCCTGTCTCTGAAGTTTTATTGACTTTATTCATCTTTTCACAGAATGAGTTTTTGATTTCAGTGATTTTCACTATTGTCTGTTTTATATTTCAGTGAATTCTTATCTGATCTTTATTCTTTTCTTCCTTCTGCTTTTCTTTGGGTTCAATTTGCTCTCCTTTTTTTTTTTTAAGATTTATTTATTTATTTATTTATTTGAGAGACAGCACAAGCAGGAGGGGCAGAGGGAGAGGGAGAGAGAATCCCAAGCACACTCCACACTGAGCACGGAGCCTGACTCAGGGCTCGATCCCACAACCCTGAGATCACAACCTGAGCCAAAACCAAAAATCAGATGCTTAACCAACTGCACCACCCAGGCACCCCTGCCCTTTATTTCTTAAGGTGGAAGAGTAGCTCACTGATTTTGGACCCTTCTGCTTTTCTAATGGAAGCATTTAAAGATATTAACTTTTTCTCTAATCATTGCTTTAGCTGCATTTTATAAATTTTGATACACTGCATTTTCATTTTAATTCAGTTCAAAATACTCTCTAATTTCCCATGTGATTTCTTCTCTGAGTCACACGTTATTTAGAAGTGTGTTATTTATATTTTCACATATTTGAGAGTTTTTCAAATTTCCTTAGTGTTGATTTCTAATTTAATTCCGTTGTGGTCCCGTAATTTTAAATTTCTAAGTAGTGAGTCATTTCTTTTATGGAATCAAAAATAGCTTTATTACAAACAATGAGAAAAAGAAAGAACACCAGCAAGAATAACCAATTGTTCAAGCACCACATCCTGAAAAGACTATGCTTTCACCACTGAACTACCTTGACATCTTTACTAAAAATCAACTGACCATCTAAGGATGATTTGTTACAGGGCTCTCAATTCTGGGTCAGTACTCCATGAGTCTATCCTTATTCCAATACCATGCTAACTTGGTCACTGTAACTTTACATACAGTGATTTTAAGTTTCTAACTAGACAGTCATTCCTCATATGGAAATCAGGAATATCTTTATGTACAACAAAGAACAAAACAGTGCCAGCAAGTCCTCCACTTCCTACAAATAAACATTCCTTCTAAAACACAGGGAAGCCTGAGAATAGCCCTAAGTAAACCCTGCCCCATAAGCAGTGAACCGTTACCCAGCCTAGATGTCCCTTTTTGATAAAGCTTTCCCCCAGACATCCCAGACAGATGGCACCCTCAGATCTCTCAGTTCCTGTACTTAGCAAGCTGGCTACAACCAAGATGGACCCACAGCGGTCCCATTCCTGGCTTTGGCTCTCACCTGCTCTGGGTTTTTTGGTGAGTTACTGCAGCTGATATTACTGCCTTTATGCCTTCCACTCTTGGACTCAGAACATCTGCAGCAGATAAGGCAAACTGCTTATCTGTCATGCCTTCCTGAAAATGTCAACCTTACTTTCTTCCATACTTTTGGAATATCTATTCAGTCATTCCGTAGTCAGAATGTAGTTAGAATCCAGAAGACATCATCCTATAAAATACTGCTTTTCATTTCAGGGGCTCAATCAATTTTTGTTCAAATTGAGTAAAAATCTTTTTTAACATCCCACAGCCATTTAAGCTGGCATAAAATAACCTAAAAAAAAAATTCTTCCTCAGAACTTTGAAGAACTCAAAATGGGAATGAAATAAGTAAAATTTCAATCCTAACCAGTCTTATCCCCTGGTATAAGTGTAACTTTTTGAGCAACAACTACTACAAATGACTAAATTATTTGAAGGGTCCTTGTTTTTATCATGAGTGGTTTGATTTAAATATATACATTAAATATGCACGTATATATTTAAAAGAAGTATGTAGCATGAGAAGTAAAATCCCCTCTCCTCACTCCTGCCTGAATTCCCCTTGGAATTCCCCAGAAGAAACCACTGATTAATGTTTAATTGCTATTGGTTATTTTTTAAATTGCTACTTAGTAGCCTCTCAGAGGCTACTGACAAGCTATGGATGGAATTTTCCAGGTAGACAGAATCCTGTCATTTATTTCTGATTCCATCTTAAACCACACAAAAATGACAATAAAGGAATAAAAAGAATATAGGCCCACAAAGACAAAGAAAACAGTCTCAACCAAGTTTTCTGAAGATGAAAAGCAAGTCAACAAGTAAGAGTCCTTCAGGGCTGATCTGGACTTCAGATTGATCTACTTTCCCTGCTTGGGACATAAATCCAGTCCACTCTCTAAGGCCTCACTCAATACAGATGACTGGTCAAGAGTCACCAGACATGTGAGGAAAGGGAGACTATGTAAAACTGAAAACTCACTAAGAGCAGCATATTGTATGTTCCTAGAAACAGGAGATAAATATAACAGTAGAAGAAAAGAGTTTAAAGTCTTTCCCCATGGTGGGTGGAACTCTAAGATGAATGGGGTGAACAGGGGCATACAGTTTCTCAACATAAACTTTGTAGTATTAGTTGACTTTTTAAATTATACATATGTATTAACTTGACAAAAATTAAAATTATGCTTCTAAGAAGCCACTAAGCCATTCACTGGTTTCCCAGAACTTTTTATTTCCACTTCACCTTTGGCAATGCCTTCGCTCTGACTTTAGCAAGATAGCTGCAAGCTGTCCACTAGTAGTTTTACATGTTTTTGATATACTCTGCTCATCTGTGTATCATTTGGAGAGTTCCCAACTTCATGATGTTCGTTTAAAACACACACACACACACACACACACACACACACACACACACACACTTAAACCAGGATATGAATACCTTGCTGCAGTCATACATGAATATATACCTATTATGACTCCCCATCCGGCTATAAGTATGATGGTACTTATTACATCATTTGGCAAAGCAAATGCTCGAGGCTCACGATCTTCAGATCTTCAGCAGGACCTGATGCACCTTTGCCACGTGCTTATCATTAACCCATGCCCTGTGCCAAAGCCCTTTCCCTGCATTATTACCCTCGTCCTTACAACAACTCTGTGAGGCAGGTACCATTATTTCCCTCCATTTTACAACTCAGTAAAATTGGCACAACTCAGGTGCCTCACCCCAAATCAAGAGCTAATTTTGTCAAAAATCTATGCTGCTGTCCGCTACACTGTTTTGCTTCTCGTATGTTTTGTAGCAAAATTGTGCTACGGTGTATGTGGTCCCTGTTCATTGCCACTCTCCAACACCAGCTGAGGTCAACAGGGCAATGCTTCCTCTAGCCCACACACGGTCCAGCGATCTAGAAGTGCTAGGAGATAAAAGCCCCATTGTTCTTCAGGAAGGACAGTTGCTCCAAAGCCATTTCCCACTCGGTAGGATGGGGAAGAGATTCACTCAGAGAGCGCCTGCAGGGAAAATGAAACATTCTTCATAATCCAAACGTTCCCTCTAAGGATCTTTTAAAGCCATACGGTAGGCCATCCATGAATAGACAGCTCTCGAGAGAGCTCTGCCAAGGAGTTTACTGATATCCAGGTCGTCCTGTCTACATGTGATGGGAGACAGAGGGGCAGGCACTTTGTTTCCTCAAGTATCCGATTTCGTTTCCTGGATATTGGAGGATTTCAAGGGGACCACGCTGGGGTCGTAAGAGCATCACTGGGAAACATCTGGGTGGAGAACCCAGAGAGAAGACCGGGCACACTCACTGCCACGGCCCCTCGTTCACAGCCAGGCACAGCCACCAGTCCTCAGACACCGAGACAGGCTCAGTTCTGCTTGTAGCCTTTGGAAAGAAACATTTCCTTGACAGCATTTGCAAATCATGTTTTGTTTTTTTCCTCCAGAATAATTTGCACCACAGAAATTCTTCCATATGTCAGAGTTTGTCTCATCATCTTGCTTGGAGGAGGGAGGCAGGAAAGAAGACTACAGTCGAGGAGCTTCTTTAAACCAGGGCATGTATTAAATATTGTAATGGCATCTTTTTGGCATAACGCTCAAGAACTTTCATTCCTTCAGGCTTCACCTCATTGCTAAAGTGTAGGTGATTCTGCATTAAACATCAGGTTCTGACATGAAAAATATGGCAATACAGCTGAAATATAGCTTAATAGCCTGAATTTTGATAATATTAACACCTTAACTGTTACTGCACGTTATACTTATGCTAGCTAACCCACTCTCATAACAACATGGTGAGAATGCAGGCGGAAGTACCGCCTCACCTGACAGATCTGCACTGTCCTCTAGATGGCTGTGTACATTATCCATTTCACTTGGTCCTGGGCTTCTTGAGGGAGGGCCTGTTAAGGGACACCCAGCGAGATTTGGCGATGTGGTGATGAAAGATGGGATCGTGTCGAGAAATGATAATGGCACCTGCTTTACTCTCTCTCTCTGGGCCTCTCAGACCTGGAAGTTTCCAAGCACGGCAAGTGCTAGAATGGCCAGTGTCCATTCACACACGCAACAGGCCCAACAACATCTCTGCACCCCATTCCAGCTCCTGTGTCTGTGATGGCTTGGATGAGCCACAACTCCACAAGATGAGCGATCTAGGTTCAGGGATGAAGGCTTTTTTTTTTTTTCCTTCCTGTTTTTCCTCTAGAAGCCTTGGAACCTTGGCCTCCTCTTGGGCTTACATTCTGGGCTAGTTACAGTGCACCGTTACTGTTGTTACAGGTGAGAACGTAGGACGGGGACTGTACGTAAATAAACTACAGAGCACACAAACATTCTGAATACATCTTCACAATGTCCTCGCTTTGCTACCATTGCTTGCACATGTACAGTTTTAAATGTTCCTAAAAGACGCTTTCCTAAGTAAAGGAGCTCATATCACAAACATCAAAAGGCAGCATTCAGTAGGGATTCTGGTAGGACAGACATCTGTATACCTGTCTGACCTACCTGGAAACTCATGAGGCCTGGGCTTCCGGCTCCTTCCGAGCATCATGCCCACTGCTCCTGGTTTGTGATTGCTGCCACAGCCCTTGGTGGCCCCAAGGCCTATGATCTTGCTCCATGAGGCTGCCACAGTTCCCAGAGCTGCTCCACCCTTACGTGCCTGCACCCCTGCACCCGCACACCTTCACACAGTAACTGGGGCTACAGCCTCCTGACTGCCTCCCCTGCGGTCTCAGGGAGCTCTTCCACGGGGTCAACACTGTTGCTGCGCTGTGTGCCAGACCATCCCTTTATCCCTCCTTTTCTACCGTTCCCTTCCCTTGCTTCCACAAAGCGATCATTGCGGGCACCCCCAGTGCCACCACCAAGACCTCTTCCTGGCTGGTCAATTGAATTGCCTACTAATGCTTAAGCTTCCACACGCATCATAGTTTACTTAGGACGCGGTTTATTAGCACAGTTACACAGTTGACTTAGCCTTTATCCAGTGGTTCTCAGCCCCAGATACATTAGAATCACCTAGAGAGCTTTGAAAACACACTGATGCTTGGACCTCACGCCCAGAGATGCCGACTTAATTGGTCTGGGGTAGGGCTCAGGCATTGCTGTGCTTTACAAGTGATTCTAATGTGCATCCGGGGTTGAGAACTACTTTATTACCTTTCTGTCTCTACCTAAATGTGAGGCATGGGTAGTGCTTATCCACTTAACAGGCCACATCAAACACACACTAGCTAATAAGATACTGATTCAACTTAATGGAGCACATCTGTAACATCTTAACATTTCTGTAGCATTGAAGAGCTGCTCTTGTGATGGGTCTAAGCACCCAGGGGATGCAAAGCAGGGTACTTCTTTCAACACTGGTTCCAGACACTCTGCCAGTCCCAGGACTCTGAGTTCAAAGCAGCTGCAACTACAAATCTACTCAAATAATTTTGGTCAACATGAGGCAGAAGGTAATACACAAGTCCAACAAGGTAATGAATCATCATCTTCTATTATGATAATGAAGTGCTCTTTGCCGGTCAGTGTGGATCCTTCTCTTAAATCTAAGATTCAACTTTTACCACCTGTTCTCAGTCAATGGAGCATGTCATATGGGATAGTAAAAAGTTAGAAACGAACTTGCGGCACGTCTGGGAGGGTGCCTGGTTCTGACAGCCCATTCTGATCACCACGGTGGCCCCACAATAAGACCTTGGCTAGGATGGGGGGGTGCAACTGTACCATGAAGCCAGGCCCCCACAGAAGCCTCACTAATTAGTGATGTCTTCACTCTCAGTGAGCTGGGAGGTAATGTAACTTCATGCTAAAGAGCACTGGACCCTAAAGTCCTAGGCAATATGCCTCTGTTTGAATTCAAGTTTCAACAGTTCCAGCTATGTAAATGGAAGGTAATTATGATAACCTAATTCATACAGAGCTTTTGAGGACTAAAGGAAGTAATGCATGTAAAGCTACTTAGCACAGTGCTGTGCTAGGTCATTACTGTTTGCCAAGAGTGCACATAAAAGTTTTCATTTTGCATAACTTAAAAATCATTTGGGGGAACAAAAGGCCATATGAATACCTCCTAAGTGTGATTTTCTTTTTTTTAGTCACCATACATCATTAGTTTTTTTATTATGTTATGTTAATCACCATACATTACATCATTAGTTTTTGATGTAGTGTTCTATGATTCATTGTTTGCATATAACACCCAGTGCTCCATGCAGAACGTGCCCTCCTTAATACCCATCATGGGGCTAACCTATCCCCTCTCCCCCCTCCCCTCTAAAACCCTGTTTGTTTCTCAGAGTCCATCGTCTCTCATGGTTCATCTCTCCCTCCAATTCCCCCCCACTTCATTTCTCCCTTCCTTCTCCTAATGTCCTCCATACTATTCCTTATGTTCCACAAATGAGTGAAACCATATAATTGACTTTCTCTGCTTGACTTATTTCACTTAGCATAATCTCCTCCAGTCCCATCTATGTTCATGTAAAAGTTGAGTATTCATCCTTTCTGATGGCTGAGTAATATTCCATTGTATATATGGACCACATCTTCTTTATCCATTCATTTGCTGAAGGGCATCTTGGCTCTTTCCACAGTTTGGCTATTGTGGACATTGTTGCTATGAACATTGGGGTGCATATGGCCCTTCTTTTCACTACATCTGTGTCTTTGGGATAAATACCCAGTAGTGCAATTGCTGGGTCACAGGGTAGCTCTATTTTTAATTTTTTGAGGCACCTCCACACTGTTTTCCAAAGTGGCTGTACCAACTTGCATTCCTAGGCATGATTTTCACTACTAATTTTTAAACAATTTGGAAAAGGAAATTGGGAGAGTCCCTGAGGAAGAAAAAACTGAGAGGGAAAAAATGTCTTCCTCTTCCTTATCTAATACCTCCTTCTTGCAAGTGGTGAGGAAAGCTCTCTTTCTCCTGGATTCAGCAGAAATTAACTCTTCTCATTCTCCCTGCTGATGAAAGGCTGGGAGCCAGGGAGGAAAGGAAGATTCAAAATCAGACAATTCCCAAAGAACCTGAACCAAGAGGGTGCCTCTGCTGTCCTACATCATGATCTCCGAGGTGTGTCTGTGAGGCTCTAGGGCCTCCACTGGACGTTGGTTACAGAGGCTGGTGAGACCTCCCAATGACGACCACAGCCAGGGCCATAATGAAAAGTTGACTTTGCCTTTAGATAGCAGAATGAAGTCACCCTTTTGCTCCACAAGGCAGTTTCCCAAGTGTTTATGTGCTGATGCACCAAAGTCAGGCTGTGATGGTTCCAAATTGACTCTACCCAAACCTCCCAATGTCCTTAGCTTTACTCATAGCTGAACAACAAACACTCAGGGAAGAGAAATTCACTCTCACCTTTGGTAAATAAAAAAGGGGGGGGAAATCAATAAAATAATTTCCAATCTGTTCCTTACAACTCGAGGCCCCACTGATCAGAATGAGTCAGGAACAAACGTATTAGCTCTGAAAGAAAACAGCTTTTAGAAATAAGATTTGAGCTAGTTGGCTGAGCAATCATTATGCTTGAAATTCTCCGTGCCATATTTGCCAGTCAATAGAGCACACAGGGATACAGACTGCAGGGACACAGCTCCTTTCATCTGGCACCGGCTTCCAGACCGCATCTATAATTACTATGAAGATCATCAAACCATTCAGCGACTTCAGAGAAAAGCTTAATTCTCACCAAAATGAAGCAACAACTAGCTTGTAACAAAATAATACAGTTCCCCTTGGGACCCAGCTCTTCATCTCTGCTTCTCAAATTGGAAATACTATTAAGATTTGAAACAAAGGTTAGTTGCTGGTTGCCCCTGCTTTAGCCAGTCCTGTTCAACAAAGTCTTTGAGGCCCAGACCCACACCATCACTGAGCCAACCATGACCAAGACAAGAGCATACCAGAAGTCCCATCATGCTCAGTGGATAGGGTCCAGTTTAGGTGTTTTGACATAGGTCCAGAGTTTGGACTCTTTGTGTCCTATTCCAGAATTATTCTATTACCCACCTGACTGTAAGAATGCCATTTTCCAGAGACCCTACTGTGACATCCAACTCACTGGATTAGAGTCTTTGGGATATAGACAGGCTACCCTCCGCCGGAGTCTATGCCAGCATCAGTCCGTTCCAGCAGGACAAATCCAGTCCAGAATGTCTGGCCATCAAACCTGCCTGAATTATACGAAATATCTGGAGGGTTTTTTTCTCGCTCCACCACAAAAAGCTTAATTTCAGATTAAGCATTTGAACTATAAACTATAGGGTCTTTGGCAAATCACCAAATACCATATAAGCCAGGCTAAACTTTAAAGGACGCAGGCTCTATGAGCAAATCACTAGACGTGTGCCCTAAGCAAGTTGGTTTACCAGCCGTCTGCTTCAAATGTGAATGTCAGGTTTATCTGGTGGGATATGTTGGTGTCCAGCCCAGATCATGTTTGCTACCAGCATCGATTCCCCAGTGTTGTGAGTACTGGGTGTTAATGTTCACAGCTGTCCTCTTCCTTGAAGAATCTCCCTTATCCCACTCTCCACTAGCCTGGGGACCCACAACCAATGACTGGTTACCATGGAGTACGAAGGGTTGGTCCCTTTGCCCCAAGGTGGGGACACCCCTGTGGTGCCATTCCCACTCCAGAGCCATCTCGTGGGATCAAGCTGAAGCTGGGCTCTGGCTCTGACCTGGTCCTTGCATGTTTTCCCCCCTGCTGTGGCCTGCTTCCCTCCTTCTTCTTCTCTCAAGAACACTCTCAATAAATCATTTGCACCAGCATCCCAGCTCAGTCTCTGCTTCCAGGGAATCCAACAGAAGGCAACTATGCTCCGGGTGGAAAATGGATTGGAGCAGGTGAAGACTGACAGCAGAAAAACAAGGTGGGAGGCTCATGCAGCAATCCAGCTAAGCCACACTGGTTCTTTTCTGTTTGACTCTGAAATTCCAGGACTCTGTAAGTTCCTGCTAGCAGTCATAACAAGCTCATTAAATCTGCTCCATATGTTAGAACAGACACAGGTCAAACTGGCCCAGTGAGTTGTTTTATCCACTGGGGCTAGTGGTCAGAGAAATAACAGAGCAAAAACTGAAGCATTTGATTTACCAGGCAACCAGATGGAAAAAACAGATCATCTTCCAGTCCATCAAGGGTAATTTTAAAATAAAATTCCACTGGGGATCCCAAGACAGGTCTCTTGACTCATAGATTATCCAGGAACAATTTGCAACCCTGAGTCATCCACCTTCTGCCCCCTAGCAGTTTCTTCTGGAGGCAACAGGTGTTACAAGAATGTGACGTCAACATAAGTAGAAGCTAGATCTACTTTGAACATATCAAGCTGCATCCAACAGCAGACTGGTCATGCATTTATCTAGAATTCCAATCAACGTGGAAATGCATGTCTTTCCTTCGATAAAGCACATTACTGTTTCTTAAACTGGCGTCTATAGAGATATAGCCTCAGGAATTCATAGCTCTGTAAGAGTTTTTCTTCTACTTTCATTTTTTATGATAACCTTTAAAAAATTAACCTAACTTTATTCTGTAGCTCACGGATGGTCACTGATCACTGCCATTAGATTTCAATGGCAGTGTTATAATTGGGTGTTGGTCATACTGACACAAAGTCATTACCCAGAACTACAAGTGCTTAACTTTTAAAAAGTCTCTCAAGCTGGAAACAAGCAGATGTATTCTTAGGAGCCTATAAATTTTCAAGTTTGAGAAACACTGAACAATAACTTTATTTCTAAAGGTGAACAGTGCCTACAAAGTCCAACTGCCAACATGATAGCAAGTAGTCCAAGTAAGGAACTGGTGTTCTGGGTGCTCCACTATCCATCACAAAAGAGCAAGGCACAACCTGGCCAGCAGGGGTGAAGGCACACCTGTGAAGTCAAATGACATTGAGTATTTGCACGCCTGGGCTGTTGAGGGTCATTGTTGCTGGTGGTGTTGTTTATGTCTAATTTTAAAATCATACAAATTATTAAATCAGTGACCGTAAGGTTGTTCCAACTTGAAGCCAGGGCCTATTTTTATTTCTAACTCTTCAGAATCCAGCTGCTGTGCTGTTGGGAGATGGCCACTAAACACTTAACAAGAGAATAATTATGCATTAAGCCACAAAGGTGGTTCCTCAAGGAACTTCCAGGCTAACAGAAAAATGCCCATATTATAAACGATTATTTGCTTGATCAAAAAACAAGTCTGCATTCTTAGGTGCTACCATTAGAAAGAAAAGCAATGAGCTAATTACCCTACAAGTCAGGATAATGTTACCTCCGGAGGGAGGAAGGCATTGTGACGTGAGTGGGAAACATGGGGACTTCCTACAATGGCTGGTAATGTTTCCATTGCTTATCCTAGCTGACAGTGACCTGCTGTTTATTTTTAAACTATTCAGCTTACTATGAATTTGTTTCTGCAACCACAAATCTCAGTGAAACTCTATGCTCTCCAAAGTCCTAGTATGAATCCCAGGTTTGTAACTTATTAGCTGAGTGACCTTGGTAAATCCCATAACCTGAGCTTCAGTTTTCCTCACTGTAAAATGGGGATATCACCAACATCACAAGGTATTGTGATTCTTAAAAGAGAGAATACATGTGAAAGTGTTTCATTGCTTTGTACAGTGGAAAGCATTATAAAAATGTAAACTTGACTGATATGATCTAGGACTGGTATTGCAACTGAGATATTGTGTCTAAGAAAATGTGGGTCTAGGGCCTATCTACCACTGAAGTGAGTTCATCGCTTTTGTATCATATGAAGCACATCCTCCACATTCTCGTTGGTTCCTGGCCTGCCTCCCCTCTGATCTCCACTCTCTGACACAGATCCTGAGCTCCTGCTACACTGTGACCTGACACCTGCCCCAATGTGTGTCATATGCTCTCCAAACTCTGTGCTTTCCCACACTCTGTTTTTTCTGTCTAGAATTCATCCCTCCCTTGACCCATCCTTCCAGCTTCTCAGTCATTCATTCACTCAACCAATGCTTACTGAGTACCCACTATGTGGCAGGCACTGTGCTAGGCACTGGGAATAAATTCCTGCCCTCATACTACTTACATTCTCGTGGTGGCTGACTCATTCTCTCCCCATGGCACTCGGCTCAAGGATCTCCACCTGCTCTAGAATAATTTCCCAGAGGTCCCCTCCACACTCCCCTCCTACAACCACCAGTCACCAAACCCCACTGAGTTAATGACTGCCCTTCTTTGCCCTCAGAGCATGCTATGTACTAAAATACTAGCCTGTCTTCATACAGACAGCCAGCTCTTGAGATAAAGGACTTTCAACTCCATTTGTAAAGACAAGCACATAGTAAAAATAACAGTTTATGTGCATTAAGTGCTCAATCTCTGGCTGGCACAGTTCTAAGTACTTCTACACAATAATACCTTTGATTCTCACAAAAATTATATGAGGTGGGCATTACTATCGACCCTGTTTGAAGACAAGGAAGCTGAGGCACAGGGAAGTAAAATGACTCGCCCAAGGTCATAGAGCCAGGAAGGGATAGGAGCATAATTTGAACGCAGGCATTCCCACACCTGATCCCTGCACTCATCAGCCTCACAGTTAGGAGACCCTGTAGATGTGGCACACAGGAGAAAGGCAGAAGAAGAGGCAAGGGACGAGAGCCATTCACTCAGCAAATTACAGGATAAGGAGACTTTTTCATCAGGTGCTTGCAGTGAGGATGAGCTTGAGAGAAGGAAAGTTTTCTATCTTGATTTCTGCTTCTCTTCCCATTTCCTTCATCCCTTCCCTCCCTAAACAACCTAGGGATTATCCAATCAATTAGAATGTGCTTTAATTAATGGCATTGTTCAAGCCGGTCTGTGTTCTTTCAATCCCCAGAAGACAATCTCTGGATGAAGTTAGGGGCTGGGAACTCGGGGATTGCCGTCTCCTTCCTGTCAGTCAGCCCAGGGTCCTCACGGCCTGCAACACCATCTGGGAGGCAATGTGAAGACAGGCTATCAAGACTGGATTGAGCCCCAGAGATCAGCTGGTCTAGCAGCAGGAAACACCAATGCCTGTGTGGGGGAGCCGCTAAGAGAACTGGGGAAGCAGGCAGTGTTCGGTGTTAAGTGGCTTGTAAGAGCAAACACTGCCTAGTGACTTTGCTTTTTTGTAACTTTGTACAGAACTTCCGGTTATAAACAAGGCAGATTAAACCCATGCATTTATCTCTGCTTCCTCCTCCAACCCCACTAAAATGACAATGCAAGAATTTTTTTTTTTAAAGCATGAATCCATAAGGACAAAATGGAGAGAGAGGGTGACAGCAGACAAAGACATCAACAAGACTCTGCAAAATAAAAGTGATAGCGGATTTAGTAACACGGAAAAAGCTGAAAACTAAGCAGGAAGGGGGGGAAGTCATCAAGAAGCAAACCAATTTTCACCTCAGAACCACAGAAAATCTCTGAATTTGGAGGAACCAGAAAACCAATGGCCGGGGTGAAAAAGGAAAGGAGGACAGGAAGCAGCTAAGAAGGCCACTCTCAAGTGGCCAAGCGACTGAGCCCCCCTCCTCTGGGAGGGGACAAGAGGGTTGTCGCTGCTGTAACAGAACTAGCAGGGCTCTCCTGAGCGCCTCAGACTCACCGGAAATAAAGAGCAAAAGTACCTCAGTGAAAACAGTGGAACAAAATGATATCCTCCATTTTCAAGAGGGAGACCCAATGTAGCGGTTTTGCCCATTTTTCTTTAAACTTATTCCTCATATTTGTTTAGACATTATTGCAGATGCTGTTTTAAGATGTTCATTTTCATTTTTTCAAGGTATTTTTACTTAGAGCACACAAGTGGAGGGAGGGGCAGGGGGAGGGGGAGGGGCAGGGGAGGGGCGGCGGGGAGAGAGAGAGAATCTCAAGCAGACTCCCTGCTGAGCGTGGAGCCCAACACCGGGCTTGATCTCACCACCCTAAGATCACGATGTGAGCTGAAATCAAGAGCCAGACACTCAACCAACTGACCACCCAGGCACCCCTAAAATTTTCATTTTCTAACTGTTGCTATTGCCCATTGACCTTGTATCCAGTGACCTTACCAACCTCACCTAATAATCTGAATCCTACACCTGTGGGATCTTCAGAACTTTCTGTGGACACAATCATGGCATTTGCAAATAATGAAAATTTTATTTCTTCCCTACTCATTTTGCCTTTTTCTTTCCCTGATTTATTTCCCTAGCTAGGATTTCCAGTATAATGCTGGAGCAAAGTGGTGTTGGGGGCATCACTGTCTCCTCCCTGACTGTCTCATGAAAACTTTCAAAATTTCACCATTAATTATGTTTACTGTAGGTTTTTATTATTTTTTGTAAATTCCTATTATCAGAATAAGGAAGATTCCTTTTACTCTAGGTAACTGAGTTTTTTTTTTTATCATAAATGAGTACTGAACTTGGGGCACCTGGGTGGCTCAGTCAGTTAAGTGTCTGACTCTTGGTTTCAGCTCAGGTAATGACTTTAGGGTCGTGAGATCAGCCCCACGTCAGGCTCCATGCTCAGAGCAGAATCTGTTTGAGATTCCTTCCCTCTCCCTCTGCACCTCCCCCTGCTTGCTCACTCTTTCTAATAAATAAATTAAAAATAAATAAATAAATAAAATCTTTTAAAAAAATGAGTACCAAACTTTATCAAATGTGGTACTTCATCGATGAAAGTGATCGTATGACTTGCATCTGTTAAACTAATCACTGACTTTCATTATTGTGTTAATCAAGCAAATTGACTTCCTATGTAAACTCAACTTGGTCATGATATATCTTCTTTTCCATATATTGCTGGATCAGTTTGCTAATATTTCATTGGGAATTTTGTATCATTATCCAAGGGAAAGATTCACCTGTAATTTTCCTTTCTCGTAATGGTCCTTAATAGGTCTGGGTGTATGTTACTAAACATCTGAGCCTGTATTTCCTTTTCTGTAAAATGGAGACAATTTACCATGATGTATAGGGTTTCTAGGAGGATTAAATGATAAAATATATGTGAAATCACTTAGCCCATTTCCTGGCACATAGCATGTATTCAACCAATACTTACTGAAAGACTGGAATGGACTCTGGCTCTAATCAGTTTAAACTTGAGAATAAAATGAATACAAAACAATCCCAAGAATAAATCAATGAAAATAACAGCAGCTTCAATTCTAAAATCAGTAAGCAGGATTTGACACACAACAATCTAATTTGTAGAGCCTCAGCTGATGTTCAGACTCTTACTTAAGATCTAAAGCCCAGTGAAAGCAAATTCTAGACAAAGAAGAATAGGAGAGAGTGGCTAAGATCCCCACATACCCACTCTTTCACCCCCAGCAATAATTTCCAACCCCACCATCTCTGTAAAAAGTGGACTGGTAAGAACCCGTCTAAGCTGGCACTTGGGAGACTGTCCTTCAATGCTTGATATGACCTTTTACAAATCACCTATTCTTTCTGGGCCACAGTTTCTTCATGTGTCAAAAAAACAACAATCCCCACCTAGTCTATTCAATAGGGTTTTATAGGAATGAAATGGAAGGGCTTTTAAAAAGTTAAAACCAGGGCACCTGGGTGGCTCAGTTGGTTAAGCATCCAATTCTTGATATTGGCTCAGGTCATGATCTCGGGGTCGTGGGGCTGAGCCCTGAGTTGGGCTCCATGCTCAGCAGAGAGTCTGCTTGAGATTCTCTCTCTCCCTCTCCCTCTGCCCTTCCTCCTGCTTGCATGCACATGCACGTGCTCTCCCTCCCTCTCTCTCTCTAATAAATAAATAAAAATAAAATAAAATAAAAAGTTAAAACCAGCTACATGCAGGGGCACCTGGGTAGCTCAGTCAGTTAGGCATCTGCCTTCAGCTCAGGGCAAGATCCCAGAGTCCTGGGATCAAGCCCTACAGGGGCTCCCTGCTCAGTGAGGAGCTTGCTTCTCCCTCTCCCTCTGCCTGACACTCTGCCTACTTGTGATCTCTCTCTCTGTCATAGATAAATAAAATCTTTAAAAAAAATTTTTAAACCCAGCTACATGCAAATATGAGGTATTACTATATTATTTTTCCAATAATATGCTGAGTGTTTTCTATTGACTATATCAATTAATACTTAAGTAAGCCTATGAGTTAGGAACAGAATGGCACAGAATAAATCAGCAAATTGCCCAAGGTCCCACAGCTCTAAGTGCTGCAGCCAGGATTTGAATTAAGACAGTATCAGGCCTGAGCCTGTGCTCTTAACCTCTATACCATATCAACTAAGAAAAATGCCAGCTGTCCACCCAAAACAAAAACTTCCCATGTTTCATGTTGTGATAAGATTGAAAACTTGGTAGGGGCACCTGGGTGGCTCAGTCGGTTGGGCGTCCGACTCTTGATTTTGGCTTGGGTCATGATTTCAGGGTCATGGGATCGAGCCCCACATCAGGCTCTGTGCCCAGTGCAAAGTCTGCTTGGGATTCTCTCTCTCTCTACCCTCCCCCCCCCCCCCGCTTACACACGTGCATGCATGCTCACTCTCTCGCTCAACAAATATTTTAAAAATAAGAAAAAATAAAAAAGATTGATAATAGGGTATTAAGACTCAACATCATTTAACACAAGAACATCTATTAAAAAGGAAAAATAAAAGTGCTTCCTTTTATAACATCCCTTTTCCCTTTTGAGAATGATTTCTCTTTCATTGGAAAAAAAAATAACAGCACTGTCATAGGAAATGTTTCATCTCATAAAGCTCCAGCTAATCAAAAGTTTCCTTGGCCAATTGCCCCAGCTGTGCAACTGGAAGACATTAAGACTTTGGGGAACTCACAGTTCTCCTGTTAATCTAATATTAAATTCTTCCAACATTTCATTGACCCAAAGATTGCTCTCCAGCCTACAGTAGCTTCCTCCTCTGGATGTTCTTTGTCAGGTCTCTCTTGTCTCATTGTAAGGTCTGCAAATAGCCACAAGCCTTCTCAAACACATCATCTCTAAGCATACCTGATATTGGCCACTCGGCCCAAGGGCTCACCTTAGAGACAGATGCTGTGACAGGCAGAGCGCCAGCCCTGTGGCATGAGTAAATCAGCTAGGCTCCCTAAGCCTCACATTCCTCACCGGTTCCATGGGATTCACCGTGTCAACTCCAGCTGCTTCCATGGTTGGTGTGCAGGTACAATGAGACAAGGTTTGGAAAAGTACTGTGCCAAGTGCAGGACACCGGTTATAGTCTAAAACATCATTTGTGACCAGCCTAGTTGAGTGATGCTGTCAAAAAAGCACACTGTCTGGGCCTTGGTAGTCTTGCTCTCTCACACAGAAATCTAAGAATAGTTTCTTCTCTCATTTTTATTGTTTTTGCCACAGTTCAGGCTCTCTTTCCCTCTTGACTTTCCCTCACTTAAAATATTTTTTAACTCTTTGCTAAAAAACAAAGAAGCTGCCCCTCTCCCCAGTCAGACGCTTTCACTACTAGACCCAGAGATCCAGATGTCCGAATATGCCTTCCCATCCATCCTCTGGGCACTCTCCCCGATGACTCCCACCTTATGCTTCCCTCCTGCCATGACAGGTAGACTCACCTACGACCGAGGCCTAAAATGGGGCAGGTCTTCCTGACCCTCGCCCCTGCCTCCACATGAAGTTCTAGATCTCTCTCCATTCTACCTTAATCATTCAGGAAATATTCACTGGATGCCACCCCATGTGCCTGGCCCTGTGCTAGGAACAGAGGATACAAAGTCAAACAGAACACAAACTCCTCAGGAACTTAGGAGTCTAGTGGGAAAGACAGATTACTAACTCAACAATAAACTGACAGAGTCTGATAAGACCGATGACAGACAGGAGGCCAGAGGAACACCTAAGCCAGTCTGGGGCGGTAACTAGGGAGAGCACTGCAGAGGAGGAGTCCTATGGGAGGGCTCTTGAAGAGTGAGTTAGAGTCAGCTAGATGAAGAAGGCAAAGGGCCTCCCAGGTCAAGGGAACAGAGGCATAAGTGAGCAGGGCCCTTGCAAGCAAATCCCAAGGAATGGCCAAGCACTGGCTGCATTTGAGGAAGTTCTGGAAAATAAAATATAGATGTAGGCAGAAATAAATCAAATCCTGAAGGTGGCATCTGCTAAGCTCAGAAGCCACGGGGAACCACTGAAGCCAGGGAGTGGTGGGGTAAGATTTGTGTTTTAGAAGTCCACACTGGTTACTGGGAGAAGGGTAGACAGGAGAGGTCCTGGTGGAAGGCACAAAGACCAGTTAGAGAAGCAAGCAGTAAATGGAGCCTCAGTAAAGTCAGTGACCTTGAGAATGAGGAGAAAGGCAGGCCCAGGGATAGAGAAGAGAAAGAAGCTCCAGGACTCACTGACTAATTGCACATGGCAGGGTATGGCAGGGAATGGTAAGTGAGAGGAAGGGGCCTCAGGAAGATGACACACCGGTCTCTGACTTCGGTATTAGGTGAATGAGTAGAGGCACCATTACCAAAGAAGCTCAGAGAAAGAGAGGTGCTTGTTTTTTGCACCTGTCAAAAGTGATGACGAGGTTAAGAGAAAGAACTCAACACAAAAGACTATATGCCATCTGATTCTATTTTCATGAAGTTCTCAAGAAGGCAAAACAACGTAGCAACATAAAGCAGATCAGTGGTTGCCAGGGCCGAAGGGTCAGGGCAGGGGACCAACTGCAAAGGACCACAGGAAAAGTTCTCAGGGCGAGCAGGTACTGAGAACCAAGGCTAAGATACAAAAAGGAAATGTCACAGAATGGGAGCCGTACATTGTTCTACAGCCCATATCTTCACTGAGGTGGTGGTTACTGAAATTCATGAAACTATACCCCCAAAATGAATGAATTTTATTGTGTGTAAATACCTCAATAGAGCTATTTTTTTATTTTTATTTTTTTAATAAAGCTACTTTTTAAAGCAATGTCCTTGGGGACAGCCAGGTGGAGACGGCAGGGAGCAGAGTCTAGCTACCCAACATGGTTTTGAAACAGTGGGGGAGGGGCTGGTATAAAGTAGGACAAAGGCCAAGGACAGTGCATCTCGGAAACCACGAGAGCATGGGTGCAGAGAAGCCCAGCAAGACAGCTCAGAAGAAAGAACTAGAGACCTAGAAAGTCCAGCAGGAGAAACATGAACACAAGCTGAGGTAGAGTTTTTTAAAGAGGACAGTAATCAACAGAGTAGCACCCCCAGAGAGCTCCAGAAAGACAGAAGCTAAACCAGAGAGCATCACTGGCTTTGTCTACCTGGATAACTTTGATGGAGGCAAAGTCAGAGATTTCCCTCCCTTGTCCTGCTACTAGAATAACTAGGTCACCCCGAAGCAGCAGTTTTTAAACATTTTTTTTAACAGCAAAGTTGTTGAGGAAGATGGCAGAGTACTTTCTGTGACCAATCCCAAATGTGCTGACTTGCAAAATTTTTCTGATTTGGGTCCTGAAATCCAATTTGCAAACACTTTGGCTGTGGGTATACCTTTCTGGTCACATGTCTGTTAGGTGAAAATTAAAATAAATTAGAATTGCACAAGCACCCTCTACCCAAAAGCAAATGGGTGCCAGGTGATAGCACCAAGGGTTGCGGCCAGGGACTGAAAACCTGTGAGGGTCACAGACTAGAAAGACACAGAACATACGAGACCTGCCACGCTCAACACCCAGAACTAAGGCTGAGGGGAAGAGGAAAATTTAGAGGGCAGTGGATTATACATATTTTAAGGCCGAGAGTGACACCCAGTGTTCACAGAGATCACTCCAGGCTCCCAACAGCTTCCCTTTCTGTTCGGGGCACAGAAGACGGCTGGCTGGTCCCAGGCATGACCCAGACGGAGCTGCCCTCTGGCTTCCCAGGTCAGGAGGGCAAGCTGGACTGAGGGGTGGTGGGAGTTAGGTGACAGGGATGAGTTAGCTGGACCCCAAGAAGCAGAGTGGCCCACAATTCCATCTCGTGATGACAGCTGTGAAGAGAGAGCCTGACCGTCTCTAAAGCACTTACTGCATGCATTGCGTATTCTGATCCTCACTGCAACCTTAGTGAACAGGCAGGGCAAGAGGTCAGCCCCATTTTTTTGGAAAGAAGATTAAGCTGCAGAGAAGTTAACAGATTTAACTACAAACCTAGGTCTCCTGTCCTAAGTGCTCATTCCTTAACACCAGGCCATCAGGACTTGGCCAGGAAGATGCTGGAGGTACAGGAGCAGGGGTACCTGGAGTCTCACATCTGGAGCTCCAAACACTAAATGGGACACAGCCTCTGAGCAATCCCACAGTCACTCAGTAAACAGACTTCTGGAGCACTCATATGTGCCAGGCACTACCCGTCTGAGAACAAAAGACAGCCCTTTCTTTTCCTGAAGAGGTCTGTAACCTATCCAGCGAGGCAGATGAGCAAGATGAGATGGGACAGGACAGGACTGTGACGGGCTGACCCAAGTACAGCAGGGGCCCAGCTTCCCAGGGGAGGATGAAGAACGGCCCAGAGGCGCTTCTGCTCCAGACGCAAAGCACGAGCCCTCAGCCATGGACAGCTCAGCAAGCCCTCTCACCTGCACACCCTCTGCACACCACCCTCCTTTCCAAAAAGGAGAGAAAGTGGAGAAGAAAATCCACCTTCAGTGAATCTAGGAAACAGCCAAAAACCCAAAGCCCAGTGGATGGAGAGTAAGAGCAGTCAGGGCCAAGTCAAAGGGGGAGGCAGAGAATGGCTTTGGGAAGTGCACAGTTCTAGAGAAGTCTGCACACACCACGGAAGGCCAAGCCAGCAAACATTAAGTTAAGCAAGGTCAGGGCCTCTTGGAACTCGACTGGCACCACCAAGGGACAGGGGAAACAGGAAGCCGAGTGAGAAATCTTTATAAAACACTAGCCCTCAGTGAGGCCAGGTAGCAAACAGCCCTGCCACTTCAAAATGAAGTCAACTGAAAAGAAAGAAATGCTAAACGCTATCCAAAAACCCCGTGACAATGCAGGATTTTCTGGTGAGTAAGCAGACTTGCTGCTCACTCCGAAAATAGGAATATGGAGAATGGAAAACATGAAGCAGAGATAAACTCTCTGCAGAAGGCAGAGCAAAGTCTGAAAAAGTATTTCAAGGACTTGTATTTTGGGCAAAAAGGTGACCAGAGATCGCTGGGGTGGGCAGTGGGGGAGAGGAACTCATGCTATAAATATCTGAAAGTACGGGCAAGAGATAAAAACATCCTTTCAATGCACAGCTAAGCTCACAGCAAAGTGAGAGAAATCCACAAGGTCTCCAAATGAAGTGGGAACAGAAAGGAGACGGAGGAGAGAGCCTTGGGCTACTCTAGAATTTTCTGCCCGGAACCTAGAAGCCCTGTTTTATTGGTCCCAGGGAAGATCCAAAACCAGATGCTGAGAGACCCCAGGTGGAGGCTAGAAGCGGGACCTCTGAGTGCATCCAGGAACTCCGAAGAGCTACACCCTTGGAGGGGGGCACGCTGGAGGGAAACGTCCACCTGGGGACTGAGAGGCAAATCGGTCTCAGGCACAGCTCCGGGTAGAAAAAAAAGAGGCTCACTGGGAATTTAGAAGCACAAGCTTTCCCTCCTATAGGAAGGCTTTGAAACTACACTATCTATATGCAGGGGACTCCAAAGGGAAAATTAACTTCAAGTGCTTCACTGTCAAAATCACCCTCAGTACCTGGCAGATGCAAAGGCAAAATCGCTCAAACCCCGCAGGATTCCCACAGTCAGTGAAATATAATCAAATCAAAAAATTACAAAAACTTAAGAAACAAACTACCTGGAAAGGATCAACAACAACAACGCAAAGATTTAGATAGAACCCAAATGACTCACATATAAAATGATCAGATACAAAATATAAAATAGGAATAGAAGACACAAGTCAACAAAAACATTTGTCCAAGGATGTTCATGGCAGCTTTTTTTTTTTATTATTTATAAAGGCCAACATCTGGAAACAGCCCAAATGTTCGTCCATAAGAATGGATAAGCCAATTGTGGTATAACTCACTCAAGGAAATTTTTACTCAACAATAAAAAAGGAAATGAATTAAAGAATGAACTACAACGTGGATGAATCTCAAAAACATTAGGCTGAGAAAAAGCAGATTCAGAAGCCACACATACAACCTGTATGATTCTATTTATATAAAGTCCAAAAATAGGTAAAACTAATCTATGGGTTCTTATAAATATCAAAACATCTGGGGGAGAAGGAGGAGAACTGACTGGAAAGACACATGGGGGAGCTTTCTGGATTTTTGGAAATACACAAATGCTGATTAGGATAATGGTTTCACAGGACATACAATTATCGAAATTTATCAAATTGCACTGTTACAATTTGTGCATTTTATTGTATTAGTTAATCTTGATAAAATATACACACACATATTTAAATGGAAATCATGTTCCAGCCCATAAAAAGTGATCAAGAACATCTGAAAAAAATTTCAGAAAGAAATTCTAGAAATAAAAATATATAATCACTGAATTCAAAAGCTGAACAGGTTCTGCTTCAAGCTAAGGCTTCTATCAGACCAAGTCGTCTCTCAAGAATGTTTAAAAAAGTAGGAGAACGTAGTTGTTATTTAAAAAGACACTTTTAAACACTGTAGAGCTACTGGGATGCCTGGGTGGCTCAGTTGGTTGAGCATCTGCCTTCGGCTCAGGTCATGATCTCAGGGTCCTGGAATGGAGCCCCGCAACAGGCTCGGCGGGGAGTCTGCTTCTCCCTCTCCCTCTGCCACTTGTGCTCTCTCGCTTGCTCACTCACACTCTCTCTCAAATGAATAAATAAAATCTTTTAAGATAAAAAAATAAACAAACACTGGCGAGCTACCAAAACAGTGAGATCTTAAACCTAAGACCTCAAAGAGAAAAGACACATAAGAAATGAGAGTCAGGTATTTAGCTGCGCTTTTCCCTCTCACAGGATTTGCTGAAAGTGACCAAATGAGAATGTGGGAGGTTGTCAAGAACATGGCAACAAAGAAGCTGTGAAGCTAAGCCAAACTCTTGGCAGTCTTGTGGGCTGGGGAGATAAACAGGGGAGTTCAGAACACTCTACCTTATCCCCAGGCTTTCAGGTGGGAGCCTAGCAGAGTTCCATCCTAACAGTAAGAGCGATAGCCCCCACCAAGGCCAAAACCAGCATCAAATCAACTGAATTTAAAAATGAATTAAATCGGGGCGCCTGGGTGGCTCAGTTGGTTGAGCGTCTGCCTTCGGCTCAGGTCATGATCCCGGGGTCCTGGGATCAAGCCCCAGGTCCGTTCCCAGCTCAGCGAGGAGTCTGCTTCTCCCTCTCCCCCCTGCTCATGCTCTGTCTTGCTTCTCTCTCTCTCTCTCTCAAATAAATATCTTTTTTAAAAAATATGAATTACATCTTCACTTAGCACAGCAGTCTGACTGAAGCAAAAATGAATCATCTTCGGAGGAAGATATCATCCACAGCCTCAAATTATTTCTACAACGTCTCTCATTCAATGAAAAACCAGATAAGGACTCCAGAGGGCATTGAAAACCAAGGAAGTAGGGTTGCCATCACTGCTGCTCAAGAAGGTTACGACGGCCTGGGAGATGCCCCAGCACGAAAGCAAAGGTAACAAAACGGCCACATTTCTTTACTCAGGCAGCAGCTGACTTCAGCTCTAGCAGAACAAACCTCATTGCATACCCTCAGGGACACCAGCATCAGCCAGCTGGACCCCCCCTCAGGGGTCTGGATCTCAGACCCAGGAGGCCCTTCCCCTGGAGCTCACTGACACCAGCACCAGATGAGCTGTAAGGACCTGCTCCCCGAAGGTCTACATTGCAGCTTCGTGAGGCCCCCCTCCACGCTTGCAAGTTTTAGCAATTCTGGCCCCTTACCTTTGCTCCTCCAGCTTCAGGAATGGTTACCTGTACTCACTACCTCTTTAACACTTGAGACTCCTTTTTTTGGTTTGTTTTCAGAAACCTAGTCAACAAATTTATACCTAGTTAATAATACTTCATACTAAATTTTCTCTGTTAAAATAACGGGTGTATCTCCCCAATCAGTCAGGTCTTCTTTGATTCCTCCTCTTCACTATTTTATAGTTTATAGCAGACAAATCTTGTACACAGAGTTAATAGATATAGATCTCATGACTTCATTTTCTTAGTGCTATCTTAAATGGCACTTTAAAAGTGAGTTAAGGATTGAAGGACTCATTATAGTTGAGATGTCAAGTGTCCCCAGATTCATCTATAGATTCAGTACAATCCAAATCAAAATCCTAGTAGCCTTTTTCCCAGAAATTAATAAGCTGATTCTAAAATTTATATAGAAAAGCAAAAGGAATCAAATTAACCAAAACAATTTTTTTAAGGTTTTTTATTTATTTATTTGACAGAGAGAGAGACAGCAAGAGAGGAAACACAAGCAGGGGGAGTGGGAGAGGGAGAAGCAGAGTTCCCTCCGAGCAGGGAGCCCGATGCAGGGCTTGATCCCAGGACCCTGGGATCACGACCTGAGCTGAAGGCAGACGCTTAACGACTGAGCCACCCAGGTGCCCCTAACCAAAATAAAGTTGAAGGACACACACTACCCGATTTCAAAACTTGATATAAAGCTGAAGTAATCAAGACAGCTTGATACTGGTGAAAGTACAGACATACGGACGAGTGGAACACAATAAAGAGACATAATAGAGCCTCACTTATGTGATCAGCTGATTTTCAATAAAGATGTCAAGGCAAACCAATGGAGAAAAGACAGCTTTTCAACAAATGGTACTGGACAACCAGACATCCATATACAAAACAAACATACCAAAAAAAAAAAAAAAATCTGATCCATCTCACACACCATAAACATTTTCAGATAAATACTAGCAGTTTTTATCATTGACTATCTTCACTAAAGAAACTTCAGAAAGAAAAAAACTATCTGTGTCACAAAAAGGAAAAATGAGAGGAGAAATTGATAAACATGGGTAAATCTACACAATTATTATCTGTATTAAAATAGTAGTAATATCTCATTTTTAGGGCTTTAAAATGATTTAAAAATACTACATAAATCGGGGCACCTGGGTGGCTCAGTTGGTTGAGCGACTGCCTTCAGCTCGGGTCATGATCCCGGAGTCCCGGGATCAAGTCCCACGTTGGGCTCCCTGCTCAGCAGGGAGCCTGCTTCTCCCTCTGACCCTCTACCCTCTCATGCTGTTTCTCGCTCCCTCGCTCTCTAATAAATAAATAAATAAAATCTTTAAAAAAAAAATACTACATAAATCATCTAATATAAGAAAGGGCAACTAGATTTTAGATAAAATATCTCAGTATTTTTCAAGAAAATTATAAAAGTGCTTGATGATTTTAGCTTTTAAGTTAAACATGTATATTAAAATATGAAGAGCAACTGTTAGAAATTTAAGCCATTAAAATGTTTTAAAAACAAAGCATACAACTTCCAAAACAGTAGAGACAAATGGAAGTAAACAAAATGTAAATGAATACTAAGATTGCTAAGGAAGGAGAGGGAAAAGCATTGAAAACGTGGGCAAATAGAAAGCCCAAAAATGATACATAAATATATAGGAGTGATCATAAAGAAGAAAACTTGATGACACTTAGCAGTTAAAGAGATCATCATTTCGGATGGCAAACAAAATCCAGCTCTATGCTACTTTTATTTTTTTAAAGATTTTATTTATTTGACAGAGAGACACAGTGAGAGAGGGAACACAAGCAGGGGGAGTGGGAGAGGGAGAAGCAGGCCTCCCGCCGAGCAGGGAGTGCGGGGCTTGATCCCAGGACTCTGGGATCATGACCCGAGCTGAAGGCAGACGCTTAACGACTGAGCCACCCAGGCGCCCCCCAGCTCTATGCTACTTATAAAATAGGACACAGAATATTAGAGAGTAAAAGACTGAGAAACCACCATGACTGAGGCATACCATGTATACATTAACTGACAGAACGGACAGATGGCTCCATAGTAACATCAGACAAGACACAATTCAACGGAAAACATTATTTTATAAAGAAGGTCACTAGTAATAAAAAAAATGTTGATTCTCAGGAAGATAGAACAATTCTACACTTGTCGTAGCTAATAACCCACCTTCAAAATATATCAAGCGACAACTGACAGGATTAATAAATTCAACATCATGGTAAAATCTTTTAATGCACCTTTTTCTCAGTTACTGAAAAGATCAAACAGTCAAATATTAGTGAAGCTATAGATATGAACAGCGCATTCATAAGCTAGATCTCATGGACGGTGATAGGACTCTTCTCCCAATAATTAGAGACTATGCATTCTTCTCAATTCCATGTTGAACTAACACAAAAAATAGACTAGGTATTAAGGAGGCCATAAAGCAAGTTTCTATAAAGTTCAAAGAATCTATCTGAAATAGCTCACATTTTCTGATCACAATGCAATTAATTCAAAAACACCAAAAGCAAACAAACACAAACACTTTAAAAATGCACATTACCAAACAGAGCAGCTGATATTCCCAGTGGAGCTTGAGCTCAGAGGCAAAAATAACTAGACTCCTGAGAGTTAGAACAACCTCAGAAAAAAGTCAACAAACTGAAGAAACATACACCATATGAAAAAGAAATATTAAAACAGAGGAACTAGGGGTTATTGTTTTTTTTAAGTAAGCACGCAAGTATAATAAGATGTTAGTAATGAAAACAAAAATTTGAAATTATTTTAAAAAACAAAAAAGAAATATTAGATTTGATGACTATAATAGTTGAAATAAAAATCACAAGAGAGGGGCGCCTGGGTGGCTCAGTCGTTAAGCGTCAGCCTTCAGCTCAGGTCATGATCCCAGGGTCCTGGGATCGAGTCCCGCATCAGGCTCCCTGCTCAGCGGGAAGCCTGCTTCTCCCTCTGCCACTCCCCCTGCTTGTGTTCCCTCTCTCGCTGTGTCTCTGTCATATAAATAAATAAAATCTTTAAAAAAAAATCACAATAGATAGAATATACAGGAGGATGGATTCAACTGAAAATATAAATTGGTTAGTTTGAAAATTAGATTGAGAAACTGTCCCAAAATCAAGCAGGAAAAATTAAGGAGATAAAGATTTAAATTAAAAAAAAACTATCTACTAAATAATAATTGTAAGCCAACATCTGAAAAATAGGGTCCCCAGAAGACAAGGAAAGATTTGAAAAAATAATGAAGATAAATGTCCTATAATGAAAGAAAATGAACAAGTTTGAAAGGGTTCAAGGAGCACCAAACACTATAGCGAAGTACAAGAATATCAAAATAGGGAGAACAAATTAACATTTGCCATTGGAAATTTTAATATACCCCTCTCAGAAGCTGATAAATCAAGCAGACAGAAATAAGTGAAGATAGAAAGATCAGAACAATACAATGAATAAGTATGAGCTATCACTGGAATGACTCTGTGCCCTCCTCTGCCCCAGACAGTAGTCGTTAATGCCTGTTGCCCTGACTAATTATTCATAGTGGCCCCTTTCACTCTCAAGCGTGTCCTTAGGTTGGACAATAAATTATACAGCCATGCTGGGCTATTGGATGCATTTAGAACTTTACGCTCAACAGCAGAGAATACAATTTTATTAGCAGATATGTAACATTTACAAAAGTAGACCTTGTTATTAGGCTATAAAAGAAAGCTCAATGTAAGTCCATTCAGTCTTTCTTTCACTCGGCAAATATTTTTGAGCACCCACCATGTGACTTGGCATCTTTCTAGCCTCGGGAATGCAACCAAGATGCTATATGGCAAAGTTTTATGGCAACTGTTCACGCTGTGTTCTAACAGTGGTATAGCCAGGAATGCCACATTGCACCACACACGGGCTTGGAAGTCTATCTTAACAGCTACCTGAAAGCTTTACATTACACAGCCTACGTGCCACAGCAACAGTCTCGGGTATAATAGTGAACAAAACACACAAACATCTTGCCCTCCTGGAGCTTATATTCTAATAGAGACAGAGGATGAACAAAATAAGGACACCTGGGTGGCTCAGTCTGTTAAGCATCTGCCTTCAGCTCGGGTCATGATGGAGCCCAGCATCCGGCTCCCTGCTCAGCGGGGAGTCTGCTTCTCCCTCTCTCTATTTATGTTCTCTCTCTCTCAAATAAATAAATAAAATCTTAAAAAAAAAAAAAGGAAAGAAAGAAATGAAGGAGAACTGCAGAAGCAATGCCCCTGAGTAGACATGAGCAGACAGGACAGAATGTCAAAGTTGGTCAAATTTAGGAGCCTGAGATTTATAATGAAAGTAACAGGAAGGACGACCCAGCATAAGGGGGCAAACAGGGGAGGGTCAATGTGGTGGTGGGTGCTGATGGAAGTTTCCTTCCGATTTTGAAGAAATCACTTCAATTGTCCACAGAAATAAGAGGTGAGATCTTTGAGTGTAAGAAAGTGGTGTTACAGGTCATAGCAGGTAGTGAAAAATAAGAGAAAAGGTCATCCCGCGGAGAGAAGCGAGGTAGTCACCAGCACGCTACCCAGGCCAGGCCCAGGCCCCTGCCCCCAAGTCCCAAGTCCCAGGCCCCAGGTCCTAGCCCCTAGGCGGCAGCCCTCAGGACCCAACCCGCAGGCTCCAGGTCCCAGGCCCCAGCCCCGAGGCCCCAGCCCACCGGCGCCAGGTCCCAAGTCCCAGGTCCCAGCCCTCAGGACCCAGCCTGCGGGCCCCAGGTCCCAGACTCTAAGGCCTCAGCCCCTAGGGCCCAGGGCCCAGACTCTAAGGACCCAGCCTGCAGGCCCCAGGTCCCAGACTCTAAGGCCCCAGCGCCAAGCCCCAGCCTGCAGGACCCAGCCTGCAGGCCCCAGGTCCCAGACTCTAAGGTTCCAGCGCCAAGCCCCAGCCCGCAGGCCCCAAGCTCAGCCCAGCCTACAAAGCGGCAGCTATCGCTGCCTGCACGTGCTACGCCGCCTACCCACGGAGCAGCTCATCCTTACCCGCGGGGGGGGGGGGGGGTGCCCGGGGTCACCGAGCCGCCACAGCGCCCGCACCGCCGAAGCCGCGCGGGCCACCCGAGACGCACACGGCTCTGGCCAAATTGCGACAGAGGACAAATTGCCTTCCAAAGGCGTCCTGCTCTCGCCCCTCGGTGTGTGGAAACCCGAGGCCGCCAACGCCCCCCACCCCAACACGCACACGTCGTCTGTCCAGAAGCCCGAGGGCTCCGGACTCACCTCGCCTCCACGCGGCTGCCCGCCACTCCGACGTCGCGGGGTCACTGCGGCGCGTCCCCCTCGACCTCTGCGTCTTCGGGCCCGCTCCCCGCCAAGGAGCCGCTCGCCCGCAGGCCGGGGCGCAGGGAGAGGGGCGCGGCCCCGGGAAGCGCGGGGCACCGGCCAAGCGGTGGGCGCGCTCTCCGGCCTCGGGGCGCCGCGGGCACGCGTCCTGCCCGCCCGCACGCAAAGCGCCGTAATGCGGCCGCTGGCGCAGGCCCGAGCCACGCGGCGGTGAACGGAGGCCGGCGTGGGCAGCGAACCTGGCTGCGGAAATAACCCCAAACATCCATGCAACTGGCCAAATGCGGGAACCGGGAGACGAAGGAGGACAAAACGTCCAAATTTAAATGAGATACGGAAGCATCTTCATCAAGGACATAGCAGGAAAATGAGAAGCGGAGCAAGTTTCTGTGCTTGGACTCAGTGTGGCAGAGGAGCAGGTGAGTGTGCCCTGCGCGCCTGGGACGCGGCAGCCCCGGACCCGCGCACTCTCTGTCCTCGGTGCGCTGTGAAATGGGTACAGTAGCAACCGTGGCTTCCGATCGCAGGCCCCCAGGTGTCCGTGTGCTTCACACAGGGGCCTTGTTCATACCAGTTCGTTTTGAAACAGTTTCCCGGGGCTTTTATCAAAATCATGTGACGTTTTCTTTCCGATGTGTCAGACTGAAATTGTAAACAAAAGAAAAAAACAAGAATCCCAGAACTAGCCATTAATGTATATTTTGGTACTTCTAAGCGGTAGGTCAAATTTTGTCAAGGTCTTTTAGCTCCTTGTGCAGATGCAGAAAAGAAATACTGGGTCAACATGAAGCAGGCTTTACACTGGTTACGTAGATTTTTTTAATCTGACTTATTAGTCTTTATGTTTTAAAAAAATTTTAAGAGCTTAGTGGACGTATGATTGATATGTAAACAACTGCACATATTTAAAGTGTACAACTTCAGGGGCGCCTGGGTGGCTCAGTCGGTTAAGCGGCTGCCTTTGGCTCAGGTCAGGACCTGATCTCAGGGTCTTGGGATCTAGCCCCACATGGGGCTCCCTGCTCAGTGGGGAGCCTGCTTCTCCCTCTCCTCCTGTTCCTTCTCTCTCTCTCTGCTTATGTTCTCTCTGTCTCGCTCGCTGTCTCTGTTGCTATCTCTGTCTCAAATAAATAAAATCTTTTTTAAAAATTGTACAATTTTATAAGTTTTTTATATACTAAAACCATTTATTTTTTCTATTTCAAGACGTTAAAATTAGGAAGAGATTCACTTTTTTCTTTTTTTTTCTTTTTTAAAATTCTTTATTTAAATTCCATTTAGTTAACATATAGTCTACATTAGTTTCAGAGGTAGAATTTAGTGATTCATCGGTTGCATATAACACCCAGTGCCCATTACATCAAGTGCCCTCCTTAATGCCCATCAGCCAGTTACCCTATCTCCTCACCTACCTCCCCTCCAGCAACCCTCAGTCTGTTTCCTAGAGTTCAGTGTCTCTTATGGTTTATCTCCCTCTCTGATTTCTTCTTTATTTTTCCTTTCCTTCCCCTATGTTCATCTGTTTTGTTTCTTAAATTCTACATATGAGTGAAAACATGGTATTTGTCTCTGACTGGCTTATTTCACTTAGCATAATACTCTCTAGCTCCATCCATGTCATTGTAAATGGCAAGATTATGTTCTTTTTGATGGCTGAGTAATATTCCAACACACACACACACACACACACACACACACACACACACACACACTACATTTTCTTTATCCATTCATCTGTTGATGGACATCTGGGCTCATTCCATATTTTGGCTATTGTTGCTATAAACATTGGGGTTTATTTGCAAATGACATATCAGATAAAGGGCTAGTATCCAAAATCTATAAAGAACTTATCAAACTCAACACCCAAAGAACAAATAATCCAATCAAGAAATGGGGAGAAGACATGAACAGACATTTTTCCAAAGAAGACATCCAAATGGCCAACAGACACATGAAAAAGTGCTCAACATCGCTCGGCATCAGGGAAATCCAAATCAAAACCTCAATGAGATACCACCTCACACCAGTCAGAATGGCTAAAATGAACAAGTCAGGAAACGACAGATGTTGGCGGGGATGCGGAGAAAGGGGAACCCTCCTACACTGTTGGTGGGAATGCAAGCTGGTGCAGCCACTCTGGAAAACAGTATGGAGGTTCCTCAAACAGTTGAAAATAGAGCTACCGTATGATCCAGCAACTGCACTACTGGGTATTTACCCCAAAGATACAAATGTAGGGATCCGAAGGGGTACGTGCACCCCAATGTTTATAGCAGCAATGTCCACAATAGCCAAACTGTGGAAAGAGCCAAGATGTCCATCGACAGATGAATGGATAAAGAAGAGGTGGTATATATACACAATGGAATATTATGCAGCCATCAAAAGGAATGAGATCTTGCCATTTGCAACGACGTGGATGGAACTGGAGGGTGTTATGCTGAGTGAAATAAGTCAATCAGAGAAAGACATGTATCGTATGACCTCACTGATATGAGGAATTCTTAATCTCAGGAAACAAACTGAGGGTTGCTGGAGTGGTGGGGGGTGGGAGGGATGGGGTGGCTGGGTGATAGACATTGGGTAGGGTATGTGCTATGGTGAGCGCTGTGAATTGTGCAAGACTGTTGAATCACAGATCTGTACTTCTGAAACAAATAATGCAACATATGTTAAGAGAAAAGAAAAAGAAGAAGATAGCAGGAGGGGAAGAATGAAGGGGAGTAAGTCAGAGGGGGAGATGAACCATGAGAGACGATGGACTCTGAAAAACAAACTGAGGGTTCTAGAGGGGAGGAGGGTAGGGGGATGGGTTAGCCTGGTGATGGGTATTAAAGAGGGCACATTCTGCATGGAGCACTGGGTGTTATGCACAAACAATGAATCATGGAACACTATTGATGATGTAATAATATATGATGATTAACATAACAATAAAAAATTATTAAAAAAACATTGGGGTGCATATGCCCCTCCTATCACTATGTTTGTATCCTTTGGATAAATACCTACTAGTGCAACTGCTGGGTTGTAGGGTAGTCCTATTTTCAACTTTTTGAGGAACCTCCATAGTGTTTTCCAGTGTGGCTGCACCAGTTTGCATTCCCACCAACAGTTAAGATATGAGACTCGCATAAAACCATCCCTGTGATCAAGATAGTGAATATATCCAGCCCTCGGAAGGGTTTCCATGTGCCCCTTTATAATACCTCCCTTCTGCCCTTTCTGTCTTCCCCCTACCCTTCAGGCAGCCACTGATTCACATGCTGACGCTGTAGATGAGTTTACATTTTCTGGAATGTTACAGAAATAGAAGTATACAGTGTTTACTCTTTACTATCTGGTTTCTGCCACTCTGTGTGATTACCTTGAGGTTCATTCCTGGTCTTACACATATTAATATTTCATTCCTCTTATCAATAAGTAAGTAGTATTTCATTTGTATGAATGCATCACATTTTATTTGTCTATTGATAGATATATTGGCTGTTTCCAGTTTGGGCTATTACAAATAAATCTGCTATGAATATTCTTTAATAATAATAATAGAAAGTATGAACAAAATATTGCCTATAAAAGTGGGAGACGGACAGTGAAACGTTTTGAAAACATGACAGGATTGCAGAGCAGGAATAACAGTAATGAATTTAGAGTGAGACCAATCAGCATGGTTTTGCGTATTTTTCCAGCTATCTTCAACTGCAGGAGTAGAACAAGCTTAGAGAAGACAGAGAATTACATTCAGCCAAGTTAGAGTTTTGCTCTGAGACTACAACAAGGCAAAAGAGGGGCAAGATATTTGAGAGTGCGTGTAAGAGAGGATGTTGGTGGGCCGTGAGTTTTGGAGAAGGTGCAAGAGCCAGTTAATGTTGTTTATGTTTGTGTTTGAGTGTACATGTAAACATACAGGTAATTTTGTAATGATAATATCAGTAAATATCATTGATACATTAGTTATTTTCCTCTTATGGTTTCAGTCCTTTTCTGTACTACACTACCAGCTTAAGAAACTCCCAGCTCACACTGAAAGAGAGAAAGGAGAAAGAGGGGACAGGTGGTTTATTTGCCGGACTCTGGGGCACTCCGGAAAGGCTATTGGAACATAGTTGAAGGGAATAAAAATAGAATATACATGGTGAAGACATTCAAATATGGACCCACATTCCAATTCAGCTGCACTAGCAGGCAAGTCACCAACATTGTTTTCCCACCTGGAAAATGGGATCATAGGGCACCTGGGTGGCTGAGTCATTAAGCATCTGCCTTCGGCTTGGGTCATGATCCCAGGGTCCTGGAATTGAGCCCCGCATCAGGCTCCCTGCTCGGCGGGAAGCCTGCTTCTCCCTCTCATACTCCCCCTGCTTGTGTTCCTGCCCTCGCTGTGTCTCTCTCTGTCAAATAAATAAATAAAATCTTTTAAAAAAAAATGGGATCATACATAATGTGCCCACATCACAGAGTTGTAATGATAGCTGTAAGCTCTGGGAGAGCAGAGGGTGTGTCTATCTCATCCCTTATGTGAAACCCTATTCACAGGGTTTCAAACCTAATTCTCTCATGTATCAACACCCATTGATGGTTAAATGCTAGCTTGAGCGATCGACGTGAAAGAACGTCTTTAAACTAGCAAGTGGTACCCAAATGTTAAAAATTCATTCCTTTTCTAACTAATGTCCCCTCCCTTCCCCGCACTGTTATTACTCCAGCAATGACCCTGAAACAAGCCCGCCCTTCAACCTAAAAGTTTCCCCCAGGCCTCCTCGGCCAGTGTGATGTCCCAAGCGTAGAGTCAACCAGCCCACAGTCAAGGACAACAGTGGTTCCAACATCCCCCAGTACAGTTAAGATCTCCTAGACCACTGAAGTCACAATACTCCCAACATTTCTCATATACCGGTATCTCCCAGGGCCACTCCAAGCATGGAAGCAGGTCTCCGGGAATATCTAACAGCCCTAATCTCCAAAAGGCCTCCCCAGTTGGACAAGTTTCACTCCTGATCTCACCTTCTCTGGCGTCTCTGGCTCAGCCCAGCTCCTCAGCCCAGGGCTCCCTTCCTACTCCAGCCTGGGGCTCACATCTCATTAGACAACCCCACTTCACCCTCCTACCAGATGCTGGAGGAAGAAATAGAACCTCGTGGGCAGCAACCACATTATTAGCCCCTTCACCTTTACCTGTTCGTGGACTCTAAAATTGATGTATATGGTAGCCTGAAAGTAAACCAGGATGAATCCAACAGAACACTACCCTTGTCCATTTATTAGATGAATGTAACAAAGTGTGGGTGATGGGAAGGCAGACTTTGAGTTAAAAACCTGACAAGCTTGGGCGCCTGGGTGGCTCAGTTGGTTAAGCGACTGCCTTCGGCTCAGGTCATGATCCTGGAGTCCCTGGCTCTAGTCCCGCATCAGGCTCCCTGCTCGGCAGGGAGTCTGCTTCTCCCTCTGACCCTCTCCCCCCCTCTCATGTGCTTTCTCTCTCTCTCATTCTCTCTCTCTCAAATAAATAAATAAAATCGTTAAAAAAAAAAAAAAAAACCTGACAAGCTTGCTTCAGCACCAATCAGGTCAGGATAATAGGGTCTTTTGCTCAGGGTCGTTGGGGGGCTCAAGGAAAGCATTGCAGTACCTAGTTTAGTAACTGGCACTTTGCACTTCACCAAATGTCAGCTCCCCTCCTGCTCTGACCCAGTGCATCCAGTTGCAGCCACAATCCCCAGAACCACATGGAAGCTTTTCTCTTAATGCTCTTTCATCACCGCATGAAGAAAATTAACATTTCCCTGGCATTTTCCCCTTACCTGACCCTTCTTAGAATCCCTCTGGGATGACCCCCCCACACACACCTTTTTACAGAGGCTAAGCAATGTCAGGTAACTTTCTCAAGGTCACATAGCTCCTATGGGGCTTAGCTGAGATTCAAACCTAATTCTTTGGAACTCCAAAGTCTACTCTTTATGCTTCCCACGGCACTCCCCTCCAGAGGGTTGTATGTGAATCAGAAGCACAAACTGGTCAAAATGATTATACAACATCAAGGAAAGAAAGTCATCAGGCAGGAAGGGCCGTTTACTCAAGGGACATCTTTATCATATGCTTGAATATCCTATCCGCCAGTCTCCTTCTCTCATCTGGCTTTCCTTCTCGCTCCACAAGGTGGCGATATTCCGCAAAGTGAGGGGTACAGCAACCTGTTTCGCTGGAATCCAAAGGTCTCAACATGGCAACCTCATGTAAGCACCTGCTAGGAAAGACACTCACAGCGAAGTACCCTGAAACACTGGGCCGAACGCACATGAGCATCACAACAGAAAATACCTCCTTCCACACCACTCACCCCCAGAAGACGAACAGGTGCACTCTCTCAGGGGCGTGGCTGACACTCTGTTTCCACATGACAAGTCAAGTCAGAAAAATGAGAAAAAAGAATGAAAAGGGGTAAGAAAACAAGAGGAGAAGGAAAAGACAAAAGAGGAGGGCAAATAAAAAGGAACAGTGCCAGGGTTAATGGTGAAGGACAGCAAAAAGGAAAGAAAATAGAATGCTCTGAATTGGTAGACCCTATATTTCTAGCAACCCACATCAGGGCATGTAGGAAACCAGGATCAGAGAGAGGCAGTCACTTGGCTAGGATCACACAACAGTCAGGGCAGAGTACTCATTTGGGCTGAGCTACCTTTCAGCCCCTGGGCACCACTGGCACACCAAACCCGTAAGTAATCTCCCAGGGCTCCAAGATCACAGTTTGCTAGAAAAACTGACCCTAAGACTACCACTTACAGAACGATGGAGTAGACATTCTTTTCCCTTTTTCCTGCTAAGTACAGATAAAACCCTCCACCTTAAAATAAACTTAGGAGGGCGCCTGGGTGGCTCAGTTGGTTAAGTGACTGCCTTCAGCTCAGGTCATGATCCTGGAGTCCCGGGGTCGAGTCCCGCATTGGGTTCCCTGCTCAGCGGGGAGTCTGCTTCTCCCTCTGACCCTCCCCCCTCTCATGTACTCTCTCTCTCTCTCATTCTCACTCTCTCAAAATAAATAATAAATAAATCTTTAAAAAAAATAAAAAAATAAACTTAGGAGTCTAAAAGTTAGAAGAAGACAGACTGGGGACCTCAGGACCCAAGAAACTACACAGTGATGAGTTCTCTGAGTTTTCTTTTTTGCCTCCAGTCTGAGCGCTGGAAAAGCTAGCAACCTAGAAATGCCAATAAATAGAGACCCCACCCCCACCCCCAGAACTCCAAAAACTCCAAGAAAAGCCTGTCCCCAAGAAAGGGACAGCCTAGCAAAGAGAAAACTTCTGAACAAAAACCACTCAGCTCCCGCCAAATATCCCAAAAACATTGCAGCTTCACCCCCCACCCTCACCAGTAAAGGTCTAATGGAAAGCCTAGATTTTGACTTTTGCCAGACCTTAATAAGGCACCCTCAATTCCCTTCCTCCCCTACCCCCAACCGGTGTGATGCCAGAGAAGGCCAAATGAGGAGCTGGGATTTTCATTCTCGTTGATCAATATCGAGCACCCCTGACCATGTGGAGTGGTCAGTGGAGACCACACAGGGTCCTGGATTTCTACCTCCACCAGGTGGTAGAAGGGCATCCCTTCTCTTCCCTGCTGGGGGCTATTGGAGGATCAGAGGAGGACCAGGGGAGAGCTGGGGCTCACACCACCACTCAGCAATAATGAGGCTCACCACCCAAACCCCCATCCCAAGGTGCCAGTGGAAGCCATGTGGGGAGCCTACTCCCACCACTGTCCAGCGGTAACAAGGAGTCTCTCCTCCCACCCCCCAGGTACCTCCTGAGGGCAGGAGGAGAAAGAACCTGTACTTCCATCCCCACCTGGCAGTAATAGGCCATGTCCACTCTTCCTCCACCAAACCAGCATCAGCGAAGACCTGCTAAAACACAAGATCTAAATAAGATCCAGAGTCTCAGAACATCATACTCAAGATGTCCCGCTTTCAATTTAAAAAAAATTATTCAGCATCAAAGATCTCAACTTGATTGAGAAAAGACAACAGAAACCAACACTGAGATGACACAGCTGTCTAACAAGGTTTAAAGCTGCCATTATAAAAACCCAGTTAGTGTTGGAGCTGAATTAGAACCTTCCTCTGTGGCCTTTGCCTGAATAAGGGAACAAAACCAAGAGCTTTCATACGGGGGGAGAAGCTGCTTACCAAAAAGGCTACTGCTCTATGCCCTTACTTTGTTTTTATGATAACAGAAGGAGGTTAAGAAGGAAGTAGTGCTTTTCATCCGCAAGCTAATCTTACAAATATCTGTACAAGCTAAATCGGTACCCAGAGTAATAAATGCCTTCGTCAGAAGGACTCTGAATTGATTTGGAGTTAAAAAAATAAAATAGGCAATCTATGTAGAAATGTTTCCCTTCTGGAAAAAAATGTAAAGTATCCTTGGCCTAATCCAATCTAAACTTTCTCCTAAATCATTTATCTGTGAAATGGCTATGATCAAAACATTGTTTCCTTAATCTGCTTCACTGCTCCAAGAGTAGTCCCTTTTCCCTAACAAAGCGAAAACAATCCAAAAAGCCCAAATTTAATACTTATTTTATGTGGTTATGTTTCCTATAGGTATACACTTGTAGCTTAAGACAAGTAAAAATACAAGTATATACATTTTTTTAAAACACAACAATTGCCTGATTTGTATCTTATACAATTAAACATATGACAGTCTAAGGGGCACCAAAGCCTAAAATTACATTACAGATTGGAAGTCTTTGGCTTACCAATTTCCATTTCCAATCAGGTTGGCCCCCTGAGAAAATCTCTTTCTATGTTTCTGTCTCCTCATCTATAAAATGCCGCTAAAAATGCCCCCTAAATGGCATGAGAAAACTTCCAGGGATAATATATATGTTCATCATCTTGATTGTGGTAATGGCTCTGTATGTGTATATACGTATACCACATATATACCATATATATAAAACCATTATATATACATATATATCAAAACATCAAATTGCACACTTTATATTTTTAAAAGATTATTTATTTGAAACAGAGAGAGTGTGTGTATGGGGGGGAGGGGCAGAGGAAGAAGCAGACTCCCTGCTGAGCAGGGAGCCCAATGTGGGGCTGGATCCCAGGGCCCTGGGATCGTGACCTGAGCGGACTGAGCCACCCAGGCGCCCCCAAATCATACACCTTAAATTTGTACAATCTATTGTCTGTCAACTGTACTTCAATAAAGCTAGTTTGTTTTTTATTAAACACTCTCTAATCATTGTTGCCGTTTGCTAAACACTGATCCAAGCAGAGAATGCTGGATGGCGGCGGGGTGGGGCGGGGTGGGGGGGGGGGGTGCGTGGAATGTTGGCCAAAATGCAGGATAAAATGTGCACAGGTTAAAGAGAGATTGTCAGCGTTTTGCAGGGCATGCTAAAAGGAACATACGTCCCAGGGAAAATGATCAAGACTGCAGAACCGTTTTTATATGGGATTCAAGGCCCTGAAAAGCAAAGGCTTCCCACCGAATGCAACAGAAATGACGTGGGATACAGCAAAGTCTCGGGAGAAGCCCTTCCGCGCCCCCCCCCCCCCACCCGTCCTGCGCGCTATTGCTAGGATCTGCTTTCTCCGGGATCATCCTCATGCCAGAATTTTCTCTCCCATGTCCCGTCGTCCTCCGCGATTTACGTGGACAAATGCAATCCCCACCTCTTCTTCTCTCCGACTTTCTCCTCTACGGCGCGACCTACCAGGTCCCACTGGCGGTTCTCCCAGCACTGACTCAGCTCTCCTCAGGCTACACGCTTACCTTTCTGCCCCCCAGGCTGCCCTCCCCATTTCTCTCCTAGAAGCCCCACCCTGCTCATCCTTTTAGACCCAGCTTATTTTCGCATCCTCTGCAAAACCTTTCTTGGCTTCACCACTAGATGATAATTTATCATTCCTTTCATTAAAGACCTATCTATAGAGGCTATATTTCTGAACCCAAAATTGGGGCATGTGGATGTAGAGTTCTGTGCTGTTGACAGATGTGAAAGATGGGAAACATGGCTCGAATGCCCCAAAATTTGACTTTGCAGGATGTCTTGCTAGTGCATGGGGTCGGGAACAAAATACTTGAAATGGTGAGCATACAGCGTGTCCAGGATACATGACTGTATCTGTCATTTGGCTTTTGGCATGAGCTACCTATGGGCATTATTAAATTGTTTTATTCATATCATTTTTCCAAAGTTAAGTTTTAATTACCCTGGGGACAGGAGCTGTGTCAATACCTAGATGTACTCTCAACAGTTAGGCAGAGCCTGGCAAATTCTATAGAGCAAATGAGTGGTTATGAATGAACAATTTCAAAGGCATCATCTCTGTGGGAAAATTATTCTCATGCAGTGTCACCATCAGCCACCCTTCCTTATCCATTCCCCGGGGAGCAACACCCCACACTGAAGTGATACAGTGGAGAGACAATCAGGAATTGACCTTTAGGATCTAGTGCCATTTGCATCATCCTCTAACCACTATTTTAGAGAGAGTAAGAAGAAAAAAAAAATGAGACACTGCTAGAATGTACAGCGAGTCTCTGAAACTTGAACATGCATTAGAATTCCCTGGAGAGCTTGTTAAAATGAGTCCAGGGTCCCACCCTCACAGATTCAGTAGGTTTGAGATGGTGCCTAGAAATTTGCATGTCTCACAATCTCCCAATTGAGACTGATGCTGCTAGCAGGTCTTCGCACCCCACCCTAAGTAGAAATGATGTACAGCATGTTCTGAAGGAAAAAGGCACTATGAAGATCTCTTCACTAAAGGGATGCTGGAAACCTAAACCAAACTACCTTAAGCAAGAAAATGGATCTGTTGGAAGGAAATGGAAGTAGGTAGCTCACAGCGTGAGCAGTAAAGGAACAGAAGCAGATGAAGATCTGAGGACCTCAGGGATTGAATTCGGGGCCTTGATCATCATTAGACTCTTTTTTCACTTTTATCTCTGTTTGGCATTGTTCTCCCCTACTGCCAATAAACTTTCTTCCTATAGTGGACATGGGTCCTGGAAATTATAAATTCTTATTATCAAGTTCCATGTTTCAATTATTTATTGCTGTATTATAAGCCATCCCAAACTTGGTGGCTTAATACAACAACAATCATTTCTTTTACTGACAAATCTATAATAATCATAACCACTATAAGCTATAACTTGGGCAAGGCTCTCATCTTTAGTCTCTGTGGCATCAGCTGGCTGTCAAAGGCTAGGGGTGATGACAGCTGGGATCTGGAATCATCTGAGATTACCCATTTGTCTGATGATTGGTATAAGCGGTCGACTGGGACCTCAGCTGGGGCTATCAGCCAGAACATATATACATGACCTCTCCAAAAGGCTGTTCGGGCTTCCTCACAGCATGATGGCTAAGTTCCAAAAGCAAGTACCCCAAGAGAACCAGGTGGAAAGTGCATTATCTTTAATTACATAACCTCAGATATCACAAAGCATTGTTTCTACCATAGTCGCAAACTTACCCTTATCCAAGGAGAGGGAATATGATAAACCCCACTTCTCAATAGGAGAAGTGAAAAAGTCACATTGTAAGAAGAGCTATAGTCTGGGAGACATTGTTGTGAGCATCTTTGAAAATATAATCTACCACAATCCATAAATTGACATATCGGATTTTTTTAATTATGTATGAAAAATCCCAGGGAATAATTTTGACTGACCTGCCCTTGGTCAGTGCTCCTTCCATTGACCAATTCTTGAGGCCAAGAGGATGAAGTACAATGACAAGCCTAGCCTGGCTCAATCTCATCCTGTAGCTGGCTAGAGAGAACAGCCAAATGACATACATTCACCATAAAATGGAACTTTCCAGGTTTGGGTCCTTCTGGACACCAGTCTTAACTAACGGTTCATAGAGTTCAGATATCTATATGTGAAAACATCTGGAGGGGACTGTTCTCAGAAATGCATAGGTGTTATGGACTGAATGTTTGTGCCCCCCCAACCAAATTTATATGTCGAAACCTAATCCCCAAAGGACAAGATGTTGGGTTTACCCATGGTATACCTTACATGGTTGTATCAATTACATGGACATGCAATTGGCTTTGCAAAATATCTTCCTGCCCTACATCCTGCCCCCACCTTGATGTTACTGCTCTCCTTACTCTAAATTCCTTAAAATATATAAAGTTTGGATCACTTATTTGTTATCTTTCGTCAACTGTCTTATATGTTAGTGATCTGCCCATGTTTACATCTTACCTCCCAATTAGATTGTAAACATGCAGATGCAGACACAATGCCCTAGTAATGCTAATGAACGCCTAGTGACTAGGATGGGAGCCCTACAGAAGCTCACATAAAAGCATCCTTTTTAAGCTGATTTGCAGGCACTTGCTAAACATTTTCTTAAATGTTTTATATGCATTATCTCATTTAATCTATACAACCACAATCCTGGAAGCCAGGAATTACCTTGAGGAAACTGAAAGAGGAGTTAAGTCACCCATTCAGCATCACACATGGCTGGGAACTGTGGGAAGGAGGCCCAAACTCAGGCCTGTGTGACATCAAATTCCCTGCTCTTGGCGAGAACAACGTAGGACTCCTACATTCTTTGTGTTAAGACATAATTGCTTCTTACAGGTCTTTCTGTGAGAACTGGCTGTGTAAGCACCATGCCTAACATAGTGCTCAAAAGTGATCAGCTACCTTTTTTTTTTAAGATTTATTTATTTATTTATTTTAGAGAGACAGAGCACAAGAGCAGGCGAGTCGGGGGAGGGCCAGAGGGAGAGAACCTTCAAGCAGACTCCCCACTGAGCTCAGAGCCCAAGGACACAGGGCTCCATCCCATGACCCATGAGATCATAACCTGAGCTGAAATCAAGAGTCAGACGCTTAACAGCAATCAGCTGCTTTTAATATTCGACTTTGTGTTTTAAAACACCTGGTCACAATGCTCATTTTGCTTATTTCTCAAAGCAACCCTAAGTGGTACATAGAACCAATATGACAAGTGAAGTTATGCTACAAGTGAAGAACCTGAGACTCAGAGGTGGTAAGAGGCCGGCACAGTCCCTGTTCAGGGCTCCTTCCTTCCACCCTGCTCCTTCCACTCTCGGTCACATTTCCCTCCAGTCGGGGACATTCCCACCAATCTGGCAGTTCAGGGCTGTCCTAAGCTCTTGCCCCATCACACTCCCAGGCCGAGGGCACAAGACAAAAATCTTCATCCGGTCCCGAAAAGAAAAAGCAGATGCAACCTCTTCGGCCATCAAATCCCTGCTCTCGGAAGGACAGAGAGCAGCTCCCACATCTGAGCTGAAGCATCTTCCATGATGTCTCCTAGGCTTTCTCCTCAGAACTCATCTCCCACTGCTGACTCCATGCCAGGCTCCCAACCTCAGAGCTCTCGTTTGACTTGTTCCTTGGGATCCAGGACAGGAAACATGTGTCTTCTGACTGGGCTCTGCCAGGACCAGCTGTGTCCACGAGGGTTTAATCATCCAGCACGATCAGCTCCAGAGAAGGTCATCGTTTGACTCCACCACTCCGGGCCTAAAAAATTGATCTGTAGGGGGGTGGGGGGATGGGTTAGCCTGGTGATGGGTATTAAAGAGGGCACATTCTGCGTGGAGTACTGGGTGTTATGCACAAACAATGAATCATGGAACAAACACTACATCAAAAACTAATGATGTATGGTGACTAACATAACAATAAAAAATTTTAAAAAAAAGAAACAGAAAAATTGATCTGTGGGCTTCAAACTTCTATATTTTTTAAATATTTTATTTATTTATTTATTATTTATTTGAGAGAGCATGAGCGAGAGTGCACAAGCAGCGGGAGCAGCAGACTCCCCGCGGAGCAGGGAGCCCGACACAGGGCTCAATCCCAGGACCCCAAGATCATGACCTGAGCCAAAGGCAGACGCTTAACCCACTGAGCCACCCAGGCGCCGCCAAACTTCGATTTTTAATAAGGGATTTTTTTTTCAGAACAAATTTTTCCACAGAGTTCATAATAAAAGAGATGCAAGTGATAACTGTTTCTTCAGACATTTTTAAATTATTCTATGTGCAGAATCAACTCCATCACTGTTGAAGGAAGCCCAGGAGTAACTCTGGATAGCTAAGACTCACCAACAGTTTGAAAAGCCCCTGGACCACAAGGCCACTGAGGCCTGGCCAGCTCCACCAATGTCTGGGTTAGTGAGTAGGGCTTATTGAAGGGCAGTATGTTCATCTTCAATTCAAATAAGGTTTTGAAAGGTGGGGCGGGGCGAGGGGTATGGTCAGGAGCATAATTTGTGTGCCTCCTACATTCAATGTTCATTAGTACTCACTGAGATTTAAGGGGGAAATGCCTGCCTACAGAAAAAATTAGACTGGCTCATATACTACTTTCTCCATGAAAAATCCCTCAGGCTCATTCCCAGAGTCCTTACGATATGAATCCATTTAAAGCCAACAAAGACCCACCCCAAGAGGATGCCACTCTCCTCTCCCACCTCCTCCCTGTTCCCTCTCGCCAGCCCCAGCACCACAATGTTCTTTTCTCAGAATATAAATTTAGCTCCTCGAGGAGGATGAGCAAGGCTCATGGCAACTGTGCTCTCTGCAGGCGGTCTGAGTCATTCAGCCTCCAGAGGGGCCTCTCTTCCCGAGCTTGTCAGCCTATCTTCAGCCAGTCAGCGGGGTCCGGTTAAACACACCTGAAGGGACATCCATCTTCTGTATCGTGCTGTGTGCTCACCCAGAGAACCAAAGCTGTAATTAAATCCACCCAGATGTTCCATCCCCTGCATTTGGCTTCTCTAACTCCAGTTAGCTTTCCTTTCCTCTTTTATGCAATTTGTTCACATGGACATGTGATTTGGATCAGATGGTGAAAGCAGACCCAGTCAGCAGTGAAACAGCATGCCTTTCTTCCCACCCTAAATTCTAAATGCTTGAAAGATTTTATGCTGAATCTGATTATTTTTGCTTTTTACTACTTTCCATGTTGCACTAATCTGCTCCTTCCAGTCTGTCCCGTAAACATATATATTTCACTTCTCTCTCTCTCTCTCTCTCTCTCTCTCTCTCTCTCTTAATCCCCTGGACCATGGTTTTCCCAGATGGCTAGCATTTCCAAGCGGTCTGTTAAGTGGGATGTGCAGTCTTTCTTTAAACAAGGGGGGTGAGGCTGCCATCTAGTGTCCAAAAGGGGACATGCGGTCATAAAAGAAGTCAGCTATGTCTGCAGAAGTATATTGCTTCTTAACCTGCCAATTTCTGGAAACAAGGATCAAAGTCTGTCACACAATCAGACAAGATGTATACATTAGAGGCTAAGGAAATGGTGTGTGGGTGAGAAAACACATCCCTCTACCTTCTCCTCGTGTAAAGTGACCACCCATCCCGGTTTACTTAGGACTGAATGGGAACCTAAGGCGGAGGACTTTACCCAAACCAGGAAAGTGCCGGGGAAACAGAGATGAGTTAGTCAAACTATCTGGAGAGAGAAAATGGCTCTGGAAGCAGAAACTATAAGACAGAAGAGACCTCGGACATCTGGCTGGCGGCAGAAGACTCAGCTTGAGAAAGAGAAGTTTTACTTTTATAGAAGAGATTGCGTTTTGTGGGTCTCAGATGGAGGAGGATCAGCCAGGGAACAGAGAAAGTACTTGGAGCACCAGCCAAAAATATCTTGGATCAAGATACCCCAGAATGAGCTCAGGGGATCCTCTGGGGGCCTCCAGACTGAGGGATCTCAGTGAAAATCATCTGTCTCCTGCTGGGACAAAAGTGCGTTCTGCATCTGCGCTTACAAACTTGGACTTGCTGACCTGGACAGCATATTGTTTGTTTAAATGCCTAATATAGCCTCAGTGCTCTGAGTAAACATATTCAGCTATACTCAAGAAGTGAACCAGAACATGGTGCTTCATTGAGCCCCTGGGAATCTCCCAGTGAGCAAGCGGACCTCAGGGTTGTTCTGCACTGAATGTGTGTGTCCCCCCAGAATCAAACATGGAAGACCGAATCCCCAGTGTGATGGTATTTGGAGGTGAGGCCTTTGGGAGGTGATTAGGTTTGGATGAGGTCATGAGGATGGAACCCCTTAATGGGATTAGTGCCCTTATAAGAAGAGGAAGAGACCGGTGCTCACTCCTGGGCACTTTCTCTCTCTCTCAGCCACGTGAGGACACAGCAAGGAGGCAGGGGTCTGCAAGCTAGGAAAAGGGCTCTCCACAGAACCCAACCATGCTGGCATCCTGATCTCCATCTTCTCAGCCTCCGGAACTTGAAAAATAAATATGTTATTTAAGCCACCCAACCCACAGTATTTTGTGATAGCAGTCCTAGCTGATGAAGAGAGAGGTCAAGTCAGGCTAAAATTGTAGCTCTGGGTGGCTCATTTGTTAAGCATCTGCCTTCGGCTCAGGTCATGATCCCAGGGTCCCGGGATCAAGCCCCGAGTGGGGCTCCCTGCTCAGCGGGGAGTCTGCGTCTCCCTCTCCCTCTGCCCCTCCCCCCTCCACCGCTCCTGCTCATTGTCTCAAATAAATAAAATCTTTTTTTTAATTTTTTTATTGAAATTCAATTAATTAACATATAATGTGTATTATTTGTTTCAGGGGTACAGGTCTGTGATTCATCAGTCTTATATAACACCCAGTGCGCATTACAACACATACCCTCCCCAGTGTCCATCACCCGGTTACCCCATCCCCCCACCCCTCTCCCCTCCAGCAACCCTCAGTTTGTTTCCTATGATTAAGAGTCTCTTACGGGTTGTCTCCCTCTCTGGTTTTGTCTTGTTTCATTTTTTCCACTCTTCCCCTATGATCCTCTGCTTTGTTTCTTAAATTCCACCTATCAGTGAGATCATATGATAATTATGTTTCTCTGATTGACTTAGTAAATAAATAAAGTCTTAAAAAAAAAATACAGAAAGCACTCCTAGCCCAGTCCTAGCAATTGGCGAGGACCAGGTAAACCCTGTTTACTGTTGACCAGGCAACCCAGAACCACTTTCCAGCCCTGAAGCCAGAGTCCTGGGGCTTCTTCCCTTTCTTGGAGCAGACTTCAGATTGAGCCTACTTTTTTTTCTATTTAGAGTTGCCCACACAGTATTTATTGCCCACCCCCAGCCCCACCCCCCCAACACCCCCCTTAGCAGGACTAAAGGCAGAGTAAAGATAATTAAGTATTGTAGGGATTAAATGAGCTAAGAGCCTGACGGAAGGTGAGAGCATAAAAATGCTCCTGTCATTGTTACTGTTACCTCGCCTTCCCCTTCCTAGCGACAGGCCCTGTTCATCTGAACAACTGCCAGAGTCAAGGAAACAAAAGTTCAAGATGTCACCCAAATTTCACCCTAAAGTCTAAGCAATGCTGGAAAGTTTCAGAGGTCTTCCTGGTTTATTTGTTCATCTATCCAACAAAGATCTGTAGCCCCTAGGCCAGACACGGGGTGAGGCAGGAAGGCCCCTGTGAACCAGACCTCTGCCCTCAGGAAGGCTGGGCATTAAAGGTGAATTACAATGAGGTGCAAAAGACAGGGCCCTGGAGGGCTATAGGAATGGACTCGAAGAGCCCGTGTCCCAGGCAGGACCTCTGCAAGGCAGTCATATTTGACCAGACGCACAAGAGATGGGGATAGGAACGAGTTCCCTCACCAATGAAAGGGGCCAGGAGAAAGGTGGAAAGAATTCCCAGCTGCGGGAGAGAAGTCAGGGCGGCCAGTACTGGGACTGAGAGAAGGCGGGAAGGTAGAGACAGAGTGGAGCAGAATGGTGTGTGGTGAGGCTGGGAGGAGAGGTGTGAGCTAGAATTTGTGGGACCTCAAAAGCCTTCGTAAGGACATCGGGCTTCCTTCTGGGGGTGATGGGGAGCCCTGGGAAAGCTGGGAGTAAGTGATCAGTTTTGAATTTGGGAAGTTCCTCTTTCTCTTTTTTTAAGATTTTATTTATTTATTTGACAGAGAGAGACCCAGCGAGAGAGGGAACACAAGCAGGGGGAGTGGGAGAGGGAGAAGCAGGCTTCCCGCCGAGCGGGGAGCCCGATGCAGGGCTCGATCCCAGGACCCCGGGATCATGACCTGAGCCGAAGGCAGACGCTTAACGACTGAGCCACCCAGGCGCCCCTGGAAAGTTCACTCTTTTATTCCTGAGGTTGAAACTGAGCAAATGTCATCTATTTCTTTCTTTACTCAACTCTTCAAAGAAGGTATAGTTGGGATGGAGACATAGGGATGAAATATGAGCTGTTCAGGTAGGTAAGTCTCATTCCCAGAAGACTGCCAGACTAGCGGGCCTGACTTCCAAAGGGCCTGCCAGGCAAGATGGCACATTTCTTCCCAGCGAGGCACCCACCCCCGAGTGAGGGAGAGGACTGGAGAGTGGGGCTCTCCCCCCGGGGCCCCAGATGGTGAGGGCTGGTGGGAGCTAGCAGCAAGCCAGCTGCAGCGCCTACACATGCCTCCTTTTTCTTTTTATAGCTAATTTTATTGCTAGTTTTTACAGTTGGTCAACAAATCCAGCTTATCTAACCCCTGTATATTTCTCAAATCCCTACATTCTGTAACAGTTGATCTGTCATGATTTAACAAAAATGGCCTCGATGCTTTTGGGTGTGGGTGGATGGATGCGTTGGGGTGTGGAGAAGATAGATATAAAACAGAAACCTCATTCCAGGCTTCACAGAGCTTATAATCTTGTTTTTTTTCTTTTTTAATTTTATTTACTTATCTGAAAGAGAGAACGTGAGCGGGGAAGGGGGGGCAGAGGGAGAAGCCGACTCCCCGCCGAGCAGAGAGTCCACACAGGGCTCAATCCCAGGACCCTGAAACCATGACCCAAACGGAAGGCAGACACTTAACCGACTGAGCCACCCAGGTGCCCTGAGCTTACAATCTTGTGAGGAATGGGGCAGGGAAATGAATTCAGCAGGAGACAAGGACAGTGATGACCTCTGTACTTCATGGGCAGGGAAACTGAGGCTGGGAATGCAGGGAGCCATTTGCCCAAGAATGGGATGGAGGCAGCGCCGGGGCCAGGTGTGGAAGCCACCAGACCGCGCTGGCCAGGGCTCACACAAGAGCCTCAGGAAAGAGCCCCGGCCCTGTCCTGCTCTGTAGGGGACTGAGCATAAATAAGCTGCACACCAAATTCTTAGCTAGAGTCCACCGGCCTAACAGCCCCCACCCCAGCCTTGCAGACCTTCCTCTGGTCCTGCAAACAAGCCAAGTCTCTTCCCACCACCTCAGGATGTTTGCTTTTCTGATTCCCTCTTACTGGAATGCTCTAACACCCGGAATCATCTGGCTTCCTCCTCCTCCGAAAGGGCCCCCAGAAGACCCCTCCTGAAGGGACCCCACACCCACACACTTTTGAGTCTCTCGGCCCTGGTGTCGTGCTTGTCATCATCATAGTTAGCCGCCATCTGAAATGATCCTGTCCAATTAGCTCTCTCTCCTGCACCCCTGGGCCCTGGCCCCCGACTCTAAATTCTATGAGACTAAGACTGTGTCTGTCTTGTACACAGCTGTGTCCCCAGTCGAGGGAGGAGGGCTGGCACATGGCAGGCACTCAGTAGCTTTAGAATGAGTTTAAAAAAGAAATATTGTGTAAACAAATTCATATCAAGTAGACACGGAAATCATTGCTTATAAGTAACTAAATTCAAGGCTAGTGTGGTGGAAAGAGGCCAGGTTGACTGGTCATAAGACATGAATTTAAGTCCTAGATGGATTGTTTTTCTTGCTATGATTGTCAATGTACTGAAAATTCTGAGTCTCAGACAGTTTTGGTGCCTGCAAAAGAGAGGTCTGTCTGACCTTACCCACTAAACTTGGTGTCCTTGAGTACCCAAGAAATACTTGTTGAAACAATAAATGAAGAGTCAATGAAAAAAAAAAAGAAAGAAAAAAAATAGTGCCTCACACATCGCTGTTGGGATGGTCAAACTAGACAATATATATTAACATGCTTTGTAAATGGGTAAGTGCAAATAAATGTATTATTGTAACTATACAAAGGGAATTACTATAATATTTACTTATATAAGCACTTTCCCTATCCTATCTAAAGTAGGCCTCAAATTAGAAAAAACCAATTTAGAGTCAACATTTCAGAAACGCATCTAGGACATAAACGGAATCATTTCTACAAATGAGGGCAGAGTATATAAATTGCGTTATTCTTGGACTCTCTTGTGTTTTTTTTCGCACTTTGCCCACTGACAGCTGGTTTCACTTTTGAACAGTCTTTTTTATCTGACTGTTTATTTTCTTTTTTCAAAGGCTTTTTCCCCATTTACAATGTCATATACGTTCTTATAAAACTTTTAGAAGACATTGCAAAGTCTAGAAGAAAACAAAATCACTTGTAAGCTTCACAGTCTAGAGATAACCAAAGTAAATGTTTTGAAATACTTTCTGCCAAATGATTTTTTAAAACTGGAGTTGCACATGACGGTTTCATATCATACAGAGCATGGGGCGTCTGGGCGATGGAATAAGGGCTCTGTTAAGCTGCCTGAGACCATGGTGCACGAGAGGCGGATGGCACGGTATGGTGGGAAAAGCACAAGAAAATGAAGAAGAATAATTCCTACCACCTAGAGGGGTTGGAAACACCCAAAATAAAATACGTGATTGACAGAAACATGGTGATGCACAATAAATTATGGTCATATTACTAGTACTGTTCACAATAATGTGTTTAGAGGTGGCAGCTCAGCCTTGAAGAAAGAGAATTTAACTTAAAGCTGGGATACCTGGGTGGCTCAGTTGTTAAGCACGTGCCTTTGGCTCATGTCATCGAGTCCTACATTGGGCTGCTTGCTCAGAGGGGAGCCTGTTTCTCCCTCTGCTGGCTGTTCCCCTGGTTTGTGTGCTCTCTGTCAAATAAATAAATTTTTTTAAAAAATTTTTAAGTTTAAAAAAAAATAGTAACCTGAAGCAAAGCTGGCTGAAGCCAGACACAATGGGGTAGGACAAGGTAAGAATTCTGCTCCCATTTCTAGGATCTCGCCTTGTGTAGCTGGAGAAAATTTCCCATATCTGAGGCTTACCCCTTCCTTGAAAATAGCTATCAAAAACATAGAAAACCAATGGAAATCAACAACCCCCAGGTCAGGCCACAATTTAAGGATTGCGATTGGAGCTCTCAGTCACCAGCCCATCATAGAAAGTCAGGTGTGACAAAGCAGTGCTGTGTCACCCAGAGCCTGCCCTGCCAAAGGTCACAGCCCTTTTCTGGGCGACCCACATCCTGTGACTGACAATGTGGGAGTCTCAAAGGCCCGACCCTTTCTGCCCAACTTGGGACACCTCCAGAATGTCCTGTCCGGTCAGCTGAAGCTTCCATGGAGACTTGACATCTTTCCCTTCCCTCCCTTTCCACGATTGTTGATCCCAAAATGCTCCCTCCTGAACATCCTGCGTGCTGGCTCCTCCATCTCAGAGTCTGCTCCGGGGGGGAGCCATCCTGTGACGGGAGCCTTGCCTGCACCCCCTCCCTTCTTCCGGTGCAGTCACTACGGCAGAGCCTGGAGGGCTTCTTGAAGAAACAAAGCACTGAGGTTTCATTCTTACACTTTATCTTTTAAAAGGACTTCTGCCTCCAGGAGGATGCAATAGGTGTCTACTTTTCCCTATTTGTCCTGCTAAATACATCTAAACGCTGGACATAGTTCATACTCAAACAAAAGAAGACTCTGAAGGTGGACAGAAGAAGGAAGACAGGCTAGGGACCTTGGGACACAAGGAGTAACAGTGCTGAGCTCCTTGGGTTTTCTTTTTCTGTCATGGATCTCAGACTTGGAGCTGAAGCATTGGGAACTCAGAAATGGTGACAAGCACACGTGGAAGACCACCCACAGAAGACTGCTTTCTGCAGCCACAGAACCAAGAAAAGTACAGTCTAGCAACAGAGAAGCTTTTAGACAATAAACACCTTAACTCCAGCCAAATGCCCCCACTCAGCAGAGAAGGCCAAGCGGGGAGCCTAGACCTCCACCCTCATCCACAAACGCGAGAGGGAGGACAGAATCTCCAGGTCCCTTCAGCTCAATAGTGCCATAGACAGTATTTGTTAAGATTTCAGATTTGTGGATGCGATCTTTATCATCAAAGAGAAAGATGGATTTTCTTTATTAACCAACAAAATTAAACACAGGGTGAGTCTTTCTCATGAATGGTACAGTTATTGATCCCAGGCAGACAGGAGCAGGAACAGAATGGATTCGGTGCCCCCTGCTCCTGCCAGAAAGAGCTGGTGGAGGGACCACAACCCACCCTGACTTCCATAGACTTCTTTTTGAACAAAATTTCAAAGGTTTATAGGCCCTTTATTTACTTATTTAAAAAAAAGATTTTATTTATTTATTTGACAGAGAGAGACACAGCGAGAGAGGGAACACAAGCAGGGGGAGTGGGAGAGGGAGCAGGCTTCCTGCTGAGCAGGGAGCCCGATGCGGGGCTCAATCCCAGGACCCTGGGATCATGACCTGAGCCGAAGGCAGACGCTTAATGACTGAGCCACCCAAGCGCCCCCAGGCCCTTATTTAATGAAAAAGATCCAATCAATACATTTAAGTGTAAAAGTTAAACTGCTGAAGGGTTGTTGTTGTTCACTATTTATGATGTGTTTCTCTTTCCAGACCTTCCTTTCTTTCACACAGATTCATGTATTTGCACTTAAACACATTTTCTCTGCTGTATTTTAAAAATTATCAAGAAAAAAAAACCTAGACGCTCAGTGCAAAAAAAAAATTTTTATAGAAGATGCAGGGCCTACAAAGAAGTATTAAGTTCCACTTCTCCAAGGCCAGTCAACGTGCCCGGGAGGCAATTCATGTATATGAATATACAACCACCTACCTGATATCTTGACTTGTATTCCAAATTGGCAGCTCGAATTTAGTAAGTCCCAGATGGGCCTCTTGACTCCTGGCCCAACTCCACGTCCCAGAGTTTCCCTATCATTACAGGGCCCCAAATTTCATCTTGTTCCAGTTGGCCTTGGTTTCTCTCTTTCCCTTACACCCCATAACCAGTGCACCAGGAAGTCCTATTGACTGTTTTCAAAATACATCCTGAATTCTGCCACATCTCATGGTGTCTATGACCTCACCCCTAGGGCCAGCCACCATCTACTCTCACCTGGATGACTACATTTGCTTTCTGACTGATCTCCATGCTTCCAACAGCGGCCAGGTGCACACTTAAAATGAAGTTTTGCACTTGGGATAAAATCCAACCCCTTTGGCCCCACATGGGCTGCCCCCCTTCCTTTCACTCCTTATGCCTCTGGCTCACCAGACTTTCTAGGCGATGCAGAGCTCCTTCCACACAGGGACCTTCAATTTTATGTCTCCTCTGCCTGGGATGTTCTTCTCGGGCATCTTTCCATGGCGTTCCTTCTCTAACATCCCTTCTTACACGACCTCAGAATGCCTCCCCACCCTCCCCTAGATGGTGCTTCATTTTCTTCAAGGCAGTCAAAGTGATTTGCAAGTAATTATTTACTTGTTCCACCTCTCTCTCCTGAGAGCTCAACGCCTGTGAGGGGCGCAGACTTGGTCTGACTTAGCACCGCATCCCTAGTCTCCTTCGTACATTGTGTAAGTACTCAGTAAATATTTATTGACTCTGCTACAGGATTTTCTTTTCTTTGGTGCCCACGGTTCTTGGTCACACCACTTTGAAGAGTGAAGAGGTAGACCAGACAGAGTGGTGGGCAGCAAAGCAAAGTTTATTGAGTGATAGTACAAAGCTCCCAAAGAGGGAGGGGAAAAAGGGAAGGGACCCGAGAGGATTGCCAATTTGGCATTTGATCTAGGGGTTTTTATGGGCTTGTTGGCGGGCTGTTTTAGTCTGATTAACCCTCCATACCCCCGTCATCCAATCAGATTTTTGTCACGTGGGAAAGGGTGGCGGGCTCCTTCCAGGGTGGTGTCAAATCCTTTTAAGGGTGGTTTCCTCTTGGGACCCTTGTCCCCACCTGCCTTTCTTCCAACTATCCTTCATCAAATAAAAAATAAAAACATACAGGGCGCCTGGGTGGCTCAGTTGGTTAAGCGACTGCCTTCGGCTCAGGTCATGCTCCTGGAGTCCCGGGATTGAGTCCCATGTCGGGCTCCCTGCTTGGCAGAGAGTCTGCTTCTCCCTCTGACTCTACCCCCTCTTGGGCTCTCTCTCTCTCTCTCTCTCAAATAAATAAAATCTTAAAAAATAAAAAATAAAAACATACATATGTATCTACAATTTTTTAAATAATGGTTTCATGCTATATCTACTATTTTCAATTTGTTCTTTTTGCATAAAAAATATTACACAAACTAAGTCCATGCATAGAACCCGCCCCCCCCCCCCCCAAGGGCACCTGGGTGGCTCAGTTGTTAAGCCTCTGCCTTTGGCTCAGGTCATGATCCCAGGGTCCTAGGATCAAGCCCCGCATCATCCGGCTCCCTGCTTGGCGGGAAGCCTGCTTCTCCCTCTCCCTCTCTCCCTGCTTGTGTTCCCTCTCTTGCTGTGTCTCTCTCTGTCAAATAAATAAAATTAAAAAAGAAAGAAAGAAAGAAAGAAAGAAAACCCCCGCTCCTAACACAAGATATACTATGTTTGTACCCTAATTTATCAAAGCATTTCTCTGATAGACATTTAGATCATTTCCATGTTTTTTGTTTAAGTGTATAAGCATCTTCTAGGAGGCAAAGTTCTGCACAAAGGGGAAAATGATGAATCCGGTAGTGTGGCACAGCCATTGAGAGCACCGACTCTGGAGCCCTACTGCCCCAGTGCCAGGGCAGACTGCTGACGTATCATTGTATCCTCACACAGCAGAAAGAGGTCAAGCCAGCTCCCGAATCTCTTCTTATAAGGGAACCAATCCTGTTCACAAAGGTTAATGTAGGCACCACTGTTTCCTGTGGGCAGAAGGCTTATCCTTCTGTGCCTGGTATCGCCGTCTTTGCAGAAAATGGGGATAATAATGGTAACCATCCCATAGAGTTGTTGTGAGGATTTTGTAAATTAAAATATGCATAAAATACTTAGAACACTGAGTAGCACATAGTCAGCACTGTGTAAGGACTGTAATTACTGTTATTGTTGTGATTTATTTCAGAGCACATAAAACATTACTTTATGACCAACAGAGCTACCTAAATACTTCTTGATACTTTTTCTGGTTTCCAAAAAAATCCTCACATCTTCATGAATTATAAAAATTTCTCTCACCATTTTATCCCTTTCACTTACACTCTCTTACCCTTTATTAAATTTGAATCCTTTTGAGCTGGTTCATGTGTCACACAGAATAATACATGTAGTCTAATCTATATTCTATTTTTGTCAAAAACTGGGTTAAAAAAAAAGAAAACCCTAATATTTCTCAGGGATTTTTAGGACATAAACACAATGACATAGTGCTGTTCTGGGTTGGGGGGTGCTGCCAGTGTATTGAACTGCTATGTACCATCATCAAAAGACGCTGGTTAATATTCATCGTGTATTCGTCTGGAAATTCAGACAGCACATCCATGAAAGACAAAGCTCAGCCCCACTTGATGTCTTTCTGCAGAATTCTCAGAGCTAAGATGCCCAATGAAACAGAGCTGGTACAGCGGGTCCAGTTAACCCTCTTTGCCTGGTGTGTGCTAAATGACATGAGGCTTTCCACCCTCAGGACACGGTGGAACACAATGGTCCCAGCACTGGGGAAAGAGAAGGCTATTTACAATTTGATACACAAGCATTGATCTATTATATGGTCATCGTCTTTGTATTTTTGAAATTCTGTATCTCGGGGCACCTGGGTGGCTCAGTCATTAAGCGTCTGCCTTCGGCTCAGGTCATGGTCCCTGGGTCCTGGGATCGAGCCCCGCATCGGGCTCCCTGCTCCGCGGGAAGCCTGCTTCCTTCTCCCACTCCCCCTGCTTGTGTTCCCTCTCTCGCTGTCTCTCGCTGTCTCTCACTCTCTGTCAAATAAGTAAAATCTTAAAAAAGAGCAAAAGAAATTCTGTATCTCTATCTCCCTCTGTTTTTTCCAAGAAGTGATCAGTGTGTCCATTTTGGAGCCAGAGAACATATCTACAGAGGCAAAGATGTGCTACCCTTGAGCCACCTCCTAGATTACTGATATAATTACAACCTTTGTCAAAACAAAGGGCTTTCTGTGAATTCCATAGGATGACATCTTTTCAGATCAAAGCTTATTCAGCTGGTATCAATTAAAATTCAAAATTAAAGTAAGGATATAAAAGTATTGCGATAGTTAATTTTATGCATCAGCTTGACTGGATCATGGGATTCCCAGGTATCTGGTTAACATTATTTCTGGGTATGTCTGTGGGAGTATTTCTGGAAGAAATTAGCATTTGATCATCAGAAGACTGAGTAAATCAGATTGCCCTCCCCAATGTGAGTGGGCATTATCCAATTCATTGAGGGGTTGAATAGAACAAAAAGGCAGAGGAAGGTTAGATTCAATCTCTCTCTGCCAGACTGAGCTGAGACATCGATCTTCCCCTGCCCTTGCTGCTCCCTGTTCTCAGGCCTTCAGATGCAGACTGGAATCTCCACCATCAGCTCTCTGGCTCTCGGGCCCGGGAACTACACCACCAGCATTCCTGGGTCTCCAACTCACAGATGGGCAACTGTGGATCTTCTCAGCCTCCATAATCACATGAGCCATCACCTTATAATAAATCTCTATCATTTATCTATCTAACTATCTATCTATCTATCTATCTATCTATCTATCTATCTATCTGTCTATCTATCTATCATCTATCTCCTATTGATTCAGTTTCTGTGGAGAACCCTAATACAGGTATCTTTTATAGAACTCCTAAATCAGTCCTGTCACCTATATTTTTAACAGACTCGTTTAATTGACATTTAATAAAAATTTATGTCTAGGGGTGTCTGGTTATGTCAGTCAGTTAAGTGTCTGCTTTTGGCTCAGGTCATGATCCCAGGGTCCTGAGATCAAGCCCTGCATCAGGCTCCCTGCTCGGTGGGGAGCCTGCTTCTCCCTCTCCCTCTGCTGCTCCCCCTGCTTGTGTTCTCTCACTCTCTGTCAAATAAATAAAGTCTTTAAAAAAAAATATGTCTAGTATTCCTTTTCCAATAGTGAGGCTTCTGTTCCTGAAAAACGTAGGTTTTGAAAAACTTGAAATTGGGGGATCTTAAGACCTTAAAGTCTTTGGGATTAAAAATAAACTTACCTATAAAAAAACTTTAATGTAAATGTATTATTCTGGCCAAATTTCTTAGACTACCACTGATGCTATATCTACTATCTCTTCTCAACCTGGGTTTCTGATCTTGTCTCTGGACACTGCCCTCTACGGATGCTACTCTGTTAAACAGAGTCTCTTCTTCTTCCTTTTTTCTTCCCCAAGCACACTGACACTTCCTGTCTTGGAGCCTTTGCTTAAGGGCAAATTACTTGCCAATAAACTTTCACAACAGATGCTGGAATGCATCTTGGCAATGTCTTCAGCAATAAAAATATACAGCTGTCTGCCCAGAACAGAACCACTCTTCTTTTGGGGAACACCATTGTTATGGACTGAATGCTTGTGTACCCCTTCCAAAATTCCTTTGTTGGAGCCCTAATCCCCAACATAAGGTAGTTGGATGTGAGGCTTTTGGGAAGTAATTAGGTCAGGAGGATGGAACCCTTATGAATAGGAGTAGTGTCCTTATAAGAAGAGGCCAGAAAGCTAGCTTGCTCTCCTTGTGCTATGTGAGGATACAATGACATGTCAGCAATCTGCAACCCAGGAGAAGGCCCTCACCAGAACCTGACTATGCTGGTACCTTGATCTTGGAGTTCCAACCTCCAAAACTATGAGAAACAAATCTCTGTTGTTTATAAGCCACCTGTCTATGGGACTTCGTTACAGTAGCCTCTACAGACTACAATAGCCATCGCCCCAACTACAAATCTAGGGTTCTAGGGAGGGATGGGGGCTGCCATTCACAATACCTCACACATCTGACCATGGTGACAAGTCCCTGATCTACCCAGACTATCTGAATCCTTCTCGGGGACTTTCCTAACTGGAGCTTACTTTCCTTTCTGGTCAGGAAGCCATAATGATGCAAGCATGGAGCCTCTTGAGGCCGAGGCAGGACAGTACAAATAGTGAATTTGCAAAGAGAAACAGAAGTAGAGACAGAATCAGCCAGTCTTAACTGCATCCCAGTTCCCTAAGGCCCAATCAAACCACCCTTCCTGTTCTTTGGTGATGTGGGCCAGTACATTTCCTTCTTATGCTTCAGCTACTTCAAGTACTCACAACCTACCAATGTTGACTGATACTGCTGGATTTGCAGAAGACGCAAATTCTTAAAATGACCACTTTTGGGTATCAATCTTCAATAAAAGTTGAGTGCAAACTAACTTAAAAATGCTTGTGGCAGGGGCGCCTGGGTGGCTCAATCATTGGGCGTCTGCCCTCGGCTCAGGTCATGATCCCAGGGTCCTGGGATCGAGCCCCGCATCGAGCCCCGCATCGAGCTCCCTGCTCCATGGGAGGCCTGCTTCTCCCTCTCACGCTCCCCCTGCTTGTGTTCCCTCTCTCACTGTGTCTCTCTCTGTCAAATAAATAAAATCTTAAAAAAAAAAAAATGCTTCTGGCAGGGGCCTGGGTGGCTCAGTCGTTAAGTGTCTGCCTTTGACTCAGGTCATGATCTCAGGGTCCTGGGACCAAGCCCCACATCGGGCTCCCTGCTCGGCAGGGAGCCTGCTTTTCCCTCTCCCTCTGCCTCTGCTTGTGCTCCCTCTCTCGCTGTGTCTCTCTCTGTCAAATAAATAAATAAAATCTTTTAAAAAAATGATTGTGGCAATAAAATTTATCTGTACCAGTTTTCTGATTGCTGAAGTTAAACACAGGCATTGTCAAATAGGTTTATGAAAACTAGGACAGAGTATAAATGAATATCTCATATTTTTATCTGTACATATATAAATACATATAATTATCTTCTTATTTTACAAAAATTGGATAAGACTATGCATGTAATACCACAGCTTGCATTTTCCACTTAATAACGTATTTTGGACACTATAATATAGCAGTTCCTATAGATCTGCTTGGTGTTTTCAGTGTTTATTTTATGTTCAAAGTGTGTCCTCCTAAATGTCTATCATTGGTAATGGCGGTCACCAAGAGTGCATGTTATCTCATTGATGGAATTCTAGCTTAGAGCCCAGAGAGACCTCTGCTATTGACTTTTTGTGCACAGGTAGATTTTGAGAGAATGTGAATGGCTCATTTTTCACCTCCATGATATAAATCATGTAAGACTATTGGCAGTATTTCAAAGTGCTGTCTCGATTCAGGGTTGAACCACACAAGAGAGCTAGCAGGCATTTGCCTGGCAGTCTGCCAGGTGACCTTAGCATTCTGTAATGTGGACAGTACGGGGGGAACAGCAAAGCCTGCTCACTCTGGACTTCTTGACTTGGCTTCATAATCAAGAGTCATGAAAATAATAACAACTAACAAAACAGCAACTTTCATTGAACACTTGAAAGGTGCCAGGGACCCTGGCTAAGCACTTGACATTCTTTAATGCTTATAATAACCCTAAGACTATCACTACTTTTAGTAATGAAACTGAAGCTCTCACCCATGGTCAGACAGCTAGCAAGTGGCTGTGCTGGGGTTTGACCTCAGGCTAAATAACCCTAAAGCCCATGCTCCTCACCAACATTTATTCTGCTCTCCAGTTTGCCCCACCTGACTTAGGACATGTATCTATCCTTACCCCAGGACTCAGGTTTGGGGGTGTAAGAATTTTTAGTGTTGGGAAAGTTTGTGGAAATTTTACTAACACCGTTGCTGTTGGTTTACAAGAAATTTAGGGGAGGATATTATAAGATCCTTTTGGGTGGTACAATCTGATGCAAGAAAGGGTTAGGAGTTTGTGGGCTAGGGTTCTATTCCCTGACACCTCCAACATTTGTTGAATCAGACTTCTGAAAATAACATACATTAGGAAAAATATAGTTATGTGCAGTAACAAAATTCATACTAATTATAAACAACACCAAGCCATTAATAAGAAAACTCAACAGAAAATATGACTTTAGGAAAACTGGGTGATGTACTAAGTTCCTATTGCTGCTGTAACAAATCGCCCCAAACTTAGTGGCTTAAAACAACACAGCTTTATTAACTTACAGTTCTGGATGTCACGAATCTAAAATGGCTCCCACAAGGCTGAAATCCAGGTGCCAGTAGAGTTGGGTTCCTTTTGAAGGCTCTAGGGAGGATCCATTTCCTTGCCTTTTCTAGCTTCCAGAAGTGCATGCATTCCTGGCTCGAGGTCTTGCTCACTCTGACCTCTATTTCTGTCATCAAATCTGACCTCTATTTGTCATCACTCTGATGTTCCTACCTCCCCTTTTCAGATGGTTGTTATTACTGTTTTTCTTTTTTAAGATTTTATTTATTTCAGAGAGAGAGAGAGAGAGAGAGGGAGGAGTGGGGGGAGGGGCAGAGAGAGAAGCAGACTCCCTGCTGAGCAGGGACCCTGATGGATGTGGGGCTTGATCCTGGGACTCCGGGATCATGACCTGAGCTGAAGGCAGACGCCTAACCAACTGAGCCACCCAGGCACCCCTATGGCTGTTATTTTTTATAGAAAACCTAGTTTATTTTTTAATTGTGGTAAAATACACAAAACATAAAGTTTATCATCTTAACCATTTTGCAGGGTACAGTTTGGTATTATTAAGCATATTTACACTCTCTACCTATTAAACAACAACTTCTCCTCCTAACCCCGAGCAAGCAGAATTCTACTTTGTGTTTCTATAAAGTTGGACTACTCTAGACACCGCCTGTAACTGGAAATCTATGATCTTTGTCCTTTTGTATCTGGTTTATTTCATTTAGCATAATGTCTTGAAAGTTCATGTAATAGCGTGTGTCGGAATTTCTTTTTAGAGGCTGAATAATTTTCTATTGTGTGTAGATACCATGTTTTGTGTATCCATTCAACCATTGGAGGCTACTCAGGTTGCTTCTAGCTTTTGGCTATTTTTTTAGTTTCCCAGACCCAATCCCTCCCCCCGCAACACCAAGCAATTCTTGGACACCAGTGGGCTGAATGACCAAATATATATTTCTTATAAATTGTTATTATATTGCACTATTGTGAATAATGCTGCTATGAGCATGGGTGTACCAAATATCTCTTTCAGACCCTCCTTTCAATTTTGGGGGGCATATACCCAGAAGTGGAATTCTTGTATCATATGGTAATTCTATTTTTAATTTTTTGAGAACTGCCATACTGTTTCTCATAGCAGCTGCACCATTTTATGTTTCCATGAGCAGTGCACTGGCCTCCAATTTCTCTACATTCTTTTTTTTTTTAAGATTTTTATTTATTTATGTGACAGAGAGACACAGCGAGAGAGGGAACACAAGCAGGGGGAGTGGGAGAGGGAGAAGCAGGCTTCCCGCCGAGCAGGGAGCCTGATGCGGGGCTCGATCCCAGGACCCTGGGATCATGACCTGAGCCGAAGGCAGATGCTTAACGGCTGAGCCACCCAGGCGCCCTTCTACATTCTTGCCAACATTTTTTGTTGTTTGTTTTGATAGTAATCATCCTGATGGGTATGAAGTGGTATCTCACTGTGGCTTTGTTTTACTTTTCTCTAATGGTTAGTGATGTTGAACATCTTCATATGCTTAGTGGCCATCCTACCTCTCTTTTATAAAGACCCTTGTGATTACATTGGTTCATTTGGATGGTCCAGAATTATCTCCCCCTATAAGGATCCTTAAATTAACCCCACCTACAAATTTCCTTTTGTCATGTAACATAACACATTTATAGGAGATTAAGACATAGACATCTTGAGGGATGACAGGGGTGAGGGGGGAAAGGTCATTATTCTGCCTACCACAGGTAACTACTATACCACCAAAGCCAAAAGAACAAAAAGTTTGAAAAATGAATGTTTGGTTGATGATTTCAGACACTGCACAGAGTCTGTGTAGTCCAAAAAGATTTAGCTGCATTTTATGATCAGTGACTTTTGAGACAGCTTTTGGTAAAGTAGCAGGGCTGCAACTCAGGAGACGTTACTAATATTTTTAGGTAAACTACTAATTTGTGATTGTACTTACATATATATGTTTCTCCCTAAAGGAGCTAGTCTGTTTAAATTACCCAGAGTTCTCATAAGTTCAGGTTAAAGTAAAAAACATGCAGTCCCCCACCACCAAAAAAAAAAAAAAAAAAAAAAATCAAACCCCCAAACCCCAACATGCAGTCCCAGGCTAGTATGGCAATATACAGCAAATGGAAAGATAGACCAGTTATTATAAGAGGTCACTCGGGTCTAAACTAAGGTGTTGGGTGTGAGGGCAGATCACTTGTATGGAGGATCCAAACAAGGGAGAGATGGCAAGTACTTAGAGCAGTTGAAGGAGCTGGGGGGATCGTGGTTTGCCAACAGACACAAGAGGGGAGTGACAACCCTAGGCCTAAGGAAATATGTGTTGTTTGTTAAGACAAGATGTGGATTCTGTTAAGGACTGACTGAGTCTCAAGATCCAGAGTGCTCTCCAGTGTTCTGCCAGGACTTTGGAAAGGAAGAGAGATTGTTCTAGCTCTGGAAAAAGCGCCAAGAAAATCGGTGGTAGAGGAAGAAATATGGAGATTGAGAAACTCTGAGGTAGCTCATCTCCAGCAATCTTAATCTGACTCTAAATTAGGAGGCACGATTATTTGCAGAGAGTAACACATGTGGGTAGAGGCCCAAGTGTTTCAGGGCTTATTGAGCAAAGTGATTTACAAGGCCTTGGGAAGTGTGAGGAGCCAATGAGAGACTTATAGCTGTGTATGAAGCACTCACTTGAAAGGTGGTCTTACCTCTAAGGGCACAGCTCCAGTGCAAGAGTCCTTCAAAGCAAAAGAAGGAAAATCAGAGCAAAGGGGAAGTCCATGGAAGCACCAACAGAAGGGAATTCTGGAAGTCTGACGCAGCATTTGTAGTTATCATACTGAACTACCTATTTGGGGTGTGTCAGATCGTTTCAGTCAGAGAGTATAGTCAACAACCAGAATTATGCACCATGGTGTACTGGGGTTTGTTGATATACTCATGTTTCTGATTTTATGTATTGGAAGAATGTCAGAGTTGGCACCTATCAAGTAATAAAGGAGATTTTATCCCAAAATGCAAAGCTCATTTAATGTTGGAGATGGGCTACTGTAATATATCACATAATGAAACAGAATAAGAGAAAAACATGATTCCCTTAATGGATGCCAAGAAGCTATTCGATAAAATTGCATACCTATTTTTTATTTTAAAAAAAGGAACCTTATAAACTAGCAATAAAGGAAATTTTTTGACACATATATTCACACATGTACTCAAAGATACTTAAACATAAATAAAAGGCAAGTGACTGGAAAGAAGTAAGCAAAATTATGATCATTTGAAGACAGAATAATGTATCTAGAACATTCAGGAAAATAAACTACAAAGTCATTATTTTTCCTATAAAATAACCAAGAAGAGTTGTAATATATAATAGAAGTTCCACGCATAGTTATCCCCTCTGTTAGTTTCCTAGGGCTGATCCAACAAAATCCAATAGACTAGGTGGCTTACACAACAGAAATTTATTTCTCACAGTTCTGGAGGCTGGAAGTCCAAGTTCAAGGTGTCAGCAGATTTGGTTTCTACCAAGGCCTCGCTCCTTGGCTTGCAGGTGGCCTTCTCTCTGTGTCCTCACAGGTCTTTTCTATATGTATACACACCCCTGGTGTCCCTTTTTATGTAATGATCTCTCTTTTTTAAGAAAGGCAAACTTACATTGCTGTGCCTCATTTGGATATGTCTGGAGTCTTGGAAGTTTAACTACCCTACATTCTCCTATAAATGGACCTTGAGAGCTTGTTTGGGGGTTGTAGCAGGGGAATGCAGCTACTTGTATACCCTCGCCCAAAGAACAGTCCTTCCCTCTTTCGGGGAAGGTCATCTTCTTCCATCAAGCATGCAGCTTCAGGGAGGAACAGGCACGTGGAGCAGTAAGGGAGGAAGGGGACCCGCCCTAGCCAGCGAGATCAGCAAAATAAACCCTGGTGATCAATGGAGTGACCAATGTCACAGCCAGATTTCCCTCACATCCCTCATCTTCTCCTTTTATAGGGACACCAGTCAGATTGTTTTAGAGCCCACTCTAATAACCTCATTTTAACTTAATCACCTCTTTAAAGGCTGGATCTCAAAGTACAGCCACATTCTGAGATACTGGGAGTTAGGACTTCAACATAAGAACGGGGCTGGGGGTGCACGATTCAGCCCGTAATACCTCCAGAAAAGACACAAGACTTAAATACAACCCTAAGAAGATCTATGAACAACCTAAAGGAAGGCAGCCATACCATGAAATTGTACAGAAAGACATAAAGAATGGATAAATGGATACATACCATGTTCTTAGTGGGAATGTCTCAGTATTATAAAGTGCTAATTTATCCCAAATTTTATTAAACTAAAAGGTATAACACAACTGTAACCAAAAGCCCAACAAGACCTTCTTCACATCTCTTATCTTTTTTCTTTTCTCTTCCATATTTGTTACATTACCTTCAACTGTATATTCTTTATTTCTAACGGGTGTGCCACCATCACTTGGATCCATTATCTTCCACTCCAAACTGACCTTCGCAACTACCCTATACCTGGTAATGGGAGGTCATCACCTATGAGTCACACAGGAGAAAATCTCTGGTTTATCTGGGAAAATTCTTCTTAGTCCATCTATAAATAATCAATCAGTCTTATGTAGCCATTTTTGTTAAAGTTATACCTGTTCCTTCCATTCCATTCCCTTCTTACCTCACATTTGGATTTTCACTCTGCACATCACCATCATCTAGATTAATCTTTCTAAAATATTATTTTCATCATTCTCTTCCAAGTTTACAAATAATGGGTTTAATAAGTCTACTGGGCGACCTTGGGCATGTTAATCACTGTGCTTCAGTTTACTCATCTGTAAAATAGGGATAATAGATAATAGCATTTACCTTATAGAGTTTTCATGAAAATTAAATGTTACAAATTGTTAATTTGTAGAGCACTTAGAACAGTTAGCACTATCTATATATTTATTTAATAAATATCTTCCCCATTGTTTTACCTGGTCCTTAAAAATGCTCACTTTGAGGAAAACTCATTCCTGTGGGTTTAGATACTGTATGCCCTTTTCAAATGATTATTTCCAGAAACACTTGACAAACAGATTATCAATGAACACAGGTGTTCCTTACAGCAGTATACTTAATAGAAAAAGATTGAAGTATGTCTGTAGAAAAAAATGTATAATAAAAGATAGTGAAGTCATACTATGGAAAACTGGGGAGACAAAGATATATTTGTAAATAAAAGTTGCATTTGCTATGGAGGGATGGCCATAATACACTGAGTGAAAAAAGTAAGTTGAAGAATAAGAGGTATAATATGCTTTCATACACATTTGTTTCCAGAAGAATAGGATGCACAGGAAGCTGTAAGCAGAGGACAGAGGTTTCTGTTATGAAATGAGGCTGTATGACCTTCCTACAATGAACATGTTTTACTTTTATAATTAAAGCTAAGTAAAAACAAAAGAATAATGAAAGGAGAACTAAAAACTGGTTAAAACTTCCTTTTCTCTAGTCCTTTGCCTTTGATGATCAGGTTTTTATCTGAACTGCATGAAAATACCAGTGATTTTGAGGTTGGTGAGAAGTCAAACTAGGATTTGCTTCAAAACCTCTATACCACTAGGGTGCCTGGGTGGCTCAGTTGGCTAAGCGACTGCCTTCAGTTCACGCCATGATTCTGGAGTCCCGGGATCCAGTCCCCCAGTTGGGTTCCCTGCTGAGCAGGGAGTCGGCTTCTCCCTCTGACCCTCTTCCCTCTCGTGCTGTCTGTCTCTCATTCTCTCTCAAATAAATAAATAAAATTTAAAAAAAAACCTCTATCCCGCTAAAGATGGTTTTAAACACCTTGCAGATGAACCACAAATGTTAGTCTTTACTTTTTTTTACCGGAGAAATAGGCATCATCAAATACTTATGCTTCATCCTGATCTTTCATCCAAAGATCATTAATGTAATTACCTGGAAAACTCAACTTCTATCTTAGACGTTGATGAGGGTTAGTGGGAACAGCTACCCTCTTCAACAAACAATCTCAGACTTTCAGAGGTAGAATATCTCCATGTAGAATTTTCTCATCTTCTTGATAATCACTTCCACTACCAAGAGAAAACTCAAGAGAGTTGTAAATTCAGTCGGGCACACTTGAAAAATGCCTTTTTCCATAGACATTCTTCAGGATTTCCTATATGCCAGAATCAAAGGGTTTGGGGCTTGTAAATAAAAGGTGGCCCTTTATAAGGCATGACAAAAGCAAGCAATCTCAAACTAATGACACGGTAAGGTTTTAACTATCTAGGCACCTGCTTTGCCTAGAAAAACAGCCTGTTGTTTTCATTTGTCATCAGTGGGCCTCAAAAAGCTAGGCCTTAGCCACCACCTAGTGACGCTAATGACGCGCGATGTCTTACAGCTGCCGCAATTAGAAAGGCTGAGCCTTCTCCTTTAAGAAGCTGACTCACGTGGATGCTGTGTTGTGTGCTCTCAGCTGGGAAGGAGGTGGATCCTAAGTCTCTCCACATTGGCCGCCTCTGGAGAAGGGGCAGAGTTAGCCTCTTTGATTGGCTGTACGAGTACGAGGAGTAGAGTCAGGGGCGGGGTGAGCTGCGGGAGCTCGCCCTGTGTCTGCGGCTTCTGGGAGGGGTGGGCAGCGACGCGGAGGGGAGAGAGAGTGGGGGAGGGTGAACCAGGGAAGGGGCGGGGCCCAGCGGAAGGGGCAGGGTGCCGGGGATGAGGGCGGGGCCTAGAAATGAAGGGGGTCCTGGGCCAACCGGGAGAGCCGACTGTTCGAGGGGCGGAGCTATATTGAGTGATTGACGCGGAGGCCCAACCAGGGAGAGGCGGGGCCAAGGCCGGGGCCTGACTAAACCTGGAGACTCGGGTGGCCGAGGGGCTTCATCCCAGCTGAGGAGCGAAGAGCCGCTGGCGGCCGCGGATCTCACAGCCGCTCGGGGTGAGTGCGGTGGGCGGGGGGCTGGGCTCGGAACCCGACGGGGGCAGAGGAGCCCTCCGGGCCGACGGCTTCGAAGCACTCTGGGATCGGCCCGGGGCGGGGGGACTCAGGCAGGAAGTGCCTCTTCCTCGTCGGGCTCCCCCCGGGGTCCCAGCGCGGCCGCCCTCGACCCCTCTGGGCGGGCCCCAGTGCCGGGGCTGCGCGCTGGGCTGTTTCCTCTTTGTGAGGCCCAGGCGCGGCCGCCGCCGTCGGCCCGCCCCCGCCGCGCAGCCGGGGCGACCGCAACAGCCGCGACCCCTCAGCTCGGCGGCCGCGCCCTCCCGCCGCAGCCTCCCGCCGGACCAGGTCCCCCGGCGCCGCCTAGGAGGCCCTTCCGCGGGCAGTTTGGCCGGCTATCCCCCCCACCCCCCGCCCCGGCTGCCCCGCCCCCCACGGGCCGCGTCCCCGCCGCAGTGTCGGGGGCGCGCCGGGGTTCCGCGCCACCGCAGACGTCCGGAGGCCTGCTCCTCGGCAGCCTCGTCGCGCCCCCGGCCCCGGAGTGAAGTCCGAACCCGGCGCCGAGCTGCGGGGCCATGATTACGCCGCGGCGCGGCCCCTCTTGAAAAAGGGCCACCGTCCCGGCCCCTGGCACTAGCTCCGGGCGGGGGGCCGTGTTGGCTTTGTGTCTGCCCCGCCTGGTGAATGTCGGCCACCCTGCCCTGTAGCTCGCAGGCTGGCCCCAGAAGCGAGCGTGGGGCCCCGCTGGCCCGGTGGAGGGCGGGGTGCGACTGTTAGACGGCCGTCGGGCGTCCCCGGGCCCCGGCGGCCAGGCCGGGACCCCGCGCCGCCGCCCGCTCAGCTGTTTCCGGCCCGTGTTTGTGGTGCGGGAGGAGGCCGCGCCGCGCTCGGCCCGGCCCCTCCCGATTGGCCCGCGGCGTCACGTGCCCGCAATCAGCTGGGGCCAGCTGGGGCCGCGGGCGGCTGGCGGGGTCTGGGCGGCTGCGGGTCGCGCCCGCCTCGCCCCACGGTGGGAGGGTGGGCGTGCTCTTGCAGCCCCTTTATTCTACCCTCCTTCCAGGTAGCTAGGTAGGACAATGAGTATTGTGAACAGCGGGCGTTGGAAAACGGAACTGCTACCAAAAGATCTGTTTATTCCTGACACCCATTACTCTCCCCCCCTCCTCAAGGGAGAGAGTCTGGGAACGTGTACAGCTCATTTATTTTTAAACTTTTTCTGTTTACAGAGCCCTGTCGGTAATCTGAGGATTTTTATTCCAGGTCTCCTTGACAGATGGAAAACCTGAAGTAACCTCAGGCTAGCTAACCTTGTGTTTTTGGAAAACTAGACTTGCTGGTGAAGTCACACTGGGGGTAATAGGATATTAGCTCACTTTGCGTGGCCGTGTATACAGTTGTTGCAGCAGCGTTCCAACACAGACGAACCAAAATACACGAAGTGTTCCCAGGGTAAATATTTCTGCCAGATGTGAAGTATCTTGGTCGTTCTTTTCCTAAAACTTGATTGCATATTTGTACTGTGTTAGATAAGAAGGAAGTTACCAAGAACTTTGGAAGCCTGTAGCTTAGTAAAAAGTCATAGACAAATGAAATTGAGTAACAGTACAAACGTACGTGTTAGCAAACTATGAAATGAGTGTCATGGGAGTTTCAAAATGGGGCAGTGGAAAAAAAAAAATGGGTGAGTGAAGTGGGAAGCATTCTTAAATGGATTGGTATTGCTTAGACCTAGAAAATGGGAGAGTCTTTGGGTGGCTTGTGGGCAGACAGGCCTAGAAGGAAAAACAGGCCTGGAGCATTTACAGATAGTGAGAAGGTGGAGCTTGTGGAATTTGGCACACAATGTGTTTTTCCATTTATCCCATTATCTTTCTGGGAACGTAGTGGAACACCAGGTAGAATGTACCTCCTTGGAAAGGACATATCTAACTTTATCATATCCTCACCCATCTCAGTGCCCACTATAGGCCTACTGGTTGACTTTCTTTTTTAAGTTTATCTCTAGCAACCATCTTATCTGTAGGGGAGGGAGATAATAAAATGTGCTCAGGTAAATTATTTAATTCTATACAGGGGAACTACAGAAATTGGATTTTTAGGAAACAACTTTTCTAAAAAGGTTAGTAACATGCATGTGGTTTCTAAAAATAATATATGGTTGGATCATCAAGGACCTTTCCCCACTTACCTGTCTTTCACTTTACTGAAGTGATAGAAGAGAGAAAAAGGTTTAGAAACAAAAGGGAAGGGAAATAAAGCCAAAATTAAGTCTAAAAAGATTTTTTTTTTTAAAGATTTTATTTATTTGAGAGAGAGAGAATGAGAGACAGCAGGAGAGGGAAGAGGGTCAGAGGGAGAAGCAGACTCCCTGCTTGGGGACTCCAGGATCATGACCTGAGCCGAAGGCAGTCACTTAACCAACTGAGCTACCCAGGCACCCTAAAAAGAAGATATTAAATTAGACACTACCCTCCAACATAGTCCTAAATATGTTCATGAGATGTGAAAGCTAGTTCTAAATATATTCATGAGATGTGAAGATAGTCCTAAGTACATTTGTGCCCAAAATACCATTTTAGGTTTTATAGAGCCTAAATGGCTATATAAATCATTATCTGTTTTTCTGGTAATCCTGTGTCCTAATATCTGGGTAATGTAGGAACTGAATCTTAGCTATGACATGAATTTGTCACTTGACACCTTAATCGGGAAACCAGACAGTTAATATACTCCAGTCCACCCAATAAGGCTTTTTTGACTCATGGTATTGCATCACAACAACTGAGAGATCTCAATTTGTCTTGCCAATGGGGTGTTTTGGGGAGATTACCAACTCAGTTTAGCTGCCTCACTGAGTTACATAACTATTATTTTCTAGTGATGACTAAACAATAAGTATTAATAGAAATACAGTAAACCTGGAAAACATTCAACAACAAAGGCATTATTTGAAGGACAAAAACAAAAATATAGGTTACTGCCCATTGAAGACCTGATTCCACAACCCAAACATTTGACACAGCAAAGGAAACTGGTCGGGTATTACAAGAGAACAAGAGGAAAACAACTTTCGCTTGTCACTGAAACCTTGGTTTGGTAAATATTTTGTACAAAAATTGGTAAATTGGTTTTATGGATTGAACTCAATTTATTTTCTCCCTTTTAAGTTTTCAATAGAATTTAGTCACAAGTCAGTATGAAAATAGTTGATGAGAGAACAATAGCATTAAATGTTAATTATAGTAATCGACCGAAAACAAAAGTCTTTAGGTTTTGTTCCTTCTTTTGTCTTGGAGAGGGGAGAGACTGAAAAACAGATAAACAGGCTTCAGCGTGTTTTCATTTTACCAGAACCATCGCAAAATACAATTTCCTCTGGAAGGGCAGATTTCTTGAACCCTTTCTGCACTAGGCCTCTGCACATTCAGTTCCCTGCTAGAGTCTTTGTAGGTTGCATTTGCCAGCCACCTCCTGGCATTGGAAAAACCCCACTCACTTGTCCAGCAATAGGTAGAGTCCCAGTATTGTCTGTTCTGTGGTCCATGGAAATGCCCTGAGGAAATAATTGGTTTACAGAGGAAAAGTCTGTGAACAGGGTGTTTTTCTCATCAGTGGGTCCTTACAGATGCAAATCAATACTTACTATTCTCCCTGGTATTTTTAGGGCTGGGCAGTGTGATGCTTTCTTTGGCCAAATCTACCTGCCAGGGTTGGATCCCAACTGGATTATTAATTACAAGGAGGCCTGGAACTGTGACAATGAGAATTTGAGATGCTTCAGAAGGTTTCTAACTTCCCTTCTGCTTGTAATTTCTGTCACCTCTTCGCTTAGCTTAGCTTTGTAGTAATTAACATGAGGTGAAGCCAGTTAACTGTTATTTGTCTCATGTTCTTTCTGTGTTTTGCTTTCTTCCTCCTCTTTTTTTTTTTTAAGAGATTTTATTTATTTGAGAGAGAGAGCATGAGCATGGGGGTGGGGGGTGGGGGGGTAGGGAGCCTGATGGAGGATTTGATCCTAGGACCCTGGGTTCATGACCTGAGCCAAAGGCAGGCGCTTAACCGACAGAGCCACCCAGGCGTCAACCTTCTTCCTCTTTAATAGGATGGGGAAGTTGGGGTGGGGAATGTGGATGAAGGAAATCTGATTTTACTGCATTGACCTTTGTTTAACATTTGTGGTGTGCCGGGCACTATTCTCATAATGTATAATCTATACTGAATTCTCACAACTCAGAGATGGATACTGGTATCTCCATTTTACAGATGAAGAAGCAGAGGATACCTTATCCAAAGTTTACACAGCTTTTAAGGGGCAGGGCTGAGTTTTGAACCCAGGCTGTCTGATTCCAGAAATCAAGTATCTGGGCCACATTGTTTAAATCCTGGGGATGCAGAGAGAGGAGGCAGCAGTTAGGTGGTATATATTATTTATTTTTGCAATCTTTTTAGAGCTGATCTGATTATAGAAAGTTAAAGATTTTAGCTAGGAATATCTGTGAAGAAAAGGGGAGCAGGATTAAATTGATCCTGTCTAATACTCCTGTTGATCCTTAAATCTGAGTGCCAACTAAGTTTATTTTTTTACTGAGAAAGACTGCTTTTTAAATGAAAAGCCCTTTTCGCCGTCTGAAAGCATTTTTAACAGGGGTCAGCATACTTTGTCAGGGGCCAGATAGGGAATATTGTGAATTTTACAAGCCATAAGGTTTCAGCCACAACTATTCAGACTCTGCTATGGCAGTGAGAGAGCTTTCCAGTATAAACAAATGGATGTGGCTGTGTCCCAATAAAACTTTATTTATGGATGCAAATTTGAATTTCATGTAGTTCTTCTGTGTCACAAAATAATCTTTTGATGTCTTTTTCCTACCATTTAAAAGCATAAAAACTATTCTTAGCTTGTGGGCCATTACGAAACAGGTGGTGAACTGAATTTTACCCACAGGCCTTAGTTTGCTGACCCCTGCTTTTAAGGAAAGTATATAGCAGTGAGCCAAAGAACAAGATACCGTATTTGTCACTGATTTTGTGTGTGTGTGTGTATGCATATATATATATATGTATATATATATTAGCTGTGAACAAGTAGAATTTGAAATGAAAAACAACATTTAGCATCCAAAAAAATGAAATACCTAGGTATAAATCTAACAAAATGTTACAAGATCCATATGAGGAAAAATAAATGAAATCAGGAGGGGCATCTGGGTGGCTCGGTTGAGTGTCTGCCTTCGGCTCAGGTCATGATCCCGGGGTCCTGGGATCGAGCCCCACATTGGGCTCCCTGCTCCGCGGGAAGCCTGCTTCTCTCTCTCCCACTCCCCCTGCTTGTGTTCCCTCTCTCACTGTGTCTCTCTCTGTCAAATAAATAAAATCTTTAAAAAAAAAAAATGAAATCAAGAAGGAAATAAATGGAGAGACTACATGTTCATAGATAGGAAGACTCAGTGCTGTCACACTATTAGTCCCAATTTTGGATTCATTGCAATACCACTTAAAATCCCAACAAATTACTTTGTGAATATCAACAAACTGATTCTAAAGTTTCTATAGAGAGGCAAAAGAATAGCCAATCTGATATTGAAAGAGAACAGTCAGAAGATTGACACTACCTGACTTTAAGACTTAATATAAAGGTACAGTAATCAAGACAGTATGGTGTTGACCAGAGTAGACAAATAGATCAATGGAACAGAATAGAGAGCCCAGAAAGAGATCCACATAAATATCATGAACTGATACTTGACAGGTGCAAAGGCAGTACAGTGGAAATGAAATACAATTTCATTTTTTTTAAATTGTTTTTTACAATTTCATTTTCAATTTCCTCATATAGATAGTATTTTCTTTTTTCTTTTTTTTTTTTTTAAAGATTTTATTTATTTTTTTGAGAGACAATGAAAGTACAAGAGGGAAGAGGGTCAGAGGGAGAAGCAGACTCCCCGTTGAGCAGGGACCCCGATATGGGACTCGATCCCGGGACTCCAGGATCATGACCTGAGCCGAAGGCAGTCACTTAACCAACTGAGCCACCCAGGCGCCCTAGATAGTATTTTCAATAAACCAGTGCTAAAATAACTGGACCTCCACATGCAAAAAAAAAAAAAAAAAAAAAATCTAGACACAGACCTTACACCTCATTCACAAAAATTAAAATCAGTCACAGACCTACATGTAAAATGCAAAATTATAAAACTCCTAGAAGGTAACATAGAAAATCTAGATGGCATTGTGTATAGCAGTGACTTTCTGAATACAACACCAAAGGCATGATCCATGAAAGAAATAATTGATAAGCTGGACTTCATTAAAATTAAAAACTGTGCAAAAGACATCAAGAGTGCAAGAAGATAAGCCACAGGCTGGGAGAAAAAATTTGCAAAGACATCAATAAAGGTCTTATCCAGTATATACAAAGAACTCTTAAAAACTCAACAAAAAGAAAACAACCTGATTTTAAAAATGGCAAATAGCATATGAAAAGATGCTCCATATCATATGCCATTAGGGAAATGCAAATTAAAACAACGAGATACCCCTACACACACACCGATTGGAATGGCCAAAATCCTGAACCCTGACATCATCAAATGCTGAAGAGGATGTGTAGAGTAACAGGAACTTTCATTCCTTACTGGTGGGACTGTAAAATGGTACAGCCACTTTGGAAGACTTGGCATATGATCCAGCAGTTATACTCCTTGGTATTTACCCAAAGGAACCAAAAACTTATATGGATACAAAAACCTGCCTTTCATGGATTTCTTAAAGAGAAAAATCTTGGCAGGCGTTTTTTTGCTGTGAACCTAAAACTGCTTTAAGAAAAAACCCTTAAATCTCAACTAAAAATAGCCATTTTTAGAAAGTTGTTTTATTGACTTGGACTCAAGGAAATTACATAGTCCATATTGTCTAATTTTTGAAATAGTTGACTTTGGACACAGGTTGGAACTGCATGAGTCTGCTTATGTGTGGGTTTTTTTCAATAAATACAGTACTGTAGATGTATTTTTTCATGGTTTTTGTAATGTTTTCTGTTCCAGCTTACTTTATTGTAAGAATACAGTATATAATGCATTCAACATACGAAAGGTGTTATTTGATGCTTATGTTTATGTTGTCAGGCTTCCGGTCAACCTGTTAAGTTTTTGGGGAGTCGTTATATGCAGATTTTCCACTGTGCAGGGGGGGCGCGTGGTTGACATCCTTAACCACCACCCCCACATTGTTCAAGGGTCAACTGTTACACATTCCTGGAGACATTGTATTTTGTGAATTTTTCAAAGCAAAACTTTTTTTCTCTTACAGATTCTGTAAATCCTGTGAATTTTTTTTAAATTCTATAAAAAGAGTTCAAAAATGTGATTGCTTCACTGGGGTCTCCTATTAAAATAGAAATGGAAAATTCTAGCTAGCTAAATGTACTGTTGAAGGGGGAAGGAAATTGAAACAATTACTAAAATGTGATCTTTAGATCATCTATGAATTTCACTTATATTTTTAACCTGGCCCTTCAGTTTCCATTACTTTCAGATACTGATAATAGGCTCCTAGTAAACAACCATGTTTGGTACTTATTTCAAGCTTTTAATGATTTTAATTACCTGGAAGTAAGAAAAGCTAGTACCAAAGAGGACTTACTTATAAAATTATCTGGGAAATGGTACTTATTAAAATTAAGATTATTACTGTTTTTTGCTTGAGATTGTAAAAAGCAAGAAAACATCTTAAAGCTTTAGCTATGATGATTTTGGCCCTAGTTTTGGTTATAAACTTGAACTTCAACACTGACAGATGCCAAAGCATTTTTTTTTTTTTTTTTTACAATTTAGATTGGTTTAATCTTGAAACGTAATCCGATAAGACTAAAAACTAAACATTTCAGGTCCTGTACTAAATAGTAAAATACTCAAAGGCCTTCAGGATCCTTTGACTGATTTACATCAATAAGTGAACCTATTTTCGATGTTGTAAAAGAAATATGTTCATCTCCAATTACAATTTCAAGCTCCTGTCGGCCAACTCTGTCAGGGGGAGGCCATAACGCATCATCTTTTGTAATTTCACTGTCGTCAATAATCCTCTTCAGTTCCTCCATTACACTCTTGTGCACATAAGCCTCCTTTCTGATCATGACATCATTTTTGTAATTGCTGTTGTTGGCATATCTTAGCTTTCCGTCTGGCCGAAACTCGAATTCCAGAAACTTGTGTCCAAACTTGCGCTTGTGCCCTACATAGTAGCGCCAGTAGAAATCGCTGGCCATAGCCATTTTTGTCCCCCTGAAGCCAGCCCAAGGCCTCCCAAAGCATGTATTTTATTACTTAGAGACACAGTAAGGTGCCCCTAGAGTCAGCACCGAGAACATTAGTCTTGTGTAAAAGCAGCTCAATTTTAAGGTGTTTTTAAAATACGTGGCTGGGGCGCCTGGGTGGCTCAGTCGGTTAAGCATCTGCCTTCGGCTCAGGTCATGATCCCAGGGTCCTGGGGTCGGGCCCCGCATCGGGCTCCCTGCTCTGCAGGAAGCCTGCTTTTCCCTCTCCCACTCCCCCTGCTTGTGTTCCCTCTCTTGCTATATCTCTCTCTCTGTCAAATAAATAAATAAAATCTTAAAAAATAAAATATGTGGCTGAAGAGATTTGGAACTCTTCTAAGTCTAAGCAAGATACTTAGCATATCTGGGAAATATTTTGAATGTAAAAACAAAAACAAAGTAGATCACTGGTTGCCTGTGACTGCAGAGGGCTTTGTGGGAATTTTGGGGAGGTGATAGAAATATTCTAATGCTGGGTTGTGATATAAAGTAGTGGCACAACCCTATAAATCTAAAAATCGTTCAATTGTATACTTAAACAGTGGCTAAATTTTATGGTATGTAAATTATTCCTTGAAAAATCTGGAGACTTTTTTGCTAAAAGAATTAGCTATATTCTATTCTGTCAGAAGAAAAGTTTTGAAGTTTGTAGAGGAGTGGTCTGTATGAGCTCAGAAAAAGATGGTGGGGCACCTGGGTGGCTCAGTCAATTTGGGCTCAGGAGTAATCTCAGAGTGGTGAGATCAAGCCCCAAGTTGTCTCTGTGCTGGGTGTGGAGCTTGCTTGGGATTCTCTCTCTCATCCTCTGCCCCTCTCCTCTCTCTCTCTCCTCCCTCTCTCAAAAAAAAAAAAAAAAAAAAAAAAGAATGATGACTAAAGCACATGCCTTTGACCTTATTTTTGTAGTGCTATCAAATTTAGCAGAAATGTACGGGTACCTGTGAATGTGCATTGCATTTAATAATATACACTCCCTGGCCACAAGAGGTTTATCTAGAAGGGATAAGAATTTGAATTAAGACATTGATGGGGAAGGAGGAAAGACCTCCAAAAGTGATTTAGGAAGTTTTGTGAGAGGTTGCCAGGGTTTACTAGTTTAGGAGAGTGTGTCTTTCGAACTGGCCACCACCTAAGAAAGGAAATACAGGAGGGATCAGCATGGAGGCAGGAAGGGTACATGATAAATCTGAGGGAGAAAGGCCATGAATCTGGCAGCCCTCTGGTCCCTAGAGAATGAGGAGAGGGAAAAGAACAACTGGAGCAAGGTTTCATTTCAGGCCCCAGTTTGGCCAGTGTCAGGAAGTCACATAGACTTTTATTTCTTCCTCTGCAGAAATAGAGTGACGATTAAAAAACTGTCAGGATTAAATGTGGTATATGAAGTAGTGTCCCATACAGTGTAGACACTAATTACTAGGTCTAAAGCAGAGTTCAGTATATCCTCCAGGTCCAAAGGAGTCTGATTCAGGCACTACGTCTTAGCTTTTTAATGACCTTTCTCCTTAAATATAAAGTGGCATTCTGATTGATAGCAGCCTCTTGAGAATTTGGATAGTGTGAGTCAGTAGGTTGTTTCTAGCCTTGCAAAACTAAGGCTTAACACCTAGAACGTAATGACCCTGCAGAGGTTTTTCTACTTCCAAAAGATCAGACCTTTGATAGAAAGGGACGTTTTGCTTGCTTTTGCTAGATTCCATGGCATTCTAGCCTCTCTTTTTTGGCAAATAAGAACTAATTTTACAGTTTTATATCCATATATAGTACTCTATAAATGGAAATCACAACTAGGAATAGTGATTGTGCACAGATATTTTTGGTCTTGGTAATGAATCATACAATTGAATCCAGTAAAAATACTTGGGTAAAAGTAAAAAATAGACTGAATTTGAAGCAAGGAAGAAAAAACATGTTAAATCTCTTTACCCCATTTAGGAATAAAGAGATTGCCTATATCCAGTAGCAAATGGTCATAGCTATATGGTAATTTTGAGTTAAAGATAGAATGATGTAGGCAGAAGTTACAGGGAGAGTTCATTTTGAAGTCTCAGTACGTTTTCCACAGCAACCTTGTGTTTGCCATGGCCAGTTCAAAAACATCTAGTTAATACTGCATTATGGTTGAAAGAAGTTACAATATGAATATTTAAAAGTTTGAAGGAAAATTCGTTTTAAAGTAATGAGTCCCAGAAGCCCAAGCAGGAGGCTAAATCACTGCACTATACTGGTTTTCAGAGAACTATGGAATCTGAGGACTGTGTCGTAAGAGGTAAGACTGTAAAACCTTGCTATTGATTACTTTCTGTAGTTGAGCAGCAGTAAGAAACATGACCCAGATCACCTGCTCACAAGTTGTTGTATGCTGTGGTTATATGAAGAGTCATAAACCCAGATGTCTTACGGGGGAAGTAATTATGTGATGCAAAGTGGTGACTGAGCAGACCCAATGACCTTGGGGGAGTGCAGCTACCACTCACCTCCAGTCATTGTTGCCACAGGAGAACACGTGCCCTGTGGGCCAGATCTCCCTATTGTTTAAAAAAAAAAAAAAAAACAAAAAAAAAACCAGGCTCTTTAATGAAATCTTTCATGTTTGATGGTGGCCCAGGTGTTTTTTATTAATAAACTTTGTGGGCCAAATTAAACATGTCCACATATGTTTTGTAAGGGAAGGGTTGTTTTGTTCACTGTTTCATCCCTATGCCACCAAATGAATTCAGCCTGCAGGCCTAAATTTTGCAACCTCTGACCTTTATGTAACAAATACTGTGCTCTGAAGCATCTGAAAAAAGTAGTGCTATCATTTTAAAGGCTGTAAAACAATAGTAACTCTTTTGTTGTCATTTTGCAGAAATGTAATCAAAAAGCTAAATATTTCTTAAGTCTTGTTTTCACCCAGGGTTTATTCATTGACATGTTTGTTAATGGGCAGTGGTTTTCCTTTCACTAGCCACAAATTTTAATTGTATTTACCATTTTTCATTCTTATTAAACTTCCATATCAAAATGTTTAATGGAAGTCATAACCTTTGTGATGACTTTTTTGATGACATTAGGACTGCCTAATAACTAAAGGAAGTTCACAGATGTAAGAAGGAATGATGGAATTTTTAATTTGTAATGAAATTTCCCCAAATTTAAAATGACAGTGGATTCTTACTAGAAACATAGATTTTAGAGTTTGTTTTCATAGTGGCAGCTACATCAGCTCTGCATGCCATTTTAAAGATAGGTGATACAAATATTCAAAACGCAGGAGCTGAAAACTATACCAGGAATAAATTCTTTAATGAGAGCTGTAGTGTATTCTTGGCTATATCTATATCTTTAAAAAATAGTGTTTAAGGGGATTAATTGCTATGAATTCAAGGAGTTGCACATATTAACTCTAACTTTTGAAATACTGAAGTGATTATCCTTGTTTCAGAATCTGGGTTTCAAAGCTTCTTGTTTCAGTGTTTCAGCACTTCTGTGATTTATTGAATCAGTATGGTTTCTTAAATACAAGTTATGTAATAATGGCTCATCTTTCCCTTCTTTTCTGTGCTTGTTTTCCTAGCCTTATGCCAGGGTAATGCAAGACTTTTGGCTTTAGGGTGGGTGAACTGCATTCCGGTCATGATTTTCTGTACTTGAAAGCCCTGTGACCTTTGATCAGTTAATAACCTTGGATAATTTATGAAATGGGGGTGATAACCTCACAGAGTTGTTGGGATGATTTTGAAATAAGAAAAGCACCGAGTACAGTGCCTCACAGACTCCCAGCATACTGCTGGTAGTGCCATCGCCCCCCATGGTTGTAGGGTGCCTGATGGCCAGAGCTACCCCCTCTCTTAACCGGGACTACTCTCTTCCCATTTCTGATTGTCCCTTTTTCTGCTCTTGTGATCACCCACACGTGCCCCACAAGTCTTTCCTCAGATTACATATGCTCAGAATGTACCCTTAACACTTAGGCTAAAGCCTTTTTTCTCACATCTCTGCCTGTGCTTCTCATTATTCGGTTTCTGATACTCCACTTTCTTCCTGTGTTTGTCATACCAGCCAAAAGAGAAGTGATATTGTTCCAACCTTGCCTAAACATGTTTGCTTCCTTGGCTCACTGCTTCTAAACAGTTCTTAGCTTGGTATGCCTGTTTGTTCCGTGCATGAACCTTGGATCCTTTAGCACAGAGTCAACTACTTCCCATACTGAGAACTACAAAGCAGAGATCATTATATATATATATATATATATATATATATATATATATATATATAAATGGTTTTCTATGACCCCCACCAAGTAGATACCAACAATTTTTTTTAATCCTAATGCTTTCTTGTTCTTTTCCATTTGCTTCTAGGTTTTTAGAACTTCAGCTATAAAAATGGGCAGAATTTTCCTCGATCATATCGGTGGTACCCGTCTGTTTTCTTGTGCAAACTGCGATACAATCCTGACCAACCGCTCAGAGCTCATCTCCACACGGTTCACAGGCGCCACTGGCAGAGCATTTCTTTTTAACAAGGTTGGTGGGAAAACCAGCTTCATTTCCTAAGTGAGTTCAGTGGATATTTTTGACAGCAATACCAGAATATCCCTCAGAGCTTGGAGATAGCAGAAAGAGTCCAAATGAGAGCTGTAATCTGCATGCAGGAAAGAGTGTCCACTAGTTTGTCTTTGGGACCTCAGGAAGGCATTCCTAGAATGTGATGTTTTACTATGGGAGTTTGAAGACTGTGTTACAATAAGAAGGGCAGTCTTCATTGCTTCATGAAACATTCAGTGTAAGAATTTAGTAGTGACTTCACACACTATGGAAGAAGGGGCAGAAGTACCCCTATACCCATGTCACTGATTTATCCTAGGGAGAGCTGCATTAAGCTTTCATAGTTTGACAGTGCAAGTGAATAAAGATCATCTAACCAGTTTCCCTTGTTCTAATTTATGCTCACCAGTCATCCTGATTATGTTGTGGTTTATTGCATGCCAACAGGAAGAGTGTTCCCTGATTTACAAATTAATGACTAGTCTGTCTCCTCTGATTTCTGGCTTGCTTTAAAATTGGTTGATGTGAGGGACACCTGGGTGGCTCAGTCGGTTAAGCGTCTGCCTTTGGCTTGGGTCGTGATCCCAGGGTCCTGGGATTGAGCCCACATGGGGCTCCCCGCTCAGCTGGGAGCCTGCTTCTCCCTCTCCCACTCCCCCTGCTTGTGTTCCCTCTCTCACTGTCTCTCTCTGTCAAATAAATAAAATTTTTTAAAAAATGAAATAAAATAAAATTGATTGATGTGATTCTGCCTCCTGGAGTCTGATGTGTTTTAGCAGAGTTGAATTTCCAAATCTTTTAGGCTGAGGGGCAGAACTAGTCCAGGGTACTGCTCTTAAAGGTCAGCTAGACTTCCCCAGTGGACACCCCTCTGTTCCATTTAGAAATAAGCTTTTCTCTGAAAGAAATGATAGTGCAGATCTCTTGATCTTTCTTTAGGTACAGAGCAGGAGTTGGTATACTATGGCAGGCCAGCTACCTGTTGCTGTAAATGAAGTTTAATAAAGCACAGCGTGCTCATTCATGTACGGATGGCCTCTGGAATAGTTAAAACAAAAATCATACAGCCCTCAAAGCCAGAAATATTTACTGTCTGGCCGTTTACAGGAAAGTAAAGCATAGAGGATTATTGGATGTTCAGAATCACTGGAAATGCTTCACAGATTATTTGAACCCATTTGAAAACTGTATCACAGTGTAGTAGGCCTCGTGTGTCCCAGTCGGTTTGTATATAAAATGTATTTCTAGAAACAAATTTGGCAAGCTTTTTTGTTGTTGTGGAATACCTGTTATATACTAGGTTCTCTTTCATTGGTAGCCTTATTTGAACTCCTCATTGAATGGTGAATGATAACAGTTGGACCCAAACCAACATTTTATGGCTCCAGGTGGAGGACTCTTCACTGCAAGAGAAATATAACTACAGGATATATAAGTAGTGCAGCTTGGACTAGTACATGGTACGGTAATGCAAGATTGCATTAGATGGCCAGTGCAGTGCAGTTGCCAGATATTTGCCTTTCCCAGCAACTTCTAAAAATAGCTCTTGGGAAGGGTATTGTAGGTTTGACTAAAGTAACAACTGCTGTTTGCTTTTCTGAAGTTGCTCTTATTGCACCAACCAAAATAATGTGTACTTCTTTGGCAGATAACTCACAGGGCTTGGCAATTTTGTGTTCCCATGTTTCTTAGGTAGTTAACCTGCAGTACAGTGAAGTTCAAGACCGGGTCATGCTCACTGGCCGCCACATGGTTCGAGACGTGAGCTGCAAGAACTGCAATAGCAAACTGGGATGGATCTATGAGTTCGCCACTGAAGACAGCCAGCGCTATAAGGAAGGCCGTGTGATCCTGGAACGCGCTCTAGTACGAGAGAGTGAGGGCTTCGAGGAGCACGTACCATCTGATAACTCTTGAAGAAAAAGAGATAACTCCCATCTTTTCCCAGGTCTCCTTCACTGAAAACAAAAATCTACTTACATACACTGTCACCTTAGCATCAGGGTCGGATTCATGAACTGCGGAACAAGAAGTTGTGAGAATCTAAGATGGAACCTTTCTTTCTTTCTTTCTTTTTTTTTTTAATTTTCAATTTTCCATCCAGCAGCAGTGTGTAGAGAGAATATTATGCAGATGCCGTTAATTTTTTTTTTCCCTATGTTTACATCTTGAGGCAGAATAGTCTATCTGCAGCTACATGATGGGCTATGTGAGGAAAAAAAAATCTGGGCTGTTAGAGTGAAAAAGTGTGTTTTATGTAAATTTTGAAAGGAAAAATGTGTCAAGAGCATGGTTTTTAAACTTATTTGGGCTTCATTTAAAAAAATGTTTTTTAAACCCAGTTATTTCACTTGATTTGCTAGCTTCAGGGAAGAGACCCGACTTTGTGACCAGCGCTAAAGGTTCAGTGTTAGTATGGCTTGTGCTGGCCGCTGTGCCATATTCTTGTTGGAGATGAACCGTAGCACCAGAGCCCATCCTTCCTTGTCAGTCATGACCCAAAGATGTCACCGTTCCTAGTTCTCTGTCACCACAAAATTGGTGTTGATTGGAAACTTTTCCTGAAATGGGGCAGAACTGCTTGGTTGTCTTTTCCATGTAACTTAAGCATAGTAATATAAATAAAGTAATAGTTGGATGTTTTTGGTCCTGTGTTGCTTTTAAAAACACCTTCTAAAAGAAGAGCGGAGTATTTGATAAGTAATTTTCATGGTAGTGTTTCTTTTCCTCTCTCGAGCTAAATTGACTGTGTAGAAGAGATTACTGTGTTTAAAATTAAAGCATACTGTTTAAACCCATAGTACTGCATTTAGAAAAGAGTTGAACAGAATGTCAGTGTGCGTTCATGCAGAAAGCATTTCATCTGCATCTGTTTTAAAAGAAGGGAAAATGAAGGAGCCTATCTAAAAATAATGCTTTGCAAAGCATTTTCAGCCTATCCTCAGTTTGGTGTTGATTTTGACAAGTCCGTAGAACCTAATAGTTTCATCAAAGGACTAGATCTGTCATTAGCATTATTTTCTCAGATCTTCCCTCCAAAGTTCAGCTATTGAAATTAAAACTGTACTTGGTCCCTTCAGGGATCAAATTTGACTCAGGGTGTTATTTTAGCCCGAAACTTACAACATTATGAAGTATTAAAATATAAATGTTTCTTTATCCAAACTATTTCTAGGTATTCTAGTATTTGTTTCTGGTGGAATAAATGACATTAAAATTGGCTAATTATTTAAATGTATGAATGGATGTTTGAGTGCTCAATCTCTAGGTCTTTGTCTATAAAGGATGTTTGCCTCAACTAGCAAAATCTTTCTGTCATTGATATTAGAAGTGACTCTTGAGTACAGTTAAGATTAAGTTTCTCTTCTTTGCTTTCTGGCTCTTGGTTAGAGGCATAGGTGTCTGATTAAGTAGGTGTATAATACTGCATTTGAGATAAGTGGACACAAATGATCTTTCCTTCACCATGGAATAAATCTTCAAGCTTTAAGAAACAGCTTTCATTCCCATTCATTTCCATACTGGCCTTTGATTATATGCAGATCCCTGGTAGCATGCCTTACCTGCAGCGCTATGTGCATTTGCTGTCACAATAAAGTATATTTTGTCTTGCATTGGTGCAATACTACTTATTTCCCACTGATCCTTGTCTTAGTTTTAACTTAGTTTTTATCATCTTATCTTAATTTTAATGTGAACACATATGTAATACCTTTGAGTAGCTATGGCTTTCTTCAGTTAGTGATAAGGTGATATTCTGGCTTAGTTAATTTAACCTAATCTACACCAGGAGATACTGAATTTACCAGTAGTAACTTCTGTGTGATGATTTTGCCTCAGACACTGACAAACTACAGTTTAGTATATATGAACAAAAAAATGTGCTATCACTAGGTTAACTTAGGCAACTGGCAGGTACCACAACAAACAACGAAGTCCTCTGTGCCTTCCTTTTAAAAACTTGTATTTGCAAAACTGAAAAAAAGGCAACATGAACGATGAAGTCAGATTGGATTGTTTATTGAAAAATGAACACACTGTTCACTGGAGATGGGAAAGCACTTAATGGGAATGATTTTGCTTTGGGATGAAGAGGTTGACCAAATACAGGGGAGAGTATACCACAAGATAAGCGGATTACTGGGGGGTGTACAGGTAAAGCTTTAATCTTTGAAGACTTCAGAACCCTTCCTCTTCATTTTAGGTGACAGTGGCCATAAGTTGTTTTGATTTTAAACATGAGTGCTTTTATTTAAAGAGAACCTAAAGTGAGTATTTTGGGGGTTAAGCGTTTGTTAGTAATTACTGTAACAATTTAAGTTACCCTTGTAAGTGGCTACTTTTGGATTGGAGGAGAAAAATAGCGTATCTATTTTCTAAATTTATTTATTCATAAAAATCTTATGGGATGCTTCAGTACAGAGGTGGCCCCAACCCTGGGCCGAAATCAGTCCACAGGCAGTTTGGATCCAGCGGTATTGGGAAACTACCAGTTGTAAAAGATTCAGAGACATGTTTATGATGGTTCATTTCCACACCAGTTATAAAAATATCTCAGTTTAGACATCCACTATTCCATGCCTGTTTTTAACACCAACTTCCCACCAGGAGCCATATAAAACCTTCTAGGGAAGGAAGGTGTGAATTGGGAGTAGAGCAAGATTAAACTGAAAAACTCCTGTTAGGCTAGCACTTTGCACTAATATGAGAATTCTAGAAATAAAGCGGAAAAGGAAAAATTAGGATGCATACCCATCTAAAATTGAGTATGAATTATATGGCTTCTTTATTTTAGAATAGTGGGACTTAACAAATTGAAACATATATTTTGGCATAAAATATACATCCCAAAGCACCATTAAGGGTTTTGTGATCCTGGACAACACTCAACATACTTAGGCTTTTAACATCTGTAATCTGACCACCTGGGAGACTTGGTAAACAGTGAATTATGCCTCTCCCAATACTGGATTGGTCTCTGAGGTAAAGCCAAGAAATCCAGATTTTTTACCCAAATGCAAACATAACTTACCTGCAAATACATGACCATCACTATTGAAAGGGTTATTCAAACTCACGATATAGAAGTCTCCCTTTATCCATGGTCTCTGTTTCTGAGATTTCAATCACCTGCGGGTCAGGAAGCAGATGATCCTCCCGACATACAGTCAGAGGTCAGGAGTAGCCTGACCTACATCAAAATGCCTACATCATCCACCTCACTTCCTCTAGTCATGTTGGCATTTTATCATTTCACATCATCACAAGAAGAGGAAGGGTGAGAATAGTACAATATATTTTGAGAGAAACCATATTCACATAACTTTCGTTACAGTATCTTACAATTGTTCTATTTTATTGTTAATCTCTTACTGTGCCTAATTTATAAATTATAGGAAAAAGCAACATGTATAGGGTTTGGTACTATCCGCAGTTTCAGGCATCAACTGGGGCCTTGGATGTATTCCCTGCGGGTAAGGGTGCTAACGCAATGTATGGTTTATGGTATGTTACCACCTGGTACAAACAGGTATTTCTCAAAAAGAGGCCAAAAGACTTAGAAGCATGAACAAGAAAAAGATTAATACGATGTCCACCTGCTTAAAAACAGTGATTCTTAAAAATGAGTAAATACAACAGATAATCTTTTCCCTAAGATATGCTTTTTAAAAGGAGGGGAAAAGTCTCCGGGAAAAATCTTTCTAGAAAGATCACTAGATTTTAAAGGCCTGTCTTTAATAACGAGTGTGATTTACTAACTATGTGACTTTGGGAAGTGTGTGACTTAACCTCTTAACCTTTGTTTTCTCAAGTATGAATTATAAAAAGTCCTATCTTAAATGATTCTTGTTAAAACATAGTGAAATACATGGCCTAAAAACCTGTTAAGTATTATATAATGTGTCTATACTTTTTTCCAGTAAACCTTTACAGTCCTTCACAATTTACTCTAATTTTACTCTAATGAATGGCCAGAATGCTTTCAAAGTTCTTTAAATCCTTCCTGGTTTGATATGCCTTTATAGCAAATTAGGGCTAGAAATCTGCTGTTTATTAACTGTTACCATCTTGACATTTTTGCCATAAGGAACCTTTCATAATCTGCTTCAATAGACATTTTACTTCACTTTCAATAATTGTCAAGGCTCCTATTTTTCTCCTACCATGGAACAAAAGGAAACCAAGGTAAAGTTTAGTGAATACAACCTCAGTGATAAGGTAAATAAATTTAAAAAAGCCTCCATTTCCCCCCCAGCCAGACAAGGTGACTTTTGAGAAGAATCCTGTAAGAATTTTCACTACAGGTATTGACTAGTTCCTTTACAAACCTAATTTTCTTTCTCCTGTGTTTGTCTTAGCCTATTTCACGCTAGTGCTCTAATGGAGTTAGTCCAATTTTTAAAGAGTCCAAAGATTATGAGAAAAATGGTTTTATATATCAAATCATCTCATTTCAGTCCTCTGTGGATTTGCCCTAACGATGAACAAGTCATCTCTTGTCCCTGGATTTAATGCCAAGTACAAAAAGCAATTCCATCTAATAATTTTAAAAAACATACCGAGAGCAAAGCCCAGCTTTGGAAAAGGAGGTATTTATGTTCCTGAGGATTGGCCAGAAGTTTTCAGGGACTGGTGCAGTTGGGAGATCCCACCTGGTGTGCCCCTGGGTCAGGAGGGTGGGCTTCAGCTGTTCCCAGAATTTCACTTCCACCAACTGTTGAGGTCCCATGGAGTGAGCTGTCAGCACCTGGCCACACTACCTTCTCAGCTAACCAACTCTACCTGTAGCCCTCCTAGAAAACACCGGGCAAAGTGGAGGCGTTACTGTGACCACATGAAGATTCTGTGAGTGTTCTCTTTTCCTAGCTAAGCCATCTCCCTTCCCCCAGGTTCCAAGCCAATTGGAAGGTACTCAGAGGCATTTCTAAAACCTGCCAAAATGCCAAAAGGAATCCAAGCTTTTCAAACCCTTTCCTGAGTAAATCCTGAGTCCTGTTTTAAAGTAGGCTCCTTCGAAAACGGGTCTCAATGATTGAGAGGCGGCAGTATTTTCAAGGACTTGACGAATAATGAGTAAAACATCTGAGTGGCCCTGAAGTTTACACTGCAGAAAAATGTTTTTTTAATATAACGTCCGCTGGAACGCATGCTACCAGAAAAGCACCAGTAGATGGCACGAGTATGCAAGTTTTGTTCTTAACTGTCAGTCTGACATGTCTTTTGGAAAGATCATCAGGGCAGTCTCTTAGGGTCGGCTCACCCAATGAGAGAGGATTTTACTCCGACGGGGGAGAGTTGTTGCAGGGGGCCAAAGGAAATCAGATGTGAGAACATGCTTGGAAACTACAAAGATTATAAAGATTAGGTACTGTTTCCAGTTTTTGTGATAGGTGATTTTCTTTCTGTTTTAGTATCTAAAGCTTTAGCTTCCACAGCTTTAAGCAATAGTTTTTCAACAATTATTTTTTAATATTAGATTTTTTTTGAAAAGGGTAACGCGAGTCCTAGAAAGCTGAACGCCACAGTGTGACTTTGCAGTTAGTTAACCTCCTGAAGCCTTGTTTCCTCAACTTTAAAATATGGAAAATAATTTATGGAGAATGTGTGTGAAAATTCTTTATTAAGCCATACAGTATTCTAAAAATAAAATACATTCCCATAAATTGAGTGACATTCAGTGAGTTATTTCGCATCCCCTCCAGTTGCTAGAAAGTGTGTGAGCGTTCATGTATCCACTGGGCAATGTTTGAGCACCTATTCCCTGTAAGACGATATGCTAACAGTTGGGAACACCTGGCGCCCACTTCCTGGCAGCCAGATGAAGGACTTTTGCAAAGTCCAGTAAAAATGCTCCAAGCTACTTTATCCATACTGAATGTATCCCTGCTGTGGGAAATGAAAGGTATCCAACACAGGAGTGCAGAAGCTCGTGAAGGGCCTTCCTTCTTCCAGCAATTGATTGGTTTCTAAGTTTGAACAGACGGAACATTCCAGATTAAATGAAAATAACAGAAATCATCTCTGTAAGTGTGATGGAGTCTGAAATTGGATTAACCTTCCATTCTAAAACAAGCTTCATCTGTCTCCCTTCCAGAAGCAAATATAAATCAGCATTTCCAGGGCATGTGGCAATGAGAGAGGACAAGGCTCACACCTGGCAGCCATACCAAGTACAGGACATCCATAAAGGTGTACGCCAAGGCTCAGGGCCTTCTCTGCACAAGAAACATCCCAGGTAAAGTGTTCTTTAAGTTGGAGGAGCAGGGACTGGGGGGGAAGGGGGGCTTGTGGGGGGCGGTGCTGGGGCTGTAAATTCGCAGGCCCTCAGATTTAGGCATTTTCCGATGAGTGATCTCACACTCAAGTGCCTTTGGATGCTGGAGAGTTCATTAAGGGAAGCCTGTGGGCCTGTGTGAGACCGCGGAGGGTGGGGGGCTGCAGAGTGGAGAGCCAGAGCACATACCATTTCCAGACCGTCACTTTCGACTCAGATCAAGAGACAAACACAGCTTATTCTCTGGGGCCTCGGGGCTCCAGCTCACATCCCTAATCTAGCCCAACCATACATTTTAAACATTTGGAAACTAAGGTCGGGAGAGGTGAAATGACTAAGCCAAATTCTCATTGTAAGTCGCAGAGAAACTGTGTTCAGGGTGAGGTGTTTCAACACAACAGAGAGCCCAAGGGGAGCAGGCTAAAGGCCGGCGCATTAACGTTTTCTAAGCAGCCTTGGCAGGCAGACTGGTTAAGAGCCTGGACTTTGAGCCAAAGGGCCTGTGCCTGAAGCCCAGCTCTAATACTTACAGCTGGGTGCCCTTAGCCAGGTTACTTAGGCTTTCTGTGCCTTGACTCCCTCATCTCTAAAATGGTGGTGATAATAGTCCTAGCTTCGTGGGGCTGTTGTGAGGATAAAATGAGTTCACATGTGGAAAGGACTAGCCTTTAAGTACTATCATTTCCATTTACAGACAAGGAAACATGCATTCTCAGAGGTCAAGGTCACACAGTTTTACTTAGAGATCAAAAATCTGTGCATGCACGTATGTACACAGGCACGCGCAGCTGGTATAGTGCCGGGCCCCCGCCACCAGCCCCCAAGACCTCCTGATTTCAGAGCCTGGCCTCCTGGAGCCTCACATCTGCAGTGACCAACTCGGGGAGAATTGCAAAAGGAGGGGCTGGGACAGAGGCCAGAGCTGGTTGGCGGAGTGGGTTTTTCCACTTTCCAGGAGTAGGTTTCCAGAAAAGCAAGCCCAGGGGTGAAGTCGTTTCCACACACCAGTGTTTCTCAAACTTCAGCGTGCGTTAGAATCAGCAGGGCTCTGACACTGGGTACCGATTGTGCACCAGAGTTCCTGGGTCGGTGGGTCTTGGGCATTTCTAACATTCCCAGGTGATGCTGAAGCTGCCGTTCTGGGAACTATAAGAACCCCATACATTTTTTTCTAATTCTCAAAATAACCTTATGAGTTTGGCATTTTCTCCATTTGATAATGGAGAAAAGTAAGACTGGAGAATGTGGCTGACTTCCTCAATATCACACCATTTGTAAGGAGTAGAACTAGGTCTTGAATCAAGGCGGTCTGACTCTGGAGTCTGAGCTTTTCCTACTGGACCATGTGGGGTGAGGTATGAGTGTTCGTTCTCCACCAGGCACCTCGCTCTGGGCCAGGGGCACAAAGACAGGAGGCCTGATGTGAGATGCAGTGTGCAGGTAGAGAAGATGTAGGAGAGGAGACTGCCCTGAAGAAGGAAAGACCTCCCTACTGGTTCCTATCGTCTCCCCTCCCAGTCCACCAACTGCCCTACCTCCTGGGCATTCACAGCTACTAAGTGTGACTAGGTCACATCCCTGACACCCCTTTTGTTGACTCTGCACTTCCTGCTCCCTTCATGGCCTTGTCTGCCTCTGCAGCCTAACTACCCCAAAGCTGTAGTCACACTAAGTTTTTGTCCACCCCTGAAGGTGACCCGCGCCCTCTCTAGCTCACTGTGCTGTGCTCCGCTTTCCCTCTGAGTATGGTACCCACCCCCATCTTTGGCTGGAACACCCCTTCTTGTCCTTGAAGACTCAGCAGCTCTGGCCACCCATCCCTCAACCTCACCAGTGGGGGTTACGTGTACTTCCTGCACCTTCCCAAGAATATCGTGCCTTATGTCTTTCACAACACTTGCATACGTTGTTGGGCAAATACGTATTTATTGATGTATTTCTCCTTCTACACTAAATATCTAGTATAAACCAACTTTTATCTCTAAATCCTCAAGGGCTATTACAGTATGTGGTACAGGGTGGGGCGGTGGTCCCGGAACTGGGTCTGCACATTATAATCACCCGGGGATCTTTGAAAAATTCAAGCCCAGGCCACATTCCAGATCAGTGAAGTCACAGTCTCTGAAGGTGGGACACGGGGCATCAGGATGTTTTTCAAATCATCCCCAGGTGATCCAGTATGCGGACAAGATTGGGAAGCACTGAAGTAGAATTTCAGGGTGCAGGATGGTTGGATGGTTGGAAGGGTGGTTGGATAATTAGGTTGAAGTTTGAAAAGGAGAGTATCATGCAGAGAGAGGGATAAGAACTTTTTTTTAAAAGATTTTATTTATTTATTTGACCACACAAGCAGAGGGAGTGGCAGGCAGAGGGAGAGGGAGAAGCAGGCTCCCTGCTGAGCAGGGAGCCAACCACATCACGACCTCAGCCTAAGGCAGACGCTCCACCACTGAGCTACCCAGGCGCCCCGGGGTGGTGGGGGGGAGAACTTTTAATAAAAAGTAACAGCATAAACAAAAGCCCAAAGGTAACTAAGTACACAGGACCTGCTCGAAGATCAAACTAAAAAGGTAGCGAGCAGGCAGACTATGAAAGATCCAACTTGCCGTCCTCAGGAATTTAAATTTTATGCTGTAAGTGGATGAAAAGCCCTGGAAGAGTATAAGCAGAAGGTGAAATAAACATCTATTCTTTCAGGGACGCCTGGGTGGCTCAGTCGTTAATCGTCTGCCTTCGGCCCCAGTCATGATCCCGGGTCCTGGGATCCAGTGGGGCGCCCTGCTCAGCCGGGAGCCTGCTTCTCTCTCTCCCTCTGCCTCTCCCCCTGCTCATGCACGCGCTCTCTCTCTCTCAAATAAGTAAATAAATAAAATCTTTAAAAAAAAATAAACATCTGTTTTTTGGAAAACCAATTGGCAACTGTGAGCTCTTTTTGGAGTGGGAAGAGGCTAGAGGCAGGAACAAAAGCGCTTTTTCTGCTTCAGCCTCCTGCCAGGGAGTGGCCTCTAGAAGGCTGCCAAACTTTTAGGAGAGGCAGCCCAAGTGAAGCTTGACTGAGGGGGCACCTGAGGCTATTGGGGAGGGGGCGGGAATCCCCCCTCTACATCTGCTGCTAAAACTAGGACTCACATGCATGACTTTCTGCCTCCGACTCTCCTAACCTTTAAACTTGAAATGATCAGCAACGCGGGTGGGTTCCGACTCCATGTCCTGGTGTGGAAGTCATCCTTGACAAATTCAAACACAAAGGCAAGCAGACGTTAACTGATCAATGGCCACTAACAAAGCTGAACCTGCCAATTAAACAATCCGTTTTGTTTGATACCGTCTAGTTTTCTCTCTAGGTAGTCAGTCTGTCAATCTGCTCTCTGATACTCTAACCATTAGCATCTGGATTGGGTCTCTCTGGCTCTCCCGGGAGGCTACTCACCCTGCTGCCACCCCATTTTACTGGAAACTAGGGTTTCCTCAGGCCAGCTTCATGCTGGAGTGTCCTTTCTACTCCCCATTCCTCCAACTAGTGATGGAGCTGGGGAAGGAGATGAGGGGGAGCTGGTGAACTGGAGTCCGAGGCCCCCACACACTTGATCTTCTGCTTCCCCAGCTAGTCATGCTGGAGCTCCCAGTTACTCGTAGAGAAGGTCCCGAGCACCTGCCTAGGAGCACTCAACAGACCCCATATACTTGGTCTGGTTTTTCTTTGCCATTTCTTTTCCCCTCTTTCTTCATCTCCTAATTTTGTTCTCTCTTTTCTCTATTTTTTCTCCCCTCTTTTTCTAGCCCCCTACATCCACCCTCGTACACTATAACCACATCTCTCCCATTTGTCTGCCTGTTCCCTTCCTGCCCCAGGGTTGCCACACTCAGATGTTGCCCTGACCAGGAAGAAAGTGGGGAGAGCTTGCCAAGGCCAGAAGCATCTGCAGAACTATAGCTGCCCAAAAGGGAGCAGCCTTTCTGATAGGCACATAGGCCCTAGATGGGCTAGTTACCCTGTTCTTCGTGTTCTTCTCTCCTTTGTGTCCCTCTCCCCCATTCCAGAGCAATGCAGTGGGCTGGACAGAGCATGGGCTCTGGAGTCAGGCCTCTATTCAAACCCTGGCTCTGCCATTTGCTGATTCAGTAACCTTGACCATGTTATTTGAGCTCTCTGTGCCCACCTGCTTGGTTGTTGGTTCTAAATGCCCAGGGAGGCATTCCAGCATAGTGAACACAGACCAAAGTCTCGAATGCTCAGTCAACCACTTACTGGCTGTGTGACCTCGGTACCTAACCTCCCCAAGCCCTAATTTCCTCCTCTCTCCAATGGGTAACAGAAGGACCAAACTTGTCAGGTTGTGGTGAAGATTAATGAGCTAATTCAGGGAAAGTACTTAGCATGAAATAATTGCTACTGTATGCCCTGGTTGTTGTTGTTATATATTATTTATATACCGCCTAGCACATGGTAGGTACTTATTGTATCCAGCTTCCAAGATGGTCCCCAGGGAGCCTCACCATCTGGAATGCATGTCCTTGTGTAGTGTCCCCCTACACCGAATCACAAATCACAGCTCGTGTGAATTAGCATGAATGCAGTGCAAGTGACCACGTGCCTTGCAAGACCAAGTCCGAAAAGCCATTGCAGCTCCCACTTCAGCTTCTTGAGTCATTTGCTCTGGGGGAAGTCAGCTGCCATGCCATGAGGCCCAATAGAAAGGCCCCTGTGGAGAGGTGCTGAGGTCTCCTGCCAACAGCTAGCGCCACCCTGCCAACTGAGAGAGTCTACCACCTCAGCAGCGGAGTTCCCAGTGCCTGTCAAACCAGGAGAGGGCTGCAAGACTGGCTAGCATCTGATGGCAGCCTCCTGGGGGCCCTGGAGCCATAACTGCCCAGCCAAACCAAATTCCTGACCCCTAGAAACGGGGGGAGATAATAAGTTGTTTGTTGTAAGCCACACATTTGTTACACAGCAACAGTTACCTAACACCGTGCTTTCAAACAAACAAACAAACAAAAAAAGTGTCTTCCAAGTGAGAACAGATTGGCGTTTCCATTGCAAATCCATACGGTCTAGCATGCGAACAGCAGGGGGCGCCATCGGACCATTTTCTGGTCTCGCCACGCCAGGCTTTTTCCTCCCTCCAGCCCTGGGCACATCCGGGTTGGGTCAAAGGAAAGGCCAGACTGGGCCACCCTGCTTCTCGTGGGCAGAGATGAAGGTGGTCCCAGGGGAATAGCCAGTCTCAATATCGGCTCAGAGCGGTCCCCTTCCCCCTGTGGCCAGGAAGCCCAGCAAGTGGCTCAGAGTCCCGCGTCACTGCTTTAGAGCAAGTTTCCAGGCAGGTGTGGCTACAACTCCTCAGTGGCTTTCCTGTTCTGGGGCTTAAAGCAGAGCCCCCGGTCAGGGTGCTGTGGTTCTGAGCCACCGTTTAGGGAAGGGTTTCTAGGCCTCTTCCAAATGACCTCTTTGCCACTGAGAAGAAAGGGAGCCTGACCCAAGTGATGGCTTGCTCCCTCTGCTGTCCTGGTGACCGCAGCCCACATACCCGGGCGATTGCCTCAAGGTCAGCAGGTGAGGGTGTTGCTGCAGGAGGGCCATTGACCTTTCCCATCTCGTGCCTCAGGCTTTGGGACCTCTCGGCACATAGGAGCACACCCAGGTCTGGCCTCAAAGAGTGAGACCCTGTCAGACCCTGTCAACTGGGGGAGCACACCTAACGACCAGACAGCCAGCCACACAGCACACTGGAGGCATCTGGAGTCCTTGCGCGGGGCCACAGTTCCCGCTGGGAGGTGAGCAAGATGGCTGAGTCCACCTCCCTGCTCTGCTTCTGTGTTCTCCAGGAAGAGTGGAGAGCCTGCTGGCACCCATCTCCTCCGAGCCAGACACTCAGGGTATCCTAGGCCTGCTGGGTCGTCTTACCCCTTCTGGCTCAGGAAAAGCAGGGCTTTGGCGGGGAGGGAGCCAAGGGATAGAACACATCCCGGACACTTCGCCTGCTTCCTTGTTGACAAATGAGGCCAGGGTAGGGGTGGGTGGGGAGAGGTCCTCTGATGGGGTGAGAAGGTAAAGATCAACGCACTGCAAGTTGATTGACCCCTGGCCCCAGGAATGATCTTTGGTACCTGCTTCCTTGGCCAGGAGAACTGGAGAGGAGGCAGGACCACACTCCAGGGGATTAGAGAAATGCAGGGAAGGCACATTTTCTCTCTGATGTGGTGTGCTTAAGTACCACATCCACCAGTGCCTCCATCTTGGACTTCCCATCCTCCAGAATGGTGAGGAATATAATATTGTTGTGATAGCAGCCTGAACGAACCCGGACACAAGGTTATAGCTTGTCTGGGGAAGCCCCCAGGTGACGAGTCTAATAGTCTGATTCTGCAGTTCTGGTCTTAAAATACCCCATAGCTGATCTTCTCCATCCTGTGTGTTGCACCAGGACCCTCACCTTTTCCAGACCTCGGTCCTAGCAGTGAGGTAAACTCCAGTCCCTGGGAGGATCTATCGTGGCAATGACTGCACCAGCTCTCGTCTGCCCGGCGGGTCAGTTTCCTTCTCCAGACTCACCACGTTGTTACTGTATGTGTTAGTATTTGATAAAGTTAACTGTGCTCATTCCTTGTGTTTTTGAAATTTTCCTGTCACATGGCAGGCCCTCGATAAATATTTCTATAAACAAATGCTTCAAGGGGCCTTTGGTCTCAACAGCATGATCAAACTAAATAGAATAAAGAAATGATGTCATAGGAATATAATCATTCAACAAAGAATGATTGAATGCCTACCTCACATAAGGTTCTGGGCACCACGCTGTGGAGGAGTCTAAAGTAAGCCAGGAATAGTCCCTGTGGACAAGTACTTAAGAAAACAACCCACGTTGCTGTCTCCCACCTTCATCGCACATGGAGTGAAGTGGAGACCTGTGTCTACCAGCTGGAGGAGGTGTGTGGCCACTGTGAACATGTCTAAGGTGTTAGTCAGCTAGAAATACTCAGCAGTGAATAAAATGAGAAGTGTACTGAGACCCCTGAGGAGCTGGGGTGGTCCCATGTGGCCTAGGGGAGAGAGTGGGGAGCCATGAGGATCACCAGGGGCCTGGAGGAGAAGCCGGGTGCTGATACATTCAAAACAAGACAAAACAAAACTCCATAAAGGAACTCTGTGGAAGATTTGGATGAGATGGAAGAATACCTCCACCTCAGGGACACTCAGCTTTCCCATCTGCAGTCTAGTGGGGGCGTTCTCACCTGCAGGAGGTAAGAACTAAGAAAATCACCAGAGGCTCCATCAGTCCACGATGAAGAGGATGCCCAAAGGAGAATGTGTAGAAAACTCTACGAGAATCATATGGCCCCCCTCAACATGAAAAGTCTCTGCCAGAAATGTCTTTACTTCCTCACAAAGAAACAAGCTACTTCCAACAGGTTGGACTCGCTTACCCGCTTCTCCACAGTCAGGAAATTGATTTTCTGTTCTCTCTGGACTCCCTCTGGACGGTGGAACTCAGTTAGGAAGCTTCACTTCCTGTTCTCTCGGTAACCCTATTTGGTGAAATTAGAATTAGGACTTTAATTCAATGTAGTGCAAAACCCAATGAGATTAGCTTTATGGTTTCAAGACCTTGACTTGGAAACAGAATCCCGCATTCTCTATTCCTCTTCTAACAATTGACAGATGTCTAAAGTGCAGGGGTGGGAAGGCACCCTGGCCTGGGGGTTGGTATCACTCTCCTGGGTTCTGTGCCCCCCACTGCCTGGACTGTTGTGACTTTGAACTCTTTCAGCGCTAGGTAGCTACCAGTGTATTCTGTGAGGCGTGGCCGGTACCCATCTTTAAAACAAAAGTGACTATTAGATTTCTTTTCCATGCTGTGTAAAAATCAGGTGGCAAACAGCCCAAACCCAAATAGCTACTATTCTTCAGGCACCTCCCAAGTGGGACACGGTTGGCATGTGCCATTTCACGTGATTCTTACCTGTGGCTGGCTTTATGGGCAGAGGACCCCCGGCAGTTCAGAGGGCCCCACTCTCAGAAGGACCCCACACTTGCTTTACTGCTCTGTTGTTGTTGTCTTGAAATGTTTAACCACTCTTGAGCAAAGGATTTGTATTTACGTTTGCATTTTGCACTGTACTCTGCAAATCATACCCAGTTCTGTTCCCACTACAACTCCATCATGTGGTGGATATTGTTGATCCCACTTTTAAAATGGGAAACAGATGTTGAGAGTGGGTTCAGTAACTTACCCCAGGTCATAAAGATAGAAAATGGCAGAGCTGGGATTTGACGCCAGGACCCTGCTACCAACCCCACAGCCATGTTCTGTCAACTCTGCAATGCCTTATTTCTATCTACTTCAAGTCAGTCTGCCTCTCTGAATTAGGATATTAACTCTGGACACTACAGGTTCAAGTGCATTAGCAGGTGGGTTTTGTTCTTTTATCCGCACAATTGCTTTAGATCTCTGGGTAGTTCTGCATTGTAGTATTTATTTTCTGACAAAATGGTTTCCAGCAAAATGCAACAAATTTTGTCTTTGAAACCTTGGCAATCTTGTTATCCTTATATACTTTTAAAATGGCATTACAAACGTTGACATGAAGAACATTTGCCCTATAACAAAATTACATTTCTTTCTAAGATGTAGTGATTTAATAATTAAAACAATATCCATGAAATATAAATACAAGGTATTCATAAATAAATTAGACTGTGGCTGCTAAGAGCCAATTATCACATAAGATGTCTTCGATGACTGAAATAATAAGAGGGCAGAATATTAATTCTGACATTCTCTATAGGCCATGATTATAAATTGCTAAAACGGTTTAATAGGCTATGGAATTTTATTGAGATTTCAGATGGCCCTTAAAATATTCATTGTGTGTTAGAAATTATTTGCCTTGATTGATTTTAGTTATAATTCTGTTATATGTTTACAAGATGGGAACAGGAGGGGTGCTATCGAACTGAGAAGAAAAGTCTACTCTACTTATGAAATAATAATGTGACTAAGATAATGGCACCATGATTAAGAAGCTCAGACCTAGGGCGCCTGGGTGGCTCAGTTGGTTAAGCGGCTGCCTTCGGCTCAGGTCATGATCCTGGAGTCCCGGGATCGAGTCCCGCATGGGGCTCCCTGCTCAGCGGGGAGTCTGCTTCTCCCTCTGACCCTCCCCCCTCTCGTGCTCTCTCTCTCTCTCTCTCTCTCTCTCTCTCTCTCATTCTCGCTCTCAAATAAAAAAAAAAAAAAAAAAAAGAGGCTCAGACCTAGATCTGAATCCCAGTTTCACTACCTTCTGGCTGTGTGACCTTGAGCAAATTACTTCTCAAATGTCCTCCTTGTCAGGGAAGGGTTGTGATGAGGAATGAATTAGATAATGCATAAAGCCCATAGCACAGAACCTGGCTTCTTCGTTCTTAGGATTTCTGCTGCCACAAAGGGGGACCTTGAAGGATTTGGGAAGACAGCCTTTCCTACCTCAGTGATTATGCTTTAACTTCTATCTCAAGGGCCATAATATTTCCTTTAGCACCAACCTGAAAAATTATTGGGATATTCTCAGTGGTGTGTTGGAAAAGGTTTACCAGCCAGCTCTGGGTGGCAGGGTGAGCTGGGGAGCCTGGATTTGCTTGCTGATTTCCATGGTGTAAATTCTCACCGTGACTGGAGTTGGGAAGAGAGGCAGGCACTGGTCTCTGGGGAGCTGACATGACAGTCCCCACATACCACTGGAAAACTGTGGGTCTGTGGGTTCTCCCGCATTCTTTATATATATATATATATACACACACACATACACACACACACGTATGTATTTAAATTAACATATAATGTATTATTTGTTTCAGGGGTATAGGTCTGTGATTCATCAGTCTTATATAATAGCCAGTGCTCATTACAATACATACCCTCCCCAATGTCCATCACCAGGTTACCCCATCCCCCCACCCACCTACCCTCCAGCAGCCCTCAGTTTGTTTCCTGAGGTTGAGTCTCTTATGGTTTGTCTCCCTCTCTGGTTTCATCTTTTTTCATTTTTTCCTCCTCTTCCCCTATGATCCTCTGTCTTGTTTCTCAAATTCCTCATATCAGTGAGATTGTATGATAGTTGTCTTTCTCCGATTGACTTATTTCACTTGCATAATACCCTCTAGTTCCATCCACATCGTTGCAAATGGCAAGATTTCATTTTTTGATGTCTGCATCATATTCTGTGTGTGTGTGTGTGTGTGTGTGTGTGTGTGTGTGTGTGTCACATCTTTTTTATCCATTCATCTGTCAATGGACATCTGGCCTTTTTCCACAGTTTGGCTATTGTGGACATTGCTGCTATAAACATTGGGGTGCAGGTGCCCCTTTGGATCCCTACATTTGTATCTTTGGGGTAAATACCTAGGAGTGCAATTGCCGGGTTGTACAGTAGCTCTATTTTCAACTTTCTGTTTTCCAGAGTGGTTGCACCAGCTTGCATTCCCACCAACAGTGTAGGAGGGTTCCCCTTTCTCCACATCCCCGCCAACATCTGTCGTTTCCTGACTTGTTCATTTTAGCCATTCTGACTGGTGTGAGGTGGTATCTCACTGAGGTTTTGATTTGGATTTCCCTGATGCCGAGTGATGTTGAGCACTTTTTCATGTGTCTGTTGGCCATTTGGATGTCTTCTTTGGAGAAATGTCTGTTCATGTCTTCAGCTCATTTCTTGATTGGATTATTTGTTCTTTGGGTGTTGAGTTTGATGAGTTCTTTATAGATTTTGGATACTAGCCCTTTATCTGATGTGTCATTTACAAGTATCTTCTCCCATTCTGTCGGTTGTCTTTTGCTTTTGTCGACTGTTCCCTTTGCTGTGCAAAAGCTTTTTATCTTGATGAAGTCCCAATAGTTCATTTTTGTCCTTGTTTATCTTGCCTTTGGTGATGTTTCTAGGAAGAAGTTGCTGCAGCTGAGGTGGAAGAGGTTGCTGACTGTGTTCTCCTCTAGGATTTTGATGGATTCCTGTCTCACATTGAGGTCTTTCATCCATTTTGAGTCTATTTTTGTGTGTGGTATAAGGAAATGGTCCAGTTTCATTCTTCTGCATGTGGCTGTCCAATTTTCCCAACACCATTTGTTGAAGAGACTGTCTTTCCCATTGGATATTCTTTTCCTGCTTTGTCGAGGATTAGTTCACTATAGAGTTGAGGGTCCATTTCTGGGCTCTCTATTCTGTTCCATTGATCTATGTGTCTGTTTTTGTGCCAGTACCATACTGTCTTGATGATTACAGCTTTGTAATAGAGCTTGAAGTCAGGCATTGTGATGCCCCCAGCTTTGGTTTTCTTTTTCAACATTCTTTTGGCTATTGGGGGTCTTTTCTGGCTCCATACAAATTTTAGGATTATTTGTTCCAGTTCTGTGAAAACCGTTGATGGTATTTTAATAGGGATTGCGTTGAATGTGTAGATTGCTCTAGGTAGCATAGACATTTTAACAATATTTGCTCTTCCAATCCATAAGCATGGAACATTTTTCCATTTCTTTATGTCTTCCTCAATTTCTTTCATGAGTATTCTATAGTTTTCTGAGTACAGATCCTTTGCCTCCTTGGTTAGGTTTACTCCTAGTTATCTTATGGTTTTGGATGCAATTATAAATGGGATTGACTCCTTAATTTCTCTTTCTTGTGTCTCATTGTTGGTGTATAGAAATGCAACTGATTTCTGTGCATTGATTTTATATCCTTCCACTTTACTGAATTCCTATATGAGTTCTAGCAGTTTTGGGGTGGTCTTTTGGGTTTTCTGCATAGAGTATCATGTCATCTGCCAAGAGTGAGAGTTTGACTTCTCCTCTGCTGATTTGGATGCCTTTTGTTTCTTTTTGTTGTCTGATTGCTGAAGCTAGGCCTTCTAGTACTATGATGAATAGCAGAGGTGATAGTGGTTCTCCCTCATTCTGACAAAGGATAGTTGGAAGAGAGGCAGGCAGGGACAAGGGCCTCACACCCTAAGAGGAAACCACCCTTAAAAGGATTTTACACCACCCTGGAAGGAGCCCTCCACCCTTTCCCACGTGATAGGTAGATGACAAAAACCTGACTGGGTGACAGGCACAGGGAAGGTTAATCAGATTAAAACAGGCTGCCAATAAGCCTATAAAACCCCCTAGATCTAAATGACATATTGGCAACCCTCTCAGATCCCGTCCTTCTTTGGGAGCTTTGTACTATCACTCCTTAAAGTTTGTTTTGCTTCCACTACTCTTCCTCTGGTCTACCTCTTAATTCTTTGAAGGGGTGCCACCCAGAGCCAAGGTCACCGAAGGAGGAAGGAAATCCTGTACAGTTCTGGCCCAGCTGTCCTCGAGCTGCCGGACCCTGGGCAAGCCCTACCTTCCCCAGGCCTCACCTTCTTCATCTGTAATATGCAGATAGTAATACCTACCTGGCAGGCCTCATAGGGTTGATATGACAAATAAATAGAGGACATGAAAAACTACTGAAACTGAAACACAAGGGAAATTCAGTTGGCAGTAGTGTTGAGGCCCAATGTAGTTACAGAAGTGGCTTTGTCTGATTTAAACGTCCCAAGGGGGCACCTGGGTGGCTCAGTTGGTTAAGCGACTGCCTTCAGCTCAGATCATGGTCCTGGAGTACCGGAATCGAGTCCCACATCGGGCTCCCTGCTCAGCAGGGAGTCTGCTTCTCCCTCTGACTCTCCCCCCCCCATGCTCTCTCTCTCTCTCTCTCTCTTTCATTCTCTCTCTCAAATAAATAAATAAATAAAATCTTTACAAAAAATAAATAAATAAACGTCCCAAGGCTGGCCATTCCTTTGTCTTTGATCTGCTCCTCAGCTGGGCCCTGGAGCTCCTGGTTTATTTACCCTAATCTTTTTTTCTTCTCTCTGACCTTTTAGCTCATAATGACTATCTGCACAATTAACATAATAAAGCAAGTTAGTTAGGCTCTTTCAGGCCCCGGTAAACAAAGACTGGCTGCTATTACTTGAGGCCCAGTGCCGCAATCGGGACTGAGCTCTGAAAACCATCAATGTTATGCCCCACCCACCCCTGGAGCACGGAACAAGGGCTCCTTGTCCTTCGGGGACCAATGCTGTCCTGGTGACCTGGGCTTCTTACTTTCCCCTCCCAAGTGGGTGTCCCTCGAGTTCCCCATTCTAGTCTTGAGTCAGGGACAGGCGGGGCTCTGTAAGGAGAGAAAGGTAGGGGGCCGCGGGATCAGGCTCACAAAATACCAAAAATGTGGAGGCGAAAGGAAGCCAGAGATAAGGAAACCAATCAGACCATCCTGTCCCGGGTGTTGGAGGTGGGGTCTTGTTATGACAGCTACTTGTGGTCGACAAAAAATTACCTGACCCTAGAAAGGAAGGAAGCCATTAAAGGTGTTATCACTAATCCTTGCTCAGTGGTGATCTCAATAGAGACGTTAAGAGGATTTAAGTTCCCTGGGTACCTTCCGATGAAAGACCAACCTTAAAAGCCCCCAGTGGCAACCCTGTCGGGACCCCTCTCACTCCTGAAAGCTTGCTCTGTCTCCTCATTTAATTAACCTCTATCGCTTTACCCACACTCCTTTGTCCCCTAGATTCATTCTTGGGCTCCGTGAGACGAGAATCTCGCTCTCCCGCTTCAGTCTCACTGAGAGTCACAGAACTCTTGGCTCCACACTGCTTCTGCTCCCACCACGTTGGCAACAGCCAGGGTCAGGCTAGCAGCCAGAGTCAGACTGCAGGGTTCAGACCTTGGTGCCACCAGGTGCTTACTTCCGGCTGTTAGGTCACGTTCCTGTGCTTCCTTCTCATCTGTAGAATGGGCACACTGGCGCTTGCCTCAGAGGGCTACTACCAGATGAAAAGAGTGAGAGCACGTAAAGTGTTTCGGAGAGTGTAGGGCACCTAGGAGTCTTTGCTGACCGCTGTTCGGCTCCCGTGCCTTTGCCATCTCTGTGACCTCTCCACCCAGCCTGGGCTTTGATGACCTCTCTTTGTCTCTGTCTAACACAGGGTTTCCCTCCTGGATGGACAGTGCTCATGGGCCTCTGGCTTCCCTCTGGCCTGCCTAAACATGGCTGTCTTTGGCTACGAGGCACTGTCGCAAGACCCAAAGCAGGACACATTACGGTGAGGAGCCTCCTTCATGTGAGGAGGTGTGTGGCTCTGCAGACCCTGAGTCCCTCCTCCCTCCTTCCTCCTTGATAGCAGGCAGTCCTTCCTGAACCCTGAAGAGGAGGCAACCTCAGCCACAAGCATCTCCAGCAGGACATAGTCCACGGCTGGGTAAAGAAGGGTTCAGAGGATTATAATCAGAGAAAAATACAAGGGCACTTGGTTACTTTTTCATTAGTGGATGTTTCAGAAGTTTGTCCTGTACTCTCCTTGATTTAAAAATTCATTTCTCAAAGGCTGTGCTGGTCGTCAACCTTTTCCCATCCCAGCACCCTTGAGAGGCCCACTCCCATCAGGAACAGCCTCTGAGAATGTCAGGGAGTCTCAGGCTGGGGTGTGATTATCTCCAAGGGCACGGTTAGCTTGATAGGAAACAGCTTCTTCATTTTCCTCAGAGGGAAAGCATTTAAGAGCGTGTTTCCAAGGTTCAGCTGCTCGTCTAATAACAATAATAATTACCTTAATGTTCTTTAATAGGGGGTTAGTTAAACAAATTATGGTACATCCTTGGTACATGATGCAGCCATTAAATTAAATGAAGTAGAACAATACAGTGTACCTGTTTCTCCCGCTATCCGAAAGTAGAGTGTTCCTACGAAACGTGAAATGACATTCAGTGAAGAAGCGATTACCATTAATTTGTATAGAAAATTTTTTGATCATTCCCATACCCCCCCCCCCCAAATAAGCTCTTTTAGGCTCTTCTGATACCTTAGGACACGTCTTGCTCACCCATGCACAAAATAAATCACAGCTATGGCGGCTTGAGGCTGCGACACTGGGTGCAGTTCCCAGAGATGGCGCTTGGTGGCGCCACTCAGGACTGGGGGTGTGCTGCCTCCATGAGGACTGCTGCCAAAGAAACCCTAGAGGCTATTTTTGTTTTTCGTCTTTTTTCCTTAAAAGTGAAAATCCTCTTTGGATTTCTTTTGGTTAGCGAGAACAGGTACTGTAGGTCTTTCATAAAAGTGAAGTGGTGGTTTTGTGAGTGGTGCAGCTTGGGGTGGGGGCTTGCTGTGCCGGATTTTGGACCTGCAGGGCAGTGCCCAGTTGCATCTGGAATTAAAAACATGTCTCTGGATGCGAGCCAAAAGTGCATGTCCATACTGGCCACCTCTCCTGGGGAGGGAGAAAGGTCTGCCAGAGCAAGTTTCCTGGAACACCGTGGCAAAGCCACAGGGATACTGCAGGGATGAGGCTGAGGCTGGAATTACAATTTCTGGGAGAGGCACGGTTCAGAACTGGATGTTCCAAGTAGAGAGCAATTGTGTGAGTCACTAAATTGAGGAAGTCTCTGAGACTCCCTTGTGGAATCAGAGTAGGCTGGTTCAGGGCCAGCAAGCTGCTCGCCCACCAGCACTGCTTTGGGGCCTGAACATCTGGGAAACACCAGAAGAGACTACTTTCCACTGGAGAGATCTGCAGCGAGCTCTGTACTGGGGAGCAGAGACAAGGTTCGGGGAGGGCTTAGAACAGGCTACAGAAACAGCACAAGGATGAATAGGGAGATGCGTCTGTGTGAGCATTTTCAAGGCCCCACCCAAAGGAGGACTTGGCAGGAGGGCATTTCTGGGCAGCTTGCCCTCACTGCTCTGAAATGAGCATATGGCAGGGCGGGTAGCAACTGGGATGGGTATGTTGAATTTATAACCTTACAGCAGGAACTGGGGGAATGTTGATGTCTCCCAAAATTATTGCAGTGTGCCTTCTGCCTGGTACCCAAAGAACAAGGCGTGGGGATCCATGCATGCTCTCACTGAGCTCCTGATGCAATGACATGCAGCTAAAAATCAGTAAACCACGGCGTACTGGCCCTTATTGTTTCCCTGGGGTACCACCTAACGGGAGTGCCAATGCGCTGAGGAAGAAAGAGAAGGAGCGCTAGTAGCCAACCCAAGAAGCAGGAGTGACAAATGGAGCTCAGCTCTGAGAAGTCCAGGCAGGCCTCAGTCCAAGCCAGGACAGTTGTGGCTCTACACTTTGAGGACAGATCTCTGACTTTGCAGGTCTTGTGGGTGTAGACAAGCAGGTTCCGAGGCCCAGGACTCTCCAGCAACGGAAAGGAGTCTTTTTGCTTCTCAGGTAGCGGGAGAGTCAATAAATGACAGCGTTGTATTCTAGTCATTCACCCTCTGACATTTTACCCTGTGAATGAGATAACCCTAAAAACCCAGGGGGTTGGAAATGGCTTTGTATTAGGTGTCCATTGCTGAGTAACAAATTAGCCCAATAACTAGTAGCTTAAGACAATAATAATTTGTTATCTCTCAGTGTTTCTATGGCTCCGAAATTCAGACTCAGCGCTGTGGGGATGGCTCGTGTCTGCCCCACGATGTCTGGGGCCTTAGCTGGAATTATCAGGAGGCTCATCCCCTCACATGGCTAACTCTTGATGCTGACTGTAGGCTGAAGGCCCAAAAACTGACACATGGCCTCTCCATGTGGCCTGGGCTTCCTCAGAATATGGTGGCTAGGTACCAAGACAAGGGTCCTAAGAGAGAGAGCCAAGTAGACACTATATCCTTTATATGCGCTACCTTCAGAAGTCACAGAGTTTCACTTCACCATACTGCATTTATTAGAAGTCACTAACCCATATTTAAAGTAAGGATTAGGGGGCACCTGGGTGGCTTGGTCATTAAGCATCTGCCTTTGGCTCAGGTCATGATCCCAGGGTCCTGGGATCAAGCCCTGCATTGGGCTCCCTGCTTCGTGGGGAGCCTGCTTCTCCCTCTCCCACTCCCCCCGGCTTGTGTTCCCTCTCTCACTGTCTCTCTCTCTCTGTCAAATAAATAAAATCTTTAAAAAAATTTTTTTTTAAAAAGGAAGGATTAGGCTCCATTTTCTGTGGACCTATTTTAAAACTACCGTAAGACTTGGCAGGGCACCTGGGTGGTGCAGTTGGTTAAGTGTCCGTGATCTTATGGTTGTGAGATTGAGCCCTGTTGTTGGGCTCTGTGCTCGGTGCAGTGCCTGCTTGGGATTCTCTCTCTCCCTCTCCACTGCCCCTCTCTGCGTGCTTTCTCTCTCAAATGAATGAATAAATCTTTAAAAAAACCCAAAAACCCAAAAAACTATCGTAGTCCTCATAGTTACATGGATGATGACAAATAGAAACATTTAAAAGCTGTTGCTCCCCACATTCCCTTTTCCTCACCATAGCTAAGATGTTGACGCTCACAGGGGTAGAGACTAAAAGATGTCATTAAGTTTGGCTCTCATGGTGCCCTTCCATCCCCAGCCTAGTAATGAAGGATAGTTGGGAGAAAGGCAGGCAGGGACAAGGGGCCCCCGCCCTAAGAGGAAACCACCCTGAAAAGGATTTTACACCACCTGGAAGGAGCCCTCTGCCCTTTCGCAGGTGAACAACTACCTGATAGGTTGATGAGCCCATGGATAAAATCCTGATTGGGTGACAGGCACATGGAAGGCTAATCAGATTAAAACAGCCCACCAACAATCTCATAAAAACCCCTCGATTTAGAAACTCCCGATTGCAACCCTCTCGGGCCCCCTCCCTCTTTGGGAGCTTTGACCTATTGCTCAATAAACTTTGCTTTGCTGCCCACCACTCTTCGTCTGGTCTACCTCTTCATTCTTTGAAGTGGCGTGACCAAGAACCATGGGCACTGAAGGAAGAAGGAAATCCTTTAACACTAGTAACTGAGAAGGTGGGAAGAAGGATTCACTCAGGCTCTAGCTAGTAGTACCCACAGAATTCCCGTAGAGGAATTAAATATGGTCCTAAGAAGATCATGATGTGAGGAAGGAAGTTTTAGCCTGTAAAGGGGGGGATACTTCATAGGAGGCATCATTAGACATTGGATGTCTTTTTGAGAAGGTCCTAAAAGTCAACAGAGGGTGAGGGGGACTGGATAAAACCTATTAGCATTTGATCCTGGCCTCTGGAATAATCTAGCTATTTAAATTGCAAGCACCTAAACACAGCTTCTTAGCTTGTTTGAGCTTTAGTTTTCTCATCCATAAAATGTGAATGAGGACAACACCCATCTGGTAGTTTGCATGAGAATTAACTTAGATGAGACAGCTTTTCTTATGTGAGCAAAGGATCAAGAGAAAAAAAAGAGAAACCAGGACTCACGCTGAGGGAGTTTTTCTAGGGAATTTTGGAAAAACAAAATGCAGAATAGCTCAGGTATGTGAGCCAAGTGGATGGGAGAGAAAAGTAAGATTTTTCAGACAAATCTTTCATCTGGTTAAATAATGCAATTATGAGCTTGAGTTTATTTTTAACTTTTAGTTGTTGAGGTTTTTTTTTTTTGGTCAGGACACCACTCAGATTCTGGACCATCTGGAGACAGTCTTATATGTGTTACATATTTTATATATGTTACATATTTTTAACTAAAACTAAGGCTGTTGGTACAGCATTCTTACATTTGTGCAGGTTTTTGCATAGAAAATTTCTAGAAGAAATACGAGCAACCATTGACAGTAATTTTCTCTGGGCTGAGAGAGAGACTATTTTTCATTTTATATCCTTTGGTTCTACTAAATTTTTCTTCAACCTGGGTATGTACCACTTTTTCAACCTACCTAGCATAAATTAGGTGGTTTTATGTTTTGAAGAGTCATTTATTAACCATTAACTATCTGTGTTAGGAATTTTTTTTTAAGGAGGCTCCATGCCCAGTGTGGAGCCCAAAGTGGGGCTTGAACCCACAACCTTGAGATAGGACTTGAACTGAGATCAAGAATCAGATACTTAACCAACTGAACCACCCAGGCACCCCTGCGTTAGGAATTTTTATGTATTGTATCTGATCTTTCCAAAAACTTTTCAAGATTGGTTTCATTATATCCTATTTTATAGATAAGCAAATTCTATATAGAGAGATTTTTAAGAGAGAAAAATACTTTAAGGAATTGGCTTATGTGATTGTGGAAACTAGCAAATCCGAAATCCTTATGGCAGGCCAGCAGGTTGGAAATTGGGATAAAAGCGGAATTTGCAGTCTTGAGTCTGAATTCAGCATGGCAGTAGGCTAGAAACTCAGTCAAGGTTTCTATGCTGCAGTCCTGAGAAGAATTTCTTCTGGAAACCTCAGTCTTTGCTCATAAGGCCATCAGCTGATGGGATGATGCCCATCCACATTATGGAGTGCAATCTGCTTTAATCAAAGTGTACTGATTGTAAATGTTAATCACCTCTAAAAATATGTCTTAAAACTACATCTAGAATGGTGTTGACCAGACAACTGGACGTCATAGCCTCCCCAAGTTGACTCAAGATTAACCATCACAGTGAGTTGGACAAAATTTTACAGCTAGTAAGTGGATAGACCAGGAAGCTAGATATCTCTAGGGTCAAAGGCCAGAAGTGGGTGAGCAAACTGTACACAGAGAGTACACAGTTGGCCGGTTGTCTTGGATAGGGGGTGGGCCAATGAGAGGGTAAAGTTGCACTCCATAGAGATAATCTCTGGGCCAGAGGAGCTCTTCTAAGCTTCTAGACTGAGTTACAGTGCCAACTAACTATGGGATACTAGGCAAGTCACACCTCTTTGGGTCCATTTTGTTTATTATTTCTCTTCTGAAGGGAGGGATTGGAGTAGATGGTCTTTTAGGTTCTTTCAAGCCATACATGCTAATATTCAATGCTACAAAGAGGAAACACAAATTTATACTATAACACTGTATCACTACATACCCACCAGAATGGCTAAGCATAGGAAGACTGAAAATACCAAGTTTTGGAGAGAATGTGAAACAACTAGAACTCTCATAAATCAGCAGCGGGAGTACCTGTTGGCACAACTACTTAGACATTCACCAGGAGATACTGTAAGAGCTAACTGTATTCCTACTCTATCATCCAGCAATTACATTCCTGCATACCTCAGACCCAAAAGAGACAAGCACATTAGTCCCAAAAAGGCATGCATAAGAATGAGCATAGGAAAAAAAAAAAAAAAGCAAAAGTGGGGAGAAGTTAATTAAGTTTAAATGAAGTCATAAGGGGAGAACCTACTTCAATAGGACTAGTGTTCTTATAAGAAGAGGAAGAGATACCACACACACACAAAGGAAAGGCCATGTGAGGACTTAGGGAAAAGGCAACCAACCATCTACAAACCAGGAAGAGAAGGTTCATCAGAAAACCAATCCTGATGACACCTTGATCTTGGACTCCTAGCCTCCAGAACTGTGAGAAAATAAATTTCTGTTATTTAAACTAAAGGAGAAGAAAAGGAGAAGAGGAAGGAGAAGGGGAAGGGGTTAACAAAGTTACAACATACATATAGTGAAATTCACAAATTTTGCTGATTTTTTGCATATGAATAAACCTGTGTGATTACTACCCAACTCAAGAACATTTCCAGCATCCCAGCAGATTCCTTTGTGCCCATTCTCAGCCAATACTCCCCAAGGGCAACCACCGTTCTAACCTCTACCACTCCAGGTAAGTTTTACCTATTTTTAAACTTAGCATAAATGGAAGCTGGTATTTGGAGTCTGTTTTTTCCCCCACACTTAATAATACCTGAGATTTACCCATGTTGTTGCATGTAAACAGTAGTTGGTTCTTTTTTATTATGGTGTAATATTTCATTGTATAAATATGTCCCCCAATATTTATCCATTCTACTGATAAACATTGGGTTGTTTCCAGGTTTTAAGTGTTATAAATATATATGAGTAAAGCTTCTGTGCACATTCCTTTTCTCTCTTTTTTTAAGATTTTATTTATTTATTTGACAGAGAGAGAGAGGGAACACAAACAGGGGGTTGGGAGAGGGAGAAGCAGACTCTTCACTGAGCAGGGAGCCCGATGCAGGGTTTGATCTCAGGACCCTGGGATCATGACCTGAGCCGAAGGCAGACACTTAACCGACTGAGCCATGCAGGCACCCCAGTTGTTATTCTCTTGATGCAACTGAAGATTGGAGGCTTGGGGAAGGACCCCCAGCCAGAGTGGCTTCAGCTCAGAAGGCCAGCTCCCAGGTTCTGCTGCCCCGCTCTTATTTCAGGGCACTTGATCAACAGGAGGTGTGTTTGATTGTAGACAGCTCATTCCATTTCCCTCAAGAAATAGTATTTTCTTCTCTTGCCTGATGGGTTGATTACCTTTCAGACAGGATTAGTGGGGTTGATGCCATTAAGTAAAAAGTCATCTCTTTTGGAAACAGTCCAGAATGTCTGGATTCCATTTTTAAAAGCCTCAGATCCCATTAAGATGTAATAGAACTATGTGGATTCAGATTCAATGGGAGAAGACAGAACTCTGAGTACCAGCCGGCTCATGTGGACAACTGGGGAGTGGGAGGAGGAAGGTGGTAAATGAGGAAAATACAATTTGTCGGTAAGTTCAGAGAATTCTCAGCAACTCTCTTTCTCAAGAACAAGGGATCAGAAAATCAAATACTGTCCATCTGTCATGGACTGGCTAAATAAATTGCAGTACACCTATGCCATGAAATTATGTACATCCCATGAACTTAGAGTTACACCAGTGCCCTTGGGTGGGTTTCTACCAGCAAAGTACTTTAACTTTTCAAGTATCTAAAATATGATCTTATCATATAAAACAATGACAAACAACGTCCCCATTTCTGTACATGAGTACTTATGTCCATATGCCTGTATATGAATCTACATGTATAGAAAGAAACATACCAAGTTGTTAATATAGTTCCCCCGGAAGGATTTGGAGTGGTAGTGGGGACTGAAGAGGGTAGAGGAGAAAGGAGACCACAACAAACAACCAACAAGTATGATGTGATCACGTGTGTGTTTGTGTAAAAATGAATAAGGAGGCAGGAATTATACTACGTATTGTATCTCTGCAGTCGCTAGCCCTGACCCCAGCATTGCAAAGAACAGAGGAAGACTCTCCCTATCAGAGGCTTAATCTCCTTTTGGGGAAACAAGGCATAAGCCTATACAGCACTTGGTGAACGTGTCCACATAATTCAACATTCTCATTCTCTCGCTCCTGTATTCCTACCACTCTATCACACTGTTTATTTAACAAGCATTTCCTGAGCCCACACTAGGTTCTAGGCACAATCACTACTCAAAGGAACATTTCTAGTTGTGGAAAATATAATTAGAGATGGGTACATAGAGATGCTAAGACAATATTTATTGAATGGGGTTAAAGTAGCTATAATTTAGACAGAAAGAGGTGCTACGTAAGATTTTGTCATTATTGTCTTTGCAACCCATCACATCACACTCCAGTGAGACCTTACTACTTACCTAGTCTAACTTCCATCTTCTATATCTGGGGAAGCTGAGGCCCAGGGTAGGGTAGAGTTGCAATCCCAACCCACGGCTCAAGAACCAGTCTTGTTTCTTGCCACCATACTAGGAAGTCTTCAGGCAGAACTGAGAGCAGATAATGCCTGAGAGTGAAGCATTTGCCATTTTAGTCATCTTTCATATGAGGCAGCTAATATAATGGGGGAAACGTGGTGCTATGGGTTGATTTGTGTCCCCCCAAAAGATAGGTTCAAATCTTAGCTTCTGGAACCTGTGAATGTGACCTTATTTAGAAATAGAGTCTTTGCAGATATAATCAAGTCAAGATGAGATCATACAGGATGAGGGTGGTCTCTAAATCCAATATGCTGGTGTCCTTATAAGAAGAGGGACATTTGGGCACAGAGATACAGACGCAGGGGAGAAGGCCAAATGAAGATGGAGGCAGAGGTTGGAGTGCTGTATCAGTAAACCAAGGAGCACTAAGGTTTACTGGCAACCACCAGAAGCCAGAAGAGGCAAGCAAGGATTCTTCCTTAGAGCCTCAGAGGGAAATGGCCCTGCTGACACTGATTTCAGACTTAAACACCTTCCAGAACTGCAGAAGAATATATTTCTATTGTTTGAAGCCACCCAGTTTGTGGTACTTTGTTATTGCAGCCACAGGACAATAACACACATGGGTTGGAATTTGTTAGATATGGGGTAAAATCTGGTTTTTGTTACTTACAGGTTGGGTGATCGTGGGCAAGTCAACACACTGGATCCATGGATTTTTTTATCTGTACAACAGGACAATAGCAGAATCTCACCTGCTGTGAGGATTAAACCAGGTAATTTAGGTATGGCACCCAGCTTTCTGATCCCTTGGCTGAACTCTGAGAGAGGGAATGGACCAGGCTGGGCAGCAGGCTTGAAGCGCCTCTTCCCTCTTCCCCATGTGCAGTGAGGCTGGCCAATCCTTCATCTTTTCAGCTGTAATTAACCTGCAGTAGTGGCTGGCATGTTGTAGAATAATGATGCTGGTGGCTAACGTTTGTCCCTCTCTGACATCAATAACAACTTCACTCTTTGTCTAAAGAGTGACTGCTCTAGGGCGCCTGGGTGGCTCAGTTGGTTAAGCGACTGCCTTCGGCTCAGGTCATGATCCTGGAGTTCCGGGATCGAGTCCCACATCGGGCTCCCTGCTCAGCGGGGAGTCTGCTTCTCCCTCTGACCCTCTTCCCTCTCATGCTCTCTATCTCTCATTCTCTCTCAAATAAATAAATAAAATCTTTAAAAAAAAAAAAAGAGTGACTGCTCTAGAAATATTGGGTTCAAGCTGGTGAGAGAGGAGATTGGTTTGAGATAGAAGACCCTGGTTCTATTCCTGGCTTGGAGATATGCTCTGTGACTTTGGAATTTGCATCCCAGTGGAAAAACAATACCGCCTTCTGCCTAGTTTGTTTGTTTGTTTTGCAAGCCCTTTGAATAATGGGGCAAAAGAGTTAATAAAACCACAAACTGATTCAGCTATAAATACAGACGGAAATTTGGATTCACCTTCTAGAGTAGAAGAAAGACCAAATTCCCCCCATTTCTGTATGTATCTGTGAAATATTTTTTGAATAATCGCTAGGATCTGAGGACACAAAGCTGAATAAGGCAGAGTCCCCTGTGCCCAAGTCCTCACAATCTGATGTGGAAGACAGAATGTTGTAAGTTCATGGGCTCATGAGATCTTTCAGAAGCTGCGATCCTGCTGAAAAAGAGCTGGAGGTTTCTGGAGCTGAAGGTAGCAGGCAGGAGGTTCAGGGAAGGCCTTTTAGAGGAGAAAATCCTATGCCATTTTTCCATTGCTGGTTGTAAAAAGTGATTCTGGTCTCAGGGTTTCAAGAAGAGGTTATCACAATGGAGGTTGAAATCACCTCCAATTTACCCACAATATATGAAAAACCCTTTATCTCCCTCTGCTTTAAGCCTTCTTAAAAATGAGGTGCCTAGAAAACTTATGGCCACAGAAAAACCTGCACATGGATGCCTGAGATAACAGAAAAATATATATTGGTCTCTACCTCCCACCCCCTGCATTTCTGACATAGAACTCCTGAAACCCTTGACATTCTCTGGATGAAAAGGGCATGAGGAGCATCTTTCGTTTAATCTAACATTTGGTCTTTGATCCTGGTTCCTGACATAGGGCTTCTGAAAACCTGGCAAATTCCTGGATGATAGGAGTATTTTTGTCCTAATGACGTTCCTGGATGGTTCCTGGGGAGGAGGGAGAAGGGCTGAAAATGGAGTTTCTGATCCATCATGACTATATAAAATCCCAATATATTTTCGGGCTTGAGGAACTTCACGATGAGTGAACACATCCACACTGGGAGGGTGACACACCCCAGCTCCACAGGGACGGAAGCTCCTGTGCTTGGGATGCTCCCAGACCCCTGCACGTCTCTTCATCTGGCTGTTCATCTGTATCCTTTAACATATCTTCTGATAAACTGGTAAATATTAAGTGTTTCCTTGGGTTATGTAGCCACTCTAGCCAATTAATCAAACCTGAGGAGGGAATCATGCAAATCTCTGATGTGTAGTCAAATTGGACAGAAGTTGTGAGTAACCTGGGGACCTACTATTTGTGATTGGCATCTGAAGTGGGATGGAAACAGTCTTGTGGGACTGAGCCCTTAGCCTGTGGGATTGGACACTGTCACCAGGTAGAAGGTTTAGAAATGAGTTAAATTGTAGGACACGCGCCTGGTGTCATGGATGATGGCTTCATGTGGGGAAAAACCTCCACACATTTGGTGACCTGAAGTGTCAGAAGTGAAGTGTTCTCTGTGAAGGTAAAAGAGCCATACAATATAAAGATACAGTGCAGGGGAGGGAAGAGAGAGAGAAGCTGAATTTTTCCTGTTACAGGATGTGTGTAGCAGCTTTGTCCATAATTGCCAAAATGATGTCCTTCAGTGGGTGAATGAATCAGTTAACTGCGGTACATCCAGACAATGGAATATTTTTCAGTGCTAAAAAGAAATGAGCTAGTGGGGGCGCCTGGGTGGCTCAGTCGGTTAAGCAGCTGCCTTCAGCTCAGGTCATGATCCTGGCGTCCTGGGATTGATCCCCACATGGGGCTCCATGCTCAGCGGGGAGCCTGCTTCTCCTTCTCCCTTTGTGCCTCCCCGCCGCCAACGTGCTTGCTCACTCTCTCTCTCTCTCAGATAAATAAATAAAATCTTAAACAAACAAAAAAGAAATGAGCTATCAAACCATGAAAAGACATGAAGGAAATTTAAATGCATATTACTAAGTGGAAGAAGCCAATCTGAAAAGTCTATATGCTGTATGATTCCAACTGCATGATATTCTGGAAAAGGCAGAACTATAGAGACAGAAAAAAGATCAGCGGTGTCAGGAACTGGAGGGGAGGGGAGAATGAACAGGCAGAGCACAGAAGATCTTTAGGGCAGGGAAAGTATACTGTGTGATACCATCATGCTGGAAATATGTCATTACACATTTGTCCAAGCCCACAGAACATCCAACACCAGGAGTGAACCTAATGTCAACTATGGACACTGCATGATTTTGGTGCCTCAAATAGCCTCATTGATTTTAACCAACGTACCACTCTGGAGGGGCTGTTAATATGGGGGAGGTCATTTGTGAGTGCAGGTAGGTTTATATAGGAACTCTCTGTACTTTCGGCTCAATTCTGCTGCAAACCTAAAATTGCAAACTTAGAGTCTATTTTATTTTATTTATTTTTATTGTTTTAAAGATTTTATTTATCCATTCGACAGAGAGAGACACAGTGAGAGAGGGAACACAAGCAGGGGGAGGGGGAGAGGGAGAAGCAGGCTTCCTGTTGGAGCAGGAAGCCCGATGCGGGGCTTGATGCCAGGACCCTGGGATCATGACCTGAGCCGAAGGCAGATGCTCAACAACTGAGCCACTCAGGCGCCCCTAGAGTCTATTTTAAAAAAGAGAGAGAGAGAGATGCCAGTGCTTATCTCTTGATAAACTGAAGAATGCCTCTCTTAGCTCTCTCTTCTCTGATCACCAAACTGTCTCCTGTGAACAGTGGCCATTGGATGGGATTACCCTGACTGCCCGGTGGAGGGAAAGAGATGTCCATATGCAAGGGAAGAAGAAATGCTGACTGCAGTCTGGAGCCTGTTAGCTTGAAAACACCAAGGTGCTCTTCAGGAATCTTGTCTGACAAGGGGTCAGCAGGGGGCGCCCTCGGTAGCACGAGCACCCACCCCTGTATACTGTCGCGGAAAGAGGCGCGCCCATCTGTTTGTCAATGTCACCCCGAAATGAAAGTGCCTGGATGGTGGCAGAACCCCCTGCTGAGGTGAAAGGGTCAGTAATTCCAGGGCTGTGGGCTGGACGGCAAAAAGGGACCCAGCGATGAGGAAGGGGAAATGTTACAGTGGCCCCTTTCTTGAAGGCGGTGAAACCGGAGGGAAAGAGCGAGGCAGCTGTGGCCGGAGGGGGTTGTCCCCGCTCTTCCCCGCATCTTCCCCGCCTCCTTATCATTGATGGAGCTGTTGTGCTAAGCACTTCACATGCGTTTCTTAATCTTCCACTTAGAGTCTGAAGATGAACCCACTCTTAGGAGCTGTGCGATCCCGAACCTCTGTTCCCAATTGTGAAATGGGGACATTAGCACCTGCCCCAGACCACCTTCCTTCCTTTTTAATTTAATTTTTATTTTATTTTCCATAGTAAGCAGAATAACTTATTCCAAAGGAAGGCAGAGATAAGAAATTCATCCTGGGCGCCTGGGTGGCTCAGATGGTTAAGCGTCTGCCTTCGGCTCAGGTCATGATCCTAGGGTCCTGGGATCGAGTCCCGCATCGGGCTCCCTGCTCCTTGGGAGCCTGCTTCTCCCTCTGCTTCTCTCTCCCTCTGTCTCTCTCATGAATAAATGAATAAAATCTTAAAAAAAAAAAAAGAAATTCATCCTGAAAAAAATACTTTGGTGTAATTCTGTTGGGACAGACCTTCCCTCTGTGAACACGCCCTCCTGTTGACTGGCCCGCTGGAAGCTTAGTGTCTTGTGACAGTTTTTATTTATTTATTTTTAAAGATTTTATTTATTTATTTGACAGAGAGAGACACAGCAAGAGAGGGAACACAAGCAGGGGAGTGTGAGAGGGGAGAAGCAGGTTTCCTGTGGAGCAGGGAGGCCGATGAGGGGCTCTGTCCCAGGACCCCGGGACCATGACCTGAGCTGATTAACAACTGAGCCACCCAGGCGCCCCTTGTGACAGTTTTTAAACACTTCGCCGATTCCCATGTTGGGAGTAGGCAGGAGCCACCTTCAAATCCACAGATTTCAAGGCGAGAGTAACGTTATTTCTCAGAATAACACCTTCTATCTCAGAAGATTGCATACGCTTTTTGTGGAGTTGGCAGAATTTAGGTTAAGTAGGCACATAATTCATCAGAGTGTTAAAAAGGTGGCAGGAAAAAAATACCACACTGTGGACTAAGGTATTCAAATGTGGCGTGAATATTTAAGGCAGCTGGTCCCAGTGACTGAAGGCACTGCCAAGTGCAGGCTCCTCCTGGGGCAGCCCTCTGTGACTCCTGACACTTCTCCTCACCAGCTCCTGTCGCCCCCTTGCGGTCGATCGTACCTCTTGCGTGGCCTTCGGGGGAGAATTTAAAGAACTTAATGAGAACTTAAAGACCCACCATTTTGTATTTCCCTGATGCTGAGTGATGTTGAGCGTTTGTTTCATGTCTCTGTTGGCCATTTGTAGGTCTTCTTGGGGAAATGTCTGTTCATGTCTTCTGCCACAATGAGAGGCCACCTCACACCAGTCAGAATGGCTAAAATTAACAAGTCAGGAAACAACAGATGTTGGCGGGGATGCGGAGAAAGGGGAGCCCTCCTACACTGTTGGTGGGAATGCAAGCTGGTGCAGCCGCTCTAGAAAACAGTATGGAGGTTCCTCAAAAAGTTAAAAATAGAGCTTTCTGTGGCCCAGCAATTGTACTATTAGGTATTTATCCAAAGGATACAAACATAGTGAACCGAAGGGGCACGTGCACCCCAATGTTTATAGCTGCAATGTCTACAACAGCCAAACTGTGGAAAGAGCCCAGATGTCCATCGACAGATGAATGGATAAAGCAAATGTGGTATATGTATGCAATGGAATATTTCCCAGCCATCAAAAAGAATGAAATCTTGCCATTTGCAATGACGTGGATTGAACTAGAGGGTATTATGCTAAGCTAAATAAGTCAATCAGAGAAAGACAAATACCATATGATTTCACATGTATGTGGAATTTAAGAAACAGGGCAGAGAATCATAGGGAAAGAGAGGAAAAAATGAAAGAAGATGAAACCAGAGAGGGAGATAAACCATAAGAGATTCTTAATCTTAGGAAACAGAATGAGGGTTGCTGGAGGGGAGGGGGTTAAGAGGAAGGGATAATTGGGTGATGGGCATTAAGGAGGACAATTCATGTAATGGGCACTGGGCACATGCAACTGATAAACAGCTGGACACTTGATGTAAGGGGCACATGCAACTGATGAACCATTAAATCTACCCCTGAAACTAAAACACAAAGACCCACCATCTCAACATCTGCTCTGTGCCTGCCATTACACTAGAGCTCTAACACCTCATCTCACTGAACACACGGCTCCCACCAACTACACATGAGAGATTCAATTTTCCCATTTCACAGACAAGGAAACTGAGGATCAGAGAGTTTAGGTCTCTGAACTAGGACTCAAAGCCAGGCCCGTGGGTGCACTTTTAGGATCAATGGCCACAGTACAACAGGCTCTCAGACCGTTGGTCCCCTGCCCCTAAGCTCACAGGCCTGCTCTAAGAACCAATGACTGGGTATTTCTAAACAACAAAATGAAAGCAGGACTTTGTAAATGTAGGCAGCTTAAAAATGTACCTCTATTTTTTAAGTTGATGTTTTAAAACTAAGAAAACATCACAAGTTTTACGTTCTCGTGTATAGTCTTGTTTAGACTAGGATGACAAAAAATGTTCAACAAAACCATTGCTACAATTCCCCCAAATCGTTTATTTACAAGCATCCTCAAATATGTTTTTATGGTACTGATGCAGTTTTGAATGTCAGATGACAGTCTGCAGAAAATCAAAATAGAGTTTGTTGGGAAGAAAAAAAAACAACTAAACATCAACAGGACATCATTTCACCCACATGGGAGGTATTCAATAAAAAATACAAAGAATGCTTTTCTGGTTCTGGTGGTGGTCACCTGTGGCCTGTGTTCTCCGTCTGCCCTGCGTCCCCCCAGTGCTGCCTCCTCTGTGCACATCTGCACCGGTTCCTGGTTTCATTTCTTCAGTTCCCTCTCCGGTGGGCATTGATGCTGTTCAGTTGTGCCTTCCAGAAGCTGGGGATGAAGGACCCTAGGTTGGAGGAGAGGGCTGCAGGTGAGGTCCCCTGGCCAGGGCCAGCTTCGTGCACATGTGAGCCCGCGCCGTCACACAGGCCCCCATGGCTCCTAAGGGAGCCCCTGCTCTGGGATTCGATGCTCTTGCAGTTGCTGCCCTGAAATTCTTAGCCGTTTTGTCTTTCGGACAGTGGAGCTTCATCTCCTTCTCTGAGCCCCGGGGCTCTAGTCCCTACGTGGCCTGCCCCTCCCACCCCTGGCCCCCAGCCACTGCTGTCCTCTGCCCAGGGTGGCTCCTAGGTCACTTGGCATGGACTCGAGGGTCTAAGTACAGGCATGAGGAGGGTCAGGGTGGGGCCACATCTCATGGCACCTCAGGGTGGGGGTCAGCAGCTGTCCCCCTTCAGGGCTGGCTTTGGTGGCTTGGCCAGAACCTTCTGCCTCCCCTTGCTGGAGGTACAAGGTACAAGGTACAATACTCTGCATTCTTGTGCAGAGCCCGGAATCCCTGAGTGTCATGTGGCCTCTGATTGGAGATGGGAGCCAGCAGACTGTGGGAAAGGGAGCATGACTTCCCTGACCCAACAGACGCCCTGCAGTTTTATTTGGCATGGAGCCCACAAATGATGTAGCAGGCTTTCCCCCTGGCTACTTCTTCCTGTCCTTCAGTGAGCACCAGGGTCCCCAGGTTGCGTGTCATTCCCTCCCTGCCTCCCGGATGCCCCTCCCACTGTCCTCCTTTGCCACCTCCGGTCTCTTCAGAGCTCTATTTAGATGCCCCCTGGGCCGGCCCCACACTAGCCCCTGCTGGTGCCCCCATCCTGTCTCTGCCTTCTGCACTGAATGTGCCTGGGCCACCATCTGGCTTTTGAGCTTGTACTCCTGACCTCTCTGGGCCTCAGTTGCTTCTTTATAATGGGGGCAGAAAGGGTTGGCAAGCTCTTTTACCTCCAGCTTCCAGTCTCTAGTTGCACATGTGTGCGTCACCCCCCAGAGAGAGGATGGGGCCTGGAGTTCCTCTCATTTGTGCTCAGCGCGTCCATCGCCAGCATTTTTTTTTTTTTAAGATTTTTATTTATTTGACAGAAAGAGAGACAGAGAGAGAGGGAACACAAGCAGAAGGAGTAGGAGAGGGAGAAGCAGGCTTCCCGCTGAGCAGGGAGCCCGATGCGGGGCTCGATCCCAGGACCCTGGGATCATGACCTGAGCCGAAGGCAGACGCTTAACGACTGAGCCACTCAGGCGCCCCATCGCCAGCATTTGATACCCGCGCATGGAATTGGATTGTGGAAGTCTGCAAAACACCCGATTTCTTAGCTCTTTCGCACTCCTGCAGGGGGATCTCTTCAGCTGTGTGGCCCCGTGCAGCCTCGCGCTTTCATATCCATTGTGAGTCTCCCAGTTCTTCCCACTGTTCCCAGTGGACTGAGGCCATCACAGTGGAAAGCCTGGCTCAACCCAGAAGTGGCCTTTCCTGGCCATGTGTCCAGTGGAGGTCATTGCTCTCCCAACATGGGGGCCCCATGTGAGCTCCCCCATGCACTGGGAGCCTCCTACTCAAGTAGGGTGCACATTCGACCTTTCTCCCCAGTGCAAGTCAGCTGCTCTTGCCCTAGAAGGTCAGCTGCAGCCACTTGGCCAGACACTGCAGGGGACGAGAGTATGAAGCCAGGTGGCCAGTCTGGAGGTTCAGCCTTCAGATGTCAGCCCCGTTCCAGGGGGAGCAGCATGGGCCCTGATGCTCGGAAAAAAGTAAGAGACAAGCACCTCCTCCAAAGAGTGTGGATGCCAGAGACAGCTCAGGTTTGAACACATATGGTAGGGAAAGGAAGACCAACTCTACTCCCTTGCATTTCTCAAACTTTAGAGTGCAGGGGAACCTCTTAGGGAGATTCTTTGTCATCTGCCTCCCCAAACCTCACTCTCCAGCAAGTACAACTCAGCAGATCTGGGGTGGGGCCCTGGAATCTGGATTTGTAACAAGCACCTCTGCTGGCTCTGCTGTCCCCACCCACAGAGAGCAATTCCCCTGATCCCTGAGGAGAAGCCACCAGACTCCAGCTGTCCAGGCCACGGCCAGTGATCGGTGGGCCATCCACACACTGACCCGTGAGTGGTGAAGCTTGATCAAGCAACTGAGGCGAAATACCAGACAGAAAAGAAACTTGCCAGTTGGAGTAGGCCCTAATCTAGTAGGTCATGTGGATCCAGGGCTGGGGGAGCCAGGTTGGGCCATGTTAGGATGTTAAACAGAGAAGGCAAATGGACCAGATGGCGCAAGAGAGGCAAAGATGCTGAGAAAGAGAGAGTGCGGGAGAAGGGGGAAGGGGGGAAAGGGGGAGGGGGGAGAGGGAGCAGGGAGAGAGGGGGAAGGAGGGAGGGAGAGGAGGGAGAGGAATTGAGCGAGGGAGGGAGGGAGAGTGTTTTCTCTCCACCTCTGGCACTGCCTTCCTCCCCCGCCCCCACCTGCCCCCCTCTGAGACCTGAGGCCTCAGCCACATTTCCATGGGTTTCCGCGCCCTCTGTTCCTGGGGTGACTCAGTTTTGCTGCCAGAGGGCTGTCACGCACAGGGCAGGCACTGACCCACTGCAGGCAGGAGCAGGCCTGACTCCCTGGGAGTGGTGGGGAGCACCTGCCTTCCCCAGCTTGCGGGGGGGGGGGGGGGGGGAGGCGGAGAGAGGAGGAGAGGGGAGGGGGCCCTGGGCCCTGGGCCCTGGTGCCTCCCTGGGAGGTGTAGCAAGGTGCATTCTTAGTCCACATTTCCTCAGGTAGCTATCAGGAAAGGGATTACTGAATCTGAAGGTATGGATTTGTTCCAGGTTTTTGTTTTTTTTTTTAAGATTATTTACTTATTTATTTATTTATTTGAGAGAGAGAGTGAGAGAGAGAGAAAGCACATGAGATGGGGGGAGGTCAGGGGGAGAAGCAGACTCCCTGCCAAGCAGGGAGCCCGATGCGGGACTCGATCCAGGGACTCCAGGATCATGACCTGAGCCGAAGGCAGTCGCTTAACCAACTGAGCCACCCAGGCGCCCCGTGTTTCAGGTTTTCTTGCCTGTTGCCCCCCTATTATCCCGAAACCCCGATGGAGCACCTGCTCTGCGGGGAGGCACCAGGCCAGTGAAGGTCCCAGCTGGAGAGACTGCAGGTGATGGGAGTCAAGCAGGTGTGCAAGATACTGGGAATGCCTCTCAGCAGGGCCCAGCTGGCTCTCTGGAGGTTCTGTTTTCTTCAAAGAAAGCAGATCCCAGCTCGAGCTCTAACAATTCCAAGTGTTGTATCAATGCTAGTCAGGGGTTCCAGTTGCCAAGGCAGCTGACCTTTGAACAACATGGGTTTGAACAGCATGGGTCCACTTGCACGTGGATTTTTTTTTCAATAAATACGGTATGGTACCGCAAATGTTATTTTCTCTTCCTTATGATTTTCTTTTCTTTTTTTTTTTTAAAGATTTTATTTATTTGTTTGACAGAGAGAGATAAAGCGAAAGAGGGAACACAAACAGGGGCAGATGGAGAGGGAGAAGCAGGCTTCTTGCCGAGCAGGGAATCCGATGCGGGGCTCGATCCCAGGACCCTGGGCTCATGACCTGAGCCGAAGGCAGACTCTTAATGACTGAGCCACCCAGGTGCCCCCTTCCTTATGATTTTCTTAATAGCATTTTCTTAACTGACTGTTCCCAATAAGGCTTCTAGTCAACAGTAGGCTATCAGCAGTTCAGTTTTTAGGGAATCAAAAATTATATGTGGATTTTCAACTGCGCAGGAAGTCAGCAGCCCTAACCCCGTGTTGTTCCAGGGTCAACGGAAATTGAAACGGTTCTTGGTTTTCTGAAACAGGATGAAGATTTATTGGAGGGCATGGTCAGATGCATAATGGTATTGGAAGATGTCCAGGTCCTATTTCCTGGAGCCAGTGAATATGTCACCTTATGTGGAAAAATGGGCTTTGCAGATGTGAGTAAATTAAGGATCTTGAGATGGGGAGATTATCCTGGATTATCCGGGTGGGTCTGATGTAACCACAAGGGTCCTTCGAGGAGGGAAGCAGGTCAGAGTCAGAAAAAGAGATGTGACGTTGGAAGGGAAGGTCAGAAAGAGATTTGAAGGTGCTCTGCTGCTGGCTTTGAAGATAGATGAAGGGGCCATGAGTCAAGGAATGCAGGAGAAGGCCTTGTCTAGAAGCTGGGAAAGACAAGGAAATGGGTTCTCCCCAGAGCCTCCAGAAGGAACCAGTCTAGCCAACACCCTGAGTTGATCTCTGTCAGACTTTTTTTTTTTTTAAGATTTTATTTATTTATTTGACAGAGAGAGAGACACAGTGAGAGAGGGAACACAGCAGGGGGAGTGGGAGGGAGAAACAGGCTTCCCGCAGAGCAGGGAGCCTGATGTGGGGCATGGTCCCAGGACCCTGGTACCATGACCTGAGCCGAAGGCAGACGCTTAACGACTGAGCCACCCAGGCACCCCGATCCCTGTTAGACTTGTTTTAGACTTCTGACCTCCAGAGTGTTGTAAGATGGTCAGTTTGTGTTGTTTGAAGTCCCGACATTTGTGGTAAGTGGTTACAAAAGTGATAGGAAACCAACCCAGCAAGGAAGACGGCCACTCAGAGAACAGGAGGGCAGGCCAGGCCCAGCGACTCGGCGCTGGCCACTAGCTTTGTGGGCACCACCACCCCGGACACGTCCTGCTGCTGCCACCTCCTACCTCGTTTCACACCTTCATCTTCCCACCTATGATTCGGGTGGCAGCATTGACCTGGGGGGAGCGACCACCCCCGACTCAGGAGCCCCTTCCCCAGCTGCCAGGGCTGAGTGTGGAGAGTCCGACCTCCCTCAGCGTCCAGTCTCCAAGGTGCAGGGGTCCGTGCCTGCTAGCTATCTCAGGAGCACCCCCCCCCCCCCCCCCCCGCCCAGAGGAAAGTGTTCAGATGACAGCTAGCCAGAATGACAAATTACCACCAGAGCGGCTTTGGGCCACTCAGCACACTTCTCTGGGCCTTTGTGTTTTAAGATGGAGAGTTACCATTTCTCTAAGTTCCCTTCCAGTCCTTGCACTGAATAAATATTTATTAATTGGTGAGGCAGGGGGTGGCCAGGGGTGGAATGGAACCTTTTGTTTATTGCCATGAGATTCTGCACGTGGTCCTGGCACAGGGCGCCCGCCTGCTTGCACCGGCCCCAGCCACAGCAGGCATAGAATTCATACACTCCTGGTTTGCACAAACCTGGGTCTTTCCCTGTGTGAACCCAAGCAAAGTTGGATTCCTATGTCAAGACTGGGATGGAGAAAAGGGAGCCTGTAGCTCTCTGTGGACCACAGAAAGTCCTGGATGCTAGTCCCCTCCAGCTTAGCTAAGAGCAGCACATTCGACAGCCATAGAGGCGGCAGGACAAGGGACACACCACACCTGTACTCCTCTGCCCCAGCAGCTTTGGGAAACGTGGGGAAAGGACACCCCGAGCACTGTACCCCTGGCGGAAAGCCATCCTGAGCATCAAGAATGTAGCGTGGGGCGCCTGGGTGGCTCAGTTGGTTAAGTGACTGCCTTCGGCTCAGGTCATGATCCTGGAGTCCCTGGATCGAGTCCTGCATCGGGCTCCTTGCTCAGCAGGGAGTCTGCTTCTTCCTCTGACCCTCTTCCCTCTCATGCTCTCTATCTCTCATTCTCTCTCTCTCAAATAAATAAATAAAATCTTTAAAAAAAAAAAGAATGTAGCGTGGTTCCCCACTCTGTTCTCGGGCAGGGATGCAGCTGGAGGCCCAAACCCCAGCATGTGCCCAAGAACACAGGACTGATTTATTTTTTTTTTTAATATTTATTTATTTGAGAGAGCGCGAGAGAGCACGAGAGGGGGAAGGGCCAGAGGGAGAAGCAGGCTCCCCCATTGAGCAGGGAGCCCCATGTGGGGCTGGATCCCTGGGACTCCTGGATCATGACCTGAGCCAAAGGCAGACGCTTAATGACTGAGCCACCCAGGCGCCCCAGGGCTGATCTAAACATATCCAAAAAAGAGTGAAAGGTAAAAAGAACCTCCGTTATCTGTCACCCAAATTCAACAATCATCAGAAATGTTCCACCCCTGCTTCATTTATCCCTTTTTCCTTTTTTTCTCTTTGCCAAAATATTTTAACACAAATCCCCAGCACTGTGTCATTTTGGAATGTATCTCAAAAATGAGAAATTTTCCTACAGAACTCCGATGTCACTGTCACACCTACCAAAATGAGCTGTAATTCCCTGATGATCCAATATCTAGTGTCTAACTCAGATTTCCCCATTTATCTAAAAGGTATCTCCTCAAAGATGGTTTATTCTAATCAGGATGTAGCCTACACCTTGCACTGGATATTCTTTTTTTTTTTCTTTTTAAAGATTTTATTTATTTGAGAAAGAGAGAATGAGAGACAGAGAACACGAGAGGGAAGAGGGTCAGAGGGAGAAGCAGACTCTCTGCTGAGCAGGGAGCCTGATGCGGAACTCGATCCCTGGACTCCAGGATCATGACCTGAGCCGAAGGCAGTCGCTTAACCGACTGAGCCACCCAGGCACCCTGGATATTCTGTCTTTTATTTCTCTTATAACCTAGCAATCCATTCTCCCCTCTTCTTCACTCCTATTTTTTCTCCATGCTATTGACTTTCTGCAGAAATTGGGCCAATATCAATCTATCCCATAGAATAGATAACCCCGGGTGTTGAAGACTGAAAGACGGGGGGGGGAGGGGGGGCACGCTGTTATAGAAGAAGTTCAGCCTTTGTAGCGTGTCTAGGTATCAACACCTGGACCTGGCATTTGTGTGTCTTTGAGCCCCTCACTATATCCAGTGGGTCTGATCAGAGAGGCAGAACCTCTATGAGTGATATGAAATAAAGGTATTTGGGGGGATTATATCTTGTGCAATTGTGGATGCTGGTTGAGCAGTCTACATAAAGTGGTTATTCCTGCATCAGGTGTTGGGCCTGCAGTCCCTAGGGCTGGCAGGTGGGAAGGGAAGATTGACCTGGAGTGGGGGGAAAACGACAAACCAGAACCCACAGAGACAGGTGGGGACCCTTGGAGAGAAACTGGAGCTTGCATTTGCCTTGCTTCCTTTCAGTGACGCAGGTGACATGCAGAATTGGTTGGTGGCCCACTGAGCCGCACACACAGCTGGCTCGGATTTGGAGAAGCAGAAGACAGCCTGGCGGGAGCAGGAGTGTGGGGCCTCAGCTGTGCCCCCCACTGAGGAGGGGAGCCAGGCGCCAGGCAGCCTGCACAGGGGGGACACTGAGAGAGCAAGGAGGGCCTTTTATACAAACAGATTTCCCTCCCGAGAAAACATTTTTAAATTCTGACAAGAAAACGTGAAAAATATAGAAAAGATTACATAAGGAAGCAAGTAAACAAAACCATAATTAAATAATCCATAAATAGGTACTATGCATATTTAGGGTTTGGTCTTTTTTCTCATATATTACACACACACATATATAAGCATCCACATTATATACAGTTTCACAGTTGTTAATTTTTTATACAGTTATGAATCCCACTTTTTTCTATTCACGTGATTCTTGTATATTCCCAGTCATCAAAATTCTTGGGAACATTACCTTTATTGGGTATCATTGTCCCCCCATAAAGCTGAACCATAATTTTTTAACCACATCCTTGCTGTTGAACATTTATGCTACTTTCATTGAACATTTATGCTACTTTGCTGAACATTATGTAATCTTAAGGAGCAATGTCCGGAACATTTGTGTGGCCCTGTGTTCGTATCCCTGAATATGTCCTCAGGAGGATGGAATTCCTGGTTAAAGAGCACCAACATTTAAAGTTTTATCCACAAACAAACCATGACTTGAACATCTAGAAAAAAAAAAAAAAGCCAGAGAAAGAAAACATTTCTTTTCCACTCTCAACCTGCAAGCCAGGAATGCATCCAATTTTGCTTATTTGGCTGGTACTGGGTCAGAAATGAATAGTTGCTCAGTAATACCCAGCTCCGCTTCTTAAGTAATTAAGGCACAACCCCAAGGCAGCGATGAGCATGCAGCTCAGGGCCTCTCCAGACCAAATTGCTCCCAGCACAGCCACTGTTGTAAACCTGGCTCCCCAACACCCTCCCCATAGGAGCCCTCCAGGGGGAATCCATGTTCCTGAGGCCCGTGCATGTGAGGCTTGCTCTTGGCCCAAATCCAGAACAAGGAAAGGGAAACTGCATCTGAGTCAAGGTGAGCCTGTCTGGTGGGAGGTCCCCGGCTATGGGAAGGAAGGGCATGCACAGCCGTGAGCCAAGTGTGGTGCTGAAGGAGAACAAATGTTTGTTCACGGGTACCTTGTCCTATAGAACAGATTACCCTGAGTATCAACAATTAAAAGAGGAGGGGCCCACTGGGAGAGTGTGGGGTGGGGGCCCTGCTGGGGATGCCCGTCTAGCTATGGCTCACAGGGATTTCTGGGAGAGCAACTAATCCCCTCGCTCCTCCAACCCTCCATATCTGGCCCCAGCCCAGTGTGCTGGCTGCTTTGTTACTCTGGAACACTCCGGCTCTTCCCTCAGAGAAACAACTTGACAAGAACACCAGAAAGAAGGCTTGAGATTCTATATCACTTTCTAGATAGACCTGGTCCCCAGACAGAGGAAGGACAAGGCACTGGCTCAGAGCTGGGGACGAGGAGGAGGTAACTGGCCTGTTACCTGTACAGAGTGTCCTATATCCAGGGGCTATGTCATCCACTCCTTCTGGAAGGTCTCCAGTGAGCAGAGGAGCTGCCAGGGACCTGCCCTGCGGGTGCCTGCGCCTTGGCAGATCTGCCCCAAGTTCCCCCTGGGAGCTTGGCTGAGCGTTCCCACTGCCCCAGCACGGGCAGCCCTGAGGTTGCCTTTAAAGGCTCTGGATGGAGCCCAGCCACCTCAGATGGGACCACAGAGGACCAGCCACGCACCCGAGAGCTCCTTCCTGGCCCGCCTGGGAAACATCTCATTTTCTATTTGCAGAATCACAGATGTTGACTTTTGATCTCTTCCTCTCTCCCTCTGGGCCTCAGATCAGTGATGATAGCTATTTCCTTTCTTTTTTCTGTTCCCTATAGACAGAAAAACCCAGGAGGGCTCAGAAAGGTTGTTCAAATATTGGAAGAGTTACATACTGGCTACTGGGGCGAGTAAGAAAAGATCAAGCCTCTCCATGTGAGGCCGGGGGCGGTCTTCAGAAGACGGGAAGTGGGCACCCTTCAAGGCAGTGCTTCTTAACCTTTGGTGTGTTTGTCAATCTCCCAGGAATCTTGCGATGATGCAGATTCAGATCAGTAGTTCTAGGGACCAGCAGATGAGGTCCATGCTGCTGGTTCAGGACTATACTTAGAGAAACAGGTGTCAAGGGGCTTCCTGCTCCTACCTTGCTCTAGTCCTGAAGTGCCGTGATCAGCAGATCCTCTCTGCCAACTTCATGCAGCTGGGTGTGCGCAGGTAAGGCGCTGGCCATGCAAGCTGCTCTTAGCAGATACTTCAATATAACCAAAACCCACATTTAGATTTATATCGCTTCTACCCCATTTAAACATAAGGGCATTCAGATATACACAGATTTCCAAGGAAGGTGTCTGTGGACCAGGATCTGCCCCAACAGGTCATACAGAGACTCTTACTGGAAGGTGGGGGTCTTCTTTCTCTTACTCTATTCCATCCCTAGCCTTATTTGTCCCCCTTTAAAAAATACTCAGCTCAAGCACTATATTATATGGCATCTTTTGCCATTCCACGAGTGGGCAAGTCTCTGAATACCCGATGAAAATTACCTTTTTCCCTTTTATATTTCCTAGCTCCTTTTTAAAAATTTTAAGTTCCATATATTTTGTGTACATGGGCTCTACTTTAAGAAAATGCATTACAAGATAACTCAAACATAATACAATGGATAATTATCATGCATTAGAAAGTGATTCTCAGCTTTATAAAAGGATTCACTGCATCCTGCCTTCAGGAAATGAGTTCTCTCTGGGCATTTAAACTTTGAAAATCTTGCTATCAAGATTCCGATTTAATTGGTCCAAGTAGGGACTAGGGCACTAATATTTTTTTTTTAAACCTCCCAAGGTAATTTTAATGCACGTCCAGGTTTGAGGGCTACTAGACTGAATGATATCAGGTTTCTAACTTCAAATGACTCAGATGACTTGCTGGCCATTTAAATGCAACAAGCATTTCTGTGCACCTGCTGTATACCAGGCACTCTGTGAGGCTCCAGAGACATGAGGAAATCAGTCCCAGGTCCTACCCTGAAGGCACCGACTATCTAGCAGGGGAGATAAAACATGCAGAATTGATTTCATCTAGAGGCCCCACAAGTAGCAAAACAGGGAAACGTTGCTGTAAACACCAATAGAAGGAGAGGCAAGAGTGGGGGGACCTGGTCCTCCATGGTCATTCCTTTCCCTCCCCCTTCCTCCCGGAAGGTCTGAACTCAGGTTCCATAAGAACGCGGGGAACTGTGTAGCCTTCCGGACTGGGTGACTTCTTATGGTTCCCATAAGGGGCCAAGGCTGAGAATGAGATGATTTTCAGCATCTCCTCCGCCAGACTGTCGAATGATGGCCGCGCCGTCTTCTCCATTGTCCTCTTACTCGTTTTCTGGACGCTTCTCCAACCTCCGGCTTTGGGTGCTCTTCTTCCCAGATGGCTTCAACTCGTCCCCTCCCTGCTCTCCATCCTTCACCCCATCCAGGCTTGCCTGTCCCCAGATTACCTGTCAGCGATGGCAGTCCCGTGCTGTGGGCGCCAAGGTATGGACTCCACACGGAGCTATGAATGGCCAAGAGACCCACTCAGGAACTCCTGCTTTGTAAGGCAGGAGTCTATTACTCCAAAAGCCACTCCATAGCGGGGAAATCCAGAACGAGATATTTTAATAAAGGCAAAACCAGGTAGCCCCCAATTTAATTCACCAAAGGAGAAAGCAAATGGATTTTTGGCAGAACACCGCACAGGCCCCAGGCCTGCCCTTTGACCTCACTTCTGGGCCTCAGCACGTGTAGTCAAGGATGGGTCCCACAGTACCTGCTCCCAGGCAGAGCTGCTCAAAGAGGAAATGGACTGCTTCGTGAGAGAGGCGAGTGTTGCTCTGGAAACCTTTTCCCAGGGGATATGAGGTGAGGTTTTGGAACAGGAGTATTTGAGCAATGCTTGGGGTGTTGGCGACTTCTAACGAGCCTTGCAGGGAACCTCTGAAACCTGCTTTGTGGCCTGCCTTTCACTGCCTTCCAATTCTACGGTTCTTTGAATTACTTGACTTGAGTTCAGTGCAAGTACAGGGGCGGCAACAGTTCTGCAGAGCCCGGAGGATGAGCCGATAGAACCTGGGACTTTCCTCGAGCCCCGCTCCAGGACCCTCAGGTATGTCCCACCGCTCAACCCTCACAGCCCCTCCCATGTGTAGACAGCATTCCCACTTTACAATTAAGGAAACTGAGGCTGAAAGATTTGCCCAATACCCCACAGAAGACAAGTGGTTTGAGTCCAGGTTTCCTGACTTTCCATCTGAGGCTCATAGTATGATATCATGATGTGTAATCTGTTCAGACACAGTAAAAACTGAAAAATTCCCCGGAGTATTTACCTTTAAGAAAGAAAATGAGCTCAATGAAGTGGATTTGGTGGAATTTAGCAATGGGTTAGCTGCCAGGGCAATGCTCATGAGTCACCAGGAGGCGGCAGAAGCCTGCCATTCTCGAGGCTTCCATCCTTTTAAAGCCCAGGTTGGCCTCAGAAGTAAGTAGAGTAAGACGTTATCATGGGGAGAGAACGCAGAGGAAACGCGGGGCTGCTGGAAAGGCCAGTTTCAGGCAGCGTGCACCTGAGAGCCAGGGGCATGGAAAGAAAAGCCCTCCCCTCTGTGGCCTGCCTCCAGAAGGTGGGAGGGTGCCCCCAGAAGGCCTACAGCAGCACAGGATTTGAATACAAACGATCTAAAACTTGGGTCATCCGTCTGCCATGTCATCTTTCCCGTGCCCTCCCTCCTCTCTCTGCCTGCTCCCACATCAAGGAAAAGTAGATCCTAACAACCTCTTCACAGGACTATTGGAATGGTTGGGTAAAAGCACTTTGCAAACTATAACGTGCCTTGCAAGTTGCACACAGGTTAGTTGAGGTGAGTTCGCAGTCAGCTCCCCTAAAATCGTCTCTCACTAGCATGTGAGCTGGTGACATGGTGACCCTGTGGACGCCTGTGCTGGGGAGCTGGGGGAGGGGCGCCAGCTGGCCCTGAGGGGATGAGCAGAGGGAGAGGGGGATGCCACTGCCTCCAGTCTCTGGTAGGGGTCGCCCTACCAGAGCTTCGGACACTCCAGCCCAGTGTGGTGTGCCTCCGGTGGGCTCTCTGCCCCCTGGGGTCCTTTGTCCTCAGGGGAAAGCCCTGAACCTCCCTGGGCAGCAGCTGAGAAGCATGAGGGTCAACGATGTGACCCAGCTCCCTCTGCCCCAGGGACCATGGGCAGAGTCCCCTCCAGGCCACACAGCTCAGAACTGAAAGGCAAGAGGGAGACCACAGAGCCCAAAGCCTTCTGGCTGCTCACCGGAACCGGCAGTCATCACAGGAACAACCCTTCATGCTTCTGCCCAGGGGCGCAACTTCAGGTCACATTCATGGTTTTATTTATCAGGCTAACAATCCTGAGAGGCAGGTAGGACAGATTTGCCTTTAACCCCATTTTTTAAGATGAAGAAATGTTGCCAGCTTAACTGATTTGTCCAAAATCATACAGTGGTTAAAAAACAAACTCAGAATCTGGTCTTAGGGCCCTAGAGACACCACCGGGCCCTAATGTTTCCACCAACAGACATCTCGCATCCCTCTCCATCTGATCTTTCTTTCTTTTTAAATTTCTGGTATAGAAATGTCAGGTCATCATTCTCAACTTACGATGTGTCACCATTATCAAGCTGTGCAAAGACCCTCTCTGGCTGGTTTAATTTCTTCCATTTTGTCTTCGCATCGTTCCCAATTTGCATTCCCACTCCTCCACACTCCTTCTTAGCCCCCAAATCGGCACTCCCTCCAATTTGGTTGGTTGGGTGATTAGTTCGTTCGTTCATTCATTCATTCATTCATTCATTTGGAAGCTAGAGCCAGATACATTTCTGACCACTACTATGTTTGTGATGCTTTCAACAAGTGTTTCTTTTTTGGTATTGTTCTTTTCAACCCATGAACCCTAACCTCTGGTCCTTCTTCTGCTATATTCCTAGTGATTTATAAGCGTTCCCCACTCCTGCCATCCTGAAATATATAACTTGTTACTTTACCTATTTCATTTGCTTTATTCTTACTGCTTCTGATTTGTTTTATATTACTCTGGATCTTAATTCTCGCCTTGGAGGTGTTTCCTGGCTCATTTTGTATGATTTGCTTATTTACTGTACATGCTTTTGACTCCTGCGTCCAATGCAGTGATGGTGATGTTCAGAATCAGTCACTTTAGGTCAGTCCTCAGTCATCACCTAAAAGTCCAAGTTAACTCCTTATAACACTGACAGTAAATCATTGACACTCTTGCTTTGGCCCTCTTGTCTTGATCCTCTATACAAGTTTTACATATTCTAATAGTTGAATAATAGACCAGTGATGTCCAATGGAACAATCCATAAAATGGAAATGTTCTGTATTTTTGTGCCGTTCAATATGGTAGCCGCTGGTGACATGTGGCTATTAAGAGTTGCAATGTGGCTTGTGTGACAGAGGAGCTAAATTTTATATTTAATTAATTTAAAATAAAATTGAAATATACTCATGTGGCTAGTGGTTGCCAACTGGACAGTGCAGATCTACTGTATTTCTACCCACGATGTGGTGCCCAGACCAGCAGCATTGCCATCCCTCGGGAGCATGTTAGAAGCATGTGCAGAATACCAGGCACATCTAGTTCTACTGAATTAGATCTGCATTTTAAGAAGCTCTCCAGGTGGGGGCGCCTGGGTGGCTCAGTCGTTAAGCGTCTGCCTTCGGCTCGGGTGGTGATCCCCGGGGTCCTGGGACGGAGCCCCGCATCGGGCTCCCTGCTCAGCAGGAAGCCTGCTTCTCCCTCTCCCGCTCCCCCTGCTTGTGTTCTCTCTCTCGCTGTGTCTCTCTGTCAAATAAATAAAATCTTTAAAAAAAAAAAAAGATCTCCAGGTGATTTCTATGCACACTCAAGTCCCCCCCCACCCAATTTATTGAGATATAATGGACATAATAACATTGTGTAAGTTTAAGTTGTACAGGAGTATTGATTTGATACACTTATATATTGCAAAATGATTACCACCATAGTGTTAGCTAACAGATCCCTCATATCGCATAATTACCATCTCTTTTTTTTGTGGGGAAAACATTTAAATTTTACTCTCTTAGCAACTTCCAAGTATATAATACAGAATTATTAACTATAATCACCATGCTGCAGATTCCCCGGGACTGACTTACTCATCTTGTGACTGGAAGTTTATACTCTTTTACCAACATTTACCCATTTCCCCCACCCTCCAGCCCCTGGTAAACACCATTAGTCTATTTCCATGAGTTAGCTTTTGTAGATTTTGCATATAAGTGGTATAATACAGTGTTTGTCCTTCTCTCTTTGACTTGTTTCACTTAGCATAAGGTGCTCAAGTTCCATCTGTGTTGTCACAAATGGCAGGATGTCCTTCTTTCTCATTGCTGAATAATATTCCGTGTGTGTGTGTGTGTGTGTGTGTGTGTGTGTGTGTGTGTACATATATATACCACATCTTCTTTATCCAGGTGCCCCCAAATTGTACACTTTAAAAATATTTTCTATTTTAACATACTTTCCGTTGCTGATGTAGAGGAAAGATATCATCTTTATAATATTATCTTTATTCAGCAAACTGGCTGAGCTTTCGTATTACTACTAATAATTTGTTGATTATGTTCTGTTTTCAGTGTGGTCAGTCATAGTTCTCCTCCTTCCTCTAGCTCTTCTTTCTTCTGATTATATTGCTGTGGCTAAGCCTCCAGTACTGGGCTAGTCCACAGCAGTGAGAGCAGGCACCTGGGCTGGCAGGGATGCATTTAAACTTTCTCCATACACCGTATTTGCTATAGATACTCAATAAATAGTCTTCATCAAGTTGAGAAAATATACATTTACTCTAGTTTTGTGAGATATATTTTTTTAATTCAAAGGTCAGTCCTCAGTCATCAAAAAGAGGTGTTCATCAAATGCTTGAAATGCATGAAATTTTTCTCCTTTAGCTCATTAATGGTAAAAACTACCTTAAATTTTTTTTTATTAAAGATTTTATTTGTTTACTTGACAGAGAGAGAGAGAGAACAAGAGCAGGAACACAAGCAGGTGGAGTGGGAGAGGGAGAAGCAGGCTTCCCGCCGAGCAGGGAGCCCCATGTGGGGCTCGATCCCAGGACCCTGGGCTCATGACAGGAGCCGAAGGCAGACGCCTAACGACTGAGCCACCCGGGCGCCCCTACCTTAATAGTATTTTTTCCTCAAATTAAAGTTTCCCATATTCTAGGATAAACCTTAGTTGGTCATAACTCTTTAAATACATGGTGGGATACAGTTAACGAATATTTTATTTATAATTTTCATATCTAGATTCAAATATGAAATAGCATGATCGTTTTTTTGTTTGTTTTTACAAAACTTATCTGACTTTGTAATAAAGGCTACACCAATCTTATAACAAAGGAGAAACCGATTTCTAGTTTCTAGAACAATTTATATATCTCATGTGATTATCTCCTCCTTAGAAGTGGGTGGAACTTTTCTGTAAAACCATCTGAGCCTAGGGCTTTTCAGGAAGAGGGAGGTCTTTGATTGTGTTGTAATTCTTAACTGGGTCCTTGCAATTCAGTGCGCTATTTATTCTTATTCTAATTTTGGAAATCACATTTTGCCAAAATCATATCAATTTTATTGTCTCCTAATTACAATTCTTCATAATATTGTTAGTCTTAAAACTTTCTGTTGTGTTTGTGGTTTCTTTCAGTGTTTATTACTTGTTTATCTTCTCTTTCTTTCCCCCATTAATTTTGTCATGTATTTGTATATTTTATAATCTTTTCAAAAACACCAGCTAGTTTAATGTCTTGTTGCTCCAGTCTACTTCTCTGATTTTTGACCTTAGCTATATGTTTTCTTCCCTTCCTTCCTTCCTTTTCTCCTCCTCCTCCATCTTCCTCTTTTTCCTGTTCTTCTTCCTCTTCTTCCTTCCCCCCCCCCCCCCCCCCCCCGCCTCCACTTCTCCTCCTCCTCTTCTTCTTCTTCTTCAGGTTTGTTCTGGAGCCTTTATCTAGCTTCCTTCCTGCACTAAAAAATTAGCTCCAAGAATGTTTCAAAAAGGGGTTTTTGGTTAAGCTATCTGAAGCCTCATATACCTGATATTATTTTTATTTTATTCACATTTAAATAGTATTTTAGCTGGATATAAAATTCTAGATTTGAATTATTTTTCCATCAACACTTTAAAATATTACTTCATTGTCTGTGTCCAGTTCTGTTATTGGGGTTTCATGTCATGCTGATTCTTTTTCCTTTTTCCTTATTTTTTTTTACAGATTTATTAATTCACTTGGGGGGCGTTGGGAGGAGCAGAGGGGTAGGGAGAGAGAGTCCCAAGCAGACTCTGCACAGAGTGCGGAGCCTGACTCGTGGCTCGGTCCCACCACCCTGAGATCACAACCTGAGCCGAAGCCAAGAGTCAGGTGCTTGGGCTCCTGGGTGGCTCAGTTGGTTAAGCGACTGCCTTCGGCTCAGGTCATGATCCTGGAGTCCTGGGATCAAGTCCTGCATTGGGCTCCCTACTCAGCAGGGAGTCTGCTTCTCCCTCTGACCCTCTTCCCTCTCATGCTCTCTATCTCTCATTCTCTCTCTCTGAAATAAATAAATAAAATCTTTAAAAAAAAAAAGAGTCGGGTGCTTAACCAACTGAACCACCCAGGTACCCCAATTCTTTTTCTTTTTTAATTGATCTACTTTTTCTTTATAGATGTTTTGAGAATTTTCTCTGTGTCATTAAGGTTCTTAAATTTCACTACAACATATCCAGCTGTGAGTTCCTTTTTTATTTATCTTGTTTAACACTCTGTCCTTTCAATCTGAAGTTTTATATTTTCTTTATTTCTAAGAAAGTCTCAGTCATTATACCTTCAAATATATCCTCTCTCCATAACTTATTTTCCCATTCTGGCTCCAGAGTCTGATCCTAATCACTGCACTACCCTCCCTCTCTGAAGAGTCAACATTTTGTTGCCCTTTTCTGTTTAGGTACTGCCTGCCCCCACCACACGGTGGGAGGCAATGATAGGGTCCGATTTTCTGTCTGTAATCCTAGTGCATCAGTGCCCACTGTGTGTTAAATGAATGAATGAATGAATGAATGAATGAACTAAGAGAATGGAGGAGTGGGAGAGGCCGTAGAGCCAGAGCATGAGGTGCCCTGGGGCCAGGGCAGCAATCAAGATTCATGACAATACCACGTGCCCACACCCAGATGCATGACCTCTAAAGGGGGGCAGCCCGTTTGTCAGATCCCTCCCTGTGGGAATGCACTTGGGGCAGCCAGCCTGGCCCAGCCATGCTCTGAGATAACGACTGCCATATCCACAGCCAATTCTGGCCTCGAGCTCTATTCTGACAGTGGTGGGGATCCCGAGGTGAAATTGGCCTGACTTTTTCCTGTCCAGCTTGGGACCTATGGCAAGTTGTCCTGCTCTTTGACCCTCAGTTTTCTCTTCTATAACTTGGAGATAATGACATTGTCTTGTCCAGCTTGTAAGGGTGTGAAGAGCAACAAAAGAGGTGTTTATTTTTTTATTTTTTTATTTTATTTTTTTTTAAAGATTTTTATTTATTTAATAGAGAGAGAGAGAGACAGAGAGAGAGGGAACACGAGCAGGGGGAGTGGGAGAGGGAGAAGCAGGCCTCCCGCCGAGCAGGGAGCCCGATGCGGGGCTCGATCCCAGGACCCTGGGATCATGACCTGAGCCGAAGGCAGTCGCTTAACCAACTGAGCCACCCAGGCGCCCCTTATTTTTATTTTTTAAAAGAGATGTTTAAATGCTCTGTAAGTATGAAGAGCTGCACATAACAAGGTGACACATCACGATGCACCCAAGAACCTCTAGCCCTTGGGTCTGAGTTGTGAAGGCAGAGTCCCCCTTTGTGATGTGGAGTCCTTGATTTAAATCCTGCTTCCTTAGAGGTGGTCAAGACTCCCCACAGGTCTGTGGCTCTCCAGATCACTGGGAAGAAGCTTCTGGGGGCCAGAGCCAGCTTCCTTTCAGATGGAGCAGCAACTCTAGGCTGGTGGTTCTGCCCACTCTTCGCTCTCCCCTCTCACATGCTCAACCACCACTTTGTACTGTATTTCTCCACTCCATCCCCCACGTCCTCCCCTCCTTTGGTTTCATTGAGTTCCCATTCTGGTCTCCCCTGCTTGTGAGAGAGCCCCATACTCTGAGCATTACCCTTCCCCTCTGCCTAGCAGAACTTCCTTCACTGCGTTTGTACCTTATGACCCTGCTCTCAGCTAGGCCTATGCTGAGGAATTCAGTCTAAGGGTCTCCTAGCTGATATGGGTTTACTCCTCATGAGCTCTCTCTCTATATATATATATAGAAGAAATATATATATATAGAAAATATACTTTCAATAGGGCACCTAAAGTCTTAACCCAAAGAGGGTAACAGTGGTGGGAAATGTCAGGTCCCCTGGAGCCTGGTGGCAAGGAGGGGGAAGGACATCTTCCAAACCCCTCAAATAGCCCACATAGGCAGTAATGTATAATCTTGACAAATACTCCCTTGGTTTCCAAGGCACAGACATTTTTCTGGCTAGGACTCTCTCTCCTGTACCTAGGCTATCAGCTTTTAGAAAACACCCTTTCACTTTTGGCTTCTCTTAATGGCCACTCTGAGCAAACTTTGAACCTTTATCGATTCATGTGATTTTCTACCATTTCCTCTTTCTTATTTTTTAACTAGGTTTGATATTCTTTCAATATTCCTGCCTTTCTGGTCTTTCATAAAAGTCTTCCTTTTGTATAGCTTTATTTGAAGAGACTTCAAGTATGAGGTGGGAAATTGGATTGGATTATCTTGGGCACCACCCAACCCTAAACTCATTGATTCTGTGAAATTTACGACATAGTTAACACTAAACTAGCACCACCGGAGGGTCACTAATGATTAAAACTTCAATTATGTGGATAGTGTCCATGTGCTTACTGAGAAGATACAAAGCTAACCAGCAACTTCTTTGTTCTGTGTTAGGATTAATGAGTTACTCTGACATTGTCTAGTTTGAACATTCAAACTAGTCATATTTCCAATGTGCTCTGGAAATCCTATCTTAGTAATGATAATAACAGATAACACACAGTACACCAGGCACTGTCCCAAGTACTTTCAATACATTAACTTATTTCTCATAATATTACGAGATAATTAATATTTTTACCCCTACATTACAGAAGGGAGAACTGAGGCACAGAGACACTAAGTAATTTGCCCAAGATCTGAGTCAGTAAATGATAGAGCGAGGATTCAAACTTAGCAGTCTGGCCTCTTAACTACTACCCATGCTACCTCCTGAAGCTCAGAAAAGATTATTGTGCACCCCCTCATATGTAATTATGCTGTCGTATCTCCTCCCAGGAGACTAAGAGAGCCCCTCCTCGGGGCACCTGGGTGGCTCAGTCGTTGGGCGTCTGCCTTCGGCTCAGGTCATGATCCGGGAGTCCTGGGATCGAGCCCCGCATGGGGCTCCCTGCTCCGCGGGAAGCCTGCTTCTCCCTCTCCCACCCCCCCTGCTTGTGTTCCCTCTCTCGCTGTATTTCTCTCTGTCAAGTAAATAAATAAAATCTTAAAAAAAAAAAAAAAGAACCGCTCCTCTACCCTCTTATCATTATAATGTGTGTCTGGGTTTTACCTGTTGCACGCTGAAAAGAAGAATTAGGAGACCTTTGAAAGAGGTGAGTACGGAAGTGATACCGAAGCTACAATAAGAAACAGGAAGTAAGCAATGTTTGAGTCAAGGTCAGAAGGGTTGGAGAGGGGAGCAGAGGAGGAAATGAGGGTCTGTTGAAGGCTGCAAAATCATAAGCACATGCCATACAAAAGAATATGAATGGGAACACTCAAAATCATAAAGTTGTCAAATTCATCAATAGAATTTTATTTGAAGCCTAACAGGGTGTTTTGTTTGGAACTAGACAATCTGATTTGGAAGAAATTGATTTCTCAAAATGGATTTGGAAGAGCAAAGGGCCAAGAATAACTGAGAAGCAATTTTGAAAAAGTAGAACGTGGAAGAACTTGCCCTACCAGATCAAGATTTATTATCAAAATATTTCGCAATGAAGACAACAGAGTTTGGGCAAAAGGATAAACCTTGGAACAGAACAGAAAGCCTAACCACGGGCCCACCCGTGTTTGGAAATAATACCAAGCAGAGATGATATTACAAATGCATGGGGAGAGGGTGGTCTATTTAATAAATGAGTCCTAGGAATGACTTTTATCCATATGGAAAATACAAAATTAGATTTCTCCCTTAGATCAACCCTCTGTAGATTAAAGAACTAAAAACAAAAAGCAAAACTTTAAAGCACAGAGTGAAAATACAGAAAAATTCTTCATGACCTTAAGATCATGAACAATTTCTCTTTAACAAAGCAAACAAACAAAAAAGGAAACATAAAAAAATCGATAATTTTGACTTCATAAAAATTAACTTCTTCATAACAAAAGGCCATTATAACAAAGTGAAAAACAAGCCGTCGCCTGAGAGAAGGCACTTGCAATGAGTGTAACAAGTAAAGAAATCTCTTAAATTAATTAGAAAAAAGATAAACAGCACTTGGGAAGAAATGGGCAAAGAATATAAACTATCAATTTGTAGAGGAGGAACCCCAGAAGGTAGGTAGAAATTCAAAAAGATGCTTGCTTCCCCTATTAAGCAAAGAAATACAAATCAAAACAGCAGTAAAATAATCATTCACATCTACCAGATCAGCAAAAATTTAAGTCAGCCAATGCCAAGTGTTGACAGAGCTGTTTCACGGAAATTCACTCCCTCCTAGTGGGACCGTAAAATTGGCAATAACAAGTAAAGTCGTAGGTGGTCATGTCCAGAAGTTCTACTCCTAGGCATCTAGTCTTGTATGTGGCACAAGAAGACATGTATTAAGATGTTTGCTGTAGCTTGGACACCACCTAAATGTCCATCAAGAAAATGGATAACTAAATAGGATTATAGTTACACAATGGAGTACACAGTACAGCATGGGCCCGCATAGATAAAAATCTCACAATTGTAATGCTAAGGGAGAAATGAACAGTGCAGAAGATTCTGATACTGTATATATACACGTATGTAGCTTAAAAGCTGGCAGGGCGTAATAAGTAATACTTTATAATGCTTATGGATACATACAAAATGCAATAAAAATAGTAACAAAATACAAAAACATGCATGAGGATGACTGACATCGAATTCAAAACGGTGCTTAGCCCTGGGAAGTGAAGGAGGAGATGGGCTGGAGAGGAGTACAGAGGGGAACTCCACTGTATCTCTCGTATTTATTTTCTTTGCAGTAGAAAGACCTGAAGCAAATAAGGCAATATGCTAATATTTGCTAAAGCTGATGTGGCCATCATTAAGGCTGACCACCGAATATATCTGGCTCTCTGCCTTCCAGGCCCATGGTAGGATTGCCTTTCCCATTCACTCTGAAGTTAGGGGTGGCCTAGAGAATTACTGTGGCCAGTGAACTGGAGTGGAAGTAACTTCTGTTTCTGGCCTCATGAACCAGTGCACAAAAGTTTTGGCCAACATGGCCGCGCAGAGTCAAACCTTCTCTCTTCTCCAGTCCCTGAGCAGATGCCATGTCTCCAGGCAGCCCGTGGAGGACAGGTGATTGGGTAAGCTTTATTGCTCTCAGCCTTTGAGATTTGGGGATGTTTGTTAGCACAGCACAACCAAGTCTTTCCTGACAGATACAGCTGGGAAGTTGGTCCACAGGGGTTCCCTGTATCATTAGTCTCTGATTTTATCTACATATTGAAAAATTACAAATAAAAATTTAAAAGTTCTTAATTTGGACTGGATTAATCCTATTAATCACATTATCTTTACTGGTCTGTGCAAGGTCCTGCTCTTTTATTAATTCTTATTTTATTTATTCTTATTTTCTTAATTCTTATTTTCTTAATTTTTATTTTCTTAATGAGACGGAAGCAACGTTGATCTGCAGGAGATCTTGCTGAGGGGAATGAGTGATGGGCTCGCCCTCCCAGCCCGAGTCCAGCTTCCCTCCAGTGCTGTATGCTAGCCTGCAGCATCTCTCAGTGCCTTGCGGGCACCAGAAACCCACTTAGAAAGTCTCAGCTCTTCTCCAGAGAAGTGTAAACAAGAACTGATGAATGCAGCGGCGCCCCCAACTGTTGCTGACCCTTTGTATGGCTTTTAGAAAACTGGTTTGCTCTTTGTTCCCAGTTCTCTGATGTGTCTGAAAGCAGCAGACTTGCCCCCAGGGGGTCCCTTTCCTGGCTCCTTCCACCTCTGCAAGAAATGCTAGGGAGAACTCTCTCACCCACCTCTTGGCTTCCAGGTTCGTTTCCAGGGCTGCCTGCAAAACCTGCAGGGAGTAAAAACCCCAGAGAGAGGGGAGGGGAGGGGGCAGAGTGCTGGGGAGAAGGAAGAGAGAGACGTGTGCTCCTGGCCAGTTCTGTCCCTCGCTGCGCAAGCGGTGCCTGGAAGTCACCTGAAATGCAATGCCTTTGAGAAGTTCCGTGGAAAGAATGATATCATGGCCAACCACTCCCTGCCCCCTCCCCAACCTTTTTTCCAGTGGGAGTGAGAAGTAAATAGACTGACACATTTTCCAGTCAGGGAGCAGTTCTGGAGAGCAAGTTTATCTTGGCACAGGTGCTCAGGTGGGGCTGTGAGAAACCTTATCTGTGCTTGCCCAGTAAACAAGGAGCCCTCATGTCCCCGGAGCCTTGGCCACCACACAGCTGACCACAGGAGGCAGGTGAGCGGGACGAGCAGCATGCTGGCCAGAGCCACTGCAGAGCCAGACTGGCCCCGGGTCGGGGGGGAGGGAGGAAGGGGGGGCAGACCGTGGTAGGTAAATATTGCCTCGATTTGATTGACGGACTCATTACTGACTCTGTCGGCTGCCAAGAGAAATGCCATCAAATCCACCAGATTCAAAGGAAGAACTGATGTCCCCGAATTTGACGATTCTCGAACTGTAATGCGCATTTGGTGACCTGGGGATCTCCTTAGAAATTGCATTTCCATCAAGCTGCGGGGGGCCTGCCCTTAGTGCTGGCCCACCGTCCACACTTAGTTCACAAAGTCTTCATGTTCAGATGACTGTGTGCCTTTTGCACACAGTCGAAATAGTAACCATTTAAGGAGCTCTGTCTTGACTCTGTGACAGGTGCTGTACAGGTGTTTTCTGTCATCTACCTCTTATTCTCTACCCCAGCTCTGCAAGGTGGGGGTTATTATTCCTGCCCCCTCCTTGATGGGCAAGGAAATAGAGGCTAAGAAAGGTTAATTCATGCAATGTACGTGTCATTGCCAAGAGATTTCATTACTACCTTCCCTCCCATTCCCAGTGATCTGAAATAACCCAAAGACAGAGGATAATAAACACCCTGCATTCGGGCGGGGTGACTCTGCTTGTGGCGATTCTCCCTCTTGATCTCTGAGAATAATTCCTTTTGTACAGAATCATCAGGGCCAAGCAGAGGAATTCAGGAACGCTAGAATGAATATGGGGCCCAGTAAGTCCTGGCCTTGATGGAGACAGCTCTTCAGAAAGGTCTCGTTTTCGATCCCTCTGGCGCTGATGTGTTCACCCACAGGACATGCCATTTGAGAATCTTCATACCTGGAGCACATGCTTTGATGCGTCAGCTTGGAAAGAATGCCTCTTAGGGCCATTCAGAAGAAAAAAATGCCCCAGCTTTTGGAAACACCAAAGTGCAGGCAATTATAACTGGACTGACTGACCTGGAGATATTTAAATACTTCGAAGAACTGTGATGTGCTCTTGCAAAACCCAGACTGCCTCCAGCTATGAACTTGCATCATGTCCGGATCTTAAGGAGCAAGGCAGCCCCCCCACACAGGGCGCAGCGGGAGCAATGAGAGACCCCCTGCGCGACCCGTGGAAGACCGGAGTTTGGGTGGCCCCTCAACAAGTCGGGCTCCCCACGGGACACCATCAGCATTTGAACCTCACCCAGAGTGGTTCAGAGATGGAACCGAGATTTGCACTGCAGGGTGGGGAAGGCCAGGTTCAGGCCCTCCTGGAGAGCTATCCCAGCTCCACCCTGCAAAGTTCTTACCCAGAAGAAAACACTCAGAGCAGCAAGTCCCAAGACACAGTGGAGGCCTCCAAAGAAGTCATAATTAATATTGTTGTTTACATATAACATCATTCTAGGAAGCACTTGAGGGAATTTACAGACACCATGTAAAATAGAGCAAAGTTAAAAAAAAATACAAGAGAATGTGAGGGAAAGGGAAATCAAGGTTTGAAAAGAGGATGAAGCCTAATGGGGGTAATACTTTCTCATATACCATAAGGTCCCGTATGCTTGGGCTAAGCTATCTTCAAATCAAGCCCTGACTCCGCTAACCTAAACCCACCCAGCACTCACGATGTACAAAAAAGAAGCGATATCTTCAGAGATGCGCATCCAGTCCATTCCTGGCGCTGAGGCTCCCCATGGGGGAGAATCAGAAGACACAGTGGAAAGTCATGAAGATCGTCCTCAACATTTCTACGGGCACTGCTCTGGGGACCTGAAGGGCTGATTTCTAAGGCCCTCTGGGCCCCGCCTCTCTGGAAATCTGAGCGCAGTCTTTTCCCCAGGCCTGGTGTCGTCTTCACTCAGTGCTTTGGGGAGTGAGCCCCTCGTGCTCCCAGCAAACCTGCAGACATTGATGGACAAGTTGGGGTCACAACATGCAGCCCATCCACAGGCTGGGAGCAATGGTCTTCCTGCCGAGAGCCGCTGGGCACAAAGCAGTCTCCTTTCTTGGGACAAGCACAGGCCAAGGAGCCAGAGGACCAGACCAAGTGCTGGTCCTGAGTTCACCACTCACTGACCGTCGGAGCTGAGGAAAGGCAACTCCCCTCTCAGCACCTTAGTTCTGTCAGCTGCAAAATGGAGGACATGGGCTAGCATCCCATCTGTCCCCTCCCTGAGGATTCTCCGAGCTGCAACCCTCTGCAATGCATGGCAGAGCGAAGAGAGGCCATAAAGCCGAGTCGCAAGCTTTGGGGTCTGTGGTAGAGATAGAAATGCGCCACCCGGATCCCCTGTCAGAGGAGGACCTGCTGCCCAGCTGTGGAAGTGGGGTCAGCAGATGGCCTCCAGCTGTCAGCTGCTTTACGGTTGGCACCAGCCAAAGAGAGCCACCTCTCCCAAGACCATGTCCTTCCCCAGGACAGCCCACACTGCAGACTGAGCAGTGCAGGGGAAGGCAGACCCCGGAATTTTGTCCCAACACAGGCCACTCCCACAGGTAACGTTTCCTCCACGGCTCCCAGTAGAACTGGCCGAGATTTGTGGAGGCTGCCTCTCCGTGAGACTTCCTTCTGGGCCCCCTCCTGCTTCTTCTCCTGCTTTTCCTGGGTGTTGGTCCCAAACCCTGTCTCCACATGTGCCCCTGAAGAACCCATCTTGCAACAGCATCCAGGCACCCAGGGCACCCAGAATGGCCAGACACCTGAACTTCGGAACAGAAGCCTTGGCCACCGCGTACCCAAGAGTGAAAGAAGCAACCAGTGTGGTCGCTAGGACAGCACGTGTAGCCATAGCTACAGGTCGGGGCGTCCTCCAGTGGGAGCCCCGCCCCCTAAAAGGCAGGACCCGCTTCCCCCCAGACCAGCCCCTTCTGCACTTTGCAGGTGGTGCCAGTTTTGCAGTCCCTCAGGCTCAAGAAATCCAAGGCTTCGCCAGTTCCCTTTCTCTTCTGCTCCCACATCCAAGCAAGGACTGAGTTCAGCAGGCTCGACCTCTGCACCGCCTCCCGCCACCTGCCCCTCCCCTGAGCGCCGCCTCCCGCTTGGGCCACGGAAGCAGCCCCCTGCAGACCTCCCTCTGCAGTTCACCCCTCCTTCCCGACTGCCAGATGGCCATTCCGGGTGCAGGCTCCTTTCCCTGTGATGCGCCCCTCTGCTCACCGTCATTGCTCTGTAGGAGGAAGAGATGCCGGAATCACACCAGTCCCTCACACCTGTTTCCCCCTAAGTCACAGGGAGGTTTTCATTGCTGCTTGTGACAAATCCCCAAACACAAACAAAGGTGGCAAAACAATGTGAATTGGATGAGAAGTTTCTGTTTCTACATGGGTTCAGATCAGCGTTATTTCCTTACCTTGGACCCGGAAGGCAGAGCCCTCGTTCAGCGGCTGAGATGCGCGTGTGCTTGTGCGGACCCGTAGAGCCCCAAGAACAGAAGAGCTGGGTGATTTGCTGGCACTCGGTACCAGGGTCTTGAGAAATACTCTGTAATACAAATAGCTTTAAAATACCCACATCCTGGCGTGTGGACGGACAGGCTGTGCGTGTAGGAGACTGTATGTGCCCGCGAAGTCAGGTGTAACCTCCCCGGGCTGCCACGGGAAAGCGTGGCTCGCACACCTGTGTGCTTCTAGCGAGGATGTCGGCAGGTGCGAGGGCCAGTGCAAATACTCCAAGAAAGTGCTGGAAAGAGGGAGAGACAGGATATCAACTATTAGATGTGGCATCCTTCTCTTCTAAGAGAACTGGGTTGGCCTTGCTTTCTCAGAAACCCAAGAGAAGGTTGCTGCCCTTGCTATGTTTTCCTATTAACAAGCAACAAAACGTTGCTTGTAATCAAACGTGTAATTAAACGTGCCTAGTAATCAACGCAAGTTTCACTTTCTCTTCTTTTTACTATTCATTTTCAAGCAGATCCAATGGAGGATGATTTAATACCTCACTTTTCTGCCAAGGCAGCTGAGTGCTTGCCACTCTTGCATCCTTCCTGTGCAGTGAGCTGAGGCTGGGGAACATCAAGCCCATTTTACAGATGAGTAGAGTGAGGCCAAGTAAAAAGACCTGTTCATTCTCTTTTTGAGAATCTCAGACAACATCATAATCTGGAGTGTAATTCATTGGTCTTTATATTTTCTTCTTTTTGACCAACTGAGCCACCCAGGTGCCCCTTGTATTTTCTTCTTTTTAAACTGAGAAATTCGTAAGCGTTGTGGAAGATTACGTCCTGCAGAAGATGGCGATAAAATGAGAATGACCCTGGGGAGTGTGTGTGAAGGGGACCCTGTCTGGGGTGGGAGCTCTCATTGGTGCACTCTCCAACCACTCCAAAATTCAAAAGAGCAGGTGGCTAGAGCAAGGAACGCCCCCCAACCTCCAGAAAGACTCAAGCGCACATAATGCTAGCTTTTTTCATTAGTAACATCAGGGGCATTAAAGCATAAAGCTAGACAGCAGCCTCAGGAGAATCTCCTTCCACCTTTCTGGTTTTTGTTTCCTAAGAGGAGGCCTGGAGGAAGAGGTAGGAGATGTAGACAGGGGCCCACTCAGAGGGCAGGTGGGGAGTGCAGGGCAAGGTTCTGCGGTGCTGCAGGCTTCAGAAGCACCCAGCTGCCCCAGGACGGTGCTCCCGCCTGAAGCCATACTGTACCGCTCCTTGGGCTCACTAGGCTTAGAAGCCCTCCGTGGGGGCCTTGGCTGCGCTGAGGGCCTCATTAAGCACATGAAAAGGCATATGGCCTTTCTTGCTATCATGGCTTGTCATCGGCTTCTCTTAGACTGGTGCAGGACCTCTCTCCTGGGGCACACCTGGGCTTGGGGGCCTGGCCTGGGCCTGGGCAGGTGCACCGGGTGCCTGGGGCCCATTCCGAGGATTCCCCTTCAGTCCGAAGCTCTGTACCTTCTTAGTGAAAAGGGTCTGCCAAGACCCTTTCCCCCGCTCCCATTGACCAGTGGACTTAATAATCCACTCGAGTGCTGTTGCCAGATTACAGCTGGGGGCCAGGATTCCAATCAGATCCCTCCAGAAGGCAAGCCCACTGGTTGCAGCCACCCCCACCCTTCCGAGGGGTTCACTTCTTGCTCTGTCTTACCATGGCATGGTTTCCCCTCAGACTTCTGCCACCAACCATCATCAGTCTCTGTGACCACAGAGCTCTCTCTTCTCACCCACTTACCCTGCCTGAAATGCCTATTGTTGGACGGAGCCCGCGGATGTACCGCGAGCATGTCTTTCTCACCACAGTGTGAATTTCTGCATCAAATCAAGTGTGCCTGCCTAGCAGCTGCCTGGGGATTAGGGAGCTGAAGGATGGACACTCGCAGGGAAATGAAAAGCATGGTTTTGGAGCTTGCAAGGCTGTGATGAAGGGAGCATGGGTTTCTTGAGATCAGTGGGCAGGTCAGAGAGAGGTGTGAAACGAGAGAGAGTGGAAAGGGGAAGTCTCAGAAGACACAGTTCACATCAACTCAATTTGACCTACTTAACACTTCTGCTTGGGTGCCACCTAACTGGAAAAGAAATGCTGATATTCACTCAAATGATGTAGAAGTGAGGGAAACTGGATGGGTTTGGCCAATAGAAGTGACTGCCTTTTTTTTCCTGCTAGAAATTCTGTGCACAATCCATTCTGTGGAGTACAAGGACCTTTACTAACAAATAGGCATTCCATCCAGCTTGCAAACTTGGAGTTGCTGGGGGCTCCAGTGCTCCCTCCCAAGATACAGATTCTTCTGCTCACTCCTCGTTTCCAGCACACCCCTGGCACTTTCTCAGCCCTGAGCCTTTACTTTTGCTGTTCTTGTAGTAAGGATTGCCCTTCTCTGGCTTCTACCCATCCTTCGAGGCCAGCTTAATGGCATCCTTTCTCTTTAGCTTTTCTTGATACATTCATTCGTTCATTCATTCCTTCAACAAATGTTTTTTGAGTGCCTACTATGTGCAAGCACTCTTCTAGGTGATGAAGTCCAGCAGTAAACAAAACAGACTCAGTCCTTACCTTTATGGAGCATATATTCTGGTAGTCAGCACCCCTCTCCCCAAGACAAGAGTAATCACACCACCCCCCATGGTCACATGTCTTTACTGCAGTGGTCATCATATGGTCTTAGAAGGGACTGGTGTCTGGTCCTCCCAATCTCCTTAGTGAAGGACCCCATGCCAAGCCCCAGAGGCACCCCTTGATTTCTTTATACAAGGAACTCGGGAGAGCAAATCTGGTAGGAAAGGCAGAGGCGAGGGGTCTTTTTTCTTTCTTTTTTTTTTTTTTTAACATATTTTAGTTATTTACTTGTCAGAGAGCATAAGCAGGGGGAGCAGTAGGCAGAGGGAGAAGCAGACTCCCCGCTGAGCAAGGAGCCAGATGTGGGGCTCTGTCCCAGGACCCTGGGATCATGACCTGAGCCGAAGGCAGATGCTTAACTGACGGAGCCACCCAGGAGTCCCAGAGGCGAGGGGGTCTCATATGCAAACTCATATGCAAAACTTGTATGCATAGCATGTGTGCTATTTTTACTCAGCCTTAGGATTGTGTAAGGGATCACTAAAGCAATTTAGGGAATTTATCCTAAAGTTGTGTTGGCCCGGTAGACACACTGTTATCTCTTGGAGTATGTTTATTTGGGATGGCTTTGGGGGGTGATGGATTTAGGAGAGCTAAAGCTCCCCTCAAGCGATTCCTTGGAGCCACCCCAATCTGGCCCATAGTTGGTGCCTAGGACCTGGTGGAATTGTTGCTGAAAGGGCAGGAAAGTGTAATATGGACCCAGCCATCTGATCCCAAGGCTGGGCACTGTGTGGGTGTGAAGGACACTTGGGACTCCAGTGAGCTGGTGTGAGCTCGGATTACGGTTGGCAGAGGCCGTCTGAAGGAGCTGCTCCCTGGTGCATAATTCACTGCTCACTCCTCCTCCGAGGAGTCCTGGGGATGAAGCCAGGAGGGACGCAGCTGCCCCTGGAGGAAGCAGGGTGACATCCTATATACTTGAAAAGAAAACTGAAAGTGCCTTTCTTTACAAGAAACTATTGTGTTTTCCTCTTTTTTCATAACCCACAGGTATGACAGAGTTCCTCTGGTCCAGAGCTGTGGGTGAAATAGGGGGGAGTGGAGGGAGGGGGGGCCGAGAGGTATGAAGGGAATTTGGATTGTTCCGTGGTGCGTGTTCTTTGTCTAATTCAGGGAAGGTGTCAGCCTGCTGGAGCCCACCCCGAGGAGCCCCGTGCTATATGATACGAGTCCTGGTGATAGGAACCTCTCTTCTGGCTGTTAAAGTGCATTCCTGTGTAGATGTGGAAAGAGAGAAAGCATGCTGGAGCCGAGCTAGGATAGGAATGTGAGTATTTCCTTAATTGGACACGAGAGCCTTGAACTGGTTCCAGTTTTGGTGTTTTCTTTCAAGAGCCTGGATCCTAAGGATTCCATAGAGTTTTCGTTCTCTAAAAATCCCTTTGGTTCAAAGGCCCCTTGGTAGAAATAAAGAAAAAGCCAGGGCTGAATCTCTTTGATATTTGGGAAGGCAAGGGTTTGTGGGCTGCCAGGTCCCAGGCTTCTTTTGGGGGTGAGTGGGTTCTGGGTGTGAAGAAGGAGGCCCCTCCTAAGATGGCACAGGGCAAGAGTACCCACAGGCTTTATGTCGGGCCTCAGAGCCTGGATGATAGGATGCAAAGTGCTTTCCCCTTGAGCATTTATAGAAGCAATTTCTCTTAGCCTTATTAGAGTTCCGAGAGCTCAAAAGATTCCTATTGCCCGCTTTACTGCTTTAGGAGTCTGGGACACAGAGAAGCCATGCCTGAGAACTTACAGCAAAGTAAGTCAAAGGCTAGAGGATTTTGTCTGGTGGGTTTGGTGGTTTCATGTGAGGACTAGTCCCCTGACAGCTGACGTGGGAAAGCATGCCCACACTCAGGTCGGGCGTTCATCGTGTGTCCAGCACCCAGCTGGACACTTGCTGAGAGGCACCAAAGACTGGAGGAACTTGTAGGGGGTGAGGGGTGATGGGGGGATGCTGGAACCACAGCAGGACCCACTGGGCAGAGCTTCACTACTTGCCTCTCATGACTGCTCCCCTCCCCCCCCCCCCCCCCCCCCCGGTGCTGGAAACTTCAGTCAAGGGACTCCAGGGGAAAATGGGGCAGTCCTTGCCTGAAATGAGTGAAAAACCAAAGCAGATGCAAGCAACTCTGCTGAACCCCATCTTTTCCCCCAAAACACCTTAAAAACAAGCCCTGCGTCTGCTCAGTGCTTTCCAGCTTACCAAGTGTTTTCATAACACGATCTCATTTCATCCTCACATCAACCCACACACATTCTTGCCTTTCAGATTTTTTATGTACTCAAATGAGTTTCACTGAAAAACTTGGCTAAAAACTCCCCTTCTTCTACTCAGTTTTTTTTTTTTTTAAACCCCAAGCCTTTGACTGATATCTTTAAGAAGCTCCCAGATTCCCAGGATGGGAAATTTATTTATTCTGCCAGCCCTACCCCACCAGATGGACTCTAGTAGTCCTGATCTTTGCTATTAGAACTAACATTTTTTTATAGATTTTTTAAAAATGTTTTATTTATTTATTCATGAGAGTCAGAGAGAGAGAGAGAGAGGCAGAGGCAGAGGGAGAAGAAGGCTCCCCGCCTAGCAGGGAGCCCGATGCGGGACTCGATCCCAGGACCCTGGGATCATGACGCTAGCTGAAGGCAGACACTCAACCATCTGAGCCACCCAGGCGCCCCTGGAACTAACATTTTTAAAAAAGATTTATTTATTTGAGAGAGAGAGAGAGTGAGCAGGGAGAGGGGAGGAGGGAGAGGGAGAGAAGCAGACTCCCTGCTGAGCATGGAGCCCGGTAGTGGTGATGATGATGATGATGACAACGAGGACGGCGACAACACGGGGGTGGGGTGGGGTGGGGTGGGGTGGGGGGGTCTGGGGTGGAGTGGGGGGTGGGGCTCAATCTCACAACCCTGAGATCATGACTTGAGCCGAATCAAGAGTTGGGTGCTTAACCGACTGAGCCACCCAGGTGCTCCCGGAACTAACATTTTATATTCAATTTGTAGCTTATCTGTTAAAACAAATAAAGCCACAAAGGCCAGAATAAGTGTAGTATCATGGGGAAAACATAGACTTTAGAACCAACAAGGCCCAGAGTCAAATTCTGGTTCAGCCAGAACTGTGTGGCCATGGCCCAGTAAGTAACTGGGAGCCTGTCAGAGCCTCTCTTTCTTCATCTGACAAATGGGATAATAGTGCCTATGTCTTAAAGTTGTCGTGAGGCATAAACATGCTAGCAGACACAAGTGCACCTTAGCCAACATCTACTTTGTGAAGTCCCTTAGAGCTGAACAAAGCACCAGCTTCATCACTATGAGGCAGATTAAAAGCAATACTGTCTTTGCAAGGCAGGAGGGAGATAAATCATGGAAATACATTGCTAAAGGAATTTAGATGGAGACTTTTTACTCAATGAGTAATTAGCTACATGGCCTGCATACCTGCACAATGATGCCATGGGTAAGTCAGTACCTTTATTCTTTTTTTAATTCTTATTTTTAGGTGCGAGGGAGAAGGAGCTGGGAAACTGGATTTAGGCAATGTTGGAAAGCAAGGCAGTTCCGATTACACTTTGATTTTTATTGAAGCAGAATTGCAAATGGACTCTTGAGTCCCTGAAGACAAAGGTGGCAGAGGGAGGGAGTGCAGAGGCCTGTTTAGTTCACTGAGCGGCACATAGTAGATGCTCAGGAAATGCCAGTGGTGGGCTGACAGGGTTGGGAGAGTCCAGATCGTGTGTTTGACTTCTGCTGCTGACTTCTTGGCAGAGGCATAGTGTTGTAGTGGAAAGAACATTTGCCCAGTGGTCCGAAGGCCTGCGTTCAGGTTCCATCTACACCATTTAATAGCCTTGGACATGCCATTTAATCTCTTAGGTGTCTTCTCACCTGTAAACTGAGGAGCCTGGACTCGGTGATTTGGAAGGTCTCTTTCAGCCCTAAGATTCTGGGCCTCCATGTTAACTTCATTCACTGGTGTTTCTGTTTCTTTATTTGAAGGCAGTAGGGATAGAAACCTATCTTATAGGATATTGGTAAGCCGTGGTCAGTCTGCATGTTCAGATACCCTGTGTCTTTACAGATATGATCAGAGCAATGTAGCAGAGTAGCTGTGTGATCTTCGGCAAGTGCCCTTATTTCAGACTCGGTTTGCACACTCTAGACTAGGGACTGTATATTGTGCTATGGTAATCTTATTACATTCTTTTGAAAGCTGAGATCATGAAAATGCTTTAAAAAATGGCAGGGCACTACATAAAGTATTATGATTGAGAAATGGTGTAGTTGTTATAGTGACACCAAAGTTTAGCCCCATGCCTCCCATATTTTCATATGAATGAATGTGTCACCATGGTTTCCGAGGGGAAACAGAAAGTGTAGATTTGGAGTTCTAACCCAACGCTTGCTTTCCACTCCAACTGACTGACAAGAGGTAAGTTTCACTTAAAATGGGCATTAATATGAAGTTTCCTCAAGAACAGGCATCAGGGAGTTACCTCAAGGTTCTCCAATGGGGGAGATTTTTCAGGAGGCCGGACATCTGCTGGTGGAGACCTTCCATCCCACCCTCTTCAAAATGAGGCCATTTTGACACTTGAAGGGTGTGTGTGTTGCAGGGGGCCGGGGGTAGCTTTCTGAGTCTAAAAGGTTTCACAAGCGATAATCACAAATATGTAATGCTGGGCTGTTGGTATGTAAAAATGGTGAGTCAGTCTTTCATCCCAGGCCTTGCCAGGGATTGCTACTGGGGAGAAATGGCAGAGGACATGAGTCCTGCTCTCCCAGGGCCGACCTCAGTCGCAGGATGGAAATCAGCTCTCCAAACACTGGCTTCTCCTTTGACTATGTAGATGACAACATGTCCCACCCAGTCTTTGAGAAGCTTCTCCACCCTATGCAAAAGGCACAAACAGCCCCCTCTGTTAGCAGTAATCCCATACTGGAGCATCTCCCCTTAGGACCTATCCACAGAAGCATCGACCTCCATCAGTGCACTATCTCCAGAGGAGGAGCATGGAGGTGGTACTTGGCAGCATGAATCAATTTCTGATTTATCTTATGGGGTGGGGTGGGGGTGAGCAGAAGCTCCTGAATTTCTCAGGTTGGAAGGAACAACTGGGAGGGGGAGGCAGGGAGTGAGGGGTTGTCTTGAAGCTGTGTTTTCATAGGAAGTACACTATTACTCAGGTCCTATATATGCATGACCCAAAATAGCAAAGTTGTTTTTACTTAATTCCCGTGGTTATTTTTATTTGGGTTAGCTTGGGAGGGCTGATGAAAATTATGAGGGCCTCCTCATGGTCCTGCCACTGTTAAGCCCTCACCATTAATCCTATTATCTTTCACCTGAGATAAGCTTATGTATTTCCACTTCTAAATGTATATATGGATTCAATACATTCACTACCGTGGAAAGAGCTGACTGACTTCAAAGCACATTTAATTTTGCCAAGTTTTTGAAAGCTCCCCCTTCCTCTTCTGCACACACACACTTCCTCAATCCGCAGTACACATATAGATCAGGGTTATAAAGCCATTTTACAGGAGTTTGTGAAGCAGAGGTGTGAAGCAACGCGCTCCAGCCACAGAGGGGCAGACTCCCGTCCTGGCTCTGGGGGCTGAGAAGCCTGACCACCTGGGCAGACCCCTGGAGTTGTAATTCCTGGGCAGTGTGGGAGGGGTTTGGCCGAAGCTCTTTGTTTCTTCCCGTTGCAGCAGATCCGGAGCCAAGGCTAGTGTGGTGTGCTTGTGCGGTGCCCACCCGCACCCCCTGCCCCGCGCCGCCGTTGTGTAGGTGTCCAGTGGAAAAACCCTACGACGACACCACATCCTTTCTCACACAAATAAAATCCTCCACGGATCTGCGGGCTGCAGACCAGCCCCTTGCAAGCTAACGCGAATCCCCACGGGCACTGGGTCTCCCCAGCTTCGCGCCCCCTCCCTGCTTTCCACCGCCTCTTTTTTTTAGTGATGCTCCCATTTCCACGCAGCTTGCCGGAGATGGAAGGGACGCGCCTCGGGCGCAGCGATCGAGGTGTCACGGGCGAGGCCTAGTTTGGGGGATGAACGCTGAGAGGAGTCCCGAGTTATGGGGTTGGGAACTGCGAGAAGGTGCAGAGGAGGGCGCCGGCGCCAGGCATCCAGGGTCGAGCGATGGCGCCCTCCTACCGCGCAGCGCGGCAGCCGAGCGGTCACGTCCGGAGCGGGTCCAGCGCCCTCCTCAAGCCCACGATCCCCCGCCCCGAGTGCCCAGGGGTGTGTGCAAGAAGGGGGCCGCGGACACGCGCGGGTTTGTTGTCAGGAAGAGGCGTTGACATTGAACTGGTGCGTGCGTGTGTGCGCGCGCGCGCGTGTCCACGCGCGTGTCTGCGTGTGTGAGTCTTCGGGAGGAAGCCCGGCTGGAAGCAAACCACAGCCTTCGGGGAGCTGAGCCGAGCGCGCCCCCGAGCCGCCGCCCGCAGGAGCTGCGAGCGCTGAAGCCATTCATGATTTTGGTGACGTTATTCCAGGAGTGGGCGAGAGGGGGCGGGGCCTCCCGCGGCCGAGCCCCGCCCCCGCCCCTATAAATACAGCTTCCCGGGCTCTTTGTGGGGCCGCGGGCTCGGTGGGGAACCGAGAGCTCCGTGTGCTCTGCCGACGCAGCTGGCAGCGGGGCTGTCTCCGGAAGGCGGACCGGCGAACGCCTAGTGCCCGCACTCCGCCGCCTGCCGCGCCAGTCTGCGCCCCTGACATCCTTATTCGGGACGCGGTGGCCGTTTTTAAATCACAAGGGCGTGGGTCAGCCTCCCCTCGGACTTCATGTCTGTGTATTTCCCCATTCACTGGTGAGTATCCTGCGCCCTCGGCGGGCAACCGTATCGCGGCCATGGCTGCGGGGCCCGGGCGCCCGCTCCTGCGGGCTCGGGTGCGAGGGCAGCAGGCGGCGCGGGCGCCGACACTCACCCGCCGCCCCAGCCCGTGCCGGAGTCAACGTCAAGGTTGCAAAGGTGGGGGTGGGGGCTGGTGGTGCCGAGAGCATCCAGACAAAGGGAGTGAACTCGAAGCCCTCACTTAAGTGACGGCTGGGAGGGTGTGTATGTGCTGGTGGTGGGGTGGGGGGAGAACCAGGGATCAAGCCTGAATCCCGCTAATAGAACCCCCAATGCGGAGGGCTGCAGGAGGCACGCGCCCCGGCTGGCGCAGGGGGCTCCTGCTCTGCCCCGGCCCCTCCCCTTTTTCTTTTTGTTTGCATGCAAGTCTCGGCGTCGAGGCCGGCGGCAGCGGGGCTGAGCTGGTGCAGCGGCAGCTTTTGCAGAGCTTCGAGGGGTGGGGAAAAACGCTCTCCCCACACGGAACCCGATGAAAGCCACAAGCAGCAGCACAAACACACGCTGCGCCCTCTCGATCTCATTCCTCCTCAAAACCCGATGCGCCTTTGTGGGGGCCCGGGCTGGGGCCGGGGAGCCGCTCTCACCCGCGGGGCTGGAAGAAGCCGGGGCCGGGCCGGGGGGCGGAGGACGTTCGCACGGACCCGGGACCTGGGCCGGGAGGGATGCGCCGCGGGCGCCGCGCTGGTTGCGGAGCGAGGCCCCCGGCTGCGCCGGCTGCCGCTTCCTTCCTGCGCCCGGGAAGAGGAGGAGCGGCCGCGGGGGAGCATTGACGGCGCGGGAGGGCGCCCTCAGGTGCGGGCGCGGCGGGCCGGACCCGCGGGTTCCAACTGCGCGCTGTCTTGCTCAGCCCAGGAACCGGGAAGTTCCTGCTTCTCGCTTCAACTTTTGAGGCCCGCGCCGCAGCCCGGAGCGAGGAGCGAGCGCCCCTACACCAGGCGAAGAGCCTGGCGAGAGCCCCGTGGGCCCGTTTCTTTGGGGGTCGGCGGCAGCCTTTACAGGACCCGGGATGAATCCTCCTTTGGAGTCCCCTCCCCCCTCCCTTCCTGACCCTAACCCTTGCCCGGAAGCCCAGCATCTTCTGTCTCTCCTCCCCCACCCAGGCTCTGTTTAGAGAAATGAACTCTCAGAACAAAGTAAAAATTCCCCCACCCGTGAGGCTTGCGTACCACCTCCTTAGGGGCGCCGCTCGCCTCCCACCTCCCTGGTGTGTGAGCAGCCAGGTGCCATGTGGGTGAGACTTCGAAGGTTGCTGGAGGCTTTGTGCCCCTGGCCACTCAAAACTTGCCAAGGTGGGTGTTAGGGCCCATCAGGGTTATTATCCCCTGAGAAATTAAGGGAAATAAAATAATTGGGAATTATTTTATAGTTGATTAGCAGGTCATAGCTTGCAACGGTTTTTCCACCCCAGAGATGAGCCATTTAGCGTTAAGTGTGGTATATGCATTATTAGCATCATGGTAAGAAACAGGGCACCTGTGGCTCAGAGAGGTTATATTACTTGTTCCAGATCACACAGCTCTTGAGTGGCAGAGCCTGGACCAGACCTAATGCTTCTGTTTCCAAATCCAATGCTGTTTCTACTCTGTGTAGTAATGATGAAATGAAGAAGAATCTAAGAAACCCCTGTTTCCTTAGATGTAGTCCCTTTAAAGCCTTGCCGACATTTCTTTCTTTCTTTTGTAACTGTGTAAAGGCATGATGATGAAAATATTGGGTGTTGTGTAGGGAGTGCACTGACTGGTATGTACTATTTGGCATTATGCACTCGGGACCCTGTATGTGCCCGTGGTTTGAGTGAGGATAATGGAACGTTTGTATCCTGCTTACAGAGTACAAAGCACTTTCACATGTCAGCCATTGGTGGGCCAGCTTGGCCCCTCTGGAAATTTCCTTTGCAATCAGAGTCCGGGCATCCTTAAGGCTTTTAATCCAGGGGATGTTTTTCAAGCTGTGAGCTTGCAGCTGCTGTGTAGAGAAGGGGGTTGGATGGCAGATGTGAAGCCTGCAGAAAGCTGGCCCCTTGGGGCTTTAAGTGGGACATTTTGCAAAAAGGAACACCAGAGAGAGGAAGAGAGAGAGGAATTTGGGAAGGCAGCATTATTGGACTTGGTTTCCCTGAGGTTGACTCGTTATCATTATGTAATAATAATATGCAGTTCCCCTAGAGATGGGTTGAATTGGTTTTAATATAGGCAGATGGACTCAGCTACCTACTGTTTGGGTTTTTTCTAGTTCTGTCACTATCACAAAGAAAATCCAGAGTGCTCTGTGTCAGTGGGGACTTGTACAGGAGAGGAGGAAAGAGAGGTTTGCCAGAGCGGTTTTCAGGCACTTTCAGGGCTTTGTTGGCTGAGACTGAGGGCCCTGATGCCCTGGGCTTATAAGGCACTTCCTTAGGGTGTGAGCTTGTTTTTCTATGAGTTCTGTTTTGAACACCTCTCATCCTGCCTCCAGACAGTCCCCTGATCTAAAAGCAGAAAGCACCAAGGATAGGAATGTGAAAGTGCGTGTGTTTGTTGACTTTTGGTCTGGGTTTCTTGGCAGCCCCGACTATTTGCGATCTGCCGAGATGACTGAAGTGATGATGAACACCCCATCCATGGAGGAGATTGGCCTCAACCCCCGAAAGGATGGCCTGTCCTATCAGGTGAGTTCCGTCCTGGGTTCCTTCTGGCTCTTCGGAGCCTAGTGACTTTTTTTGGGGTTGGAGGCAGATGTGGTTCTGCGTCCCAGTGCCACTTGGAACAGCTATGTGACCTTGGGAAAGTCCCCTCATGCCAGTATGCCTCAGTTTCTTCATCTGTAAAATGGGGCAACAATAGTCCTTACCTCAGAGGATTGTGGTAAAGATTCAACTTGATGAGATGCTGGGTAGAAGGCATTCATGGTGCCCGGGACACAGTAAGGGTTCAGTAGGCATGAGCCGATGTCATTCCTTAGTCATCCCGGCTGCTGTGGACTTGCACATTCGCAGCAACAAGGGGGAGATGTGATTTGTGCCGTCAGTTCAGACCAGCACTTGCCTTCATGGCTGTGCCTTGGCTGGAGAAACATCACCTTGAAGGGTAGCTTATGGGGAAAGGTGATCTGGTGGAGGAACATCTGTGTCAAATGCTGCCTTCTTCCTCAGGTGGATGGTCGACCCACTGAGGCCACCAGAGTTAATGTTCAAAGTACTTAGAATTGAGGAGACCTTTCCCCAAAGGCAAGCTATCAGATTTCTGGCGTCTAGATTAGAGATCATCCTGCGTGATGGATGCTAAATACATGAAGACCTCAAGTGTGACCTTCAGATTCCTAACACAGTGCTCTGCACTCTGCTATGCACTCACCTGCTGCCCCCATCGGGCTACACAGCAGCTTGATATCTCTGGGGGTGTGAACTGGAGAGTTCCGAGGTTATTACTGTGGGAGAGGAAGGAGTCTATTTTTCAGGGAAGACCTTGGAGCTGGGGAAATTGTGTACAAACGGTGTGTGGCCTGGGGAAGACGAATGGGGTGTGGTGGGCCCATTCAGCAGATACGAACTGAATGTCTGCTGTGAGCCATGCGCTTTACAAATGTTACTCATTTACTCTTGACCATAGCTCTGAGGTGGGAGTTCTTGCTCTGTTTCACAGACAAAGAAACAGGCTCAGACTGTAGTAGACCCAAAGTCCAAAGCCTTGCTCTTCTGATATGTCATGGGTCTGTACCTGGAGCGGGTTCTTGCTTAGAATCTAGACTTGCTCTGGCTAGTCATTCTGTAGAATCATTCCAGGGCATTTATTTTGTAAAGGAAGAAACAAATAGGGAGCTGCGGGCATGTGATGGGGAAGGGGTTGATCAAAGAGCCGAGATGAAAGCTGAGTTCATGTAAGGTAACTTGGTAGGTGATAGCAGAGTCACCTCAGACTGGGAGGCTCAAGAAGGCCCCTCTGTTCGGTGTCAGGGTCTGGCCAAGCCCCTTTAGCTGGCTGGAAAGAAGTATTCATGTAGCCTAAGGAGATGAAGGAAATGAGGGGGATACCCTTTCCTGGTTGGTTTTCTACCCTCCACCCCCAGAGTGGGTCTGAGAGAGACCATCGAAGGCCCCACAGCCTGTGGGAGGGTAGAAGTTTCCTGGCCCCACAGCAAGGGTGTTTTTGGATACCAGTTTCCAAGCCACTGAATCAGACTGAATCTCTTTGTGGTTACAGGTGAGATTTTCTCTCAGTTCTGGGGCGTTCCATCACAGAACCCTTCCAAACACAGTTGTTAGTGCATCTTGTGTGTGCTTTTTACATTCTTTTGAACATGTCCCAGGATCAAGGGGCCACATCCTATAGGGCTGTTTTCTCCATCTTCGGGCCACCCTGCCCGAGTGAGGGCCAGGACAGGTGAAGGGGGCGGAAGGGGCTGCAGCGTGGGGGGAGGAAGGCTGACTTGGGGTTGCAGTGGCCGGTGGAAAATCAGATCGCCTCTGGGCTCCCAAGATGTCATGATGCCGCCTGATGAAAGAGCCCTGACTTTCTCCTAGTGGTGCTGGCCTGGGAGCCCAGTTTCCACGGCCCCTCAGGAAATCTGTTCCTGCTGCTCGGGTGGGGGCTACTGTCCACTTCCAAAATATCTTACCTAGAACTTCAAAGCACTCTTGTCACCAGATTTCGGAAAGGTCCTCTGGTTGCCTGACGAAGAGAAAGGGGAGAGCATCATTTTTCCTGGGCACTTGCTGTGTGCACTTGCTGCGGTGGGCACTCTGCAGAGGGCCCAGGGCTCCCATGGGAAAGCAACATGGGCATAATACCTGGAACACAGGCAGTCTGGGGCAGCGACACAAAGCCATGGTCAGTCCAGGTACGGATGGCCACAAGAAGGCTTGGCCGGTCAGACTGGGGCTGGGCCCTGAGAGAATATTAGGACTGGGAGAGAGCACCTCCATCTCTAATCTAATTTTGTTACACACCCAGATACCCCCCTGGCTTGCCCCCATTTATACCAGCTGCTGGGCTCTGCAGCCAGCTGATCTGACAATTGTCATATGACCAATATCCTCTGGGCCCACTCAGAGCTAGTGTCATGCAATTAAACACATTCCCACCAGAGCTCTGGGGACTGGCCGGGACGGCATTGGCCGAAGCCCATCCGCTGTGCATGCTCGGGCTGGGCTCAAATCTAGGGTGGGACATCTCAGAACTCGGTTCTTGGCATCCTTCCTGAGGGTAATAATAGTACATGGCTTTTACCAGGCCCTGCTTTTCCAAGGAACTGAAAGTGGGAAGGAGACATCAATCCCGACTTGGCAGATGAAATAGAATCTCAGTCTTGTGATTTGACCTTGAGACAAGGTCGTAAAATAGATAGGCACGCTGAACTTCGTCAATCATTCCCCCACCTTCCAGACCTACCCAAGAATGAAGCTTTCCTAATTTCTCTGCCCCAGATGTGACCTTTCTTCTTTCAACACCTGTGCATTTGTGCTCTGAAGTGATGCTGCCCTGCGCTTTGAGGATATGGGTCCTGCCCAAGTCTCTGAGGGCAGAGGATGCCTTCTTTCCCTCTTTGTGCCCATCAGCCTCCCCAGCCCAAGATGCATGCTGGCTCTAGGCCTTTCCAGAACAGGTGCCAAGTGAATGGTGATTGTTTCGGTGAGGTTGAGTCTCCTGATCCAAAAGCTGGCCATCTTCACTTCTACTTTAGGGTTTTTGAAGGGTCTCCTCTGCTCAGGCCTACCAAGGCTTTGGATAAATATCTTTATCCCCTGGAAAATTCAGGTAAGCCCTACCTTTCATGCTTAGGAGTTAGTGTCGTTTTGTGAGCATCTATAAAAATCAACAGAGCCAGTGCCTTGTTTCATCTTAACATTTATTCAGAGAGTCAGCTCGATATGGGAACTCCTTGTTTGCACACGCACTTGGCATGAATTATGGCACCTTGCTGGGTGGGTGAGTAAACGGTTACCCGAAAGTCTGAATACATTCTGGGCAGGCTGCGGGGAGCGGCCGGTTCACTGGGGCTGAGTGAGCCATGAGGATATTTAGGTCCCTGATGACTTTGGCTGCCTCCCCTTACTGCATTCGTGGGCCTCCCACGGTGCCCCCACCTGTGGCACTGGACAGCTGCCACCTACACCTTCTTACTTCAACTCAAGGAAGCAGGTCGGCAGCCGCCTTGCGGGGCCCTTCATTGGCTGCAGGGGCTCTAAGTATGTAGCATTTTGGAATGCCTCTCTGATGGGGTCTTCTTTCATGCTGCAGCTGACCCAGCCTGGGTCCTGCATGGGGAAGGGTCCTTCGCCTTTGTCTGTAGACACTGGCCTTGCCCTGACCCAAGGGCTCTTGGCATTCTGGCCTTGCTACCTGCCTTGCCCCCAGCACGGCCTGGGGAGCCTTCTGCAATCTTACCACCCTCGCTAAGTTCTAGATAGAGGTATGGCTCCTTGGTTTTCATTCAAAATTGCCCCTTCTCAAGCATCGGGACCAAGATCTGATAGCTCTGTCCTCCCCAAGTCTCTTTAAATTCCTCTCTGATCAGCTTGCGTGTCTCTGACTGGCTGCCCCTTGAATTCCCTATGCTGTGCTTGGTCACAGACTCCTACCACCTGACATCCATCCCCAGTCCGACAGGCAGCGTGCTCCCCTCAGGGAAGCCAGGGAGGATGCACTATAAACCAGAAGGAGCTCACTCTTCACACACCACAGTCTTCTGTGTCCTGTGCCTTCCCTTTGATCCACAGAGCTCAGGACTTCCCTGCATCCTCCCCTTCGTTTCCTAATACCGGAGGGAGGGAGAGCCTGGCTTTTGCACCCTAGGGAGGAGGGAAAGTTGAGGAGGGGGTGCTGACCTCTTGCCACAGTTCTGTCATTTGCTTCTTGTAGTCTGAAAGCCTGAGTGGTAGCTCGGCATTCAGGACGGAGGTAAAGCACTAGGCTGGCTGAGAGCTCGCCTCTCCCTGGACGGGGATCTCTCAGGCTCCTCTGTCTACCAGGCCCAACAGCAGCAGACTCTCTCCACCCGCCTCCTGCTGCTTCCCTTTATCAGAAGCAGCAAATCCTGTCTCAGTGAACAGGCTCAGGTTAATCTCTAAGTCAGGCAGCGGTTCAGAAACCCTCTGTGTGGAGCCTTTCTTTAGGAAGACCCCCTGAGCCTGGCTCCGCTGTGTGTTCCCACCTGTCCAAATGCACGTATTGAAGTAAATACCTGATGGGTGGAGCTTCCCCTGGTTCAAGCTCCTCATCATCCCTGCCTCCATCCCCCACAAGCCTTGCTCAGGGGGCCGTTACAGGTGGAACCCATCCACCGCCTCTGTCTCTTCCTCCTCGTGGTAACCCCCAGTTGTGGTACCCCACATGTTCTCAAGAGTTTTGGAGGCCCTGCTGCATGGCCTCACGGAAGTCCCATGGTCCCTAGGAAATCATCTTTCACAACACCAGACTTAAAAAGCCTCAGTTGTCCCTGGAGGGAAATAAAGCTAAAATTGCAGAGCATTTGGCAGGACGCGTCCAGCTATGGACACGACATGTTACTGGAATCACAGCAAGTTTTCTTTCTCCTCTCCCCACCCCCTCCACTCCGCTCCCTCCTTGGTACAACTCATGATAATGTGAGGCAAAACAGGCAGTTCGGGCCGCCTGGGGCCCAGGCCCAAGGAGCACCTCGTTTCTGGGTGGGTTTGTGTGACACACACTGCCTCTTTTTGAATCAGTGCCTACCTTGTTCAGATCAGCTCTACTTTGTATGAGGGAGCTGGCACCTTCCTTCTTAGGCCCAAAGCCTTGACACAAACATCGTGTTCACTGTTTTGGAATGCCCCCGGGGGTGAGGGCCTGCAGAAGGCTGGAATCATCCCCCCGGGTCCCCCCTCCCCTCCCCCCAGCACACACACTGTGGTCACAGCAGTGAGTCTGTCACACGGCCAGGGAGAAAACAAGCTTTCTTCACTCTCCTGGCCACCGTGTTGCACGCTAGAACCGAGCAGCCCAGCCTTCTCTCAAAGGGCCTGTGTGAGGCCTGACGCCTCTCCACGGGTGGTGTGTTCCTCACTGCCCTGAGCCAGGGGCTATGTCTTAGGCTGCTCTCTGTCCCTGCGGCGCAGGCCCCCGCGGCCTGCACAGAGCGGTGCAAGGAGCCTGGGGTGATCCATTGGCCCCTTCCCCTCTCCCTTTCCTGCACGGAGAACTATCCCTCTGCCGTGGCCATCCCACAGCAGAGATTTTTATAGGATCAGCATCTTCTTGACATCAGCCCAGTCTTCCAAGTTGAATAGAAAGGAGGATTGTACCATTGGGGAAAGGGTTGAGTTTGGGTGGTGAATCTTGTGACTGGAGCCAAGAGCTATTCCTGGGTGTCTAGTGAATGTCCTGAAATGATCTTTCAGGTCCAAGTCCTAAAATAATCCTCGGAGGATATGAAAACAGACCCTCATTCACATGGGGCTCAGAGTTGTCAGGCCTTCACTCCTTTCCAGTCCAGAGGTGCTGGACCACCTCTGCTACCTCTGGCCTCACCACCTGCCCTTCTCTTGTCCCTGAGCCCACCTCAGGAGGATTCTTGATCAGATCCTGTGTCTGCTGCTTCATTTGTCGGCTGGGGGAGGCCCCTTATTGCACAGACCTGTCTTAGAAAAAAATTAAAATTTGCCAGAAGTTTCTCCAGACTGTGGTGCAGCTAGCATTTTGAATTGAAGGGAAGTTTAGGAGCTCCTTTGGCCCCCTGACTGCTAGAATAAGCTGCCCTGCACTGTCAGAAGCTCCTTTTTGAGGTAAACTGTAGAGAAGAGGTACCCAAGCATTTAGCTGAGGCAGCATTGACTACTTGCTTCTCAGCCACAAATTTTACTGGAGCCAGTGGGAAGGAAGGTTCTGGATCTCTCACCGGAAGTAGAATTGGCCTGAGTGCAAAGGGCATTCACAAATCTCAGTTCAGAGGTGGTTGGCTTCTAGGTCTGACCTTATCCTAACTTGAATCTGAAGGTGGTTCCCAGACAGAATTAATAGTACACCTTGAACTCACCTCCTGCCTTTACTTTGTAGAACACTCGTCCACCCTGGATCTGAGAAGGATCCTTGGCTTTCTCCCCAGTTCCTGAATGTGTTTTTCCAGACACAGCCCTGTGTACAAGCTCTAATGTAGTAGGTCACTATTAGCCCAAGGCGTGTGGGCAGCACTGAGCTCAGCCACTGATCTCTGTGGACAGAGCCCGAGGTGCCTGCTAAGACTCATGTACACACACACACTTGCAGACACTCCCATGAACACCCACACACGCATGCACGTGCACACACGTACACACACACACTCACTTATGACCAAAGGGCAGCCAGTGGAATGTTAATAAGGGTTGTCTTAGATTGAGTGTTGAGATGATAGGAAACTTTTCTCTTCCTTTCCGCCCCCTCCAGTAATTTCATTTTTTCGCTGATAAAGTATGTATTTTATTGTTCTCATGCTTGCTTCTCAAATTTTAAACGTAACCTCTGCCCATGATGGAATTTTAATTTTCTTTAACCTTTCTGTTTTCTAAATCACCATGATCTCGCCATGCCCACGTCACAGCTGTTCACGTTTTAGCATCTTTTCCTTTCCTTTCCAGCGTGCTTAATGTTTTCACGTAGCCAAAATCACAGAGCTGTGTTCTGCTTCTTTTTACTTACCAGTGTGTAAAGTCATCGGCATCGCATCATGACAACTTACTTTAAAAATGCTTCAAAGCCAGCATTTTTAATAAGTGTACAATGTTAGATCCTAAAGTGATGACATGATTCTTTTTACCGTTCCCCAGTTGTTGAAAACTTTTAGATGATTATCCATTTTTCCTCTTCTAAATAATGTGATAATTTATATGTCAATCTTTATATATAATATATATAATCTTTTTATATCAATCTTTGTCCATAGTTGATACAGTTTCCTCAGAGTCGAATCGTAGGACAGAGTTTCTAAGTCAAAAGTTAAGTGTGTGAGTTTGTGTGTCTGTGTGTGTGGGGGGCGTGGGTGGGTGTTATAACGATAAAGGTAATACTTATTCCTTTTAGAAATTTAGAATAATTTAAAACAAAAAAACCCCACCCATATTTCTGTCACTGAAACATTTTGGTTTGTTTACTTCTAGTATTTTTGTATGCATTTATGTTTAAAAAAATAAAATTGGGATAAATATGTGTATGCTCTAGTGAATTTTTTTTCGCTGACTGTAATTTTGTGACTATGTCCATTTGTTTTTCTTTGTAAAAAGGCATTTCATTTTGTTACATGCCACTTATTACTGCTGAATGTTTAGGTTGTGGCATATTTTGTTCCTGCAAAGAACACTGCTCTGAACATCATTTTATATAAATATCTGCACAGACCTGATTTCTTTCCTTGGAATAAGTTCTTGGAAGTACAATTACTAATTCAAAGAGATTCAACATCATTAAGCCTCTTGATTATATATTACCTTAAAGACAGAAAACAAATAGAAAAGTTTATCAAAATAGAAGCTCCTGGCATGGAGAGCTCTAGCACACAGAGTTTCAGGGGTGTAAAAGCTATCGACATGAGATCATGAAAGAGCTCTGTGGCTAGAGTCAGGAAGGTGTTTGGTTTATTTCAGAGTGTTTAGGAGATGTTGTACATCTTCTAGTTTGTTAATTGCTTATTTTGAGCAGAGATGATAACAACTAATGATGTTTAGGCAGCATTTAGCCAGCATTGCAAAATAGCTGGTGATCATGTTTTTGTCCCTTCGTGGGTATAATGACACACTCTGGATTACAGATGCATATCGGTCGGCGATTGCCCTACTTGTCTCCTTTATTCTATTAATGACATTGGAACACCATGTGACCTTGAGGAAGACCAGTGAAGTCACCTCCGCCTGGAGACCCATGAAGTTTGATGTAGTCCCCTAAGCCATCTTGCTCTCCGTGGTTCCAGATCTGGCTCGTGGACTGGTCATGGTTTAGAAATAGAAATATGGCTTCCCTGGAATCCAGGATGGACTGGGCTCTTAGAAGTAGATCTGAGCATAATAGAAGTTTTGGGCCCAGAACTCAGGGGCCTTTTACCCAACAACTGTGCAAGCCTCAGTTTCTTTGCAACAAACAAACACTCCAAGCTAATGTTCCAGTAGGGTCCACAGACTCCTGGTGGTTTACAAAGTCAGTAATACTAGTTTTCCATCTCTGTAGTGACATAGAGTTTCATTTTTATATGTTTTAAACAAATGAATAAAGGAAAAAGATAATTGAGCCATACTATGGATGTGGACATGAAGGCGTAATTGCCATGGTATCCAACTTCCTGAGGTTGGCATCACTATTGTTATCATGAAGGAATTTCTTTTCTTCAACTCTGGTATCCTCTTAGATGAGAGCATTCTTAAAGATCAGCTAACACTAAATCATGATTTCCATATTTCTTTGGTCATTTGCCCCTCACATGTGGCAGTTGCCCCTCATGCCCCTCACATGAAGCATGAGGATCCTTCCTGGCTGTTTTCCTTGGCAGCCTAAGATTAGAGGTTCTCATGCCAAATTACTTCTTAATGATGCTCCATGTATATACTACTTAATGTTTTAACAGAGTGTTAAAACCAGAGGACAGCTGCCCCTGGGGTTCCCAGAAACTTTCCAAGGGATGTGACAGCAGCGAGCATTTTCGGGAAACCTAGTTCCACAATTTCGGCCTCCTTGTGTTGCTTTGCTAAAATCCCATTTCCTGAAGCTGGGCTTCCCCAGTTTCTTTGCCTACCTTCCTGTCAACCTTGCTTCTTGCCCTGCTGAGTCTTTTAAGGTGACTTCCCCAGGGTGTAGAAACCATAGGGGCACCAAACAAATGGGCCATTCAAAATGTTACTGCCTAGGAAGCTCCATAAATCCTGCCTATCTATCACATGGAGAAACCAATAAAAAAAATTACCTTTGTGTGTAACAATTACTTGTGGTATGTTGATTGATCAGTTACCTACATAGCTGCCAGGAGCCAATCCAGATTTGTTGTTGTTGGTAACAGGCCTTAGGGTCATTTGACATAAAAATACTAACTATCCATTTATATACATAAATATGTCTCTTTATTGCAGAGAAGTATGAAAAAAGCTAGTAACTAAAAACTTTAAAATTCTAATGAGCAGTAGGATGGAGATACAGTTTCAAGCAGAGAAAAGAATAAGATTTTAGAGCTTGTGTATGAGTTTATTTTTTATTTTTTTAAAGATTTTATTTATTAGAGAGCGAGCATGAGCTGGGGGCGGGGGGTGGGGGGGAAAGGCAGAGGCAGAGGGAGAAGCAGACTCCCCTTGGAGCAGGGAGCCAGACATGGGACTCCATCCCAGGACCCTGGGATCATGCCTGAACCAAAGGCAGATGCTTAACCAACTGAGCCACCCAGGCACCCTGTGTGTGAGTTTTTTCATGGGTGATGGTTGATACCAAGTTGCTTTGGTATTTATAAGGCATTGGGTGCATTTAAAAGAGTGGTATAAAAGTTCTATTTTAAAATGTTAATGTTTGTAATATATCAGAAGTTTTAGATGTCAATTTAAAAACATGTGGAAGGACACAGGGTTTTTCCAGATTCTTTTAGAGAGTAGACAAACGGGTGGACTCAAACTGGCACTAGGGCATCTCAGATGTGGGAGTGCACGTGACAGCGGGGTGGCATTGGGTCACTTAGGTGTTCTTTGGACATAATCAGGGACGTGAATTTCAGAACCGCTCAGCACATTGGGCTTATGGGCTACAAATCTGGATAACACCTGGTTTCTAATCTTGGCTTTGCTCCTACCTCTGTCACCTCAGGAAATTCACATCCCTTCTTTTTGGCCTCGATTTCCCCATCTATACGGGAGAGAGTGGATTCTATCATTTTTGTTAGAATGTTGTATAATGAGGTGAAATCCTCTATCCTGATCCTAGATCCACCCACTGGAGTTAAAAAAATCTGCTCTCTTTTCTTCATGTCAGCCTTCTAGCTGTTGAAGGCAACTTTATATTCCCCTCAGATCTTTCCCAGTCTTAAAACATACCTTCCGTCAACCTTGACTTAATGTGGTCATCCTCTGGAGGGTGTTTTTTTTCTCTAGGGCAGCAGTTCTGAAATGTTTTGATCTCAGCCCCTTTCACATTCTTTAAAAATTATTTGGGACCCCCAGAGATACTTGTTTATGTGGGTTATGTCTTTTGATATTAAAACGGAGTGTTTAAAATTTTCATGTTTTAATCCCCTTAAAATAACAGTAAAACCATTACATGTTAATACAAATAAGTTTTATTTTTTTAATTTATTTTTTATTTTTTTAAGATTTTATTTATTTATTTGACAGAGAGACACAGCGAGAGCAGGAACACAAGCAGGGGGAGTGGGAGAGGGAGAAGCAGGCTTCCCGCTGAGCAGGGAGCCCGATGCGGGGCTCGATCCCAGGACCCTGGGATCATGACCTGAGCTGAAGGCGGGTGCTTAACGACTGAGCCACCCAGGCGCCCCTGAATAACAGTTTTTAATAAAGATAAATATGTTTTCAAAACCAAACCCAAACCAAAGTTTAGTGAGAAGAAGAGCATTGTTTCACATTTTTTTTTGCAAATTTGTTTAGCTTAACAGAAAATGGCTAGACTCTCATATCTGCTTCTCCATTCAATTTGTTGCCATACATGTTGGTTGAAGTAAATGAAGACAATCTGGCCCATGCAAGATCTGTTAGAAAAGTTAAGAAAAGGAAGAAATATCTTCATAGCCTTATTCAGATATTTTTCTTTGCTATTTCACCAAAACTCAACAAGTGGTAGTTTCTTAAAGGTTAGCAGCAACGTGGAATCTGAGACCTTATCAATGAGGTTTTTGTGCTCTTCCATTCAAATCCAGCAGTCTGTCTGGCACTCCGAATATGTCTTTTGCCTATGTTTGGTTTTGTAATGTGGTGCGTTGATCATTTGGAAAATACATGTTCACTGAGTAAGACATCTTCCAAATGTGGACACATTGCATCATAAAACATCAGAAAGTCACATTTATTCATGTCTTTACCAGTCTCATTAGAAAGCCTTCAAGTGGGGCACCTGGATGGCTCAGTCGATTAAACGTCTGCCTTCGGCTCAGGTCATGATCCCAGGGTCCTGGGATCGAGCCCCGCTCTGTGGGGAGCCTGCTTCTCCCTCTCCCTCTGCAGCTCCCCCGGCTTGTGTGTGCACTCTCTCTCTCTCTCTCTGTCTCTCTCTGTGTGTGTGTCAAATAAATAAAATCTTTTTTTTTAAAGATTTTATTTATTCATTTGCGAGAGAGACAGAGAGAGAACAAGCAGGGGGAGAGGCAGAGGGAGAGGGAGAAGCAGACTCCCTGCTGAGCAAGGAACCCGATGCGGGACTCGATCCCAGGACCCTGGGATCATGACCTGAGCCGAAGGCAGACACTTAGCCATCTGAGCCACCCAGGCTCCCCTAAATAAATAAAATCTTAAAAAAAAAAAAAAAAGAAAGCCTTCAAGTATTAGAGAGCGGACAAGTTTATGGTGGCTGATACGATTTATGCTTGAAAGTTTGATTTTTATCATTGGGAACAAATATTGTTAGTCATTTTCCACGAAATGACGTGCTTGTTTTGTTCACTTTTGAGGACATGTCCCCCAAACACCCAAGTCAAAACAACCATGGTTTGTTGGGCAGTCACGTTTTCAAGTAAAAACGGTGTCCCACGGGAAAAGTGGCTAGTTCAGCTGACGACTCCCGTCACATGAGTGCTTTTTCTCGAGATGACCATGGGACTAAGAGATGCAGCAGAGTGCTGTCTGCTGGCTTTCTGCTTTATCACATACAACACTAAAACAACATGTAATTAAGAGTCAGTATTTAACAAAAATTCATTTTGACTACTTTATCAAGGATATTAGGTCCTTTTTTTTTTCTTTTTTTAATTGCGTGAGTTGGTAAAGAACGTAATGACCACAAGTAGAGTTTGCTGCTGTGGCATTCATTAATTCTTGCCAAGGGACCAGCAATTTCCCCCACCAGTGCTGTGTGTGCCACAGTGCAAGTGTCAACACAGGGAGAAAGGCAAATGACATCTTTGTATTATTAAGAAAGTATTTTATCTCTGTGGACACTTCTTCTGTGAGAGGAGCTTGGGATCTGAGCTTTGAGAAGCACTGCTCTAGACCGAACAGGAAGACTATGTCTGATGAGAGGACAGCAGGGCCATCGCCTCCCTGTTAGTGTAGACAGCTTCCAGGAATACAGCCCTGTTCGTTTCAGTGTTGTAGCATCAATACTGTAGTTGTGACCAACTGAATTCTCTAGCACCTACTATCAAGCAAGGATTCCTATTTGGGAGAGGGAAACAATGTTTTTAACTTAAAGAAAGGTGGGTCTATTAGCTGATGACCCCACTTTGGGACAAGGTGAGTTGGAGGTGACGGATGTCATCCATCATGGGAGGTGGGAAGGGGGAAGTGCCACTGTAGATTGGGGAATCCTCCGCCTGTGATGGACGGGTGAAGCCAGGAAGCTGAGTCTGAAGAGAAGCCTAGGATGACGCCTCGTCTAGGGAGGGCCCAGGGAAGATGAAGGTAGATGGGTCAGGTGAGCCAGGGCAGGGGCATAAGAATCAGGAGAGACCATGAAGCCTGAAGCAGGCCGGATGGCCTGGTGGGATGATGCAGAAGTGGTGATGAGTGAGAGCCGAGCAAAGGCCATGGGGCAGGGCTGTAAGGGAGTCCTCAGAGACTTGAAAGAATTGTTTCCATGCAGGGATGTGTTTGGAGGCCCCATGGAAGGGGTCAGGAAGGGGATTCCAGACAAGGATGGGAAGGCTGTGGGACTAGGCCAAACATTCAAGATTTTTCTCTCCAAAACAAAGAACGAGAGAATGGTTGGGAATGGCAGCCGTGCCCTTCTGGGCTTTCTGAGAGGAGGTATGGCCGTGGGACATTTGGTGAGTTCCAGTGGAGGAGGAAGGAGAAAAGGGTCTGTCATCCCCAGTGGCCCAGACGGGACTGGGAGGCATGTCTTCTTTCTAAAGGGCAATGGTAATATAGTCAATAGGATGTGGGTATTTGAAATCATCTATGCCAGATAACTGCAGTGCTTCTCTCACTGCCCTGGAGAGCTTTAAGAAATGTTCTTTAACCTTCAAAAAGCCCCACCAGCTCCCTGGGCCCAGAGTTATCAGTAGCAATTAGTGCTAATTAATTGGAATTTGGAACTCTTGACCTGCAGGATGGGTGTGTGTTTGAGAGATGTTTATGAAGGATGGTGTTTATCTAGAGGATTTCCTTTTCTTTTAAGTTTCAGGGCTGGAGGCTTAAGCATCTTTAATCCAAAGGAAGGAGATCCAACAGTTGTTACAAAGCCTTAAATCTCTCCTCAAGTCTCCTGTAGGATTAGAGACACCAGAGAGGGCTAGGGGGGATGAGGTGGATATTCCAGAGCCCCAGGCCAGGGGGGACTTGAGCACAGTGAGAGCGTCGGGGATGGAGAGTGAGGTGACTGGCATCCGACTGGAGATGAGACTGTTCTTCCTCCCTGAATCCAGTTAGGAGCTACTCTGCCGTTTGCTCTAATTCTTTCTGTTCTTACTAACCACATTTCACTTTGAAAAGTCAGTAAAATGCAAGTAGCTATGATGATGATGATGAAATAGCAGGAGGCAAGTATTTCAAAGAACATATCTATTCCTTGCCTTCACATGTTGTTAGGGGACAAAAAGCAGGGTGACTTTTCATTTGGATTAGCTGCTGCTCATTCCTTGAGCCCTTGGCAGAGCAGGATGCTGGTAGAGATCTGCCCATTGTTAGAAACCAGCCCCTCCTAGGAAGGAATAAACACACAAGGCCAATCCATTGTTGTTCTGCAGGAAAAATAAGAAACCCAGACGTTGGGAAGCTGAGGGGCAGGAGGTGTCTGATGGCCTGGGCAGCAGGCCCCTGGAGTGGGCTGGGGGGTGGGGGTGTGGAGATGCATAATGGGAAGATCGCTAGCTGCAGGGGCTTGCACTGAAAGACCAGGATCTGGACGAGACAGTGGCTTTTGTTCTGCCTGGCCTAACCCATGCCCTGGAAAAACAGAAACACCGGGAGAGAAGTGATGAAGTCAAACCCATTTCTCCAAAGAACCTGGTCTAGAATTGTTGAGTGCAAGCCCAGGAGTGCTGCTCACTTGCTCCTGACCCAAGCCGTTGGGACTATTGACTTTTCAGTCCCTCACTCTAAACGCTCCTTGGGGACCCCAGTTTTACCTAATAAGAATCATCATTAGGAATTTAAGGTTTACAGAACATGTTCACACGTACCCGTGTTTGATTCTCTCCAAAGCCCGATGAGATGGGGATTAATATTAATCCCAATCTATAGATGAAGACAGGAGGGAAATGGGTCACCATGGCTTCGTGGCCCTTGGGTACTATGTTGGCACTCAACATGCAGGAGCATGTAGTCCTTCCAACAATACTATAAAGTAAAAGAAATCCCTTCCTTGTTTCACCCAGGAGGCAACTGAAGCTCAGAGAAGTTAAAACGACTTGATCAAGGTCACAGAGATAATAAGACATGGGGATAAAGTAAAAGCCCAATTTTTCAAGACTCCTGGTCTACCACCAGTGGGAGTGGGAGTTTCCATTGCAGGTTTGAGGTTGATTATTCCCCCTCTGGAACCAGAGAGGGGCGAGGCTCACTGCATGATTTTGTGTGCAGAGGCAGATCCCTCTCAGTGCCTTGGGGACTGCCTGGTGATTCACCTCAGGCCCTCTGCCCTACCTCCCCTCTCCACCCCACCCCAGCACACCTCATCCTTCTGTTAGAGCCCAGCAAAGAGGAGCAAGATATCCACGCTCCGGAGGTCTCAGCTTGCAGAGCTGGTAATGAGCCCTTTGTGTGTCCAGTTCGCCACCTTTCATCTCCTGCTCCCGCTGGTGTCTACTTTCCCTTTTAGCATCTCTCAGCTCTTTGCTGAGCCCTCGGCCCTCTATGTGGCCAGCTCGAGTTGTTTGTCAGGAATGATGGCTGAGGGATGCGTGCACTCAGGGGAGGGCTGCTTCACCCAGAATTGCTCACATTTTCCATCCCAGGTGCCAGACATCTCTCCTCTCCCCACCGCAGAGGCAGCAAGGTTTAGGTCACCTGGCTTAGAGGCAGACAGTTGATAGCTAGGCCCCCAAACTTCAGGCCTTTGGAGATCTGATATTACCTTTCAGTCCCCCCTCCGTGGGTGAAATGGGAGCTGACTGACCAGCAGCTCTTATACTTAAGCAAAAAGCCTTCTGACTAATTCCTCACCCCCCAACCCCAGACTTCTCTGCTGTGAGGCTGCCCACGTTGGTCCATCAACCAAACCTCCTGAGCTGTTTTCCTGGACAACCCTGCTTTCATGGTCCTCATATTTAACTACTAATGTTGCACTGCCCACTGCACCAGCCACTAGCCACATGCAACTGTTTACGTTTAAATTTATATTATATTTACATATATCAGATAAATTTACATTACTAAAAGTTAGAGAAAATTTAACAATTTAACCTCATTTCGAGTGCTCAATAGCCATATGTGGCCACTGGCTACTGCTTGTGCAGCTAGAGAACATTTCCACTGTCATAGACAGTTCCAGTGGACAGCTCTAGTCCACACAGCCAGGAGTGCCAGTATATTGGCATCCACGGTTCATCTCACAGAGCATTTCTTCCTCAGAGAAGGTCCTAAAGCTCCTGACCTTTCAAGTGAACCCATGTGAGTTCCCAAAATGTCAGGGCCTGTTGGGATTAGAGGCCACCTGGCAAAGGAGGCCTCTGAAGAAGTGTCCTCTGTGAGATTCACGAGCACCAAGTTTGCACGCCTGCCGTTCCTACACAGTGGGACATGCAGGACCCAGCCGGGACCGTGTGTGTGATCTTCAAGACCTTACTCCATTTGCAAAGGAAGGAGCTGGGTGTCTATGAGCTTCATCCAAGCCATCAGCCGTGGCAGCCGAGTGTGACAGCTGGGTACCATCAGCCGTGGCAGCCGAGTGTGACAGCTGGGCAGCTGGATGTGACGTCCAGTGTTGGCAGAAGGAGGGCAGGGCAGGGCAGGGCTGACAGAATCACAGCTGGGGATGGATGCTTCTAGATCTGCCCTGCCCTCTGTGGGGCTTAGGGTGGGAAATGCTTCTCAGAGCCTCCCATTTTCCATTCTGGACCTCTTGGAAAGGAGTCTTTGCTGCAGAGGGAAGAGAAAAGGATTTCCACCCCCCCTTCCCCAGTCCAGAGAGAAAGGTGCACATTGGAGTAAGAGGTTTAACCAGAAGCAGTTTCTCTTTGGAGCAGGGGTGGTTTTTATTCCCTGCCAACTCCTGCAGGCAAACAGCATGCCAAGCTGGCCTGCCGCCCCAGCCCTACCTGTCATGTGCTTGGCAAGTCTGACTGGAGTCCTTTTTTCCATTCCCTACCCCGTCACACTGCAGTTGCAACCTCTCATTTTTCTGCTGCCTAGATGATTAAAAAGCATGACTTAGTGGAAAAATCTCAACCTCCTTAGGGTCAGCCTCTCAAGCAGCTGTTGGAGATAAGATTGTGCTGGCAGAATACTCAGCAACACTGTGCAAGGCTTTCTGTCTGCATGTGAGGAAATGAGATCGGTTCTGAGTGCATGTTGTTTGTCTTTGGAGAGAGCTACAATTTTCAGAGGCATAAATTGGCATTATTTGATAAAAAAATAAAATCTTTGCTTGGAAAGGTGAGATTATTATAGTGATTTTTTTTTTTTAAGTGCCGTAAGCAGGCTTTGTAAAGGAAAAAAAAAATTTTTTTAATGGCACCTGCTTTGAGCAATTCAGGGAGCAAAGTTCTCTGGCAACTGAGCAATATCAGAAGTTCAATGCTCAGACTTCCCCCAACAACTTAAAAGACTTAATTGTGCAGCTCCTGGTATGCCAGGCATTGTTTGGAGTTATTTTAGTTACCATGTGAGTATTACCACCTCTTGCTTGGAGATTGAATACTTACTGTTGTCTTGTTGAAACAGCTCCAAAAAGGACATTCCAATTTTATTTTATTTTTTTTTAAAGATTTTATTTATTTGACAGAGAGACAGCGAGAGCAGGGACACAAACAGGGGGAGTGGGAGAGGGAGAAGCAAGCTTCCCGCAGAGCGGGGAGGGGAGCCCCATGTGGGACTCGATCCCAGGACTCTGGGATCATGACCTGAGCCGAAGGCAGGTGCTTAACGACTGAGCCACCCAGGCGCCCAGGACTTTCCAATTTTAATTCAGCATATGTCCTCACCTTTGTGTTTGCCAAGAACTTGTACCCATCTAGTGAGACACAAAGGTCACTTTGCTTTTCAAAAGGAGAAACTGAGTCACAGGCAGTTGGGAGGACTTGATCGGGCTTACGGAAGTGACATCAAAGACACAGAATCTGGGGTCTGTGGCTCTACACAATGTGTTATAAAATGAACAGCTTATTTGAAGTCCTACAGGTCTGAGTTCAGGTCCCCATGCAGCCACTTCCTAGCTGTGTTACCTTGAGTAAGTCACTTGCTTTCTCTGTGCTTCAGTTTCCCCTTCTCTAGAATAGGGCTCACACTACTACATACTTAATAGGATTATTGTGAAGGCTGAGATTCTACCCAGCAAATGTACCTGACTTCTCTTCCGTCACCACCATCATCATTTTAACATCTTCCCCCCCTAATTTTAGTTAAAGGCCTATTCCCAGCCTGAAATGAAATTACACGCTCTCCACTCCCACTCTGCTCCTCCCCCTTGTCTTGCACCTGGCCTCGCTGTGTCTTGTCCCTTTCGCTCTTCCTTGGCTCGGGTGATCATAATTAGAATCTAGTTGCTAGGACGTCACAGGTAGGTCAGAGGGTAGAGGCAGGGGCCCAGGTCTACACCGAGCGAGGTGTCCGTCTCCTTTTGATGTTTCATAGCTCTGTCTCAGGTCCTGTAGGTTTAGAAGAACTGTCTAGACTGGGAAGCTCATCTTCTAGACCGAGAGCTGCCCAGAGGTCATCCTGGCACCTAAGCTGGATGGGCAGTTGAAGCCCAGAGTCTTGCCCACCCTCCCTGGTCAGTTTGCAATCTGTAAAATGGGCATTCATTCACTTTTGAAAAGGCACAGGCACTGAAAACAACAGATCTAGGTTTGAATCCTGGCTCTTACATGTGTCCGTCAGAGCCGAGGATCTCACTGCTCCTTGGGTGTGGTCAGGCCTACATGAGGTGACATCTGAAAGAGCTTTGCAAACTGTAGTGTGCTTGCCACTTGCTGGATTTCCCCTTGCTCACTCGCAAAGCCCGTGCATGGGAGGCACCTGTGTTTCACTCCATGCAGGGGCTCCAGCTCCAGGTGAGGGGCAGTGAGGAGGGGCCCAAAGCCACCACTTGCCCTGCTCGGCACATCAGCTATGTGTGCACAGCATGGTCCCAGTGTGGAACCGTGGGGTCGGTTGCATCAGGAAGAGAAAGGCTGGAGTGGGGATCCCTCTCCCCATGGCTCCTTTCTCCCCAACTCGTCTGGCCCCTCCTCTGGCTTGTTTTCCTCCTGGCTGCCATTACCATACTTTTTATGAGCCTGTTAAGTCTTTAATGATGCCTGGTTGTGCAGCTGGCTTAAGGCTTAATCCCCAGCAATAGGGCTTTATTGGATAAATGGTTAATAATCACTTGTCTGCAGGGATTGGGGAGGTTTTGTTGAGGCCCCGTGATTCCCGGAAGCCCCACGTGGCCTGTGACGTGGCCTGTGACCGAGCCAGCACTGCTTGGGGCTGGGGTGCCGTGAGATTGGGCACCACAGGAGCTGGGAAGCCCTGAGTTTGTAGGAGAGCATTTCTTCTCCCTCCTGAGAATACAGGACACTTGCCTGTTGCTGGGGGACTGTTTTGATCTGTGCCTGACTCAGGCAATGCCCAGGCCCTCTGCAAATGTGTGTCTCCACCCACTCCCAATTTTTGCTTTCCTTTCTCTTGCCATTAACAAGCTGTGTGACCTTGAGCAAGTCCCTTGTTCCCTCTGGCCCTTGGTTTCCTCATCTACCAAATGGAGAGATTGGAAGAGATAGCCTTGAGGACGCCATGTGGCTCTCAACGTCTGTGTTCTGTGAGCCTCAGTGTCCCAGACAGAGGCTCTTCTCTCCGGCTCTTGGATGTGTCACCAAGGGCTGCGGATGGCAAGGGACCAGCAGCCCATCGGATTAAGTACTTAAGCTGCTGGGACAAGAATTGGGTCAGCTGCAGCCACAGGGCATGATGTGCACAGGGAATCCACAGAGCCCCTCATGGCCTGGTGCGGGGTTTCTCCCAGTGCTGGGCAGGACACACAGTAGGCATTAAAAAAAGAAGCCTCATTGACGGGACTCTGAAAAGACTTCCAGGTGTAGAACCGTCAAGGAGCCAAGAGCTGCTTACGGGTGAAAAAGGAGCCTAGAATTCTGTTCTGTGACTGGGGCAACGCCAGCAAATGTCCCTGATCAACCCTGATTTGGCCTTGACTTTATAGTCACAGCGAGATCAGGACCCATCCATGTGAGGGGCCGGGTGTTACTGGGGCATGGGCACGGGGCTCAAACGGACCCGGGTTTGAATCTCATTCCTCCACCACTCATTTCCAGGCTGTCTGGTTGGGGCCACCTCCTTCTTCAAACCTGGGAGTCTTTAAGATAGTATTAGCAACAGGTGTTTTCGGCACGACAGTATTGGTTCAAAGGGTATGTGTAAAGCACCTGGGACTAGGCGCTGGTGGTTACCCTGGGAGGCAGTCAGTGCTAAGGTACCTGTGGCATGCTTTAGGCTGCTGGGGTGGCGTGCTGCCTGTAGGCGGGTGTGGCTTACTGTGGATCCCGATTTTAAATTCTTTTATCTGAAAATAAAGACAAGAAAAGGTATGAACAGAGCAACACCACAAATTTAGGGGCACTGCCCTGAAAACTTGCAGCTTCAGGATTAAAGTCTGCCAAGGGTCGGTTTCCTGGGTGGCCCCAGAATGGGCTCCCTGGCTCCCACCTTAGGGCTCCCTCCCAGTGTCCTGAGAGCCTGGCAGGGGTGCTGACACTCAGCGGGGGCTCAGTTCTCCACGTGTATGTGCAGCAGAGGAATGGGCTTTCTCTTTTCCTGTACTCTAGGTGACCGGGACTCGCTCTGCTTTTCTTTCAGATCTTCCCCGACCCGTCAGACTTTGACCGCTGCTGCAAGCTCAAAGACCGTCTGCCCTCCATCGTGGTGGAGCCCACGGAGGGCGAGGTGGAGAGCGGGGAGCTCCGGTGGCCCCCCGAGGAGTTCTTGGTCCAGGAGGATGAGCAGGACAACTGTGAAGAGACAGAGAAAGACAACAAGGAGCAATAGAGTCCCTGTCGACTCCCTCGGGGGCTACACCAAACGGCATCTGTCCCTGAACTGTGTTCTTTCCCATTGTGATGGAAGAAGGGAGTGAGCCACAATAGTTCTGAAAATGTCAAATGATGGCTTCTGTTTTGCACCTGCAAATCACCGAGCTGGTTTTCTTTTCTTTTCCTTTCTTTTTTTTGAAATGTGCTGGGCAGTGGAGCCCTCTGCGACAATTTGCAAGGCCTTCTGAGAAAGGAAGCTGCTTAGAGCAGGGGTGGGGGGTGCGGGGAAGTGGTGCATCTTCGAGACTGGTATCTGAACCTGCGCAGGCTAGAGGCAGCCGTGGGATTCCAGTGGGCTCTGGGGGGGTGGGGGGAAGGGGGACGTGCCTCGCGAGCAAGGAACATTCAGGGTAAGAGAACAAACGGGAGACACGGGAAGAGAAAATACATGTTTGAAAGGAAGCAGCGCGCAGAGGAGTGCAGCCAGGAAGTTGCCTGCCCGCGGGCATCTGAAAACAACACGTTCCTCTCTCTCTCCAGCTCTGCCCACCACCAGCCTTTGTTTTTATTTCAGCTGTGTTGGTCTGTTCACGGGAGGCTGGCAAAGAAGAGTAGTAGAAACTGGCCGCCTGCGAAGTTGGCTGGAGGCAGGCGTGGGAAAGAAGGACTCCCTGCCCCTCCCCCCCTCCGCTCCAGCTGTGGCGGGTTCTGGAGGTTTCTTAAGAGGCAGCACTCTTGAGCTTCTCTCTCCTGATTTATCCTTTTGCCCTCCCCTGGCCCTTTGGGAGTGGCGGGAGCACTTCCCATCCTTGTGGGAGGACCAGGACGGACGCTTGGACACGAAGCTCCCTCCCCCCTGCTCCCCCAGGCTTGCTCTGTTCTGAGCAGAGGCACAGAGCTCTGGCTCTACCAGGCCGCCTTCTCCCTGGCATCACCTCTGCAGCCCCTGGGCGGAGCAGTCAGGCAGGGGCGGTTCCCAGCCTGACCAGCAGCCTCACCCACTCCCATGTGGGCTCCTGGCCCGTTTTTCTGGTGGGAGCTGAGTGGAGAGGAGACTCTCTGTTTCTTGTTGGGGAGGTGAGCTTTAATGGCAGTCCCAAATCTGGGAATTATCAGATGGGGCTAACAGGGCTCTCATGTAGCAGCCTGGGGATCAAGTTTGAAATTGAAGGTGTCATGCCATCGCCTGGCTTCTCCTTGCGCTCCGGACGCGGGTGGGTGGATGGCACGGTGAGGGAGCACTGAGCATGGGTCCTCATCTCTCCCCACCTCTCACCTGTCCCCTGTAAGGGCACAGTTGCACAAGAAAGCTAGCCTTAGGACTTAGAGCTTCTTATAGTTAAGAACCATCTGGAGCAGCAGTTTGCAAGACACACTCTTCAAACCTTCTCTAGCTCACAGCGCGAGTGTGCAGCCAAGAGGTGAGCTCAAGATCCTCCTGGAGGCTGACCTGGGCCGACAGAGGCACCCTAGCCGCTCCCCAGTGGGTCTGGGTTGACCCCAGTTTGGGGCTTGTGCATGGAGCTGTATTTAATACCTCAAGGTTAGTGTGGTTCCAGGGAGCTGGGGCAGGATGAGGGTGTGCAGTTGACATCTCAGCAGGATTTGGTTCTGGGAAGCTGACGCTCACCCCTCCTCCCCCCGCTCCCTCCCCCTGTGTTGTCCGCTTGTGTTACACACACCGATGGCAATAACTTCTTCCAGCTCCTTAGCAGTGGGAGAGGCCCGCAGCCTGTACCGCCGGGGCGTCTCTTTCGTGCTCCCGCTGGTTCTGTTCAGGCTGCAGAGAGTCCTCCCTCCTTCCTCATTCCCTCACAGCAGCATGTCTCATCCCGCACCTGCCTCCCTTCGTGGATGGGGTCTTGCCTTTTAAAATCCCGTGTCTCTGTGTCCCTCTCATCTGTCCTGGTCTTGCCGTGTGATGGGAACGTGCTTGTAAACTGCATAACAAATCTACTTTGTGTATATGTGTGTTTATGGGGGTGACTTATTATTTTGCGGGTCGCTAGACACTTTTGTATGACCCTTTGGAGTCTGAGCAGGCCGGGGGCTGACAACTCGAGTCAGGACCTGCAGCAGCGAGCCTGTGGGAGGGACCCAGCCACTCTTGGACAAGTGGCTGAGCTCCTGTCTGGCCTCCTGTTTTTTTGTTTTTTTTTTTAAGTAACTTGTGTGTATTTCTAACTGATCGTATTAAAAAAAACAAAAACAACCCTAGTACTTCAGTAAAAATGCCTGTTGTAAGATGAACCTCCTGTAACTTCTGTTCTTTTTTGAGGCTCAGGGAGAAACTAGCATTTTTTTTTTTTCGAACTACTTTTTGTCACTGTGACAGTTGTAAATAAAGTTTGAAAATGCTTTCCACTCTGGTCTGGTTTCCTTCTTTTCTTCCACCTCCGCGGGAACTGGACGAACACAGCACTGAGATGCAACTTGCATGGGAGGCAGAGTCAGGAGGCAATCCAAGTGAGGTTCTGTATATATCTTGCCTGTTGGCCCTTCCAGGTTGAGCCCCATCCATGGGTTTTTGTCACCTGGCTGAATGAAAACAGCCTTCCCTTCTGTGTTGGTGGTTCTCAACCCTGGATGCATATCGGAATCACCAGGAAAGCTTTTTAAAAGTACAACTACCTGGATTCTACCCCTAGAGACTTAGATTTCAATGGGCTAGGACGAGGGCCAAGCATTCCTTTTTTTTTTTTTTTTTTTTAGAATCATGGGGAGCTTTCAACACACAGCCACAGTTTTAAGCCACCTTTCTAAGGGAAGAGAAACACCCAAGATATCATACAAGGTCATTCACAAAGACTGGAGGGGAGTGGATGGGCATGTATACAGCTAAAAAGAGCTCCGGTAGTCACTCAGAACATTCACTGAGTGCCTATGATTTGTCAGGCATTGTTAGGAGATTGGGATAAACACCATAGCAGTGGTCCCAGCCCTCACTGCACTGCTTTAGTGTGAAATTAAATGACAAATATGGTGAGTGTAACAGGGAAAATAGGATGCCCTGAGAGTATCTGTTGGAAGGGACATCCAAAGAAGGGAATGAGGTGCACGGAGAGAAGGCTGGAAATGACTTTAACTAGTGGGGGGGGGGGGGCAGGCTAATAGTGCCATGAGGGTTGCTAATGCCTGGGTGAAGAGTTTGGATTTTATTCTATGTGCAGGGCATAGAACGGGATCATTTGTGTTTTTTTTTTTATTATTTTTTTTTTATGCAGTCAGACTCTATGGAGATGGGATTGGAGGGGACAAGAGGGAAAGCCCAGAGATCAATAAGGAGGCCTCATGGAGGTGGGAGTGAGAGAAGGTGGTGCTTTGTGGAAAGGGTTTTTCTGACATTTTTCCAACCTAAGGCTGGATATTTTTGCTTTCACTCAGCTCACATCTGGGTTCATAACTGTGTTGAGTATGGATAATCAAATGATCTGTGCTGAGGATGTCTCCCAGTATTGATAGACTATGAGTCCATTTTAACATTAGCCTAAATAAAACCATTAGATTTATGGACCTGCTGTCCTGAGAATAACTTGCAGCCCTCAATCATCCTCATCTTGGATTGTCCCTCTATTTCCTTCCAACAGCTTGTGGATGGAGTTTATTAGAACACAGCTTTCTTAGAGATAGCCCCTCATAAAATGGTCTTTATTCACAGATAACATCATCTATATAGAAAAATAAATCCACCAAAAAAATCCACCAAAAAAAACTCACACAAAAAAACCCCCACCAAAAATCCACCAACCACCCCCACTGCAAAAAACAAAACAAAACAAAACCTACCAGAACTGACATGTGAGTTCAGCATGGTTGCGGGATCTAAGATCAATATGCAAAACTCAACTATATTTCTATATACTTGCAACAGACAATTAGAAATTGAAATTTAAAATACTACTATGTGAGCATAAAAAATATAAAGTATAAGGATAAATCTGACAAAAGATGTGCAAATCCTGTTCAATGAAAACTACAAAACACTGTTGAGAAAAATTAGGCTTACATAAACAGGTATACCATGTTCATGGATCTGAGGATTCGATGTTGTTAAGATGGCAGTTGTCTCCAAATTTATAAATTAAGCCAAAATCCGGCAAGCTTTTTTTGTAGAAATTGACAATCTGATTCTGAAATTCATACAGAAATACAAAAGGCCTAGAATAGCCAAAAAACTTTGAAAAAGAACAAAGTTAGAGGACCCAAATCTTAACTTCAAACTTATTACAAAGCTACAGTAATCAGAACAGGTTGGTATTGGCATCAAGGTAGACAGAGATCCATGGAACAGACTAGACAGTCCAGAAATAGACACAAGTACAGTCCATTGATTTTGACAAAAGTGTCAAGGCAGCTCAATGGAGAAAGGAGTCTGTTCTACATATGGTGCTAAAACAGTTGTGTATCCATGTGCAAATATCTCCTGGGGCTAGAAACAAAGTCTTCACTTCTATTTCCCATTGTTTCCATGTGAGTTTCTAAATAGAATAATTACTCATTTAGAGAAAAAAATTTTTTTCCTATGGCAAATTGCTTCAATACTGTCCCTGCTTTATCCCAGTTCACCTCTTCTCTCCATAAAGGAAAAGGAACTTTGCTGTGTTATTCAGGCTGACTTGTATTCAAGGCCTACTCAGCCCCTCCATATGTAATTTGGACCAATTTCTTAATGTCCAGCATCTGCAGCATTCTTTTCCTAGTACCTCTTGTACATGGATGTGAAGATTGAGTATTCAGTAGGTGCTCCATAAGTCAAGATTTTTTCTCTCTTCCCCTTAAAGATCTGGCAGTTAAGAAACCTTCTGTCCCCTGCTTTTTGCTCAGGGTCATTTGTACACACAGTGTCGAGGGAAACCTCAAGGTGAAGGCACCTCCCTACCTGCAAATGCAACTCCCTTAATCTGCCCTTTTTGTTCAACACAATGGGGAGGGGGAAAGCAGGGAAATGAAGAGAATGTTAATGGTTTCTTTCCACCAAAGTATTGGAAAGGGAAGAGGGAGACACCTCCCACCAAGGTGGGCCTGATGCCTCGCTCTTTTTTAAAGAGGTGATCCTTGGTCAGAGACCCGTTTGAAGTGATGGTTGAGTTTTGTGTATACTGGGGAGAGATTCCAGGTGGGGGTGACAGCAAGTGCAAAGGCCCTGTGGTAGAAATTGACTTGATTTTTTTGAGGCATGTCTGTGAAGCCAGCATGGCTGGAATAGAGGGAAAGAGAAGGAGCTGAGGTCAGATACCACAGAGCAGAGTTTAGAATCACTGTTGCCCATTGCGAGAAGCCCGCTGGGGAAGGAAGCAGACTTACTGGGTATTCTAGCCCCTGGAAATCCACTGGTCAGCCCATCCAAAGTTGTCTGATCAGTGGCAAATTACAGTCAGTATTAATTGACCTGAGGCACTGTCACATCCTGTAGGGGCTTCTGGATCATCAAATGAGGATTAAACTAAGTAGAATTCTATTTGTACATCTGTGCTTCAGTTACTAAAGTGTGGTTATGGCTTAAGAGAATGGGCTTGGAGACTAGATTTATGAATCTGTAGCTCAGCCCTGCATCTTACTAGCTGTGTGAACTTGGGCAATTTGCTTTTCCTCTCTGGGCCTCACTTTCTTCCTCTATTAAATGGATTTCTACTTCACAGAGTTGTGGTGAGATTTAAACACATCTTTATAAGTAACATGCTTAGAACCGTACCAGGTACATAGGAAGTGCTCAAAACGTGTTAACCATTGTGGTAGGCAGAATAAAGATGCTCATGTCCTAATCTCAGAAATCTCCGAATGTGCTGTGTTCCGTGGTAAAAGTGGCAATTAAAGTTGCAGGTGGAATTAAGGCTGTTAATCAGCTTACTGGCTTGGGAGACCCTGGATTATCCAGGTGAGCCCAATCTAATCACGAGGGTCCTTATCACGAGACAGGGAAGCAGAAGAGTGAGTGCCAGAGTCAGAGAGAGGTTCGAAGGTGAAGTGTTGCTGGCTTTGAGGAAGAAGGAAGGTCTACTAACCAAGAAATACAGGCACCCCTAGAAAACAGGAAAGATCAGGAAAAGATTCTCCCTGAAGCCTCCAGAAGGCACACAGCCCTGCCAACACCTTGATTTTAGCCCAGTGACACCCATTCCGGACTTCTAACTCGGTAAGATAATAAGTTTGTGTTAAGTCATAAAATTTGTGGTAGTTGGTGACAGCCACCGTGGGAAACGAATACAGCCATTATTATTATAAATATGGTGAGGGTGAGGGTGTAGACTCCTGTGTGGCCTCAGAGAGCGGGGTGGTAATGAATGGAAGGAGGTTCCAGCCAGGCTCAAGCTGCTGTCCGGCCCTGGAGCCCACCCAGTCCTAGGCTCAGAATCTCCTCGGGGGGTCACCAGGCGGAGGAATCCGTCAGATGGGGGGGCACCACAGGACTGGATAAATTTTAAACTGTAAAGCCCTTATTCTAGAATTTTGAAAATTAGTGATTAATGTAGGATATGTTTGTCAGTATAGTCTATGAATCAGAATATTTATCAAAGTACTCCCCTCTCTCTTCTGCCTGCACAGAAGGTCCTGCTTTGAAATGCAATCCATTTGCAATACTTCCTTTGCAATTTCCAATTAGAAAAACACGAATTCCCTCTTGTCTGGCCCTGGCTACCATTTACACGGCTCACGACTGGGCTACAGACTGCCTTCCTTTCTTCTAATTCTCAACAGTTCTGCAAAGTGTGGCCTTTTTGTCTGTACAAACTCCATTTAGCAGTGATGGAAATTACACAAGACAGTGGAGTTTGGCACCTCATTTCAAATCCCATCACAGAGGCAAATAATTATTTGCATTTTTATTTCCTTCCAGTCATTGTCCCTCACCAGAATGTCCTCAGTGAATATAATTGTTCCCCACAAAGTGAGCATTTTTAATGTTATTTACAGATGAGGAAGCTGAGGTCAGAAGGCTGCGAGATATACCGACTATGGAACCAGAAAGAGCAGGGTGGGGAGCAATGGTGCACCAGTAGTGTGTTAAGAGCTGGCTTTCCGAGGGCAGGGGGAAAGCCCTGATTTGCAGCATTTCAATGTCCCCCCACCCCCCAACCCCATGGCTGATTCATGGGCAAGCTACTCAACCTCAGGGCGTCTCAGCTTCATTTTTTGCCAAATGAAGAGAACTCCAAACCAGGCCAGTGCCTAGTTCAGAGGACCTCTAGAAACCCCCGTGCCCTTCATTCAGAAAAGAGAACCAGCTCCAGAAAGAGGTATCCGGTACCGTATTTTCCAGACTGAATCACGAATCCTTATTGGGCTGTGAAATAGATTTATTTGTGGGTTGCAACCAGAAATCTTCAAACAGGAAAACTAGAATAGAACAGGGGGGAAAAAAATCAGAGTGCAGCAGACATGGGAAGATTGTTCTTCCCTGAAACCTTTCATTCCTACAGAGGTATGGATGTGTGTCCCGGATTATGACAAAGATCTTTTTCTTGCTGTCAGTCACAGCCTGAACAGTTGGAAAGCCCCTGACCTGGTGAAGCTGGCTTGCTAGAAAGCAGGGCTTTTATCTCCTAGAGCCTTGGGGTACGGGAGAGGCACCTAGAAGAACTAGCTTTACTTCTCCCCCCCCCCGCCCCGCCCCAGTTCTCTGCCCAAGGAGAGGGGCTGGGGCACCCTCGTGGGTTGAGGGGCACGAGCCAGGGAAGGCAGGCTCCAGGAGCCCTCGGGGAGGCCTGCCTGTGAGCCCTCGTGGCGGGAGGGAAGCTCGAGAGAGGGAGGGGAGGAAGCCGAGCAGGAAACGAACCGTCCCTGCGAGCTCACAGCTGCTGGAACCCTCCGCAGCAGCTACTCAACGACCAACAATAGCACCATTAGATAAAAATAACCCGTGGGGTCTGCAGCCCTGCTGTGCAGGGCAGGGGCATGCTGTCTGGAGGGTGGAAATGTCACCAGGCCGCGGCTGGGGTCCTGCTGCTTGGCGCCGTGCTAGGCCTTGATTTCCTGATTGCTAATTAGAGGGCAGTATTCCAGCTAGAGGTCACTGGGGCTGGTTGCCAGTAACAGGGCTCCTTGCCCCCAGGGTCTCTGGTCCCCTGCACTCGTGCACAGGGTGATATATATTAAAACAACAACAACAACAACAACAACAACAAAAAACACTCCTGCTAAGACCTTGAGGTCTGAATGTACCACCTCTCCCAGCTGGGGTCTCACCTTAAAAGAGGGAGGCTTACCTGAAGCTGGTCTTCCATGGGGACTGTTCAGGGAAGCCTCAGGGACGAGGCCTGCCCAGCAGCCCTCCAAGCCTCTCGCTTGGCCAGGCGGGGGGCTGACCAGGGGATGACCCCTAAGCACCTCCCCTGTTCCCCAAAGGCCTCTCTCCAGGCTGCCCTCAGGGCCCACACTCTGCCAGCCGTCTGTCCTCCCACACAGGGGAATGGAGGGAGGAGGCCAGGGTCACGCCAAATGTTATTTTTACTACCACAAAGCCTATTGAGAACCGCCAGCCAGCTCGGAGATACAGAGGCTGGGCTCCCCTGTTTGCTTCTGGCCTCATGGTTTGCCTGCTAGTAATCCGGTTTGAGCCCGCTTCTCAACCTCCTCTGCCCATCCCAGAAGCACCCAGGTCCCTCCAGGGCTAACCACACTCCCAGGGCACTGCCCTCTACAGTTTACACCTGACTTTCCTTCACTTACACAGTGCTTTTTCACCTGAAGTACATGGGTAGAATTCAGGGGTACGGGTGACCTTGGACGGGACAGAAATTACCCCCATATTTTCATTACTCAGTGAAACTTAGCATCCTGCTGTAGGAATGGGGGCTGCCCACCACGGCAGGCTCGCCTGCACCTGTGATGGTCACCGGCAGAAATCCCAGGCAGTCCTATCTGGGCCGTGCTGTCGCTGTGGGTGACACGAACGGCCAATCGTCATTGTCCTGGCTCCTCAGCACCCCACCTGCTGCTGGATTTTGGTAGGTAAAGCATTCTCGAAGGAGGACGTTTAGGACTCGATCACACATGCACGAACAATAATCTTTTGCTAGCAGTCCCTCCGCGTAATAGATGTTCTTTGTGACCCTCCCCATCTGATTTTGTGCATGGAAAGCATTCTTTTGAGACGAGCATCAAAACCTCTTCAAGCGGCCAGGAGGCTCTGTGGCACAGAAAGATCAAGACCCCCCCCCCCGCCCCCAGGCACTGGTGCAGGGGCGCTGAGCAGAGCTAGAATAGTGTGCAAAGGCAAGGAAGCCTTTCCCATACCCCCCAGGGGCTCCGAGCCAGGAAAATACCAATAAGCAAATAAACAACTGCAAACTAACCTGCTGGGCACTGTGAAGGAGGAGGCTGTTTGGACAGAAGGCGGTTGGAGAAACGGGAGGGCCTCCAAGGAGGTGGCCGCTACCTCCTCTCAGACTCCTGGGGGCTTCCCAGCCACCTCTGGCAGGAGAGGAGAGAGCCCATCTACCCAGCCCAGCCTGGGCTCCTCCTGAATGCCTCGGGGGCTCTGGGTGCAGGTGGCTTCTCCCTGGGCCTGCTCCATTCCCTGCCCACCAGCCTGGCACCAGGCCTTGGGAGCAGGGTGCTGAGCTGTCCCCACTGCCTTGGCCCGAGACATTTCCCAGAATACAGAACTTTCGGTGCCCAAAGTGGGAGTCCTGGGCAAACCGGTCACCCTACGTGGGGGCCAAACCCTACCCTTTTCTCCTAGGACTAATTCAACTGCCTGGAATTCGGGTCAACTTCTTCCCATAAGCACCTTCTCTGTCCACCTTGATCTGTGTCTGTCTATCTGGGTCTCTGGCTCTCCTCTCCCCCTCTCCCCACTTTCTGCTTTAGCTCTCAAGCTAGCTGATGTCCCCAGCTCCTGATGGTCAAGTGATTTGAACTTTTCATTCCCTGGGGCCTGCTATGAGCACTACTGGCTCTTTGTTTTTAATTGGGGTATAATTTACATAAAGGGCTCAATTCCCAGGTGAATAGCTCAATGAAATATACACCCATAAAACCACCACCCAGGTCTAGATCTAGAGTGCTCTCACACCCCAGAAGGCTTCTGAATATCCCTTCACTGTCCCTTACTCCAAAGAGTAACCGCTTTTGCCGCCTTCATGGCAAGGGAATCATGCACTCTGTACCCATTAGGGGCACACCTGCCCTACTGAGTCTGCTCATGGTGCCAGTGCTGGGAGAGGCCCCCCTCAGCAGGACCACGAAGCAGGGGGCAGGGTTGTACAGAGCATGTAGGGAAAACACCAGGCCTTATGGCTAGAGGGAATAAGTAGCCTTGTTGTCCAGTAAGGACACCAGGAGTCCAAGAGGGATGGCTCACTTAGTCCTTCATTTGACCGGCAGTGACCAGGTTCAGGAATACAGTCTGTGGAGGGGAGGCAGAATTGGGGTAAGAACCCAGAATCCCAGGGCAACTTCCTTCCTGTAAGCCCTGTGGCCGCCTTTGGGGAAAGGCCAGGACTGGCTCCCGCTCGCTGAGTGTGCCTCCTTTGTTTCTTCTGTTTCTCCCCCTGCCCAGACACCCATCCCTCCTGAATGCCTCAGTGCTCACTGCATATTAGAATCACCAGGGGAGCTTTAAAAAACAAACAAATAAAAAACCTCTCGATGCCCAGGCCTCACCCCAGACCAATGAACTCAATATTGCTGGGAATGACACCCAGGTGCCAGTAATTTTAGAAATTCCTCAGGCAATTCTAATATTCTCAGGCAAGTTTGTGAGGAAGAAGCTATTCTCAGACTTTAACAGTGTGTATGAATTTTCCGGGGCCCTTGTTAAAATGCAGATTCTAATTCGGGAGGGTTGGGGTGGCCTGAGGTTCTGTATTTCTTTTTCTTTTTTTCTTTTTTTAAGACTTTATTTATTTGAGAGAGAGAGTGCAGGAGCAGAGGGAGAGGGAGAAGCAGACTCCCTGCTGAGCAGGGAGCCCGATGCAGGGCTGGATCCCAGGACCCTGGGATCATGACCTGAGCTGAAGGCAGACGCTTAACCGACTGAGCCACCCAGGTGCCCCGAGGTTCTGTATTTCTAACAAGCTGCTGAGTGAGGCCAAGGCTACCAGTCCAGGAAAATGGCCTTGAGTCACAAAGATGTAGAAGGCCATTCTGCATCCCAATTCTTCTTCATATAAATCTATTTTGCAGTGATGCATTTTTTTTTAATTTTTTAAAGATTTTTATTATTTGAGAGAGAGAGAATGAGAGATAGCACGAGAGGGAAGAGGGTCAGAGGGAGAAGCAGACTCCCTGCTGAGCAGGGAGCCCAATGTGGGACTCGATCCCAGGACTCCAGGATCATGACCTGAGCCGAAGGTAGTCGCTTAACCAACTGAGCCACCCAGGCGCCCTGCAGTGATGCATTTTTCAGTTTGTCTTTTAAATAGAAGGCTCGCTTCGCTTTCCCCTGCAGTTTTTCAGTTTGTCTTTTGGGGTTACTGTCTTAGGTTACTGCCAAGTAACCATGTTTACCCACCTTTACCAGGAAAGGGTACGATGATTTCTCATGTGCCAAACATCATCCTCAACAACTTTGGGGATAAAGAGGTGAAAAATATGAAAACGTTGAGTAGAGACAGAGCAGAGATGGAATATCTAGTATGCATCCAGTTGGGGCTTTGGAAGCAGATGGGGGAAAATGAGAGGGATACAGTAGTCAACAAGGAAATGGATGAGAATTTGTCATAACTGATTAGCTACAACATTCCATGGATTTGGGAAGGCCACTGAACTCCCCCACCAAAAGATGGAGATATACACCTAGATGCAACAAATTAACATCTAGGACAACTGAGACAAAAAGGAAATCCTAAAAGCAGTCAGAAAGAAAAATATGATTAACTTCAGGGGGTTTAATATTATTTTTTAAAGATTTTATATATTTGAGAGGGAGAATGAGAGAGAGAGAAAGCACATGAGAGGGGGGGTGGTCAGAGGGAGAAGCAGACTTCCCACCGAGCAGGGCGCCCGATGCGGGACTCGATCCCGGGACTCCAGGATCATGACCTGAGCTGAAGGCCGTCGCCCCAGGAGGTTTAATATTAAAGTGACTCCTGAACTCCCTCCCCGCACCCAAAACAAAACCAACTCTGAGGAGTGATAGCCGCCATTTTAATGAGAAAGTAGCTCTGAGTCCCATAGTGTTAGTGGCCTTTTTAATTCCAAGGCACTAAGGCTCTTTGGGGTAAAGCATCTATCCCTCTCTTCCCCACTTCCTTTTAAAATTGTGACTAAGCTTTTGGGTCTGAAGAAAATTGACCTTGGGGGGTACAAACCTAACCCAGTGTCTAGTACAAACTGAACTAGAAAAAGGTCCATTTTGAAAATCTGACCTCTTTTTTTTTTAAATTTTTTATTATGTTAATCACCATACATTACATCATTAGTTTGTGATGTAGTGTTCCATGATTCACTGTTTGTGCATAACACCCAGTGCTCCACGCAGAACGTGCCCCCTTGAATACCCATCACCAGGCTAACCCATCCCCCCACCCCCTCCCCTCTAGAACCCTCAGTTTGTTTTTCAGAGTCCATCGTCTCTCGTGGTTCGTCTCCCCCTCCGACTTACTCCCCTTCATTCTTCCCCTCCTGCTATCTTTTTTTTTTTTTCTTAACATATATTGCATTATTTGTTTCGGAGGTACAGATCCGTGATTCAACAGTCTTGCATGATTCACAGCGCTCACCACAGCACATACCCTCCCCAACACCTCCTATCTCGTATTCACATCCGAGGCCTTGGATTCCTTGCCCTGCGCAGTCAGACCTTCACCAGGACTTCCTTCCCAAACACCCCTTCACTCTCTCACCACTCACTACCCCACCCTAGCCTGGCCCCACCACCACAGCCCCGGACTATTGTGGGGCTTCTCACCAAAAGTGAGAAGGGCAGCCCGGCTACAATGTTTTTTATTTTATTTTTTTAGATTTTATTTATTTATTTGAGAGAGAGAGAGAAACAGCATGAGGGAGGAGAGGGTCAGAGGGAGAAGCAGGCTTCCCGCCGAGCCAGGAGCCCGATGTGACACTCCATCCCAGGACCCTGGGATCATGACCTGAGCCAAAGGCAGTCACTTAACCAACTGAGCCACGCAGGTGCCCCTACAATGTCTTTCAAGAGCCCACAAAAGAACTGCCCAGTCCTGCCTTGTCTCTCTGTCCTTTACCCAATACCACTAGCTAGGTTTAGGCTCCGGGGCCCTGGGTGGGGCTTAGGGGGAGGTCCCGCAACAGTCCTGCCACCAAAGAATGTCTCCCCACAGAGGTGAGGGCTATGCCCCAGTGCAATGCCAATCTAAGGGTCTGTCCTGTCCCCTCAACTTGTCCTTCCCTGGCAGGTCTGTTAGTTAGGAACCAGCTGTTGAGTAAAGCAGGTTCTATTTGGGAGCTTGTGTCTCTAGAGTTGGCGAGGGGGAAAGCGGGAGCCGCTACCTGTGAAATCCACAGAAAGCTCTGCTCCATGGCCACAGTGGGGCATGCAGGTCTGTCGTGGCCCAGTAGGGCCAGCTCTCCGATGGGAGGCAGCCTGGTGTGGTGGCAAGAGACTGGATTTAGAGTTACACCGGGTTCAGTACCCCTCTCCTCCCACCACTCCCTAGCTGACCATGTGAGTGAATTCTCTGGGCTTCGGTTTCCTCCTTGGTGAAGTGGAGAGAGACCATAACAGACCAGAGTAATTGCTATAAAGGTGGGGTATGTGCAGACGCTGACATTGAGTGTGCATTCAGGCTCAAACAGTCCTAACTGTTGTGAGGGCTACAGGAAATGATACACGTGGAAAAAAGGGCATAGTTAGCTCGGCTCCTGGCCCCTAGACGGTGCTCACCAAATGTTATGTGTCTTACCCATTCTTGATGACCACCTCTCTGATGCACAACGAGCCATTTCTCTGCTCTTCCTTCATGCCAGAGAACAGAGGATTGGGGGGTGCAACGGGCGGTGGTCGGGCCTGAGCTCCCAGGCTTCCCACCCCTCCATGGGACCACCCTTCCCGGACAACCTCCTGTGACCATTTGCAGCCTGCACCTTTGCTACGATTCCTGGGACCGAGAAACCTCTGACCTTGGCCTTGGGGTGGTTATCTTAGGTGTCGGGGGGTGGGAGAGAAAAACGTTGGCATCTGGAGTTGTTCCCCATGGCCCTAGCTCACAAGCTGCCACAATCACCATCTATCAACTCATTGGAAAAAATGACTACAATTACATTTCACACATCAACAAATAGGAAAAATAAAAGCCCCATTGGAATGTCTGAGTCACTCTTCAGAGCCTTTAAATTACCCATGCATTATGACCCTTCTCCTTACTGCCTCCCATGCAGGGAAGCACGGGGCCAGGCCAGCTGCATTTGCCTGATGCTGGCCAGCCTGGCCCAAAGTCCCTGCAGATCGCCTAGGACTCAGGTTTAAAATAGACTCGAATCAGCTGGGCTTGGGGGGGGTGGTCATTCTTTTACGGGCTCGGTGCTCTGGGCTCACTGGTGACTTGGGTGTGTCATTGACACACACACAAGCTGGGGGGAAGGAGGAGAGAGAATGGTGAACAGCGTTCGTGCCCAGATGTAAAGCTTGCTTGTTAAGAAACCAGTTGCTTCACTTAAGAAGGTAGGGGGATTGAGCAGCGACCCTTCCTGAAGCATCGTATCTTTCTCGCCAGATACGTGCAGCCCAATACACAATTGGAAGCCATCTGTACACTTGCTGGAAACGATGTAGGTCAAATACTGGTCCCTAAATTCACAGGAACAGTGTTTTTTATTTTTTTATTTTTATTTTTTAAAGATTTTATTTATTTATTTGACACAGAGAGAGAGAGGGATGGAGCACAAGCCGGGGGAGCGGCAGGCAGAGGGAGAAGCAGGCTTCCGGCATGAGCAGGGAGCCCGATGTGGGGTTCGATCCCAGGACCCTGGGATCATGACCTGAGCTGAAGGCAGCGGTTTAACCAACTGAGCCGCCCAGACGCCCCAGGAACAGTGTTTTTTAAAGCATTTTTGGGGGGGCGGTGTCATGCACTCCTTTGAGAATCCGATGAGACCTATAAACTTTTCCCCACAAATACCAGCATATTGCTTGCCAATTCCAGGGAATTCACAGGCTCCCCTAAGAGGCACGGTGTCCCTGGATCCAAAATTGCACAGGATAGACTTTTTTTTCATTTAAGATTTTATTTGTTAGAAGGAACACAAGCAGGGTGAGTGGGAGAGGGAGAAGCAGGCTTCCCGCCGAGCAGGGAGCCCGACACGGGGCTCGATCCCAGGACCCTGGGACCATGACCTGAGCCGAAGGCAGACGGTTAACCGACGGAGCCACCCAGGCGCCCCTGGATAGACTTGTTATTGGAAGGAACCATGTGCGGAATTTGTTTGTGAAGTGTCCTTCTGTCTTTGGGCTCCCTCATCCCACCTCACCCCCTTTTGTGAGTTTTGGAAGATTCATCTTGGCAAATGGGGTTTGCTCATGGAAGGCGAAGTAGCTTCTGTGCTGAGGCCCGTGGGCTCCTCTCCCAGGTCACAGTGCCCCCAGAGCTCTCCTTTCAGCTCAGATACCAAGACCCTCTTTCCAAACCAGGAGACAGAATTGGGCCAAGCTCAGCACAAAGTGCCCACTGTCCGGGCCCGGTAGGTAACCTGACCTCTCATGGTTCACTCCTCACGCCACCAACAGCAAGACGGTTTTAGCCCTCTCAGCCCACCCAGCCCATGTCCCCGGCCCCCCAACGGAAATGCTATTGGAAGGCAGGGAATGGTGGGTCTCGAGGGTGAAAGTGCATGCTCTGCGATACCCAAGGCTTCTAGAATCTTGGCTACTGTCCATGCATTCTTCGACTCGGGCATTACATCTGTGGCTACAGTGGGTGCTGAGCAACAGGTCTGGGCTGGAGAAGCTTGTGTTTACAAAGCAGCTTTATGCCTGCCTGTCTGTCTGCGAACTTTGGAACACACCTCTACCGTAGCACTACAGTAATTATCAATAACGATAATATAACAATGTCTTACTTTGTATGACATTTTACCCTGTGTAAAGAGCTTATGTATATATTCTTGTAGTGGGGAAAATAGACTTAAAATGTGCCATCTTCACTATTTTTAAGTGTCTTAGTCAGTGGCTCTCTGTACATTCACAGTATTGTGCAACCATCACGACTACCCATTTCCAGGACTTTTTCATCATCCCAGACAGGAACTCTGAATCGCTTTTGGTCTCTACCGATTTGCCTCTTCTGGGTACTTCATATAAGTGGGATCCTACAGTATTTGTCCTTTTGTGTCTGGCTTATTTCACTTAGCCTGATGTTTTCAGGCTCATCCCCGTAGCCTGTGTCAGCATTTCCCTCCATTTTCTGGCTGAATAATATTCTGGGGGGTGTGTGTGTATCGCATTCTGTGTCTCCCTCTGTCAGCGGACATTTACATGGTTTCCACCAGTGACGCTGTGAACATGGGCGAATGAGTATATGTTTGAATCGCGGCTTTCCGTTCTTGTGGGTGTTACCTAGGAGTGGAATTGCTAAGTTGCGTGGTGATTTTACTAGATTCTCCTATTTATATTGCAATAAACAACTCTTACTTGATTATAGCTGTTTGAGACATGAGGGTACTGAAGCTCAGAGAAGGGAAGGGAAAGAGAGAAAATCACTTGAAAGAGGTTTTAACTTTAGGATTGTAAATACTCCTGTGCCTGGGGCAGGGACTAAGGGGAGGCAAATGATGCATCTAAGGTGCAGCATTCAGGAGGACTCAGTCTCAAGCATGCACAACCCCTTGCCATGGGCAGCTTTGCCACCAAGCACAGTGCCTAGGGCCCAGGACAATTTTAGGGGCCATTAAAATGTTTTATTTTAAAATCAGAAGAGAGCGCCTGGGTGGCTCAGTCAATAAGCATCTGCCTTCAGCTCTGGTCATGATCCAAGTGTCCTGGGTTGGAGCCCCGCATCAGGCTCCGCGCTCTTTGCAGAGTCTGCTTCTCCCTCTGCCCCTCCTCCCACTTGTTCTCTCAATCTCTCTCTCTCTCTAATAAATAAATAAAAATATTTAAAATCAGAAGAAAAATGTGAATATAATCCAGCTTGGATTACATTAATCTTTTTAACACAGTTTGAAAATATAATTTTTAATATATATTTTTTAAGAAGGAAGGGGTCCACAAAGGCAAAAGTGCCCAGGGCCCTGAAAGCCATCATGGTTCCCATCCAGAGAGCTAGTATCCTATTAAGAGCACAGGATTTAAGGAGGCTCTCATCTTTAAGATCCTTCAAGGACCAACTCTGCACTGTCACTAACCCCAGAGTGTGTGCTTCCTTAAATTTTGTGCTAAGCACCTGGCTTGCCTCACCAGAAGCCTTGCCCCACCTGGGTCTTGACCAAGCTGGATGGTACCTCCTGGCCCTCTGGGCAACAGTGTCTCTGGCCAAGGGCTCCTCCCTTGGTAGCACACTTTGTGTTACTTAGGGCAGGAACAAGGCCAAGGGAAGCCAGGCTTAGTCATTTAAAGGCTAGGTGTCTGCCCAGGGGGCGCTACTCGAGGGACCATGGTGAACTCCACAACATGGCAGCCTTCACTAACATTTACACTTACTCCATTTCATAGAGTTCATCACATCTGTAGTTATTCTACCTAGAAAGTCTCTATTTGTGTTCATTCCCAAACCATTAGCTCATTCTGTCAACCTGTAAGAATAGGGAAGGAAAGATTTTCTTTGTAAAGGTCTACCTCTGGGTTCACGATCTTGTTTTCTCGTCCATTCAAGGGAGCTCACCCCCACTTCACAAGACCAGTGTTTCACGTTCACTGATGTGAGCAAAGGGCATTTGGGGAGACAAGATATACTTCACTGATTAACGAGTACATTCGGCAAATCTTCATTGAGCACTCACCCTCTGCTTCAGCCCTGGAGACAGGAAAGTGAATAAGACAGTAAAAACTCCCTGCCCCTGTGGTGCTTACATTGTAGGAGGAGGATAGAGACCACAAAAAATAAGTGACAAACCTATAGTGGGCCTGATGGTGGTGTATAATGGAGGGAAATGAAGCTGGGAGTAAGGAATGTGGGAAGAGGCTGGGAGCACGGTGGTAGATCAGGTGGTCAGGAGAGGGCTCATGGACAAGTTCCATGTTAGCAAAGACCCGGGCAGCATGAGGGACCAAACCATATGGATATCTGGGAAGTGTGTTCCAAGGAGTGAAAACTGCAAGTGCAAAGGCCCTGGGGCTGGAGCATGCCTGGCTGAGGGCAGTCACTGTTGTGGCCCCAGGGGTTCTTTCTTTGGTACAGCATCAAACTAGAGTCCCTGCTGAGGACCTCAGTGCTCAGGTCCCAGCTCATAGGGACCCACTTTTCTTTTTTTTTTTTTTAAGGTTTTATTTATTTATTTGACAGACAATGAGAGAGAACATAAGCAGGGGGAGTGGGAGAGGGACAAGCAGCCCTCCTGCCAAGCAGGGAGCGGATGTGGGGCTCGATCCCAGGACCCTGAGATCATGACCCGAGCTGAAGGCAGTCCCTTAACCGACTGAGCCACCCAGGCGCCCCAGGGACCCACTTTTCTAAGGCACCAGGCTGGCCGTATCAGATCCTGTGTTCCAGGAGGTTCTGTTAGTGGTCTGGTCTGTTCTCAGGTGGAGCTGTGCCAGGGCCTCAAGAACCATGGGGTGGGCCCATTTGCACTCTCCTCCCTCAGCACCACATGCACGCACAGAAGCGGAGGAAACAGTTGGTGACAAGACCGTGAAGCAGAGGTACAGGCAGAAGGGAAGAGGAAGGCCCAGAGACGGGTGCGCACAGGCAGAGGCAGAGACCAGGGAGATGGACACAAAGACAGAACGTGGGAAGCCGGAGATGGGGAGAGAGGGAGAGAGGCCGCCCTTAGGGGTCCTAACAGCTGCCGGTTCCTGATTCCCATACTTCCCGGAGAGGCCCCCAGAGTCCACCCTTGGAATCCACCTGGATCTCTGTCATTACTCCCACCTCTTCCTCCGTTTCTCCTAAGTGAGCCCCAGAGCCCGAACTCTGGGATTCTTCGTGTGGCTCTGTTGCCCTGCCTCTGGCCATCTGAATCCCTGAAGGAGGGGCACCTTCTGTGTGGGCCCCCTGATGACTACAGGCGCTGTGAGGCAGAGAGCTCTGGGCCTGGACTCAGCGGCCCGGGTTCACTCTCCAGCTCGGCCGTGTACCAGCCACATGACCTTGAACAAATCCACCGTCGGCCCCCAGGCTCGCTCTCTCCACCTCTCCTGTGGAGACTATCCACCCTGCCCTGCCTGCCTCTCTGCACTGTTGTGAAAGTACAGTGGAACCCACGTGGAAGGGGCCCGCGAGCTGTCAAAGGGCACGGAAGGGCATGTGGTTATGACCCTGCCTCGGGAGGCAAGGCCCGCTGTGCTGCAGGCTTTCCTGGCCCGGTGCCATCACTCGGCTCAGGGGCGGAGCCCCCACCTCTGTCCGCCCAGCCTGGGTTCCACGCAGCGGTGCTCCTTTCTGTTTCCTCCTCCTCTTAACCCTGTGCGTTTTCCTACCGAGTTGGTGACTCTGAATCAGCCCACTCTCCACTAGCTTCTCAAAAATCTGCATTTTTCCTAAAGCTTCTTTGCTTTATGAAAGTCCCCACCTTCCCTGAACGACGTGGCTCATTCACAGCCCCACCTACCCTCTTGGAGGCTACCCCAACCCTGTGCCTGTTTGTGTCACCAAGATGAAAACAGCTTCGTGCTGGGAGGATTCCACACTGTCCTTCCAACATTTAAGGAACCCCTTGCCTCCTCATCAGGGGTGGCCCCTTGGGCCACAACCAGTCGGGCTGGCTGAGAACCATGTAATATTGCTCAGCTGTCCTTGGAATCCATTTTTTCCTCCCCATAAGCGCTCTCAGACTCCAATTTAAGTCCCCATCCTCTCAAGAGATGATTGCCACCGGCTTCTGAACTTCTTCTATCATCCCCCTGTCCTCAGAGTAAGCCTCTGAAAACTCCCCTAACCCCCTTCTGCCTCAGAATTGTCCATGACTCCCAATAGTCTGTGGGATGAAACTCTGATCGCTTAGTTTGGCATCCGTGGCCCTACACGACTTGACCAAATCCCTTCCCCAGCCTCGTCTCCTATTCGCCATGCTCCGTGCAATGTGGTAGGCAGCCTCTGAGGTGGCCCCAGTCATCCCCATCTCCTGACTCGTGTGTAATCCCCTCCTCCTGAGAGTTGCTGGCCGTGGTGATTTGTTTCTGCCTTATGAGTAAGGCAGAAACAATGAGATTAAGTCACAAGAGATAATGGCTTCTATCCTGCACACCCTCCCTCACTCTCACTCGCCCTGAGGTAGGCCAGGGGCCATGTTGTGAGCTGCTCTCCAGAGAAGCCCACAAGGTAAAGACCTGAAGGAGGCTGCAGGCCAAGTGCCAGGGAGAAGCTGAGGCCTTCAGCCCAATAGCCTGTGGGAAACCGGGATCCCACCAAAACCTACACAAGTGAGCTTGAAAGTTGATTTTTCCCTCGTGGAGCCTTCAGAGACCCTAGCCCCAGGCTGCACTCTGACTGCGGTCGTGTGAGATGCTTTGAAGTAGAGTCACCCAGCTAAGCTGTGCTCAAATTCCTAACCCAAAACTGAGGTAATAAAGTTCGGTTGTTTTAACAAGTTTTGTGATAACTTATTAAACAGTAATAAATAGTTAATATAATAGAATCTCCCTAGGTCCCAGAAAACCACTCTAGAACTTAATACTACTATAAATTCCTGAGCAGAATTTTTCACAAATCTGTCCTGCAGCCCCACATTCTGCTGTTTCTCTGGCCACCTCAACCTTCATCTCTCCACAATAAATACTGCTGTCATCCTAACTCTCTTCAGATTTCTAGGCCTCCTAGCACCCACCCTTGAAGGGTCCTTCCCGATACGCACACCCCTTGCTCCCAGTAGATGGCCTCAGGGAGAATATGAGAGCTATCAGATGGGACAGTCTCTCCCCTTTCCGCCCTAAAGGGTCAAGGCTGTGCACTTCAGCGCCCAACCATTCATTCCTCAGTCTTCTTACAAGAGGGTGACTCCTTATCACTGATCCCAATCCCTCTTCCAGGGCTCTGGGGCTCATCCCACCCTCTACATTTGCAACGATCCTATCTTTCTCCTGTGTCTGCAACCCCTCCCTCTCCTTCCTGATAACATTTCAGGTCACTCAGGTCACACTGTTCTCTCCCATCTTAGCAAACATTGCCTTGATCCCACAACCCCCTCCAGCGACCACCACCCTCTCCTTTCTCCTTCTACGACCAAACTCTTGTGGTGTCCTCTACATTTCCTTGCTTCCCATTCTCTCCAGTCTGGCTTTTGCCCTAATTGCTCCATCAAAACATCTCTCTCCAAAGTCATCAGTGACCTAGAGGTTGCCAAACCCAATCAACATTTTTCAGACCTTACTGTTTTTGACCTTCAGGAACACTGAAATGTTGACTTCTCTGGGCTTCAAAACTCTCTCCAGCCTCTTATTTGTAGATTCTGTTGCCACTCCTCAACCTCCAGCTGAGCAGTCCCTCAGCCTTAGTCCCCAGGTCCTCTTCTCTCCTCCCACCCCACACATTTTCCTTTTGCTAGGCAATCCCAGCCGCGTCTCAAATACCGCTTCTACATCCATGACACTCAAATTTGCACCCCAGCCCAGACTTCTCTGAGATCCAGCTCTATGTAGCCAACTGCCTTCCATCCACTCAGATGAATGTACCTCTTACGCTCAACACATCCAAACTTGAATTCATGTCATGACCCCACAATTGGCACTTCCCCAGTGTTTTGGTTCTCAGTGAATTGCCCAAACCCAAACTCTGGTAGGTCATACTTCTCGGTTACTATTCTCTATTCTGCCTCCTAAAAGTACCCATCGGGGGCGCCTGGGTGGCTCAGTTGGTTAAGTGACTGCCTTCGGCTCAGGTCATGATCCTGGAGTCCCGGGATCGAGTCCCGCATCGGGCTCCCTGCTCGGCAGGGAGTCTGCTTCTCCCTCTGACCCTCTTCCCTCTCGTGCTCTCTATCTCTCATTCTCTCTCTCAAATAAATAAATAAAATCTTTAAAAAAATAAAAAATAAAAGTACCCATCGTTTGCCTTCCATCACCATTAGGCCAAACCACCATCTTCTGTCACTTGAGGTAGAGTGATAATGTCCTCCTCCTCCTCTTCTTCAAAGAGAAATCCTCATACTAGATAATCCCCTAGATATGCCTGTAGTACTTTAAAAATTTAAAAATTCACTCATGCCAAAACCTCATCTCAGTCCAATTAAAAAAAAAAAAAATCCCTGGTAGTGGGCTCCATACCATCCTTATAAAAAATTTCCCAGTTAACTCTAACCTATAGCTGTGATTGAGACTCACTGGTTTAACTGGTCTCCCCACATCCATTACTGTTCCACTCCATTTTCCATGGGGTTGGTCAGGGGCAGACAAATCTCATTATGTCACCCCCTTGCTTTTAGGATAAAGAAGGAAGCCTTCTGGTCCTGTGTCATCTCACTCTGCCTACATCCCATAAGCCAGGGTCCTCTGCTGCCCAGTCTCCCATTCGGTGCTACTTTCAGATATTCTGGAACCTATGCTTTTTCTACTCCAGAACTGTCATGCGTGCTGTTCCCTTTTCCTGGAATGTTTGGCCGGACTAATCAGCTCAACTTGTCTTCTGCAGGGCAGCCTTTCCTGATTCCCAGATCAACTGGGCCCCTCTCACCCCATTCATGCTCCTGTAGCTCCTCTTCCCCTTCACAGACTTGGCACAGGAGTATTCTTATCTGTGTGAATTTTGTTTATTTAATTTCTGGTTTTTCAACTAGAAAGAGAGAAGGATCATTGCTGCCTTGTTATTTTCTGTCCTCCTGACACTGAACCCAATTACCTGGAACCTAGCATGTTTTAGTTAAAAATTCACAGAATGATAATAAATACATGTTTCTTCATATCCCCGTAGTTTAGTACAGTTTTCCGACTCCTTGGAATGCACCAATCCTGTCCAGAGCCTCCTCACTTTTCCTCCTGGCAGACTCCTACTTTTCCTTCCCGACGGTTTAAAAAAATCCTTCTTGACAATTCCTTACTGGTTCCCTAAGGCAGAGTTAGGTTCTCCTTCTCTGTAAGCTAAATAGCCTTTTCTTTCCCTCTGTCATAATTTCATTAACTTGCTTGTGGACCTTCTTCCTGCTGCAGCTGGACTTCACGATCATGTCTCTTGTTCTCATGCTAATAACTCATTTGCTGGATGAATATGAACAAATAAGCTAATGAGATCACATCACTTAATTGTAACTCTGAGGAACATACATATGAATTGTCCCCCACCACATGTGCTAAACTCTTGGGTCATGTGTCAAGTTCTTGTGCTGCATCCCTCTCGTGAAGCTTTCTGGATGTTCCTCTTGTGCCTCGCCAGCCGGGTCCAGAGGAGTTCTTTGATGCAGGCTACTGGGTGATTTTCCTATCATGGGGAGGGCCATGGGACTCTGCTTCTGGGGGATGGGGAGGGGAGATACAGTCCCAGCTCTGGCCCCTCTCTCCATTACTGGTGAGCTGTTTTCCTGGGGGAGCCCGACTCTGCTTCTTGGTGCCACGAGGAACCGCTGAATTGCTCAAAGCCAACAGGCCTTAGGTCTAGACTAAGAGTGGTAAGGAGAGACCATGACCAGGATGTAGTGAGGAGAGGGTCTGCATCAGGATGAGGGAATGAGGAAGAGATGCTTCATGGCCAGGCTCTCACCACCTTCAGATGGGAGTTCCTGGTATTTTCCAGCAGCTGCGGCCTCCTTCCCAAGGCACTCAGCCTAGGAAAGAGCCTCTGCACCTGCAGAACTGCCCCAATACATCCGTGGGTGCTGGCCCTGGGCAACTGGGTAGGAGGCCGGCTGTGTTGGTTCATGTCTGCTGACCAAGTGGAGAGAAGCAGAAGCAGGGCTGGGCAGGGCCAGGGGAAGTCATCTGGGGAAATGCAGTTGAGGGACCCCTCCCAGCACAGCCCCACCCTGCCTGCCCTCATGCCCACTTTCTCTTCTCTTGCCCAGCTCTGCTGGCTGCCAGAATGACCTAAGTGAAGTGGGGGGATGGCCTTTGGGAAAGGCCCACCTGCCACGAATTAGGAACACTGCCAATGGGGTGGGCAAAGAAATACCTTTTCCGGGGCAGAGAGATGGATCAGGGTTGATATCATGGATGATGATAGTAATAATAGTAGCTAATGTTTACTGAGCATTTCCAAAGCACCAGGCCAACCAAGCACTTGACACAAACTGTTATAGTTGTTATATCGAAGCACCTACTCTTCTTCAACTGTTCGAGAACCCTCTGCACGTGGTGGCTACAGGACTCACGTGTCCATGAGACACCCTTCTAAACCACCTTGGCGCTCTTGGCCTCACCATTTCTGGGGCCCCTGGCTACTGCTTGTGCTCTAGCTGCTTCTGTGCAACCAGCTCAGCATCAGCTCCAGCCAACTTCCAGGGGGCACCATCTTGCCAGCCCCTCAGTTCATCCCCACACTGTGCACCTCTTTTCCTACCTCTGGTCTTCCATGTTGCCTCTGAGGTATGAGGTGCCACTAATGGGCCTCATACCCACAACCCCAAAGAATGAGGTTGGGCAGATCTTTGGCCAATGGAGACAGTGGACACATTCTTCCCCCTTCCTTCACCCTGGTTGGGCTGTCCTGAGACTCAAGAGCTTCATATAGCCTCTTGGAAGATGGCCCCATGATACCAAACAATCGCTTTATTTCATATGAGAGCCAGCTCAGTAGCACACGGCATGTTGGCTCCCCTGGCTTCCTGCCTCACCCTCTCTTCATCTGTTCTTGTTTCCCAAGAACTGCACACCCTAATAAAGCAGTAGCATATCTACTTGTGCCACGAGCTCTGCTTTCTGGGGGTACCCAGGCTAAGGCAAGCTAGTGGGGAAACAGACATTAATGCACATCATTTATGCTAAGGAAGAAATAAAGATTGTGGAGAATTCCAGGCTGGAGGATGTGGATTTTGTTCTGTGATAAGAGGGAGCTGTGATTTGCAGGAAGATAACTCTTGCAGCCAGGTGGAGGGGGGAGTTGAAAAAAATGCAGGCTCAGGCATAGTCTGGGTGGTGGCTGAGGCACAAGTCTGAGAGGTGCTGAGCTGAGCTTGGGGGCAACTTTGGTGTGCTTACTTGTCTGGTGGCCTGTAGGTGACCACTCTTTCTTTGGAAGAAACAGTGGGCGAGGGAAAGAGATGAGGCCCCTGCTGTGGAGCCTCACTTATCCTTTGGGAGAGTGTCTCTGATCCTGTTGAGCCCCATTATCAGTCATCTGCATGGAGATTTCCATGCTTTGTCGAGTGCAGGGCATTATAGACAGGTGTCTCTGATTTACGACCCTGAAATCCAATTCTGGGAAAACATTGCCTAAAATGTTTAAACACTTCAGAAGTGTTGCTCTGAGACCTGAGCTCTTTGCCCCCAGGACAGAACAGTCTTGGCCCTTTGTTCCTCCCCAAAGGAAGGACTTTCCCATGGGACCACCTATTAGTCTAAGCCTGGTAGAGTTTCCTTGGTTCAACCCTGTATAGCACTCGAAGTCCATAGCGCTTTCAGTTCTTAAAAGAAATTGCTCAACTGTCCTCTCGATGGCATTGCCTCCAACAATGGGTCTGCTGTCATTCTTCTCTTTGTTCTTCATGGCTGTTCTCTGGCTGCTTTCAAGATTTCTCTCTTTATTACTTCTTAAGCAATTTGATTATATGTACTGGTGTCATTTTCTTCATGTTTCTTGGGCTTGGGGTCCATTGAGCTTCTTGGTTCCTTTTACCAAAATAGGAAAATTTTTCAGCTCTTTCTTTTCTTTATCTCTCTACTCTCCTTTTGGGGCTACAATTATTCCTCTATTATGTGCTTGAAGTTGTCCTATAGCTCATTATCCTACATGCTCTGTTTTTATCCTTCAGTCAGTGTCTAATCTATGGTTAATCCCAACCAGTATGTTTTCTGTCTTAGACATTTAGTTTTCCTATCCCTAGAAATTTGATTTGGGTCTTTTAAAAAAATATATCTTTCATGTTTTTCCCAACATGCTCATGCTTTCCTCTATCTTCTTGAACATGTGGAGTATATTTATAATAACTTTTTAAAAAATGTTCTTGTCTATTATTTCTATCATCAGTGTCATTTCTGTACCTGTTTCTATCAATTGATTTTTTTCCCATTATGGATTTTATTTTCCTGGTTCTTTGATGCCTGATAATTTTTAACCAAATAACCTTGTGAATAATGTGAATTTTACCTTGTTGAATGCCGGATTTTTTTTTTTAATTTAAATATTTTTGAGCTTCATTCTGAGACTCAGTTAAGTTACCTGGAAGCAATTTGATCTTTTGAGACTTGCTTTCAAGCTTCTTAGGTGGGACCCAAGTAACCTTTAGTTAAGGGCTCAGTTTTCCCATTATTGGAGCAGGCAGTGATTTGTAAGCAAGAGAGGGTCACGATAGATTTTGCAATTAAGGAAACCACTCTGGCAGAATGAAGAAGTTAGAAGGGAAAGGACGGGACAGCAGAGAGACCCAACGCAGAGCCTACTGCTTATCCAGACAAGGGAATGGAGAAGACTGTTGTTCAGGTAGCAAACCTATTGTAGAAATAGTGTTGAAGTCAGTGGTGCTTCGTGTGGGCCGAGTAAGAGGGAGAAGGGTGAGTCTGAAATGATCCACGGTTTCTCATTTGGGCTTCTGGTAGATTCAAAGGAAATGAGATCCATGTGATGCCATTAGTGGGGTTTCCAGAGGCCAGGAATTTCCAGTCACTCCTTGCTGAATTTCTCTGTCACAAGCAGAAAGCCAGTTCCAAGAATGAGGCAGAGTTAGGACCCAAGCAACCTAGCACCCGCTCTGGGTATCTGCTGGGCCTTTTCCTCTGGTGGCTCCAAAGAACATCAGTATCCAAATCAAGATCCTAAGCATTGACAATTTCTCTGCCCATAACCTCACAGACTTTCTCCTGTTTAAAGAAAAGATTTCTTTGTGTAAGTGTACCATCTGGTGCCCAGTAGAGCTTGGAAATTAGAGGTTTTTATAGCACTGCATTTTTATAATGTGATATTAAAATTACATTAATATCTCTGGTGCTGCAATTATATTAGCCAAGGAGTAAGTCTGCCTCTTTCTAATGAAAAAATGTTAATGAAGACTTTCATTCATAAAATGTTGAAATGGCCTCCCCATTTCTCACTGAACTATTCAGAGAAATTTCCTTAAGGCCCACAGAGTCTATGTTTAGTCCCAATCTGTGATCCATCTTCTATGCCTATTTTCAGAAAATGTTCCTCCATAAGCTACGTACCACATGTATAATTTCCCCCTTTCTTTGATGCAGCAACATGTTTTCTGGCAAGACATCTGAGAACATTAATCAAGTGTACTGTTGGAACCATGACTTTGGAGATTAAAAATGTACTTTGTCTACACCAGGGCAAAGGAAGACTTCAGGTTAAAAAAAAGTTAAGAAGTGAGACCCATTTACTTCCTCTCTCTCCTTCCTCCCTGGCTGTAAATTTGACCAAGAGTAAATGAAGTGTCTCTAATTATCTTGTCCAAGTAACAAAGTACCTCCCACCCTGCTAGGGGCCCAGAAAAGCCGTGAACTTGGGCTGCCTGCAAAGGCTCTTGTTTCATTGTTTGGGGCCCAAACCTGACAGCTAAAGAAAACGGAAATTATAAACATAAGTATCACAGTTCATACACTTTGCAAATTGTTGGGGCATTTTCTCATTTCCTCCATCTCCTGTGTTTCACACATACGTGCACACCCAAATAAGCCAACTAAATATATTGGCAAAGTCACATTCAGGGTTTGTTGTAGTTCTTGATTAAAGTCATTAAAAACAAACAAACAAACAAAAAACCCCCAAAATGTTAATTGAAGCCATCAAAAAAGCAAAAACATTAACTAAAGCTACCAGAAATCACGCTCAATATTATACCCCTTCTATTGTAAAGTGAAAAAAAAAATCTGAAATGAAGGGTTAAATTATTTGCATAGTTAGTGTCCTACAAATTATCTGAAAAGATGCAGGCCCCAACTCTGCCTTCCAAAGCTAGGAAAATGCTAACTACGATGTCTGTCTCCTGGCACCAAAATAGGTAGCTCTTAAATGATCCCAAATACCAAAACATGCCCAGGCTGTGTTTCTAAAGCGCTGAAGCTGAAATTTCCAACATAACAAACCCCCAAAACATTTGGTTTCCAGCAGTGCCTGGATATGTTCAAGCCTGATTCTGTACAAGTCCAGGGTAAAAGAATAAAAAGACTCTAGAAGGAGGAATACATGGGGTGGGGTAGGGAGGAGGTGAGGGGGTAATTGGTAAGGATAGGAGAGCCCCGAAGTGAAACCAAATTCAAATAATAGGATAAAAATAGAAACAGTCTCCTAAAAGGTTAGGAAGAGACAATGTGTTATTAAAAGATAATTTTCACAAAAAGGCAAAATTATGACTCGCACACAGATTTAAAAATGTACATGTTCAGGTGTTTATTTTCCTCATGATATGAGGGAAGCAGGCAGATGTTCAAAGGAAAAATCAAATAGGCAATTGTATATTGAGTAAATAATGTTAAGATGAATTGGAGATAAATGGAGATGAAACTGGGTTGAGGAATTCAATTAAATCTCCAACAGGACAGAATTTACATACCCATCAGTTATAATTTACATATCTATCAGTTATAATTTAAAGAGCCTTGCAAAATAGCTCAAAGACAGTAGAACAGTAGAATCTGATAACCAGGAAGGGTGTGTTCTAGACATGCATAGTTTTCCACTGAAACAAAACATTGTTCCTACAATATTCATAAAAGTTTGCTAAGGGGAAGTTGGGTTCTTGGGGGGAACACCCCTTCCCAGAGAGGACGATGTCACAGAGTGGTCAAACCCATACAGAGGGCAGGGCAGGGTGTTGGTAGGAACTTCTCCAGCAAGGGTTGAGTCAGAAAACAGTAGACACAGACTAGTAATTTTATTGTTTATTACATTTGTTCACTACACACACACACACACACACACACACACACACACACACACACACACACTAGAACTAGTGTGGAATCAGAATATGAAGACTAGGAGAGGCCTTCTTGATCTTGTCATCTAGGCTCCACATTTCACAGATGAGAAGCCTGAGACCCTAGGCTAGGATTTGATTGAGGTCGCTCAGCTTCTCAGTGGCCATGAGCTTGGTTCTTAAAGTTTGTGAGCCTAGTGATCCTAACTAGGTGGCTGGGGAAGATCCAAGACATGCCCCCCACTCCCACCAGGCATGCAAAATTTAGATGTATAATCAAAGTGTATTTTTCTGGGGATGAGTTTAGAATGTTCATCCCTGGCTTTACATTCTACCCAGCGGTACACCAAATATACGTCTAAACCTAGTTGTAATAAACGTAATTGAAATGTGGCTACCTTCATCAAACTTTCAAAAGGCTTTTTTTTTTTAAGATTTTATTTATTTATTTGAGAGAGAGAGAGAATGAGACAGAGAACACAAGAGTGGGGAGGGTCGGAGGGAGAGGGAGCCCGATGTGGGACTCGATCCCGGGACTCCAGGATCATGACCTGAGCCGAAGGCAGTCGCTTAACCAACTGAGCCACCCAGGCGCCCCAAAAGGCTTTTTATTTTAGAGGAAACCTTTTAATAGCCCACATCTCTTAAATTAAAAAAAAAAAAAAGGCTAAGAAATGTGAACAATGCGTTCCTTTTCCCTGTAATAAGTGGAAACATTCCAAATCACTCCGTTGTTCCTTCTAAAGTTAACTGTTTCAACATCTGCGAGTCTCAAGGCTGACAGAAGTCTTCAGCTGTGGGAATGTGAAGAGCAGAAGATGGCTTAAGCCCTCAGTTACTGGTGTGCTTTCTCTCTTTCTCCCCGCCCCCTCCCCCCAGCACTGGGGGCCTCTATGGTAGGAGGGAAGAGAGGGGGAGGGATGTGAGAAGAAAGGTCCCCTTCCCTTGAGCACACCAGCAGGGGACTTCGACAGGATCAAATGGACAGCAGACCAAAAGCTGTTGTTTAGGATTCCAGCTATCCACATCCCCTCTGCCTCCCCACTTTTTGTTCCCTCCCCGAATCCAGGGCTGGTGTTGGAGATCCGAAACTAAGTCAGTGGGTAGAAGGAATTGACAAGGAGTAAAATGAGAATGAATTGCAGGCACCGTGGTCAAGAAGCAAGGCTTGTAGTATTATACTACACTGTACCTGATCTGAATCTCAGATCATCCCCAAATGTGTGTGAGGTGATTCCTCTAGCTTGGCATTTAAGAGAAGGGTAAATCTACACACCACACAGAGTTCCCCTCAGAAAGAAACAAGTCAGGGCCCAGGCAACTGGGAACAGGCCAGAGGGGAGTGGACATTCCTGGGGCAATCTTTGGCAGCTGCCAAAGATGTCCTGAGTGCTCTTTGCAGAGTGTCCCTTACTTTAGGGCCACTGGCAGCTTTCAGAGTGAATTTTGCGTTAGAATGTGCACCTTGGGTCCTCTCTGAGCCTCTGGCTTGGGTGCTCCATGGCTGCTATCACCAACTTAGACTGTAGAGACAAGAGACAGAGCAAACTCATGGGGGAAGAGGATATTGAGAGGAGGTTTGGACATGGTGAATCTGGGTAGTGTGGGAGACTCCCAGGTAGACATGTCTCCTAAACCAGCAGACAGAAGAGTCTGGAATTCAGGGGAGAAATCAGGCTGCCAATTTGAAATGGGAGTCATTCATTTATAAACCCATTGAGTGCCAAACACGGGTCAGAGTTTCCTTTCCAGCAAATTAGTAGTTGGGCTGACCCTAGACCCTGCCTCCAGTGATGTTCATAAGCATTTAATGCAGGGCAACTGACTGCAATTAGGACTGGGGGATACAAAGACCTCCCTGCCCACCACAGAAGGGCTTGCCGCTGTTGATCCTTCCTTCTCATGGAACATTGTGTTCAGTGTGGGTGAGTGGGATGCTCTGATTCATCCCGGGAAGGATTGCAGTGTGTGCTGATGCTGTAGTCCAGTAGCTGGATTTTCTGTCCATATTAGGCTGGAAGTAGGGGTGTCCTCCGGTGCTGTGCAAACCATCAGTGGGTGATCCATTTGCACCTGTCACATCATTCACTGATGACTCCAGTTACAGCAGCCAAGAGAAAAGAGGGAATGTGTGGACAAGACATTGAGTCACCTTGTGTTATCTGCCCTCTGAAGACACAAAATACCCATTCCAGGCACCCTGAGTAACTCCATGCCAGGTTCCCTGACAAACATCCTCCTGAAGCCTCCTGTTCCCTCTTCCTTTCTCCCGTACTCAGCCCCACCCACTGTCAGCTAATTATGTGTGCACTCTCAGCCTTAAGGGTCCAATCATCCACTGTCCAGGGCTCAGAGTTTAAAGAAAGGGGACCAGGCTCCTGGAAGCAGCGAGACCTAATTTGTTATGAGCCCTAACTCTGAGCCAGAAAACCTGGGTTCAGATCCTAGCTTGGGTTGTGATTAGCTGCATGGTGTCCCTCATTTCTCTGACCATGTGTTTCCCCATCTGTAAAATTAACATGTTGGAAATGCTATTAACTTCTAAAGATCTGTTGAAACTAAAGGAGAGGATATATTTTAAAAGAGTCCAGCATACACTGAGAGCTGACATTTTTGAGTGTTTACATTTTATCAGGCAGTCTTCTAAACACTTTACTTATTTACTAACTCATTAATCTTTTTTTTTTAAAGATTTTATTTTATTTATTTGAGAGAAAGAGAGTGAGAGAGAGAGCACAAGAGGGGGTAGGGTCAGAGGGAGGAGCAGACTCCCCGCTGAGCAGGGAGCCCGTTGTGGGACTCGATCCCAGGACTCTGGGATCATGACCTGAGCTGAAGGCAGTCGCCTAACCAACTGAGCCACCCAGGCGCCCTAACTCATTAATCTTTACAGTACCCTACAACAATCCTAAGGTATGATTCTCCTTATTTCATAGGTGAAGAACTGACATACAGTTAACTGTTCAAAGTCCAGAGCTAGAAAGTGGTGAAACCAGAATTGCCCACCACTCAAAATTGTGTGGCTCAAGAGCACATGAGCTCAGTGTTTATATCAATGATTCTCAAAGTGTGATCTCCAGGCCAACCGCCCCAGCAACATCTGGGAACTTGTTAGAAATGCAAATTCTCAGAACCCACCCCAGAGCTACAGACTCAGAAATTCCAGGGGTGGGAAGCGGCAAACTGGTTTGACAAGCCCCCACCACGTGATTCTCTGACACTCAGTCAAGTTTGAGAAGCACTAGTCTACACTCTTTATTCCACCAAAGCACAGGCTGTGGAATCCCAAAGAGGAATTAAAAGCCTGGTCCAGTTGTTTCCTAGTCGTAGGACTCAGGCAGGTCACTTAATCTCCCCAGGGCTCATTTATGTCACCTCTACGGAGGAGAGAAGTACCTGCTTTATAAGATTGTTGAGGACTCAAAGAATGGCATGTGAACAGTGACTAGAGTGTCACCTGGCGTGACTTACTGTTGCTGACCCACCCACTGCTCTTGCTCATTCACCTACTCTCTCTTGCTCGTACATTCCTCCCCCTCAACCCACCCCTACCCATATTTGAGTTGATTTTAATCACAAGAGAAAAGGGGGAATTCACAGCAGAAGTGGAGTGAACCAGAGAAGGTGGGCCATATCAACAGGGTGTGTCTTCTCTGTTGGAAAAGTTGGGCCAAATGCTGCCCCTATAGTGGGCAGCCTTGGCCATCTGAGTCCCAGATACATGGAAACGTTGCTTTTTGTCAGGCTTCCTGCTGCCTGGTGCAGCCTCCCAGGGCCCCGGGGTTGCCCTCACAAAGACCATAGCAACTTGTCCTAGGAGAGGTGACTTTTCCCCAGGGAAAGCAGAATTGAGATAGAAGTTTACAGGATCACAGACAAGGCCCTCTTCAGAACTGTCTACTGGAATGGGGGCTCTCTGAGGTCAAGACTTTGCCTCATGCCTGTACCTAGAACAGGGCCCATAGCAATGGCCCGTAAATATTTCTTAAAGAATCTATTCCTTCTTTGAAAGTGCTCATGGATCCACGACTGCGTTGTTAAGAGACTCAGATGAGTTAATGATACAGAAGTGCCTTGTCACTTTTGCTTTTTGTATTTTTAATTTACATACAGTAGATGTCTCTTTGTATCTTTAATTTACATACAGTTGCCTGAGTTTTAACACAGGCACCACTGACAAGATAAAGAACAATTCCAACACTATAAAGAATTCCCTCATGCTACCCCTTTGCACTCAGCACCCTTCCTCCACCCCAGACTCCTGGCAACCTCTGCTCTATTCTCTGTCCCTGTAGTTTTGCCTTTTCCAGAATGTCATATAATGAAATTATACAGCATAAAATGAAGTGTATGCCACCCCAAAATATGCCTCTTTGGCATGAGAATCGTTTTGAGCTGATTATTTTAAGAAACAGTAGACACAGAAAAAGTTCTAACAACAGAGTAGAAGTTACCCTTTTGTAAGGGATATTTACATTCAAAAAGAAAGTCTTCATTTATGAAGATAATCTCCTTCTTTGTACCAGGAAGAGAAGGGAGACTCTAAATCTCCAGAAATAGTTATCAGGGGAGAAGACACAGACTTAAATTTGCATAACAAACCTTACCCTGTTTACCACACTTTTCCTGGTAATTTCCCACAGCTTGCCTCCCCCCACCCAAGCTCCAAAATTCTTTCTTTTGTTTTTAGCTGAAGATGGTATTTAAGCTGGTGACTTGGACCACCTCAGAGAGTTACTCAGTTTTTCTGGGCATCTCTCATACATATATGAGGTATACATTAATAAACTTCTGTTCATTTTTCTCTTGTTAATCTGTGTTTTATTACAGGGGGTCTCAGCTAAGAACTCAGGAGGGTGGAGGGAAAATTATTTTTCCTTCCCTACAGTAACCTTTGAGACTGACTTCTTTCACCTAGCTTCATGCATGTGAGATTCAGCTAAGTTGTATGCATTGTTGTTTGTTGTTCTTATTACCCAGTAGTATTATAACCCGTTGTGTGGAGGTACCACAGTCTGTTTATCCATTCACCCAATGAGGGACATTTAAGTTGTTTCTAGATTTTGGCAACTGTAAATAATGCTGTTATACACATTCAAGCACAGGTTTTTGTATGAACATAAGTTTTCATTTACCTAGAAGTGGGATTGCCAAGTCATATGGTAAATATATGTTTAGCTTCAGAAGAAACAGCCAAACTGTTTTCCAGAGTGGTTGTGCCATTTTGCATTATCAGCAATGTATAATAAGAGTTCCAGTTGTTTCATTTGATATTGTCAATATTTTTAGTCATTCTCATAGGCATGTGATGGTATCTCGCTCTGGTTTTAATTTGCACTTCCATAATGACTAATGATGCTGGACATCTTTTCATGTATTTATTTGTCACCTGTCTATCTTATTTGGTGAGGCACCTTTTCAAATCTTTGCCACTCAAAAAATTTGGTTGTGTCTTCCTGAATTTCAAGTTTTTTTCGTATATTCTGGGTATAAGTCTGCTGTCTGATCTGTGATTTGCAAATATTTTCTCCCAATCTGTCGGGTTTTTACTCAGTCTTTCAAGTGTCTTTCATAAGAGTAAATGTGCTTAATTTTGATCAAATCTAATTATTTTTTTCCTTTATAGATCATATATTTGTTATTGTATCTAAGAACTCTCTGCCTAATTCACGAAGAATTTCTGTGTTTTCTTCTAAGAGTTTTATAGTTTTACATTTTTACATTTAGGTCTATGACCTATTCTTAGTTCATCTTTGTATGAGATATGAAGTATAGGTCGGAGTTTATTGTTTTGTGTGGGTTGTCTACTTGTTGTGGCACCATATGTTGAAAGGACTCTCCTCTCTCCATTGAATTGCCTTTCCATCTTTTCCAGAAATCAAGTGCCCATGCTTGTGTGGGCCTATTTCTGGGTTTGTCCTCTCACCAAAACCACACTGTCTTGATTACTGTCGCTTTCTAGTATGTCTGAATGCCAGGTAGTGTGAGTCTCCAACTTTGTTCTTCTTTTTGCAAAATTTGTTTTGGCTTACCTTCTCGTATAAATTTTAGAGTCTACTTGTCCATACCTCCAAAGACTCCTGCTGTGGTTTTGATTGGGAAGGTATTAAATCTATAGGTCAATTTGTAGAGAATTGGCATACTAACTATGGTGAGTATTCCAATCCATTGACATGCTCCAGTGGGGAGGCTGGAGGATGTTAAGGCCCAGCCTGGTTATAGGAGCCTCCTGGCTCCTGACCCAAGTCTGCCAAGTTGGGTGATCTTGAGAAAGTCACTGCCCCTCTCTGGCCCTAAATTTCCTCAGCCATAAAATGGAAAGGTTGGATTAGATAAACTGAAGGTCCCCTTTTCAGCTCAGACATTCTGTGATTCCCAGGGCAACCTTGAGCTGACCTGCCAGGAACATAAGCCATGTGTTATTGGGTCTCCCCTCAGGGCTATCTGATGAGATGATCCAACGGCCCCTGTACCCAAAGGCCAGCTCCAAAGCAAAGAGTTGAATGTGGGAGCCCTGCTGATTCGAGATCCCAGAGCTGAGTACCCTTTCTCATTCCTGGAACACCAGAGGCCAGGTAAGACATCCCCCAATGACAGCCCAAGACCCTGGCCTGTCTGGAACAGAGCAGCAGACATGGGCCTCTGTCACCCCTACTCTTGGGAAGTAGTATGAAGAGTAGGCCTTTCCAGGAATGCACAAGAGAAGAGGTTCCCATCCCCATTCTACCCCCTTCTCATGTCCAGGCGATGCGGAGAAAAACCAGGTGACCTAGCAGCACTATTTATAGTGTTCAAACATTGGAGGCAACCCAATTGCCCAGCCATCAGGGAATGCTTAAACAAAGTATGGGACGTTGGGACCCTGGAATCCAGTGTAGCCATTAACAATGACAAGTATGTGGATTATGAATTGAAGTGTGCAATAGATAAAATAATGTCAAATAAAAAATGTTGGGAATCAAATAGTATTTGCATACCATTACAGTAATGCTAACATGTTTAGAAATTACATGGACAGGATTTGGAAAGAAATTACTGGTAATGCAAACAGTCTGTGATTGATAATATGAGGATAATTGAGCAGCTGTTCAGCTGAGGCACTGTGGTAAGTGCTCTGGGAGATTCAGAGAGGCTTGCGGCCTGAGGCTTGCCCCCAGGAGGACCTCACAGCAGAGCTGGGAATCCATCACCAAACATAAGACTGTGAGTGAATTCTGACTGGAGACTGCTTCCACAGTTATACCACGTCAAGATTCCAAGTTGGAGCATCAAGAGTCTGGTATGAGGGGGCTTTTACAGAACAGTTCTCCCAGGCATCCTGTGGATGCTGGCGGCACATGATAAAACAAAGCTGTGGGTTAGCTGGAACCCCACTGAGCTCAGGCCCCAGCCTGGGTTCAATGGGCTTTGGGCCTCCAAGTCTTGCAGGGCCATGTGATAGGCTGAACCCTCTTCAGGTGTGCCTTCTGGAGTTTCCCCAGACTCCTGTTGGGGGCTCGTTGTCTTCTGGAGCTCCTGGCCCACCATCTTTGGAAGCTGTAGAAGGAGTGGAGACTCCAACCCCTCCAGTGGGTTAGCTGCCCTGAGAGCACCAGCAAGCCAGAGGCTCCCTCTTCAGAGAGCTGCCTCAGGCAAGGCTGGCTGGGTGCAGGGCCCCAGATTCGGACCCAGGTGCCACTTGCCTACTAGTGGTCCCAGGCAAGAGACTTAATGCCCCTGGCCCCAGTTTGTCCCTCCATACAAGGGGGGATGGCATAGTGCACTTTTACATTCACTAACATACAATCTTTTGTTATGTCTGTTGACTGATGAGGGACAGAAGCTCAGGGAGCCTCAGTGACAAACCCTGGGCCACAGCAGTGGGCACTTCCTAAGGGCACACAGTGGCTGGTGGCTAAGCAGTTTGTCAAGAGTCCAGTGTTCACCATCAGGGCAGCCCCAGCCCCAGCTTGGCCTCTGGAACCTTGAACCCTGGCTGAGTGACCAGCACTGGGGCCTGAGGACATCCTATTTAACTTAGGCCAGCACCTTTGGATTGGGGGGGTTGGCCCAGGGGGTTCTCTGGGTGAGAAGCCAAGGAGCCAGGCTTTCTGTGTCTTAACTACATAACCCCTTGTTGTAGTTAATTAGTTAATTATGGTGGAGAGGCAGAACCAGAGCAGAAATGCCAACTCTAGGTCAGAAGCGGCACTTAAACCATGAGTAACTCTCATTAACTCTGATACCAGGTCTACTCTGCTGGGAACAGTGCCGGAGGGAGCTGGCCTTCCAGGAGGTCTTTGGTTCAGGGCAACTGAGCACTGGCCAGTTTCTAGGGTGAGGAGGCAGGAGAATAGGCCTGAGTGTCCCCCCGCAGAGTCAGTCCCCACCCCACACCAGCTGGGAACTGGGGGTTTGGGTGGTGCCTAACTAGGTTAGGTGGTTTTAGACACCTTGCCTTCCCTAACCTGAGCAGAAGGAAGAAGCTGATTGCTTCCCTCTTCTCTCCAGAAGGAAGTGCTCCTTGGTTCTCCTCTGGTGATACTGGGGCACTTCCTCACTGACCCTTGAGAGGCAAGCCATTCCATCCTCGAACTTCTTTAGGTGACCAAAGGAACCTGTGAGACTGAGTAAGAACTCATTCATTTCTTCTGGTATTTAAGAAATGGTTACCTTAGGGGCGCCTGGGTCATTCAGTTGGTTAAGCATCCAACTCTTGGTGTCGGCTCAGGTCATGATCTCAGGGTCCTGAGATTGAGCCCAAGGGGGGTCTCTGCACTTAGCAGGGGAGTCTGCTTGAGATTCTCTCCCTCTGCCCCTCCCCTTCCCCCCTCTCTCTCTCAAATAAATAAATAAATCTTGAAAAAGAAATAGTTACCTTAAAAGAGGAAATGTCCCTGTTAATGTTTTGAGCCATGTCAGTCTGTGCCCACACTCCCCCACATCATAGAAAGAAGCTGAACGTCTTCTGTCCCCACACCTTCCCAGTCATTGCTCCCTGCTACCTTCCCACCACCCTAAGGATAGGTGACCATGTCAGTTATCCTGCAACCCAGGCAGCTTTGAAGAGGGAAAGGAAGTGGTGCTATTCATGACTCTTCCGAGGCAAGAGGCATAAGCCATGACTGTCCTTGGCAAAGCTGGTCATTCTCCCAAGGACTTAGTCCAAACTGCTTTCCATGGTGCATGGGATCACTCAGGACAGGCCCCTGCTGACATTGTGGTCTCATGTCTGGACACATAGCCCCTGCCTTCCACCCTTCTGGCCCCACATTTCTTTTCCGGGCCACTCTCTCCCCTCTGCACCTTCGCATATGCTGTTCCCTCTGCCAGGAACTTCTTCAGTCCACCCCACCCCTTCACAGCTTATTCCCAACTCATCCTCCAGCTATCAGCTTCAACAGCATTTCTTCCCCAGAGTATTTCACAACCCCCACTCCCATCCCCAAGTCTGGTTGAGCTGCACCTGCCTGGTGCATCCATGTTCCCCTGACCACCCCTGTCACTGCATTTACCCCTAAGGTCTCCACTGGACAGTGCTCTGTGAGCACAGGAGACACGCTTGTCTTGACCACCATTGTCTTCCTGGATAGAATATCTTCCCAACACAGAGTAGATGCTTGTGGAATGGATCACCTCATTGGAACTTTTGCCGAAGATTATAAATTCTTCTCACTGAGGCAGAGTATTTACATTCAACACATGACAAAACCCCATTTAGCTTAACCTAAAATGATGACGTTCTGATTATAGATTTCAAATGTCAGCAGCCGGCTTGGAAATCACCCCATGTAAGTGGTAGCAAATTTCACTGAGAATTGACCCTGGTCTTGTTGAAGTTCATGGCTAGAAAATTGCCCTAATATTTTTGACATGGATGCACTTGAGTGCACTTGTCACTATATGAAAACTCTAGTTCTTGGAAATTCTAAGATAACTAATATCACACTTGGAACATTTTATTTTTTTAAGTATTGACCTTTTATCTCAAAAATAATAAAAATGTTTTGGAGCAATTTAGAGTTTGAAAAATTTTTCATGTATATTAACTTACTTGTCTCAAAACAACCAGCAAGAAAGCAAGGCAAAACCTTTTGCAGATGACGAGCCCAAGACCCAGAGAGGTTAAGGCACTTGCTTGAGGCTTCTCAGTCAGCACATGGCCGAGACTGGAACCCATCTGGGTAGGCTGAGTCCAAACCCAGAGCTGTCTCCACCACACATCCTTGTCAGCACAGATGATGGAAACAGAGGCCACATTCTTCCCAACAGCAAAGGGATTGGCGGGCTGGATATTGACCATGGCTTTTAGATAAATATTGTTGACTGAGCACGATGTTTTCTTTTTTCTACTTGATTATAACTCCTTGAGGATAGGGTACACATTCTTTTCACATTTGTATATTTCATATCCTTATAGTTTCACATGCTGCTAGAATGTAAGCCTGAAGAGGTCAAGGACTTGCCTCTTATTCACAGCCACATTCTCTGCACATGGTAAGTGATTACAAATATTTATTGAAGGAAACTATTTTTATGTTGCAGAGGGCCTGCTGTAGAGCTTGGGGCATAGCAGGTGCTCAGTCAATGCTTAAGAATCATACAGAGGTAAACACTGGCTCCTTCTTTAGAAGGGTGATTCAGTGAGGCAGAGGTCGGCTACCGAGAAGGTTGGCTACCAAGACCAATTAAGGAGTATCGATATTTGGGAGATAGCTGTGCCTTCATCTATATGTCCTTTCTATTGAGAGAGACGGTATTTATAACAGCAAATGGCAGGAACACAAAGGAAGCAAAGCCCAGGGCTCAGGCTCAGAAGCATTTCAGATGCCACCTTCCAGCGTGGAACAATTCATTTCACACCAAGATCTCAGCTCAAAATCCTCCTGCTATGAAAGTCTTCTATGGAAGAGATGGCATGTCTTTTTGTACTTGGAGCTGGGTAGGAGAGGGCAAATGGTGACCGTGAATAAGGGATAAAAGACAGGTGTGCTGCCTGGAGAGCCTAAGGGCAGGGGGTTCTTATCTGGGCCAGGCCCACTGTAAGCTGGATCATCTGAGATATGATACTTCCCCTCTGCAAGTCTCGAGATTCTAGGGTCATGTCATCTTGGCTCCATCAGGAGAGAGTGCTGAGCTGCTAGGTTAGCATGGACACTGTTTCCTACATGTGGCTGGTTTGGGCAAGAAGGAACGACTGGAGCCACAAACATGCCTGAAATGTTTTTCTGTAGAGAAAGTGCCCACAGCGCCTACTCATGGGGCGCTGCACTTCAATAGTCGACCCTGGGCCGATGACAGAGAAGAAGCATGAGTCTGGTGGCAGCCGGCAAAGCCTCTCTCGTGTGGCCTGTGATCGTCTCTTGGCAAGGAAGGAAGTCTTGGCCCTCAGGACAGGGAAGCTGCCAGCTCACTCAAGTGGCTCTGAGCTTGGGCCAGGCGCTGGGAATCCTGGATTTCCTCTGCTTCCACTGGTGATGCAGGGCCGGATCTGTCAGTTGGACCCCAGATGTGGATGAAGTAGACATTGAAAGCCATTCAGGGTCATAAGTCGGTGGATTATGACCCAGAATGGAACCAGGGGCCTGAGCACACCTAGTGAGGGGGGGGCCTGTCAGTGGAATAAGGTAGGTTTACCAGGGGTGAGGCCTAGGATAGGGGGAAAAAGAGAGGGTGAGCTTACTAGAAAGTTCAGGGCAATGCTACCCCTTCCCCCTTCCCCTTCTATTCTGACACCATGCTGGAAAGTTGGGCTCAGCTCATACAGTACCTAAAGTTAAAGGGACCCCAAAGAGCATCTAATCCTACCCTTTCTTCTACAAAAGGTGGGAAATGAGGCCCCCTAAAAGGTGACTTATCCAAGGACTTGCTTCCAGGCCCACGAGAAGAAGTGGCTCCCCAGACTGGTCTCAGGCCTCTACCTTTACCCACTCAGACCTGACAGGATGTTGTGTAGCCAGTGCTGAATGGAGCTGGAGGATGGCCAAGTCTATAAGGACAAGAAAAAGCATGTCAGAGGGTATCACAAACACAGACGTCAGCATCCTGGAGGATAACAAAAGATGTGGCAAGAGACAGGGATTGGACAAGGAAGGGCAAATTCTCAGGAGTTTGTTCACACGAAGGGCAAGATGAGTAAGTTGCTTGGGCACCTTTTGTAATACTCACAGTGGTACAGTCATGAGTATTTGCCTCTACAGGTGTTTCACTAGCCAGTGAGTTCCTTGGGGGCAGGAGTTATATATTATTTATCTGTAGATCCCTGGTACAGTCCCTGACTCTGGAAATGGCTGGTAAAGGAATGAATGAATGTCAGCAGACCCTACAGGGCCTTTGGAGTTCCATCCTCCGCTCTGCCACTTACTCCAAACCCAGAGCAGGGAACTGAAGAACAGGAGTACCAACAGTACTCACTTCATAGGGTTGTGTGAGGATTGAATGAGATAAGGCCTCTGAAGTGCTCAATAAATAGTAGCTATTTTTATGATGACTATTTTCAGGAAGCAGGACCAAGGGGGAAGTTAAATTCGATGAGCCTGGAGCATGGCAGATAGCTCAGTGAGAAATGTAGGCTTCGGTACATTGTGTGTCTCCATTTCCCTTGGCCTCCCCCTATCATGGCTGGAATTCACCTGCCCTTTTTTTGAATCCACCTGATCTTATTTAGGAAGATCTTTATTTGAGGATCAGGGCAACCTTGCCTGTTTCTAGCCTATGCTGTCATACAAATCCTTGCTTTACAGGACAACACAGACAATAAGCACCCCCGCTTTAATGGTTCTGCAAATGATGGTATTCCAGACTCCATGGCACCTGGAAGGAGCAGGTCATTCCAGACTCCATGGCCTTCTTGAATCAAGTCACAGAATGATGGTGGGCAGCCATGCCATGCACCTCTTCCTAAGGCCATCTTGAACAGGGTGATAGGATAGGCCAGTGAAGGTCATTCTCACCATTCTGACCACCTCTCCTCCTAAGCTCTGGAGAACTCTAGCTAATTCACAGGGGAACACATATATCTCCTTTTGGCCAGGCATAATGATATGAAAGCCAATCACCATGCAGAAAATAAGAAAGATACATTGGAACTAAATCCTGGAGGGCCTTATCTACTAGGTTATAGGCTTTTAGGCTTTTGCCAGCATCTGATGGGGAGTTGTTGAACATTTCAGAGAAGGAATGTAACCTGATCCAAACTCTGTTTCTGAGAGGTGATCTGACAGACACACAGGGAGAGAATTAGCATGGAGGGATAGGGGTGGGAGGGGATTAAGAGCAGCAAGAAGAGCCTTCAGTGGCAGAGGAGGACTGAGAAGTGGGAGGGAATCATTCCTCCCCTGCTACCTGGTTGGCCAGAACCGGGTCACATGGCCATGCCTGGCTGCAAAGGAGGCTGGGAAAGTAAACAGCTGGATTTCCTGTCTCTATCATGATAAGAGGGGTCTGCTGGTGGGGAAGGGGTTGCTGGTGAAGGGCTGTGGGTGAGGCAGTCAGCAGTGAGTGCTGCTTGGTTACAAATAGACCAAGTACAGGCCTCCAAAGATGAAGGCTAGGGCCATGGAGGGGAGGAGGGAGAAAAGGAAGAGAGTGAAAGAGGTACTATGGAGGTAGAATTGGCAGGACTTGGTAACTGATGAGGGATTAGGGAAAGAGAGGGGCTGCAGAGCATCCTGAGGGGCTTTGAGCCAGGGCAACTAAGAAAGTGTGATGTGTAAGCAGAAATGGGAGAAGGCGGCCACAGGGGACAAACAAGTGATGAACTCTGGGGTCATGTGGAGTTTGAGGTGCCTGTGGAACATTCAGATGGAGACTTTCAGGTTGGAAACATGGAGCTTGGAGGGACTCAGGAGAAAGTCCCTATTTCATAATCCATCTGCTTAAGTGCTGAAGGCTCCAAAGAGAAGACTGGATGGGCCACAGGAGGGGCTTCCTGCAAGAGGTGGGCTGGAGAGAGAGTTTTCAAAAAGGAAATGCCATGGAGAGAACAAGGGGGGTCACATGGAATAGGAAATGTATGTGCAAAGCCCAGAGAGGGACAGAGACAGACTCACAGCTGCCAGGGAGAATAGTAATAGGTTACTATTACAGAGAAGAAGACAAACTTACGGATGGGGCTCGGCCAAGGTCAGGGTGGAGACAATGCTGGTAAAGGGCATTGTAGAGGTAGAGGATGACAAAGTGATATCTGAGAAAATCTTGTGAGTACTTCCAGAGCCTATTGCCTAATATAAGACGTTCCTCACTTGGAAGAAATAGAATCTTCTCCCATTATGTTAATCTTCAGAGTTTTAAAAAACTTCTCATCTCTGCCACTATCCCCCTTTGGAGGAGGGTTAGAAAGAGTCATCCCCATTGCAGACAAGGAAACTGAGACCCAGAGAAGTTAAAAATAACTTCCTTGATGTATGAATGGCCAGATCAGCACAGGAAAGGATGCTCAACATCATTAGTCATTATGGAAATTCAACTGATCACCACAGTGAGCTACCACGACACCCCACTAAAATGGCTAAAATTTATTTATTTATTTATTTATTTATTTATTTATATTTTTAAAAAGATTTTATTTATTTATTTGATGGAGAGAGAGAGACAGAGAGAGGGAACACAAGCAAGGGGAGTGGGAGAGGGAGGAGCAGGCTCCCCGCTGAGCAGGGAGTCTGATGCGGGGCCAGATCCCAGGACCCTGGGACCATGACCTGAGCCGAAGGCAGATGCTCAACCGACTGAGCCACCCAGGTGCCCCTAAAATGGCTAAAATTTAAAAGACTGACAACACCAAGTGCTGATGAGGATGTTTAACCACTGGAATGCTCATATAGTAATGGTGAAGTATGACACAGTACCATCACTTTGGAGAAGCTGGGCAGGTTTTTATTGTTTGGGCTTTTTAGATATAAAGTCAAACAGATTCTTACCAAGTGAGTCAGGAATTCTGCTCCGAGATATTTACCTGCAAGAAATGAAAAATATATGTCCATACAAAAACAAATGCACATATATCCATCACAGCTTTATTTATTATAGCCCCATGGTAGGAAAAGAAACAAATGTCCATCAGTGAGTGAGTAGATAAAAATTCGGTGGCACAGGCATACGATGACATACAACTCGGCGGTAAAAATGCATGAACTATGGATATAGGCAATAACACAGATCAACCTGAAAAGCATGCTGAGAGAAAGAAGCCAGACCCAAAAAGGAACATGCCGTTTGACTCCTTTTATATCAAATTCTAGAACAGGCAAAATTAAAAAGTGGATCAGTGGTTTCCTGGGAGTTGGTGGGGGAAGGGCCTCGGGGGATAGAAATGCTCTACTGAGGGGGTGGCATTTGCAGGGGTGTGTATATATTTGTGAGAACTCATTGCACTGAACACTTAAAATGGGTGCAATTTTTTTGTACATAAGTTCTATCACGATGAAGCTGATTTCAAAAGAGAAGGAAAGGTGACTTGCTTGCAGTCACCCAAGTGGGGAGTGTAAGAGTGAGGAGTAAAGTCCCACCAGCGCTGTCCCGGGCTGGCAGGGTGGGCTTTGAGCAGGGGTGAGTGGGGTGCAGAAACCAGGGTGCATCAGTGCAGGTGGACCGACTGGGATAAGGGAAAAGATGGGTGGGCCCTAAGCAAGGACCTCAGGGGCCCAATGGGCCACAGAAGAGCCAGAAGAGCCATCAGGCGGAGAGTAACAGCCCAACTGTGGCTGCAGAAGGGAGCAGGGGAGAGAGGGAGGTGGGAGGTTGAGGGGCATGTGGGTGATGAGTGGAGGTCTCTAGCAAAGAGCTCCACAGGGGGTTTGACTTCAGAGAGCACCCCAACTGAGGTAGTAGCTCGTCTTTTCCAGAGGCTAGATGGAAAATGCTGCGCAGTTTCCTCTAAGACCGAAGACCAAGGTCATTGTGAATTGGATCTTTCTAATAAGCTCAAGGGAAGGAGAAGCATGATTTTCACCCAGGGAGGTGGGGTGAGTCAGAGGTGCCCCCTTTCTGGTCAGCCTATGCATATGTGATTGATTTCCTTGGGTTCTGGGAGGGCAGCTAGTATTGGGGTGTCTTCGTATGTCCCCCCCATAAAAGGGACCTCTACTGGAGGACATCATCCTAAAAGTTAAGCTGATTCAGTTTTGTAAAAAAGTAAAACTATACAGCTTTGCACTCCTTTGTGTTTCTCAGTGTCATAATCATTACAGAAGCATCAATGTGTCCTTCCTTAGTGAAAACACAGATCTTTTTCTGCTGAAATGGACTTGAATGGTCCCAACCTTATTAACTTCTCTACATGATTAGAGTTGGATTCTAGGAATGGAGGAACGCAAGACACCCTTGTTCCCTTGTATTCCTCACACTGCCTGCAGTTAGACAGCTGTGCAAAAAGATTGGTCCCCTCAATTTTTTCACTGGGCACGGTGGTCTGCATTCATTGGAGTAGAATGCTAACGATCTAGAGCTACAGACTTTATGTTGTTGGAGCCACACACAGAGAGAAAAAAATACATATTTTGAATCATTTAGCACAGTTTCTCACCACGTAGCCAAAATCCATAAAAAGCTCTTTTCAGTGTCTCTGTTCTTTCCCCCCACAGTCCTTGGCTTATTCTCATTATTATCCCCAGAAATTCAGCTCTGGCCCTCAGCTTACTAACCCAACTCAACTGTGGAGTTAGCCAGCCCTGCCCATCTTTGCAAGCAGGTGAGTGATGATTACACACCGAAGGCGCCATGCCCTGGAAGTTTCACACCTACACACACCCACAGAGTAGTCACCCCACAAAGCACATTTCTTTCTAGGCGGGATGTGGCAAACATTGTTGGTGGCCAACATTCCCCAGACTTCCTGGCCAAAAGAAATATCCCTGGGGCCTAGGCAATGAGTTGTAATTGGTCCAGGTCAGGGGTTCCTTTTTTGTTTGTTTGTTTTTTAAGACTATATTTTTAGAGCAGTCTTAGGTTCAAAGCAACATTGAGGGGAAAACAGAGAGCTCCCCGACATTCCCCTGCTCCCACACATGTACAGTCCCCCTGCCCATTATCTCCATCCCCCACCAGAATGGTACCTATGTGACCAAGGATGAACTTGCACTGACTCATCATTATCACCCAGAGTCCAGAGTTTACATCAGGGTTTGCTCTTGGTGGTGTCCATTCTACTGATTTGGATGAATATATAATGACATGTTTCCAGGATTATAATATCATATGGCATTATGATATATCATATATATATCATATAAGATATATAATTTCACTGATCTAAAAATCCTCTGTGCTCTGACTATTCAGCCCTCCCTCCCTCCCCACTAACTGCTGGCAACCACTGATCTTTTTACTGTCTTATAGTTTTACCTTTTCCAGAATGTCATATAGTTGGAATCCCACAGAATGTAGCATTGTCAGATTGGCTTCTTTCCTTTGGTAATATGCATTTAAGTTTCCTCCATGTCTTTTCATGGCTTGGTTAGCTCATCTCTTTTTAACACTGAATGAAATTCCATTGTCTGGATGGACCATGGTTTATCTATCCATTCACCTATGGAGGAATATAGTGGTTGCTTCCCAGTTTTGGCAATTATGAATAAAACTGCCATAAATATCCCTATGTGGGCACTTGTGCTGATCAACCTTTTTTTAAGATTATTATTTTTATCACCCTATGGAATCTTTTTAGACTTTCTTCCCCCTAATTGCCTCCCATGAAATTTCAACACCGTATATATACTGTATATGTTTATACACTGCATGTGTATCTCTGCTTTATACATAAAAAGAGTAAGAATTTTTTGCTCCCCCAAACCAATTTTCACCCCCTTGAGGGGGATATCACCCCCTTTGAAAATGCATGGTCTTAGTCAACAAAGAATTACTTTTGCCAACGACTGGTCTGGAGTGGACATCTGATGAAACATGAAGGAATCCAGTTTGGGAAAGGCTTTCCTCCATGATTAAAGAGACATGTGAAGAGAGTTGGCCTTTAGCCACTATCCACTTCCAATTATGGTCTCCCATGTGAGGACTTGCCACTTGGAACTAGGGCTGCCATTTTGTATCCATGAGAGCGGTAGAGAGAAAGGACAGAAAAAACCTGGGCCCTGCTGAAATCATTGGGCCATTAACGGTCATACCAGACATCTTAGTAAATACAATAGTGGGTGTCTCCTAACCGATAAATAAGGTTTCTGTTGCTAAGAAAAAAGTTCTTTCTCCCCATGGCACATTTTATGGAGGCAGGCTTGAGCAAGGGCAGAAGGGTGGTTAGTGTGGTGGGCTCGCGAACATTTGGACGTGAATAAGGGATGTGGTCCAGGCATCTGAGAAGGGCACCAGGGAAAGCCGTTCTGAAGAGTCACCACTGGGTGTTATACACACCTAATGAATCGTTGAACACACTACATCAAAAACTAATGATGGGGGCACCTGTGTGGCTCCGTTGTTAAGTGTCTGCCTTGGGCTCAGGTCATGGTCCCAGGGTCCTGGGATCGAGCCCCGCATCGGGCTCCCTGCTCAGCGGAGAGCCGGCTTCTCCCTCTCCCACTCCCCCTGCTTGTGTTCCCTCTCTCGCTGTGTCTCTCTGTGTCAAGTAAATAAAAAAAAAAAAATCTTAAAAAAAAAAAAGACAAACTATTGATGTACTATATGTTGGCTAATTGAACATAAAAAAAAAAAAAAAGCCACTGTAGCCACACAGTGAGGTCTCCTTCAGGCCGGTGGTCCACAGGAAAGTGCTAGAATTTCCAACCCTTGTTTCATATAAAACAAATGAAGGACAATGATAATTGTTTTCAATTTCAGACTTTTCTTCTGAGAGTGCTTTCCCCCAAGTAAAAGTGCTTTAGTTCTCGCTCCCTGGGTGTCTTACGTGGTGAATCAGGCCCTGAGGCTGTATGTTTCCGAGGCAGAAAACCCCGCGTGGGGCTCCCCTGACCCTGCCTCTCCCTGGCCCACCAGCTGTCCCGGGCAGGGAGGGGACCGCACCCCCCAGGAGTGGGAGGTGTGAGGTGTGAGGACAGGCTATGCTGCGTGTCTGCCACCACGGCCCTGGTCCCGGCCCTGAAGGCGGGTAGCAGGTATGCCGAGACCCACAGAACAGGAGGGTGATGCCAACCTAGAGAATGAGCACCCAGTCCCACCATATTTATAGAACGAAGAGACCGGAGGGGTGAACACGGGGAGTTAGAGGTCCAGGCCAACCACTCACTTCCCAAGAGGTCAAAGATGACTCTGGTAACAGCAAAATGTTGGTATTGCTGGGAGCAGAGCCCTCTTCTCCTGACCGCACCCCCGCCCCCCCAGTGGCCTTTCCCAGCACCCTGGGGCTATGGTTTATTGCTCCTCACCCTGAGCTGGCCTGGGCTGTCTCAAACTTTCATTTGCATCTGCTGTCATCAAACTATTCACCTGTTCATACCTTATCTTCCCACCTAAATTGCAAGCTTCTCAAAAGCTGGGATCCTGACATACCTGTGTTGGATTCTGTTATGTACCCCGGACCCCTAACAACCAGCCAACTTGATTTCTGAGCAGCTGATGTTATAAAGAGCCTGGAAAGAATGTCATGGGCTGGTGAGATATTTGGGAAACTTTTGCACCTGGTTCTGTATTGTCTTATGTAATGGTCAGTCAGGTGCTGCCACAAGATGAGACAAAGGCCCAGGAGAAAACAACATTTATTGTACTCACAGGTGCTACAGACAGAAGTCATGGCACTCCATGCAGAGTCACGTGGAAAGACCCCAGGGTGGTCAGGAGGCTAAAGAGAGGAGCAAGGAGAAAGTTTAAGTCACAGTCTTTATTGGGGTTTCTGGGGGAAAGGCAAGGCAGAGCAGGGTCAGCACTGAGCATTGACTAGTTTGAATAATTTCAATAGGCTTTGGGCTATAGGGATGGTCTCTAGGGCCTTGTACCCTGTGTGATTAAAGCAGAGGGATAGTGCCTTCTGGAGTGGATAGGCCAATACAGGAGGTGTGGCTCTAGATTTGTTAGTTTGTACTGCAAAGGCATGTGCTTGGTTGGTCCTCTGCTCTGCCTAATAATTGGCTAGCCTTGGGAGGAGCATTCTCTCCCCAGCCAGAAAGGTTTTTTTAAGACGTCAAAACATAAATAATATACAGAGAAAAACCACAAATAATATACACATAATACATATATACATACATATATATGTACACACACACACACACACACATCTCCTTCTAGAAGGGCTACTCCTAAATCACCCAGATCAATAGATGGAAATGTTCATAATACCCCCAGAACCTGGGTTCCGTACCGCTTATTCACTGGCTGGAAATGGTGCTGAGTATTTATATAAATAAGTATCGGAATCATTGATTCCAGAGCTAGAAAGTGCTCCCTATATTCTGACTTACTCAAACCTCCTCTTGTAAATACCGCATTTGAAGCAGTCACCTGTTTAGGCAAAATAGACATTGAGGATGAGGGGGCGTCCCAAGGTGTCACCTTGAATCTGACTGCCTGGGACCGCCCCGTGCCACCCACCACTGGAGTCTCTTCTGAGCAGCTCCTCAGGCTTCTGTCTGCGTGGCAGCTGTGATGGGCATGGAGCCAAGCAAGCAAGCTACGTGTATGGCTTCTGTTCTCTGGACACGAACGAGGTGAGACAGGCACGAAAGTGACAGTGACATGGAATTAAGGGACCCATTTGTAAACATGCAATACTTTTGTGCAAGCATTTGGTGGGCTGCAGAGAGGGGAGGGGGTGGGCACGCAATGGCAGTGTAGGGAGGGCATGGACCCATGCTCTGGCTCTGCCCTTAACTGGGCAACTGCAAGGAAACCTCTTCCACCACATTTTCTCATTTTCAAATTATGCAATGGAACAAAGAGGTCTCAGGGTCTGTTTTTTAGTTCTTGTATGCTAAGATGGTCTGAATGCGGGGAAAGGGATGGAGCACAACGAGGCAATAGCACTCCTGGGGCAGAGTAGCAGTTACAATGGACAACGTATATTGAGTTCTGTGAACACGGGCCCTGTTCTATATCTTTACATGTTTATCTAATCGCCCAGTGACACTAAGACGCACGTAATGTTATCTGTCCCCATTTTACAGATGAGGAAGCTGAGACCCAGAAAAAATACAGCCCTTAAAGTTACACATCTAGCAAGTGCTACAGCCTGAATTTGAGCCCAGACAGTCCAAATGTGCCACTGGGAAAGGCAGAGTTGTGTTCCAGCTATGGGGGGGCCAGGGTGCTGTTCCAGCCAGCAGTCTCCCTGGGGAGCGGAGGCCCAGCTCCCGGGTTCCCAAGGCTGGGGAGCAGCTCCAAGGCTGGCAACAGCAGAAAGAGGTGGGAAGAGGAAGGAGGAGGAGGCTGGCCGGCTACTCTTCTGTTTGGGGCACACACATACCTTGCTGATTAGCAACGATGGGAAAGGAAACACACACTGAGGGCCCTTGACAGCTTCATAGGGTTTTAGAAAAATACACATCTATATTTTTAAACTTTCTTTTTTTCCATTCGAACATTTTTAGCTTCAAGTTCTGGACTGAAATAGCAACTGTCTTAGATAACTCTTCCTCCTTAGGCTCCCACGTTTGCAAAAGGTCTTGGCCCAGCCTGGGCAAGAGAATGAGAGATTAACAAGGAGAGACTGAGAGGAGGGCAGGGGGAGAGCAGGCTTTGCACAACATCTGGCACAAAGATAGGACACGCGTCTTTGATACCAGATGGATGGGTGGATGGGTGGATGGATGGATGGATGGATGGGAGAAAGAAGGAATTTGACAGGAAAAAGAAAGCCTGTTTATCCGTGAGGTTCTCCTGAGAATTAAGAGTAGACCCTTTTGGAAAGATATATTCACCTGCCTGCCAATGACCAAACCCCAGGTCACAACTAAAGGACTGAAGTCCCCTGGGGTCTGGACTCTTCCAAGTAGTTATAGCCCAGCCTGGTGGGAAAGGACACTCACAATCCAGCTCCGTGTACCAGCCCCCTCTCCAGTCACTTCGCTTTCTGACTAATCTGGACCACCCACAATTTTGCTAACCACACGGCGGCAGATTCCATAGTTTGGCTTGATCAGCCTTTCCGTTCTGATACCCTTCTGCCTTGCCTTCCTATAGATAGTACAGTGGGTGGAAAGAGAAATACTCAAATCCCAGCCTGTCTTGCCGGGAAGGTACCAGGTGGATCACACCGTTCTAGCTGGCCCAAGGTAGGCAGAAGTCCTGGAGAATGGCTTCCCACCAACATAAATGAGCAAAGATTCGTCCATTATTTCCCCCTTCATCCTTCCTGGAACTCGGACACATTTGGTGGTGTGGCAGCCACTTTGGGGGGAAGAGGACAGAAGCTTTGAGTTGAGGATGTCAGAGCAGGAGGACAGAAGAAGTTGGGTCCCAAGGGCCTCACTGAACTGCCGCACCAGCCCTGGGCTGTCTCCCTCTGGTCTTCCAGTTACATGAGAAAGATGAACCCCTTGTTATTTAAGCCACGAGGTTAGGGTTTTTGCTACTCTCTGCCAAACACAATCGTAACTGGTACACAGTTCATGCATTGTAGACCTCTACACATTGTCCGTTTGACTTCCCCTGCCTTAAATGCCTTTCTCTGTCTTTTCTTCTAGTGAGCTCTTATTTTCCGTTCGTTTCCAATTTCTGCAGACTTCCCCGAGCCCCCGCCTTCCCCTCTAGGATGTTCTCTTCATAAGCCCACAATACCTGTAGAAGCCATTTGTCTTAAATGCCATTCCCCATCCCCCCACATCCCATCCAGGATCTTGCGTTTCTTCTAAATCTTGGTGTTCCATCCACTTTGTCTAAAGGAGTGCTCAGATCTCCCCAATCTTGAACAAACTTTGGTTTGCTCTTGCCTCCCCTCTGAGCTACCAATTGTCTCTACCCTTGCACTCTGACCACCTGTACTTCGTTTTCTTCCTACAGGGAATATGGTGAAAGGTAATGGCGGGGGGCGGGGCGCGTCAAACAGGCTGGGATCCCATCTGATCTCTATTACTTACTACCTGGGGGCCTTTGGGTACCCGTCTCTGAGCTGCTGGACCTTCATCTGTAACATGAGAATGACTGAATAATTGAGAGCGGTGATGTATTCAAAGTACAAGACACAGAGAAGGTGCTGGATAAATATTAGTTCCCTTGCCATTCTGATGGCCTGCCCCCTTCCTCCTTCCCTCTGTCCTTTCTTAAGCACATTCTAGGCACAAGAATTATTTAAGAAACACTAAGGTGGCTTAAGCATGACTTTTCCCTCCTTTCTTCACGCCTTCATTTCACCTCAAAGTGACCTCCTACCCCTGGCTTTAATCCTTATTCACATTTGCACTTTCACTATTCTGTTTCTTAAAGATCTCATCCACATCCACAACTTCAAGCTTCAACTAATAGTGAATCATTTACTCCCACATCTGCAAATCAAGGGTGGACTTTTTTCCTAAATGTCCATGCCCCAGCCCCAAGTCCCTGGAGCTACCTTCCGTGCCCCGCTCCCCCCCCTCCCCCGAGGTCCTGCAGCCAGCTGCACTGCTCTTTCTTCCAAAGTGTGATTATCTGTCCAATATCTCTGGAAGGTAGTAAGGAACAGGTATGATGAATAGCGCCACTCTCATCAAATAATGACAGTTATTATGGCACAAGACGCTCTCTCTTTCTTAACAAAATTCACCTAAATTGGGACGGTGTTGGGTTGTGATGCTGAGTATGAAATTTCTTGTCAGCGCAATGGAGGCTCTTGTCAATATTGCAAACCTTGGCTCCCAGCAAGGAGGAAGGTGGAAACAAGTTGATGAGCTTGTATTTGTGGCCTTAGCACCTATTCAGGGAATTCTGGGCTGCAAATTCTGGAGAACTCAGTCCTTGTGCGCAGAGGGAACACGTTTATCCCTTCCCTTGGGGTGAGCCTATCCCTTCCTCAGAAGCACCTCCCCCACATCTCCACTTGGATTTTTTTTCTAAATGCCTAGTTTGCTCCAATCAGTGGCATTCTCTGCAGCAGTAACCCTGGAGTCCCCACAAAGACCTTGGTGGAGATTTTCTATGGAAGGCCTCACCCCCCACCCCCATAGCCTTTCTTTCTTCTTGGAGGACTGGCCCCAGTGCCACCAGTCAGACCCCTTGCTCAGCTCCCCCCGCTGACCTACTGCAGAAGGGTGGAGGGCAGGGGGCAGAGGACAGAAAATAACTCATGAGAACCAAACACAAAACCCTACTGGAACCACAAATGGAACTGGCTTAGGGAAAAAGGATTCTGGGATGCTGGGGCTATTAATAAAGTCATGTATATGCCTCAGTGCTCTTATCCCAGGAAGCAGGCCAGGCCAGCTCATGGCCAAGTGTGTTCATTCTTGGGAAGGCCCCAATTTACCAGATAAAATGTGCCCCAGACCCTGTTCATTTTGCAAGCTCCTCCCAACACACACACATGCACACACACAGGCACACAGAGTTACACACACGTGCACACAAGCAATATTTTGTCTATCAAGTCTTGTAGGCACTGACTTCCCTTTAACTCCTTGTTGGCCCCAGTAAGGGAAGAAGGCATAAGAACAAATGGTCATGTATATGGTCTTAGAGACTCCTGAGGCCTTGGTCAGAGGTAACCATGTTCTTGCATTTATCCTCTATGTCCCCTTGAAGATTAAACCACCAGGACTTGTATGTAATCCCATCAGGGACAAACAGGTACATACACTTGCTTACAGGTTGGTGGGGAAAAATCCCTAGAATTTTTATCCTTGAAGTCATCTGCTATCTTCAGCCTGTATAATTTTGTAGCCAATGAATTTATCATTTCTACTCCTTGATCGAATTTTCCTGCACTTCTCTCCTCTTCACCACCCCTCCCCAATGTCCTGCCCCAGGATCACAGAGAGCCCTAGGGAATACTCTGGAATGGGCTGCGCCAAAAGAGCTAGCCCTTCCCAGCTCACATCTTGGAAAACAGCATGTGAACCAATTAGCACCTCTCAGGCGTGAAGAAGCTCTGAGTCACAGACTCATAATTGAGGTTCAGAGAATGAGATGGGACTAGAAAGGGCCTTCCCACCCAGCCCCCTGCTTTCGGGTAGAGAAGGCATCAAGCCCGTTGCCTTGATGAGCCTACTGATACAGCAGAAGCCTCCATCTGGGGCAAAGCTAAGTTGGTCTGCACATCTGCTGGATCCACTTGCTTCCTGAGAGCGTCATCGTCTTGGGCTTTGTCCTGACCCCTCACCTTCTAACACCCACTGATCCAACCTTGTGCGGAGAATAGAGGCACAGCATCCTAACTATTACAACAACATTTATCTTGGTCAGGAACCCCAGAGTAGGTTACTGTCATTTTAATTCAGGAATAGCATGTTTTTATTAGCATAGGCAAGAGAATATGTTCCATCCAAACCACCCCATACAGCGTGGAGAGGCGGTGCGGCATAGTAGAAATAGCGCTCTACCGACCTGGGTAGCAATTTTGGCTCTGCTCCTTGAAAGTGGGACGGTGGACCTTGGGCCACATATACAACCTCTTGGAGGCTTAGTTTCCTAATCTATATAAGGGGAGGGATAATGGCTCCTCAGAGGTTTGTTGTGTGAATTTCTTGAAAACTCCCAAGTGCCATGCAGATATTATCATTAAGCTCTGTATGCCTCTGACCGCCGAATAGAAACAGTAGGTAGCAAATGACAATGGTAACAACCGCTCTGATTCGCATGTGGCAAGTGTCTGTTTCTCTCATTCCTGGATCTCTAGGAATCTAGAGCATCTAGATTCATCTAAAACAGATACATCTAGAACAGCTCCAAGCACGCAGTTGGCATAGAGAATTATTTTGAGTTCATATCATCCTATTATTTCAATAGCCAAATGCCTTCAACATAGCCCCTTTTCATTTTAAAGCTGATGCTTTGGGGGTGTCTGGGTGGCAGAGTCAGTAAGCATCTGACTTTTGGTTTTAGCTCAGGTTGTGATCTCAGGGTTGTGAGATCAAGCCCCATGTCAGGCTCTGAGCTCAGTGTGGAGTTGGCTTGAGATCCTCTCCCTCTGCCCCTCCTGCTGGTGCTCTCTCTGTCTCCCTAAAATAAGTAAATAAGTCTTAAAAAAAAAAAAAAAACTGCATTAAAAGAAAAAAAAAAGCTGACGATTTATCTTAGTGTTGGTTGGGCTTCCATGGCCTGGAGCATAACATTTTAGCTTTGGTCAGGGCTGGCTATTTAAATCAGCAACATCAGACTAGGCTGCTTGGTATTAGGGTGAGCTCAAAGCGCCTGGGATGTGGCACCACTATGTGTCAGTGGGGCACCTCACATCCCATCACAGCAGACAACAGAAGACAACAGAAATATGTTGGCCCGGTAAGGATCGAATCCCTGGTGGTGGGCAGGGCCACAGTATGGTAGCAATGCCTATTTAATAGGTGCCAGGATCACTGCGTCCCTTGTCTTCATCAGTGTGCACAAATACCCTGTCAGGTGGATGCTTTTTGATCCTCCTATTATAGGTGAGGTCACTGAGCCTCAGATAGGTTAAGTCACTTGCAGAAGGTCACCAGCTCTCAAGTGGAGGGGCAGGATTCAGAGTCCAGACTGACTTTAAAGCCTGTCCCTTTAACTGCTGTGCCTACTCTGAGCCGTCCTGCAGAACCGAAGAGCCAGGCAGAGTCACAGATTGCTAGTGCTGGATGGACCTAGCCCAAATGCCTCATTTTACACACGAGACCCAGAGCCATTCCCAGATTATTGGCCACAAAGGACTTACAACCCAGGCTCCCATCTTCAAAGTCCGCTCTCTCCCCAGCCTCCCAGCTCTTCTCCCTTCCTGCTGCCTGTAGCTAGGTTCCCGCTGGCTCAAGGTCCTTCCCAAGGCAAGAAAAGTAATTTAGAAGGGACTGAAATTCAATGTGGTCCCGAGCACACCATCATTTCTCCTGGAGACCGAACAGATGATTCCCTCACACCACAGGGACTCACAACATTAATAATTCAATAACTGGTTTGCATGGAGGATAGTAAAAACTCTTTATCTGGAAAGCTTTAAAATTTCGATAGGTTTGCATCCATCAGGGACAGCTGAGACCAAAGCTGAGGGGATGAACGAGCTCCAGGGTCCTTCACCTCATCAGACTCCGTGGCCCCCTTTTGTAACAAATGTAACACCCACTATATTATCCTGAAATGAAATTCCTAAAAGTGTAAACCACCCACACAATTTTAAAATTTAATTTAAATTCAATTTCATGCCTTAATAATAACACAAAAGAAGTAAAAGAATAGACAGACACACACATACCTACATTCAATTACCTATTCATTACGGAAATGCCCGGCCCCCCATTACACTGAAAGGCTCAACGAGAAATGTTTGAGTCACCACCGGGATTCACTAGGACAGCCACAGCTACCCATGCAAACTGATATCCACGTACTGTCTTCTTGGTTACTCTACTACCGAGAGCGGAGCCACCATCGGTGAGGTGATTTTCCAAAGCAGCAAACAATGCTTCGTAAAGTGCTGGCTAAAATCAAGTGCAATTTTCCCTCAATGCTCAGAGAAATGGAATGTCTGGAATATTCAATACATGTTAAAAACCACACAGAAGTACTTTGTGTTTCTAGGTAATATGGAGTTAGAGTTTCCAGGCTCAGAAAACAATAACCAGGGTTTTCAGTACGTGAATGTCCGGAGAAACATTGGAGAGACAGTGTCCTATCTGAGGCTCAGCGTCCTCACTTACAGTAGGAGGATCAAGGGGATGGAGGACAATGCATTATACAGGACTGTCCCATGCACTGCAGGACATGTAGCAGCTGCGGGCCCCTCCCCCCCCAGCAAACAAAAGTGCTCCACAAGTTTTCAAAACACTTCTCTGGGGAGGTGGTATTACCCCTTTGAGAACCACTGGGTTAGATAACCCTTCAGGCCCCGCCCCCTTCCAGTCCCAGCATATCAAACACATATGGAGGATTATGGATCGCAAGGGGGGATTTGGAGAAAGGTGAAACCCTGTCTCTGTCCCGCAAGGTGGTGGCAGTACAGTGAGGAAATGAAGCGTGGAGGTCCCCCCGACTCTGAGCATGCGTGAGCACTGGACCTGTGAGTTTTACTCACCTTTTCAACCTCGCACTGGCCCTGGAACTGGGGGGGCCGGGGCGGGGAGGCGTGGAGAGGCAGGTCCTGACTGCACGCTGAATGAGGGAGAGGCAGTAAATTGGAGGCTGCGTAAACTGTGGTTCTGTTTGTATTATGTCACAGAACTGACTGAAATGAAAGGAGGGGAAACACTCTTTCAGGGCCAACTATTGACCAAGAACACACTACAGCCTACATGCCAAGAATGAAAGAGGGGCCAGAAATCTCCCCCATGACTGGAAGAGCCGGCGGGTCAAGGAGACCAGGAAGGGGCTCTAAGATGCCCCCCTCAACACACACACACACACACACACACACGCGCGCGCGCGCGCGCCCCTTCACCTCCCAAGGGACACTCTCCTCAATTCACACAAGGCTGTCTTCCAGGGCAACAAGCCTCCTGCCATTTATAGGCAGGTTCTACTGGATTGGCAACTGTCCTCCTGCCATTTACAGACCTGGGCCAAAGTCAATCCCCTTCCAGCCAAGAAGCACCTTCCATGCCTCCCAAGGGGGCAGCAACCCATCCCAGGCTTGACCAACCTTGAACTTCTCAGGCAGAGGCCATTCTGGCCCGAGGGAGGAGAAAGCAATGCTTGGATTATCTGTTAGGCAGAGCAATGCATGCTTAGGGCACCGGCCGAGCAGGGGAGAAAAATGTATGTTGGGAAAGATTATTTTTTTAAAGCATTAAAGTAGCCATTAGGGAAAACAATCAGAACTCTGCTGTACCGTCTCACATTCTTTTATGGTGGAGTCCTAGTTTTATTTTGAACAACACATGTGAGTGGGGGTTGGGAGGGGCTACAAGACTTTCAGGACTCAAAGCGAACTTTCTGGCCAGGGTTCATGGTTCAGCCGTTGGGGACAGACTGGCTGCCTCTTACTAGCTGCATGACCTTGGGCAAGCTGCCACTTCTTTGTGACTCAGTTTCCCCATCTGTAAAATGGAATGATGATTATAGTACTTACCTCTTTGAAAGATTGTTAAGAGGATTAAAAAGAGTTACTATACAAAAAGCATATAGAACAGTACTAAGCATGTTGTAAGTACTACATGAGTCTTCGCTAGCAGCAGTACTGGTAGTAGGAGTACTGTCACTAAAGGTCTTATTCTGGCCAGAGGAGAGAAGATGGGACAAGGGCATGGCTGTATGCTCCCAGTCCTGCAGAGGAGTCAGCAGCTCTTGAGGTTCTGAACTCTGTGTTAGGAACATTGAGAAGAGAAAGCAAGAGGGTTCATGGGCAGGAGGAGCTAAAGAATGCTGGGTTTTCCAGGCCCACTTTCCCTCTTTCAGGAGGGCCTGGATCTTGAACACTGAAGGTATAGAAGTGGATTGTAGGCTAAGAAAAGCGACTGGAGGAATCACATGCCTGGGAAAGTAGGTTAAAGTTGGTGAGGAGTTGCCCGGGTTGTAAGGAAGGTGCTGGGTGCCAGACGCTGGGCTGCCTGAGGCCAGCATCCTGTGCGTCTGTGCGTGCATGTGTGTGTGTGTGTGTGTTCATGTGCGTGCATGTGTGCGTGTGTGCGTGCGTTGTGCGTGCGTGCATGTGTGTGTGCGTGCGTGTGCGTGTGTGTGCGTACACCGCGGGCCTCCCGCGGGGTTCCTGGGGTGACGGACTTCAGGGCAGGTTATCTCTCTGGTTTTAAGGAGCGACCATTAATCTGGGGCCCTCCCAGACTGTGATGACCTTGTTCTTCCTAATTTCCTGGTTCTGTTCAGGAAATCTTTGGAGAACTGGATCCTTTATTCAACAGGTCAGAAGACCCAAGCTTGTGCCAGGCACCACCCAGAGGAATTAAGATGTTGACATGTATTGAGATCCTTGTGTCAGGCCCTATTTTGAACATGTTGTATTTATAATTCATTTAATCTTTTTCTCTTAAGATTTATTTATTTGATTTATTTGATCTATTTATTTGAGAGAGAGAGAGAATTGGGGAGAGGGGCAGGAGAAGGAAAGAGAGTCTTTTTTTAAATTTATTTTTTAAACTATTTTAATTAAATGAATTAACATATAACGTATTATTGGTTTCAGAGGTACAGGTCTGTGATTCATCAACTTACATAATACCCAGTGCTCATTAAATCACATGCCCTCCTTAATGTCCATCACCCAGTTACCTCCTCCCCTGCCCCCTTCCCCCCCAGCAACCCTCAGTTTGTTTCCTATGATTAAGAGTCTCTTATGGTTTGTCCCCCCTCTCTGGTTTCATCTTTATTTTTTTCCTTTTTTCCCTGATGATTCTGTTTCGTTTCTTAAATTCCACATATCAGTGAGATCAGATGATAATTGTCATTCTCTGATTGACTTATTTCACTTCGCATAATATCCTCTAGTTCCATCCATGTCATTGCAAATGGCAAGTTTCATTTTTTGATGGCTGCGTAATATTCCATTATGTGTGTGTGTGTGTGTGTGTGTGTGTGTGTGTGTGTGTGTGTGTGTATACACACACCACATCTTCTGTGGATATCTGGATCCTTTCCATAGTTTAGCTATTGTGGACATACTGCTATGAACATTGGGGTACAGGTGCCCCTTTGGATCACTACATTTGTATCTTTGGGGTAAATACCCAGGAGTGCAATTGCTGGGTAATACAGTAGCTCTATTTTCAACTTTCTGAGGAACCTCCCTACTGTTTTCCAGAGTGGCTGCACCAGCTTGCATTCCCACCAACAGTGTAGGAGGGTTCCCCTTTTTCTGCATCCTCGCCAACATCCGTCTTTCCTGACTTGTTAATATTAGCCATTCTGATTACTGTGAGGTGGTATCTCATTGTGGTTTTGATTTGGATTTCCCTGATGCTGAGTGATATTGAGCACTTTTTCATGTGTCTGTTGGCCATTTGGATGTCTTTGCAGAAATGTCTGTTCATGTCTTCTGCCCATTTCTTGATTGGATTATTTGTTCTTTGAGTGTTGAATTTGATAAATTCTTTATAGATTTTGGGTACTAGCCCTTTATCTGATATGTCATTTGCAAATATCTTCTCCCATTCTGTTCTTGTCTTTTGGTTTTGTTGACTGTTTCCTTTGTGGTGCAAAAGCTTTTTATCTTGATGAAGTCTCAATAGTTCATGTTTGCCTTTGTTTCCCCTGCCTTTGGAGAGTGTCTAGCAAGAAGTTGTTGAGACTGAGGTTGAAGAGGTTGCTCCCTGTGTTCTCCTCAAGGATTTTGATAGATTCCTGTCTCACATTTAGGTCTTTCATCCATTTTGAGTCTATTTTTGTGTGTGTTGTAAGGAAATGGCCCAGTTTCATTCTTCTGCATGTGGCCGTCCAATTTGAGGGAAAGAGTCTTAAGTAGATTCTGTGCTGAGCATGGAGCCTGACCCAGGGCTCAATCTCATGACCTTGAGATCATAACCTGAGCCGAAACCTACAGTCAGACACCCAACCAACTGAGCCCCCCAGGTGCCCCCACTCATTTAATCGTCAGAGTAATCTTATGAGGTAGCTCTCGCTATTTTTATCATTCTGAGGGAGGAAACTGAGGCTTATTAAGTGACTATAGTCACTTAATAACTTGCCCAAATATACACAGCTTGGGACAGAGCTGGAATTTGGACACAGGAAATGTGGATCCAGAGTCCAGAGTTCATGGTCTCCACCCCCAGTCTCTGCCATATGGCTTCCACCCTCCAGGCACTTGGGAGGTGGGGCAGGGGTAGGGGTGGAGAAGGGGTGAACAATTAACTAGGAACTTCCAAGAGCCATCCCCAAGTCCAATAGTGAAGCAGAAGGCCTCCCAGGAAAGCAAGCAGCCTCACAGCCAGGTTTCTTCCCTTTGCTGCTCTTGTTTCTCCTATAGCTTCTAGGAGGTTCCTGCCCCATCAGAGTTTTTACCTTTGGCCATTCCCTGCTAGAGGAAAAGGGGGAGGGTATAATAGTCACCTCTGCTGCCAAGGGGACTCTCCCTACCCACAGATTCCATGGCAACAACACTGGCCCTTCTTTTGCTGTGTCTTCGTGGATCAGGGAGGAGGAAAAGACCCAGGTATTGGCGTGGTTGCTTTTTTAAATTCAAACAAGCACTGTTTTGGGGTGCCTGGGTGGTTCAGTTGTTGAGCATCTGCCTTCTGCTCAGGTCATGATCCCAGGGTCCTGGGATCAAGCCCTACATCGGGCTCCCTGCTCAGCGGGAAGCCTGCTGCTCCCTCTCCCACTCCCCCTGCTTGTGTTCCCTCTCTCACTGTGTCTCTCTCTGTCAAATAAATAAATAAAATCTTAAAAAACAACAACAAAAAAAACCCCAAAAAAAACCCCAAACAAGCACTGTTTTGTAGAACTGGCAGTGTCAAGCATGGAGTCACCCAGCCGTTTGACCCCATGTGGCAAAGAAAGGGGCACCACGGGTGGTGAGCACTGCCCCTGTGGGAAGGAATTCCCAGTCTTCAACAAGATCACTAGCATGGTCACCATCAAGGAAAATTGCCTTGGTGGCCCCTGAGTCCTGTTGGCTTTTGATTCCAAACTGCCTTGTCCAAGTGCGCCGAGACTTCAAACCACCCCACTTGCTTTCTGGTTTTCCATCCCACCTAGATTCCCCACTCCAACTGTATTAGTGAGAGTTTGGGTTGCAAGCAAGGGAAACTAATTCTGGTCAACTTAGTAGGGAAAGCTATTGGAAGGGTACTGAGTTACTCAGAATCAACAGGAAGGCTGAAGAACAGGGCAGAGGCAGGAACCAAGGGTGGCAAAGGCTCAGCCAAGCCCGTTACTGGAACAGTGAGCCTGGGATGCTGTCCAAGCCATCACTACCAGTGACCTGCTGCTGCCCTGCTGGCACCCATCAACCCTGGACACCTAGCAACCCCCTAACCCTCAGCCTCAGCACCATTCTCACAAATTATCCCCGATGGCCCCTTGAGCCTCTGTGTGGCCTGTTTAGATTCTAAGTCCCAGGCAGGCACCTGCAATTGGCTGCACCTAAGCCTTTGCTAATAATCTAGATGTCACAGGTGAGAAAAGCAGCTCGTTCTCTGCCATTCGGCTTCCATAGTTGGAAGAGCCTTGCTGCTCATCTGTTTCATTATTTCCCCCCAGATGGAAAGGGACTGGGGGAGGCAAACATACAGAAAAACCTGCCCTCCTACAGATTCCCTTGAAGGGGAGATCTTTGTTGGATGGAGAAATGTAGCCCAAGCCTCTCCCATGGTTTCTCTGTCACATAAACACATAGATTTCCATTTTAGCTAAGCTACTTTAAGTATTGTCTTTGTCACCTGCAGCCCAAAGCACCCCGATTGTTATTTCTGCTTCCCTACCTGTGGTTCTTGACCAGGGATGGCGTTGCCCCCTAGGGAATGTTTGGAAATGTGTGGAGTGTTTGTCATTTAGTGAATGTTGACTAAGGACACTGAGCATCCTGAAAGGCACAGCACAGTTAAACACGGTGAGGACTGTCCTCAGCTGAATGCCGGCAGCACCACTTTGGGAGACATGGCACCTGCATCAACCTTACCGAGATCACTGATCCACCTCTGCAACTCCGTCTTCCCGTGGAAGTTGGCTGTGGCTTTATTATTTTGACACAGTGCAGAGCTGTGACCAGCTCATCACAGTTGGCAAAAGCACACGTTTGCCATTCCTGATGGTAGACCAGCTCTGTTTTTACAGCTAAGGAAACTGAAACAAGGAGAGAAAGCATAATTTAGCCCAGGCCACACAGCTCAGTCTAGAATCCATTCTCTGGCCCCAGCTAAGGGCTCTTTCCACGACACTCTGCTGCCCTTGCTCTTTTCACTGAAGCAGGCTGGGAGAGTCTGGACTTGCTTTGAAGTGTTTCCAAGGAACCTCCCTTAGAGCTTCCTGGTGATGGCTCACCAGCTCAAGGCAGGGCCCTGGGCACCAGGGTGCCACCTGCAGACGCTGAGGTGAGAGAGAGAGAGAGATTGAGAGAGGCTGTCTGCGGAAGGGGCTGAACTTTGTGGGCAGAGCTAGCACCCAGCAAAAGGAATAAACACAGAGCTGAAGTCTCACCCAGGGGAGGGGGAGGGCTGAGGATGATTTGCAGAGACTTGGAGCAGTTGCTTCAACCAGATAATCACACAGGAACTAATTAGCACCTTCCTTCCGAGCACAGCCCTCTTGGGGCAGGAGGATGCTCAGTGAAGAAGAGAAACCCATTAATTATTTTATCAGGATACACTGATAAGCACCCAAAAAATGTATTGCTCTAAGGCTCCCAGTTAATTAAAAAGGGCAAGAAGGGATGTGTGTCTCACCTTGGAGAACAGAGCACTTGCTTCGATCCTGAGCCTGGGCTCACAGCCGCAGACCAAGGGCAACTACAGACTTCTGGCCCCTGAGGGACACCCCGCCCTTGCAGCTTAGCACCCACAAACCCGGGGTCTTTGGGAATCACGGAGTCTGCTGGCTGTAGCACCACAGCTCTGCCTACTAGGGGTGCGAGGGGTCCGGAGGGAGGCGCTCTGGTCTATTGCCCAAGACTCCACACAAACAGCACCACTTGGATCTGATACAGTATATACATCTTCTCCCTGGGTTTATTCTCATGCCCATTTTTGTGGAGGAGGAAGATGAGGCTCAGAAAACATAAAATGTCTAATCAGGAACCTCTCGGGTAAGGAGAGGCAGAAGCCCAACTTGAACCCAGATCCCCAGATGGAAATCCCGTGTTATTTGCACACTCTTATTATTCTGCAGGATCTGGAGACTTTGGCAGACCTGGGTTCTGGGCCTGGGCTCCTTCCTTCCTTAGCTTTCTTTGAGCCTTGGTTTCCTTGCCAGTGAAATGGGGCTACCACCACCTACTGAAATGGTTATAAGGAGTATATGTCACAAGATGACATGTGTAGATCACCTAGAACAGAGCCTGGTACCCATAATTTTAGGTCTCTAATACAATGGTTTTCAAACTGGTTTTTAGCTGCAAAAATTTTAGTTCAAATGCAATCTTACAAAGATGTGCAGACAGCTAAAGCAATACATCTCTGGAGGGAGGTTTGTGGGTGTCTGGACCCCTCTCCCACCAAAACACCTGCTGAACACCCAGAATTCCCTAGAGCACAGATGGACAGCCAGGATTCAGAGAAGGAAAACACTGTGAGGTCTCAGGGGCCTCTGAATAAATGTCCCATATTACAACAAATGGTGTCCTTTATCCCACAGAGGGAGTTAATGACCCACCACCAACAGCCCGTGCATTGAGGCTTTTCTCCCAGAAGGACTAACAGATTTACACAAGCCCCTCTAACCTTGTTCCCAGATGGTTACCTGGCTAGGGAAGGGGGTGGAGCAGGGGGTGGGGGGGGTGGAGAGCATAATCTGCATAAAAGGGACCAAACCCAAAACCTTGCACCCATTTCTATACTCTAACCCCCCAGGCTAGGCAGTCAGGCATCCATTTAGACAATAGTAACATTTTGTGTAGACATATTTGTTTCAGGCCTTCCGGGAAAGTAGAGAATCACACTCATAATAGCATTGTTCCGCTGGATACTCATAAAATGGCCTGGAGAGGGTGGAGTGCCTTTCTTAAGAACAGTTCCAAAGGCCAAGAGCAAGGTGGGAAAATACCGAAGCCCTCCCAGAAAGTCAAATGTGAGGAGAACACACCCTGACTGGTCAGAGGACCTGCGGAGGAGAGACCATCATCTCCTCAGCTCCCGGACAGGAAGTTTTGCCCTAGCAGGAGTTAAAAGCATTTGCATTTCTTTTGTTAATCAACGTGGCCCAGAATCACTAGCCATGTGGGCCTTCTGGGAGATGGGGATTGGGGGATGGGAAAGGGGCCTTTGTTGTGGATTCTTCCTCCTGCAAATGTATTCGAATTGTCGAGGCTGTTATAAGCCATGTGAGAGTTGAACTCCAGCCGCTGTCCTCTCCTCTGCCAGGTTGGGCTGCTCAGAATTCTACGAGCATCGATGGAACGCCCACACGTCTGCTCCGTGTCTCTATTGAATCCCCAAAACTGCCCAGCAACTCAGAGACTCTTGTCCCAATTTATGGACGTGGAACCGAGGCTCAAAGAGGTTTGGGGCCTTCGCTGTGGTATCACAGCTACTGGGTGGTCAGGATTCCGGCCCAGGGCCATCTGAGGTTAAGTCCAGTGCTCTTGCAAGCCTTCCTCACGAAAGCTTTCCAGAGAAATCCTACCTGTGTCCAGCCATTTTAGATACTCCCCAGTAAGACAGCCTGGCAGCACCAGACAGCCTAGCAGATTCAGCCCAGAGGGACATATTAAGAGAACGGGGAGACCTGAGTTCTACTTGGTTCTAATTTTAGCTAGCTCCCTTCTCTAGATCTCGGTGTTCTGGTGTGTAAAGTAGAGGGAGTGGCCCTCCGAACCACTTCCTGCCCTGCCCCCTCCACCCCATGACTGCCTGTGCATATCCGAAGCCAGCTGTGCGGGGTTCTGGGTCTCAGTCTGGTGCGTTGATGTGTCCACGGCTCTTCCTGCCCATGCTCAGCCTGTCCCCGAGGAGGGACGCCAGGCCTGCTTCCTCCATCCCCCTGACCTGTTGCTGCTTGCCTGCATCCCCGGCTCAGAGGCGCCTGTCCCACCTGTCTGGGGCAGTGAGGACAGAATCCGGATGCTGGAAGGTGGCACAGCCCCCTGGTGGCTGTGGAGGAGGCAACCGCCCGTGCCTCTGCTGAGGCTGGTGACTTCCTCCAGCAGCCCTCTGTGAGTAGGTATCCACCAACAAAGGAACTCTCGGGCTGTCTTAATGAAAAGGCAAATGCACACTGCCCTGTGCTCATTTTTAATTTTCTGATGTGCATGGAACAGCGTGGAAATTGTAGAGTTGTTAAAAAAAGAAATCACACAGTGAGGTGGTATTACAGCTCCCCAGATGGGTGAGAATTGTCAGGAATTCCAACACCATTGCTCAGACTCCACGCTCAACTGTTCTCTAGAAGCATTGTCCACCCCTGAGCTGCTCTCAGCAGTAGTAGAATTGCTGGGTCAGTGCCGACGAGCGAGGTGGTGGTGGAGGGGGGCACCACTCCACAGGGGCCATCCAGTCCAGTAGTTTATTAGCAAAAGTAGGCACTTGGAGGTGTGAGGGGTACAGTACGAACAAAACAGCCATGGCCTTGGCCTGCGTGGAGCTTAGCATCAGAAGGGAAGGAAAGGGACAATAAGCAAGTAAAGTGATAAATATGTAATCTCAACTTGGGAAAGAACTAGAAAGGCAAAAAGCAGAGTGGGGTAATGGAGAATAAAGGGGTATGTGGGGGGGTGGGGTTCATGGAGAAGCTTCTAGTAAAAGCAAGATTGTCAAGGAAGCTTTATTTAAAAGGCAATGAACCAGCTGGGCAAAAACCTGGGGAAAGAGCCCGAGGCAAGGTCCAAGGCCTTAAAACAGGGGTCAGCAGGCTTTTTCTGTAAAGGGTCAGATCATACACATGTAAGGCTTCGCTGTCCATAAATCTCTGCATTGTTGATGTTCTGATAAAACTTTATTTACAAAATAGAAGTGGGCCGTATTCTGCCAATTTGTGCCCTAAAACAAGAAGACACTGGGTGCATGTCAGGAAAGAATGAAGCTGGCCACGAAGGAGCCAGGAGGGAAGTGTTTCCGGGTAAGGAGTTGACCAAACAGGGCTCGGGTTTGGAGGGCTTATAGATCAAGAAAAGGAATTTAGGCTGGATTCTAAACACACTGGGAAGCCAGGCAAGGTTTTAAAGCAGCCAGCAGATGTGATTGGATTTAACACTTTTACAAGATTCCTCTAGCTGCTGTGTGGAGAAAGAATTGGAGAGAGGAAAGACAGGAAGCAGGAAGACCCACTTTCCATGTACTGCAATCGTCGCGGGAGAGGTCTGGGTGGCCTGGCCTCCGGGTAGGGGTGAGGACACACGGATGACTTTGAGATGTGATTTGGAGGTAGAATCAACAGGATTTGCCGAGGGAGGCATGTGGGGCGGGGGAGCTGAAAGACCTCAAGTATAGTGCCCAAGTTTCAGGCTGGAGCAAGTGGGTGAAGCTACTGAGCCGTAGAAGATGGGGAATGGAGGGTCTGGGGTCAGGGGATCGATCCAAGGATGGAGATCAAGAGTTTAATCTCAAATGTGCAAACTTGAGATGCCTGTGAGGCTTCCCAGGTGAGAAGACCAATAGTAGGTATGTCAGGATCTCAGAGGACAGGTTCCCTGGGTCGAGACAACACGCCCCCCCCCCCCCCCCGTTCCATTTGGTCCCCTCTACCCTGGGCTTTGGTTCTTGCCCTGACTCCTAGCTGGCCCAGCCCCAACCACAGGATGACCTCGCCACCATCATCAAGCTTCGCTGCCACTGCTGTGCCTCATCTGACCCTCCAGGGATAAGGGTCAAGCTCCATCAAGACTTACTTCCATGACACCTGCCATGCCAGGGACTTCAATGGCTCCAGAGTTAGGTGCAGCCCACCTAGACCCCTGGAGCTGCCTGGAGGGGCCCAGTGACATAACTAGAGAGGGCAAAGGACTTCATACCACCGGGGGCAAACTTTGACCGATGTGAAACAGGAGCTGGGAAGGAACTGGCAGATACACTGTTTACCTTCCCCTGCTGACATTTCTGAGATGTGGCCAGCTCCACAATACAAGATACCACCTTGCACTTCCTTCCTTCCCTGCTTCATTCCCCATTTCCCTCAGTCCACCTTCCCTGGGATTATATCCTCCAGTAAAACATTAGCCCCTGAACTTGAACTTTGCCTCAAATTCTGTTTTGTAGAACGCTGGGCTAATATAAGGGGTTTAGATGCTGAATATGGTAAGCATCACTTATTTATTTCATGGACATTTACAAAGCACTTGTTATATGCCAGGTATTGTTCTGTGTATCTTACAGATACTAACTCATTTTATCCTCATAACAATCCTATGAGGAAGGTATTATCATTATCCCCATTTCACAGATGACAAAACCTTGACAGAGTTTAAGTAGCTGTATTGATTAGAGCTTTCCAGGAGAAATGTAATGCAGGTCACATATGTAGTTCTAAATTTTCTCGCAACCACATTAAAAAAGTAAGATGAAACAGGTGAAATTAACTTTAATAATATTTTTATTAATTAATATAGCTTAATATATATCAAGTATTATCAATTTTAACATGTAATCCATATTAAAAATTTTCATGGGATATTTTACATTCTTGTTTTCATATTAAGTCCCTGATGTCCAATGCGTACCTTATGCTGACAGCATGTCTCAAATCTGCCCTAGCCACATTTCAAGTGCTTACTAGCCACTTGTGGCCAATGACTACTTTATTGGACATTGGAGAAATAGGTGGTATGTTGCCTTGGGAGCAAATGAGAGTATAAAGAAGAGGGTCCCCTCAAAACTTGGCTGGCATTCCTCAAGCTGAACAAAAATATTGAATAAAGATTGTCTTTTCTCAGTAAGAGGACAGAACCTAGTAAGTGGTGGTCATTTCCTCATTTGTCTCAGTTCTCTGATAATTGCCGTGATACCTCTGTCAACAAGAGCTGATCAAAAATATAGTGAATACGTAGCAAACAAATGTTATAGAAAATAACTCACAAATAGGTGTTCATAACTAGTTTGTATCTTGCACATACATGCTAACGCTTGAGGGTTTTATATTGCACACAAACAAAATGTGGATATTTTCTACGGCTAAAATCGTTCCCCTCATTTGTGTGGTTGAAATAAATTTTCAGTCGAATTCAGTTTCAGTTCAGGTGGTGACTTGCTGAATCCATGCCAGGCACAGGCCGAGTGCTGGGACCATAGCAGTAGACAAAACGGATGAGGTCTCCTCTTTCAGGGAGCCTGCAGGGTGGTTGAAGAGCAAGACCAGCAGTTCCTATGCAATGACCAATCAGTAATGATGGGAAGGGTGGGGCACTGGGAGAGCAGGTAGGAGGGACACCTGACCTGGAATTGAAGGTTAGGGAAGGCAGCAGGGAAGAAGTGATGCCGAACTAGGACCCAAACCACAAATAAGAGTTAACTAAGTGACAAGGCAGGTGAGGGCGAACAATGGAGCCCAGGCATGATGCAGGCAGAAGCAAAGCCTATGCAAAGGCCAGATGAAGAGGGCATGGCCCGTTTCACTTCTATGTGGTATTAGAAAAACAGAGTGAACAGACACACAAAGCAGCAACAGACCCATAAATACAGGGAACAAACTGGTGGTTGCTAGAAAGGGGGGAAGGGGGGAAGGGCAAAATGGGGAAGGGGGAGGTGTAGGCTTCCGGTTATGGAATGAGGAAGTCACGGGATGAGAGGTACAGCCTAGGGAATATAGTCAACGGGATTGTAATAGCGTGTGGTGACAGACCGTAGTGGCTACACTTGTGGTGAGCATGGCATACGGTATAGAGCTGTCGAATCACAGTTGCATGCCTGAAATTAATCTCACGTGGGGTGTCAACTGAACCTCAGTAAAAAAGAAAAATAGCGGTGCATCATCTAAAGAGAGAGAGAGAGACTGAGAGAGAGCGGGGCACATTCAAAGACCTGAAATCAATTCAGGGCAATTGGATCAGAATACAAGATGGGGCGCAGCGAGAGGTGAGGCCAAGGAGTTAAACAAGAGACAGGGGAGAGGACAGAAGCTTCCACTGACTTCGGTGGCATTTCTCAAAGTGTGGTTCCACTGAGCACATCAAATGTGCTGGAGATGCTTCTTCAAAATGGGAGTTTCTGGGCTCTTTCTAGGGTTGGGTGGGGTTTGGGAAGCACGACGCTATTTACTTCTGTATTTGTTTGAAACCTTCCATTATATGGTTTTGTTCAGATGAATTTCTATGACATTCATTCATTCACTCATTCATTCATTCGACAACATTTGCTGAGCACCTACTATGTGACTGAAGAGGATGTCCCATGCTAAGGATCTCAGAGTGGGGCCACAAAGGCAGGGACAAGGGGATCTTTGGAGGTAACTTACAGTCACCTGTCACAGAGGTCAGTGTTAAAATCTCTTTTTGGTCGACTTGGTTTCTTTTCTTTTCTTTTTTTTTACAGATTTTTTTATTTTTAAGTAATCTCTACACCGAACGTGGGCCTCGAAGTTACAACCCCGAGATCAAGAGTCGCATTCTCCACTGACCGAGCCGGCCAGGCGCCCTGTCTTTGTTTCTTTTAACGGATCAGGAGGGCACAGTGATGTCTCCAACTCTGAGGAGGCCAATAGCTCCTCTGGACAATGATCTGTCAAACCGATCAAGGAAAATTACAGAAAATGTGCACAAAGCTGTGGAGGGAGAAACGGACGTCAGATGAAGTTCAGTATCTTCACGGTTAGGACCGGTGGCCCTAAAGAAAAGAGACCCACACAACTTCCGAGCTGATGAGCTCTGACTCACAGTGACAGCCTGGGCAAGGCTCCAGCAGGCGTCCCACACTGTTGCTGCAGAATTGGCTCCAGAGCCTGTAAAGCCCGATTGGAACGGTAGCAGGTAACGCCTGAGCAACCCACAAGAAACCAGACTGAGAACAAAAGGGAAGGTTGCAAACTGCCCCAGACCTTTAATTCTGAGTGGCCATCAATTGCAAGACAGACCATTAATTTAATAACAGAGTTGGGGGAAACCCTAGCCCATCAAATGTACACCTGATTATAACATACATTCTAATTTCATCGACACTAAATGGTAAAAAAAAAAAAAAAAAGGTGTCCCCTGAGAACCCATGTTATTTATTGAGACCCTACTTTGTCGCCTAATTTCATTTAACCTCATTTTAATTGAACAGTTCTCTGGGGAAACACAGGATTGAGAACTAGCCCAGGGTTCCCTGACCCTAGTAAGGGAACAAAGCTGAGTTTCAAATTCAAACTTAGCTGTCCACTAACTGTGATCCACAGGACATTCCAGAGTGTCATTAGGCAAAAATAGTAATCAGGAAACCACTTTCCAGACCCTCGGCCTCCACAGGCCCGCTTGCCTAAAATGGAGTTGCTTGCGAACAAGAGAATTCACACACGAGGGCTCCCCCCGACACTTTACAAAAGAAGGGGGACCCAACCTGGGGAAGAGTTGCCTGGAGAATTCCATACCCGCAGGGTCTGCTGCCCTCTCCTGTACTGGTGGTGGGAGGAATAACAATTTTCATTTAACAACTTTGTTCTTCTTTCCTCCTACTTTCATCAAAGAATGCACACTCTTGAGGGAGAGTCCTGTGAGGGCAAAGAGAAAAAGTATTCAGTGCTAAAATGGCTTTCTCCACTTATTTAAATGTAATCAAGAAAATACTTTGAAGCGTTACAAATATATTGGGGCAGAAGTGGAGGAAGTAGGAAGAGTAACCCACATTTAAGGAGATAAAAGGATATAAAGGTTCTAAATGATAAATGAGATTTTTTTTTCAGACATTTTTAAATGGATCATAGCGGATATGAAATCATAGATGTTATAGTCATTGGATGTTATATTTCATTGGATAAATTTAAAAGTGTGATGTAACAGTTAGTCTTAAATCTCCATATTTACAATAAGCCAGAAATCACGTTCTTTGCGGCTATTTAAACCTAGATAAACAATTTTTAGGTTTCATTTTTAAAACGTGCTGGAGGCAGGGAGTGGATGGTTTTAGGAAATTATGTTAGGGGTACATAAATGAGCAAGCAAAGTTGAAGGCTGCGGCCCCTGCCAGTCTGATGAAATTTTGTGCTTTTTTTCACTTCTCTAAACTGGCCCCTAGGACCTTCTCAATACTTGGGTAATAATTACATCAAAAGGCAATGAAGATGGGGAGGGGTGGAGAGACATCAGTAAATTTTTCAGTTATGAGTAAGTCCTGGGGATCTAATGTACAGCATGGTGACTGTAGTTAATGACACAGAATACTTGAAATTTGCTAAAAGAGAGCTTAGATATTCTCACTAGCAGAAGAAAAAGGTAAAAAAAGAAAAAAGACAATGTAGGGGCGCCTGGGTGGCTCAGTCAGTTAAGCGACTGCCTTTGGCTCAGGTTATGATCCTGGGGTCCTGGGATGGAGCCGTGCATCGGGCTCCCTGCTCCCTGCTGAGCAGGGAGTCTGCTTCTCCCTTTCCCTCTGCCCCTCCCCCCCACTCATGCTCTTTTTCTCTCTCTCAAACAAATAAATAAAATCTTAAAAAAAAAAAAAAAGACAATGAAGAAGTAACTTATTTCCCCCTAAACTCCAGGAAGTAGGTAAGAGACTAATCTATATTGATTGAATACCTGCAAAATGCCTGGCCCTGTTAGGGGCTTCGCGTTCATCAGTCCTGAGTGCTCATGATGGGCACTATTATCTCCATTTTACTGATGAGGAATTGGAGGCTCAGAGTGGTAAAGAAGTTGCTAATGCAATTCAGAGCTGCTTTATGCCTTACCGCTGGTAAGCGCTAGCACCAGGATTATTCAGCTCTCCCTTAACCCAGATTCCTCCAGGAATCAGAGAAGAATCTGGGTCCACATTGGTTGTTTCCTTTCTCTGCTACACGACCCTGCCCAACTCTTTCCACCAGCCCCCCAGGCCAGGGGCATGGCCACCCTCCAGCATTGGGGCAGAAGCCTGGAGCGTCAGTTGGCCAGCTCCCAAGTGAGCTTGGCCAGGCCCTTCTCCCCTCCTCCCACTCCCCTCTCTGTCCCGGCTCCACAGTGAGCCCCAGACTTACTCCTCTGGAGCCACAGTGATCAAAGGAAGCGAGAAAACAGTGGCAAGCCAGAACCCCTCAGACTTGCCGCTGAATGGGGATTTTGGTCGGATGTTGAGTTTACCTGGAATGCCCCGGTGCTATTTTGGGAAGGCAGACATCCTATGGAAACAATGAAGTGGAAAAGAAAACAGCTAAAGCAAACTCCAGAAGCCCAGTTGTTGCCAAACCAGCCCTACACAGCCTGGGCAGGCCCTGGAAGCCCAGGTCAGTCCTGCAAAGGGCTGAGGAAGCAGGTGTCCAGTTGACCAGCAGGAAATGTGAGCCAGAGGAAAGGGTCCCTTTGACGTTCCCAACAAGTTGATGATAAGATGGAGAGATCCTGGGAACAGCCTTCCGGTAGAGAGGAGCACGACCTAGCCTGAGCTGGAGGTTCCGCTCCACCATTCATTAGCTGGGTGCCCATAGTCCAATAGCCTCATCCAGGAGATGGACAGACTCATAATGGTTGCCCCAGGGTTTCTATAAGGAGGCAAATGAAATGACGGAACCATAAGAGGTTGTGTGATACTGGCTATTTCTGCATGATCTCTGAGGGTACTAGTTAGTAGTGTATAACCAGTGATTGTCCTTCTTCAAGTTTCTTAAAGGATCAGGAACAGACCCACCTCATGCATGTAGCTTCTCTAGGAACCCAGAGAAGAAGTATGCTCCATATTATTCTGTTTCCCAGCAAGACTGGGGGAAACTCCTTCCTGAAGTAGGTCTGGGTCTGTGCATGGCTGGAGCAAACAGGATTCACTGTCCTGTAAATGAAAGTTTAGATAATGTTGACATTGATTTCAGGGGAGTAATTTTAAACTCCTGGCTTGTGTGACAATCCTTTGGTTAAAAGGCCAGAGAGGAAGAGTAAACAAGAGGAAAGCAACTTTTAAAGGAGATTTGGAGCTAAAATGGAAAAGCCAGACAAGTGTTGGCAAAGATGTGGAGCTATTAGAACTGTCCTCTGCTGTTGGCGGAAATGTAAACTGGTACAGCCACTTGAGCAAACGGTCTGGAAGCTTCTCGAAATGTGACACATGGGGTTATTATGTGACCCAGCAATTCCACTCCAGGCACCTACCCACAAGAAATGAAAACGTGTGCTCACATGAAAACTTTTCTGGGATTGTCTGTAGCAGCATTATTCCTCGTGGTTAATAAGTGGTAACAACCTCATGTCCATCAACTCATGAATGGATAAACAGAAGTGGTACATCGGTACAATGGACTATTATTACTCATTCAACAAAAAAAAAGGAAGTACTAGTGTATGCTACAACTTGGATGGTTTGATTTATGTCAAATGTCCCAAATAAGCAAATCCATAGAGATGGAAAGTAGGTTAGTGGTTTCTAGGGACTCAGGGGACCGGAGATGGGGAGTGACTGCTGATGGGTGTGGGCTTTTCCTTTGAGGCCAATGAAAGCACTTTGGATTTATATAGCGGTGATGGTTGCACAGTTCTACATCATCTGAAAACGACTGAAGTGTACACTTTAAAAGGCTGAATTTTGTGGTAGGTAAATCATATCTCAATAAAGCTGTTGAGAGGGGAAGGGAGCGAGAGAGAAATCTCAAGTCCAGGATGTGGAAAGTAATAGAATTTGCTGTAAAGGAACAGAAGAAATCAAAGATGGCTTGCTTGATGAGAATTCTAGAGTGTAGGGAAAAAACATCGGGGGGCCGGGGTGGGGGGAGAAAGTTTACAGATTGAGTCACTGGGGAGAATTTGTTTAGGGGAGGAGAAAAAGAAAGAAATTCCACAGAGCCAGGAGGGACGGACGGAGGGCCACATCCCTGTAAGATCCCTGTGTATAGTTTAATTTTGCTTTGTAGCCTGGGAGCTCCCCATGCATATTATACAGCATTCTGGTTCTGAATGGACCCTGCAAGACATGTTTGTGAGGGGTTGATTGAGAATCTGTTGTGTGCTACACGCTTGCTATCTCTGTAGGGGGGAGAGGAGCTGAGTCAGTCAACCAAGAGTGGCTCAACTTTCCCTTCAATGACCCTCGCATCCCACTGGCAGTCAGAATTCCAGGCCCTCCTCCATCCTCTCTGCTCAATCCCTGGGAATTCTGCAGTTACACCTCCCAATCCAGTTTGTTTCCAGGGAATTCTTGACCCTCATAGGTCCGTCCCCGGTAGCCACCACCTGCTCTCCATGGGGCTTCACCCCCAACAGGGCACGTCCCTTGCCCTGCATTGCCCAAGGAAGCACAAGACTGCTGGCGTAACTGACGTTTACAGTTTGGTAGAAGTAGAGGGGGGTGATGGCCGAGCAGAGGAAAAGAACAAGCTTAAAATGGAGGAGGGGCCCCCACGGTGCCAAGTTTCCTTGGCCAATCCTGCTTCGTGGACCTTCCCACCAGCCAGCCCTTTGGGTCCTCGTGGCTCCACCCACTGTGGCTATTTTGCCAGAGAACTCTCTGCTCCCTCTCCCTTCTTCTCCCCTCTTCCAGACTCTGCCAGCTCTCCAGAGGAAAGGCCAAGCCTCTTTCCTTTGGAGCTTCCAAGGAGCCTTCACACATTTCTGTGACAGTATTATATGGAGTCGTTGAACTCACTTTTCCTCCAGTCCTCTCCTACCCAGCCAAGGGACAGGCCGTACCTGGTTTGGGCAGGGGGCAAGGGGAGTGAAGGGGGAGAGACAGCTGCTTTCTGAACAGACCCTTGTTTTCCAGGGCAGTTCTGACTGTGGTAGCTGGTTCAAGCACCACTTCCCAGCCATTGACCCCAGTCCCTGTCCTTAGACATGCAGGAGCCGGACACATACACCCGGGCAGCTGACTGTGGGCTTAAGCATGGCCATTTCTGTCACAGAGGATGAGCACTGCTCTACAGGTCCCTCCCAGTGAACCGAACGATGACAGAAAGTCTTGCCCCCTGGTATGTTCGTTTCCTAGGGCTACCATAACAAATTGCCACAAACTGGCTGGCTTCAAAACAACAAAACTGTATTCTCTACAGCTCTAGAGGCTAGAAGTTCAAAATCAAGGCATCCCACAGGGCTATGTGTCCTCCAAAGTCTCTAGAGAAGAATCCTTCCTCACCTCCTCCAGCTTCGGCTGGCTCCAGGCATTTCTTGGCTTGTGGTGGCGTATCTCTAGTTCCTGTCTCCCTGCCTTCATAGGTGTGACACATTCTTTCTCTTCCTCTCTGCGTGTCTCTGTGTCTCAAGTCTTCCTCTCCTTTCCTCCATAAGGACACAGTTATTGGACTTAGGGCCCACCCTTGAGATCCATAACTTAAATCTGCCAAGACCTGGGGCACCTGGGTGGCTCAGTCGGTTGGGCGTCTGCCTTTGGCTCAGATCGTGATCCCAGGGTCCTGGGATCGAGCCCCACATCCTTGCTCAGCGGGGAGTCTGCTTCTCCCTCTCCCTCTGTCACTTCCCCTACTTGTGCACGTGCTCTCTCTCTCTCTCTCTCTCTCTGTCAAATAAATAAATAAAATCTTTTAAAAAATAAATCTGCAAAGACCTTATTTCCAAGTAAAATCATGTTTATAGGTACCAGGACTTAGGACATGCACCTATCTTTTGAGGGGATTCAATTCAACCTACTATACTTGGCCTGGGGCTACTTTAAAATTCTGGTTTGTCGGCTTTGCAGCTTTCAACATGCTAGAGAGGAAGGTCAAAGAGAAAGTAAGGGGGCAGGCTTGCAGACCCCAGGGCCAGGGCAGTGGAAAAACAATGAACAGCAGAAGGCAGGAAAGCCTTCTGTCTGGAGTCCCTCACTCCCACCCTGCCCCATGTCTCACCCCTTCCCTCTTTGCAGTACCCCAGACTCTTGTGTTCTGGATGAAGACAGAAAGAGCCATCTCTTTGCTAAAACAACCAGTGGAGCTGGCTAGAGAACATGCAGGAACCTGTAGGCCCAGGAGCTTGGCCACCCCGTCCTGGAAACAGACATCTGTCTGTGCCTCGTCTCCTGAGCCCCTGAACCTCAACCCTCACTGCGCTGGGGAGAATCCGGCACCTTGACCCTGAACAGCCCTCCTATTATTCAACAACAGGTGTGTGCAGGGATGGAGTAGGTCGAAGTTATAAACCAGAAGCTTGGGGTGTTTGAGGTGTTTTCCCAATACCTGTTTCCAGGTCCACAGTACTGAGCATATACCTGATTCCAAGCTGAAGGGTCGGCTCGGGAGCCTGACTCCCTGGGCTCTAATGCCAGCACTGTCTTCTTGCCTCCGTGCAATCTCAGGCAGGAGGCGGTGGGGTGCTTATCCTCTTGGAGCCTCAGTTCCCTGCTCTGTAAAATGGGGGTGGCAAAGGTACCGCCTCACCCAGCTGCAAGGCTTCACGGAGGCGACGTGTGTGAAACACGGTGCCTGGCCCAGGGTAGGCGCTCAGTGAGCCCTGATTGCTCTCGTGAAAGGAAAACCCAATCAGATCGGTGGTGATTTACAAAAGTAGTGAAAGACCCCAGCTGCCTTGGTCAAGAAGGCACTCCCAGAGGCAAAGTTTAAGAGTTTGAGAAGAGGTCGGAATCTTGCATCACGCCAGTTCTGCGGCCCACAGAAGTGCCGGCCAGGCACCAGGCCCTCTCTCCTTCTTGGTTTGCAGGAGCACATTCCTCTCCCGTTTGAGGGCTGGCGTTCCAGCCCAGAGGTAAACAGAGTGGACGCAGAGGAGGACATTGCTCTCCACGAGGCCTGGCCCCAGACCAGCTGGGGTGAGCATTTCCCTTCCAGATTTCCAAGAGGCGACAGTCCAGAGAGATAATTAAAAATCAGCTGGCAGTGGCTACCGAAAAAAAGGTGCTGAGCTTCCTGAGTGTGGAGCCGACAGGGCATTCCGGGTTATTAATTAAGCACACTCACATCCACTCGGTGTCGAGGACAGTTGTCAAGTTGGTAGCTGTCAGCTTTGAATGGTGTTTGTGCATCTCCACGACTTGTTGGCAATGGGGGTCAGAGAGGCTCTCTGGAGTCAATTTTCTGGGGTCTGGAGGAGGGGTTGACAAACAACTTGCACTTCACCTGGTTCTACCCTGCAACTCCAGAGAGATTCCAGAAAGTCTTGGTTTCACTGGTTTCTCACCTGAGCCCGTGACACGGGTCATATGCTCACTCCCGCTTCCATCACTGGACAAATCGAGGGGCAGAGAAACAAAGCATGAGGCACAGTGTGGCAGGGAGCCAGAGGTCCAGAACCTCCCAGATGTGTGCAACTGTGTGTGGTCAGCCCGGCACATCTCTCCACGCACCAGGCTCTGTGACCAGGTGGAAGTGTGACTTAGGGGTGGGTCAGAGGTCAGGAATGAGGATGTGATTTACTTCCACCCCTGGGGCCCTCCGGGGACAAGGCTGCTGCAGGGGGAGTAGCTGGCCGTGCTGGCCCGCCCCAGGGTCAGACGATGACCATGGTGCCTGGATCCGCTCAAGGTGAGATTTCCCTTCTCATCTGCCTTTTAAATGCCAGTTACTGCCCCTAAGAAGGGGTATTTCATAGATTGGCCCCCTTCAGTGGACCCTGCTTAGCACCCTGTTCTAGGCATGGATTAACCCTCTCTCCTCTGCCCCTACTCCTGCCCACATAGAGCAGAAGCTGCCATGTTTGCACAGTGTGACACTGTCCCAATGGTGACATCGGTCCAGATATAGAACTTGACCTCAGACAGGGATCATATTGAGAGAGGATTTATTTTCTTTCCAGATGTTCCAATAACAGGTAAAACGTGGAAGCTGTGGGCGGTCATCCTCAGCCATGAAGACTGGGAGCAGAGGAAGCAAAGTGAGAATAAAGCTAAATCATCCTGAACTGTAATCCCAGCTCCACTACTTACTGGCTGTGTGTCTTTGGGCAAATTACTTAGCCTCTCTGAGCCTGATCAGAATACTGATGCCGACCATACGGGATTGCTGCAAGGCTTAAATGAGGATGTACGTCAGGAGCCAAACACTGAAAGGCGATCAATAAATGGTGATCCTCCTTGCCTCTTCCTTCCTTAGCTTCCAAGATGGGGCAAGATCTGGGCTGACAGGGTGATGGGGTCCTAATCCACTGTCCACACACAAGAAAGGAGTTGAATAGAGCCCAAACGTAGGCCTTGCTAGCGCACGAGAACACATTTATGGCAAGGTTTTAATGTGATTGGGTTGCAAAAGCACTTATCAAGGGCCACGGAGGTGGGTATGATGAGGGTTATACTCTCACAGTGGTTCCATGTGACACACAAATTCCAGACAGTCAGCAGGGCCGGGGCCAGGTGCAGGATTGTGGGAAGGGACAATGCTTCCCCCAGCATTGAGGACCCCTTTGGACAGGGTCATGGAAAATGTGTTGCCCTGCTTCTGCTGGAGTGGGTTGTGCTATTCCTTAGTGGGCTGTTGGTACAGTTTGCCTGTAATCCCCAGAGGAGAATGGCTGTCTTTCAGCTCCTCTGATGCCCTGCAAGCAAGAGAAGTTACTAGAATGTGCTAGAGAAGAGAAGTCATGTAAAGGCCCATAAACAGAGATAGCAGTGCCATCATGCTTGGAGGAAAGAGATCTGGGGGCAGCAGTTAGCCGCGCAAGCGAAGGTGGTAGCAGCCTATGGGTCAGGACAGGCTCGTAGACTTTTTTTTAAAGATTTATTTATTTATTTTAAGGGGGGGTGCGGAGAGAGAGAGAGAGAGAGGGAGGGAGTCTTAAGCAGACTCTGCGCTGAGCACAGAGCCAGACACGGGGCTCGATCTCACGACCCTGAGATCACGACCAGGGAGGAAACCAAGAGTCAGACGCCCAACTGACTGCGCCAACCAGGCGCCCCTCGTAGACTCTGTTGAATTACTGACAGGCAGTATATAGTTTGTTCCTATCACGGGTTAGGTCTGGCACCACATGTTTTGTTTGAACAGTCTTATTTAATCTTCAAATAATCCTAGGAAGCAGGTACTATTTATATAGAAACTTCACAGATGAGAAAACTAATGCTCAGTTTGGTAGAGAGCCCTGTTCAAGGTCACATTGCTGCAAAGTCATGGGGCTAGGACCCTAACTAACCCAGGTCTCTAGGAGTCCAGGGTCCCTGAGTCACCATTTCTCTACTGCTTCCAATATTGAAGCTGAAAAATCCTTGGGAATCTGCCCTCAGGGTGTATCACCTGGGAGCTTGCTCACTTAAAGCCTCACCAGACCCATTGAGTTAGAATCTGCATTTCAACCCGAGCCCCTGGGGTTTTGTCCGCACCTCCCAGTTTGAGAAACCCAGCTGGCTCCGGATGAGACCATCATTTCTCACGTGGTTTTCTCCAATCACTAATGCTCCATGATGTTAACAGGAATGAAAAAGTTTCATGGTCAAAGGAGTTTAGGAAAAGCCAAAACTGGCCTCTTTGTTACTGCTTCTCTCGGCGCCTTTAACAGGTTCATGTGTGTATAATGATGTGCTAATTGGGAAGTAGAGTTTACAGTATTCCTCAAACTTATTTGACCTTTGGGACTTTTTTTTTTTTTTTTTGGAGAGGCAGCTTGAAAAACTAGTGTACCAACTAATTCACTTTGGGAATGACTGATTTAAACCAACTGCCTTCTAGCTCAGCTGTGTAAATGAGGTCAGGAGACTGTTGATTTGCCCGAGGTGGCAGTCAGCTGGCGGCTGGGCTGGGCCCGCGGTCAGGCTTGCAGACTCTGGGTGCCCTGCTATTTCCAAGGTCCTGGGCTGGGAGGGCCACAGATGAAACTCCAGCCGTGATCCATTTGCCTCCTCAGCTCTTTTTCCCAGTCGTGAGGCAGTCACCATGCTCCCTGATCAAGCATGATAGGAGGATGGAGTCAGACAGGCTAACGTGTGTTCAGACCCCTCTTGAGAGGCAAAACCACAGGCCTGAGAGCACAGAGCTGACAAGGGGTGAAGCAAAGGAGGGAACGCAGGTGTGTCTGGCTTCGGCGCTTGGGACTCCCTCCCCCTCTGGAGGCGGAGCTCCTACACCAGGCAAAGCCGAGTCCAGAGATTTTTCGAAGGGTGATTCCTAAAGAAGGAGGCAGGCCGCCCCCCAGACAAACCTTGGAAAACTCAACCACAGGGTCACAAAAAACAGTAGTCACAACCCAAGCCTTGGGAGAAAAAAAGGGCAGTGTGTGGAGGTGAGAGGGTGACCAGGGGGGCTTTTCTGGGCAGCAGACATCGAGGAGCTGCCTGCCACCAGGCGGAAGAGCTCAGATGCTAAGGGTCTTCTTTGGATCTTGAAGAGGCGACTCCTCCAGCTTCTGCCAAAGACTGGGTGGCCGGGCAGGGCAAGCCCATTTCCTTGTTACAAAGCAAGCCCTGCGTCTGGGCATGGCAGGGAAAGGTCCCCGGAGGATGAGTAAGGTCACAGAAGCAACCCCCCAAGCAGCCAAAGAATGGGTTCATCTCCCTCGAGGACTTCTGCCTGCCTTCCCTCTGGACCTTCTCCTACGTTCCCTTCATTGGGACATTCAGGACTCTTCGGTGTGATCCTTCGAACTCAGACCTTATAGTTACAGAGAGAATGGAGAGAATGGGGTTCATTCTGTTGAGCTGCAGTGCCGGGCCTATCATCCCATTCTCCCGAAGAGTCCTGTGAGGCAAGCACTATTTTCCTTCTCATTTTACAGGTTAGGAAACGAGTCAGAGGTTAACAGTCTGCCTGAGGTCACTAAGGGAGAGAACGGAGACATGAACCCACAGCTTTCGGACTCTAACACCGTCTTAGGCAGGAGCATTTTGAGTCTGGGGAATCAGAACCAGGGGGAGAAAATAAAGTGGGGGTAAGCAACACCCATACACCCATGAAGGGCAGTCCAGCTCTGGCCCTTCCCCACTGGGTCCTCAAAGACCCACAGCGCCACAGCAGAACCACAGAAGCCGGGATACTCAGACCCCATCCTGCACGGGGGACATCTGAATCCCCGGGTGGAGCCCAGGCATCTGTTTGTTAAAGACTCGGGTGATTCCAGTGCATGGTCAAAGTTGAGCACCAACCTCCTTGCTTTACAGATGGGGCCACTGAGTCCGGGGAGGTGAAATAGCTTTCCCACGGCCCTGCAGCCCATCACACCGGTGAGGACCCCAAGCAAGGTCTTCTCAGTTTCCATCAGCCAGGACTGGCTTTCCCTGCCCCCTCTCCTGCCGGCTGGCTGCGTAACCGTGAGTCATTTAACCTCATGATGACAGACTTAGACGTGTTTAAACGCTTTAGATTGCACGGGTGTTCAAGGAACTCGAGTGTTGTCCTGCCCCAGCCCCATTTCTACAGCAGAACAATGGACAGGGAAATCGGTGAGCAAAGCTGGGGTCGAGAATCTGACCATCCTTGAGCCTTGAGGACAGGGAAGGATTTGGGGTGCCATGGAGGTGTGTTGCCTGCCCCCGAGGAGTCCTCGGGGGGAAGGACTCAGAGGCCAGACCTATCAGCAGTGAGGGAGGAGGAGGAGGTGGCGGGATGAGGTGGCTGCTTCTGGACTGGAACGGCCACCCAGAGCCGGCTCCTCCTACCAGGAAATGCAGGTGCGCTACCAGGTGGACAGAGGTACTTTGTCTTCGAGAACCCCCGGCAAGGTGCTCTCCAGCCGGGGACAGCTAAAAGGCAACTTAAAACACGTGCTTCTCCTCCTGCACGTGCCTTTGCTGTATAAATACTTGATTGACTAAGACCCTAGTATAAATATCCTAAACTGTTAACAGTGTTTATTTCCAGCACAGGGGACTGATGGGAGGGAGGGGGGCTTTCACTTTCTTGGTCATCTGTTTCTCTGGCATTTAGCTTTTCCATAACAACCATTGCACTACCTTTGTTATAATAAATAATGAAGTTTTAAATGCTGGCATAAGTATCCCCCGCTTTTCGAAAGTTCGTGTTACGCCACTTCACTTTTACGAAAGAGCTGTGGTCGTACCCGTTTTTCCTAACCGAAAGAACTTCGAAGAGGGTTTTTCTTTTACAAAATGGTAATGGTTTCTTTGCTTTCCCGCCAGCGCGGCTTAGAAAGGTTTTATAAGAAGGCTCTACTTTCAGATAGTGGGGGAAACCTCTATCAGTATTTGCAGGACACAGGTTACCCACACTTTCAAATGGGCCTTCAGGGAACAACAGTCCTTTGGAGGCAGATTTTTAAAATTATTGCAACCTAGGTGTGATTTGGTGCCCTCTCCCTTACCCTAGCTGTTTTAAAGGACAGCTTCCTTAGCCCTGGGGGCCCCTTGACTCTCCCAGGGGAAGGAAGCAGTTCAGACCAAGTCAGCTTCTGTCCCTACTGTTGCTCGACCATTGAGAGCACCCCTTGCCTTTCCACCCCACTCCTGGTGCTCTGTCAGCTACAGTCACATTGGAGACCTGCCACCTCTTGTGCCCCAACAGCAAGAAGACACCTGCCTCCAGTGTGTAGGATTAATGGCCCCTTTACCAAGTGGTAACTCTCTGTGCAGGAGGGGGAAGAAGGAAGAGGCTTTAAAAATATGATTGTGCTAGAGAAACATTGTTGTTCTGTACCGCAAAGTGGCCCCAAGCCTGGCTGTCCCCAGGGGTGTTGTCGTGAGGAGACAGCAACAGGGAACACTTCAAAAACAGCAACTTCCTGAAAAGCAAAGTGAAGGTGGCCTCGGTGCACAGGATTCAAGCCTCTGGGGTGGCCTCCCAGCTTCTCGGTGTTGTTCACCCTGGTCCTGCTGCTTTGCCCAACCAGACACAGCCACACGCGGGAATGCTTAGCAGAACGCTGTGGGATCACATCATGTTAGTTTAGGGACAGTTGTCCATGTCAGGAGCATACGCCCCGGGTGCCAGAAGGCATGAGTCGGCCTGAGTCGCTTGTGAGCATGAATCTAGTGCTCAAAGTAAACACTTTCCACACAACATGGTCTCTAAATATAAGCCAGCCACCTTGGTGCACCCTCAGCCGAAGTCCCATCCACTCCCATGCTGATGGAAACACCGGCTGGTAAAACTAAATGAGAGACAGTTTGAGAGTCTCCAAGGTGGTGCCTTCAGAAGGAGGCATCAAGGGCCTTTTGGCCACGCACAGTCTCTCCTTGTGCACTGATTTTAGAGAGGAACGCTGTCTAAGATGCGACTCCCCGGAAGTTGTAGGATCCCCAGCTCCTGCTTCATTTGCTGCCGACATTCCTTTGTCCTCTTTCTACCCAGCTCCAGACCCTCGTCCCCAAGTTCTGACCCAAGCCCAGGCCTTTGTCTGCAATGGAGAGCCACGTGGACCCCTGGAGTGTCTGGGTTGGGTGAGAAGCCACCAGAATTTGGGGGGTTTCTTCTAATCCCGCAATGGCCAAAAGGAGTAGAGAGCCTGGTATTTCATGGAAAAGGCATCACTTGTCTCCTGGAACTCGGCTGGAAGGAGTCCTGCTCATGGGTGCTAGCTCCTTCATAGTCACAGGAATCCAAACTATGAAGACACTGGCCCGGGGACAAGGCCCTAGGCTGGAAGACAGATGAAGTATTTCTCTGGAAGGGAATCTTGGCCTCATGCGGGCCTGGGGAGGGCCAGGGCTTAGCTCCTGAGTGAGGAGGGCCGGTGCTGACAGCTGGGAGTCGGGGCTCTGAGGCCGCTCGCTGGGTGGGAGCCAGGGGTCCTAGCGCAGGAGGGGCGCTTCGGGGGGTGCAGGGTGGCGTGGGGGCTCCGGACTCTGCAGACACCAACCAGCCGGCCCCGCTGAGGGCTCCCGAGGCGTCAGAGCCGTTTCGTCCGCACCGAGTGCTTCTGGAGTGTGGCGAGAGGGCAGAGGGAGAGGAGCAGACTTCCTCCCGGGCAGCTCTGCAGCCCAGAGGCGCCCGACACGGTGCCTGCGCCCCTGAGTCGTCCCGGGGCTGCTGGTTGAGAGCACACACTTGGGGGCCGCAGGTGGAGGTTCCCAATCCCCCTCCCGCGGGGGACCAGCCGAGCGCTAGGACAAGCCGATGCTCTTCTCCGGGCCTCGGTCTTCTCACCTGTCACATAGGATGCTAATACTGTGCTCACAAGGTTGTTGCAAGGCTGCGAGAAAAAAGGGACAAAAGGCACAAACGTGTGTCTTAGAGGGTGGCCTGCGGTGGTAGCCTGAGCCACACGGTGGCAGGGCAGGGAAGGACAGGTGGGCGTCCCAGACAATGAAAAGGATCTTGGCATCCTCAACAACGTCTTCTGCTGGTTTTGTTTCTAATAAAGGGCCTGAGGAAAGGAGAGGAGCTCCCTATAAGGAGAAGAAGGGTCTAGAACACAGGGTGGTGGTGGAGGGGAGGAGGTCAGAATGAACAGGTGTCTCTCCTCCTGGGTGGCCATGAGATCTGCCCACATACTTTTGATGGCCCACAGTTCAAGTAAAGACTCCTATTAAGCAAAATAAACTATTTATACAATGAAGGGATTAGATGGGCTGAACTCAGACTCCAAGAACAACCCAGTGTCTCTAGATCCCCTGAGGCTGAGAAACCACCTGTACATGCACAAGTGTGTCCACTCCCATGTGTGCACGGTGGCTCACACACATTTTCTTCCCGGAGCTCAAGGAAGGAGCTGGTGTTTGTGGGAAGCCATGGGCTTCTGCTCCAGGCTTGGGCACCTCTTGGCCGCTACCCTGAGGTTGAGATAAGGACTGAGGCCCAGGGCCACTCTCTGGTCTGGCCTCCGCATCATTCCAGTGGTAAGGTGGGGAGAGGGACCATGGAGGATGCAGCAGAGAGGAGGACAATGGGGACCCGCCCTGAGGCAAGTCAGAAGGCACGGGTGTGGGGCTTTGGCTTTTCACACCCTCAGAGGCACCCAAGAGAGAGCCAAATACCAGGCTCAGCCTGGGAAGAACCTGGAGGACCAGCCAGTGCCCAGGTCACGCCTGCATGGTTGGGGTAAAACCAGAGGGACTCAGAAGTGATATTTACAGTCATCTTCCCCCAGCTCTCTTGACCCAGGACCAAGCTGGGTGGCTCCTGAGAGTGGCAACATTGAATCATTCATTCATTCATTCATTCATTCACCTAACAATGATTTCTGAAGCGGATCTACTATATCCTGTTTTGGGGGAGCTCAGAGCTTATATCTCAATCTTCCCCCCATTTCTCAGCAACATGGAGGAGGCCGTCTCCTGAAATCTGAGTGTGATGTGAGTACCCCTCCAGTGCAGCAAATTTCAGTGGAGGCCAGGTTTTTCAGCCTGGGAGTGGAGAAGATTCTCCTTTGCCTCATGCACCCCATACCTTGTCTCCACCCTGTGCCTTCTCAAGCCGATTCCAGGCTGGATCAGGACGCCCAGGCCTCTCTAAGCATCACCCTCATGTCCCAGCAACCATACCACCAGGCAGACCCAGACAGAGGCTTCAGCATAGGAGTTACTTAACAGACCCCCTGTGGGGACAGAGGAAAAGATTAATTCTGGCTTAGGGAAGTGAGGGAAGCTTTGTGAAGGAAGAAAGAGATGGACTCAACCTGAGAGAGATGTGGAGGGTTGATGGAAGCCTGAGGGAACGTTGCGGACAAAGCCTGGCAGGCAGGAACAAATGTAGGCCAAATTACGTTTTGATAGATTCCTCAAATGGCTCCCTGACTTAGCGCCAGTCCCTTCCTTGGATGTGGTTGAAGGAACATGGGTTTTGGAATCCGAAAGATGTGGCCACATACTACCCATTGTGACCTTAGGTAAATCACTCAACCCCTCTGAGCTTCAGTGGTCTCAACTGTAAAATGCGGATGGCCCCACCTACACTGGCCATCTCACAGGGTTGTCTGAGAGTCAAGGATGTCATCACATCACGTAAAGCAACTGACCAGTGCCGACTTTGTGCACAGTAGGGAGTAAGAACTGTGTCTCCCGCTGTTCCCTTCCCTTCCCTTCCCTTCCCTTCCCTTCCCTTCCCTCCCCTCCCCTCCCCTCCCCTCCCTTCCCTCCCTTCCTTCCCTTCCTTCTGTCCTTCCGTCTCCTCTTCACCTTCCCTAGAATGACAAGAAGCTACTCTGCATCCACCCAGTGCCATTCTTCAGGAGACTGGTGGATAATCGAGATCTCCCAGTTCCACAGAAGCAAGCAGCACAGGGAGAAAAACAGACCCTGGGCCTGGGTGGGGGGGGGCGGGGCGGTGGGCTCAAAAGCAGTGGTGATTTCTCCCAATAAAAGGAGGTGGGTCTTTGGTGGGGAGATCAGGACAGCTGGGAACCAACAGGGAGAGGGTAGGGCGGGAGAGGAGAGAGGGGACCAAGTTGTTTTTCATTCGCAGTTTCCAGCTCCAGCCAAATAACATCTTTAAATACTATTGACGTGACAAAGCCAAGCTTCTTGGCTTAGGCTTGAATTTTTTCTGTTCTTTTTTTAATCCTAAATTGAAAAATGTATCTCCTTAGAACTCTGCCTGTCAGCCCGGGCCTTTCTGCCCATGAGGGTCCAGTTTGGAGCTAGTCTGGTTTGCCAAGGTCAAGGAGTCTTTACCTGGGTTCTGGCAATGCACACTTGGAGGAGGGAACTGAGCTCTGCAGAAGGGCCAGGCATGGAGGCTTTCTCCTGCCGGAAGGCGAGCCTCCTAGGTACCGTTTCCAGTCTCTCTCACAAACTCCTCCCCTTCACACTCCCATCTGTGAGCGCACGCCCTGTGCCTGCTCTCGGGCCAGGTTCTTAATGAGGAAGCCTTTTCACATCTGCCTGCAATTATCTCAGTTCTTCAGGTTTTAAACTACTTCTACCTAAAATAACCAGGTCATCCAGGTTCAAGTGCGTGGCCCATCGTGCTCGAATGACCCATGTCATGACTTCCATTTCCCCGCCCCCTTTGTGGGTCTAAGACATAACATTAATATAATCCAGGTCAAAGAGCACAGATATGAAATAAGCCATGTAAACATAGAGGTCCCCAGCACAGTCTCTCCACAGGCGGCATGTTTAGTTACTCAACTATTTTTCAAGCAATAAATATTTTGCCAGATACTGTGCTAAGTGTTGGGGATACAATGATGACGAAGCAAATATGGTCCTTGTCCAGATGGATTGTATATTTTGGAAAGGGGAAAAGATAAAAATAAGTAAATGAACAAATATGATTGGGAACAATAGTAAAGGTCATAATGAGTCAAAACTTTTTCTATGCTTATTGTAAGCGATTTTGGGTGATTGTCCACAAAATCAACTAACACCTGTGTGTAAAGTCAGACACCTGGGATCATATCTGGTTACCCACATAATCATGCCCTTGGCCCTTTCCCAGGTCACAGGCTCTCCCCAGGGCTATATTAAATGAACAGATTTGCAGAGCAAACCATTGATCAGGCAGGAGCAGCCCTGAGCCTACGGCCTCTCCTAGCTGAGTGACCTTGAACAAGTCACTTTAGAAGCCTTTCTCTAATCAATAAAAGGGGCAACATACCTACCCAACCGAGCCATGGCAATCTTGGGAGGACCAAGGGGACAGTGGGGAACACTGCTCTGCAACCTGCAAAGCTCTGGGTAAAATAAGTGGTGATGAAGGAGATCCACAAGGAAGTTTAGTAAATCTGAGCGGGGAGGGGAGGGGAGGAGCGGGAGAGAGGAGGGGAGGAAGGGAGAGAATTTCACTGTCGTTGTCGTATTAATTCCCAAACAGCCCTATGAGGCAGTGTCATCCTTGTCTACAGAGGAGGAAACTGAGACACAGAGAGCTTCAGGAAGCTACAGGACTGACCCATGGGGAGCTGGGGATGGACCTGCCCACCTCCAAAGCTCAACTCTTCACAAAGCCAAGGCTAAAGTGATAGAAGAAAGACGCCCAACTCCCTTCCTTTCAAACTTGACACTTTTAAGCTCCAAATCGAGCCTGCCCAGAAAATGCCACAGCTGATTGATTCCCTTTAAAGAAAGAATGCAACAAATCCACACAACTTCAGGGAATCAATTTGACCAACCCTCTCTGCATAGATGAAAAAAAAAAACAAAAAAACAGTTCTGTAAAGTTGAGGCCATCTGCCCAAAGCCATGTAACTGACTAGTGACAGCAACAGAGAAAAGAAAAAAAGAAAGTATAGGTTGTTTAAATGTTTTTCAAACTGTGGGTGCCAGTCATTACATTCATTAATGGGTCATAACCAGTCGTTTTAAAAAGTGAAATAAGACAGGCTAGAACATAAGAGTGCCTTGTATCTAGTAAAGGGAAGTAACGCCTCACGGGTTCTTTTTCAATTCTGTGTGTGTGTGTGTGTGTGTGTGTGTGTGTGTGTGTGTGTGTGTACGTACGTACGTACGTACAGAGCCTGGGGTAAAATGACCATGGGTCATAGTCAAAACCCTTTGAATGCCACCAGCCTGGGGAGTGAGAGGAGGAGGAAGAGACTGGTAAGATTGACAGGAAGTTTGAGCAAAATCCAAAATTTACTCCACTGATTCAAGCAAAACAGCTCTAAAATAACCACCAGGCCTATTTTTAGCAGGTGCCAAAATTACCTTCCTTTTGATCTCTGGCATCCACCAGGAGGGCTCCCCCACGGCTCACTGCCCCTGAGGCCCTGGAGCCACCACACAAGGAAAAGGCCAGGGGCCAGGCTTTTATGTAAACCCAGTGGGCGTCTCCTTTCCTTGCTTCCTCTGCCTGCCTGGGTAGTAGAGCAGGTCCTCGGAAACAGGGAACAGCATCCTTCTCAAGAGGACGTGGCAGAGGGGACCACACATGGCTCTCTGAGTCAGGCCACCAGTGCCGAGTGGGAACCAGGCTCTGGCCCCACTTAGTCACCCAGGGACACCTTAAAAGATTGATTGATTGATTTGAGAGAGTGAGAATGAGAGAGAGAGTGTACATGAGAGGGGGGAGGGTCAGAGGGAGAAGCAGGCTCCCTGCTGAGCAGGGAGCCCGATGTGGGACTCGATCCCGGGACTCCAGCATCATGACCTGAGCCGAAGGCAGTCGCTTAACCAACTGAACCACCCAGGCGCCCCCACCCAGGGACACCTTAACCCTTCAGGGAATGGGAGCAGATGCAGCTGAAGGCCCAGAGGGAGGGTTCAGGAGATCTTTCCAACCTTCCACAGCCTCAGGGCCCGATTCCTGCACCTGAGTCCACCTAGCACCCAAAGCTTGGGGTGGGGAATAGATGGTGTTTCAAGGATTCCTCCTTCTGGGCATGCTTAGGTGCATCTGTGTGTGTGTGTGTGTGTGTGTGTGTGTGCGCGCGCACAAGTGCACGTGAAATTGGGCAAGGATGTGGGTGCAGAAGAAAGTAGAATCATCTGTAAATCCATGAGGGGGCCCCAGGAATCTCATCCCTGGACCATGGTAGGGTTAGCAAGGGCCCTGCTGTCGGTGAGCAGAGGCACCAGGCTCTACCTTTTGATATGTGTGGGGATCAGGGCGCATATGGTATGAGGAGTGGGGAACGGAGTGAGGATAAAACTAGCCATGACACCAAGGAAAACTTTCAAGCCCCGTAGCTGTTTATAACTAAAGAGCCAACCAAGTGACGGCTGAAAAAGTAAAAATTTGACTGAGTTGTGTAAAAGAACACTCCAGTCAATGTCAGGAAGTGTTCAACATTTAGGTCTCATTTCCATAATTTCCAAGGTTGAGACTTGGTGAGAAGGGGCCCTGGACCCCAGTTTCAATAATGATTATGCTTGGCATTCCATCGTATGTAAGTCTGACTTTGTCGTAGGTTTGTTGAATTACGGTAAGCTCTGCTCACAAGGTGAGCAACCTTCCCTGAGTGTTGCTCCTGACACAAAGCTGAGGTGCTCACAACTTAAAACGGCCTTGAGGGAATGTGGGAGAGCCTGAGAACCCGTACCAGTCACTGTCCAGAGAACAGCCTCCTTGGGAGAGAAGTGTGTGGTCAGGGAATGGGGCCAGTGGGAGGTGAAGCCAAGGGCCTGAGTGTCCTGACTCCCAGCCCCTAATCTGGGAGGCTGGGCTGTTCGCAGTCTCCCTCTCTGCCCCCTTAGACTCTAGTGGGAAGGGCTCCCAGGAAAAAAGAGATCCCCGGGAGAGAGGCTCAGGGAGGCTCTGCAGCTGAAGACAAAGGATCTATCTTACCTAATCCCAGAGCCTCTCCTTAAAAACCGTGTGACCTCAACCTCAAGTCACTTAACCTTTCCAAACTTGATTTTCCTCATCTCTCAAGAGGAGAGGGTAACCCCTGTCTACTGGGCTGTGAGGAGTAAATGAGGACAGTGAGCAAAAGCCCCTGGCCCAGGGCTGGCCGAGTAAACACAACACTGGGTCTTATCCTCTGTATGAGGTTGGCGGTGATTTAGAGGAGACCCTCAGGACAGGGAGGCCCAACTGCTTGTCCCCCCGAGTCCTCAATGTTCGGGGTGGTCTCCTGGCAGCCGGCACTCCTACCTCGGTGAAGTCTAAGACTTTTCTTCTTGCCCCACTGCCTGGGGGGAACTCGCAGGCCCCAGCAGGCAGAGACTTGCTGCCATGACTCCAAAGCAATTGTGGCTTGGAAAGAATCCCTGGCATGTGTCATGTCGTCCCCCACAAGGCATGATCCATGGCGTGTTGGAGAACTGCTTTGTTCTGGGGCCAAGAGGTCAGTTTGTAGGAGGGCCACCCATAAGGCTACGTGCTGGGCAGCGCCCCTCATCCCTCACGCCCCCTCTCCTGTCCTGGGTGACATCGGCTCCAAATCACTCACACAGCCAGCGAGAGAGGTGCCTCGGACCCAATGAGCTGTGGCTGTGGGGCCAGGGCGTGCTTTCCTCACCTGGGTGACCAGTCTTAACAGGAGCTGGATGGGAAAAGGTGGTGGGAAACGTTCAAGAACCAAGTTTTCTCAGCTCGGTCACTCAACTGTGTTGAGACCTTATGCGAGGCGTGTCCTTTCCTTGGGCCCCAGTCTCCTTACCGGTGGAATGCACGCAGCGGACAACCCCATCTCTGTGGGCCCTTCTAGCTTTACGATTTTCAGGCTCTAAAGTCCTGGTTTTCTCACCAGGCCCACTGTGTGCTGTGGACAGGAGGCCCAGTTCAGCATGTTGAAGCGGATGGGATGGGGTGCGGGATGGGGAAGGGGAGAAAGAAGGCAAGAAGCGAACACAGAGGGTCTGCCCCCTCCCCCAGAAGGCTGGTGTGTACAATGTCATTTTCTCTGTCTTTTTGTGATTGGAGTTCTTTTCTGTCTCAAGCCCCCATTCTGGCTGATGCAGAAAAACTAGCAGAGCTGTTTCCAGGTAAATCGGTCACTGGAGTCACATTCTCAATCATTTCAGTGCCGGGCGTTGTGTTCTCACTCTTCCCTGAAGCTGCTGCTGAGTGCAGACTGCCACATCTGTGCAGACAGGGAGGCGACATCACTGCTCAATCTGTTTCAAGTCCAAGTGAGATGTAATGTGTCTCTGGTCATCAAATATACCCACCCCCAAGCCTGTGTACAGGCCTCCTCTGGACCCTGGCTGGCTGCTCCAAGCTGTTCCATCCACTCTGCACCATGCCCTTCTGCAGAGGCCCCTTTCAGGCCCGCAGCTTCCCTGTGGCCACTCTCTCTAAGCTCATTCCTGCTCCCCCTGCAAGAGCCACGGGAAAACTGTGTGTGCAGGGGGTGGGGAGTGGGAGGAGGGATGGGTGGGGTTGCAGGTGCTCTCTGCCTAGGCATGCCACACTGCTTCTTCTACTCTGGGTCTCTGGAGCACACCATGGGGGCCGAGGGGACCCCCTGAGGCTTGCCTTCCTCCCTGGACTTCCCAGAGGCACAAGTACTCACCATGCTTGACCTCCATCCTTAGAGGGGGGTCTGCCATTTCCACCACCCTGGGCCCTGGGAGGAGACAGGGCCCCATAAAGCCCTGGGGGTGCATCTCCCTTTTTAAACTCTCTTCTTCTTCTCCAGGTTAGAGGGTATCAGTCTGGGGGTGGGGTAGGAGGTAGAGAGGAGTGTCCAAAACAGAAGTGTACATGTTTTATATCTCACCGTCTTTTGACCTCTCCTCATACCTGGACTGAGACCTTGGGCCCCCAGAGCCAAGCACTTGGTGTCTTTGTTGCCCAGCTCCTTTAAAACAACTACCCTTTTACTGTCTGAGTGGGAAAGAATCACACAGCATTAACATTATACCTATCAAAGCCTCTGGAAAAGGTTGAGCGAAGGGTCAGAGCTGGTCCCGGGCTCTAGAGGGCCTTTGACAATCGATCATCTGGAATCGCTGGTGCCCAAAAAAACATAATCAAACCACCAAAACCCTCTACAGTCAGTCCAAAGTACAAATCCTTCACCTGGACTTTCAGGTGTTCCTCCTCAAGGCCACCCCTGCTTCTCCCCAACCTCTCCTCACTGTAACCTCGCAGGCCTTGGGGCAAATTTCCTTCATCAAGGCCTCAGCTTATCTCTAAAATAGGGTTGATCATTCAGATCTCCCTGTGCTACTATGAGAATTCTAATTTATAAGTTAATAGATTTTAATAAAAACTTAACTAGAAGTAAATTCTAGCACAGAACCTGGCATATAGCAGGTTTCATAGGGCCTTAGTCTCTTCCAACCCAATTTCCAGCCAACGGAGCACAGCCTTGTCTTCACGGCTTAGCTCCACTCAAGTGTCCCTCTCTCTCCTAAGCCAGACAAGATAGACTGTATGTGACCTCCACCACCGAGCCTCCTCTAAAATGCTACCACCTCCGGGAAGCACTCCAGGGACCAGGATGAGGCTCCCTGGCCCCTCTCATAGGAGACTATTTATGCACGAGACTCCTCTTCACCTATGACGTTTTAAGCTTATTGCTGTCATGAACTTTATCCTGTTTTATACACCCTGCCCATAGTCATTGCAACCAGCCTGACCCACCCCTGCACCACATCCCTGCTGGCTCGCCAACCACTACTCAGTGTTCCAGGCAGCTGCCCAGGGCCACCCCCTCACTCTCAACCTTCTTGTGCATTGGTCCCATTTCCACCTGACTCCCACTCTTGGATCTACTCTTTTGACCTCAGGTCTTACCTCTGGCCTTCCAAGTGGAAGTTATCTGTGCTCTCCAGCTTGGCCCCAACTTTTGGCTCCTAGCTGTCCACACTCCTATCCTTGACCCCAATCCCTGCCCTAGTGTCACATGTCTCTACTACCCAGGTCTGTGTAACTAATGCTGTAGTGAATATCCATGTGTGTGTATATATAAAATCTCAAGATTGCCGAAATGCCCCGAATGACTCTGGCAGAGAAATGAGAGTCAACCAGAGCCAACTTCTCCTCGGTGATAGTCACCATTTTCTGCCAGCCAAACAGCAATTGTCTATTTGCTGGAAGAAAAGACAGGAGTTGTCTATCTGCCCTAACAGGCCTAAAATAAGATACTGCTGAGCCACGATGAGGAGCTTGCCTGTCTTTTGAGAAAACGGTGGGCTGGTGGAGCCCTGGTACTCATCAGGGCTTGTCCGGCCCATAGAACTAAAGATTTGTGCGTAACTCTGTGCAAACTCTCACAGAGGGTTGGTCACTAGTGTCTGAGCCAACGGCTGAGGTATCAGATCCTCATAGCCTTGGCCTATCCAGGCTTGGGAAAGCCCTGTCTGGGGTTCCCACAGCCATGGGGTATGATGAGGGAAGAGTGTTGTCACCATCCTGAATTCAAAGTGGGTAAGACAAAAATGGAAGGTGCCTCCAAAGCAGGACGGATCATGAAGTGAGCTGCTCCAGGGCCTCTCTATCTATGTGGGGGGAAGGCCTTTCTTCCCTCTTCTAGTACATCCTTCTACAAGGGCCAGGCACTGAGCTGGGCACTGGAGGTACAGACAGGAAAGAGACGCAGGCCCTGCCCTCACAGAGCTCGCAGGAGTGACAGACGATGAAATAAGGAACGACAATGGAGTCTGATGGATGTTGTGCCTGGGGAGTACTTGACAGGGGAGAGGGGCGGGGAGGGTTTGGGTTAGTCAGGGAAGACTTCCTGGAAAGGGTGACAGTTATGGGGAGACTGGTGTTTTATGTCAAGCAGACAGCAGGTGTGAATGACCAGTGACTGGAGAGAGAGAGGACATCACCCTAGGGACACTGAGAGACGTTGATGGCTGGGGCACAGAGGGCAATGTGGGAGAGGAGAATGAGGCTTCAGAGAGAAGAGGGCACCAGAAACAGGAGGGTGAGCGCACCTGGCTTGATGGAGCTGATTGCTTAGTACTCATCTGCTCACTCCTTTCTAGCTTCAAATCCTGAGAAGAGGCTGTGACTCTCTTCATGCCCTCTGTAGTATCTAGAACGGGGCTCTGCATACAGCAAGTACTCAATTAATACTTGTGGAATCGTTGACCAAGGAGAGGGGCAAATGAAAGATTAGGAACTTATGTTGTATGTAGAGATCCTTGGAAAACAAACGCATGCACTTCTAATCACATGATCCGTAAGTTTATGGCCCTGCAGTTGCGATTTTATAGCTAAAACAAAATGCTCGTTAAAAACTAATAGGAATGTGTAAAATCAGCACTGGCAAATCTCAGTTGGCAGGCAGGAAAACCTGGCTCCTCAAAGCCTGCTGGTTCCATAGTCAAAACATGCCTTGGGTAGAGATCTGGAAGTGAAAAGGCGTTGGGTTCTGGGAGCAAGAAACAGACTCAAACCCAAAGGAGCAGGTCTGAGCTCTCTAGGGCAAAGGGACATTGCATGCCTCAAATTATTACAGGCTGCCTGCTTACATTATTTCACAAGCACATTCATTGCAATGGGAATATTCAGAAGAGGCAGCCAGCCCTAGCCAGAGTCCTTAGGGGCAAGCGGTAGGACTCGAGACTTGCACTATGATTGGACCTCAGCCAGGTTGGAGGAGAGCAAGACTCCCCAGAACCCACCCTGTTCGTCCTTTAGAAGCCCGGGGGCCTCCCTGCTCTTCTTTCTTCCAGCCACCCTCTTCTGCCTGGCGCCCCAACTCAGCCGACCATGCCTGCTCAACCCACATTTTGTCACCTCTACACACACACACACACACAGGCCACCTCTAAGCCACACTCCTTTGTCAATTAATTTCTCAACCATTTAGAATGCTGAATGCAGACGATCTTGCTTTCTGGTTAAAGAAAATAAAATATCTTTAGATATTTTCTCCTCTTACCCCAGATTGCCTCTCTCGACCCTTTTCCCCAACCCTCATTTCCCTCCATTGTTTGATTTAGGAGTCAGACGAGTTTTCTAGAGAAACACTGCATAGAAATAAATCCTCACAGGCAATGCAATAAATTCTCTAAGCTATGCATGACTGATAGAGCCTGTTGGTAGGAGACACTGAAGAATGTTGATCATGGAAAAACAAAATTCAAGAGGCCAAATTTTACAGGGAGCAATTAGTATTAAATAAGAACATGTCAGAGGCACTGGGGCATTAGAAACTGGCTGTCCCTGCCTCTTTTGTAAGTTGGGTTTACTAAATGGAACATAATGATATGTAACCAAAACACGGGAAGACCATTTCTTTGCTAAGGAGACCCAGCCAACAAACACAATGGAAAAACAGGAGTGATACCTTTCACTCTGGGGTTTATTGTTTTCTGTTTTTTGGGTTTGGGTTTGGGTTTTTTTTTTGTTTTTTGTTTGTTTTTTAACTTTTCAGTCTTTTCTGGGTGTTAGAGGACAGACCATAGAGCCTTGAAAAGCCCTGGTAGCCTAAAGATTCAGTGGAAAAAGTTCTTTGATTCAGTGAAAAAGTTCCTGAGCTGGGTACAGATAAAAATGTCACTTTTAGAGAAAGAAAAGTAGTCATTGGTTAAATATCTGTACTTGCCAACCTTCTGTCCCATGTTAAGAAAGGGATTTTTTTATTTTTAATAAAAATGTGCATTGTCATCTAAATGATTGGCTGGTTTTTGCCCTCACTAGGAGCCCAAAGAGAAAACTATTTGGGGTTACAAAATGGGAAAAATTAGTCACCAGTGATTCACAGAGACTATAAATATGTGGCTATATTGTCCTCTTATTTACGATCCAGTTGGGGCGAGCTGTTTGGGAGGAAGCAGGAAGATACACAAACAGCACCAGTGCTGAGCAGAGGCCCCACTCAGGTTTTGTGGAGAGAGCATGACCCCCAAAACCTCTCTGTTAGAGCCTCTTTGGTTTCTGTGCTGGGTACTGGCTGCACAGCACCAGGCCCTTGAGGGTGGTCCTAGGACTTCTGCTGGGCTGGAGAAAGGAACAGGGGAGTGACAACCCCCTTTCCCTTGCAAGGCTATCTGTGCTGTCCTGGGGTGGGGGTGGGCAGTGTCACTGACTTGGCCATTTCCTGAACTGGGGAGAAAAGTAAAAGCAGGGACAGGGGAGCTGTCGGCTGGCAGAGTGTGGCAGCCTGTTACTCAGAATTCCAGAAACTCATGCCCGAAATCCTCCTTACACACCAACACCTGCATACATACATAAATCATTCACTCATTCACTCATTCGTTCATTCATCTACCAAAGTATATTGAGCTTCTGCCTGTGGACTATGAGGAACATGAGAAAGAGGAGCCCAGCCCTACCCTGGCAGAGCTTTCTGCCTGGTGGGAAGGAAGGGCAGCTGCCCCACAGGTCCAATGCAAACTGATGAGTGTGAGGACCGGGAGGTTCAGCCAAAATGGAAGCATACTGTAGGTGCAGCCAATCTGGTTACAGACCAGGAAGGGGAAGTTTAAGCTGAGGCACGTGAGGGAAAGCTAAGATCCAGGCAGGGTAAACTCAGAGGTGCAGAAGAAAGCAGGTTTAAACAGTGGGTAAAGTTGATGCAGAAAGTGCTGCCTCCTCAGTTTGAAGCATAAGGATATAAATGGGAGGGACAATGGCCCCAACATGAGGAAAACAAGGGACCAATGGTAACCTTGCCCTGGTCTCATTATGGCGTTCACTGAAACACCGGGTAGCAAGTGTCCAGTCTTTTGGCTCATATGCCCCCGTCTCGATCTGTTTTTTTCCTCAACATTCTCACTCTGCGACACTCTTGCTGCCTCAGGGAGACCCCTTTCAGCACTTTCATGATACCGAAATGGGAGAGAAGGCATGATTTATTGACCTAACAGTCAATACAGTTTTTGTTATGAACTTTGGAAACATCATTTTTAGTGGCTGTATACTATTCTGTCACATGACTATACTATAATTTATCTATCTCCTTGTTGTTGAATATGTCATTTGCTTCCAAATTGTATTCAGATAGTATCATGGCGAGCAACCCTGTGCAGATAGCCTTTTCTATATTTGAGATTTCCTTATAAGAAAATAAGAGTGCTTGGGGCGCCTGGGTGGCTCAGTCGTTAAGCGTCTGCCTTCGGCTCAGGTCATGATCTCAGGGTCCTGGGATCGAGCCCCGCATCGGGCTCCCTGCTCAGCGGGAAGCCTGCTTCTCCCTCTCCTTCTCCCGCTGCTTCTGTTCCCTCTCTCTCTGTCCAATAAATAAATAAAATCTTTAAAAAAAAAAAAGAAAATAAGAGTGCTTTACATAAGAGAGTGCTCATTACCCCATACCCCAGCTAGCTTTTTAATTTAAATTCCTTTTTAAAAGTCTGATTGAAGAAATTATTTCCCCCTTTTCAGCATTTAAGAAAATGGAGGATCAGAGGCTTCTAACCTTTCTCAGCGTGAGCAAGTTAAGGAGTGGTGAAGCTGGCTTTGAAGCCTGGTCCTCCTGACTGCCAAGTCCTCATCCACACCACATCTGTCCTCCATAGAAAGGCCTGGTGGAAGCAGCTAGTTGTCAGGAGAGCTGGGTCCCAGCCCAACCTTTTCCATTGACTAGCTATTTCACTTTCAGTCTCAGTTTCCTTGTCTGTAAAACCTGGGTGCCCTACCTACCCATCTACCTTCACAGAGCTGTCAGGACAAAATAAGATAAGGAATACGAAGCCTTTTTGGAAATTCTAGAAAGTTCCACTTGATTATAAACTTCAAAGAGGCATGAGCCCTGCATTCTATTTCCTCTCAAATATATATCTAGTTCTCATGTTTATTCAGCACTCATATATGACAGTTACTATAGGTTAAGTGCTTCATAAGGAATATCTCATTTAACTCTTCTAAGAGCCCAGTGGGTTAGATGCTGTTTCTATTTTAGAGATAAGAAATTAAGGCTATGTCTCATAGCCAGTAAATGCTGGAGACAAGTTTGAATCCAGGTGATCTGACTCCAGCCCTTGAGCTCTTGTTGTTTTAAAATATAGGTTTTATTGGGCCACCTAGCTGACTCAGAGGAGCATGCAACTGTTGACCTCGGGATCGTGCGTTGGAGCTCCATGTGGGGTGGGGAGATTACTTAATAAAACTTTTTTTTTTAAATGTAAGTTTTATTATTATTCAGGTAGAATGAGGTCAACAGATCAGGAGATGATTGCCATTGAAAAGACAGTTTGTTACAGTTCTCAAGAGAAGGGACACTCCACACCACACAGGGAAGCATGAGGGTTGGTCAGGAGGCAGAAGGAGTGAAGGGAAAACACGAACAAGAGCCTTTAGAGTGGTTTTCCTAGGACAGAATGGGTGAGGCAGGGTAAGCAGGTAATGCAGGTTTAGGATTGGCTAGTTTGAATAATTTTAGCAGGCTCCCTGGGGTATAGGGACTTCCCCTAGTTGCCTGGTACCTGGCCCTGGAGTGATTGTGTCAGGGGGATAGTGGCGCAACCTGTGAGAGCTCCATAAAGGAAGAAGTTGGCAAGTATAGGCTCTGAATTGGTTGGTTTGCATATGAAACACGGATTCACAGGGGAGTCATTTGCTATCTTTAGGAATTAGCCCTGGAAGAGGCTGTCTCTCCAGTATTAGTGAGACCCCCTATGCTGGAGCACCAAGAATAGAGAAAAGAAAATATAGAGTTGACCCTTGAACACTATAGGGGTTATGGGTGCCAAACTCCCTTGCAGTCAAAAATCCACGTATAACTTTTTTTTTAAATCCACATACAACTTTGAGTTTCTAAAAACTTAACTACTAATAGCCTACTGTTGACAGAAGCCTTAGCAAGAACTTAAATAGTCAATTGACACATATTTTGTATGTTATATGTATTATATACTGTATTCTTACAATGAAGTAAGCTGAAGAAAAGAAAATGTTAAGAAAATCATAAGAGAAAATATATTTACAGTACTATACTGTATTTATTGAAAAAAAATCCATGTGTAAGTAAGTGGACCCAGGCAGGTCAAATTTGTATTGTTCAAGGGTCAACTATAGCTAACGCGCTGTGTGCTAAACTGGGCTGCCTGTGCAGTGCTCTTGCCATAGCTGGAATGATTATCATCATCACCAGGAACCATTATAACAACAACAGCAACAACAATGTCCCACAGGGACCGTGCAGCACCCAGCACACAGTGGCACTCAGGAAGGGTTTGTTGAATGAATTAATGAATGAATGGTCCTATGCCTGCTGAGCTTAGAGTTTTGTGCACTATGAAAAACACACAGGCATAGGTGCTCGATAAATATATTATTTTCTTCCTTAGGCAAGCAAGAGGGCATTGGGGAGACTACTAGGGAAAAGTGACCCTCAGTAACCTTATTAGCCAGGATTTAGAACTATGTGCTTGCAAAAAGCCCTTCCTAGAGGAGCCTAGATAGTTTTTAGATCCTGTCCAGTGCAGATCTCATGCAGATCTGCCACAGGGACTCTTGACTGTGTCTTCAAAAAATATATGCTGACTCCTCACCTGACTAGTAATCTGATTTTGGTCCTGTCTCTCTGGAGTTCAAATGTCTGCCTTATTCAGGCTGTCAGTCGCCTGGAGAACACACTCAAGAGATTCTGGCTTTTTTTCATCCTCACATTTCTGCCCTTATCACCAAAGTCATCCCAAGCATCTTTAGTCGTTTATGTTTATTCATGCACTTAAGAGTGTTTGTTGTGCACAATTATTTGGAGTGGTCTCATTCATAATTTATGACTGTCTTCAAGGAGGACCTGCACAACAGGGTCCTGCTCAACACGTTCAACCATTTGTCAGAATTGGGGTTCCTGGGAGTTGACAGGTGGAGTGAAAAACACAACTTTTGGGTAGGCATTCTGAGCCCTAAGAGAACTTCATGCTGCTGTATCTGACAAGCAGCACTGACAGACTGAAGGACTGTTCTAGTGCTACGTGGGGAGCTACAAGAGGACTCCCTATTCTCAAGGCATTTACAAAGAATAAAAAGCAATAGAAACAAAAAGATCCATAACATTTAATATTGTCAACATGAAGTGACAAATACATTTTAAGAGGATCATTGACAAAGGAAATATGCAAATAGCAAAATAATATAGTACACATTAGATTCTGAGCTACTTCCTTCTCCAGGAGTTCCCTGGAGCTCACCCAGGCTCACCCAAGCAGGTTGGCTTCCCATACCATCTCTTCATGTCCTCCCCATCTCCTCTCCCTGTCCAGTCTATTGGAAAGGCACTAACTAACTCTAGAGGCTACTTCTTCAGAAAAAATAAGAACCAATGGCTGTGCAAAATGAGAAGGGCTGGGAAGTAGGAAAGAAGGATGAGGCTTCAACTCATGGGAGGACCAGAAAGTCTCACCCCTTACCCAGAGGCAGTTATGTCTACTTCCTTTTCCAGCTCCATTCCAAAAACATCTCTCCACATCTATTCAGGGATGCCTGTTGCTATGGCTACTGTGTGACAGATGCTTTTTGAATATGGTAGGTGAGGAGCTCTCCCAATCTGCAATCCGACCTGGAACAGGTGGCTATTTTTAACTACATGCTGCTAATACATGCTTTAGAAAGGTCAGCCTTTAGCTTGTACTTAAACATCACCTTTTCCCACACTCCCCTATTTTACCACCCTAGTGGCTTGCTGCGTTTATAGGAGTTTTTATTTACCATTACTACAATGTGAAAGATATCACAAAGACACCAAGATTCAGGCAATCTTTTGGACTCAGGACACTCATAGGAAAGCCACATAAGCTCTGGGCAGCATGTGTCAGCTTTCTCTTTGACATGGAGGGCTACCCTCTCCAGGGCTACTCTTTGAGTGTGGATCCCCCACTTGAGGCTCAGAATTGCTGTCACCATCTTGCTCAGAGTCTCTGTGCTTGTCTCATCCTCTGTTTTTGCTAAAGTTCTCCATTTTATATGCCCAAATCTGTACTATTATTTGTAAAATAATATTTAGGATTCTGTGTTTTTTTCCCATGCGTGTGTGAGGGCAGCCTGGTCTAATGATAAGAGTTACAGACTTTTCCCACCTCAAATTTAGTTTGACACTGAAGTCCTTACATGATGTGACCTCAAGTTACCTCCCTAAACTTTCCTACTTCTCAAATCTCTTAACCCCCAAGCCTGAAGTTCCCAGGGTATTCTCTCCAAACATGCAACGTACTCCACTAGAAATTCTACATAGCTTTCAATGCCCATCTCAAACTCCACACAGCCAAGAATTCTTATGCCATCACTCCTTAGCTCCTAGTTGAAAGCATTCAAGCATTCCCTCCTTTCTCTAGGTCCTATGTCATGATTAAATGTATTAGAGCTTGAAGTACTGCACACAACTGCTGATGTTATGTTATGCAGGCATTTCTTAACCTCCTCATGACCACTGGAAGCTTCTTGAAACCAGAGGGGCAGTGTATCTCCATGCATGTATTTCCAATGCCTGATTCAGTGCTTTGTCCATAGTAGAGACTCAGGAAATATTTGTGGAATTGAATTGCTATATAAAAATCTTCAGACCACGTTTCTAGTTTCACCTCTGTCACTGACCTTGAACCTGAAGTTTTCTAGATCTCAGTCCCCTTAGCTGGAAAGGAGTAATAATACTTATTTCAACTTCACTCACAACTTTATCATTAGAACCAAACAAATTTGCCCTTAGAGATGGCAGCTTCTGAGATGAAAGCACATGTCCCTCAGAAATGATTAAAAAAAAGAGAGAGACGAGTGAGGAAATACTATGGGAATACTAGAGCTATTCAAGCTAGACACAAGAGCCACAGGAGATACCAGAGCAATTCCAGCAGGCTACCCATGAAGAATAAAGAAAAATGGAGTTAAGGTAGAGGATGAGAAGTGGGGAGGGGCAGGAGAGGAGAGATATGAGAGCACAGCGAAGTCACAGACCACACACAGTCCAGTGGGGGCAAAGGACAGAAGAGCAGAAATAGCCACTGAAATAAATGATGGCATGGGGTCTTGGAAAGCAGAGCTCAGATCGACTTTGTCATGTGCTTGCCAGGGCTTTGTTGGGAACAAAGGTATCCCAGTCCATAATAAGGGAAACCAGAAGAAGAAGAGCCCCCAGGCCAAAGCAGAAGAATCAGTCAGAGACAGAGCCCGGAAATCTAAATGTTAGTGATAGCCGCAGAGGATTTTTGACTTACATAGACTCTGGGCCATTTTTTTGAGAGACACTGATCGAGATCAGACAAATTAAAACTAAGAAGCATATTGGTTAACTATTGTTGGACCAGAAACCCCAGAAGTGGGAAAGTGGCAATAGAAACAAATCATTGCATAAAGCCTGGGAAGCAAGAAAGAGACAAGGCAAACTTAGGAGAAAAAAAAACATAAGAAAAGACATTAATGAAGTATAGGTAAACAAAGACTGAAGGCAGATACACATGAAACAGATGGAATAAATATGCAGAAGGCTAAAAAGAAAAATTGGAATCAGATTGATATTTATTTTTTAAATCTGAAGATGAGTAGAGAAATTCACTATCAAGGAGCTGGGTTTACTCCTGGATTTAAGGATAACAACCATGTAAGGAAAAGTTTTTATGGAGCATATATGGAACTCTGGACCAGTAGACACTACTGATCCAGAGACCTGCTGAAATGAATAACCAAGAAGAGAAGTAGAGGCCACAGGAGACAGAACAGTCAGTGAGATTTGAAAGAATGAGTGATGTGGTAACGACCAAGTAATGAACAAGTCAGATGGGCAAGAGCGAGAGGGTCAGTGTGGGCTCAAGTCAAGTGATCTCAGGACCATGGATAGCTCTGTGTCTGCCGTGTCTGGGACAAGGGTGGCCTTTAACCCAGAGTTACCTTGACTAGAAGCACTGCTTAGGTCCCATTTTGGATATTAAAAGGATCTGTTTGCCCAATTAAGGTATAAGTCTTTAGATCTGGGAAATAGTTATCTATCTGGTGGTCTTTGATAACTCTTTGGAGGTGGTATGGAGTGGTAGAAAGAAAGAGTACTGGGCTTAGAATCAGGCGGTTATGTTTTGCTCCTAAGCATTGCCACTTGCTAGATGTGTGGATTTCGTGAGGTCAGACTTGCTGAGGCTCAGTTTTATCTTCTGTAAAATGGAATTTATAAGGCTTTTCCTGTTTCCTATAAAGACCTACTGGGAAAATCAAATAAGGGTATGCATGCGAAAGCACTTTTAAACTGTAAAACCCTAAGGTGCCTGGGTGGCTCAGTTGTTAAGCGTCCGCCTTCGGCTCAGGTCATGATCCCAGGGTCCTGGGATCGAGCCCCACATTGGGCTTCCTGCTCAGTGGGAAGCCTGCTTCTCCCTCTCCCACTCCCACTGCTTGTGTTCCCTCTCTTGCTGTCTCTGTCTCTGTCAAATAAATAAATAAAATCTTAAAAAAAATAAAAATAAACTGTAAAACCCTAGTTAAATAGGTACAGTTGTTGGAGTTAACTTCCTACAGAATGAACTAAAAAGTTCCACAGAAACTCCACACGGCCAGGAGACAGGGGCGGGAGGCCAAAGCTGTGTCCAAACCCAACAGCTCCAAAAGCAGAAGGAAGGCCCTGAAAGTAATGTGGGTTTTCAGAAGCTATGGGAGCAGATTGGAAGGATGTACAAATGTAAAAGAGAAAGTGAAAGAATAAAAGTGAAAGTAAAAAAAATAGACTTGCAAATATACAAGGGAAAGATTGATTATTTTATGTCAATTTATGGATGATAGCTGAAACAAGCTAGAATATCAAATAGGTGAAGTAAATTTCTTGGAGATTCAAACCCACTTCAATAATATCAAACTTCCTTCTGTAATACATAAAACAGAAACAAAAAACCTCTTTGACAAAACTGGATCTCCTTTTTGTTACTTTTAAAATACTTAGTTTTAGGGCACCTGGGGGGGCTCAGTTGGTTAAGTATCTGCCTTCAGCTGGGGTCATGATCTTGGGGTCCTGGGATTGAACCCTGAGTTGGGCTCCCTGCTCAGTGGGCAGCCTGCTTCTCCTTCTGCCCCTCCCCCTTATCATGCTCTCTCTCTCTCAAATGAATAAATAAAATCTTAAAAAAAAGACTTAGTTTTAATCTACTCTTCTTACAAAAGTAATATATAATTATTATAGAAAAAGGAGAAATTAAAAAATCAAAAGATAATATTAAAATATTAAATCACTCTCAATCCTATGAACCCCAAGATGATCTTCTTCCTGCTCTTCCTTGCATATAGAAGAAACTGGGTTCACTCAATTTTTTTAAAAAACAAATCCGGGACCATCATCATACCACTATGCAATATCTCTTTTTAAATCACCCAAAGTCAGGAATATCTTGTCATATAGGTAATAAGAAATAAATTTGGGCAATACAATTTTAATGCTTGTATATAATATTTGTTGTATAAATATATCATACTTATTTAACCATTTCTTTATTCTTGGATAGTTTGGTTATTTCCAACATTTCTTTATTGCATACTGTGCTAGAAGGAGTTCGTGTTTGGTTAATCCTGTGGGTTCTGGTGACAAACTTTCTCAAGTCAGGTCCCAGATTCCCTGTATATCGACTGCATATCTTTGGGAAAGTTACTTGATCTTATTAAGGCTCAGTTTCTTCATTGGTGGAATGAGTTTAAAAACAGTACCTACACCAAAACCTATTGTTATAATTAAGTGAAAAAATATATTTAAAATACTTTATACAATGCCTGGCACATAATAGGTGTTTAATAATGATAACTTTTTAAATCCTCATAACTAATCTCTGACTCATCCTTAATTATTTCTATGAGATAAATTTCCAGGATTTTTGCATCAAAGGAAGGACATATATGTATGTTTTTTAGGACAATGCCATATTTTAAGTGTAGAGAAAAGAATTGAGTTGTCATGACGAAAAGGGACAGAGCTGAGCCAAATGTTAAAAAGTCACATATGGATGCAATGATTTAGGACGTGTTGCTATTAAACTAAGAATGAGCATATCCTAGAAACCGTAATCCTACTTCTAGGGAAATATCTTACAGAAGTAATTGCATGAATATATATGTATAAGCACATTCATTGCAATATTATTTGTGATAGCAAAAAATTGAAAACAATGCAATTATCTCAGTGGGAGAATGATTAGACATATTATGGTAATCCATAGAGTTGAATATTAGACAGCCAATAAAGAAAAATAAGGTAAAGCTACATATGCTAACTTTGCATTGAGTTCCTGATATAATGTTATATGGGAGAAAGTAGAGTGGCAGAGAGGAAGCATAGCACAATCACACTCTGTTGACAGTGTTTTTATTTTATTTTTTGAGAGAGAGCGCGCATGTGAGGTAGGGGAGGGGCAGAGGCAGAGGGAGAGAGAGAATCCCAAGCAGGCTCCATACTCAGCGCGGAGCCCAACACCAGGCTTGATCTCACGACCCTGAGATCGTGACCTGAGCTGAAATCAAGAGTCAGATGCTTAACTGACTGAGCCACCCAGGCACCCCTGTGTGACAATGTTTAAGGATACAGAATTCAAATCTCATTAGTTACATGTGCTGGCCACGGAACAAAGCTAGATAATGCATATGAAGGGTATCTGAACACTGTAAGGGCTACACAAATTTTATCAACCCCACAGTATGACATAAATGTAATAAAAGAAAAGTGAGAGCGTAATAGGCTAATGAGAAGGACAGGGCATGCATGAAATAAAGGTTATTACAAAATGAAAACCATCTCTTTTCTGATCACAGAAGTCCAGGTGTTAAAGAAACAAAGAAGCTCGAGAAAGTATCTTATTCATCCCTTGCCTTTCAGTAAAAGTATATTTATCCTTACATGTAAATGGAAAACCAGAGGTGCACAGAGCTAAGTGACTGACCCAAAGTCACAAGGCTCATAAAAGCGGGGTGATGACCACGATCCTCTCTCCTGATCAAAATGGAATTCTCAGATTCTTGGAAACTTGGCAAGCTCAAATAGAGAATATGCAAATTCCTAGTGGAACAGGAAGAAATTAGAACTATAAAAAAGATTATTAAGGGGAGAGGAGACTTACTCCCTTTTCAAGATGCCATGAAGAAGTAGGACATGTTAAAAATACATAAAAAATGCTCAGAGGGAGGCACCATGCCAAGGACTTTAACAGAATAGCTCTCCCCTTGCTCAGAAGCAATCAATGTGGAGTCTTTTCCCCCCCGTAAAGGCAAAGGAAGTGAAGCGGAAATAGCAAATATCAAAGAACAGATGAGGAAAGTCTCCGTCAACAGGATCATGGAGATGGGTGAAGATAAGATGGTTAATCAAGAAAAAGGACAAGATCTGTCGATACCTCAGAGGACCAAGGGAAAGATGCCTGTGACACATAGTGAGAAGGCCAGATTTCAGTTTACCTCCCAAGAGCCACTCAGGTGACAGCCCTGTAAATGACTACAACAGATCAGGTCATGGGATCATGACCTGAGCCGAAGGCAGACGCTTAACCATCTGAGTCACCCGGGTGCCCAGTTATTAAATTTTTTAAAATTGCATTATCCCTGCTCTTATACCAGCCAGGATTACAATCAACTACAAAAGAAAGCCCAACTATAGCTTAAAAAAATAGGAGAGTCACAGTTCAAGCATGGAGACATAGGCAGGTTGAGGGGGGCGATTGCTCAGTCATTCCATCAGCCTGATGACAGGGGGCATGCTCCTGAGCCCAGTAACTTCACAGCTGAGGACCCACACAACGTCCTACAAATCTAGCAAAGCATGGGAAAATAGCAAAATGATCAACGGTGCCTCAAAGTGGTGTTAATTTAAAGGGAGACGAACCATGAGAGACTATGGACCCTGGGAAAAAACTGAGGATTTCAGAGGGGAGGGGGTGGGGCAATGGGGTAACAGGGTGATGGGTATTAAGGAGGGCACGTGTTGTGATGAGCACTGGGTGTTATCCGCAACTAATGAATCATTGAACACTATATCAAAAATTAATGATGTACTACACAATAGCTAACTGAGCATAAAAAAAAAAAAAACGCAAGGTAGGGCACCTGGGTGATGCAGTTGGTTAAGCATCTGACTCTTGGTTTCAGCTCAGGTCGTGATCTCTGCATTGTGGGATCTGGCCCTGTATTGGGCTCCACACTGAGTGTGGAGTCTGCTTAAGACTCCCTCTCCCTCTGCCCCTCCCCCCCCATGCTCGTGTGCTTTCTCTCTCTCTCAAATAAATAAATCTTAAAAAAAAAAAAGCAATGTAGGGAAGGAAATCAATGGTTCAAGGAGGGAGAGATTGTGAAAACTTGAGGCTGACAGAGTCTCTGCAACCTCCCTGTCCTTAGAGTTTCCACACCTCTGCTCCAGCTCAGCTGGCTCCTCTCTTCTTCCTTACATGGGAGAGTCATGAGCAGCACCGTGCCCCTCTTCAGAGCAAAAAGAAACAACTGACACTTTTCAAATGAAACCTATAAAGAAGACCAAGAATATTTGAGAAAAATAAACCCCATTTTAGACATTAGACAGCATGCCTAAAATTGGACCTTTAGACAGTCCCCTTTCCCCACATACTCAAAATGCAGTAATTATGAAAATAGATAACTAAAGCTTAGTTTCGGGAGCATGCAACATCCTAGAATTATCCACAGCTCAACTCAACTCCACTTTGTCCAGCTCTTCTGCAGTACAGTTGGGAGTTGGTCAGTCTCAGTGTTGGTTGGCCCATCTACTCTTCTACACTTGTCTTGGGCCTTTTCTCACACAGGGTCACATTGGGGCATCTTCCAAGGAGCGTCGTATCCTCAAATTAACTCTTGCACGAGAGACAAACTGCTCATCCTCTTCTGCAGCTCCCAGCCGCTGGGTGAACAGATTGTCGTCTGTGTTAGTTCCACTATCACCTGAGTTTTTCACTGCTCACATAGCCAACTCTTCCCACATCACCTAGTGCTTCACGGGACCCCATTTCAGGGCATAGTAATTAAATTTTTTATTTTTTTTATTTTTTTAAAGATTTTATTTATTTATTCATGAGAGACAGAGGGAGAGAGAGAGAGAGAAGCAGAGGGAGAAGCAGGCTCCCAAAGAGCAGGGAGCCCGATGCGGGACTCGATCCCAGGACCCTGGGATCATGACCTGAGCCAAAGGCAGACGCTTAACCATCTGAGTCACCCAGGTGCCCAGTTATTAAATTTTTTAAAATTGCATTATCCCTGCTCTTATACCAGCCAGGATTACAATCAACTACAAAAGAAAGCCCAACTATAGCTTAAAAAAATAGGAGAGTCACAGTTCAAGCATGGAGACATAGGCAGGTTGAGGGGGGCGATTGCTCAGTCATTCCACTGGGGCCTTTTCCTCCGTGATTGGCCTCCTGGATTTCACTCATTGCTTGTTGCCTTATGGTTGCAAGATAGCTACTCTCCTTGTAGCTTTGCATCCACATTCAAAGCAGGAGGATGGGAAGGGGTGAAGGACTTTCTCCTTACAAGGCTTTGTATTTTTACTCTGAAAGCTAAGACTGCCCCAGTGGACTTTTACCTACATTTCATTGACCAGATTGCATTACATGGTCTTGCCTAGCAGCAAGGAAGCTGGGAAATCAAGAACTGTATTTTCACTTTTATACTGGGAAAGGCACAAGAGAAAGTAATTTTTAATGAATATTGATAAGCTATTGAATGATATGTGCCACCATAACTCCTTTGGCTCCTCAGTGTCATGGATGCCCTATTCTGTTACATATGCTCGCCCCCATCCCCCATCACCAAGGATGAAAACCCAAAGTCTTGTCCAGTTGAAATCCAGGATTTCCAGGGACACCTGGGTGGCTCAGTCAGTGAAGTGTTTGCCTTCGGCTCAAGTCATGATCTCAGGGTCCTGGGATCGAGCCCCACATCGGGCTCTGCTCTCAGTGTGTGGACAGCTTAGGATGCAAGGTTGTGGGCACCAAGGCCACACCAGGCATGGGTCAACGTGATACGCAGCCATCATTATCTCATTAGTTCTTAACCATAAGCCTATGAGGTCGGTTCTTCTAGTATCTTGATTTTACACTGAGGGAACTGAAGCTCAGAGAGCTTAAGTCACGTTTCCACGGCCGCCTGACCAGTAATGAAAGAGCTGGATTCAAGACAATATAATATTTAGTGGCAGAAGGGCAGCCTCCAGAGAGTGACTTAGGGTGGAGGTGATTCAGTGGCCCCCATCCTTGTGCCTCTAAATGTCCTCTGGTCATGAAAGAATTTGCAGACAGTGGGCTAAGTTTGTGTGGGAGCTGGAGGTAGAGGAGGAAGCCACAGGTACAAAGAACAAACTTTTCCCAAAGGTGAGTGGAAAAAGGAACAAAGGATTACCATCTTAGAGATTCAGACAGGAAAGCAAAATTGCAAAAACCTGTAATAATGGTGTCCAGAGAACTGGCCAGAAGAGGAATGGCTGCTTTAGAAAAGAGAGGGGAAAAAAAGGTGAAAGGGATTTGTCTGTGTGCATGCACACGCGTGTGTGCATGCGTGTGTACATGGCAGTCATTAGAAAGTGATAGAAAATGTTTGCAAAAAATACAGGGGTTGGATGGGGGAAATTATAAATACATTTAAAATTTAGCTAATTTTTAAACAATTTTAAGTGCTAAGGGATCCAATGAGATAATGCATGGGAAATGCTTAAATTATACAGTGATATACAAAAGCAGAGTGGTACTTAGTTTTATACTCGTGTATTTATAATAAAACTGGAAAGACAAGGAGGAGCCAGGCCAAGGGGCTGAGCTGACACTCTGCTGGGCTCTGCCGCAGCTCTCCTTGTGCATGTCTTGCCCGGGACGTTCCTCTTCCTCTTGTTTTATTGCAGCTCTGCCCCACCTCTGGCGCTGAGTGCCCAAGTGGTACAGTTGTTCAACAGCTGGCCCACGTTGACCCCAGGTGGTGGCATTTAAGGAATCAGTTGAGCAATTGCTCTGCTATGTGTTGCTTGGGGTTTGCAAAGTCCCATCAGGACTCTGAAAGACCCGAGTCACCCCACAGGAGCCCCTGAATGGGGTGGAGGAAGCCCTGGTCCTATGCAGGAGAAGTCAGTTCTGGAAATGAAGGAAGGTCATGCTGGGGCTCCAGGATGGGAGAGCCACCCGGTGGAGGAGGCATCTCCCATTTGTAGAGAAGACAACTGTTTCCTTTCCTGAGGGTTTCTCAGATACGTGATTTGCTTTTGTAGCCACCTTGCTCGCACAGACCTTGTTTTTTGGGTGTTGCTTGGGCTGAGATGGGCGAAGGGGAGACTTTTCAAAAGATGAACCACTCTTGGGGCGCCTGGGTGGCTCAGTCGGTTAAGCATCTGCCTTTGGCTCAGGTCATTATCCCAGGGTCCTGGGATCAAGCCCCGCAACGGGCTCCCTGCTCAGGGGGGAGTCTGCTTCTCCCTCTCCCTCTGCCTCCCCGCTCATGCTCTCTCTCTATCTCAAATAAATAAATAAATAAATCTTAAACCAGGCGCCACACAAAGGCAGCTTCTCCACTCTACCACCCTGAGGGGCAGGCCGTGTGAACAGAGTCCAGGGTCGTGAAGGGATTTTAGCAGGAGCCATTCAGTGATCACTTCCTTCAGAGAAAAAGTCTCGCTTGCGGGGAGCCTTCTGGGAGCCCCACACTGGGAGTGGCGGGCCTGCGGTGGTGAGGACGTGTGTGGGCTTTCTGCTTATTCTCACCTGATGCGCTCAGAACTGCTCGCTCCCAGCTCCAGGATCTGCTCCACTTTGGAGACGTCTAATCATTTCTGGAGACTGAAGGTGTCCAAGAGTGAATCCCCGTATTTTTGCTTCCAAGTGCCTCTCCCTAAACATTTGCTTTTGAAAGATTTGGTCTCCAACCACTTAAATGACTTTTCTTTTTTAATGACCCATTAAGAGGACTTTGTTTCTCCATGTTCTAAGGAATCATAGATGAATGTGTTTGCCAGCCAGGCTTCCAGTGAGCACGAGCACTCGGCGTCCCCACATGAGGAGGCAAAATTGCAGCTCGGTGCAAGAGGCCAGTTGACATTTCAGTTGACCTTTGAGGTTTGGTGGCAGATAAATGTGCTTCTTCCCCTGGGCTTCTCAAAATGTTTGAACACCATTGGAGACCCAAGACACGAAATCTGCCTTCCTGGGGCACATTGCTTTGAGGTGCAGAAGATGACAGTTAAGTTGACTGATGAGGGGGACACTCAATGGAGAAATCTGGCCTTTAAAGGTGCACTTAGGAAAGAACGGATCAGCTCAGGAAAAGGGACGGGAAATGTACACCTGAGAGAGAGAAGGAAGGAGACATTGTGGAAGGGGTGGATACCTTTCTAAGGTAAAGATTGCAAAATTAGGTATCAGACCTTGAGAGGTCCTGCAGCTTTAGGATTCACTAACTTCCCGGCAAATCTGCTCCAGCCTGTGGAAGACTTCCTTGTGGGGCTCAGTACTCTGCTCTGGTAACCCTAGCACAATGGAGATGTAGCTCCTGGTCTGCTCGGCAGGCCCTTTTCCCAGAATAGCAGCAGTGACTGTCTATCTTGACACCTTGACCCTGAACCTGATCCCCTGACTTTGGCTCAGTGTGCATGACACCCTTGTACAGTTTCAACAGATGTTCTGAGGCCATCTATCTACTCTATGCCAGGAATTAGGGGTATAAAACCAAGTAAGTCAGACTCAGCCCCCAAGGACAGAGCATAATAATAGCGGTGACAAATATAGAAACCAACGTTTAAGGTGGAGGCTGGTGGAGGGGATTCAAGGTATGAATAGCAGCTCTGGAAACCCCCAGAAGGGGTGATTTAACTCTGCCTGGGATGGAAGGAGAGAACACGAGGGGAGTATAGAAAGATAAAGTCCACCAAGCAAACTTTTCTGTATTCAACATTCAGGCTACCATTAATGGGTGTGTAGAGTTTCCTCATAAACTCAGGAGAGAGAGATCCGGGTTTCCATCTTGGGTTGATGACTTATTAGCTGTATGGCATTGGGGCAAGATTTTAAAAATTTTTTTGTAATCCTTATCTGAAAATAAGAACGACAATAATATTCATAGGGTCATGTTGAGAAGTAAGACAACAAATGAAAGCACAGATATCCGACACATAGTAAGTCTCTAATAAATGTTAACCATTATAATATGCATATTGCTCTCAACCACTTACATATAAATCAGCTTGCTCATCTCCATGAAAATACAGAGAGCATTACCTTTTCACGGCTACATACTATTTTGATACAGCTATGCCAGTTTACATAACCAGTCCCCTATTGATGCATGTTTGGGTTATTTCTAAATAGTCACAACTATGAACAAAACTCTAACAAACAACTTTGCATGTATGTCTTTGCACAATTGTGCAAGTATTTCTATACTAGTCATTTCATGAACTGAAACTGCTGAGACTGTGTATTTGCCTATTAGAGTCTTCCACAGATATTGTCAATTGCCCTCCAAATGGGGCATACCACTTTAAATTCCCACCTGTGGTAAATGAGACTTCCTTTCTACCTACCAACACGAGGCACCGTCAGTCTTTTAGATCTTTTCTATGAGGGCTTTATTGGAACAGAAAGGAACAAGAGCAAGTCCAAAGAGGGAGGCAGGGGAGCAAAAGAAAATACACCCAAGGGTTCAAGAAGTCCCAGAAAGGAGGGGGAGGTTGAGAGCAGAGGGCTGACTGTCCCATATGCAGGCAGACCTGTCCCTATTCTGCTCTGGTCAAACCCTAGAAGTTTGCCCCTCTGCCCAGGGTACTGGGTCTTCAGCACTAAGGGCAGTACCTGGATGGTTCTGGAAGCATCCATTGCTCAGGGTCTCATGATCCGAGCCCACAGCACTAGGCCACTGGGCCATGTTATCTGTTCCTTTTGAGGGAAGCCCATGGCAAGGTCTTCCCCAAACCTCTGGAGTCTCAACCTAGGGCTATAGCAGACAAACCAGTGATTTCAAAATCACATTTCGAGAACACCCATCTGTGGCACAGCTTTCTATGAAGAGTTTCCTGAACAGTAGAGAAGTTCAGAATCTAAGTTCAGATACTTTTCAAGATCAGCTCTTATGCTTTTACCCTCTGAGGCAATCTAAGGCAGGAGAAGGAGCTTTGGACAGAATGGCTTTGGATTCATGTGGTATAGACTTTCACTAAAAATCTCCAGTTCTGACATTCACTAGTAGGATGACTTTTATCTCAGTTACCTCATCTGAGAAATGGGGATAATATTCTCCCCAAGAGGAAGAATCTGTGTGTGAAGATTACATAATAGAATCTATATCAAGGGCTGATTAGGAAACGTAAGCTCCCTTTCCCCTAATCCAGCGTGGAACAGGTGTGGGGCTGGTACTCACAGATACATTGAACTGGATTTTATGTGGGGCAGAGTAGTATGTTTGAGTTGGGTTTTCTGCAGAATTTGGGGAAAAAAAACCACCATCATTCCACTATCTACTCTCTCAAAGCACTGCTTGTTTTGAAAGATTATTTGTGACAACTCTGTGAAGATGATAACAAAATCCACTGCAACATATACTTTAAATGGGTGAATTGTATGGTATGTGAAAGACATCTCAATACAATTGTTATTACAAGAAAAGATGATCTCTGGAGGTCAGTTTTTTGCTACCTAATTTTGTGGCTACAAAGAACCAATGAGAATGAATATAATTACATATTGAAATATTAATCTTTGTGCTTTTCTATGCTTTCTCAGTCTTAATTCTCCTCAAGACATCTATGCCATTTAATGATAATTAGGATTATTCAAACAGGAATGCAAAGGGGGAAAAGCCAATGTTTTTTTCTTCACTTCCAAATTTAAAGATTTTGAAAACTGAATTTTTTTATTTATACAAGAAGGATTTTGTTGAAAGAAAAGGTTCATGACATCAAAGCAGGCAGCCCTGAGGGAAACAAGATAGAGAGTTTATGCCCAACATTGACTGGGAGAGCATGGGGGAAGACCAGACTACTCCACTTCAGCCACTGCACATCCCGCCCCCCCCCCCCCCGCAAAACCAGAAAAGTTCCCCTGGGTGGCAGCAGGATGGAGCAGGATCCTGGAAACCAGTGGGCTGGAGTGGTATGAGGTGGGGGTGGAAAAGTGGTTGTGGGGGATTCATGGAGAAAAGTAGAGTCAGCAGTAACTGGGTGAGTCTTCACCATTGAAGGGGCTGCATGCTCCTAAAGACCAAATCCGTAGGCTGCCATCCCCACTAGAGTGTGACCAGCCTATTGAATGTACTCAACAGTAGGGGTGCAAGTCACTGTGCCATGAGGAACTGTTTTCCATAGCTGCCTGTTCCACCTGTGGATGTGATAAGTGTCAAATTTGTCCATACACTAAGATTTTGCTGAGCCCCATCCCAACTGCTCCAATTGCCCGATGTCATCACTCCTTTTTCAGTGACCCCAGGTACAAATCCTATAAGCACTGACCAAGGACATCCTGCAGGCAGAGCCCTGCCCTGCCTGTCTTCCAGGCTCAACAGAAGACCCACAACCTTGCATGGTTCCCCATTGAGTGCTCTTCCTAAGTACTTTGTGTGGGAGTCCTTAACTATGGTTGGGTTCTTTTTATCATTTATTTTTTAAGCTCAACTCCTATTCTGTCCAGTTCTTGCATCAGCCACTGCTCTGCTCCCTGGCACCAAATGAGAAGCATGAAGAACCCATTCAGCTCACTTTCTAAATCATTTGACATTTTCCAGATTTCTAGCTTAGAAGTAGCCAAGAGGAGGAGCAGACAGGGAGATGGGACCCATATATGATTTGTCACCTCTGACATTACTTTGTCAGGGAAGTTCCCAGCTCATTAGAGTATAAGAGTTGAAAGGGAGGACAGGGAAGGACAAGATTCTTGATGTCCAAAAAAAAAAGAAAGAAAGAAAAAGAGAGAGGAGGAAAGAGAAAAAGAAAGAAAAGAAAAGAAAGAAAAAGAAAGAGAAAAAGAAAGAAAGAAAGAAAGAAAGAAAGAAAGAAAGAGAAAGAAAGAAAGAAAGAAAGAAAGAAAGAAAGAAAGAAAGAAAGAAAGAAAGAAAGAAAGAAAGAAAGAAAGAGAAAGAAAGAAAAGGAAAGGAAGGAAAGAAGGAAGGGGAGGGGTGAGGGATGAAGTCACTCAGCCTCTCCAAGAAACCTCTGCTCTGAGGAGTGCCCCTCTCCCAAAAACGCCTTCACAAGAATGTTGAGATTAAGATCAGAGGAAGATAAACAACTCAGCAAGGATCCAGGCTGAGCCCAGTTTGGTGCTGGCATTGATGTCCAAGTCAGACCATGGCTTACCAGACCCATCAAAGCCTTGACTTTTAAAATTATAATGAGGCTTTGTTGTGATTATTTCCAGAGGAAGAGAAAGATGAAGAGAAGCAAAATGCCTTAAAATGTTCTTTCTTCATCCTGGAACACGTCCCCTGATGTTGGAAAGGGACAAAGCTAAATGCAAAATCCTGAACATACACCACCACAGCTGAGAAAGGATGAACATGGAGTGCCTTAATGACAGTTTATGTGCAGAGGATCCAGTAGGAGTATTGAAGCTTCAGAACAGCACTTGCAATCCAGGCCTGGGCTTTTGTTAAAGAACAGAGCCTGGAATATGGAGATGGCTCCTTTGTACCTCTCACCGGTGGGACTGTGTCTAAGGTGCTGGGCTGAGTTTTCACAGGGAAGAGGTCTTCCAACTGACAGACACTCCCAATTCATCACCACTGCCAGCTCTTTTCACTGTCCCTTTTCCAGCCTCGAGTCCCCAGATCCCCAGAGCTAATCTAGAGGGGGGCAGAGTGTTGGACATCTACCATCTGTGCTTCTCCGATCCACCTTCATTTCCTTCTGGGAAATCACCCCTCCACCACTCTCTGCCTCCCATGGTCAGCTGCCCACCTCTGAGCTCCAGAAGTGTGCACATAACCCAATTCTGGGAATTTTTGTTACAATTCTTAGGAAACAAATTCATTTTTAGCTGAATCTGAAACTAGAAGGAAGTGAATGAAAGCTGCTGGAAGCAACCCCTTGGAAACATCTGCTTAAGAGGAACATCAGCTTAGAGCTGAGAGATAGATCCACCTGGCTCCAATAGTTCCTGAAGGAGGAGTTACCCTCAGACCAGTAGCTTGGAGTTATATGAACCAGTAAGTTTCCTTTGTGCTTAAAACAGGATGAGTTGGGTGTCTGCCCTTCTAAGCAAAGGAATCCTGACGATACAGATAAGGTCAATAGCTTTCACCCTAACTTCTGTTGAAGCTTAGAATTAAAAAACAATTCTTAATTCAGACTGTTCCTCCAGCTTCTCCCTGATCTTCCCACATGGCAATCATACCCAGGACCCAGAATCCCCTAGGCTTAAGAACTTGAGTTACTTCCAGTTGTAGGTGACCCCTTCCTCCTTCCACATTATCCCTGTTGGTACCTCTGTGGTTCTTCCTTAATTCTGATTCTGCGGCCCACACTCCCAGATTGCTTTGGATTCTCTGGTCTGGGGCTCTTCCCACCTGTTTGCACCTCCCAGAATTGGTCTTTACCTGGCCGGGTTCTGAACTACTGTGAGCTTTGAGCACTTGCTGGCTACCCCTGAAGTGCACCCCAACAGCCAGGTCTTCCCATCCTGGGAAAAAGGGTCTTGAGCCATGAAGACTGAGATCTACCCCTAAAGATGCTTCTTGACTCTAGTATGATTCAGACACGCACCCAAATGGGAAACCCAAAAGGGACTAACCAGGATGGCAAGGAGTCTAGATGCAATGAGGGTTCGCATTGGGCCTGGAGAAAAGGTTAAAGGAGAACCATGATGTCTTTCTGCAAATATTTATAAGACTATCATTTAGGACTAGAGCCAATGGGTGAATGTCCCAAGGAGATAAATCTAGAGTCAATAGAAGAAATTATTTTGGATTGTTTCTATGCACTTGAGAATTGCCCTTGACTTTAGCAAGAACATCTTTAACATCCTTGTCATCTCTGAAATGCCAATCCCTGTGCAGACCAGCAAACACTTCTGGATGGATTCCTGGCAATGACATCTGGGAGAGCCTGGGGAGGCTGGAGTAAGCTTAGAGTGCACCTTCGTAAAGAATACCCACTTCCCAGAGCTGGAGCAAATTCCTGGACCTCAGAAGCCTGGGAGTAAGAATCACTGTGCATGAGCCGAGCTCAATCCCAGGGAGCTGAAATATTTACTCACCGGAGGACAAAGGGAAGAGCCCCTTGTGCTAAATCAGGAGGTAGCCATCTTCATAAGACTGGTGGAAAATGGGGGCCCAAGTTTAATAATGGTAAATCTATCAAAACCAAACGGACATAGCTCACATCCTGTGGGCAATAAACATCCACAGGTGAAATTTTATGAGGTTTTAAAGGGAACTTTATGAGTTTTGAGGGAGCCTTAGTATAAACTGAAACCAGCTATGGAAAAAACAATATAATGTGAACTGTGGAAAGCAATAGTTGAAAATTCTGTCACTGTTACCAAACCAAAGAAACTGTTCGGGGACTGGAGAAAGATATGCTAGATTTTATGTCTCTCCCATGATTTCTGGTGAGGTTGACTGTCTTACCAGCAATATTTTTAACTCCTACACAGCACCTGGTACAATGTAGGTGCACCTGTGCGCACAAACACACATGAGCTATTTCTGAGATGGGCAATCACGTTTGTGAGTACTTCTACAGGTGTGCACTTTCCTGCTGCTCTGGGGACTTTTTGTATTGTAGGCAGAAAACTTAAACTCATTAAGAAACTTTCCCAAGGTCACATAGTCAATAAATAGCTGAACCCTGATTTGAACCTATGTCTGTCTGTCCCTAGAGCCCATGTCCTTTTAACCACATCGGCATTTGCCAAATTTTTGGATTTCATCAACCAATATTATTTCAAAAATAGGAGAACCCTGATTGGGTGGCCAACATTTTACTGGGAGGATATTGTTAAAAATTGAGAAAGTTAACTTACAGGACACAGTCTCAGAATAAAGCGACTATATTGAGTATTAAAAAAGACTCACTTCTTACCATGAGTGTGTGCACACATTTGTGTGTCATTGACAGGCACCCGGCTGGCTCCTGAGACTGTAACTCTCCGCCACACTTTACTCTCTTCATCCCTTGTAGCACTGAGCATCATGTCCCACACAAAGTAGGTGCTTTAGACTTGCCATTGAATGACTGACATTACTTGCTCTTTGCCGTTTGATCCTCTGAAAAGGCTTCACTGAAACAGGGTCTTGGTGGGATCACAGACCCAGACAACTTGCTTCATCTTGCTTAGCTTTGCCCGTATGGCTTAGGAAAAGCAGGACTTTGCTACCACCGCCTCCTCCCGCCTTGAGAACAGCAAGATTTCTCCTGGCAGACTCTATCAACACAGCTTCGTGTCTTTGCACTAAAGAGATTCCATCACTACCTCTCTGGCCTACACTTTCACCCTCAGATGTAATTTAAGGAATGGGGTCGAGGAGGGCTGCGCGGCCCCCAGAGTTGAGGGGGCACCTTGGCCTGGGGGTTCCGTGGTTCGAGTTCTCTGGTCCCACTTCTTCTACTGAGTGACCTTAGGAAATTCTCTTCTTTGTGTCTCAGTTTTTTTTCATGTACAAAATGGGGGGGTTGGGTGGAGGGGTTTGGGCCAAAACAGCTAAAAGGGTGCTTCCAATCTTGGCAGTCTATACCTCTCTTCCGTGTGGCTGATTGCAGCTCCTTCCACATCACGACTCCTTTTGTTTGGGAAAATCCGGAATTTGGGGATGGAGTCAACAGCAAGTTGGCCCTTGAGGAAGATTCTGTAATACGATCACGCAGCTGGTTAGTGATTCTACATGAGTGCAAGATCACTGGAGGGTGGAATGTCAAAGTTTACCAGACATTATCTTGGACCAATTCTCCTTTTTCCATGAGACCAAATCACTATCCTCAAAAGCATTACTAATGGTGCACATCCACCAGATGCTGGAAGGCCCTAGCTGGGAAGCAGAGGACCCACGCTGGGGGTCATCCACTCCACTCGGGTTTCTCCTTGGCTGGGCTTACACTGGAGCGCCCGGCAAGAAGCCAGGCTGTGCCCTGGAATATACGACTTGTCCAGTCACCAGCCACAGCCCCAGGAGGTGCTCTCATACCTACTCGGCCTCTCATTTATCTTTACAGCATGAAACCAGCTATTCTAGAAGCCTGCCTCACTGAGGGAAAGGTTAAGTTACAGGGCCCAGCTTTAAAAAAAAATTTTTTTTAAAGACTTCCTTCCGTTTTAATTTGAGAATAGTTACTTCCCTGGCACCTGCCAGAACAGGGCTATTTGGATGTCATCTACAAGCAGAGAAGAAGGAGAGAGCTAGCCGACTGGCCTGCCTGCTGGATCAACTTTGGTTTCTTTTTCACATACAGATCAAAAGCCTCCTGAGCTGTTAACCCTCAGCAAGGAAGTGACATCTACAAATAGAGAGGATTTAGCAAAAGTGAACACGCACTATGTGAAAAGGCATTACATTGTTCAGTGCTGGAGATTTCTGGTCACCTCTGTAAATATCCTGAAGATGAGCTTTGGCTCCACTCTGGAAAATCCCTGGGATCTATTAGCCATCTTAACCTACAAGAAGGAAGGTTCCCCAGACTCTTGGAGATTGCATGGTAACTCTATCTCCAAAGAGACAAGTGGGTGGGAGGGGGGGGGTGTCAGGGGAGTCAGGTCTGTATGATCTTTTTCCTCTTGGTGATGCCTTTTACATAATCTCTGGTGATCAGCATAAGAGCTAAAGAATAGAAAATCAAAGTCTTGGGAAAAGCCCAAGAACAAAAAGAGAGGCAAAGAGTTACATGTCCAAACAAAAGAAATAATGAGGACAGCGTGAGAATGAGTTGATTCAGGAAAGGTCTTCAAGAAGTTTGGAGAGCAAGCAAGAGCACAGAGACCCTCAGAGAAAGTCGGCATAGGGAGGGATGCCCCAAACTAGGAACATGCCTCTGAAGAAATGCCTGTGAGTGGGAGACCAGGGAAGAACACTGCTCAGGTGTCAGGGTACCGGGTCTAACCTGACCTCTAGTGAAGGCCCAGAGAACCCAGAAAGAAGGCTCTCCATGTGCTCGGCAGCCATGGAAGTCTAAGGGCAGCTGACAGAGAAGGAGAGGGAGGGAAGGAGGGGGACCTGACAAGGAGATGTTGGGTGGAATTTAATGGGGCTCTAACTACCCAAATGGTGTTCAGGCCCCCTAAGAAAGAGCAAAGGGTTATGGAGAAAGAGTCAAGAAATTGAAGAGGCAAAGGGAAGCCTTCTATTTAGGAACCACCTGGAACATCCCGCCACCAACTCGGTGAGCCAGAGAGGTTGTTCTCTTCCTTCTGTTGATGGATTCCTCCCACACCTGTGAATACAAGGGTGTGTCAGCATCACAGAATTAGAGATCAATCCTGTCTCGTTTTACCGATAAAGATCCTAAGGTCACCCTGAGAGCTGGTGGTAGAGTCCCGGCTGGAGCCCCTCCTTCCCAAGCCCACATTCTCTCCACTCTTCCCTCAATCTCTGGCACTCAGAAAGGGTGCATCTCTGTGCCCCCATTTTGGAATCTGAGAGTCTCTCGGGTCTGCCCATCTCTCTGCTCTAGAGATCTTCTCATCTTAGGCTCTTGCTTACATGAACCTCAGGCCGCAGGTAGCAAATCTGCGTCCCCTGAGGTTGCGAGTCTGCATCAAGCCTCTGCTAGGCGCCTTGGGCCTGCTTGCGGCTCTCTTTAACTGCTGGCCCTGGAGCCTCTCCTGGCCTCGGCTCTGGGTGCACAAGTTGCCCGTCTCCACTCAGGCCAGGCATGTGTGTGATTTGGAGGCAGGGGTGGGGTGTGGAAGCACAGGGAGCAGGGAAGACCAGGGAAGGATGTGAGCAGCCACTAAGACCAGTGTCCCTGCACATTTCCAAACACAGCTGGGAGAGATGATCACATGTGGGCCTCCGGGTTACACATGTCTGAATGCTGGTGACATTCTGCCCTAGTCTAAACAATGAACAATGAAACTCTCAGAACTGGGAAATGTGAATTTCCGAGGCTTCTGATTATAGCTTTACTGCTTAAGCCCAAAGCTTCTGTCACTTTGCTTGAGAACCAGTTAAAAGGTTAAGAGGATGTTCAAAAAAGTCCTCTAAAGCAGGTTCCATTAGCCCCAGACCCTGTATACATCCAAGCAGAAAAATAGAAACAAGATGTAGGGACAAGAAGAGAGGCTTTGCAGGAGGAACTGGTTTCTGTCTGAGCGGGATGAGCTGTCAAATCCTTCACTTAGGAGAGCCACAGGCTCCCGAGTAGCCCCGAGCTGGGATGGAATCGAGGCTGGAGAACAGGCCGTGCGAAATTATCTTTCTCAAGGTCTAGTGTGTGGGCTTTGCCAGAATTTCCGGATATTAGAGGCCCCACCTTTTACTCTTTAAAAGGTCTATGACTCTAGTTCTCCCACTCTAGAACCCTGCTAGGTGCTATTTAGTTCTTTCCAAACCAAAGAAAGAACTTATCAACTAACTGTTCTGAGCCAAACACCCTGGCTGGGGCTTATGGGGAAGCAAAAATCAGCTGAGCAGGACCCTTGGCCTCACAGAACTTAGAACAAGGGTCATGAAAAGTCGAACTACAGAAATTTGGAAGTTTTAAAAAAAGTTTCCCCAAATTCTTCCCCTGCACTGCTGAGAAGTTGGCTCCCCAGCAGTTCTGATCGCAGGTGGTACCAGAGCCCCTCTCGTGGAAGCAGGTAGCTGCAAAGCCATCCGTCTGGGTCCCGTCCACTTGACTCTCACTGAATGGTCCCCAGAGCTAGGTGCGGAGTGAGCCCCAGCTGCTCCCAAACCCCCGGCCCCAGAGGCCTTGCTGGTCTGGGTGTTTGGGGCTCGAAGCGCTCTTGGTGAGTTGGGGTAGCAACGTATCAGTGCCCTGGCACGTCTTTCCCCTGGCCCAGGATACTTCTCTCCGTTTGTGCCTACGGCTTTCCTTAATGTCAGTGTTTGGGGGTGTTGATGGCCCCCCGGGGAGGATTTCAACATTGAAACCCAGTCCTGGCCAGGGCCCCACCGGATGATGAGAGAGCACGGGAGGAAACAAAAGTGCTTGTGTTAACAGAATGTCATTTCCCAACATGATTCAGGCCCCAAAGCTGAGGCAGGAAAAGGAGAGCAAATGCCTTCCCATTCATCATGACGGACACAGCTATTTTTAGAGCGCTCGCCAGCTCAGCGCAGGGCTCTGGGCTCCGAGGGCCCCCGCGGTGGAAGGCGCTGAGGGCGGGTGATTGAGCCAGTCGGGCGTGGGGATAGTGCAGGTGTGTGTGTGCGCAGTGTGCGTACGTGTGTGTGATGTACGTGTGCGTGGGTGATGTGAGTGTGTGCATGCTTGTGCGTGGTGTACGTGGTGTGTGCACTCGGTAGGTGTGTGTGTACGTGGTGTGCATGTGCATGGGTGTGCGTGTGCTCGGTGTACATGGTATACGTGGCATGCGGTGCGTCGTGCGTTCATGTGTGCGGTGTGAGTGTGTGTGGAGTGCGTCTGTGCGTGTGCGCGTAGGGAAAGGAGCGGTGGGCTGGCCCTGTTCCGGACGCCCTGTGTGCACAGGAAGGAAGCAGCTTGGAGGCAGTCCTGGGGGGATGGGTGAGGGAGAGGAAAGGGCCTGGGACTCAAGTGGGGCCTGGGCTCATGAAGCATCCCCCCTCCCATCCCCGCGGTGGCCTGACCTGCCCCCGCATGTGCACAGACACTCCTCCTGGGTTGAGGGCAAAGCCGCCTATGTCCTAGAGCCTGCGGGATGTTGGCAGGCTGCAGGTGCCCTTGGCTTTGCTATCACAGCCTTGCAAACATCTGGCCGCATGAAGGCCTCCGTGCCCAGGTGTGCTGGCCTATGGGAAATAGATTCTGCTCCAGTCATCGCCTAAGCACCCATTTTCCTAAAAGACAAAATCTCACCTGGCCATGGAAAAAGACACCTGCCTAGCCCCCTTTGCACGCGCGCCCTTTTTGCAAGGGACAGAGAAAAGGTTTCCCCTCGTTTTCACCCATCTCTGGCTCTCTTTCTCCTACGGAAGGGAAAGAGAGGGAGGGCTGCACTGAACTCAGCCCTGAGGCAAGACTGGACCAGGGTGTGACTCCAGGCAGCCTTCCTTCTCAGTCTCAAGTCTTCTTCTATCCTTCCATCTTAGATACCCTACCTTCCCAACTTCCACCTCTGCAGATGTCTCAGCCCTGAAAAAGATGCATAAACTACCCATCATGATGAGAACTAACATCAACAGCCGAGGATGAGGCTACCTCTCCCTTCTTTCCCCAGAGCTCTCTAGTTGGGCTGCAGGGTCTATGGAAATGTAGTTTATACTATGTGGGCTTAAGAGTTGATTCACTTGCCATTAATAGTTCAGCTGTCACTGAGCTTCTGGGCAGTTTTGAATCTTCTTACTGGCAGAGAGGGTTTAGATGATTTCCTGCACAGCCATGGGATGGCTTCCCACAATCCAAGGCTATCAGACAAAGCATCCCACGGTGGTAAATGCCTACTGCTACTCCTCCCAGGAAAGCAGGAGAAGCTCATACGAAGTCTTGAAGGAGCCGCCAGCACATTGTAAGCAGGAGCCTCTCTACTGCTCCTTGGTAGCACCCAAGAGATGGAGGGTTTATCTGCTTTGCACCATGGCCTGGATGGTAAAGGGATGGGGGGAAATTGGTACTTGGAGGAGTCAGCAGGTTCATTTCTTTTTACCTGTGTCTTCTCCTCTGAAGAGTTATCACAAAGAAGTACCATCCAGTCAGTAACTTAGCAGGAAAAAAATGCACTTGGCTGCGTTCAAGGACTATCAGGATCACCTGTATATGTAGCCCAGCAGGTGAGGAAGAAGTACCGCCTGGGAAGCCAGGAGCCCAAGTCCCAGCTCTGCCGCTAATTTGCATCCACTGTGATCTTGAATCAACCAGTCACCTCTCTGCACAAAGAAAGGAATGGCTTGGACCAAATGATCATGGTTCCTTTCCAAAGTAGCACAAAAATATATGTATAACTGGGGAGGTTGGGCTTCTAGAAAAATGCTCCTTGGTAGAGCCAGTGGTAGAAGCTAACAGAGAGTAGAATAACAATGGCTAACGGTTATTGATCTACCGAACACCAGGCGCTGTGCGCATCTTACCACCAAACCTTACAAGAACCCTGCAAAATACATGTTATTCTCTCAGTGTGTAGATGATGAAACCAAAGATCAATTCCCCAAGATCACAAACTGGCAAAGGCAGGATCCCAGCCTCCATCCTTCTGATGCCAAAGCCCATGTGTTTCATCACTCCATACACATGCCTCTCAGTGGATCAAGGAGAATAATTCCTGTTTGTTCCTTTTTCCACTTTGAGCATCTTTTTAAAAAAGTCTGTCCCTTCCCTGTGCTCCACAAAATTCTTATAAAACCACTGCAGTGCTGCCTACAGCTTCCCCAGGAGCTCTGCTGGGGAAAGTCAGGAATAATGTTGATAAAGCACCAGGCCCCATATGCCACTAAATCAGAGTAATTTACAAGTGGTGGTCAAATGACGGCATTGGAAAGCTTGTGTGTGTGCTGGGTGCTCGGAGCACAGGAGGATGAGTCAACCGCTAGCCCACTTCTTTTCCAAGGACCTGAAACCATCCAAATTCCTGCTTTTCTTTCTTTTGAAGCCCAGTGGGTGGTGGTGCTTCAAAGTCTGAGAGGGTTGGGCTGTTTGCCTGGGCCCGTCTCGAGCTCTGTGGTGCCGGCTGGCAGAGGCATGGGTGTACGTCCGTTCTCTCTGCTGCCCCTTTCCCCTTTTACCTTTGGCATCTCCTGTGACTTTCAAAGCCTCTTAGCTACCCCCCCCCCAACGATGTTCTTCTCTGCCTTTCTGTTTTCCAGTCACTCTCCCACATCTCTTTGACCTTCTCCCTCTTCTTCCTCCCGTTCTTTGTTTTCCTTGATAACAAGGAACTAACCATTGGGGAGACACACAGCCTTGTCCCCAATTGCAGTTGCCTTCCCATGACTACAGCAATCTTCGTGACACTGCACTACCACATGTGAGGTTCCTGAGAGCTGGCAAAGGGGACGCTCCACTGGACGCTCAGCGTGGTGTGTCGCTGAGAGAACTGCTTCATTAAGAACTTGATTCACGAACTGCAGTTCCCAGGCACGGCCTTCAGCAGGAGAGGGGTCCAAGAGGGAACCTCAGCCTGCGGGAGGTGACAGGGGGATTCACGTTTCTCTTCTTTCTCTTTCTTCCTCACTGGGAACATGAGCTAACCATGGGGTGCTTTGGTCATGAGGACAACAGAGGAGTCCCAGAGACACAAGACATTGGCAGCATTCCAAAACCAACTGGCATTCTTCTCTTGCTTCCATTCACAATAAGATTTACTTTAGAGGAACCTTGCAAAGAAGCTCCCCAAAACCTTACCGGCCTCAAAGTCGTCCCAGTTACCTCTGGCCCCAAGAAACTCTCCAGGTTGAAAAACCAGTAAAATTGGCATGCTTTCCTGCATGCTTAACACAAATAACTTTTTGTGCTTGGTAGGTGGGGGGATGGTGATGATAAAGGATGGTTGAAATAAGCGGAAGTGGTATCTAGATACACTGATTTGAAGTTAAAAGGCTCTCGTCTTCTCTCCAGTTCCACCTCTGACTCTCTGTATGACCCTAAACATTGTTTTCTTTTTCTGTGTCTTGGTTTCCATATTTATAAGATAGGCTTGTACCAAGAAGAAACCAATACATAATTGGAAAATAGAAAATGTTATGTAAATAATATTAGAGATTCCCCTGCTGTTTGCTTGACAGCAGTTCACTTAGAAGGTTCAAGATCCTTTTGATCTGAGATGAGAGGGACCAGCTGCTGAGAGATAGAGTCTGATTTAATCCAGAGTTAACCTTGCAGAAGTTCTTTGTAGATAATTTGTGGTGCTTCTTTGTAGTCTAAATCCAGGACAAAGGTGGAGAATATGATTTGCGGAATGCGTAACAACCATCAACTATAATTTCTGATCAAACTATTTTCTTCTTTCTGTCCTGTTTACATTTCCCACGTATGTCATCCTGGACAGACTCAATGAACCATTCCCTCTGGTTAGGTACTTATGACCTCACAGAGGCCTTTTATATTAACCATGGGGCTCTTTGGTCATGTATGTTTAAGTAGGAACGGAGAGCTCAGTAGAGCAGAAGCTATACAAAATTCAGGATGGAAATTATTTCCAGCATCTTTGACTCCCCACTTCAAGGGGCTTTAAGACAACGTGGCTCCACAGAACCAATACGGAGAAGGGCTAGCTGCAGGTCAGGGGGGGTCACAAAACGTACTTACTGGACTACATACAACTGTCTCCCCATGATCCTCCCTCACGTCTCCATGGCCAGATTGGAGCAGCCTGTGGAAAAAATTCCTGTCTATTTTCAGAAACAGATAAAAGCATTCAGATTATGCAGTGCAAATCTCAGCCTGAAAGCGGCTGGAAAAATCTGTTCCTTGCTCCTGTCACTGACCCCCCGACCCCTCCAAGTGAGGACATTCAGGCCTGCTTCCCCTCTTCTCTCCTCATCTCCCCCTCCACCCACCCCACCCCACCCCTCCCCACCCCACCCCACCCCACCCCACCCCACCCCAGTGCGGGCTGACCCTCCCACCACACAGCTGGTCCTTGTCTGCCCTGTCAGAGCTCTCCTCCCTTGGAAGACTGGAGACAATGGAATACAAGTTGGTTAAAAAAAAAAAAAAAGAGAGAAAGAAAGAAAGAAAAGCAAGTGGTTCAAGGAGAAATCCGTGTTAAATCCATGTTTCTTTTTATGTGGAGTTTTGGGGAGCATATTTACAACGCCGTCTGGTCCTCCGCCCTAGCTGGGGGTCCCAGGGCAGGAGGCCCGGTCTCAGGCAGCCCCACGGGCCTCATGTGCTAAACACAATCCGTTCCTGGGAAGGACAATGTTCCTGAGCCAAGCTGCCTGAGACCAGATGGCTCCCTGCCCTGACGTCCCCCAAGCATAGAGGTTTGGGAACACTGACTAGTTCATCAAACTGGATCTCTTGCACAGGGGATTATTCCTGGCTTTAGGGAAAAGCCTGTTCAGCGACGCCTCCCCTGTCCAGTGCGCTCGTGTTTGCCACGAATCAGTTATGCTCTGAAGATGCGAAATTGTCAACACAATAAGCCAGGCTCATGCTTAGTGCATCGGGGAGCCAACAGTCACACTCGAGAGCACAGCTCTGTTAGCTTTTCATCTGGGAGGCACCGGGGGTCTTGGGGCTTCCTATTGAAAACATGTTTTTCTTCCAGAATGCTCTTTGCTTGCACCCCTCACCGAATAATTCATTAAGCACCAAACTCCTCCTACGGGCCACTTGTTTTGAGCACAGATCTGTCCACCTCCCCTCCAGGCAATGGGTTCACAACCCAAATAGAAGCCAAGTGGTGACAGCTACCAAAGGAGCCAGACAGGATGAATCTTCCCAGGGGAATGGGATGGGCCTCTCATTTCCTCCTCCCTGGCTTCCTCCTCTAGATGCACCAGAGGGAGAGCAGTGCTGGAGTGAAGAAGCCACCATTAAGCAAGAACTTTTTGACGAGGGAATGAGGGCTTGTCCATCTGGCAGGTGGACGGAGCTAGCTGTTGCTGCAGAGAGGGGCTCCCAGATGGGAGAAACAGAGAGCAGGAGCAGAGCCACATGCGGAATGCATTCCAGGTAGGATGTGGACAGAGCAGCAGAACTTAGGGGACACTGACAAACCCCACCAAGGCTTACGAGCCCCATTTCTGTGTCTCTACTTTTAAATTGAAGGCTTATGTTCTATGAGGCAAGAACCAAAGATCAAAGGGGAAATGGTTGTGATATTTAATTTAAAAAGCAGTGGCAGAATACTAGAAGGAGAAACCATAACTCAAATCATACTACCTGGCATGTCGTTGAATGCTTTGTACAACTCCAGGCCTTTGTTCAAGCGGCTCCTCTGCCTGGAAAGAACCACCTACTCCACTTGTTAAACTCCTACTCATCCTTAAAAATCCTGTCCAAATGTTTCCTCTTCTGTAAGGTTTTCCAGGATCCCTTCCGTCCCTCGTACTCCAGCAGAACCATCTCTCTCTCTGTGGTGATGCGTACTATCTGCAGGTTCGTGTTCTAGTGAAGTATGTGTCTGTATCCTCCAACAGAGGGTGAGCACCTCGAGGACAGAGCCCGTGCTCTACTCAGACCGGTGGCCATTCTCTCTACTGACTAATGATGTTGAGCATCTTTTCATGTGCTTATTGGCCATGATCATGGATCTTCTTTGGCAAAATGTCTATTCAAGTCCTTTGCCCATTTTTAAATTGGGTTGTCTTTTTGTTATTTAATTCTAAGTGTTCTTTATTCTGGACATTAGATTCTTATCAGGTATATGTTTTGCAAATATTCAGTTCATCGTTTGAATCGTTTAAAAGTACAGAGGTCAGTTGTTCACAATGTCGTGTACCATCACCACTAATCGCAAATGCTTTGTCCCTCCATAAAGCAACCCCATACCCACGCAATAGTCATTTCCTATTGTCCCCTTCCTGGACCCTAGAGAACTGCTAGTCTACTTTCTGTCTCTATGGATTTGCGAATTCTGGACATTTCATATAAGTGGGATCATACAATATGTGTCCTCTCGTATCTGGCTTCTTTTACAACATAATGTTTTCAAGGCTCATCCACACTGTGGCGTGTGTTTGCACTGTGTCATTGTACGGATACACTACATTTGGTTTAGCCATTCATCAGTTGAGGGACATTTGAGTTGTTCCACCTTTTAGCTATTCTGAATAAGGCTGCCATGAATATTTGTTTACATGTTTTTATGTGGACTTGTTTTCAATTCTCTAGGGTATGTACATTTACAAGTGGAATTGGTAGGTCATACATATGCTAACCTTATATTTAACATTTTAAGGAACTGCCAAATTTTTCCAAAGGAACTGCATCATTTTGCATTTCCACCAGCAGTATAGGAGGGCTCCAATTTCTTCACATCCTTGCCAATACTTGTTATTTTCATTTGTTGTTGTTTTATTTTTGTTTTTTGTTATGTGCATCCTCATGTGTATGAAGTGGGTATTTCACTGTGACTTTGAATTGCATTTTCTCTACTGACTAATGATGTTGAGCATCTTTTCATGTGCTTATTGGCCATTCGTAGATCTTCTTTAGCAAAATGTCTATTCAAGTCCTTTGCCCATTTTTTAATTGGGTTATTAGTCTTTTTGTTATTTAATTCTTTTTTTTAAAAAGGTTTTATTTATTTGAGAAAGAGAGAGTGAGAGACAGAGAGCATGAGGGGGAAGAGAGTCAGAGGGAGAAGCAGACTCCCCGCTGAGCCGGGAGCCCGATGTGGGACTTGATCCCAGTACTCCGGGATCATGACCTGAGCCGAAGGCCGTGGCTTAATCAACTGAGCCACCCAGGTGCCCTTGTTATTTAATTCTAAGTGTTCTTTATCCTGGGCATTAGATTCTTATCAGGTATATGTCTTGCAAATATTTTCTCTTATTCTGTGGGTTTTCTTTGCACCTTCTTGATAGTGGCCTTTGATGCGCAAAAGTTTTAATTTTGATGAAGTCCTATTTATTTTTTTCTTTTGTTGCCATATCTAAGAAACCATTGCTTAATCCCAGGTCCTAAAGTTTATACCTATATTTCCTTCTAAGAGTTTATAATTTTAGCTCTTGTATTTAGGTCTTTGATTTACTTTTGTGTATAGTGTAAAGTACGGGTCCAAATTTATTCTGTTGCATGTGGATATCCAGTCCCAGCACCATTTGTTGAAAAGACTGTTCTTTCCCAGTTGAATGGTTTTTACACTCTTGTTGGAATCAATTTTTCATTCATATTTTATACTGTTACTTTCTTAAACTCATCACTTGAAATAAGGTCACTCGTTCAGTCCTAGGATTTGAAAAACTTGATAATGTCAAGATTTTTTTTAAATACAGCAATCACATCGACCTGTCTTCCCCCTACACACTCAGAATCCATTCCAGGAAATGTTAACAACATTCAAGGTTGCACATTTTCACAAGTGGGAATCGCTTTGATTTTTAGACTGAGGGTATAAACCAAAGAGAGTGAGAAGGTACATCTTGAGGTTGGGGGGTGTGCGGGAGCTATAGGGTATGGGGTTAGAGAGGAAGGTGTAGCAAAGGCAAGCAGCCCTTGGGAGAAGAGAGAAGAGCAATGACAGAAGTAATAAGAAGGAAAACAGGAATGAAAAAGCAGACCAAGAACTGAGGGCTTCCCAAGTGAGATGTTTGAAAGAAGGCTTCTCTAGTATATTTGATGACTAAAAGAGGTGGATGTTGGACACTGAAATAACTTGCTTTTTAAAAAGCACCAGGAAGGGGCGCCTGGGTGACTCAGTCTGTTAAGCATCTGCTTTCTGCTCAGGTCATGATCCTGGGGTCCTGGGATCGAGCCCCATGTCAGGCTGCCTCCTCAGAGGGGAGTCTGCTTCTCCCTCTCCCTCTGCCCTTTCCCCTTGCTTGTGATCTCTCTCTCTCTCCTTCTCTCTCTCTCTCTCTTTCAAAGAAATAAATAAAATCTTTAAAAAGCACCAGGAGGCTGAAAGGTAATTCTCCTTCCTCCACCTCTCCTTGTTGTCTTTCAGGCTGGTCTTGGCTAATGCTCTTTCCTCTGTCTCAAGCAAGGGTCCTCCCACCTCACCCCACCGCCTGGGTCCCGCCTCATCCTTCCTTGTCTACCTAACCCATCCATGGCATCTCTGAATTTCCAGATTGGGCTAGCACTCTCTTTATGTTTCCCAGAGTATTCCGCCAGATGTCAGAGTTGGGACTTAGCACATTAATATAGGGAACATTCTTGATTCAATGTGTGTTTTTGCACTGGATAGTAAGCTCCTTGGGACCAGGGGCCATGTCTTACTCATCTTTGTAAGCCATGGACTGAGAGCAGTGTATGACACTCAAAGACTGCCAAAGGGAATTGCAAATGAATGTAGAGTCAGCCTACAGAAAAGAACAGTGACTGAGGGGTCGGCCCTAAGAAGGGATCTAGACACTAGAAAGGGAGAGGAATGAAGGGAAGCACTTAATTTGCTCTGGTATTCTCTTTCAACCTGTTCCAAGCTAACTGTATATGCTAGACCGGACTTGTAATCAGCTAGCCTGAGCTTTACTCTCACTATAGCGAGACAGTAGAGCGCATTACAAGGAGTAGATGCATGTGCGTCAGCGGCGAGGTCGGGCCAAGGGGGATGCTGCTCTAGAATAGAAATGGGCAGTCTGGGCTGGGATTGAAAGAAAACATTTCCTTCCTTGTTTCCTGCCAGAGAAGGGGCAACACAAAAAAAACCACAAAAAAAGCAACATCAGAAAGCCGATAGGCAGCCAGGTATTTGGAGTTTGCCCTGTAGTAGAGTTAGGCATGGGCGGTGGGGGATCTGACTACAAGCAGCAGGTCAAAGAAGAAGGAGAAAGCGCTATAATCGGAATCTACCCAAAGTTCAAATCAACACGGGGAGGGCTTTTCCCTTCTTTTTAACCTGTTTTTCCAAATCAAAAATCAATATAGCAAAGCCTAAAACACTTTTTTAATTAAAAAAACAGTCATAATCTTAATACCCCAAAACAAATATTTTCAAACTTCTGCGTATTTTCTTCTCGTTTTGTTAAAATGTATAATTGACTATATGAATTCAATCATTTTGTTGATATGATGTTAAATTTCATATTCTCATTTTTGTCATTTTATCACAAACATTTCTATACATCAATCTTTTATTTTCATTATTTTAATACCTGTGTAGTATCATTGAGGTTTCATGATCATCATATTTATTATCAATTTTGATTATTGCACAAAACTGAAATAACATCAATCATATAGCTTCTTTGTTACTGATTTCTTTCTTCAGGATAAACTGCTAGGAGAGCAATATCTAGCTTACGGGGTATGAATATTTTTATAGGTTTTGATATGCGTTGTCATATTATTTTCCAAATGGGTTGTAACCGTTTACACTGCCACCAATAATGTACGAATTGCCAATGTCACTCACAGCCTGACCAGCATGGGATGTCACGTTTTAACTTCTCCCAATTTAACAATGTGAACCGCTGAGTCAATGTTGCTTTGATCTACGCTTACTTAATTATAAAGAGAAACCTTTTTCCTTCAGTTTATAGGCAATCTATAGTTTCTCTTTTGTAAATTAATTGTTCATCTTGTTCTCCCCTTAGTGAAATCTTAATGTTTAGTTTTAGATTTTTAATGAGTTACTCATAAAGTGTCACATACTTATAAAGTATATACTCTTTGCCATGATTGCTAAAAATATTTCTCCAGCCTTCTCATGGCATTTTATATTACAGTTACCATTTTTCATTATTCTATTTTTTAATTTTTTAATTTTTTCATTATTTTAAAACTTGTAAAATAATTATTTGTGTCTTAATGATTTCCTTTATTGCTTCCAAATTGAGAAAGCTATTTCTCCATTGGTTCAGCAAAGCATCTATGCTGATTTTTTTTGTGTAGTTTTGCCCTATAAATTGTCTATTTATATATAATTCTTAGCCCAACTGGAGTTTCCTTTATGATGCAATATGATATAAAGTACTGATCTAAATACAGCATTTTCCAAACTTATGATCAGTGATACCCACAGTAGTTACTGGGTTGCTCTTTCTACTCTCTTATTTAGCACATATCACATTTATATAGTGAGATTGAGTGCTGATTTCTCTTTTCTCCCGTATTATCTCTTTTCCCTATTTAACAATAAAAATCCCTGTTGTAATTATTTGTATTTCTTAGTATTGCCAGTGCCAACTATATTGACCGGCATGTAGTGTATGTTCAACTAATATTTATTCATATTAAATTTATACTATATACTAACACCATCCTAAATTTCAATCCAGAGTATTTTTTTTAATTAAAGAAAAATCAAGTTTTACCTCTCTTTCCTGGCTGACTTGAGTGACACCGCAGAGTCTTTTTCTCTAGTATCTCCCGAGCATCTTGATTCCTTCCCACCTTCATTTCTTGCCACATTCTTTTGAGAAGTGTGAGAAGTTGAAATAATAGAATATGAGAGCGGGCACGTTTCCAGATTGGCTTCACATGCAGGATCACATTTTGGTTCTCACAACAAACACAAGAGGCAGGCATTCTCTTTCCGTGGAGGAAGGGGAAGCTCAGAGAGTTTCGCCCACTTGCCCAGAGTCACACAGCTTGGAATTGTGACTCAAATCTGAATCATCCTGTTCTAAGTCCAATATTCTTACGACTTCCTGATTTTATAGATCCTAGGGTTTTGTGCCTTAGTTACCTAGGCAGTACAGCCTGTGAGCCAGTCGGTATTTTCTGGCCAAAGGCTGACAATGATGAGATGCTTAGAAAGAACATTCTGGCAGATCACCCCCACTAAGATCTGAGAGAGCACCATTCCCCACCCAGAACTAGTTCTGACCACAGCACAAGCTGTGGATATAGGTACGTGGCAGGGTTGAAGGAAGCCAGACACCCAGTCTGATAGGCGACATACCAGGGCTTGGGGAGGGCACCTGAGTAGCCCTCATCGTTGAGTTTCAGATGGCAGACTGCTAAAGGAAAGTCAGAATGGTGGACTTGAACTTGAGCATAGAGCAGCTCTGTTTAAATACAGGCCTTGAGCTGACCACAGGTCACAGGCAGAATGGCAAACAGGGAGGGGACTAAAAATAGCAGCTGCAGCTGGAAAGCAAAAGACAGGCCTGACCTGTGAGTAGTCTAGAAAGGACCTCAGGCAGAGCATCAATCCCTCTGTGGCTCCCTCCTGCTGCTGAGTACCCCTCCCCCCCAGGCACCCTCATTCCAGCAGGGGGACTGCAGAGTTTCACTGGAAACATAACGGGCTCAACTCATTTCTCCATTCCAGTGCAAGGAGTTAAAACTTAAAATGGCAAGTCGGCCTGGGGTTCGGGGACAAGACTCCTCTGGGTCCATCCCACAGGGCCATGAACTGATCCTTTATTTATGCTGGGTTGTCTGTCTTTGTTCAGTTCTGTCTGCTTTGCCAGATTGGAAATGGTCTGCTGGAAAAAATTATGGTACTGTCTAACATGATGTAACAAGATGTCATCTTCTGACTCCAACGCATAAAATGGATTTACAGGAAGGAGGAGGGGAAAAAAACAAAGCCCCAGGGAGCACTTGACTCAGATAAAAACCACTGGGTTTTGTTTGTGAATGTCAAAAAGCTGCATGTTATTTTACTTAGAAGAACATGAGAACAGACTGGTGTTTCAGGGGAAAGCAGAAGATATGTGCTCTACAGCCCAGAGGAAAAGTTTGCTGAGAACACTTAAACTCACATTCATTTCACATTGCCCACATACACAAACACGCCACAGACCCTACATACAAATCACACACACACACACACACACACACACAAAACATGTGCCACAAAGACCGCACACACATACACACATATTGACCACCCCCTCTAAACCTTACAGACACACCACACGCTCACCACCCACACATCACCACATATCCTCCAGCATCACCCCAAAGGTGTCACCACAAAGGCAAACATTATTTTATTTTATTTTTTTTTAAAGATTTTATTTATTTATTTGAGAAAGAGAGAATGAGAGACAGAGAGCACGAGAGGGAAGAGGGTCAGAGGGAGAAGCAGACTCCCTGCTGAGCAGGGAACCCGATGTGGGACTCGATCCCGGGACACCAGGATCATGACCTGAGCCGAAGGCAGTCGCTTAACCGACTGAGCCACCCGGGCGCCCAGCAAACATTATTTTAAATCAAGAATTCTGTAGTTCCTGTACCACTGAGCCAGGGGAGTGAGCAAATATATTCTGGGTCTAAGCTTTTCCGATGCACATCTGCAAGTCTGTCATGAGCTTTACAGGGCTCCCTTTTATGAGAAAGCATAATGGAAAAGACAAAGTAGAAAAAAGGTCAAAGGTTTTGTGGTTCTTTTTAAGTATACAACACTTCTAAAAAGGCACATTCCAACCCAATCCTAATATAGTTACTTCCTTAATACAGGGAAGTAACATGAGTAGGAAAGGATATGATAGGGTTATTGGTCTTTTGTGTTTGTTAGGACACCATTGCCTCTTTCTGCATTCAAAGCAAGTTCTGGTGTGGCCTCTGGTGGGCTAGTGCCCCCTCCCCACCCCATAACACACAAGTTGACAAAGAGATACCTAGGGCAACCCATAGTTCTTTCTCCTTAGAGTCCTTCCTTACTCATCAGGAAGCTGAAGGGAGAGCATGTTAGCAAAATGTCATATACCAAGAAACAAAATAAAAACAATTGAATTAGAGTTATGCCACATTTCCCCTGTTCTGGAAGAACTAAGTAGATATGCAAGTGTGAGTATGAAATACACATTATGTGATTTCGTGATTACACACCCGAGTTCAACGCTCTGGGATTACAGTTGGCACTGCACAAGATAAACAGGAATGGTGAAATTCATGCTGATAATTTTTAAGTGATCATTTTTCTTAGAATGATATTAAATGGTAAATTAAAAATGCCATGACAAGTTGAGAGGGAGAATGCAGAAATAAAAGGGAAAAACTTTATATTTGAGCACCTCTAAGGGCACCTTCTTCCTACTGTTTGGAGGAGAGATCCCACATTTACACTGGCCTCACAGATGATGTTGCCAGACCCAGTTGTCTGTCTCCCACACTAGAAGGTAAGCTGTGCCTGGGCTGGATTTTGTCTGTGTTGATCATTGTTGTATCCAAGCTTCTATATGGTGCCTGGAACATTGAAAACTTTCAATAAATATTTGCTGAATAAATAAATGAGTGAAAAAATTAATGTAAGCCCACCTCGCCACACCTAGTCCTTTGAAGGCAGAATCAGTTAGAATGTGGGGCACCTAGAGCCCATTTCATTCTAGAACCAGCCCACTTATTCAAGCTCACCTCCAATGATGTCTTCATTCATTCTTTTATTCAACACAAATTTACTGAGCATGTTTTAGGTGCCACACAAAGACAGAGAAGCCTAGTCTTCAGCTTTGAAGAGATTGCTGTCTAGAAATGGGGAACACAGGTATAAAGAGATAAAAACGAGGTGTCAGAAGTAGTTCGAGAGAGCTATGTGCAGGGCACATGGGTGTGCTGCTCAGTAATATCTCAGGGGCTCTGGAAAGATGCCGGGAGGAAGGAAACCAGATTCCCTGATACGAACCACACGCTCAGTTGCAGCTGGTCTTCTAACTGCCTGGACTATACCATAGAGTTGAACCTTCCTTGCACTCATGATTCTCACCACTACCTCCATCCCTTTGTACACATTGTCCCTCCAGAAAGGTCCTCTTGGCTTCTCTGAATTTCCTTCATCTTTCAAGGACTTGTCAATCCAAACTGAATTCTCCTATTTCTGAACAAGAGTAGAGCAATTTAGCCCTTGATCATACATTGTTTCATGTATATGAATCTATCCACCATGCCCCACCTCCAACCATACATACACACACACACACCAACCTGGGTTGTAAGCCCTTGAAGAGCAGTGAGCACCTCCATTGTATCTGTATATTGTGTGATGTGTGCCTGGTACATCATGAGTGAAATCATCTCATGTGGGCCTCACTCCCCAAAACTCTAGGCTTCTTAGAAAGGCCTCCAGGTCTGATGCCCGCGCCTTTAGGGAAGAGTAAGTCAGCCCTGGAGTCAGCCCAGACCAATGCAAAGTCCTCCTCTAAAGGCCCCAGCCAGACAGGAGGAGACGTGGGCTGGGAAGCACAATGACCTACTAGCACTACCTAGGAAATGTAAAAAGAATGAGTCCAGACTCCCAGGCCCTTGTGTTCAAGCCACAGTGCTAAAATGGAATCATCTGATGTAGATGAAAAGCTAATTAGCTAACCAAAAGCTGTTTCCTTTCTGACTAGCCTGGGCAGATGTTCATTCCGGATTCAGCTTTTCCACGACCATCACTGAGGATGCCAAGACACCGAGTCAATCTGGCCACCTCCCAGCATCTGGGCCTTAGCATTCCCCTCCCACTTTGGATAAAATACTGAACTGCCAGTAATGAGAATTTACCCTATCCTTCTCCCCTCACTGGGTCACAGTGGGCCAGGGCTTGAAGCTTGAAAAGTGTGACTTCACAAAACACAAAGTTGGCTGGCCGACTGAAAAGCATGAGCTAATGGGTGAAGTAATCAAGATAAAATCCTCCAAAGCAAGGTCTGTGGGGCCAGTGGGTTCATAATGCAACCATGAGTACCATGAGCTCAGGGCTCACTGGTTTCAATTAAATTGAACATTTATTGAGCACCTACTATATACCTAGCCCAAACCTATAGGGGAATTCGTGACATTTTTTCACTAGGAAAAAGAAGATGATACAGAGAAGAAGGAGATTATGAGCAGGAGTGTTAGCTAATGGATACAGTGCAAGTTCTTGATATAGCCAGAACTGCCAGCCCCCAGATGCTGAGTTGGGCAAACTAAACCTCACTTTCCTCATCTGAACAATGGGATTGATAACAGTGCTTTCTTTGTAGAGGTGAGATAAAGATCACATAATACATTAAATATAAAGCTCTTGGCCCAGTTGAGCCACAAGTGCTCAATATCTGGATGCTGATGATGACGATGATGATAATGATAATGGTTTAGAGGGGGGAAGTCCTTGATTTTCTGTAGAACATGGGGAAAAGTATCTGTTTGCAAATATATCCTTTTCCTAACCTTAAGTCATTTGCCATCTAGCTCAGAGTGTAAACAGTAAGGTCTTGTACCTTGTGGTTGCCCAGTAAGTACTCATTGGTGATGGAGATGCTGAAGTGAGTACTCTAGGATGGATCACCAGTGGGTCCAGGGAGAGTGGAGTCTGAAGGCAGGATTAGAATTATGGGGTCCAGGGCCTGTGTGGGGAGGCCATATACAGTGTCTAGCCAGGGGCCTAACAATGACCTAGATGAAGAGGAGGAGGGGGCAGAATCTAAAAAACACCAAGTCAGATATATTGAGAGTTCAAGTCCATGTGAAGTCTCATATGTTCAATTTCCGGGGATTAAAAAAGCCCAACTTCAATTCCACCCTGTTGAGGTTGCTCCAGCAGTTCCTCCGTGTCCTTGCACAGGAACTATAAAGGTTTGGGACCTCAGAAGCTGAGGTGCTCTGTGGGCATTTGGCACGGCTGTGATTGGATCCTGTGGGCCATCATCCCTGGCTTTGGGAGCCCCACCTGTGTTCACAGACAGAGCAATAAAGAACAATAGGGTTCTTTCCTGGAAAAGGACCAAGACCCCTGAATGCTTCCAATTCTCCAATGTCTCAAAAATGTTCTTGTTCTTTTCCCAAATTGCCCATTCTAACCTCTTGTCTTTTGTCCTTCTGCTTCAAGTAACTGGATTTCCAACCGGGCTCACGCACTTTCCCCTTGCCTCCAGTGGCATTGGTCTCTACCCTTTATGTGCATTGCACTACATCTGTGTTTGCCAACCCTAGTGACTGTGCAAAAGAAATCTTTTTTTTTTTTTTTTTTGATTGCCTTGTCCTTTATTATTGCTTTGCCTTTGTTGTTACTCTACCATCAGGGAACTTGAATATGATACATTGGCTGTCAGCCTCCAAAAGTAATAAAATGCTCTTACAAATCTCTTCCCGTCATTCATCACCAGTGATCTCTTCCTACCTTGAAACCTTTGGTTTTATTGCTCCCCTTTGTTTCCTGCCATTGGGCCAATCCCTGCTCTGCTGGTGCCAGTTTTTCTCTTGCTCCTCAGACTCAACCTCAGAGGCCATTGTCATCTCGGGCCCTGATATGTGAGTCACAAGGTTATTACTTTACTCAGCTCCTGCCTGCTTTCCAGCAGAGACCCTCACTGAGGTGCAATATCTTGCTTGCAATTTCCTCGTGTCCCCACCAGTCTTTATCTTGATGGCCAAGTCCAGGCAATAACTACCCTGTCTCCTTTATCTCGATCCAGAGCTGTCTGCCTGATGAGCTGAGCTCTCATGCACATGCTATCTGAGTCCTCCATCTTCATCCCTTGTAGAATTGCTTTGCTTTCTGCTCAGTGCCCTGTTCATGTTCAGATTCTCTCTGATAGGATTTTTGGAATTTTGTTTTTGTACACTTCAAAGTCTGATGAACCAGAACAGAACTGTTTGGCTATTTACCTATCAATGGGGATGATGAGAAATGATGGAGAAATTCCATTGCTTGCTTTCACACAGCCTCCTCTCTGATTTGATTGTCAGAAGTTATGCTTGATGCTTTTGTTTTTGTACACCTGAAATCTCCAAGGGGTCCCAACCTGCCTTTTTCTATGTACTCCTTTCAATCTGAAGCCAGCTCTAGGGTCTCAAGAGCTGAGTACCAGACAATATCTGTGAAGTAATTGTATCATGTCAGAACGCAAAATTCCAGTTCTATCTTCCTGTCCCCATGAGGGTGTTCTGACACAGACTGGAACTTTCCATTTGTCTAAATCAAATTGAAGTCATGGTAAATTTCAGCAGCCCCCAAATGCTCTCTCTCCTTCCTGAATCTTGGTGTGCTGGGGCGCAGGGTGCACTTCTGTGTACCAGTAACTCTCAGGAGCAGGATTGTGCTTGCATGTTCAAACTGACTCTGTAAAGAACACACTCTCCATACAAGGAGTTTCTGTTTCCAGGACTCCCTGGAGGTCATCTTACTCTGTTTCAGTCTCCTTGGCTTGATTGCAGGAGTGACCCTGGAGTGCAGAGGGGATTCGTGGAATTAAAATGACACCGGGAAGCAATCTCCAGGGTTAGGTGTTCTAAAAACCTCAGAGATAGTAGTAACCTCGCAGCTCCGCATGGCCTTCATCAGCAAGGGAAGAGTTTTGCTCTGCAGCTTCTCTTTTGTTCCCCCAAATCAAAAATAGTCTTATTAATTCTGCTGTCTCCAAAACACTAAATACATACATACATAAAACATAAATACATAAATAAAAAGAGAAAGAAAAAAATTGCCAGAACGAGAGAGAAAAGAAACCACCTTTCCACACTACAGGCCCCAAGGCAAGGGGGTCCCCTCTACAGGCAAAACAGACCTGATCTACAGTGTCTTTTAAAGCTAATCTTGCCTCAGTTTCTTGAATTTTTCTTCCACTGGTTCTCTCATCTAAGGACCGCTGGAGCTACCTGGCAGGATGGGTGCAGTTAGAGAAATTTTGCCCTAATAAAGCTTAACTTGGAGTGATTAGATGTGGAGAACACACACACAGAGTCCAGGCTTAAAATTCTAAAAGCAATATAAAGTGATGCTAGGTCCACCAGATACTAGCTGTGCAATTTGGAGCAAGTCACTCAACCTCTCTGATTCTGTTTCCTTGTCTGTGAAATGGGAATAATAACAGTACCTACTTGGTAAGGTTTTATAAGATTTAAATTAAATGATCCACAGTTCTTGGCTCCTGGGTGGCTCAGTCGGCTAAGTGTCCAACTCTTGATTTCAGCTCCGGTCATGATCTCAGGGTTGTGAAATCCAGCCCAGTGAGCCCCAGTGTTAGGCTCCATGCTCAGCAGGGAGTCTGCTTGGAGATTCTCTCCCTCTACCCCTCCCCCCACTCATGTGCATGAGCTCTCTCTCTGTCTCTAAAATAAATTAAAAAATAAATCTTTAAATAATCCACGGTTCAGGGGCGCCTGGGTGGCTCAGTCGTTAAGCGTCTGCCTTTGGCTCAGGTCATGGTCCTAGGGTCCTGGGATCGAGCCCCGCATCGCGCTCCCTGCTCTGGGGGAAGCCTGCTTCTCCCTCTCCCACTCCCCCTGCTTGTGTTCCCTCTCTCGCTGTGTCTCTCTCTCTGTCAAATAAATAAGTAAAATCTTAAATAAATAAATAAATAATCCACAGTTCAGGATGCCTGGGTAGCTCAGTTCAAGCGTCTGCCTTCAGCTCAGGTCATGATCCTGGGGTCCTGGGATAGAGTCCTGCATTGGGCTCCTTGCTCAGCGGGGAGTCTGCTTCTCCCTTGGCCTGCTGCTCCCCCTGCTTTTATGCCCGCTCTCTCTGGCAAATAAATAAAATCTTTAAAAAAAATATTTAAATAATCCACGGTTCTTGGCACATGGTAAATTAGAAAATGCTGCCTATCGCTATAACTACATTACAAAAATATTAGACAATAAAGAAGAGAAACACAGCTCCAACAGAATGGCCACAATGGGGGCAGGGCGGCAGGGAACTGGTAGGGAGCCGAAGCAAGTGACTAATGTTTTCCACCATGGGCCTTTTGGTTCTCTTGAATTTGTAAACAGTGTGCAAGTATTCCTTGCTTTTCATAAATATTAGGAGAGAGCATGTCATGTACAGCATGGCTAATAATACTGAATTGCATATTTGAAAGGGAATAGAGTAAATCTTTAACGTCCTCATATGAAAATATTTTTGTAACTGAAAAAAGAGAACAGAGACCATTTAAGACACGCAACTGTAGACTTAGACTATGAAAATTACCCTGGGCGGAATGGTGGTGAGCGGGTCGTGTAGGAACAGCATCAGAAAAGAAGGGACCCCGGTTTGGAGTCCTCTGCAATACTCTTGGTGGGAAGGACGGACCTGGAAGCTACAGCATTTTAAGCTCTTCTTGTCTGATGTGTGATGCGAGTTACACCTCCTCACTTCTCTTTCAGTCTGAACCCTAGTGCTCTCCCCGCAACCCCCCTGCCCCCGCCCTCCTGCCAGCCATCCTGCTCTCTCAAACAACGTTTGTGGGAGTCACAAGGGGACCCTGACCTGTAGTCCCCCGAGGGGGAGGAGCTTCCTGGGATGCTGGGACCCAGTTGCACATCTGCCAGAACCTGAAATCCAGCCTAGGTTCATTCTTTGTACAAACGCGTGTTACATGTCTGCCACCTTACCCGCCTCAGGGAGGGCCAGTGCCTATAATCTAATTTCTGGATGCCTATGCTGGAAGCCGGCGCCTTCTGGTCATTTTTGTAGAGTTTTTGCCAGTTACCCGTAGTCGCTCTTAATCAAATTCTTCCCTCCTTTGAATTCCTACATTCCTTTCTTGCCTGTGCTGTTGACATTGGCTGTGGTGATGGAATTTTCCAGTTTCATAGAAACTGTAGCAATTTTAAGGTTATGGCTGCTCAGTAAACTCTTTGTTTCTATTAAAGCCTGAGCCCCGGAGCTCTGGATGAAACAAACATTTTATAGGATGTAAGGTTTCTCTCTGAGTAGACACCGCTGGTCAAAGCAGATTACCACTGGCATCAGTTAGTTAGCTGGAAAAGTCCTCCGTATTGCCAATTGATTTGGGTTGTTCTGACTTAGGTTGCTCATTTTGTAAAAAACCGTAAGCAACTAAGGACAGCAGAAGGAGACCCTCGGGGGTGGGGATAAATAATAGTGCAAGATGACAATTTAAAGCAGTGAGACATTGGTAAGTGAGAGGAGCAGGTTACGAATCACTAAGTAAGTACAGGATGACCCCATTGTTCTAAATATGTATGCATGTGCGCACATGTGTGTGCATGCATACACAACTAGGAACATTTAACAGTGATTCTCTGAGACTGAGAGATTTATGAAAGATTTGTACTTTCTTAATTTTTGCTTGCCTGGTTTTTCCAATTTTTTTTTTCAAACGAACATGTGTTATTTTGTAATAATAAGAAAAACAAGTTATTTAAAAACATAAATAAAAACAGCAAGATCCTGGGCAAACACCATGTGTTTTGTCTGAATTCCAAATACCCCTACATGAAGGGCCAAGGTCTGGCTTGGCTGGTGGGGGGCCCAAAGAGCTGTGGGTGGTAGAGCGGATGCTTCTCCCAGGTGGCAGCAGGGGGATGTTCAAACTGAGGAGCCAACACATTCACACCCCTTTCAAGAAACCAAGTCCACAGCCATCAGATGGGTGGCTAGAGAGCTGACAAAACAAGAGACATAGGCATATGTTAAAGCTGCACTCAGAGGCAGAAATGCAGGCACATTTGTTCGTTCATTTACCCATTGAGCACTCACTTTGGGCCAGTACTGTGCTGGGAATCATGGAGTCGGGAGCAAGGGCAACTAGGGAGGACCCAGACAAGGACCTGCTGTTCAGGGCTTGCTGGCAGGACTGAGATGTGGGTCAGGCAGCATGGCTTCAAGATCCCTAAGAAGAGCTGTCATGCCGGGATCAGACTGGGGGCCAGAGGAACAGCTCTGCTGCAAGACAGAACTCTGGAACAGCAAGATGGAAGAGAAGCAGAGGGCAAGGTGTGTGGGAAGGGACTTAGAGCTTCCATGATCTCAAAATATGCCACGCTGTCCGTATGTCCCTGTGTTCACCAATCTGGAAGCTCTCCAAACCCCATCCTTTTGGGATTTTAGGGAGGTTTCATTACACAGGCATTAATTGATTAAATAATTGGCCAGTGGTGATAGAACTCAATCTCCAGCTCCTCTCTCCTCCCCAGAGGTAGGGCAGGAGGGAAGGCTAGGACCGAAAATTCCAACTCTCTGACACTGTGGTTTGCTGCCCTGGCAGCCAGCCCCTAGCCAAAGGTGACCTAGGAGCTTTCCAAAAATCACCTCACTAACATAACAAAAGATTGCTATCATCGGTTAGGAAATTCCAAGGGTTTTAGGAACTCTGTACCAGGGACAGGGAAGAAGACCAAATATATATTTCTTATTATGAACCACAATATCACAGCAAGGAACATGGTTTTTTGGCCTGTAGTCCAATACTCGTTCCATTATACTATCTCAAACTTGTTTGTTCTTTCACGCATTTATTTGTCCAACAAACACCTACTATGTGGGAGGCACCATGCTAAGTGTTGGGAATTTAGACACAAAGTCATTCACTCTTTCAACCATCCCACTTTGGGCTTATCACTAGCCTATTGTAGACGTATTCAGAAAATCAGGTACTGGCCCCCATAATTACACTCCAGTCTCTGACCTAGATCAATGATTCTCAATCTTGAATCCATTTAGAATTGCCTGGGGAGCTTTTTAAAAATACCAGGGCCCAGACCCCATCCCAAACCAATACAATTATAATCTCTGCTGTTTTAAAAGCTCCCCCGGGGCGGGGCGGGGGATGGGGGAAGGGAGAGGTTCTAATGTGTAGCCAAAGTTGAGAACCGTGCTTCTTGAGAGTGAGGGCAAAGCATGATCATCTCAGCTTCCTTGGGGGGGAAGCAACAGAAGCTGCCAAGCACCAAATTCTAACAGGACTGTTCCGAATGCTAGTCTTCAGCTACCTGAGCTCAGAGCTTCCTCTTCTGTCATCAGACGCTCTCGGAGGGGTGCACATTGAGTTGAGTGTAGAGAGTCATGACTCTACAAGGATGGGCCAGGATAGCCGGGGTTCTGGGCAGCAACCAGAGACCTGGAGCATGGCCTCAGCCTTACACTGCAGAGAACTTGCTCTGAGTAAAGGGCTTTGCTTAGCTCTCTGTCACCATTACTATTTGCAGGGTTTTTATGCTGCAGGCAGAGGTGGATGGGTAGGAGAGGGAACTGAGAAGAACTAGACAGGGCATACGGATTATCTTATTCACGCTCAGGCTTCAACTGGCTAGGAAATTGACTCTGAGAGAGGGGAAATGACTTGAAACAATTAGAGCACAATGCAAAACAGGACATGATTCAGTGCCAAAACATGGCTGCCGGCCAGAACTGCCTACTCTCAGTGCTTTTGAGGAGTAATGGTTCACCGTGGGTCGCAGTGTACTAGCACTTTCTTTCTGGGTTGATTGGCATTCACATTTTTGTCTCCCCAGAGGCATTTAGCTGGAACAAATTCATAAGCTAAATTAGATAAAGGCAGAGAGAAGAAAAAGAAGGGAAGAGAAAGCAACTTCTATCTGCTAAGCATCTCTTTGCAACAGCTCCACAGCCAAAAACTACTTATTACTCTCATGTAACAGATGGGGAAACTGAGGCTCAAAGAAGTTAAACTCATTTGCCTCAAATCGTAGGGTTGACAAGTGGCAGCGGAACTCAGTCACCGTGTCTGGCTCTCTACTGTATTTATCAAGTTGAAACCAGGACTATCTGTATTAAATGCATTGCATGTTAGTAGCTTGCCTGCTGGTCTGTGAACTGGACAGTCCTTCCCCGTGGTAAACTGAGGACTGCAGATCTCCTATTCCCTCCCCTCTTCTCTTTCCCATCACTCTTTTCATTTATTTATTCCTATTTCCCTACATTGATGGATATGACCAACATAAGGTGAATATGATCACCTGACATGCACGGCCTTGGGTGGAAATGGTAGATACAGAGATTAAGGAAATGGATCCAAGGTGAAATCTACAACCTGAATCTGAAGCCCATGACAGGTGCCATCAAGGATGGGGCAGCCTCGGGTATATAGTGTTCCATGAAGAATTCCGGGGGAAAATGGAAACATAGGTCCTTTTTTTCAAAAACGGTTTCATTTATCTAGGAATTGAGGATACTGTGTCCTAAACACATAAATACATAACTGATGGAAAGTTGGATACATTTTCTTCTTTTGAGGAAACCTTGGAAACAGGTTTGGGTATCTTGACTGTGGTGTTTCATCCCCATGGACCAAGCATAGAGGACTTTTTGATCTTGGCACAGCAAGCATTATTCATGCCATTGTTTGTTTATAACACAGGCACCTTCTACATGCTTGCTGCCTCTTATTTGTTCATGGGAATTCTCTCTCATTACCAGGCAACAAAAAGAACCAGGCTACATTTCTGAGAGACTCAAATAACACACTACATCTGGATCCTGGGCATTGGTTTGCATGTTAGAGTCTGGGGCATTTGTGGCTGAGAGTCCCTGAAGATAAGGCCTATTTACCATCCTGTTGGCTCCATTTGACTTTTTTTTCTCAGATGCCTTTCTCTCTCTCATAAAGAAAACGTCAACTTTCAGGTTCTTTGACATAGAACATGGCCCAGGATACTTAGAAACTCTGACCAGTCAGTAAGCCTAAACGGAGAAAGGGAAGGAAGTGACCATTTATCGAGCAAGTACCATGTACTCATAGCCCTAAAGGGCAAACATTATCGTACCAAACATACAGAAGAGAGGATAAAGGAAGTGATGCTCTATCACAGGCACGGGGTTTGACATCAGATGGACTGGGGATGCATCTTGGCTACATGACTGTCTAGCTCCTACGCTTAGCCAAAGCCTCTGAGGTTTGCTTTTTGTTTTTTTTCCACATTTAATTTTTAAATAGCTTTACTGAGGGATAATGGACGGAGAACATACTGCACATACTTTTTTAAAGCATACAATTTGAGAAGTTTTAACATATGTGTACACCCATGAAACCATCACCCAATCATGATGATCACAAACATCACCCCCAAAAGTTTTCTCCTGCTCCTTTGTAGGCCCTCTCTTCTGTTCCTCTCTACCCCTGTCCCCAGCAACCCCTGAATTGCGTTCTGCCTGAGTGGGGGAGGCAGAAATAACGGCCCCATAAAAGACAAAGATGCCCAGGTCCTAAACCCCTAAGTGTGAATATGTTACCTTATATGGTGAAGGGACTTTGCAGGTGAGGTCTTCCCGGGCCCAGTGTAATAACAAGTGTCCTTATAAGGGAAAAAGGGAGGGAGGAGGGGGGTCAGGTCAAAGAAGGTGAAGTGATGAAGGAAGCAGGGTTGGAGTCAGTGAGAGATTTGAAGATGCTTCACTGCTGGCCTTGAAGAAGGAGGAAGCAGCCGCAAGCCAAGGAGTGCAAGTGACTGTTAGAAGCTGGAAAAGGTAAGGAGATGGATTCTCCCCTAGACATTCCAGAATGATGCAGTCCTTGCAGCATGCAGGAATGCTGACACTATGATTTCAGCTCAGTGAAATTCAGTGTGATAGGCTGAATAATTGCCCTCAAAACTATACAGTTCTAATTTCTGTAACCTATGAATAGTGCCTTAGATAGCAAAAGGGTTTTTGCAATTATAATTAAATTACAAATTTTGACATGGGAGGATTATCCAGGATTATTTGGGTGGGCCTTAAATGTAATCACAAGTGTTCTTAAAAGAGGGAGGCAGGGGTGAAGGGGAGTGGGGGGTACAGGCTTCCAGTTATGGAATGCATAAGTCATGGCAACGAGAGGCAAGCACAGGGAATATAGTCAATGTAAAAGCGTTATATGGTGACAGACGGCAGCTACGCTGGTGGTGAGCACAGAATATCGTATAGACTTGTGGAATCACCATGTTGTAGCTGACTAATGTAACATTGTGTGTCAATTACACTTCGATTAAAAAGAAGAAAAGTAAAAGGGAGGCAGAGGGACATTTTACTATGTTTCCATAGTAATAGGAGAAGGTGATGAGATGTGGAGAGCAGAGATCAGTGAATGATATGTTTGAAGATAGAAGACAGGGCCACACACCCAATAGTGCCGATGGCCGCTTGAAGCTGAAACAGGCAGGGAAGTGGGCTCTCCCTTCAGAGCCTCCAGGAGGGACCAGCACTGCCAACACCTTGACATTAGCCCAGTGAAACTGATTTTGGACTTCTGACCTCTACACCTGTACGAGAATAAATCCCTGCTGTTTTAAGCCACCACGTGAGTGATAATTTGTTGCAGCAGCAGTAGGAAACTTATACACTGAGTCTCATTTTTACATCTGTAAAATGAGAACAATATATCATTTCTGGGGTTATAGTAAAATTAAATAATTTAGTTTGTAGCAGGTGGTGTTCTTTTCCTATAATGCCCCTTGTGTCTTTTTCCTCAATGCTGAAAGCATGTGGTCCTTGACCTACCTTAAATTATACTTCCCAGCAGTGGCAACATTAGCAGGGAAAGATGGATCTGTCTTGTAGGAGCGGTGGTGGGAAGACCATGGGGAATATGTGTCTATTCTAGGGAAGGACAGTAAGACATGACCAATTGCAGTCCAGGAACAATAACCCTACAGAGCTGGTCCCTGGATAGAAAGGACAATAGGTAAGAAACCACCAAGGGGAGTAGATTATGGAGAAGGGTTTTGTTTCTCTCAGGTAAATGAATAAATAACGTCTTAAAAAAACTCATTAAAAATGTACCTTTTATTATTATTCAGGTAAGGTGAGATCAACACATAGGACTGCCATTGAAAAAAACTGTTATTCATAGTTCCCAAGAGGAGGAGACACTGCCCAGCCCAGAGGCCATATGGGAAAGCACCAGGTTCAGTCAGGAGGTGAAGCAGTGGGAAGAAAACATGGGCAAAGGCTTTACTGTGGTTTCCATGGGAAGGGACAGGTAAGGCAGAGTAAGCAGGTTTAGGATTGGTTAGTTTGAGTAACTGGAGCAGGCTCTGGGGTAGAGGGGATGTCCCAAGTTGTCTGGTACTGGTCCTTGGGGTGATTAGGGCAGGGAAATTAGCCTGGAATAGAAGAACCAGAGAGAAGCGGGGCGGGGTGTGTGTGTGTGTGTGTGTGTGTGTGTGTGCTCTGGATTGGTTAGTGTACATATGAAAGGTAGGCTCCCAGGCAAATTTTTTGCTTTCTCTAGGAATGAGGCCCCAGATACCAGAGCAGCAAGAATAAGAAATTAAGAAAATATAGTTAGTACAGTTTTCTGGATGGCCATTCCAGACAGATTATGTAGATGTCAGGGTGATTCAATGAAGGTTATAAATAGATGCTGAAGGAATTGGAGTTGGGCCTTAAAGTTCATTACCATTTAGAGAAATAGTGGGGAAGAGGTAACAGACATTTCTTATTGCGAGACAGCATAAGTGACTTCTCAGAGAGGGACAATTGGGCTGAGGGATTCACTGGCAGCATAGGATGTGATAAACAGTGTTGGTTGGTTACTAAATTTCTATTCCCAACTCTCCTTTCTTTTGCCACCTCCCCCTATAGATTCTGGAAAGTCAGATGCTTGCTTTCCCACACTTCTTTTACAGATAGAGGTGGCCATGTGACTAAGTTCTGGCCAATGGGACAATCAGGGACATTTGTGGGGAAGTTTCTGGAGAGGATTTTTCTTCCTGGTTAAAAAGATAAAGTCTCATAAGGAGAACACCTTTTACTCTGTTTACTATTTCCTGCCTTTGATGACTGGAGTTGTGGCAACCATTTTGTGGCTATGAGGCAACAAGTGTGAACATTTAAAACCAACATGCTAAGGAAGGCAAAGGAGAAGGATGGTAAGAACCAGGGTCCTTGCTGTCCTCCTTCAGTTATAAAACCAATTCTAAGACTGCCTACATCTGTCCTTTGAGTAATTAATAATAAATACCCATGTGGTTTAAGCCATTGTAAATTGAGTTTGCTGTTACTTATAGCTGAAAGCATTTCTTACTGATACCAGAAGGTTTGTGTTAAAAAGCAGGAGGACAAATGTTTATGTTTGTTGGATGAGTGAATCATCACCAGCGTTCTAAATTTACTTTCTGGCATTTTAATCTTTTTAGCCCAAGTGAAATTTTCGTCCATTGATGTATCACATAGGATATTGGCAAGAAACAAATGGAATGTTCAGAAGGGATGATTGGAAGGAGTTAAAGGCATTACTATAAAGGTGGAATTAAGGGAGATTAATGGAGGATGATGAAGCACCCCAGGGCTAGCTTTGATAAATTAGGCAGGCCACACATCCTTAAGGGATAGGGGGAGGGAATGGGTGCCAGGACTTAGGGAGAGCTGAGCTGTAGGAGAGGAGCTATGGCCTTAGGTGGAGTATAAAGCCATTGTCAACCCACAGCCCCACAGGGAGGGAGCCCAGGGAACCAAAGGCTTGATCTTTTTCTCAGTCCACCCTGCAGAATCCTGTCGGTGCCTCCCATTAGCTGAACTCCACCAGAGACAAAGGGCCATGGAGCCAGGAGATGCAAGCAGGACAAGTCAGCAAAAAGTGTATGTGTGTGCGGTAGGGGGATACACACACACACACACACACACACACACACACCCCTTTTAGAGCTAGAGGAGCAAAAAGAGAACAATTAGAATTAGATTCCACCACTGGTTTGTGTTACCACCAACGTATCACATCTTCCCAGCCACTCATTCCAGCACTGAGACTCCTGAACTCCCTAAGACACAGTGCCTTCTCAGGACGTCAGAACCTTTGCTTTCAAATACCTTTTGAATTCCAGAATATCGCCGGGTAACTAAGAGTATGCTAAGTCTCAGTCACAGTGATTTTTGCAAACGGGGAAACCGAGCTGTAGGAAATGGGTAGCTCTCAGCCTCCTGCTGGGTACTGTGGCCTCTGCCCGCATTGGGCTGTGTGTTCCTTCCACTTGTTACCACTGAGGAGAGTTATTCCAGTTTTACTGGCTGAGGCTTCCTTGCCTCTTTATGAGATCTGTGACTGAGTACATATTCTACCTCATTACTATCCCATTTTGAAGTGGAGGAAGTAATTACGTGGGCATAGAGAGTACCCCCAAAATAAAAGTACAATAAGAATGAGGACTTGGGATTTCCTGGTTGTCATAGTGTTTCCCTGAGCATTGCAGAGAGTGCCCTATTAAATGTGACTATCAAATCAATGGCTCATGAGCTGGAGTAATTCATCAGCTGTGATACTGCGGTGTAGGCTTCGGGAAGGATTCCGAAACTTGGGGAAAACTAACCTTCGGGGCAGTACAGCAACTTCATAGCATGTCCTAATCTTCTAGGCACATTAAAGGGGCTTTTAGTTTTTCCCTTCCCAAATTAAAATGGTAATACATGCATCTGGTTAAAATTCAGACAGTACAAAAGGCAATACATTGATGTGTCAGTTCAATGGTGTTCAAGTCTTCTTCCCGGAGGCAACTACTGCGATGGGTTCCCTGATATTCTAGACATGTGTGATCATATGTGTATACTTTTAGAAAGCTACCACTGGGGGGTCTGGGTGGCTCAGTCAGTTGAGTATTGACTCTTGATCTCAGGGTTGTGAGTTCAAGCCCCACATTGGGCTCCACACTGAGCATGAAGCCTATATAAAATAAAATAAATAAAATAATAAAAGGCTAACACTGACTTAGCTTTTATGTTGTATCTGTAGTGAATTCTGTTGGTGCCCATCCCAGATGAGTCACCCATCCCCCTGCTGCTGTGGGCATTGATTCCTAATGGCTCACAGCTTCCCTGTTTCTGCAAGGATTCCTCTCGGCCAAGTAGGAGCTGCCTTGCCCAGCTGGTTATGCACCCCCCACCCTCAGGCAGCCTGCAGTCAATCACTGACTGATATAGGAATACAAGTGGCTAGCCCCCTTGCCTCAAGGTTGAATAAACTTGTGGTATAATTTATGCTCCAGAGTACCACACACACATACAAAAAGGCAACTATTCGAAGTGATAGATGTATCAACTAACCTTATTGTGGTAAGCATTTCATAACATATGTGTATATCAGATCATCATGTACATCCTAAATTTACACAACATTACATGTCAATTATGTATCAGTGAAACTGGGGAAAAGAGGAAACTTGAGATTTAGGGTTGGGATATCTGAGTAGACACACATGAGAACCTTGAACCCTCAGATTCCCTGAACTATCTATACCTGCAGAAGTGGGCCTCTCGGCCTTTTGGAACGTAGAAGCTCATCTCACTTAAAATGGGTCAAATCTCACCCTGATCTGATGGGGGAGGTTTTGGGACTATAAAGGAGAGAAAAGATTATATGCCACAGGGGCTGCAGGACCTAGCTAATGATAGGGGGGATTATGCCTAGGTGTGGGATCCTGGCTGTATTGGATTAAGGGAGGTGGAATATAAAGCTGGTTTAGGGGAATTTGCTGATAAGAGGCACATTCCCATGACAGTATTTAATATGGTGGCAAGAGCTCTTGGAACAAGTTCTAATACACTGCTGGGCTGATTCTTGTAAACTGGGGAAAGTAACGACTACATTAAATAAAGTAGAGATGCCAGAACTATCATGGCAGAAGGCAGACATAGGAATCAAAAAGCTTTGAGAAGTAAGTGTGCTAAAATACATTGACCAAATAAGATCAGAAAACCTTTCAACTATGTTCTTCAGGAGGGCCTGGATGGCTATTAAGGTCAAATGCTTATGCTTGAGGTCAAATAGCAAATGCTCCAGAGGGGGCACCAGCATCATTGAGAAGCTCAGTGGTATTTGAATTCTGTAGACCAGGGCTGATGGTGGAAGATGCTGTAATAGAATAGGATCCCCCAGTACAATGGAGATAACAGGATCCTAGAATAGCAGAGACCCCTGTGGCAGCCAGGGAGACTGAGCTGATCTATGGAGATGAATAAGAGAACACAGTATTTCTTTTTTTTTCTTAAAGATTTTATTTATTTATTTGACAGACAGACAGAGAGCACAAGCAGGGGGCGGGGCAGCAGGGGAAGAGGGAGAAGCAGGCTCTCCGCTGAGCAGGGAGCCCAATGTGGGGCTCAGTCCCAGGACCCTGGGATCATGACCTGAGCTGAAGGCAGATGCTTAACCGCTGAGCCATCCAGGTGTCCCAAGAACACAGTATTTCTAAGGACAAGAAGTAGATGAGTAGCAAGAAAGGGTACTGCTTAATATATAATCAGAAAAGATTAAGAAAGCATGAGTGGATGGCTGGAGTCAATCTCACTGCAATGACAAGTCATGATCTCTTGTCTGGTTTCAAGAACTAAGCCTGTTCTCAGACCTAGAGCACATGGACTGAAGGGGAGGCTGGGTGTCCATGAGAAAGGACCTAGAACAGCACAGCAAGTATATTCACATGTCTTCAGTCCTTCTCCAAAGTGATTTATGCTTATTCCCTGGATAACCACTGACTGGGGAAAGAGGAATACCCTGAACTTTTGAGAGATGTTGGATTCAGGGTCCAAGTTGATGGGTATACCTAGGGGTCCAAAGCACCATCATGGGCCCCCCATTAAAGTCGGGGCATATTGGAGTCAGATAATAAATGAAGTCTTTTCTCAGGTCTGTCTCACAGTGGGTCCACTGGGTCCACTTACCAACCTGGTGATCATTTCCCTGATTTCTGAATGTATAATTGGAATGGACATATTTAGCAGCTGACAGAACCCTCATATTGGTTTTTAACCCATAGCGTAGGAGCTACTGTAGCAGGAAAAGCCAAACAAAGCCCCTGGTACTGCTCCCCATCCCAGAAAAAAGAAAATAAACAAAAACGGTATCACATTCAGGGGAAAATGACATTCATATGAGACAGACAATATTACGCTTTTTTAAAAAAGGTTTTATTTATTTATTTGACGGGGGGGGCAAGGGAGAGGGAGAAGCAGACTCCCCACTGAGCAGGGAGCCTGGCCGAGCAGGGAGCCTGGCACAGGGCTCCATCCCAGGATCATGACCTGAGCCAAAGCCAGATGCTCAACTGACTGAGCCCCCCAGGCGTCCCTAATATTACACTTTTATTATCTTGCTCTAGAGCTCTGTTCATTTTCCTGTTTTCTGTCATATTGTATTCCAAAGAGACCTGGTCCATCTGGCCATTCTACACACTACCTCATTGTTCTAGCATATGGAAATATTGTGCTAGTCAAATCTGATGAGCCGAAATGCAAATATTTTGGATGCCTTGTTGAGGCGCATACATTCAAGAGAGTGGATAAACCCCAGAAAAATCAGAAGCCTGCTATATTGATGAAAAATTTAAATAACAGTTATTATTTTAAAAAACCATTTTTTGACATAACTTTAGACTTATAGGACAGATGCAAAGGGAGAACTGAAACTTCTCTATGCCTTTAACCCAGCTTGTCCTCACATTAATATCTTACATCAGTGTAGAACATATATAAAAACAAAGAAAATAACTTTGACACAACACTATTATCTGAAGTACAGACCTCATCTGGATAGTGAAGTGGTCCACTGGTCTGGGGCACCTCAGGACATTTCCTCCAAAGTCAAGGACAACTTACTGCACCTTGTATCTTCTGCCACTAAGAAAGAAGCATAACACTTGGTAGACCTCTTCAGATTGTGGAAGGTGGCTCGTTTTAAGTAGGGCTCAGATCAAGAAAGGATGCCGCAGAATGTCCAGCCCATGGTACAAGCAGCCCCATCACTTGGTCCATACCGCCTGACACATCTCATGAAATCAGAGGCATCTGCTGTAGGGTTAAGACCATGTGGAGCCTCTGGCAAGTCCCAAAACTGGAGTCACAGTGCAGCAACCCCCTAGGGTTCTAGAGCATGGCCATGCCAACTACGGGAGAGAGCCACGTGTATTTATTTATTTTTTATTTTATTTAATTAATTTATTTTTTAAAAAGATTTTATTTATTTATTTGACAGAGAGAGACACAGCGAGAGGGGGAACACAAGCAGGGGGAGTGGGAGAGGGAGAAGCAGGCTTCCCGCGGAGCAGGGAGCCCGATGTGGGGCTCGATCTCAGGACCCTGGGATCATGACCAGAGCCAAAGGTGGACACTTCAATGACTGAGCCACGTATATTTAGAAAGCGTCTCCTGGCGTGCTACTGAGCCCTGACTATCTGAGCATCTGACCATGGGGCAAATGACTGTAACTCCAAGTGTCCATTATGAATTGGGCAATATCAGATCCACCAGCTCTTAAGTGGGGGCCTAGCAGCAGTCTTTTAAAATGGAAACAGGAAACAGTACATCCAAAATTGAATATGAGCAGGCCCAGAGGACACACGTGAGCTGCATGAACAGATGGCCCAGATCCTCATTTCTCCTACTAATGTTGGACCACGGCCTCTTCCTTCATCCCTGGGAAGTTCCCTTGACTAGATAACAGAGGAGGAAAACCCTGAGTGATTGAAGGCTGATAGGCTTGGTCTGCGGATGCCAAGAGGAAAACGGACTGTTATTTCCCTGCAGACCTACTCCGGGTGAGAGTAATCTTCCCAATGGGCACAGTTGAGGCCCGTGTTCCTAGTCATTTATGTTGTGGGGGAGAGAACTGGCTCAAGAGGAGGATGTACAGGGACAAAGGCAGTAGCAAACAGCTTAGCTGTCTGGTCAGGGGCCTGGAAGGAGCAAGCTTGAAAGACTGGGGTGGACCCCTAAGGTAGTCAGGGCAAATTGTGAGGACCTTTGAATCATATGCTAGTGATCCCCAAAGAATGTTCAGTACAGGTGGAAAGAAGAGTTAGAAACAAGGGCGTCAGTGTCGGAGAGACCTGGGCTCCAATCCTGAACTCTACCCCCACTGGCTGTGAGCCCCTGGGCAAGGGGCTTAACCCTCCTGAGTTTCATCATACCCACCCATCAAAAGGATGTTTTTGTTACAGGATTTCTTTTCCTTCAGCGCCCTCGTTTCTTGGTCACACCGCATCGGAGAATAAAGTGGTAGACCAGACAGTGGTGGGCAGCAAAGCAAGGTTTATTGGGTGATAGTAAAGCAAGGTTTATTGAGTGATTGTACAAAGATCCCAAAGCGGGAGGGGACCCGAGAGGGTTTCTGATTTGGTGTTTAGATCTAGGGGTTTTTATGGGCTTGTTGGCAGGCTGTTTTAATCTGATTAACGCTCCCTGTGCCTGTCACCCAATTAGGTTTTTGTCATCTACCTATCATGGGGGAAAGGGTGGAAGGCTCCTTCCAGGTGGTGTAAAATCCTTTTAAGGGTGGTTTCCTCTTAGGGTGGGGGGCTTGTCCCTGCCTGCCTTTCTTCCAACTATCCTTCATCATTTTGAGAATTAAATGATGTGCATGAAGGGCATGCTGAGAATACTCAATAAGAGGCGATAATTGCTACTATTTCATTCAATATGCTCAACAATCCTAAGAAATAAGCACCAATAGCCAAGTTTATCAGGTAAGAAAACGGCCCAAGGAATTTAAGTGACTTAACCAAATTTTCAGTTTACCAAGTGTCAGAAATGGAATTTAAATTAAGATTTCTTGGGGTGCCTGGGTGGCTCAGCCAGCTAAGCCTCTGCCTTCGGCTCAGGTCATGATCTCAGGGTCCTGGGATCAAGCCCAGGGCTCCCTGCTCAGCAGGGAGCCTGCTTCTCCCTCTGCCTGCTGCTCCCCCTGCTTGTTCCCTCTCTCTCTCTGACAAATAAATAAAATAAAATCTTTAAAAAAAATGAAAAAAAAATTTAAGATTTCTTTGGCTTCCAAGCCCATGGATGGCTTTAACACTCTGCACTGGAGGAATTGCACGTAGAAGTGAGATACAAGACAAGAGCTTGCTATTGGATGAATTCTCTCTTTCCTTTATGACAATTCTAAAGTGAAAGATTATTCTCCCTATTTTACAGATGAACTCCCCTGTGGTCAGAGACATTGCACGACCCGACTAAGGCCATGTAACTTGTAAAGGGAAGAAGCCGGTATTTGAGCTTTCTCTGTACTACTTACATGTTCTTTTACTGGGAGCAGGATTGGTGATAAGATTCATTTTAGGAAAACTCCACGGGGAGAAACTAAGAAAACTGTAATTTCATCAGGGCTTGGAGTTCAAGAACGGTTTTAGCCTAGTGGACCTCCTTCCTAGTGCAAAAGACCTTCTTTACCAAGACTAATAAGTTATTAATAGGGCTATAGCCCGAAGTAGAACAGAAGTGTCCTCTATACAATTTGAACTCTCTTCTTCCTTGGTATTTACCTAACTTGTAAAGTTTATGATCAGTGATGCCCAACTGTATTAAAAGTTCATGTGTTTTAAGCAGTGAGTTAAGTGCACAGTACAAGAATGGTCAGTGTGGAAAGTTCTGGCAGATATACACTTCAGGAGGTCACTGTATGCTGTGGGAGTCCGCTTATTGGAAGGGGGGGGGCTAGCAAATTAGAACCAGAGCAGGGGGATTGTGGGAATCCCAAGTTAATAGTTGGATGGTCAGAGGTACTGGAGGCCCCAACTTTTGATTGGTGTCTGAACTGGGGAGCAGTCTTGTGGGACTGAGCCCTTATAAACTTTGGGGTCTGCATTAACCCCGAGGAGTTAGTATTGAATTGAGTTATACTGGAGGACACCCCGTTGGTGTCCACAGAGCATTGGAGAGTTGGTTGGTGTGGAAAACTCACAAATGTGGTGGGTGTCAGAAGTATTTTGGGTAAAAAAGAGTGAATACCCTCAGATTCCACAGTTTCTATCCTTTCCGTTAGGTCCCACCTTCACCCCCAAGAAAGGCCAAAGGCTAGAAGGTGAAATAGTGAGAAAAAAAAACCCCAAAAACCCAGATGATTCATTCAAGTCAGTTAATCTTTATGCAACATGGGCTGTATTCAAATACATAGAATTCTGTTCTTCAGTTCTAGGAGTTACAGAGATGCAAAGATAAACTATTTAAATAGTCCCTGCTATCAAAACCCAGCTCTAGGTTCAGGGTTTTTCCCCTGGTCTCTGACACCAAGAAACTTAAAAACTTGTTGGAGTGGGAAAAAAAAAATTGAGATCTTTTATTCTAGCAATCTTGTTTTAAAGATAAAAATGAGGCCTGAGATTATAGAGATAATTGGCAGAGCTAGCTTTTGTATTGGTGTTTCCCTCTGCTGTTTACCATCATTTTCTGCAGCAATTTTAGCACATCTTAAATATTTCAATATTTCTGAACAATATTGGAGAGTTTGTGAAGCTGATTTAGGAAAGGAGTTCAGGCGCTGTGAATTGTATAAGACTGTTGAATCACAGACCTGTACCTCTGAAACAAATAATACATTATATGTTAAAAAAAAAAAAGAAGATAGCAGGAGGGGAAAAATGAAGGGGGGAATCAGAGGGGGAGATGAACCATGAGAGACTATGGATTCTGAGAAACAAACTGAGGGTTCTAGAGGGGAGGGGGTGGGGGGATGGGTTAGCCTGGTGGTGGGTATTAAAGAGGGCACATACTGAATGGAGCACTGGGTGTTATATGCAAACAATGAATCATGGAACACTACATCAAAAACTAATGATGTAATGTATGGTGATTAACATAACATAATAAAAAAAAAAGAAAGGAGCTCAGGAACTTTTGATTCACAAAGAAATGGGGGGGGTGGATAATTTAGTTGTATTGAAGCTATGCATCCCATATCTAGATGTCCATTATTATTACACTGTAAATTTTGTGAGGACAGGAATCTTCTATTTAAAAAAAGAAAAATCACCCCCCCACCATGCCTTGTTGAGTAAACAAATAAAATACATAAACATGCGTGAATGACTTATGAGTGGCTATGTGTGTGACAAACGGCTATGTTTATTATTTTTAAGATTTTTTATTCTATGAATCTTTGTTGAAGGCCAATAGAAGGAAGGTGCAGTGTAGGAAATGAAAAGAGGTTTAATCACAGTCCCCACCATTATGGAGCTTTAGACTCTAGTAGGTTAGGGGGGAGATACACCACAGTAGAAAGTGATGAAGAATGTGGGAAACAAAGGCAAAAGAAAAATTGTTAAATTTCCATACTATCTACAGCCTATTGGCAAGTATTTGAAAGAGGCAGAGTGATATTCCTCTAGGGACTCAACTTCCTCGATATTAATACTTCGCTAAGGGCAAAAGGAAATCTTAGCCCTTCCTCCAGGATCCTGTAAGTCTACTTTAAAAAAATAAAAATGTCCTTAGAAATTTCCTTTTTCTCTAAACCCCCTAAGACACTGTTGGCAATCATCCCCCAAGTATATGGCCCACCCATATATATCTGAAGGGTCTCATGACTAAGGTTTTACTAGATGGTAATAAATGACCTTTTCCTAACAATAGCTAGTCCCCTCAAAGTCCTGGAAACCTTATTTCCAAAATTCTTTAGAGATTTACCCTATCCTTACAACCCCCCCCCCCCCCACCTTGTAGGTATATAGTCACCACCCCTCATGACCCCATTGTAGCTCTTTCTGCCCAGGTCCAGTCCCTGTGTTTTAATAAAATCACCTTTTTGTACCAAAGACATCAAGAATTCTTTCTTGGCAGTTGGCTTGGAACCCTAAGGTCTTTCCTACATCAATGAACACTTTTCACAAGGGGTGTGATGTAAGGGATGTGGGTACTCAGAGGAGGGGAATTTTCTCTAGGAGTGGGGAAATACTGTGCCTGCTAGGGAGAACTTGGTATGCGCATCAGAAACCTGAGTTCTACAACTGGTTCTACTACTGATTTGTCTCGGGACTTCGGGCTATAAATTAGGCTTATAAATTAAATTCCTCAGATTTCTGTTTTCCACTCTGAAAGTCTAAGGGTCGACTGGACGATTAGGTTCCCTGGGACAATGCCCTCCTCGGTTTCTTATTGCTATTGTTTCTCGCCCCTACACCGCCCCGGCCCCACGAGGCCAGACGGGGAACTGAGCCGGGGCCCTTTAAGGGAGCCCTCGACCACGGGCGCCCGGGGTGCCCCCGGCTGGGGAGCAGGGGCGGGGCGCCAGGGACCCGGGCTTCCCACGCAGCCGGGGACGCCGCCGCGTCACGGCGCTCGCAGCCAATCAGGATGAAGCCTGCCGGGACGCATTACTAGGGCGACGGGCCGGACGCCTCCCGCTTCGGGATGAATTAGCGGCGGGTTTTGCTCGGAGGTTGTGCCCCCTACGGATTCTCCAGTTCGTCCACGCGACCCCCACGGCGACGCGCGACGTCCTCTGCTGGTCACAGGTGGGAGGCCGGGAACTGTCAGGTGGGGGGTTTAGCGCCGGTAAAATGGCGGCGGCGGCCGGGGGATCCCCGAGTTGGCGGAGGGGGAACAGCCCCACGGACTCTTCCCCCTGAGCCACGGGCCTCCCCTGGCTGCGGCCCTGGTAACGGTCACTTGGCCAGGAATTGGAGGCCCGACGCAGGTGGCGGCGTCGCTGGCTCAGGTTAGGGGAGGCGCGGGGAAGCGATTCCCAGAGGCAGGCGAAAGCGTTGGGGGGCTGCGGGGCCGCGCGGGCCGGCTCCGCGAGGGAGGAGAGGGCGAGGCGGTTGCGGGGCTTGGCGGGCCAGGTGCCCAGTGGGTGGTATAGATTAGTATCAAGACCTTCCTTCTCCAGATCTGGACGGGTTCGGGAGCTGCCTCGCCCCGAACATAGTTCTGTTTCTGTTAAATCATATGTGCAAAACGTCCCAAAGTGTTCGCCACGTGCGAGACTTGGACTTGGGCTCTCGAGCCCTAATCTGTGTATCCTTCAGGCTCCAGATGCCTGCCCACAGGTGCCAGAGTGGCAGTGCCACGAGAGGAAAGGTAGGCCCCAGCCAGAAGCTGATATCAAGTCTGATCGTTATAGGTCTATCTTAACTTCTACCTGCTCACTGAAGAGAACAAAAGGGTATTCGAGTGCCTTAGAGACGTTTTCCTTCCTTGTACTTAACTTGCTTCAGATGGGTTCCCTGGAATATTGTCTCTGCCTTCGAAGCTCGTTAATTGTATTCGTGTGCACGTGGCTGTAGATAAGGCTGAGGCTTGGGATTCCGTTTAAGCCTAGGGAAGTAATGAAAAATATGGTGAAGGCCTTTCAGAGATGAAATATTGTCTATTCATGTTGCTTATTTGGGCAAACATATGTCATAAAATATAATTAGTTTTCAAAAAGTCTCTTAATGAAAGTTCTTTTTGCAAAACTGTTGATTTTTGAGAATAAAAGAAAATGATTTTATAAAAGTTATTTTTTAAAAAAGTTTCTGTTGCCACATTGTGTTTTGATGTGACGGATAAGCATAATATCAAGTGACTTTTTATTTGATAGCAGGCTTGATTTTGTGGAGTGCCTTGTTCTGTCATTGAGAAAGCACAGTAGCACTTTGTATTTCAGTCATCAGTAGTTCCTGTCTTTGGAGTGCTCACTGTGTGTCAGGCATTGTGAAAGTGAGGCATCTCCTACCTTTTAATCAGAGCAAATGGGTTAGTTCATCTGCCCTCACCAGGTGTTTAGGCTGGCTGCTCACCACCAAGAGGAAACAATGGGGGGGAACCCAAAAGACTTTCTTCCAGTCTGCTACCTGGAGATTTGGTCAGAATGACCAGGCGCTGGGGTAGGTGGCGTTTCTAGTTTCTACCCTGCCATTTAAAATATGTTAGGGAAATCATATAACCTCTTTGTCAGTATCTTATCTCTGAAATGGGCAAAGCAATTCTTGTCCAAATAATCTCATTGTACTTCTGTGAGGAAGAAAACCAAGACAGTATATATGAAAGGGTTTACAAAGGTGAAAAATACAGGGATAACAGTTGACATTTCTTACTGTACGGTTACTCAGCCAAGGACGTTGTGTGTGCTGATTTAGTCACCTAGCAACTTGGTGAAGTGAGTACTTTCTCATCTTTTGTTTTATTGATGAGGAAACTGAGGCACCAAATCGAACAACTGTGTTCTTAACCACCGTGCATACCATTTTCCTATATCATACAGATTTGTTATGTGTTAAGGGGGATATATAGGAACACATTTTTCAATGAAGTATTTCGTTTGTGATCCTTTGGTTGTATTATGTAAGTAATAACCATGTTTCATTCCGTTGGCATCCAATAGTGATTTATATGGTGATGACTACAGTTACTTTGGTTAGGTGGTATATTCATTTTACTTTTAATGCCCTTTATTTTAAAAATTATTTCAAAACAAAGAGTTGATTAACTTCTAACAGGACGTACAAATCAATAATTAAGGAAGATTTTAGTTTTTATTAAACTCTCAAAAAAATAACTTGCTGGGTGACTTTTGAAAGAAAACTTATGGTAGGCTCATGGCTTTGATGTATTTTTAGAAAGTATTCAAGTCTGTCTTTATAGAAAAAAAGGATATGAATAAAAGTGGCTAGGACATTCATTCTTTTCTTTTTTAATGCCTTTTTTTAAAAGATTTTATTTATTTATTTGACAGAAAGAGAGAGAGCACAAGTAGGCAGAGAGGCAGGCAGAGGGAGAGGGAGAAGCAGGCTCCCTGCTGAGTAGGGAGCCTGATGTGGGGCTTCCTGGGATCATGACCTAAGCTGAAGGCAGCCACCTAACTGACTGAGCCACCCAGGCGCCCCTCATTCTTTCTTTGAGCCTTTATGGAATTGCCCTGCCAAGTCTTTGGTGTGTAAAGATTAATTCCTGACCTTATCCTCCAGGAAGTCCAGGAAGAAGTCCCAGGTCCAGAAGTTTGTAGACCAATGAATGAGACAAACAAATAAATAATTAACTAGTGCAGTCTGAGAAGGTTTCAGATACAGTTGTGGTGGGTACAGAGAGCTGTGGGAACACATACAAGGGAACAGTTGGTTTTGTTGGGGTGGCCCTAGCCAAGATAGGAAGGGAGCTGACTGCAGGGTAAAGGAGAAAGTGCTTCCAGCCAAAGGAGTTAACAGTGGAGAGTCAGGGCGAGTGAGAGTGTATGGGTGTCCAGGGATGAGACCATAGTTTTGCAGAAGTTGCTGAGAGAGAACACAGGAAAGATTGTGAATTCTCAGCTGAGAGATTGACTTTATCTTGTGGGCAGTGGGACCTGTAGAAAGATCTTAATCAAATCAGTAATACAATCAACTTTATGTTCTGGAGAGAGATGACTAGTGACAGGGTGAAAGAATGTAAGGAGACTAGTTAAGGACAGTGTCCATACTCCAAACAAGAGGTGGTGAGGGAGTGAACCAGGGCATTCACTGGCAGAGCAGAGTTCAGAGTCCACCACACACATTTTGAAAGGAGAATGGAAGATTGATTAAGTGTGAAGAATAATAGGGTGGGAGAGGGGAACACTTGCTAAGCAAGTAAAGAATCAGGTGGTTTTTTTGCTTTGTTTTTTGGGAACAATATGGTTGCAGATTGGAGATATTGTTAATTTAAGAAAAGGATAGAGTAGAAAGTTCTTTGTTACTGGGTTTTGGGAGAATTGTAAACCCTTTGAGGTTATTGGGTCAATAAGATTTAATAGAACCAGGCTTATACCTTCCTGTAGGCTTCTGGTTTCATAGACTCCAGAAAACTCAATTATATTGTACAAGTCAGCAGGGTCTAGTGAAAAGGTGACTCCACTGGAGCAAAGCCACTCAAAAGGAGTGGGAAGAATCATCTAATGTATGTTGGGGTAAGATGTTAGAATGACAGGTATTAGAGGATTTTTTCATTTATTTTTACATTAGGTTTTTACCATACTCGTACAGAAGTCCATTATAATATGGAAGTAATCAAATGAATTCTCTAGTTGTAAAACTGATCTCCACTCAAACATTCAGAACCCCAGAGTTGTCTAGCATCTGACAACATAACATGAATAAACGCATTCTAAATTGCAAGGTGAAACTGGAAACCTTGCAGAGATGCAGGATTTCATATGTTCAGAGCAAGGTTGAGAACTGTTCAAACCATAAGCACAAGTCAAAGAACTAGTACTCTAGTACTACTAGAGTAAATTTCTTAAAAAGGACTCTGAAAGCAATGACCGTAACAATGATTGATAAATTTGATGTCAGGGGTCTTCATTAAAATTGAGAACGTCTCTCCATCTAAAGATACCATTAAGAAAATGAATGGCAAAATACAGACTAGAAGAAATTTGCAATTCATATATCTGACCAAGGACTCCTACCCAGAATATATGTGTGTGTATGTTTGTATAAAATTAGTAAGAAAAAGACAATTTAAAATATGTACAGAAGTTCTGGACACTTTCTACTAGAGGATCTCTGAATGGTCTGTATGCATATAAAAAGGTGTTCAACATTATTAGTCCCAAATGGAGACTCCCAATGGAGAAATGGAAATCAAAATAGTGAGCTGCTACTACACACCTTCCAGAATGGCTAAAATTGAAAAGATTGTTAATGCCAATATTGTGGAACAACTGAATCTCGTATATGTTGGTGGGAATGTACAATCATTTTGGAAAACTGTGGCTGTGTCTCATCTTACCTGTGATCCATCAATTCCATTCCTAGATATATACCTGAGAGGAAGGGATATATATGTCTACCAAAAAAAAAAAAGGTAAAAGAATGTTCATATAACCTTTATTCATAATAGCTAAAATTTAGATAAAACCTGAGGTACATTAGCAGCAGAATGGATGAGTAAATTGTGGTATATTTATGAAAGGAAACATTACAAAAGCGGTTAAAGAATGAAATACTGATATATCCACATGGAGAGGTTTCATAGACATAATGAGCCAGACAAAAGATTGCATACCACATGATTCCATTTAAGTGAAGTCCAAAAATAGGGTACAACTATTTCCTGGTGATAGAAGTCAGAATGGTGGTGCGTTCGGGAACCTTCTGGAGTGTTGGAAATGTCCCGTATGTTGAGTTGGGCGGTGGTTATTTGGGTGTATGTATGTGTAAAAATTCAAGTTGCACACCTAATATTTATGTACTTTTGTTATACTTTAAAGGGGTGCTAGTGAGAATTTGGCAATGTTAGGCCAATTAACTTTTGGTGAGGAAACCCAGCAGGAATGATGATGAAAGGGAGATGCTTTATAAGAATTTAAAAAAGCATGAGAGGCTTCAGAGGAATAAATGATGAAACCTAGAATTTTTCTTTTGTTATAATTGTCTTGCAAAAGGCAAATGTGAAATCAAGGTTCTCATATTATTGCCGTTTTACAGTTTGGCTGCAAAGTTATGTCCCAATTCCTTGTTAATTCCTTGTCCTGAGAATTGGTGCATAGTTGCAAGTGTAGCCTAAATTTTGGTTAGTATCAGATACATAATGAAAATAAATTGATTTGTATTGTGTTTCATTTTGGGGGGAGAAATTCTAACCCAGTCTCTTTTTCATCTTTGTGTAATGTCCCTGTTTAAGAGAAATCACTGTGTGGTTTTTTTCTATTCTGTGCTAATTGCTCTTGGATTAGGAGGACTACTGTGATCCCTTTGGCTGCAGGGTTTTGGATGTAACAGTGGAGCTGGGGAAAGCCCGTGTTGAGTTCCCTGTAGCTGTGGGGTAAAGCTCACAAAAGGGCTTGGTGAACTGATTTGACAGAAAGTGTTCATTGCACCTTTACCCAGTCCTCTCTATCTGGCATTGGGAACGCGAGGATCCTACTGTGATAACCCCAGAGGCAAATGGAAGGGCTCTCTGAGGGGCACCATCAGTGAAAGCTGACCAGGGGTGATTAACCACTTTATCAGCAGTCTTTCACAGTTGAGGTTTCTGAAAACTGAAATTGTTCACTTCCTCACAGGAAGTAGATTGTTGCTCTGGGGACAGTAAAGGGAAGACTTATGCTACCCGTAGTTTTCCATTTCAAATAAGAGCTCACTTCTACCTTATGTTTTAAGTGTATAGTTAATCCCCTTGGGAGAATGCATGAAGCAGGAATTTTGAGTGTTGGTGAGCTGCTATCTACAGGTGTCACAAAGCAAATGACGACAGAAGTTAGGAATGAAAGAATGAGGAGGAGGAGAAGTGAGTGGTGGCAGCCATTCCTAGGATTCTGTGTGACCCGGAGTATGGAGGGAAAAGGGTGTTTTTGGCTCAGACAGCAACTCTTTCCCCACAGGAATGTTTAGGTACCTTGGGGAAGCCAGCTTTGTCTGTGGCTCTTATTATTTCTGCCGTCCTGTTGTTTTAATACAGATGTTTTCTTAGAATTATGTTTTCTTTTTATTGTGTAACCTTTAAATAAAAAATTGCCTGTGTGGGCTTACAGAGGAAAATGATGGTAACTAGGAGCGGCTTGAACACCAAAATTTTATTTACTTACCCTAAACATTTTTGGACACTTACCATGAACTTGGTGAGGGGGACAGAGTTGAATAAGACATGATTCCTGTCCCTGAGTTTACTGTCTAGAGGGGGATAAATCAGGGCCTTCTGTGTAAAGATCACTGAGATTCTGTCACCTCTTGTCACCTCTAGGTTTTCTATGATGAAAGATGAGCATGACAGCTCTGAAACATGAGGTGCGTAGGCAGTCATGGTGACAGTCTCTTCTAGTAGCTATTAATAATAATCGTGACAGTTAATATTTGTTGAGTGCTTACTACATACTGGGTTAAGTTCCAAGTGTGTTAAGTTTGCAAATTCTTTAATTCTCCAATGAGGTAAATACTATTATAATCTTCATTTTACCTTTGAGGAAACTGAGGCCCAGAAAGATTAAGTAACATGGGTTTGAACTTGAGCAGTCTAGTTCCAGAGTCTGCTGTAATGCCTGTTTTAATTCAGTTTAAATTTAAAATAACTTTAGGTTTAAATTTAAATTTAAAATAAAAAATTTAAATTTAAAAACCTTAAAGCCACTCTACTTATGTGGCTTTAAGTGTAAGAGATTATTATTTGCATAAGACTATGCCTTGTATTACAAGTTATGCTCAAAGTTTCCGTGTTGAACATAATTTGCTGTAGCTGCTTAGGGTGATTCTCTCTATAATGTGGGAGTTTTTTCTTTTTTAGAGAGGGGAAGAAGGGGTGAGAGGGGCAGAGGGAGAGAGTGAATCTCCAGTGGGCTCCATGCCCATTGAGGAGCCCTATGTGGGGTTCAGTTTTACGACCCTGACTTGACCTGAGCCGAAATCAAGAGGCAGGCACTTGACTGAGCCACGCAGGTGCCCCTATGATGTAGGCGTTTTAAATGAGACATCCTTTTGCCCTTTTCTCCTTTTCTGTGCTGCGATTGTTTTGGCACTCATAATATTCCTGCATGTGTCATTATATCACTCTGAAATTCGGTAAAAATGTATTACTGGTTTTTATTGTTTGTTTTATAAACGTACACATAATGATATTTTATGATGTAGTATTCAAACTGGAGAGTTTGTGAATTACTGGAGTAACATACTTTTAATATGAATAACTACAAATTTAAACTTGTAATCTCAGCATGGCTGTTAATTAGGGCCAATTGATGAAATTAAAGGGAGAATTATGTTTGCTTTGTTTTCTGTGAGAACGGAAGAGAAGTGTAGAAGCAGGACTGAAATAATCTAGAGTAGTCTGGGGGGTACTAGAGTAACCTTATTTTCCTTAGATCATTTATGGTTGTAATGAAACCAGCTCAGTTTACCTTCTCTTTCCTTCTGAAAAGAAATACCTTAGAAGTCAGAGTTAATCAACATTGAATCTTTCCTAGAACTACTGTTATAAATAGTTCTTGTGTATTGAGTGGGCTAATCTTCAGGGAACTCAGTCTACATTGGACATAATTGTTCCCAAAGCTATATTTATTTCTCTTTTTATTTCAGATTTCTTTAACTCTCAAAAGTAGGGGTGTTAATATTCTTATTTTGAATTAACTCTAAAATTGTATCTGGTTTCCTTTTGCAATTGCAATTCACACTTCTCAAGGGTCTTTCCCATACATATTTGTTAATTCTTTACATACCTAGGAGATGGGTATTTATATGTTTCTTGTGGCTGCTGTAACAATTACCACAAACTTGGTGACTTAATACAGCAGCAGTTTGTATTTTCACAGTTCTGGAGGCCACAGTTCGTGTGGCCGCATCACTCCAGTCCTTGTGTCTGTGGCCACATTGCCTTTTCCTCTTCTGTCTGTGGTCAGATCTTCTGCCTTCTTTTTAAAACTGTTTATTTTGAGGTAATTGTAGAGCTACTTGAAGTTGTAAGAAATAGTACAAAAGGAACCCATGAACCTTTTACCCAGTTTTCCCCAATGGTAACATCTTGCAAAACCAGTACAGTATTACAACCAGAATATTGACATCGATACAGCCAAGATCCAGAACAGTTTCCCCATATGGGTTCCTTCCTTATGTGGTCCTTTGATAGCCACACACCCCCTTCTCTGACAACCACTAATGTGTTCTCCATTTCTAGAATTCTGCCATTGCGAGAATGTTAGGTAAGTGGAATTATACAGTATGTAACCTTTGGGGATTCTTTTTCCACTTAGCATATTTCTCTAGAGGTTCATTCAGGTTGTTGTAGGTATCAATAGTTTGTTCTTTTTTCTTGCTTGGTATTCCTTATGATCCTTAGTATTTGGTGTGGATGTATCCTTTGAAGGACATGTTGGGTGATTTCTAGTGTTTGGCTGTTTAAATAAAGCTGTTAAGAACATTGAAGTACAGGTTTTTGTGTGAACTTAAGTTTTCATTTCACTGGGATAAATGCTCAGGAGTGCGGTTGCTGGGTCATATCGTGGTTATGTAGACAAATGAGTTTATTTCTGAACTCCCAATTCTATTGATTTGATCTATATGTCTGTCCTTACGCTAGTGCCACACTGTCTTAATTACAGTTTGCTTTGTGGTTAAGTTTTGAAATCAGGAAGTATGAGTCCTCCTACTTTGTTCTTCTTTTTCAAGTTTGTGTTGACTATTCTTGGTTCCCCAGCAAATCCATATGAATTTTAGAATCAGCTTGTCACTTTCTACAAAGAATTCAGCCGTGGATTTGGTAGTGATTTTTAATATGTTCATTGAGTTGTAGAACCATTACCACAATTAATTTTAGAACATTTCCATCACCTCAGGGCGCCTGGGTGGCTCAGTCGTTGGGCGTCTGCCTTTGGCTTGGGTCATGATCCCAGGGTCGTGAGATCGGGCCCCGCGTCGGGCTCCCTGCTCCGCAGGAAGCCTGCCTCTCTGTGTCCCTGCCGCCGCCCCCGCTTGTGTTCCCTCTCTCGCTGTGTCTTTCTCTGTCAAATGAATAAATAAAATCTTAAAAAAAAAACAAAAACATTTCCATCACCTCAAAAAGAAGCCCTCTGTTCATTAGGAGTGACACTCCCCTTTCCCCCAACCTTGGCCCTAGACAGGTTCTAATCTACTTTCTGTCTTTATATATTTGCCTATTCTGGACATTTCTTATAAGTGGAATCATACAGTATGTGGTCTTTTGTGATTGGCTTCTTTAACTCAACATGTTTTCAGGGTTCATCATGTTGTAGCATGTATCAGTGTGTCATTCCTTAGGGCTGAATCATGAGGTATTCCATTGTATGGATAGGCCAATAAGCCCCATTTTATCTATCCATTGATCAGTTGATGAATACTTCTTAGCTGTTATGAATAATAGCTGCTATGATCATTCAAGTACAAGTTTTTGTGTAGATCTGTGTTTTAATTTTTCTTTGTTATATACTTAGGAGTTAAATTTCTGGGTCATATGGTAAACATGTTTAATCTTTTTAAAAAAATTTTTATTTAATTTCAATTTATTTAACATATAGTGTATTATTAATTTCAGGGGTAGAATTTAGTGATTCATCAGTTGCATATAACACCCAGTGCTTATTACTTCAAGTGCCCTCCTTAATGCCGATAACCCAGTTACCCCATTTCTCCCACCCACCCTCCTGCAACCCTGGGTTTGTTCCCTATAGTTAAGAGTCTCTTAGCGTTTGCCTCCTTCTCTATTTTCATCTTATTTTATTCTTTTGAGGATCTGCTAGACTCTTTTCCGGGCTGTACCATTTTACAGTCCCATCAGCAGTATGAGAGTGTTCCCATTTCTCTACAGCCTCACCAACACTTATTATTATCTGTCTTTTTGATTATAGGGACATTCTAGGGAAGTTATAACATCCTAGTGGGTGTGAGGTGATAGCTCATTGTGGTTTTGATTTGCATGTGCCTGATGGCAAATGGTTATCTTTTCGTGTGCTTATTAGTCATTTTGTATATTTTCCTTGGAGAAATGTCTGTTCAGATCCTTTTCCCATTTTTAAAATTGGATTTGCCTTTTCACTACTGAGTAGTAGAAGTTCTTTATATATTCTAGATCCAAGCCCCATATCTATCTATCTATCTATTTATCTATCTATCTATCTATCTATCTATATATGATAAATTACAAAAAATTGTTTTTGGGTAGGTTGCCTTTTCACTTGAAATGGAGTTGCTTTTTAAAATGTTTATCTTGTGTGATTAACATAACAATAAATAAAAAAAAGAAAAAATGTTTATCTTGTGTCTTCAACTTTGCTGAACTCACTTATTAGTTCTGGGAGGTTTTTAAAGTAGTTTTCTTGGGATTTTCTGTGGAAACCATCATGTCGTCTGCAAATAGGGACAGTTTTATTTCTTCCTTATGTGTGGCCTTTATTTCCTTTTTCTGCTTCCTTGCATTGACTAGGACTTCCAGTACTATGGTGAATTAGAGTGGTGAGAGTGGATATCCCTGCCTTGTTCCCAGTAATAGGGATTATGCAGTTTGTCTTCTATCATTAAGTGTATAATGTTTACTGTAGGTTTTTTGTAGGTGCTCATTACCCAGTTGAGGAAGTTCTCCTTTATTCCATTTTTTTTCTGAGAGTTTCTCTCAAGAACAGGTATTGAATTTTATCAGTTGATTTTTCAGTATAGATTAGTATGGCAAGGTGGATTTTTTTTTTCAGTTTGTTAGTATTGTGGATTACATTGATTGATTCTTGAATATTGAACTAACCATGCATCTCTGATTAAATTCAACTTTTTGTATACTGCTGAATTCTATTTGCTAATACATTGTTAAGGATTTTCGTGTCTATATTCATGTATTGGTCTGTAGTTTCATTTTTTTGTACTTTTTCTGGTTTTAGTATCAAGGTAATACTAGCTTTGTAAATGCAGTTGGAAATTATTCCCTATTCTTGTGTTTTCTGAAGGTGATCGTGTTAATTCCTCTTTAAAAATTTGTTATAATTCTCTGATGAAACAATCTGGGCCAGGAGATTTCTTTTTCTGGAGGTTTTTAATTATGAGTTCAATTTCCTTAATAGTTACAGGGCTATTCAAATGATCTATTTCATTTTGGGTGAATTGTATGCTTTCCAGGAATCGGTCCATTGACACACAAAGTGGGACTCCTCATTGCTGCTGGCGGAGGTGGGCATTTCAGCTCCCTTCTAGGCCTCCCCTGAATACTTCTCTGCATCCTTAACTGTCTCTTCCCCCCTCCCCTCCCCTTCCACGGGCCTCTGCCGACACTGCTGGGAGGGGATGGCCTTCCTACCTGGAAGGGTGGTGAAAGTCCTGCCTCTCTACCAGGCCTTGCCTCATACCACCTGCAAGGGGATGGGAAGGAGTGCCTTGTAACTGTCATGGGAATATACGTCCACACTCTCTAGACACTCTCCATAGACACTGTGTGGGTGGGGAAGGGAGTCTTTAAACCCACCTGGCAGGGAAGAAAGTTCAGCCGTTGATACCATCCCTGCAGGGGTCAGGGGTTGGGTAAGGGAAGGACAGTTGTGTTGAGGCCCGACATTACAGCCTGGTGAGAGTGAAAGTTTAGGCTCCCTACCTGGCCTATGCTGGGATGGGCCACAGTTTTGTCTGTGATTTTTGGCTGAAGTGCAGTAGTTATTGTCTAAAAATTTTCTGTTTTGCTGTGCTGCTCTTTTCTTGGTCCTTTGAAAGAGCAGAGACTTTTTTTGTCTAACTCCCTTTGGCATTTCTGGATAACTGGCTTCTTCATCTCCACATCCATATGAGGCAAAAGGAAAACCCAGGGGACTCAGCACCCTGTTGTTCCATGCGTTCCGGGTCCCCAACTGGTGTTCCTTCCTCTCTCCACCTTCAGAGTTTTCTTCTGTTTGTCTTCTATGTGATGTCCAGGATTTTTAGTTGCACTTAGCTGGAATAGTAGGGGTAGTACATCTAATTGATTTTACCAGAGGTAGAAGTTGGACTGGGATTGGTTTTTTTATGGAGGAAAATATACGGTGGAAATTAAGATACATTAACTGGCCAGTAAGGTACTTAAGAAGTTAATTTTAGGTCAGTTATTTGGAAGTGACAGTTTAACTTGGTCTTTATTTCTCCAGCGAGTAATTTTGTGTCATTGTTCAGTAAAACCAAACCCCCAATAGTTCTAGATCTTTTTTGTTTTTTTTTTAAGATTTTTGTTTATTTGTCAGAGAGAGAGAGAGCACGAGAGCGTGCGCACACACAAGCAGAAGCAGCAGGAGTGGGAGAGGGAGAAGCAGACTCCCTGCTGAGCAGGGAGCAGGACTTGGGACTGGGTCCCAGGACCCTGGGATCACGACCCGACCCGAAGGCAGATGCTTAACTGAGCCACCCAGGCGTCCCTCTAGATGTTTTAAGAAGCTTGACAATCCAGTGAATTATTTCTGTATTTATATAGACAAATATGTGTATGTATATATATATAAATTTATATATAAATTCATAGTGAATCTAAACTTCTGGCTGAGTATGTGAAAGAGAAAAATATATTTTTGTGAAAAATTAGTTTTCTGGAGAAGCCTCAGTTTTTCTAGAGGCTGTCAATAGATCTTGAAGCTGTGGATTCTCTTCTAAAAGGAGAAATAGGCATTATGCATAGTGGTTAAGAGCTATGTAAGAAAAATCTTCGAAAGTCTTTGAGTAACCAAAAGGATTACTGGGGGTCTTCTTTGGAAATTAGGTGATATCTAGAGCATTCTTCCCGTAGATCTAATCTACGTGGTCTATAGCTTTTATTGTTTTTTCATTTATTTTACAACTTCGAGAATTGTGAATAATTGACAGCAATGCAAGTTATTATTCTTGTCCTTAGACATGCAAATTAACTGTTTTTGATTGGTGATATAATTGATTTCTCTTCCTCTTTTCTGGAAGAAGCAGTTTTGGATCTATGAAGCAAATTTTTTTCACTATTTCTGATTGCCTATATATTTGTGCTCTTTGGAGTTGCTTTTGAACCAAATGAAACATCTTATTTGTTCTTAATGAGTTAAATAAAATCATAGGTGTTCATTTTATATTTGTAGGGAAGATACAGTGTTATGTTTTTGTTTGTTTAAATTATCCATTAACAGCTTGAACTCTGAGTTTAGCCTGTTGGGCTTGAATCTCATGGTAGCACTTACTGTCATGGTGACTCGGAGCAGGGGATTTTATTTTTTAACCTGTCTACCCACTGTAAAGAGGGGTCATGGTGCTGTTTTTTTTGCTATGGTGGTTGGGAGGTGTGAGGGTTAAAAGAGATGTTGCAAGTAACACACTTCTCGCAGTACCTCCCCCATCTTCAGAACTCTGCTTTTTGTTATTAGAAGGCTGTGGACAACTAGTTTTACTTCCTTGGGACTTAATTTCTTTTTTAAAAAAACTGTTTTATTTATTTACTTGAGAGAGAGAGAGGGAGGGGAAGCAGTGAGGGAGGGAGAGGGAGGGAGAAAGAATCCCAAACAGACCCCGCACCTAGCACAGAGCCCAACATAGGGCTCGATCCCAGGGCCCCCAGATCATGACCTGAGCTGAAACCCAAGCGTTGGATGCCTGACTGTGCCACCCGGGCGCCCCTGAGACTTAATTTCTTAATTTGTAACAAAAAATGAGGGGACTTTTTACTTGGTTGTTAGGTCATAGATTTCACTGGCAATAATTGGAAAGAACGCAACAAAGCAACTGGAAATAGTTGCTTTTGGAAGTGAGGATACTTTTAACATGCAAGTGACCTTGCTGCTCTGAGAAAGGGAAATGTACAGTTTGATCTGGGGAGCAATTAGAACCGTGGCCTGGTAATTCAATTCAGTAAACATTGATTGAGGAGACTCTGTTCTGCCCTCCTTTGTACTAGGAAGAAGCATTAGGGCTGGAAATGTGGCTTAACAAGGTAACAGAAATATTATCCTTTTGCTTTAAAAAAATGTGGAGGATGGATCCCGATAGATGGAAGGCTAAATTTAGAGCTCAACACCATGATGGATGTGGGCATGCTCGCCTGGGACTAGAGCTGGGAAGGGCTGAATTTTGCTTAACCTAGGGATAACTATTTGGAGTTTCAAAGGTAATTTTTGGGTGAATAGGGACACCAGATGTTTGAAGAAGAGCTGGAAAGATGGCTCAAGGGTATCTCTTATTTAAATTGACTGTTCCCTCTGATCCTCAGTATTTACAAATGTTTTACTTGAGAATTTTTTGGGTTTTGGGGGTTCAGGTGGTGGGAACAGGGTAGACTTCGTGAGTTGGTTGAGTTAAAAGAGGGGATATTCAGAGACTGAGAGAATTTAAGCTCCTTAGAAATTAGCAGTGGTTTGGGGGAAGACCTTGGTTTTCTGTAGGTTATGTAACTGGAGCAAGTTGGGGGATAGTTCAAGCCAAGGGCATCCTCAGCTACTTTTTAGCTTAGGATAATGAAAAGAAGCCTCAATGCAAAATGCCTATCTTGTGAACAAGGAGTTTATACATAGGTAGATAACTATAGTTATAATTGGTTTACATATTATAATGGAATTAAGTACTACTATAAACAAAAGTAACAGTCTGCCTAATGCAAACATAATTTAAAGTTGTATGCAAAATAAGATGGTCCTTGTAGTTTGGCTTTAGACTCAGAGTCCAAGAAGTGGGGAGACTGTGTCATGCCTGCTTTCTTTATTTAGGAAGATCTAGCTATCTTTGGAACTTGAATATACCCAATGTTGTGGAGTATGGGGAGGGGAGCTGCCCCTTACCCCATTCCTTCTGGAGGTTGGGATCTAGGCTTAGATTTTGCCCTCACTGTCCATATTCTGGCTGGGGGTGTTGCTATCTAGGAAAAACCAAAGCTCCAAGAACCTGGAGGATTGTAACATTGCTGCCTCCCTTTCTGTCTGGAGCTTGGGGACATGGGACACATTGGGCTCTTACTGCACTCTTCTGGCATTCCCATCCTTACTTAGCACTGTACCCAGCACGGTCCTCCCGGATTCCTGAGTCAATACGCCTGTTCATTAATCTCATCAGTACTGGAATATCTCCCTTCCATAGGGCCATTTTAGCCTTTTGATACCATGAACCATCCGACTAGCCCCCGTATGCTGATCCCAAACTCTGCTCTCCCTTTATTCGCCCATTTGTCACCCTCACTGGCAGAAAGTCAGTTGGGACTCTCTTCTGGGATGCTGGCAACAAGAGGATGAGATGTATGGTGTCTGTCAGGATCCGATGGGGGCCCCCAAATGTCGGGCAATGATTGGGTGGGGGCTGGTGGCACTGGCAATGAAAGGATTCACCCAAGACAGAACGAAGGAGATAGAAGTTTACTGAATACACCCTGAGGGAGCAGCGGGCAGGACAGCAGAGAGGCTGTCTTGCCACTAGGTGGTGGCTGGGGGCTGTTTCCAACCAGGGAAGATGAGGAGGTATGGGGACTTAATGGAAATTTCCCTTTTTTGGTAACCATCTGGTTGTAAGTAGCCCTCGGTTAGTTAGAATATTGTGGATATTCTGAGGTGGGTCCATGATGGGCCCATCTGTATTGAGCCAGGGGGTCACTGTGGGCCCTTTTGCCTTGTTCAAGTTTCCGTTGCTCAAGCTTGTTGTCTAAAAGCATCCTCTACAATATGTACATTGTGGGGAAGAATAAATTGTGATCCTTTGAACTATGGGCCATTAACATGGCAGTTTCCAGGTATTAAATGTACTTTCTAAAAGCTGGACTGTAAAAGCTTTGAGTAAGTCTGTGTAATGGTGTCCGTGTTTATCCTGCTTCATGTATCTGAACAGGAAGCTTTTCTGAACTGATTATAGTTGTTCTGTTTATGTTGTGTTGTCGAAATGTACTATGGTTGTGCCATAAACTTTTCTTTGAAAAAATAAACCCTTCTGTGAGATGCATGATAAGTTTCCGGTTGATAGGTAATAAAATGGTCCTCTTCTGTCAAAGAACAAGACCAGCATTTCTGTTTGGTATTTGGTCATGTGATTCTTTTTGAATCTTTATGTTAGAAATGAAGTACCATTTTTGAGTCCAAAATATTAAATGGAATATGTTCTAGAGTTCAGCCCTTACCTTTTCTGCTGAGTGCAGTAACTTGCTTTTGACTCCTGTAGATGGTTATGTGACACCACTAGCAGGTATCCTCCCTTGAGTAGTGAGGGCTTCCTTTGGGGGGGTGAGTGGGGCTTCTTCTCTGTGTGGGTAACTCTGAAAACTGATTTGACTGTGTTTTCCTCTGTCTCTAGGCACACGTTCATCTGTCTGTGTCCATTCGAAATCACTGGTTGTTGCCTTCAGTCTCACCTTGGCTAACACTAAATTCATCCTCAGTCCCACTCTCAGTTCCCTGCTGGATCTGTTCCTGTCTATTTGGTCGTCCAGGCTTGAATCATTATACTCAATTTGACCCCAGCCCCACCCCCCCTTTTTTCTATTGCTTCTTTTTGTAATGCTTTTGATGTGTCCCCCCCACCCCGTCTTTATCCTTGCATTATTTTAATAGCCTACTACTAGGTTTCTAAAATAAGAGCTTCCGTTTATTGTGCATGTGATATAATAAAGACTGTGTTTGGTTCTTGTCCCTGGTTCCAGACGTAGAGTTTCAATAACCCTTGGAATTTCCTGAGTTACCAGGAGTATCTTTTGTTATTCATAATGGGCCCCCTTTAACCTTACCTGACTTTATGCTAATCAGGTGACTCAGGATGGGCCCTTAAGGTAGTTTCAGGGGAGGATCTGGGAAAGACTTAGCTCTGAATTAGAGGGTTGGAACTTTACCACCTCTTGGTCTCTCTGGGGTGGGGAGAGGGACTGGAGATTGCATTCAGTCTCGCATAAATGATTTAATCAACCATGCCTGCATAATGAAACCCCTTATATAAACACTGGGACCACTGAAGTTTCCAGGCTGGGGAACACATGGATGTGCTGGAAGGATGACACCTGAATTTCTCCAGGAGAGGGCATGGAAGTTCTGAATCCCTCCATTCTCTTCCCCTAGATCTTGCCCTAGATCGTGCATAGTCTTCTACCTGGCTGTTCCTGCATTGTACTCTTTATAATAAAACTGTAATTGTTTAAGTATAGTGTTTTCAACAAGTTCTATGAGTCATTCTAGCAAATTATTGCACTTGAAGGAGGGTTGTGGGAACCCTTGAATCTGTAGCCAGGTTAGACAGAAGTTATGATAGCTTGGGGACGTGTGATGCAAGGGCAGTCTTGTTGGGTATCTTGCCCTTTAACTTATGGGATCTGATGCTAACTCCAGGTAGTATGCCAGAATTAAATTAAACTGTAGGACACCCAGTTGATGTCAAGAGAATTGGTGTCAGAATGCAGTGTTTATTCTTTGTCAGGCATTGTGACATGTGTTACTTTATGTAATACTCACTATAGCTAGGTGGGTTCTGGTTTTATCATCCTTGTTTTATAAAGTGAAGTTTTAAAAAAAGTCATATAACTTGCCCAGAGTCAGAGCTGGAAGTAAGAAACCCAGTGCTTTCTGATTGTAAAGTCCATATTTAACCCTTTATGCTGAGCCCCCTCTTAATTGGAGGGTTGGAACCTTAACCATCTCTCCTGTCTGGCAGCTGTGGACTGAGGACTGCTTTTTCTACATCACTTTTGAGCTCAGGCACTTGAAATTCTTCATTATGGTAGGATGAAACCCACACTCCTTAGGCAGCTAGCTGTTCAAGATTCACTACAGTTCATCAGTTCCAAACTAATAATACTGTCCCAGTCTTTATAGAGAACAAAAGAAAACAAACATGTCTTGTGTTCCTTGGATTGGCCACTCAGTGTGTATCTCCAGTGAACTGCATTGGAAATAGAGGATATATCTTCCAGTTCCTTATAAACTGTAATACAGAAGTCAGAATATATTAAAAGAATGTCAGTATAAAAATAGCACATGATGACCAAATGAGCAGTACAGATAATGAAATGCTTCTGGAATTCAAAAGAGCAGTTTATAAATGTATTTTGAGTATGGTCTTGAAGAGATGGTAGGATTTTGATAATTGGCTGGGGAAGAGTATCCTTCTAGGCAGGAAGCCTATGAGTAAAAAAAGAATGGAGGAGGTTGATGGACATATACTGAAAGGTGGTGTTGATGGCAGTGAAGACGTCAGTTTATCTGGAGAGGAACGTTTTCTGAAGCCAGGATCTGCTACCTGTCTCAAATATGTCTTCAAAAGCTTCAGCATATTGATTTAACTAACTGAACTTGTGCTAAAACTTTGTTCTTTGAAGCTAGAGTTGTTTGAAATTAACCATCCTCAGGCCAACCTAGGTGATCAGGACAGGTGATCATGTTGGTTAATACCAATTTTACTTAAAAATAAGTTGTAAATACAATTGAGAATTACCTTTTTATCTGTTACCTGAGCTGACCAAGGATATATCAGACTATACAAGTTTGAAAGTATATTTAGTAGTGCAACATCAGAATAAATATATTTCTTTTTTTCTTTTAAAAGATTTTATTTACTTATTCATGAGAGACATAGAGAGAGAGAAGCAGAGGGAGAAGCAGGCTCCCAAGGAGCAGGGAGCCCGATGCGGGACTCGATCCCAGGACCCTGGGATCATGACCTGGAGCCGAAGGCAGACGCTTAACCATCTGAGCCACCCAGGCGCCCCAGAATAAATATATTAAAAATAACCAGTCCGAAGGAAATAGCATTCTTTATGTTGGGTAAGCTTGGGTGACTATGTTTTTAAAAGGTGTCTTTGTACATGAACTTACTACATCGTTTTCCATTCAATTTCCTATATTCTGTAGAGTTTGAATTGGTTCTGTTGGTTCCTGACCAGTTAATGATTTATTGGTCATCTGGGTCCCCATTTAAAATAGAAAAATGTTAATTGATTGTTTCAATTTTGTAAGTAATATTTATGCATTTTAGAAAACAAGAAATGTATAAAATACAGCTCAAAATCCTTTTGTACTACTTTTGCTTATGTAGTTGCTTATACAATTTTGTAGTCTACACTTAATGTTATGAGGATTTTCCCATGTCATAAGATTTTTTTGAAAATACAGCTTCTATTAATATGTAAACATATTATGTATCTTATTAGTTTTGTTTTTTTTCTTTAAATAAAACCAGAATAATAACTTTTTTCACTTAATGTGAAAATGGCTAGCTTTCTAAATGACAGCTTAGATTGGTGTACATCATTCTTTTCAGTGGCTGCCTATATTCCATTGTAGGCCTAGACCCTCAGGTAGGCATTTCTCCATTGATGGACAGTTATACTCTTTCGACTTTTCACCCACAAATGGTGCTTCAGTGAATATTTTCATATGTATTTTTACTTTTATGAGTACTTATGTAGGATAGAGTATTAGAAATGGAATTATTGGGTAAAAATGTATTTGCCTTTTCAAAAGGGCTCTGTCAGTTTTACTCTTGGTAATAGTATGTTTTAAGGATCCCTGTGTCTCTATGCCTTCACTTTTGCTTGGTATTATCACTGTCCTACCTGAAGAGGTGGTAGTGGGAAATGGGGCATCACATTGCTTTGATTTGATTTCTTTTTCTTTTTCTTTTCTTTTCATATGTGACTGATTCTTTGCTCATTTTATCCTATTATATTTTCTAATTTTTTTTTTAAAGATTTTATTTATTTATTTAATTGACAGAGAGAGAGAGAGACAGCGAGAGAGGGAACACAAGCAGGGGGAGGGTCAGAGGGAGAAGCAGGCTTCCCACGTAGCAGGGAGCCTGATGCGGGGCTCGATCTAATTCTTAATGCTTTCATATTTTACATATAACTCTTTAATTCATCTGGGGTTTATTTTGATTTTGTGAAATGAAAACTACTTGATTCTGGAGGAGATTTCATGGGCTAGTAGGCCTTGAAATCATGTATCTGGAAAAATTTAGAAGATAAAAATATATTTTGCTGCTTTTGGAAAGTAGTTCATTTCAAATTAATTAAAAAAACGTAATTCATTATTACACAACTCTATGAAGTGTGTTGGGGAAATAAAGAAAGTCTTGCCAACAAAAAGACCCCTCCTTACCAACATAGAAGTGAGAGAAAACTCAATTTATTGTTGAGTATGCATGCCAGCTGCATGCATGTAGATTGTTCAGGAGAGAGTACAAAATTTGCATATAATTTGTTCATATTTACAATAAAATAGACATGTAAGACTTCTTTTATATTCTTGATAGACAAATGGGTGCTGCTGTAATAGTTTCCTGCACACCTGGTGATAGATTCCTGAATTAATTTCAGAGATAGTGTTTGTAGTTCTGAGGGTCAGAAGGCTGTGTGTGATATTGTATTTTAAAATCTAGAAACTAATAAGATTATCTAATTCCTTTTTTTTTAAAGATTTTATTTATTTATTCATGAGAGAGAGAGAGAGAGAGGCAGAGGGAGAAGCAGGCTCCCCGCCGAGCAGGGAGCCCGATGCGGTACTCGATCCCAGGACCCTGGGATCATGACCTGAGCCGAAGGCAGACCTGATCAAAAGGTTTGGCATATGTTTCTAAGGAGATGTGCTGTGGTAGGCTCCAAAAAGAGATCTAAGTTCTGATCCCTGGAACCTGTGAATGTTACCTTATATGGCCCAGAAGGGTCTTTGCAGATATGATTAAGTTGAGGATCTTAAGGTGCAGAAGTTATTCTGGATTATTTGGGTTGGGTCCTAGTGACCCAATATCCTTATAAGAGGGAGGCAGAAGCATATTATACACAAATGCAGAAGAGTAGGAGGCAGTGTGATGACCAAGGAGACAGACTGGAGTGATGGGACCACAAGGCAAGGATTTCTGGCAGCCACCAGAAGCTGGAGGAGGCAAGGGGTGGATTCTCCCCTAGAGCCTTTGGAGGGAGGTGGCCTCACTGACACCTTGATTTTGGCCTACTGATACTGATTTCAGACTTTTAGCCTCTAGAACTGTGAAAGAATAGATTTCTGGTGTTTTTAGCTATCAAGTAATTTGTTATAGCAGCTGTAGGAAACTATATATACATGTGTATGTAGAACTGAATTTTAAACAAGCTCCCCAGGTAGTTTGGATACACACCATATGTGTTTGAGAACTACAAGTTTTGTTTATCCTTAATTTTTTTTCATTACTTAGGAGAGTTTAAAAATTCCAAATCATTAGGGTTCTTTGTTTTGAATTTATTACTAATTCTTAGTTTTATTGTATAGTAATTGGAAAATGTGTCCTGTAAAATTGAGATTTCCATTATGGCTTAACAATCAGTTTTTAGGGCGCCTGGGTGGCTCAGTTGGTTAAGCCAACGCCTTTGGCTCAGGTCATGATCTGGAGTCCCGGGATTGAGTCCCTCATCGGGCTCCCTACTCAGCAGAGACTCTGCTTCTCCCTCTGCCCCTCACCCCTCTCGGTCTCTCTCTCTCTCTCTCAAATAAATAAATAAAATCTTAAAAAAAAAACCAATCAGTTTTTATAAATGACCTCCACTCTGGATACTTGGAAAAAAGATAGGCTGTGACATTTGGTATCTGTCTATTGATGTTTTTTAAATTGAGGTGAAATTCACATATCCTAAAATTCACCATTTTAGGATAGTGGCATTTAGTACATTCACAGTGTTGTGCCACCACCACCTCTGTCTAGTTCCAAAATACTTCTTCAACTCAAAAGGAAGCTATACCTTTAAGCAGGTACTTCTCTTTTTTCCCCAGCCCCTGGCAACCAACAGTCTGCTTTCGGTCTCTGTGGATTTGCCAATTCTGGATATTTCATATAAATAGAATCATATAATATGTGACCTTTTGACTCCTGCTTTTTTTTTTTTTACGTAGCATAAAGTTTTTGAGGTTTATCCATATTGTAGCATATATCAGTACTTGATTCATCTTTAAGGCTGAGTAATATTTCCTATGTATATACCACGATTTGTTTTGCCGTTCATCCACTGATGGACATTTGAGTTGTTTCTACCTTTTGGCTGTGGTGAATAATGCTGCTTTTATAAACATGTGTGGACAAGTATTTGAGTACCTGTTTCTCCAGTCCTTCTTGGTAGACACCTAGGAGTGGAATTGCTGTGGGTGATTTAGTCATTCTATATTTAACTTTTTGAGAACTGCCAACCTGTTTTCCACAGCAGCTGTGGTTTATATTTTCACCAGCAGTGTTTAAGCATTCCACATTTTCCATGACTTCACCATTACTTGTTATTTTCCATTTTTAAATTATGGCCATCCTTGTTAGGTATATAGTGCTATCTCACTGTGGTTTGATTAGCATCTCCCTAATGACAATGACTGTGAGCATCTTTTCATGTGCTTAATTACCATTTGTATATTGTCTTTGGAGAAATGTCTATTTACATTGTTTGCCCATGTTAAAGATTATTTATTTAAGAGGTGGGGGCATGAGCAGCGGTGAGGGAAGGGAGTGGGAGAGAGACAATCTCAAACTGACTCCATGCTGAGTGTGGAGCCGGACACGGGGTGCAGTCTCACAACCCTGAGATCATGACCCGAGCTGAAATCAAGAGTCAGACGCTCAACCAACTAAGCCACCCAGGTGCCCCATTCTTTGCCCATTTTAGAAAGTTGTTTGTCTTTTTGTTTTTGAGTTGTGAGAGTTCCGTACTTTCTGGATACTAGACCCTTGATTTGCAAAAATTTCTTCATTCTCTGGGTTGTCTTTTACTTTGTTGATAGTGCCCTTTGATGTATAAAAGTTTTAAAATTTTGATTAAGTCCAATTTATCTCTTTTTTTCTTTTGTTGCTAGGGCTTGTAGTGTCATAGTTAAGAATCCATTGTCAAATCTGTAGTCATGAAGATTTATCTGCGTGTTTTCTTCTAACAGTTTTATAGTTTTAGCTCTTGCATTCAAGTTGTTAATCCGTTTATTTTGTCTATGGTATGTTACAGAGGTCAATTTCGTTTTTTGCATGTGGGTGTCCACTTAGTACCATTTGTTGCAGACTATTCTTTCCTCATTGAATGGTTTTGGCACCCTTGTTAAAAACCAATTGGCCATATGGGGCGTCTGGGTGGCTCAGTTGGTTGGGTGGCTGCCTTCGGCTCAGGGCATGATCCTGGAGTCCCGGGATCGAGTCCCGCATCGGGCTCCCTGCTCAGTGGGGAGTCTGCTTCTCCCTCTGACCCTCTTCCCTCTCGTGCTCTCTGTCTCTCATTCTCTCTCTCTCAAATAAATAAATAAAATCTTAAAAAAAAAAACCAATTGGCCATAAATGTATGGGTCTATTTCTGGATTCTCTTAATTCTTTTCCACTGATCTGCGTGTCTCTCCTTATGCCAGTATCACGGTGTTTTTATTATTGTAAGCTTTGTAGTAAGATTTGAAGTTGGGAAGTGTGATCCTTCAGCTTTGTTCTTCCTTTTCAGTAGTTTGGCTACTTGAGACACTTTGCAATTCTATGTGAGTTTGAGGATCAGCTTTTTTATTTCTGCAAAAAGCCATTGGAATTTTGATAGAAACTGCATTAACTCTCTAGATTTATCTTAGGGGGAAAGTTTTCAGTCTTTCACTCTTAAGGATGATGTTAGCTGTGGGCTTCTCATAAATACCCTTTTTTTTTCTTTTAAACAAATTTTTCAAAACGGAGTTATTTGTAAAACTTTGAACTTGTTTAAAAGTTTTGCCGGTTTATGGGAGGTAGTCTCAAAATTGAGAACAGAAGAAATTTTTACATGTTAATAATTTTTGTATTCAGTGCTTACATGGTCAGGAATATACAGAAAATATTTATGGAAAAGAGGAAGAGAGGGGACAGGAGCTTCAGACCTCACTGACCACAGGGTTTTACTCCCTGAGCTGTTGCCGTTGACAATTACATCTACTTCTAAGGCTTTGCTTTTATTATTGGCTTGTAAAAAAGTAAGATTGAGACTTTTAAAAGTTTTTCATGTGTTAATTTTTTTCTTAATTTGAAATAAATGTTTATAAATATTAGTTGTTTCTCCCCCCCCCCCCCGACCCCAAGGCCTACGCAGGAGGAAAGGACCGTGGACCTATGGATGCATCAGAAATTGCTCAGAAAAATGGAAACCTGTTTGTTTTGTTATAAAAATGGAAATGCCCTTAGAGTCAGAATACACATTGTTCTTGTACTTGGTAAATTGCCTTAATACATGAATTCTCTATAGATATTTTAAGGGCATTCGGATAAGTTTTGTGCAAAATATTTTTGATAGGCCAGATCTTAGAAATACTGTTTTTCAGAGAGTCAGGAGATATTACCTTTCATACTTATTTCAGATATTTTCAGTTTTCTTAAATATTTTTTGGAAAAAAAGAACCCTATTAGAATAATTTTGCTTTTTTAGTCTTGCCAGCAACTCCCCTACCCTCTGAAATCTTTTGTGCCTTTGTAAGCTAATGCATCAAGTGAGACTTTTAAATCAGAGATGAGGAAAAGATTAGCTGTGGCTGTGGATCAGTGTGTTGCCTAAAACTATTTTTGCATTAATCCTCTCCATCCTCACTGGAGTTAAAAAAAACAGTGTCACGATTTGTTGCCTCTGAATGTAGTTGATTTTGATGTGCAGTATATCCATGGCCTCACCAGTCAACGGAGAACAGGTGTTTCCTCTTGGAAAATAGTTTGCGCGCGCGCGCGCACACACACACACACACCCCCCCCCCCACACACACACACCCCCACACACACACATGCACACATACACACACACACATGCATATGGGTGTGTATGTATGTGCATACGGGGGTGTGTGTGTGTATGAGAAAGTTCTGAACAAGGGCAGGATGTATGTGTTTTTTTATTTTTTATTTTATTTGTTTTTAAAATTTTTTATTTAAATTCAATTTAGTTAACATATAGTGTATTATTAGTTTCAGGGGTAGAATTTAGTGATTCATCAGTTGTATATAACACCCAGTGCTCATTACATCAAGTGCTCTCCTTAATTCCCATCACCCAATTACCCTATCCCCCCACTCCCCTCCCCTCCAGCAACCCTCAGTTTGTTTCCTATAGTTAAGAGTCTTTTATGATTTGCCTCCCTCTCTGATTTTATCTTATCTTATTTTCCCTTCCCCTGTGTTCATCTGTTTTGTTTCTTAAATTCCATATATGACTGAAATCATGGTATTTATCTTTTTCTAACTGACTTCTCGTTCCATCCACATTGTTGCAAATGGCAAGATTTCATTCTTTTTGATGGCTGAGTAATACTCCATTGTGTGCACACACACACACACACACACACACACATTGTGTGTGTATATATATACACATCACATCTTTATCCATTCATCTGTCGGTGGATATCTGGGGTCTTTCCATATTTTGGCTATTGTGGACATTGCTGCTGTAAACATTGGGGTGCATGTGCCCCTTCGAATCACTATGTTTGTATCCTTTGGATAAATACCTACTAGTGTAACTGCTGGGTTGTAGGGTAGTTCTTTTTTGAGAAACCTCCATACTCTTTTCCAGCATGGCTATACCAGTTTGCATTCCCACCAACACTGTAAGAGGATTCCCCTTTCTCCGCATCCTTGCCAATACCTGTTGTTTCCTGAGTTGTTCATTTTAGCCGTTCTGACCAGTGTGGGGTGGTATCTCATTGTGATTTTGATGTGTATTTCCTTGGTGCTGAGTGATATTGAGCATTTTTTCATGTGTCTGGTAGCTATCTATATGTCTTCTTTGGAGAAATGTCTGTTCATGTTTTCTGCCCATTTCGTGACTGGGTTTTCTGTTTTTTGGCTGTTGAGTTTGATAAGTTTTTTAATAAATTTTGGATACTAGCCCTTTATTTGATATGTCATTTGCGAATTCCATAGGTTGCCTTTTAGTTTTGTTGATTCCTTTGCTGTGCAAAAGCTTTTTATCTCGATGAAGTCCCAATAGTTCATTTTAGCTTTTGTTTCCCTTGCCTTTGGAGACATATCTAGCAAGAAGTTGCTGAGGCCGAGGTTGAGGAGGTTGCTGCCTGTGTTCTCCTCTAGGGTTTTGATGGACCCCTGTTTCACATTTAGGTGTTTCATCCATTTTGAGTTTATTTTTGTGTATGGTGTAAGAAAGTGGTCCAGTTTCATTCTTTTGCATGTGGCTGTCCCAATTTCCCCAACATCACTTGTTGAAGAGACCATCTTTTTTCCACTGGATATTCTTTCCTGCTTTATTGAAGATTAGTTGACCATAGAGTTGAGGGTCAATTTCTGGGTTCTCTATTCTGTTCCACTGATCTGTGTCTCTTTTTGTATCAGTTGTATGTGTGTGTTTTAGGCTTCTCCAGAGAAACAGAACCAGTAGGAGATAGATATATGTATATATCTCTGTTTAAAAAATGTATTTGTATATATTTATTATTTATATTATTACACATTACATATATATTATTTATATTACATATTACATATATAATTTAACAATGTTATGTTATTTATTATTACATATGTATATACATATATGTGTGTGTGGAGAGAGAGAGAGGAGAGAGGGAGGGGGAAAATTTATGAGAAATTGGCTTTCCTGATTATGGAGTTTGAGAACTCCCATGATCTGCTGTCTGTAAGACTGAGACTCAGGAAAGCCAATGGCCTAATTCAGTCTGAGTCTGAAGGCCTGAGAACCAGGGGAACTGATGGTGTAAATTCCGGTCCCTAGGGCCAGAGAAGATGAGATGTCTCATCTAGCTCAGTGAGGTAGGAAAAAATGGGTGAATTCTTCTTCCTCTGCATTTTGTTTTATTCAGGCCCTCAACAGATTAGATGTTGCCTACCCACATTGGAGGGGGTGATCTGTTATTACTGTTATTACTGAGGTCCACCAATTCAATCCTAATCTCGTCTAGAAACACCTTCATAGACACATCCAGAAATAATGTACTCCCTGGCCAGTCAAGTTGACATATAAAATTAGCCATCACATTGTGCTTCTTATTAGTAGAACGGATTGATATCTGTTATGATCCTTTTTGTTTTAGTTAGTATCTTTGGGATATAAAGGGAGCAGGTAGATGGAGAAGAATCTGGTGGCTTTAGAAACCACCAGTTGTCCTGATTTGGGTCACTTACATCTGGAATATCTGCTTTGACTCTGTTACCTGTATGTTTTTCATTCCTTTACTTCCCTTTATCATTCTCGTATCATAATTCTTGATAATTTACAAAAGACTTCTGTGTTGATATATATATATATATATATTTTTTTTTTTTTTTTGCTAAAGTGATATAAACATTTACCTACGTTTATGGATGGTAGATGAATGTGGATACCATCGAAGGGATGGCAAATTTTGAGAATCCTTTATAGAGCACAGACTGTCAAACTTATTTGTCTTCTGACATGAATTCTTGGTTGTTTTAACTTTTTAAAGGGAATCATTAAATGGAAGTGGAGGTGAGTGGACAGCAGCTTGCTGTGGTGGTGGTTTCCTGGCTTGGCTTGACCATTTTTCACATGCTGAAGATAGGCTTTGTAGGTTCTGAAACCCAATTTCCTTGTTTCGTCCAGGGTTCATGACTTCGTTCCTGCCAGTGAATTTCATAAGGGATTGATTTTTCAAAAGCCAACGACCTGTTTATTAATTTACCTGGGCAGATGGACCTTTCCACTCTGATTATACTCACTGTTTAGAGTATCTTTTTGTGTTGATAATCTAAGTACCAAACAGCATCTAAGTATTGAACAGTGTCTTACCAATAGTAAAAAAGTTGACTAGTGTGTTAAATGATAATACAGTGACTTACCCAGATAGAAAAATAAACCTACGCTAAAGATTTTAATTCATAATAAATGAGAGAATCAGGCAAATGGTATAACTGATTCAAAGGAAAAAATAAAAAAAAAAAGCCCCACAAATATATATCAAGTGAAGGAATGTTGAAATGGATTGCAAGTGGAGACATTAGTGGTCTGTGGGTGAGGGAAGTCAGTTGAACCCTCTACCTGATAGGATAGAATCTGCATGTGAGCTGTAAAATGTCACATACAATTGGAATATGATAAGGTGGAAGGGTGTGCTATAGAGAATTCCTTGTTTTTTCTTTCTACCTATTACAGCGGGTAGGTGCTGTGAATTACGAGTGAGAGTTAGAGGATATTTGAAGATGGTTCTCTTGGACCATCCTGGATCCTGATGAACTTTTAGAGTTGTACCATTATTTTGGTAATGAATGTGAACATTTAAAAATAATTTGGTTTTAGATTATTTAAATAATTGGTTATACACGGGTCCAGGTTTGGATTTCTTACAGAAGTTGATAATTTTTTCTTTGGCACTGGGTCCTTTTATGGAAAGCTGGTGGTTACTTGGAATATGGCTGCAAGGAGCAATAATAAATATAATTTGGTTTTGTATGCTTTTCTTTTATAGACATATAATTATTAAAATTGCTTAAAATTGTTAGGAGGCTTATTATGGGATCGGAAAGAACCCAGGCTTTATGATAATCTGAATTACTTACCTTATTGACAGGGACATGTAAGTAATGATTTCATAACCTTTTTAAAAAATTCTTCCTGTACATGTATTTTAATGTGTATTTGAACAAATAATTTAAAAATTAACATACGTGTATTATACAGCTGGGTGCAGTGTTTCTTAGAATAAATATTGAATGATTTTTTTCTGATAGATGATTTCTCCTAATATTGTGATGCCCTCTAGTGAATTCAGCCTTTCAGATAAGAAGTTTATGAGAGTAATCAGTACAATGAAATCTTATATTCTGGTAATTAGAATTGTTCCTGTATGCCTTGTTGATATGGCAGGTTTCTGTCCCTGGAAATGTTTCAGCAAAGATTTGATAATTTCCCAAGACTCTTATTGTTGAATTAAGTGAAATTGTTCCAGATAACTTCTAAAATCTACTTCAGCTTCAAGGTTCTAGATTCCATGTGTGTTGTTAGTTGTCAGTCAATAAATACTGAACATCCACATAGTGTTTAGCACTGTTCTGAGGGTTGTGAAGTTTTTAAAGGTAGTGTTAAGTCATGGATGTGACTTCAGGTAACTTTTGAACACATCAGTTTGGAGAAAACAATAGTAGTTAACCTCTATGGAATATTTGTTTTGTCCCTGGAGCTACTCAGCAGTTTACTTTATGTCATTTAATCCTCACAATAATCATGAGGTAGGTAGCATCTTTAGTTCTATTTTACTAGTGCAGAAATTGAGACCCAGAGAGGTTAAATAATTTGCCTAAAGTCATACAGTAAGTCGTGGAACCAGGACCAGCTTACATAAAATAATAGTGGGTAGGTAAAGATAAATTTTTGTTTATGGATTGGCAGCTCTCTGATGGGGTATTTAGTTGTCTGTAACAAGTTATCTCAGATTATTTTTGGGTACAGTATCTTTACATCTTTGCTACACTTTTGTGTGTGGTTTCTTGTTAACTTCAATGGTAGTTTTATAGTTTGTACCTAAATTTTTCAGTCCATTTAAGATTTTTGGCCTAGGGGCACCTGGGTGGTTCAGTCCTTGAGCGTCTGCCTTTGGCTCAGGTCTTGATCCCAGGGTCCTGGGATCAAGCCCCACATTAGGTTCCCTGCTTGGCGGGAAGCCTGCTTCTCCCTCTCCCACTCCCCCTGTTTGTGTTCCTGCTCTCGCTATCTCTCTCTGTCAAATAAATAAATAAATCTTAAAAAAATTTTTTTGGCCTATAATGTACTTATTTTAAAAACTTTTTTGACAGAATGGTACAATCTTACCTTCCTAGTTTACTTTCTGTAAAATATCCATTCTTTTTTTTTTTATTATATGGCCATTTAAAATCTTTAATCAAATTTCATCAGTTACCAGCCATATTACATGCCACGATTAGCTTTCTATAAACAACTTTGCTTTTGTGTAGAAATCAGTGTCAATGACCTAAAAAAATCATAGCCTAGGCAAAGGACTTTATTAACCTTGTTTCAAACTTTGTTCCCAGGCTTCTTCAGCTTAATTAGCTGCAAAGAATGAATTGTGTATAAGCAAAAACTGAAAAGAGCTGCAGTGTCCAAGGGGCTTGGGCTTAAAAATATTAGAAATCTAGATTTTATCAGATCCATGAACAAAATTTTAAAAAGCAGTCATAATATAAAATAGCAGCTCCCAGTAACTTCTTCAAGTTTTATCTTCTTCAGAAGTTGACTCAATTCAGTTTGCTTCATGCTTGGAGGCTTCATCAAAATTCTCCACAAGATCTGGAACTTCATCATCATCATGCTCTCCGGTAGCAAGTGGTGCTTTTCCATCCACAGACTGTTTGGGCAGAGCTTCAGCCAGTCTCTTCTTAAACTAGTCAGACTGTCTGCACCAAGTTGGTTTAAGATCCTGGGTAGCATTTCTGTCAGTTGCTTTGTCTCAGCATGGCCTGGAATGGTGAAAGTGTTCGCTGCCAGCAATGCCTGAACTTTGGGGTTGTTAAAGTGGAGCACTGGTCCTTGGTTTGTGAACATATTCACTTCTTCAATACCAGAGATATTGTTTACCCCTAACTTCAAGGAGAACTGAAGTTTTTTATCATCTGCTGTAGCCGTTCTATGAACCACCTTCTTTCAGCGGGCAGTTCCTTTCCCACCAATGCGCACTTGTGCTTGCTGTTTGGCGAGTTTCTCCTGGTTCATGATTGTTTCTTTCATCTTGTTGGAGCAGAAATGGGACCACGTGGGGGATTAGGGTTGGCGCTCAGGGGGTCCCGAGCAGACCAGCTGAGATTAGGTGTACACACGCGGGGACGCAAGATGGCAGCTCTGTAAAATATCCATTCTTCAAAGTTTAGAGACTCTACTACTCATTCTTGTGCTTAAGAATTCTTTGAGGACAGTTTTTACTTTTAAGGTTTCTTTTGGCCTTCAGAGTCATTTACCATCTTCTTCATTGGATTTTCATGCTAATATAGCTCTTTGGTTTTCATCACCTAGACTAAGTAGAAATTGATTTCTGCATTTGTTGGTAAATAATTTCATCAGTTTGGGAACTGGCTTTTTATTACCCTGGATTCTACCTCTTTGTGGTATACTGGGGTCAGTGTTCGTTGTACCGAGACAATATAGCATACATCTTCACTGTAATTATTAGAAAGATAAGGTGAGTCACAAGAACAAAGGAATGTTATATTGTAATGTATAAGATAAATTTTTCTCATTTCTGGAAACTTTGTTGTCCATTCATGAAACTATTTCTTTGCTCCAAAGCTTTCTTATGTAGTTCCTAACTTGTATATACCATGTTATAGATTAATAGTGACCTTAATGGCCTGACTACTCCTGACTACATCTCTCCTTTATTTTAGTTTTATGTGACCTAAAGACTTGATGTTATCAACATGCCCCATTATCTTTCCATTTAGAGTCTAAGTGAGAAATGAGAGAGAATGTGAGAAGGAATGAAACAGGAAGCTTTCCTAATGCAAGGGGAGATGCTCAGAAGTGCCCAGCCTAGGACTTTAAGAAGGCTAGAAGGATTGAATAGGGCTCGAGTAAAGAATATTTCAGTGAATGTAGGAACTTAGAAAAATTCCATGTGACTCCATGTGCCTTTTGGTGAAGATAGAAGAACTACTTTTTAGGATTTCTTTTCTTTTTTTTTTTTTTTAAAGATTTTGTTTATTTGCGAGAGAGAGTGTGCTCGAGTGCGAGCATGAGCGGGGTGGAGGGGCAGAGGGAGAAGCCGACTCCCCGGTGAGCAGGGAGCCAGAGGGTAGGGCTCGAACCCCATGACCTGAACTGAAGGCAGACACTTAACCAATTGAGCCACCCAGGCGCCCCTACTTTTTGGAGTTTCTTGAGATTTTATGATTTTCCCCCTTTCCCCCTCTATTTCTCTTTGTCTTTCTCCTCCCAAGGGTTTTTATAGCATTGAAAATCTCAAGGGTTAGGTTATTTAAGGGATAGAAATTATGGGATAAGTTGTGGTTTGAATCCTGTGGCTCAGGATCTGGGAACATAAAGTGAAGAGTATTGGTGAGGGATTAAAAACTGGTCATAGAGGCATTTGGAAGAAAAGACAGGGAGATAGGAGTGGGTCTCATGGTTTATGAGAGTTAACATAAGAGATTGGTGGTATTAAGATAGAGTTTTATAGATTATTATTCCAAGTTAGGTGTGTGTTCATAGTAGTTAAAGACTGTTGTACTACTGTGCTATTTTTAGGTATGTTTAGGTCAAGTTGGCTTTTGCATACTGATCTGAAAACTTGATCACTATGTATTATACAATTTCTATGAGAAAGTGCATTCTGAATTCTCAACCTCTGACTTAAATGCAAAGTTTTGGAATGCTACCTGTTCATAATTTGGGACTGTTGTATTTGTCCATATTTTGATAGAATTCCCAACTTGAGGCATTTCTAATCTGGGAACCAAAATTTTATTTGACTGTAAATTAGATAAACCCCTGTGGAATAATGATATGTATAAAAATAAATGACTTCTACCCCCAAACATCATAATCTTGTTGAATGCCACAAATTAGAGAAGATTACATTTGTTTAAAAAATTTTTACTGAAGTAACTTTGGTAACCAGAAACTACAATAATATTTGGCATAGTATTTGTAATTTAAGATTTGGTTTTATATTATGCAAGCATTAAAAAAAAATCTCTGAAGATTCAGATGGCTTCTGAGTGCTGACTGTTTTACATAGGCAAGGGAAATCAAGCCTTCTGGGGTCTACTTGGGTTGCCCCATTGCTGTGTTTCTTTGACTAAGTCATTTTCCCTTTCTGGGCCTTAGCTTCTTGATCTACAAAATAAGAATGTTCATTAACAGCATTATTCATAATAGCTAAAACCTGCAAAATACTCTAATGTCTAACAGAATAGATAAATTTTGGTACATTTTTACAGTTAAATACTATACAGTAACAGAAAAGAACAGACCATTCCCACAGTTATTAATATGGATGAATCTTGCAAACATAGTTTTGAGTTAAAGAAACCAGATACAGAAGAGTATATACTTGTTGATTCCATTTTAGTAAAGTTAAAAAACAGATCACACTAACTAACTATAGTGCTAGGAGTCAAATAGTGGTTACAGTCCGATTAGGAGTAGTTAATGATTGGGAGGGAGCATTTATGATGGAGGCTTTTGGGTTGCAGGTGATGTTCTATCTTGATCTGGGTATATTCACTTTGTAAAAATTCATCAAGCTATATACTTGGGATTTGTACATTTCACTGTGTGCTTTACTGTATGCTTCAGTTAAAATAAGGTTGAAACTGTGCACTACAACAAAACACAAAAAAGAAAAAGGTAAAAGAAACAAGGTTTGAGGGGTGCCTGGGTGGCTCATTCGGTTAAGCGTCTGCCTTCGGCTCAGATCATGGTCCCAGGGTCCTGGGATCAAGCCCCGCATCAGGCTCCCTACTCGGTGGGAAGCCTGGTTCTCCCTCTCCTGTTCCCCCTGCTTGTGTTCCTGCTCTCACTATCTCTCTCTCTCTGTCAAATAAATAAATAAAATCTTAAAAAAAAAAAAAAACTTAAAAAAAAAGGAACAAGGTTTGAACAAGGTTCAGAATCTCAGCTATACCACTAAAAAATTATTTTAGGCAATTCATTGACCTCCCTGAATCTTAATGATTCTATAAGATGGAAGTAATACCTGCTTTCTGAATTTCAGTTGAGGTAATAAACATTTGAAAACACATTGGAGACTAGAAAATGCTCTCTGAATGTAAGGTGATATTATTTTTGTGTTATACTTTTGTGTTGTATTGTTACTCTTAAATAGAAATGACCCCATATAAATTCAGAAGTGGTAAAAGGACCAAAAATTGAAAGATACTGTGATCAACTGAACTATATTTGTTTCTGCCTGCTTTTGAATTCCTGAAAAAAAACATAAAATAGTAGTAGCAATTCATCTGACTTTCCTCATTTTTTATACCAAGCCATTCAGCAAGTAGTAACTGAGCTCTTTCCAAGTGTGCTGGGTTTTATGCTGAGGCTATAATAGTGAACAATATCAGCATAGTTCTCACAACCATAGAACTGTAAACCTAAAATTCTGGAAGGAGTGATGGGCCGAAAACAGGAAAATAGATAAAGGAACAAAATAACTGCAGGTTGTAATGAGAGCCATAAAGGAAGCAATCAGGATTGAGGTGGGAGAATAACTACCAACGGGAACTTGCTCTACCAAGGGAAAGTAGTGGTCAGCCTTAGTGAATGCTCCTCTAAGGGGACAACGCTAAGCTGACACCTAAAAGGAAGAAAGGAAGGTAGTTAAGCAGCAAGTCTGAGAGGACCATTTTAGGCATCATGGACAATTTGCACAAAGCCCGGAGGTAGGAAATAGCCTGTAGGAGAACCTGACAGAAGAGAGTGGTTGGAATGTGGGTGAAGGGGAGTGGGAGGTGATATACTTGGAAAGATGGGAGGTGGGTGCCAACTCATAGAAGACTTGTAGATTTGGGTGGGAATTTGATTTTTACTCTATGCCCAGTGGAAAGCCATTAAAGAGACTTAAAACAGGGAAATGATAAATCGGGTTGACGTTTTACTTTTTTTTTTTTTTTTTGCACTACAGTATGGTGAAAGGACTGGCCGTGGATGGGGGTATGGTTTGGCCAAGAGTGAAAGAGAGGAAGTCAGTAACGGCAGTTCAAGCACAAGATGATGATGGCATGGATTAAATCATGTAGTGGCAATAGCCGTCGATGCAGCGTGTTGGATTTAGGATGGGTATTGGAGATGGAGTTGACAGATCTCTTGCTGATTTTATTGGACTTGGGGAGTGTGAGGGAAAGGAAAGAATGAAAGATGACTCCTGGATTTCTCATAGAGAATGGGGGTGGACCCCGATGTTGTTTATGGAGCTGGAGAAAACTGAGGGTGGAGTGGATGTGGAGGAAGGCCAGGGAAATGATGACATTTATTCTGCACGTGTTCAGTTTGATAGGACTTTGAAACACCCAAGGTCATCAGCTCAGTCTGAGAGCCTGGAGCCCAGGGGGGACGGTTGTGTTGGAGATATCTTTTGGAAAGGTCAGCAGGAGGATGATGGGGAGGAAGGAAGAGGAAAAAGATGGAGAGAAGACAACCAGTGTCTGAGTGCTAGGCAGCCTCAGCATTTTGAGGTCCAGGAGAGGGGCAGGAGCCAACTGAGGAGACCAGGAGGGCCGGGTCAGTGGGGTCAGAGGCGAACCAGGAGGGCGATGTTCACAAAAGCCAGGAGAGCCTAGCATTTCAAGGAAGAAGTGAAGTGGCCATTCATGTGGAATGCTGCCAAGAGGTAGAGTGACATGAGGACAGTGAAGTATTGGATTTGGCAGCGTGAAAGTGGACTTTTCTCCTGAAGTGGTTTCAGTGGAATGGTAGAGGCCAAAAGCTGGGCTGAAGAGGGAATAGGAAGTGAGAGACTGTGTGTTGTGGTGCATTTCTCTGTTGGGTAGTCATGAAACGTATATGAGGAATCTTAAAAACCCAGTCAGTAAGTTTGGGGGTTTGCTTTCTTTCTCCATAAATGGCGGTAGGAAGTTAGATTGGCCTTTAGCCTCCCAGTAATTTTCCTTTGGTTAACATTTGATTGTTCACTTTTAAAAGCTTCTGAATTTCATAGGTGGCTTTCATTTTAGAGTAAAATCAAATGTTCAATCTGTGTTAACTTGTAGAGTTAGTATTGTATTAAATTAAAACTTGGAGTATTTACCTTTTCAGGAAAGTAATTATAAGCCTTGGAAATTATGCAAGGACTATTTCATCTTGAAACACTTAGAAATTCATTTTGGTTTTTTTGTAATTACAGTGTTTCGGTAAGAGAGACATCTAAACAGGGATTGCATTTGGCAGTTATGTACATGTTCTTGTTCTAAACTAAGCACTGTTTCTGTGGTTTAGACTTTTCTTTTATAAATAGAATTTTAATCCATGTAGGTTAAATTTTTTCCAGGCATGTTATAATTAGCACTGGCTACAACTTAATCCTAAAATGTGTATGAGAAATTTAATAATATCTTATAAGCACTCCTTCCATTAAATGAAAGCAAGTAGAAATTATTTGAATGTTTAAAAAACTGTTTTTTCATAACTGTGGAAAAGCTAGTATGGCTACTTAAAAAGAAGTTAATACGTTGCCTGCCTGGTCCTGTCACTGGGAATGATAAAACTTATGTTTTGCAGTCACATGATCTTATATACATGACAGCTCATTCATAAATTCTCTTGAATGCATTAATGCAGTTACCAGGATGAAAATTATTGTTGTAGGATCTACTTTCCAAATGTGATTGTCCTGCCAATTCAGGCCCACTGCACTGACCAACACATAGACTTGCTTAAATTCTAAGAACAGGTAGTTTGGATTATAGGAAATTGTTCAGGAGACTTGTTAAGAAGCATCTTCTCTGGAGTAAGATACATCTGGGGTCTCAGATTTTTAATCTCTGGGTTATCAAAAATAAGGAAAGTCTGAAAAAACTGTCATGGCCAGAAGGAGCCTAGGGAGACATGATGACTAAATATAATGTGGTATCCTGATGGGATCCTGAAACAGAAGAAAGACATTAGATAAATACTAAGGAAATCTAAATAAAGTCTAGATTTTAGTTGATAAAAATGTATCTATTGGTTCATTAATTGTGGTAAATGTACCATACTAACATAAGATATTAATAATGGGGGAAACTAGCTATAGGGTATATGGGAGTTCTATACTATCAGTATAATTGTGTAAATTTAAAACTTCTAAAGCAAAAAGTTTATTAAAAAAACGTGGGGTAGGAAATATTTTTATAGACATTGTTGGAAAATACAGCCCATCACACTTTTAGGACTCTGGTGGATCTCAGTTTCCTTATCTTTAAAATGGGGTTATGATAGTACTTCCCTCCATAGGGTTGTTGTGTGGATTAAATGAGGTAATGCAAGTGCCTGGCATACTGTCTGGCATGGTAAATGCTCAACAAATGCTATTAAACAGTAATGAATGATGACAACTCATTTAAAAAATTTTTAAATGTCTGCATAAGAAAAAGGCATATTCATATTTGATGGAGTTGGAAGAAGTTTGGCTTTGCCAAATTAGAATTAATTTAAGGCCTAACCACTTTGAACCTGAACTACTATAGCATCCATCCTTAATTTTTTCTGCAGTTTGTCCCTGCCTCCTCCATGTAGTAGTTGGAATTGGCAACACTAAATGTGCATGTGTTTTAAAATGTAATTGCATATTCTTACAGAATTTTGGAGATTTCCGGTTGCTTTAATTTGAATTTAAAACTGAAACCCTTAATGGATTTTAAAGGCAATTCTGCTTTCCTTTTCTCAAGCCTGGAAGACCATAGACATGGGAAAGAACATTGAACAAGGAATTAGGAGACCTCACTTTTAGCCCCAAGTCTGGCTTTAAATAGTTAGGTTTGGGGCAGTTTCTTTTACCTTTAGAAACTTAGTTTTCTAATTGGTAAAATAAGAGAGTTGGACTAAATGATTTGTAGTTGTGAAGTTGACTTACATTGACATTCAGTTGAGAAGTGCACTCAGAGCTCTTTGGGAGGCTTTACTCTTCCAGGGTTGCCTCACAAGAAAATTGTCCTTGCCTTGTGTTTACATCTCATTTTCAATCAACTGTATATTACTCTGATGATTCATTATATTCTCTATAGCAGGCCCCACGTGACTCCTTAATTGCTTTAAAATCTCAAACCCGCTTTCCAAGTTTGAAGATTTGTTGCTACTCGTTGAGGATAATCACTAGAATGCGCTAAAGGTTCTGTAGGGATTTCTTGAAAAGGAGTTGGAAAAATATTTTAAGTATAGCATTGTTGGAATAAGTATTAGAGCCTCCCAAGTCCGTCTTTTTGAAGCATACAGGCCTCATTTGGAAATAATGACTTCTCGTATTTCTTTTTAAGTTGATTTACTTTATTGGACTTCCATTGTACTCTGTGACCCTAGATTTGAGATTCCTATTTTAAATTTTCAGTGTTTACTCAATGTCATATAACTCTTAGGTTTTCTAATAACCAATATTTTTTACTGTCATTTTAAGATAGCACTAGAAGAGTATGATAGGCAAGAGCTGTGTTGTGCAGAATAAAATCCCTAGTGTAGATCTAGTTTCTGTTTCTTTGTCCACGAGCTTAAGGGAAAGCTAAAGCTTACCCATACATTGAATGAATCTCAGCCATCAAATTTTAATATGACTAAAACTGGTATGATCAGCATGTTTAAGTATGTGCATGTCTAAGTATATATGAGTAACATATTTGCCAGATAGTTTTCTAAAAAGTGATTTCATTTTTAAATAATTAAACTGAAGTATTTATCAAATACGATTTCATTTTTTCAAATGTGTGGTAAATTAAATTTTAGCAAGCTGAAATTCTATTTGTAGAAATAATTTTGCCACAGTAATGGCACGTGTGTGTTAAATTTTTAAAAAGCAGTAACTCAGTTAAGCAGAAAGTTCTTTAGAACCTGACAAATTACCCAAACTAACAGACTGCTATGTGGTAGAAGTATTTTTTGATAATAATTCAACTTAGGCTGATCTTTCTCCAGTGAATACTTGAATATTTTCCATGGAAACCATTGTGATAAGAGATATATATGACTATTGGAAACCATTAACTTCAGAAATTATCAGCAGATGTTTTCCTTGCATGGTTGATTTCATTTAGTTTGGTCACTCCTTAGCTTAATAATTCTAAACTGACTGGAAAGATGCATGGCTAACATTTGCACACATGTTTGGAACTTACTGAGGTTTACTTACTAAACTATACCAGGTTTCCAGTAAATGGAATTTGCACCTTTTAGATTTCTCTAACAGGTTTTTTTTTTTTCTCTTTATTTTTAAGGAGGCATGCTGTGCAGTGTCATCTTTTTTCAAACCTTGCCATTTGTGGTATATAGGGGATAAGGTAGAAAAAGTGATTTTTTATAGAAGTTTGGTTTTTATTTATTTGGTTTTATTTTATTTATTGGTTTTATTAGCTTATTATAAGCTAATAAAAATTAGCTTTCTGTCCTTAATAAGCACATATTTCCATTGGTCATAAGTAGTTCTAAGTGTTTGCTTTCTTTAGTGTTGAACACTCTTTTATTCTAAATAAAATTCTTATTTTTATCTCCTAGTTGAATGATGACATTTGAATTTCTCTAGCAAAAAGAGAATTTTACTTTCTTTATTGCTATTTTTAATGGTATCTAACATTCCCCCCCAATCTATGGTAAATAATTAGAATAGTGTATTGTATCATTTTTAGATTAAAAGTAGTTATTTTAGAAAAGGAAATTTTGAGTTAATTCTATAATAGATTGTTTTTTAGTTTGCCAATTTATTACTTTCTTAAGCCCCCATTTTTTTCCTATAGTAGATTGTTTTTTAGTTTGCCAATTTATGCTTTCTTAAGCCCCCATTTTTGAGTTTAATAGTTGTCATATATGTTATATGTTTATATATTAGAGTTTGAAGTTGGGTCCAGAAGAGTCAACTATTTTTTTTTTCACCCAATCTTTGGGGCACGTGTTTTGAGTACATTTTATATATGTAAGACTTTCTCCCTACTCTCAGGTAACTCTTGTTTTTTATATTTAAACTCTTATGGCTATTTAGGAGTAATAAGTCTTTTCTAATTTGCAAAGCAATAAAGGTTTGTTAGAAAATATTAAGCATTAAAATTATATAATGAACTGGAAAGTGCAAGTAAAATCCCCATTGCCTAAAAGGCAGAGACTGAATTTGTTATAGTCAGGAAAGGGCATTATCTTAGAAAGAACTGTTGATAGCCTTAACTGTCATGTTTAAAAGCATTTTTTAATATAAAAATTAAACCATGAAATTTTGATATCACATTTTATGTAAGTTGTAGAAAATTGTATTAGAAACATGCTGTAATTAATTTAGCATTATTAACGTGTTATCTTCTTGTACTTGTTTTTTTTCACTTCGCTGTAGACTGGTAGAAACTTTGACATCTATTGGGATTTGTCTTCAGTTTACATTTGGGAGCCATTGATCTAACCAACCTCGTCTTCTGTCACCACTCTTCAGAAATAGCCAGCCTTGTCCTCTCGCTCTTCTGGCCTGACCGTTGCTTAGTTTTGACTTGCTTGTTTTTGTTCATGTGGTTCCTTCATTTCCGGTTTCATGCCACTTATCCTTCATGGTTCATTTCAAATCCTCCTTGTGGCAGAGACTCTTGGCTGTCCACCAAAATTTGTTCTTCCCCTCTTCCTGGGCCCAGAGCTAGCTCTTGGTTCCGTGTGACTGAGTTTCCCCCACTAGAATGTGAGTAGAAATGATGTGTTGCTGTTCTTGGTGCTTTTTCTCTTCTGCTGGCTGGATGTGTACCATAATGTGGAACTAGGGGGATGCAGAGCCACAGTGGAAGCAGCCTGGATCCCTGAATGACTGTGTGGAAGAGAGTTGTCTGCCAACCTGAACCTTCCTCCCTACCTCGTTACTACTATATATGGAAGAAATAAACTAGTGTGGGAAGCCATTGGTTCTGTTGTTACCTTGGTTTCACGGACTCTGATAACCCTGCTTCCTCTAGGAGGCAGTTTCTGACTATTCCAGTTCACATAGATTATTGTTTTTTCTCCCTACATTCTGTGGTGTTTTGAAGGTGTTTGCTATTCACATATTTTTTAAAAAATGAGAAACAAAAACAGAAAAACAAAGGTAGCATGTATTTAATTTGTGCACGACTAGCTCACACATACTGTAGGCTTTTGGAAGAAAATAACTGTCTTTTATTTCTTTGGTATTCTCCGTGTACACAGGTTAGGCATTCAATAAAGACCTCAAGGAATGAAAACTTCAGAACAAATCTTTAAATGTGGCATAGATATTGGCATCTTCAGTGGTGTTAAATTTAGTTAACTTCATTTATTTTAGTCTTCCCTAGTTAGACTTTCATTTTAAAGGAGAAAAATGTTGGGGCGCCTGGGTGGCTCAGTCGGTTAAGCGGCTGCCTTTGGCTCAGGTCATGATCTCAGGGTCCTGGGATTGAGCCCCACATCGGGCTCCCTGCTCAGCCGGGAGCCTGCTTCTCCCTCTCCCTCTGCCTGCCTCTCTGCCTGCTTGTGCTCTCACTCTTTCTGTCAAATAAATAAATAAAAATCTTTAAAAAAAATAAAGGAGAAAAATGTTACAGAGAACCCATAATTTAATAAATTAGAACAAAGGTCTTACAAGCTAGTGAAATTTGTAGTAGTGAAGCTACTTCCGTTGCTCTCCTCTCCCTCCCTTTTTCCCTCTATAATCGTTAAACTTTCACAGCAGGGTCATGTTCTAGGCCCAGTAAGACAAAAATCATTACCCTCTTTGGAGTTTACAGACAATAAACAGCAAACGTTTGGAATGCTAAATGTGATCAGTATCTGGAAAAAAGCAAAGTGGGGGGTAGGGGCTGAGGGTGCGGGCAGCAGGTGAGATGATGATGATGAGTGTGTGTTGCATGGGCGTGGTGTTATAGTGTTCAGTTGGGTGTCAGGGAAGACCTTTCTGGGAAAGTGACCTTTGGGTTAAGGTCACTTAACCCTTAAGGTCTTAAGTCACACTTAAGGTCTATTCACCAGGTGAATAGAAATGATGTGGCTAACTGGAAAAAGAGCGAGTGAATAGACCACAAGTGCTCTTCAGCCTGGGGTGAGAGTGATGAAATTGTTCTAAAATTGACTGTGTGATATTGCACCACTGTATGCGTGAATGTTGTATATGTGAATTATATCTCAGTAAAGTGGTTAAAAGGAAAACATCAGAGTTTTAGAGGTCTTCACCATCAGCCCAGGGGGAAACCCTTCTCCTTACTGCTCTCTTTAGAAATGTTCGATTGTAGAGTAGTAGTTACTACTGTAAATCACACGAATTACATTCCAGTCAGACCCAGATACTGTGTGAAGCACAACAATCATTATGAATATTAGTAAATTCGTATCAGAGTACTTTGGCCATAAGTTTTTAAAAAATCCCAACACTAAAATCTGGTCATGTATGTGTACTTTTATGGTTTGCTGCTAAAGTAATAGTTGATTATTGTCCCTTTAATAACTTGGGGGGAAAAGGTAATGTCGGCTTTGTGCTCAGTAATGACCGATTTGGGATGGAGACCATGCTGACTTTGCAGGGTAGTTGCCTGAGAGTTCTGCCTTTAGAATCAGGCTTGCTTTCTGTTTGCTTTTGATGGTTTATATTCAGAACAGCCTGATTGAAGTAGGCTGTCTCCCTGGATCTTGCTTTTTCAGATCCTGGCTCTTAGATACTTTTATTTTTTTTCCTCTGGAAATAATCTTTAACATATTGTTTCCTTTGTATCACAAGTTACCTAGATCCCACCCACCTAGGCAGCATGGATTTAGATCTTTCCTCTTACTTAGAATCTTAGAGCTAGAAAGTTAATAGAACTATAGTCAGTGCAAAGCTTGTATTAGATTCTTACCAGTCCTTAATTCTGTCCTTGAGGTCTTTTTCCAATACCATGAGTTTATTTCCATGAGGAATTAACAAATAATGCTCATAAAGCAGCTTCTGTTGACCCTAAGGATATTCTTTAGATTCTGTTACAGTGTTTAAAATTATTGACTTAAAATTTGTATCATTAAAAAAATCATCAAATCATTTTTCTCAGTGTGTAATTACTCTTTGCCAGAGGACCAGTTTTCCTTTGTGCTGATTAAATTATCAAATCATTCTGTTGTCGAGTTGAGAACAGTTGACCTCCCGTGTAGTTCTAGGCCTGGCTGTAACATTAACTCACTCCATGACCTTGGCAAGTAGCTTAATCTGACCAAAGACAAAACTTGTATTTCAGAGGTAGATTTGGTAAATGGTAGATTTGATAAGCAGGACTCCCCCCGCCCCCCCCCCCATGAAGGGATTTTATGCAGAGAATAGAACTTACAAGGTGTGAGTAAAATGACAGAAAACAAATGAAATGTTACGTGTTTTACCTTCCAGGACCCTGTATGGAGGAAGGGAGGAAGGGGAGGGATCCCCACTGCAAGAAGGAGTGCCCTTCACAGCTTCTTACCGCACAGCAGGGTGCAGTGGGGGAAAGAACCAGCTCTGTGTCAAATGGCTTTAGGTAGAAAGGGCAGTTCTGCCCCACAGGTCTTTGTAAGACACGGGTAGGGGGTGCTCTGTAAAGTCAGCCTGGTCTGAAGAGAGCCATTCAAGGCTCTGGCTGCTTATGTACAGGGAAACCCACGGTTGCTCTTAAAACATTGCAAAAAGGGGCGCCTGGGTGGCTCAGTTGGTTAAGCGACTGCCTTCGGCTCAGGTCATGATCCTGGAGTCCCGGGATCGAGTCCCGCATCGGGCTCCCTGCTCGGCAGGGAGTCTGCTTCTCCCTCTGACCCTCTTCCCTCTCATGCCCTCTGTCTCTCATTCTCTCTCTCTCAAATAAATAAATAAAATCTTTAAAAAAAAAACAAAACATTGCAAAAAGGTGGTCACACACTTACCTTTCCGATGAAGCATTTGTGTCTAAATTCATACAGATGTATCTTAATCTGGCTACCATCACTCAGCTTTTAATAACAACAGTAACAACCAGTATTTTACTAAGTATGCTATGCACCAGTTGCTGCCGCAAGCACTTTACATGTGGTAACTCACCTGATTTTAAACAACATCCCTTTGACCTGTGCGTACTGCTATTACCCCTATTTTTACAATTGCGGAAGTAACAGGTTGGAAGTTTCACAATTATTAAGTGGCAAAGCTGGGATTCAAACCCACAGCCTGACTGACCACAGGCTTCGGTTAATTTAGGGGCAAGCCTGATGCAGAAGAGGAGTAAGTTTTATTGTAGAAGGCCTAGGACTCAAAAATGAATGAAAAAATGAGTGCAGAGTATCTTAATCATTTATTTTATTATTTTTTAAAAGATTTATTTATTTGACAGACAGCAAGAGCAGGAACACAAGCAGGGGGAGTGGGAGAGGGAGAAGCAGGCTTCCCACCGAGCAGGGAGCCTGATGCGGGGCTCCATCCCAGGACCCCAGGACTGTGACCTGAGCCGAAGTCAGACACTTAACGACTGAGCCACCCAGGCGCCCCTCTTAATCATTTATTTTAGATTGATCACATTGAAATGATAATTTATGTATATATTGGGTTAAATCTTTTAAAATTAATTTTGTCTGTTTTTCTTTACATTTTAAGTGTGGCTACTAGAAGATTTCAAATTACACACATGGCTCACATTATTTTTCTATCAGGCAGTACTATTGTAGAGAGTCCTAAATGAGAGAAAGGTGTGGTTACTGTGGGTAGGAGACTGACTAGTGAAGTAGACAGGAGTGGTAGTGCATATCTGGTAAACCTAAGTGCATTGGTAAGTATATTGTCTCCCCCTTAGCTATGGATGATGAATATATATTTGTTATTATAGCTTAAACTTTATCATATTTGGTAAAGAAAATGAATGGAAAGAACAGATATGTTTGTACCACGTATAATACAGTAGCATATCCATTGAGCGTTTTAATATACCAGCTACTCGTCTAAGTACTTGACATATGTTAACTCAATACCGGTACTGACACCACCAGGCAGGTACTATTGTTACTGATCTGAAGCACCGTGAGTGAGGTTAAGCTACTTGCTTAAGGCCACACAGTATAGTGCATAAGGAGTTAGTGCTAGTCTATACAATTTAACTTCGGAGACTGTGGGCTTAACCATTGTGGTGCAACGGTATCCCCTGCTTTTTGAAAGTTCATGTTATATCACTTTACTTTTACCAAAGACCTACATTAGTACCTGTTTTTGCTAGCTGAAAGAAATCAAAAGAAGTTTGCGTTCAGCATTTGTTTGGCAGTGCATCCTTACAGAGGCAGCGGGCACCCCCAAGCAGTGAGTGTAGCGCCACCAAGCTCCTTTCCAGGGAACTACACTCAGCATCTCAGTCTCAAGCCGCCATGGCTTTGAAGTGTGTCTGTGAGCATCTGTGCTTTTTCTCGATTTACTTTGCGCATCTGTTAGCAAGATGTGTCTTGAGGTACCAAAAAAGCCTGACAGAGGTTATTTGTTGGCTGTAGGAATGCTCAAAAATATTTTCATAATGAAGTAATGGTAATTACTTCTTCACTTTATGCCGTTTTGGCTTATGAAAGGTTTCATAGGAAAGTTCTACTTTCAGGTGTGGGAGGGGGACTTGTATTGCCTCTTTAAGCTGTACGACCTTATGATTTGCTGTATTTTTTAATCTTATGCTTTAGTGTGGTAGTGTGTACATGGATAACCCACTGGAATTTTTTTTCCAGCTTAGCAGGTGGCCTTCGTGTCAGCTTGTATTTATATTTTGTAGATTTGTTTTTTAATTTCCTAAAAGTGAATGATTTTTGTTTACATTTTCCACTTGCAAGGTTGTTTATACCTTAATTTTAGCCTGTTAATTGCATTTGTGGTAGTGCTCCATAAGTTTTGTATATTATAAAAGATCTGCCTGGACTTTCAGAGGAGAAACGTATATGGACAAATTAAAAAAAAATAAGCTTTTAATAATTTAAATGTGTGTTATCAAAAGGAAATACAGGAATTTGGGTTTTCTCTGCCTAGAAGCTATCATTGAGATGTTAGCCTTAGGAAAGATAATATGTTTTAAAAGTTTTTATTCTCAAGGGAAAAGTGTAATACTGTGTCTCGGCTAAACATACATTAGGTATTTATATCACATATGTCACAAATATATTTAAGTATCATCCTAAGTTAGCTTGTACCCTAAAATAAAAAAGAAATATTTTTTTTCTGGCTATCTACTAGGAATGAGATGCTGTGGATGATACAAGCATAGATGTCACAAGTCTGTCCTGTGGAAATAAGACATACATGCAAAAAAGAAGTAAATCCAGTTCAGTAAAATAACACTATGGGGGCGCCTGGGTGGCTCAGTCGGTTAAGCGTCTGCCTTCGGCTCAGGTCGTGATCCCAGGGTCCCGGGATGGAGCCCTGCATCAGGCTCCCTGCTCAGCAGGGAGCCTGCTTCTCCCTCCTCTTCTCCCTCTGTCCGTCCCCCCCCCCCCCCCGTCATGCTCATTTATGTCTCCTTCAGTTCACTCAGTCTCTCTAGTAAATAAATAAAATCTTTAAAAAAAAACAAAACAAAATAACAGTATGTATATCATGAATGGACAAAAGTTTCATAGGAGTTCTGAGGAAAGGCAGAAACTGTTTTGAACTAGTAGTTTGGGAAGTGTTGCTGGAGGAGGAGAGAATTGAGCTGGTCTTGTAGGGGGAGTCGCGTTTCCTTACATGGAGTGTAGAGGGTGTAATTTAGACACGAGGAGGTACGGGCTTAGGGGAATGGGGAGTGTTCAGCTTGTGGCTCAAGTGAAGTATATAGGAAGCTGAATACTCAGGGAAATTTTGAAAAATTAATTTGGGCCGGATCAGAAAAGACCTTGAATTCTAGGTGGAAGAATTTGAATTTTTTTTTTTCCCAAAGATTTTATTTATTTATTTGACACAGAGAGACAGCGAGAGAGGAAACACGAGCAGGGGGAGTGGGAGAGGGAGAAGCAGGTTTCCCGTGGAGCGGGGAGCCCGACGCGGGGCTTGATCCCAGGACACTGGGATCATGACCTGAGCCGAAGGCAGACGCTTAACGACTGAGCCACCCAGGCGCCCCAAGAATTTGAATTTCTTAAGAAGTTCAGACTTTTAGGGGAGATAGAAATCTTTGACTATGTGATCATTTATCCTTAAGTTACTATTATGTGATAGACATCCCTAATTTATATTCTTGACTTAACATGCTAGATGTTTTTAGTTGTTGGTACCGAGAAACACTGAAGAGCTTGCTTTCTTGGTTACTAGTCAAATCCAGTGTATCAAATTGGCTTGTTAGCACCATCTCAGACTCCTTGGTTGGAAAAATTTTGTTTCACATAGCAAATACTTGACAGTTGTCTGTTTTTAGAGATGACAAATCAGTATTTTGCACTGACTGTTAATTGCATTTATAAATTTCCATATGCTGTGAATTTATACCCTTATTACAGGCGCACTAAAACGTGCTCTTATTTTAAAGCTCTGGCTTATCTTGGCTCCATTGTCCTGTTAGCCCAGCAATTGCGGGCTGCTTTGTTTAACCTGCTGACTCCATGTTCTTTTTTCATAAAATTGGGAAGATCTCGGTCTCTCAGTGGTGGGGAGATTGTTCAGTGAGATAAGACAGTTTATAAAGAGAATGCAGTAACCTTTGGAGACATTGGATGTATATACTTAGTAAATTTTCTTTCCCTCCTTCCTGATTTTGAAATGGTTGTGACTAGAGATTTCTTATTACATGTATGCTTTAAATATAGGCCTTTGTGTAGCAGAATTCCAAGAAATTTGGAAGGCATTTACTTTTGTAAAATCTGACTTTATTATAATAACTTGAATTTTTAAAATATTGATATAGTGGGGCACCTGGGTGGCTCATTTGGTTAAGCGTCTGACTTCGGCTCAGGTCATGATCCCAGGGTCCTGGGATTGAGCCCCGCATCGGACTCCCTGCTCAGTGGGAAGCCTGCTTCTCTCCCTCTCCCACTCTCCCTGCTTGTGTTCCTTCTAAGCTGTCTCTCTCTGTCAAAAAATAAATAAAATCTTTTAAAAAAAAAGTTGATATACCAAGAGAACTTACTGATGTTTTATTAAAGATAAATTTGTAGTTGTTTAATTAGAATCTCCATAAAACCCTGAACTATCAAAGGACTAAGGTGTTTCTACAAAGTTATTTTATGAACTAAAAGCATACTCTGTGGCATTGAAAGGAAATGCATCTTAAATTTTACATATGGCAATTTAAGAAACCAAACAAATGAGTACAGGGAAAAGAGAGGAAAAACCAAGAAACAGACTCATAACTATAGAGAACACACTTATGGTCACCAAAGGGGAGGTGGGTAGGGGGATCAGTGAAATAGGTGATGGGGATTCAGGAGTGCACTTGCTGTGAGGAACACCAGGTGATGTATCAAAGTGTTGAATCACTACATTGTACACCTGAAACTAATATTACACTGTATTGTTAACTAACAGGAATTTGAATAAAAACAAAAAAGCCCCCAAAAACAAAAGAAAAGGGGGTGCCTGGCACCTGACTCTTGATTTCAGCTCAGGTCTTGATCTCAGGGTCATGAGTTCAAGTCCCATGTTGGGCTCCACACTGGGAATGGAGCCTACTTTAAAAAAAATTGAAAACAAAACAAACAAAAAAAACGAAAGGAAATGCAGTTCAGGAGAAATATTCTTTATCAACCGTTTTCTGCATCATGTTGTTAAGGAAATGCAGTTAAACTTTTTTTAAGTTGCCCTTTTTTCTTTTGGTGTACATATATGGATGTTAATGTATGTCTAGATTTGTGTAACCCCCATCACAATTAGGAAACAGAAGAATTCCATCACCCCAAAAAACTCCCTTGTGCTACCCCTTTATAGTCACATCCTTTCCCTCACCCCTGGCAACCACTGCTCTCTTTTCCATTTCTTCCTTAATGGATAGATTAGTGGAGGCTATCACATGATAAATATCTTATCAAATATGATATCAACTAATAAAATATGAGAAACATCAAGTAAGATAAGGTATGTGAAAGTGCTTGGCAGATAGAGGCATCAGGTACTTAATAAAAAATCGCTTCATACAGAATATTAGGTCAATAGGTGAGGCTTAACTGGAGTCTTCTATAGAGTCAACTTTGTGTAATCTTTAACAACTTTTTTTGTCCTTGCTTAGAGGCTTTTAGGCTTGTTTTTGAAAGGCTTTGTTCCATAGCATCCTGATTGCTGGAAATCTCTGTTATTTAATGTCTTTTAACCTCCTGTTCCTCAGGGAAAAAGTGAACAATAATATCTACCTTGAAGAGTTGTTAAAATGTGATGATATATATGAATATAAATACATAGGCATGCGTGTATTTATGTGTGACTTGGCCCAAAGTAGGTTTCCCTGTCAATTTTTTAAGATTATATTTTATAAATAATATACTTCACAGTTACTTTTAGGATAGTTTGGTAATGAAATATCATGTCGTCTTGATATATAGATGCTCCATCCACCCCCTCAACCAAAGCTTTTAGAGTGGGAAGGTTGATTCTCAAAGCATTATCTTTCTGTTTTTTGGAAATGTGTCAGCAATTTCTCTCTTTTGGTTTGGAGGGAGGAGTACCCAAATCTATTTAACTTTATCATAATATTTCAGGGTTCATTTCACATTATGCTCACTTCATAAAATGTGATTTTTGAAATTGATGATTGGGACGTATGGGCCGAATCTTTGCTAAACCGCAGGACTTCCTTTTGAATTCATATTTCTAAGCCCCTAATGCAATAGTGACTTTTGGAGATGTTTTAATCTTTTTCTTAAAAGTGAAGTACATAGTATTCTGATATATAACATCCTGGGCAGTAGGATATAATTGCTTTTCTACAAATTTAATTATTTAACCAAGCGCAGAAGCAGATTTAGAAGTTTCTGTTCTTGCCCACAAATCCTCATGTATGCTGTCTTTATCACTATTCTTTGTCTCATTATTAGTGTTCAAAATATTAATAGAATCAGTGAATTATAGAATTGGAAAGAACCTTTGAGATCTTCTAGTCAATTAATTCCTAATTCTGTCTAACCCAAAGCCCGCTTTTTCATAATAAATATTTTGTAATACTCTTTAGTGTCCTGAGATAAAATTAATAGTTAATGAGTTTTTTACTCACATAATTAGAATAAATCAATATAATTCCCTAACTGTAATATAAAGGAAAATAATTTAAATATTATTTACAATATCATTTGTTTACTTTTTTGAGTATTGATTCCCCCACTGGATTGTGGGTTCCATGAGAATTTTGTATTCTGCCCTATGAGCTTGTGTTGTAGGTAAAAGTGATATTTCCAAAATATAGTCAAATTGACACTCAGGGAAGATGTGTTGTCTTTATTCTCCAGTCTCAACCCTCTCTAAAATAATCTGGTGTTTCCAGAGGTGCTTGCAGTAGAACACGATAGGAAGCAGTCCCAGCACCAACTAGTTCAAGTTTCTTTGTACTGTGGCATTTAGTTTCTTTTCTTTTCTTTCTTTCTTTTTGTTTTTTTTAAGATTTTATTTATTTATTTATTTTAGAGAGAGCATGAGTGGGGATAGGGACAGAGAGAGGAAGAGAGGGAGAGAGAAAATCTCAAGCTAAGTGCAGGGCTGGATCTCATGAGCAGAAATCAAGAGTTGGATGCTTAACCAGCTGCACTATACAGGCGCCTCTGTGTCATTTAATTTCTTGAGGGAGCAGTGTCCCCTGTAACTTCTAGAATGTTGCTTCTGAAGTATCATGTGGAATTCTGTAGTAATTAAACTGATACTTTTGACTTTAGACTATACAATGAGTTCTTTTTTCATCAAGATTGCAGGTAATCTGGTAATTATGTTACAGAGGAAAAACCGAGATTTTGTTTATTTCGTGGTAGGCTTTGCATTAAGAACTAATACTTTGGTAGAGTTTGGTTAAGCATCTGAAAGGCATATTACTCTTCTGTGCATATTTTTGTTTTAAGTAGAGTGTAACTTACTCTTTCCTGGCAGCCTTCGGACTTTGTAATTTTTTTCTTTTTTCTTTTTTGGACTCCATGCTTGTGCTTAAGTGCAACAATTTCATTTCTTATTGTTGATTTCCTGAATATGTGTTCATGAATTTTTCCTTACACTCAGCAGCTATGCCTCATTAATTTAAATCTGGCTTTGTTTTGTTGCTCTTATGCTTATTTTGTTTCTCCTTTTTCTTAAAGCCTTGTTGACCATATTCTTCACAACCCCATTTCAGTGCTGCTAACTTAGGGTGCTCATGTTAGTATCTATTACCTTGATACTATTTTGGAGACTTTATAGGTGTTTTTCTCTGCCTGGACCGTAGATTTTCCCCTTTCTTTTATAGTCTGCATTTGTCCTATGCAAATGTAAAGTGGTTAATTGGAAAGAGCACACACTTTAGGGTTAAATGGATGTAGGTTTAAATCCTAGCTCTGCTACCTGCCAGTTAAATTTGGGCATGTTTGAATGTTTCTGAGCTCACTTTCTTTAACTGTAAAAAGGGTATACTTTTACCTACTTTTCAGAATTATGAGATAAGGAATATTGTATGTAAAGCATTTATTAGAGTATTTCTGTCCTGTGTCTTTTAATAGTCTCTGAAAAAAGAGGCAGAGTGGAATAGAGGAAAGACCAAACTGAGAGTGAGAAGTCCTGGCCTGACCTAAGGCCCCTTTTGTCTCGAAGATTATGTGAAGTCTGTGACTGACTAAGGTCGTCTGAAGAGAAAATAAACCATTAGGCAGTATAGATAGGGAGTTTGCTTAGCACTAAGGAAAAGTGATCTGGATCCCTGTTGCCTCATCTGAGATAAGGGTTTGGTTGGGCCACTGGTTCCAAATGTTCTTTAATATCCTTTAGAACAGAGAGGTCCAGATGAAGGTGAGGAGTGAGGTCTGGGGGGCCTGGGGGGTGGGGACAGCCCTGAACCACAGCTGTTCTGCTGTGTTTTACATAGGACCTTTTGGTGAGATTTTTGAATGAAGGGCCCTATGGCCAAAAAGTTTCTAAACCAGTATACTAAATGATTTCTAAAGCCTCTGACAACTCTGACTTTCCATGATAGGTGATTTTATAGGTGGTGTGGTTTTTAAATTGAGTTTTCAGAGATGTCTTTCAGTATTATTTTATGCATTGTACTGTTCTGAAAATTACCTCCTTCCTCATCAAAGTTACTTTTGTAAGTTCTAGAAATAATTTTAAAAATTCTATAAATATTAATTGCTGATCTTAAGTCTTCATGAGCTTCTGTTATCAGATATTTTTATTGGCATTCATACTAATTTCTCCACCTGTGTTTTTATTAATGGCAAGAACATGCTACATGAAACACTTTAAAATACATGGAGAGAGTTCCAAGGTCATTCTCCATCTGTTATTTATTTTGATTTTTGCAAGTCTAGGGAAAAAAAGGTCACAGAAGTAATGTTTTAATAGCAAAACAGATGTTCCAGATATTAACCCGGTTGTTATTTGTACAAAATAGACTTTTACACATGAAGCAAATCCCCGTCATTTTCTTGCAGAAGAAGTTAGAAAAAATGTTTTATACATTTGTAGCATTCACTCAGAATTCCATGACATATGAATAACAGCCATGTTTATGAAATTCAGTCTGAAATACCTTGAATCAAGATTATTTAATTCCATTCATATTATAAGGTATTTAATAATAAAGATATCTCAAATATTTTTAAAACAAAGCCTGGTATAAATAAATACAAATAAAATATTATAATATGTAGTATTTGTGCCTTTGCTTACAATATTTTCTGGGTTTCTTGACTTAACAACTTAAACTTTTTTTCTAGAGTAGTGTTGTTATAGGATATGATTTATCCTTGGTCCTACCTCATTGCCCAGATACTTGATAAATGTGTTTCATGAATGAAAATTACACAGTATAGTTTCTTGAGAGTTAAGAATGTCTCCAGCTTTTTTCGCAACGGGTTTGCCGCAAGAACACAGGTGTGAAAACCACTGCTCAACCTAAACCAAAATGGGAAAGGAAAAGACTCACATCAACATCGTCGTCATTGGACACGTAGATTTGGGCAAGTCTACCACTACTGGTCATCTGATCTACAAATGTGGTGGGATCGACAAAAGAACTATCGAAAAATTTGAGAAGGAGGCTACTGAGATGGGAAAGGGCTCCTTCAAGTATGCCTGGGTCTTGGATAAACTGAAAGCTGAACGTGAACGTGGTATCACCATTGATATCTCCCTGTGGAAATTCGAGACCAGCAAGTATTACGTGACCATCATTGATGCCCCAGGACACAGAGACTTTATCAAAAACAGATTACAGGCACATCTCAGGCTGACTGTGCTGTCCTGATTGTTGCTGCTGGTGTTGGTGAATTTGAAGCCGGTATCTCCAAGAATGGGCAGACCCGTGAGCATGCCCTTCTGGCTTACACACTGGGTGTAAAACAACTAATTGTTGGTGTTAACAAGGTGGATTATTCCACTGAGCCACCCTACAGCCAGAAGAGATACGAGGAAATCGTTAAGGAAGTCAGCACCTACATTAAGAAAATTGGCTACAACCCTGACACAGTAGCATTTGTGCCGATTTCTGGTTGGAACGCTGGAGCCAAGTGCTAACATGCCTTGGTTCAAGGGATGGAAAGTCACCCGTAAAGATGGGAAGGCCAGTGGAACCACACTGCTTGAAGCTGTGGATTGCATCCTGCCACCAACTCGTCCAACTGACGAGCCCTTGCGTCTGCCTCTCCAGGACTTCTACAAAATTGGTGGTATTGGTACTGTCCCTGTGGGCTGAATCGAGACTGGTGTTCTTAAACCTGGGATGGTGGTCACCTTTGCTCCAGTCAATGTTACAACGGAAGTAAAGTCTGTTGAAATGCACCATGAAGCTTTGAGTGAGGCTCTTCCTCGGGACAATGTGGGCTTCAATGTCAAGAACGTATCTGTCAAAGATGTTCGTCGTGGCAGTGTGGCTGGCGACAGCAAAAATGACCCACCAATGGAAGCAGCTGGCTTCACGGCTCCGGTGATTATCCTGAACCATCCAGGCCAAATCAGTGCTGGATATGCACCTGTGCTGGATTGTCACACCCCTCACATTGCTTGCAAGTTTGCTCAGCTGAAGGAGAAAATAGATCGTCAATCTGGAAAAAAGCTGGAAGATGGTCCCAAGTTCTTTAAATCTGGTGATGCTGCCATTGTTGATATGGTTCCTGGCAAGCCTATGTGTGTTCAGAGCTTCTCTGACTATCCTCCTCTGGGCCGTTTTGCTGTTCGTGACATGAGACAGACGGTTGCTGTGGGTGTCATCAAAGCAGTGGACAAGAAGGCAGCTGGAGCTGGCAAGGTCACCGAGTCTGCCCAGAAAGCTCAGAAGGCTAAATGAATATTATCCCCAATACCTGCCACCCCAGTCTTAATCAGGGGTGGAAGAACGGTCTCAGAACTGTTTGTGTCAATTGGCCATTTAAGTTTAATAGTAAAAGACTGGTTAATGATAAGAATGCATCGTAAAACCTTCAGAAGGAAAGGAGAATGTTTTGTGGACCATGGTGTGTGTGTGTGTGTGTGTGTGTGTGTGTGTGTGGCAGTTTTAAGTTATTAGTTTTTAAAATCAGTACTTTTTAATGGAAACAACTTGACCAAAAATCTGTCACAGAAGTTTGAGACCCATTAAAACAAAAGTTTAATGAGAAAAAAAAAAAGAATGTCTCCAGAATTCCTTTACAACAGAAGACCATTTTAGGCTGCTGTTCAGTTGTTTCTCTAAACCAGTAGTGTCTTAACCTTCTCTGAATTACAATCCCCTCTAAGACAAATTCGGGATCCTATCTGAAGAAAAACACACATACGTAAATTAGCATACAATTTTAGGGGGTTTATGAACCTTTGAATACATTCCATGAACCATCTTTGGGTAAACTACCCTTTGTTGTGTGAAGAATAAATTATAGAAAGGAAACATTTAATTTTTTTTTCATTTTGCTTTTATCTATTGAAAGAAAATTACTGTGAATGATAGTTGACTTTATTTGACAAAATGGTAGTGTTTTTATTCAGTGTATATTAATTTGTAAAAAGTCTTTTATTAAAGATGATAATGTAACTACACATTTTAAAAATAATGTGATCGGTTTGTGTTGTTTTGAAGAACTGTAATGTGTGAAACAGGAAGAAAAACATCTTATTCCTTGTCCAGTCAAAACACGTGTTAGATGCTGCCCTGAAACAGTGGTATTTTATACCTTCTAGTGAATACCAGTAATTTACGTTAGAAAAGACAAGTTACTGATGTCAGAAAATCAGTAATTTTTACATATGAAAAGCACTGAGCCAGTGTTTCAATATTATGAAATCCCCAATTGATGCTTCTTATTAGTGGCTGACTCTATCTTCAATGGTTTATTATTAATGGGACCTCTCCAGACCCTTAGTATAAGAAATCCTGGTTCCTCATTTTTCCTTTTGAAATTATTGTTACTGGGATTTTTTTTCATAGTGCGAAAATAAGACTGTGTACAATTTGGAAGAAAAATCATAGTCTCACTACGCAAGGATAGTCATTGGTAACATTTTGTTGTGTGTCTGTCGAGGCTTTTTTCTGTTCAGTGATTGCATGCCCTCTGTCTAGATTTTGGTTCCCTTTTGTACTCCGGCTTTGCTTGTGTATGCTTTTTCTGATTTTTGAGGTGGTAGTTATTCTTATAATTTCTCTTTTCCTTTCCCATCCATTCACGGCTGCCAGGGTAAAATGGTTGGAGTTATTCGTGTCTTGGTAATCTCCCAGCTATGAACATTTTTTATTTTGAGATAGAATCCACACACCATCCAGTTCACCCATTTCAAGAGTAGTGTACAAGCAGTGGTTTTAGACTGTTCAGTTGTGCAGCCATCACCACTAAGTTCAGAACATTCTTTTACCGCCCCCCCAAACAAACTTCATACTCATTAGCAGTCACTCCCATGACACCTGCCTTCAGCCCTAGGGAACCACTGATCTACTTTATCTCTAGATTTGCCTCTTCTGGACATTTCATATAAATGAAATCATATAATATGTGAACTTTTGTGACTGGCTTCTTTCACTGAGCATTAATATTTTCAAGGTTGTCTGTGATGTAGCATGTATCAAGTACTTCATTTCTTTTCTTGTTAATGGCTAAACCCCTTTTGTTTAATCCCTTTATCAAATGAACACATTTGGGTTGTTTCCACTTTTTGACTTATGAATGGCACTGCTATGGACATTCATGCATATGTTTTTATGTGGATGTGTATTTTCATTGCACTTAGGTATATATATCTAGGAGTGGAGTTGCTGGGTTATGTGGTACTCTAACATTCTGAGGACTGTAATAAGTAATTTGAACAGAAGGTACTCTCTTGAATATCAGGTAGGAGGTATAAGAGAGTTGTACTAACCAGTCTTTTGAAATGGTTTCATATAGTAGTGTTCCACTTAGTGTGGGTGTATGTGGTTTTAACTTTTACATCTTATAAGGAAACCTTATGTAACAACAGGAAATTGTTGAAATATAGTGAGTGTGCTTGCCATTTATGCAGAAAAAGAATTAGTGGCATCTTCATAAAAAAAAATGCTTGCTGTTAATTAATTTTGTTTGAAATAATTTGGAAGAAACAAAACCCAACAGAAATCCTGAGACCTTGGAAGAACATTCTCATGACTAACCCAATCTCTGCACAGTGTGCACCACGAAGAGTATTGTTAAGAGGTAGCCTCTTTGCCTTTCTTTTTGTCCTAGCCTGACTGACTGCTATCCTTCCTCTAAGCCCAGACCTCGTTTGCATCTTAATTCCTTCTTCATGTTTTAGTTGGTTGCCTTAGCCATCTATGATTCTCTTCTAATGCAAAGAACACTGAGCTGGTAACTGGAGATGGAAGGTCGTGGCCTAGCTCCAACACCACTGGCTGTGCCGGTGTGAGTGCAAGTCAGGTCCCTCAACCTTTCTGCTCCCCACTTTCTTCATCGGTATAATGAGAGAACCATCTGTGAGATTGAAAGATATCTTTAAAGCTTAGTGATCTTAAGTCTAGCTCTAGACTTCTAAGATTTTACAAACTGGTTGTCAAATTTACTGATTTTTCATGAATTTGGCATTTAATATATACTTCCTTGTATCGCCTCCTTCCCTCCTTTTCAAATGTGTTCTCTCTCAACCTAGATGATATGGCCGAGGTGGGTAAAGACTCCGTGGTTAGTGTTTAATAAATAGTGCATATATTATTATATGAGTTTTTATTGACTGTGGAATGACTCTAATTGGTACTTATTCTCTGTTTAAATGATCAGAAGTAAATGGTCAAAATAACTTGGTAAATTTAGACAGCTATTTTAACTTTTTCCCTTTTCTGTCTTTTTAAGAGTATGCTTTTGATTGAAGTAACCATGGTGGAAAGTCAGAAATGAACATTCTGTTTTTAGGAACTTTTAAAATAGCTGCTTTCTGCTAGAACTTTATCCTTATGAGACTTTTATGCACATATATTCATGGGCTCATATTTTGTGTATATGAAGAGTTTCAGGAAACTTCTTGCTTGCTTTCTGACAGTCTGTGTACCTCCATCGCTTAGTTCTTTGCACATTTTACTGGTTAGCTCTGTGTCTTGTGAAGATAAAGACAAAACAGCTTAAACTTCAAGTTAACAGAGATAAATGCTATAAAATAAATTGAATGGTGGTTTTGAGTGACCTTTGGGGGGGTGCCTATGTCGTTTTAGTTTACCTGGGGTACTTTATCATTCCTGTCTCAATGTATGTTTTTAATTGTGGCTTTTAATTTGTGAAAATTTGAGTTTGAAGTATGACAAGCAGTAATGCTAAGAGGTATTTCTACCTCAACATTTAATCGGTTTTACTTTCATTACAGGATCATGCAGCAACACGCATTACTGACATTACTGACAAGCTGACTTAACTTTGGCTACAGTGACGTTGACGTTGCTGCTTTTTTCCTTCCTCCTCTTCTGTCTCCCTTTCCCCCTTCTTCCCTTTTTGTATATAAGTATCAAATGGAAATGTCTCTCTTTAAAACATTACAGAAAGGTCTGAGTTGCTCAGTTGGTTAAGCATCTGCCTTCTGCTCAGGTCATGATCCCAGGGTCCTGAGATCAAGCCCCGCATCAGGCTCCCTGCTCTGTGGGGGGACTGCTTCTCCTTCTCCCCGACTTGTGCTCTCTAGCTCTCTCTCTCTGTGCCTCTTCAATCAATAAATAAAATCTTAAAGAAAAAAAAAATTACAGAAAGGTCTGTTTCTCTTTGACTACCATCCTTAGTCACAGCCTCTTCATCTTCATGGAGATGGTGATGGAAACGTTGTGTGTCCTTATAGATAGACTTAAGTGTATTTACATTTATTTATATAAACCATATAACCTAGGGGTTTTTGTTCTAGGGGTGTGGTACCTTTCAGAAATGGTATCACACTCTTTTTCATTAGCAGTACATCTTGGAGAACTGTTCATTTTAAGAAAATACAGTTTGACCTCATTCTTTCTACCTGCTGCATAATGTTTCATAATGTTGGCTCCACCACGGTTTAGCCCCTCCCCCATAGTGGACATTTATGTTTCTGATATTTTGGTTACAGACAATGCTGTGGTGAAGCATCTTTGTACATGCAGTTGAGTATTTCTCTAGGGTAAATACTGAGAAGGAATTCATGATGGCAGGCGTATTCAAAATTATTATAGCTTGTACGTATTATTATAACTCACCTATCATTTTGCCCTCTAAAACTTATACTTCTTCCAGCTGTGAAAGCAAAGACACCAACAAATGATTTTTAGAATATCAGAGGCAAAACTTAGACATTTTTGCCAATCTGGTGAGAAAAAATGGTGTTTTGTTTATTTTAATTTACATTTTCCTGAGAATAGGTTGAGCATTTCTTTTTTTTTTAATTTGTTTATTTTAGAGAGCACTCGTGCACATGCACAAGCTGGGGGAGGGGCAGAGAGGGAGGGGAAGAGAGAGAGAATCTCAAGCAGACTCCCTGCTGAGCATGGAGCCCCACGTGGGGTTCGATCCCACGACCCAGAGATCACAATCCCAGCTGAAACCAAGAGTCGGACGCTCAACTGACTGAGCCACCCAGGGGCCCTGAGCATTTCTTTATGTGTATCGACCATTTGTATTTTCTTCCTGAGCACTGCATACATATAAATGATTACTTACAAGGTATCTAGTTTAAATTACTGCATATATAACAGTTTTTGGTAAATATTTCTTGGTAAATATTATTAAAATATACATATAGAAAAGTACATAAATCACAAATGTATAGCTCACTAAATTTTTGTAAAGTGAATACATCACATATAACCAGCACCCAAATCAAGAAACAGAGTATTACTAAAACTCTTGAAGCCCCCTCATGTCCCTTCCAGTCATTACTCTTGGCTCTACATCTCCCGGATAACCATTAATGTTACTTCTAATCTTATAAATTATTTTTTCTGTTTTTGAATCTTAGACATAGAGAATCATACAGTATATACTCTTTGCTTCTTTCTAGGTATTAACTTTTAAATACATTTTAAGTAAAAGAATTGCATCAGGATTTAGAAAACTGTGTTTATTTACACAGATAATTTCTTCTCACTAAACTTTAATAAGAGAAAATTGTGCCATTTTAACTAGATGTCCTTGTACAGTGCTAAGAACTCTCAGTGGACCCTCTCCCCACCAAAGGGAGTTAGCAGACTTGTTTATTGAAATCAGTTGATTGTTGAAAGTTTTTCTTGCTTCATTTTGGGTAGATCTAACTGAGGTTTGACCCCATTCTGCTCTTGAACTGTCTGTTGTGTTAATTAGAATTGGTAAACTGTGGTTTTATTTCATCTAACTAAATGATCTTAACTAGAATGCTTCCTTACCTTGTACCTTCTTCTAGTATCTTGGGGAGTATTATTGTCTTGAGCTGCTTTAGGAAGAATGAAGCTGTAGTTGTCTCTTTCCTGTTATTGTCTGTATCCTTTTCCGAAACAGGTAAAGGTGCCAGAGCAAACTTCATACGTTATCCTTTCAGCTTCCTCTTCCTGCCTCATGAATGCTTAGGTGATACGGAAAGGTGTTTTTTACATTCTGTCTCTTCAGCTTATTTTTGTTAATTTGTGTCTTTTGGTAATTTGCTTATTAAAGTAGTATACCTTTTTGTTTTCAGAGTATCTTGAACATAAATTCTTAAATTTTCTAGTGATTTCTTGACACTATAGTAGACACTATTTTTTTTAAGTAAAATCAGTAAAGGTGAATAAGGTTACCAATGGTGATAGTCTTTTAAATTTATTTTTAGTTAGTAGTCTACTTCCTAAAAGAATTTAAAGTGATTTACAATAAAAGACATACATGATAATACCAGTAAGAATAAAAAGATTATAAGAGGAGAAAGAGATAATAACACAAATCTTTGTTTCTAGAATTGAATGTTAAATTTAGCCATGAGCCTCTGTCTTTTGAGACTGGAAAAGAGAACAAATACGGTTCTCATTGGGGAACTAAGCAGCAAACCATTTCATCAGGCAGGACAGATGTGTGTATGTTACTAAATTCTGAAAAATGCAGAAATGTTCACTAGAATCAGGTCATGCAAATTAACAAGCATCCAGGGATTTAAAAATTTTGTTGGATTTAAAAGAAATTAATCAGCTCATACATATTTCACTTATGTTTATGAAAGAACTAAATCAGTGTGATTGTATCTGGGTGTGAAGTATTTATTCATCTAGCTTGCAAGAGTAGTGCATAAAGAACATTATTCTAAATGTCATTGTTGGTGAACATATAAGTAGCCACCATGCTTAAGAAATAGAATATTGTCAGTATTAGAAGTCTCCCCTGCTCTCCCCATGACAACTATTATCCTTTTGTGTTAGTCATTATTTTTCTTTAAACTTTTGTCACCTGTGTATATATTCCTCAATATATATATGTACATATGTGTGTATATATATGTATATATACATAACTTGAGAGCCCCCTGGTGAAAACTTGAGAAGTAAGCATAATCTATCATTAGATGAAGGCTCCTAGAGGTGCAGAATCTCTGGGTCTTACCTGAGCATCCCAGAGCATTGACCAGATCCATTTCTGGGTAAGGTTGTGGGCAAATTCATGCATAATGAGTCCTGAAAAAATCACAGTCCACGGCTCACCACAGTCATGGCTTCTGGCTGGACTTGGCAGATACTGGCTCTCTGGTAGGAATATATTTTCTGCTCCTAAGTTCTCCATGCCTTCCCTTTGTCTCTTAGGAGTAGGTCAAAGCAGAGTACTTAAAATAGATAAAATGAGTGTCATCAGCTGGCCTGCAGGAATTTTATCAGAATGTGTTCAAGAAGCCAAGTGTAGATTAGAATCTGTGCCAAGGTTCATATGGTCATTCTGTCCTTGGCTCAAAAAGATAATTTGTTTAGGAGCAAGGAATTTGGTGATACAGCTTCCAAAGGGTCTTTCTTTTGAGTCACCCATCCCTAATTTGGACTGGACACCTTCTCTGTCTTGTGCATGATTATCATCCTAGGATCTTCCTTCATGATCATCTTGGAGATTCACTTGACCTCTCACCTAGGTGGGATCTCTTCTTTCCCATATTTCATCTCCATTAGTCTTTATTTACTCTTTTGTTTTAGGAAGCCCATCTTCAAATAGTTTCTTGAAAAAAGATTGTATGGGAGGTTATTTTGAGGTTCTGCATGTATGATGATGATGTTCTACTATCCTTACATTTGATTGATTGATGACCAGATGGAATAATTTTCTTGAGAATTTTGTAGGCATTGTTCTGTTTTCATCCTGCTTCTGGTATTGCTGTTGAGATCTATTTCTACTGAGAAGTCCAAAGCCAATCTAATTTTTGATCTTTTGTGACCTGTTTATGTCCTCTCTAGAAGTTTTGTTAAAATGTCATTTTGTCTCCTCTGTCCTGAAAGTGACAGTGCTGTGCCTTGGTGAGCATCTGTTTTCATCCATTATCCTAGCTTTCAGCAGGCCCCGTTAATGTGGAATTTGGAGAAATTTTTTGAATTATTTTATTGCTGATTTCTTCAGTTCCTTGCTTCTCTCTGTTTTGCACTCGTATGGTTTGCATATGGGACCTCCTGTCTTGATCCTCTAATACTCTCTCTACTTCCCACCTCTTTATCTTCTTGACTTTTGGGGGGATTGCCTCAGCTTTATTTTCCAACTCTTGAGTTGTTTAATTTTTGCTGAACATTGCTATGTTGCGAACTTCCAATAGCTCGTTTATTCCCTGAATGTTTCCTTTGTTTTATTTAACAAAGAACATGTTTTTGTTTACTAGATGCAGTATTTGTCTTTCTGAAATGTTAAAGATAGTTTTCTTCTTCTTGAATAGTTTCCCTCAAGTATACTTTTTTCTTAGTCTTTAATGTCATGTTAAAGGCTTTTCTCAGATGGCTCATTATCTGCTCACAATAAAAAATAGGGGACTTAAAAAGCCAATTTAGGAGCTTGTATGTAGGTGAGGCTTCCATGAACTTTGGGCCTCACTGTAGGGTGATTTAGGTGGACCATTTATTAAGGAGCCCTCAGTGCTTCTATATTTGATCTTTCTTCACAGTCTGGTGAGATCCCCAGATCCACAAGATCTACTGATGCTCCAGTAGTCTGCCTAGAGCCATGCTGTTCTGTCCGGTAGCCACTCACCATGTCGAATGAATGGTTCCTCGGTTGAATTAGGCACATTTCAAGTGCACAATAGCCACATACGGCCTGGCTGTCATACTGGACAGCACAGCCACTGAACATACCCATCGCTGCAGGAAGTTTCAGTGGAGAATGCTGGGGTGGGACTGGCAGCGCGTTCCCAGCCACTGGAAAGCCCAGGGAGGACAGACTAGGTCTCCGAGTCAGGATTCTCTGCGTACCCCCTCGCCCAGAAGCCTAGTTTTACTTTCTTCAGAGAAGACAAGGCTTAAACAATGTGCTTAATTAACTCTGTTACTTTATTGCTCATTATTTACTTTTTGGCCCTTTAAATCTGTCTGGTACCGGTTCCACACTCTCCACCGCATTTTCTGGGAGTGCCCCTGGTTAGAGGTGCTTTATCTCACCTCTGTCAGTATGAACAGCGTTACGGAACCAAGTCCCTTATTTCTTTAGCTGGAAATACCACGGATGTTATTGCTACCTTACTTTTGAGGCTCATGTTTGGATTATATGAGAATGTAAAGTGCCTATTTTAAGACACACTTGACATTATCAAAGTAGAGAGTAAGGTTCTTTTAAAATCTCAAATTTACAAATCCACTATGCATCTGACTTGCCCCACCACGTGCTTATGAGGTAAGTAAAACAGAATAAAGGGCCGCTGAGATTAGGATACTGGACAGTTTGACCAGATAATTATTATTACCTAAATGACTTCTTTCTTTGACCCCAGCCTTGGAGTAATCAAATTTTGAGTTTCATCAAAATTTTGGAGTATTTACATGTTAAGGACCTTTTAGTTGCTCATGAATAATTGAATCTGTAGGTGTTGAATATGTAACTACCACGAGCCTTCTGTAAAGCGCCTGGCAACTATTAGGTGCTCAAAAGGTAGGCCTTTGAGAATTTTCTCCAACCTCCCCATCTGTAAGCATCCAGGTTAAGTGACGTGGTCGTGATCATCAGCTCTTGCGTTGTGGAGCTGGGTCGGATGCTCTGGGCTCATAGACTGCTCTGATACCAGCATCTGTCAATGCTAGGATTTTTGCCAACAAGTTCCATGTACCTGCCTGTTTTAAAAAGAAGCTCTTTGCTCTTAAGGTTTTTAAACAAAACCAATCCATTCACTCATTGCATTGATGCTTATATGCACCATTACCACTTATCCCAAAATCTGAGTCAGAGGCCTTAGGTTTTTTCTTGGTGACATGTCAACGATGGTATTTTTGGCTGGCCTGGGTGTGTGTACTTTGTCCTAGGACCTGTGCTCTTGTGATTCTTGCAGCTCCCCACTGTGTACACTATACCTCAGTAGTATCTGATGAGTTACAGTTCCCTGCTTAAGCGATGCTGTTTCAGATTTCTATGACTTTGCCTGTTCTGTTTTACTACTTGGCATTATCTTTCCCTTCCCCAACCTCACATCGTCCAAGAGTCTAGTGCATTTTTTAATCCCTTTTAGCAGAGTTCATCCTGCCTTACTTTGATCTATCCTTAACACACACTGCATGCTCCATTATATCCTCTATTGTAGCATACATCACATTGAATTGCAGTTACTTCTTAGTATACCTATTAGACTATGGGAGCAATGCTAGTTAACATTTCAATTGTGAGGTGATTAAATATAGGACATTTTATGAAGGAAAAGAGGTTTCCTTCCTGAGCAAGAAACTAAAGGCATCTGGTCTATGGATTTGTTTACCCATCTCCCCCTGCCCCCTGTTTGGGGGTGCTTCCAGTTTTGGGCAGTATGAATAATGCTGCTGTGAACAGTGGTATACAGGTTTTTGTGTTGTCGGAAATTTTCATTTGTCCCAGATATTCAGTAGTAGGATTGTTGGGTTATCCGGTAAGCATACATAATACTTTACTTTGCCTTGCCACCAGCAGTATGTTTGAGTTCTTACTCTTCTGCATCCTCATCAGTACATGGTATCGCCAGGTTTTTGTTTTGTTTTTTAAAGATGTTATTTATTTGTCAGAGAGAGAGACAGAAAGAGCACAAGTAGGGGGAGCGGCAGGCAGAGGGAGAAGCAGGCTCCCTGCTGAGCAGGGAGCCCAATGTGGGACTCGATCCCAGGACCCTGGGATCATGACCTGAGCTGAAGGCAGACGCTTAACCGACTGAGCCACCCAGGCGTCCCTCGCCAGGTTTGTTTTGTCTTTTTCAATTTTAGCGATTCTAAATAAGTGTGTAGCTGTCATAATTGTTAACCATTTTGTCTGTGAAACCCATGAGACTTGGAAGTAGGCAGAATGGAGCTGGATTAAATACAGAGCCAGGGAAGAGTTCCTGAGGAGGCAGTAGAACGGCTCAGATTTACAAGAGCTTTTTATGTCTGTCATACTCACGGTGGTGTCCCCAAGTAACTAACACAGGGCCTTGCGCACACAGGAATCTTTTTGTATGTTTATTGAGTCATTGAACAAATGATCAAGAGGTTAAGGAAAAGGCAGGAGCTTGATGGAAAAGTAATTTTAGATTAGACTTGGCCTGAGTAACCCCAGTAAGTTCATGGGACACATCCTTTTATATCTGAGTCTGTGTTTACAAACACGTGGTTAGAAGCTGATTCAGGTCTCTGATTCCCAGCCCCTCAGTGGGAGGGAGGTGGCCAAATATCCTGGAAGGAAGTAAAAGGCAGAAAAGACTTGGTGCTACCAGCTGGTTATGGGGACTTACGAAAGTAAGTCATCGTAACTCTTCTGGTTCTTCGCTTGATCAATGTAAAATGAAAAGATTTTATTAGATGATACCAATATCTAAAAGAAAAAAATATACATAAAGGAGCTTAATCACATCAAATGAGAAATAGTTTAATAAGCGAGGAAAAAGCATGTCTGAGGCTTTGATGGATATGTGTAGATAGAGTGTGAAGCCTAGCTCCTCAGGGAATTTAGGGGTAAATGTGTAGACAGCTAGCAAATGGCTCGTGGGCAGAAACAAACAGAGCCACAGAGGGTCCTTAGAGGGTTTCAGGTAGAGGAGCAGCGCTGCGGATTGTCTTTTTCTTTTTCCTCTTTTGAAAAAACTTTCCTGTAAAGACTGGAGATAAGCTGCCTAAGTGTCTTCTTTCAGTGCAAAGAGGAGAGCTTGGGCCTCAGAAAGCGAGGCTGAGGGTGCGGAGGAACACATACCGTCCTGGGCCCGCCAGGTATTCCGCTTCTGCTCTTCGGTGGTCTTTCTCTCTGCCCTTACTTCGAAGTTCAGATCACGAGTTTAGCAAAAAACCAGTTCTCAGACACTCATTCTCTGTGCAAGGATTTTGTATACATACTGTCAAGTACTGGTAGAGATTTAAAAACCTACTCCACAACCAGATAAACTGGAGTCTGTGTAAGGGATTTGACCTGTTTTATTGTTTGTCTGACATTTATTAAAGCACTTTGACATTTGAAATTTTGTTTCCTGTTCTGAATATTTAAAAAGAATCACAGCTCTTGATCACTGGAATACCTTTTGTAATTTAAAAATTTTAAGGCCATTGTTTTCATAATTTTAATGATTCTAACAGTTTTATTATCCTGAGGCAACCCATATTTTTGCTCTTGTTTAGGTAATAAAATCAAATGTTTGATTATTCATTTTAAACTGTGTTTCCAGCAGTTTATTTAAAAATGTCAATATTAAGTGTTTCTGGTTATGAGGACCCCTGAAAGTAATCTTTTGGCAAATAGTTTAGGAAAGTGAGGAATCTGACTTCTACTTAATCTTTCAGCTCATAAAGAAAAAGCCAGTTTAAGATAAGTTGCCCAAAGGTACAACTTTCAGGTTCTAATGTGAAGAATTAACATTTCTAGGTTTTTAAAAAAAATTTAGTGCACGCTAAAATTGCCAACACTTTTAGGCATAGTCACTCTTAGGAAGCTGTTCTGTAATTCTTGGTCCATTAAGTCTACTTTTTATAGTAGGATACAAAAAAAAAAAAAAAACCTCTGGAATATTTTAAGGTTTTGTGCTGGGTAACTTCTACAGGTTTATGTTAATACTAATAACCAGTTAAAAAAACAAAGCCTTCTGGGACGCCTGGGTGGCTCAGTTGGTTGAGCGACTGCCTTTGGCTCAGGTCATGATCCCAGGGTCCTGGGATCGAGCCCCGCATCAGGCTCCCTGCTCAGCGGGAAGCCTCCTTCTCCCTCTCCCTCTCCCCCTCCCCCTGCTTGTGTTCCCTCTCTTGCTGTGTCTCTCTCTGCAAATAAATAAATAAAATCTTAAAAAAAAAACAAAAACAAAGCCTTCTTAAATGAGACAGCCTTTTTTTTTTTAGGTTAGACATTTAGTCTGAGAATATTGATTTCTAATGTACTAGAAATTTGTTAGACCTGTAGGACATGTAAGAGGGTTACCTTTATGGTATTCAAGCTCTTACATTCTTTGTCCGAGGCTTTTCTGTAGCCCTGTAATGAAAGATTATTTTATGCATTTTCAATTTGGGCAGATATATGTATAGTAACAAAATATATATATATTTTTTATATCTTTCAGAATCATGGTGTCATGGAAAGGGATTTACTTTATACTCACTCTATTTTGCGGAAGTTTTTTCGGAAGCATTTTTATGCTCGGCCCCTTTTTACCTTTGATGTTTGTAAGCCCATCTTGGTATCGCTGGATCAACAACCGCCTTGTGGCAACCTGGCTCACACTGCCTGTGGTAAGTTACACGCCTGATAAGGAGACTGGACCAAAGTGGCCCAGCTGACCAATTTTTATTTTGTTAGAGTCAGATTTAGTCAAATGTTAGAAGAAACCTATAAAGCCTTTCTGGATCCTTTCTGGAGGAAATACAGGAACTAGAGAAATATAATTCATGTCCTTGAAGTAAAATATCTTAAGAGCCATATTCCAAAATTAAGAGTTTCTTTTATATTCCTCATGAAGTTTATTTTCCTTCATCAACATATACTTTGAAGAATTTTTACATCATTAATTTTGTGTTTCCATTTATTTTACAAGATAATGGCAAAAATTAAGGTTGAGGTAAACTTTTTTTGAACTCTTGATATTGATGTGATTGATTTAATTCTTCCCAGTAACCACAGAATTTAGGAATAAAGTGGTTTCCCATCTCTGGGCTAGAGTGACAGCATCTGTAAGGTAAACGTGTAGTAGATTCTTGGAACAGACAGGTATTCTCTGCAAGGTCAGTGCATACATCTCCCTGATTCTGAGTTGGCAACATCCTGTAGGATTCCAGTCCAGCCTCCTCCCTCGTCTGGACTAAAGCTGCTTCGGCCCTTCCATGTTGCTGTTAGTCAGTAATGCCTTCTCCAAAAATGGAGTGACACCCATGCACTGCCTTTACCTTGAATAGCTTATATTTCCTGAGACTGTTCTGTTCTTTCTTTTTTCTGAGCACAGCTAGAACTTAATCTTACTGGGTTTATGGAGCAGTCATGGTGGGGGTGATGAGGATATACCTGACCAGGAAAATAAGGAGGGAGTCCTTGTCCTTCAGTTGCTGAAGGATCTTTTTCCACCTGTGTCTTTTGAACTGCGTTGCGCTTTTCCCCTCAGGCAGCCTGCCCTTGTTATATCTGCAGAGAGGAAAGTATGCTAATGTTGTGGGGAGCTATTACAGTGCACCCTCTTCATATTTTAAAAAGGATTCCTGTGGTGACTAATTTTAAGAATTGCATTTGTCCTTTGTCAAAGGTTAATTTTTTTAAAAAAATATTCAGATAACTGTTTTATGAAATGTGATCACGTTAAACTAAAAGTAGTCCCCTCTCTCCGTCTGTCCCTCCCTTCTCTCCTCTTCCCCCTTTCTTTTCTGCTTTTGCACTTAATCTGTAAGCACAAAGAAAGGGACTATAGCCTAACTGGTAGATGATAAATAACTATAACTGCTTATGGTTGCATATTTAATCCAGATTAAGGAGAAGAATTACAAGATTTTGTTAAAGGGTAATGATGGTCATAGCTGTTAAGCACTTATGAGGCAGATACTGTGCTAATAAGTACTTTAGGATGCCTTCCTCCCAGGCACTACCATTATCCCCAACTTACAGAAGAAGTAGAAGCTTTGAGAAATTAAATAATTTGCTGGAGGTCAGATGCATAAGCAAATTATTTAAGCAGAGCTGAGCTTAAACTCAGTTTGCTGCCATTAGAGCTTTAGGTGATAGGAAAACCTTGAAGGATTGGTCAGGGTCACATGGCACTTTAACTTCCGGTGGTAAGAAGTGCATTGGGACCTTATGATTGTTTCAAAAGAAGAAAGTTTGGAGTTCTTTCAAGCCAGGGAATGCCCCGAGGGAAAAAAATTTGAGAAACTGCTAACTACTAGTAAAATCAGTCTCAGTGGCATGATGATTTCTGACAAGTCACCAGGTTCACTGACCCTCTCTTCTGCTACCTCTATTTAAAATACCGTACTTTCAAGTTCTAGAATTTATATTGGGTTCTTTGTTGGTTTCATTATGTTCTGAGCTTCCTCATCTTGTTTTTTTTCCTGTAGGAAGTACTTTGAATATTTGTAATATTCTTACATTTTCAGTATGGATCTTCCTTATACATTTTTACAAAAATTCTTTTTCCTTTCATAATAGAAGGAAGGATTTTTTGGTAAGTTTTGTTAACTGTTGTTTATGGCAAAAGTAATCAGCAGGGTCCTGGAACATGCATCCAGCAACTATTTATTAAGTGTCTACCATGTGCCAAGCATATTGCTAGAAGGTAATGACAAACAGGACAGATAGGACTTTTGGCCTCGTGGAGGTAATAGTGTTCTGCCTACTTGTAGATATACACAGCTTGACTAGTTTCTTTCATTCGCCTGAGAGACTGCCTCCTTTGTTAGAGGACAGAAGGTGACTTCTCAGACCATGAAGTTTTTAGAGGTAGATTTTTAAATTAGCTTTAAAGATATGAAGTCCATTGTTTCATTGCAGCCTTCAAACAGGCCATTTAATAGGGATTATTTGTTTTGTGGTGTTGCTTACCCACTAGGACTGACTTATTTACAAAATGAGTATTTTTCCATAAAATATCATACTTATATTAAGTAAAATAAGCACATAATGCCCAGTTCACATAAGGTTAACTGTCAAAAGTAGATATTTCTAAAAAGTCCTCTATAAGCTATTTATAGTCATTATAAAACCAGACATTTCATTTAGAAAACTTTTAACTTTTTTCAAGTCAATTACATAACTTTCTTAAGATTTTTATTTTATCATCTGTAAAATGAAATCGGAGTGAGCCATTCCAGATTCAGCATTGTGTATCTGATCCTAAGGCAAACATTGAGAGGTAAATGATTTTTTGGTAGTAATCATACATTGTTTTACATTTCATTTTATTTAATGTCTTAAATTTTCCAGTGTGTAATCTTTTGAATATGAATCACATTTTTGGCTACTTCTCTCTACGAAAACCTGAAGGGTTTTGAAAATTTTCTTGTAGTTACTACATTGGTAGGAATCATTGCAATTGCAATGCTTTAGTGTCCACAATCAGTCTATTTTCCTTGCAGAGCCAATGTAAGTAGAGTGCTTATTGGTACAGACATTTGGTTTCACTCTTGGCCTTACCACTTTGTAGTCGTTTGAACTTGGCGGAGCTACTTAGCCTCCCTAAACTTCTCTTTTCATTTGAAAAACGGGGGTTCTAATACTACCTACTTATCTCAGACAGTTATTCTGATGATGAAATGAGGTAGTCAATATAGCCTTTTCAGAATACAGTGGCTTGAGTAATTGGCAGGGTAGCTCTCTCCCTGATGTCATTCAGGGACTCAGATTCTTTCCACCCAGCCTGGCATAATACTCTCTTATATGGTCAGGACTGGTCACTACCACTTTTTTGCCCCACTCTGCAGGAGGTGGGTCTGGGAGGAAGTCCAGAGCAAGTGCTTTCTTTTAAATCAGTGAATTACAAATAGCAGCTATCTCTCTTGCTCACCGCGTTGGAGGGAACAGCGAATGGCTGTAATAACATCTGGGAAATATGGTCTTTCCTCTGGGCAGCTAGGTACATAACTAAAATCTATTACTCTGGAGGAAATGCTGGACTTCACCAGACAAATTCTGCCATAGCTGCTTCTGCTATTACTCTTCGTACTGTTACTATCACACAGCATTACACCATACACTATGGTACAAGTCTTTATACAACTCCCAATTACACGCACTAAGGTGGATGAGGGAAGAGTGGAAAGATAAGAATGCCGTTTTTTTGTTTGTTTTTTTAAATCTAGGGTTGCCCCCACCTCCACTGAAAATGAGAGGAAATGGGAAATGTGAGGGGTGCTGTACTGAGTATAATTCTTGTGTTTCAAACAGCATGTATACCAGTCACTTCATCTGATGGTCAGCTGGAGAAAGCTGTTGCAACAGTCTTCAGAAAAAACTGGCTGAGCTGGATTTATTTAGTGTACTGGTCTCCCTGAGATACCTTTCTGAGAGATTTTCAAGGGTTAAGTTTCAGCTCTTCCTGACTTTTGCTTTATTACCTGAGCTCAGAACATAATACATACGCAAAATTCAACCACCACTGTAGTATTAAATTAGTGTATATTTGAAAAAACTTCTATTACCTGTTTAACTCACTGCCTTGATTCTGAGTAAGGGTATATCAAGCAGAGTCTTTCAGCTAAGAAATTTATAGAAGTTGAATGCCTTATAACTAGGTTACAAAAAATTGTCAGGGTGTCTTTTATGACCTTTTATTTCACACTTTTACAGGATGCTAAAGGAGTTTTAATTAGAAGCAAATAATTTTTTTTACTCAGTGAGAATTTAGTCTTTGCTATACACATAGTTTATTTTAAGCAATCCCAGTTAAAAAAATGTTCACTAATAATAGATTAGGTAAATGCACTTAAACTAATTACTTCACAGAAATAATCATAACGTGATCTCTTTTGTAAGCATCTCTTGTGCATTAAAATTATTTCATTGGCAAGATTTTTCTTCTCTTACCATTTTTAAGGAGCACATTTTGTGTGTTAAATGCGGTACCACAGTAAAATCTTCTAGAATCTTAGAGTTGGAGGCCACCTAGTCTAACCTATCTGTGTAAGAATTCCTTCCAGAACAGTCTGCAGAGTGACCAGTCTCTCTTGGTACATAACTACAGTGGGGAGTGTAGGTCTTTATTCATTTCATTTTAGGACAGTTCTGTTCAGCATAATCAATATTGTCAAGGTCAGACTTTGCATGTGCCCAGTGCACTTTTTGCGTCTCAAAATTTGGAGTCTTTCCAACAGTCCAGTTGTTAGCTAATAACCTGGGATTATGAAAATTATTTGGAGTTCTGTCCTTTCACCCTAGTCATGACTCAGGAATTGAGAGATCATTTGCTAACTCCCCACCTAGGACACAAGTCTCTTCCACAGCCTGCTGATTCCAGTCCAATCCTAGAACAAAACAGGTGTTCAACAGAGAGTATAATTTCTGCCATTTCTGCCTAGACTGCCGCTAAGAGAAGGGGTACCGTGTTTGATGAATGACTTGGGATTTCAAGGCTTTAAATAGCTAAGGATTTGAGGAGCTGGGCCTAAGTGGAGTCTGAAAAGCCTAAGCAGATTGGGAGATGGGGAGCGCCAGAGAGTTGGTTTTACCTCAGACTAAATATTCACTGGAATGATAAGTGAGAGCTTGGGGCGTGATGGCAAAACTGATTCTCTGTGATCCTGAGGGGGAACCTCTCATCTTTGTGTTTTCAGACACGGTAGAACACTTGGAGGTAGTAATGAGTGGTCTATATAAGATTCTCAGAAATTGCTTCTGTAAAGCATTATTAAATTTTATAAGATTAGTTTTTCTTCATAACATACTAGGTTATGTTCTAGACTAGAAAAAACACTGTTCTCATTTTTTCTATAACAGCTTTTAATGTTTATTTGATTTCTGCAATTTAGAGACGTTACAGCCTTATCTCTGTGTAGTAAATATTTGTAGTTCTGCCTTTGCAGGAGCTATAAATTGACTAGATAGGTCTTGTCTGGTATTACAAATGATTAATGTGAGTTTCAGATTTAGGCTGTCCAAAAGGTTATATATAACTTTCAGGCACATTCTGATGAAGTGCTGGATGGCAAGGGAGAGAACGCCATACGATATGCTCCTGGACAAACAGTCTGGATTTATTTTGACATTTGGGACCCACGGGATAGACATATTAGAAATTGCACTTAAAAGGTGAAGGTTAAGGTTTGTGATTTATAGGCTTTTAAGATTTTTAACTCTTTTCTGTGGTACAACACACAGTTAGCAAATTTATCTTCCTACTGGTTAAGGGAAGGGCATCGTGCATTTCAGTTCTTTGTAAAAACTGTATCATTTGGAAAGTGGAATGGAGCAGATCCAAATTAATAAGCCCTAGATGGTGACTTCACACATCTTCTGGGCTGACATACATAATTCAGTGATTCACTTTGGGAGGTGATAGTCCTATATACTTAGAGACATTTCCTGCTGCGGGTCCAATCCTAGAGGACTCTGCCATGATCCTCCCTGTCAGGAAGTCTTTCTACATAGAGACTTGGCTTCCCAAGACTTTGGAGCGGGGGTTATAATTGAGTGGTTACGGACCCTTATGAAAATCTGATGAAAAGTGCAGGCATTTAGCAAAGTACCCGTGTATACATTTTCAAGAGGTGTTCATATTTACCCCTTGAAGGCCATCCTTCAGGGACTTGATGTTAGGTTAAACACTCATGCCCTAAAGTGAATCTCAGCTCTGGGAAAGTAATTCCGTAATTCTTTGGACATAAAACATTCCTGACTTTTCCTTAGCTAATACTCCTTTTAACCTTTTTTTTTCCCTTGGTCCTATGTTTGTTTTGAAGTTCTACTCATCTGTGTCATATGTATCCAAAGTTAGTAAAACAAATGCACACTTTAAAATGATCTATTAAAGTGTAACTATCAAACAGGTCAAGAACTAGAGTATCAGAAGGCAGGTGGTTTGCTGGAGGGCTGAGAAGATAGTCATTTCCTTGCTGTTCTTTAGAATTTTTGCTTCTCTCAGCATTATGCTGGTTGGGTGCCATCCGTGTTGTTGTAGTTCATTTACTTTCATTGTTGCTTCATATTCCATTGTACGGCTCTACACTTCTATAAAGGTTTTCATGATGTCTTCTCTGCCTTGGACCAGTTTTCTCTCGTTAATAGTGAAGTCATATTTTAACTAGTAAATTTTTCACCTAAAAATTATTTGCAATAAGGGATTGAAATCAGTTTTCTTCTATTTTCTTCTATATATTACATGTCTGGTTATCAGAAAAGTTAAATTCAACAAATACTTGAGCATCTTCTACCTAGAAGATGCCAGGCTGCAGAACTTTATAAACATATATTTTATTCTTTATATATTGTTAGATATGTATATGTGTTTAAAAAGGTAATACAGAAAGGTATAAAATGAAAATTTTGACTTTCTGTTCCCTCAGCCCTATACTCGGTGTTAATTATCCTTTCTAGAAAGTAATAATCTTATATATCTATAACCTTAAAAAATTACACAGTGGAATCTTCTTGCATGTCTTTTACACTTTTTAAGTTAAAAATATATCCTGAAGATTTCAGTGAAAGTTAGCATTTAATTAGGAAACTGTCAGAAACGTAAATAAAACTAAAAATAGAAACAGGGCCTTTGTATTCTCATTCTTCCAGATTATAGAAGCAGTAATCTTGAGAAACACTATTTTCAATTGTTACATGTCTGTATTATTTATTCCTTAGGCATTGCTGGAGACCATTTTTGGTATAAAAGTGATTATAACAGGTGATGCGTTTGTTCCTGGGGAAAGAAGTGTCATTATCATGAATCATCGGACAAGAATGGACTGGCTGTTCCTGTGGAACTGTCTGATGAGATATAGCTACCTCAGATTGGAGAAAATTTGCCTCAAAGCTAGTCTCAAAAGTGTTCCTGGATTTGGTAGGTTATTCACAAATCATTTTAAGTTGTTCATTCATTTAATATGTTACTCCCCGACCCCCACCCTAAAACTACAGAATATTAAAGTCATTCCCATTTTTTTCTCACTAGCCTAAAAACATGGATCACAACAGATTATTTTAATCTTTTTTGAAATATTTAATGTTGAGAAAATAAGCTCCTCTCAAGATATGGTCCCAGAGAGACCGACACTTTGAAGAATATGAATTAATAGTTCAGTATTGCATATCATGCTTCTGGTAATTTCGGCCAGAAAAAAATGAACTGACTCATTCACATTCATCTAACAAATATTAATTGGACACTACTAGTTGCTGGTATTTTCTGAACTTTCCTAATCCAGTTTTTTTTTTTTTTTTTTGGAAGAATTCTTAGCAGTGCAACATTTCATATGGTAGACAGGTAGGGATATTTCAGCATTGCATGTTACAACTTAATCTTCCTCCCCTTAATGTGAAATGGGGTGGGGAGCAGACTATATATGTATTAAACCAGCTATTCACATATGGGTATATGAAAACTCCCTGACAGCTTTATCTATTACATCTCTACTTCTGTGGTTTCCACTGTAACATTGATTATTTGAATTCTTTGCCTTCTAAACTATGCCCTTATCAGTGTACTGAAATGGTTGAGGATTTGTGAGGGCAAAAAGGTAGGTGTTTTCCTCAGGATGGACTAGTAAGGAGGTTTATACTCCCCGGACACTCCCGATTTCTTAGGCAACTTCCTTTAGGGTTAACATCCCCATAAAACTAGCATGAAACTGCAAGTAGTCTTATTTTAAGTTAGTAGCAACTTAAGTTAGAACACATTCTAAATCTCCACATATTTACTCCTCCCCGCGATGCTGTAGCATGACCCACACATGCTCATCATGTTCATTTTTTGTTATATGTTTTTTAATATAAGCTCAAATAAATTAAATGTGGACCCGCCAAGCCTGTTAAATAGTATATATGACATTAAAAGAGAAAATTTAATGGTTCCTAGATCCTGCCTCAACATGTTGGCTCTAAAGTTAATTTCACAATAGGACATAAATATTCTGTATTTAGGTTCAAGTCAAAGTAATACCTAACTGGAGAATGCAGGCTTTAAATACGTACTATATTAAATGGAAATAAAACTTTGGCATTAAGTGATAATGCAGCCATTTTTCTTGTACTTCAAATTCGTTGTTCCTTCATATACAGATGTAAAATTTTTACTTTACCACAGACTTCTAGCTTAATTTGCTTCCCTGAAAACCACAGAGCCCAGTCATTGTATAATCAATATGAAGTTATTCCAGTGAAGATAGTGAGGACTTGGGGAAGAAAGCCATCCAATGAGGAGCCAGAGAGGGAGGGAGGCCTGTTTTTTTTTTGGCTGTGCCAGTCTGGAGTGAAGTTTCTGTCTGACTAAACTGGGGGATGGAAGGAAAAGAAAATGTGTTGTTTCAAATGCTACAGATTCTCATTGTTCTTAACAAATCTTGGTAAACTTTCTTGAATTTCCAGAGACTCTAAATGACTGTTGTTTTAGGATTTTCACCATTTCACTGGGCAGCTGGTCTGTGGAGCTACTCATGCTGTCATCCTGGAAGTGTCTCTCATGTCCTCATTTTTGCCCAAAATATTTTCTTGGGTTATACTTCCAATTGTCTTCTTTAGGGGCTCTAATTATATATATGTCAGACCTCCTTTGACTACCTTCCATTTCAACTACTTTGATTTTTTTTTCCTCATTTTAATTCTCTTTTCCTATACATTTCTGGTAGGATTTTGCCTTCTTGTCCTTTTTTTTTTTTAATTCAATCCATTCCCCTTATGTTTTTTTCTTGTCTTCTTGACCACTATTGTTCTTTGTATTTCTCAAAGTGGTTTTTTGCCCCCATACTCCCAAATGTTTATTTGAGGACATTTCATGCAGTTGAAGAGTGTCATGTTACAGTGTAGGTTTTGGATTTTTCAGTTCTGCCCTTAAGAGATTTCTTTTATAGATATACAATTATTGTATGGCAGTTTTTTGTAGGTTTATTGGGGGAGGGGTGAGGAAAGGCTATTATTTTTTGCCCCTCTTTTTCTTCCTGCAGGATCTTTAATTTCCTTGTTTTCCTCACTGCCACACCTCTATGGGGAGCTAACTCTTCTCTTTGTATCTGCTTCTCCTTCAAAAGCAATGCTTCTCTGAGGTTGCATCTTCAAGTCACACTATCTTTCTATATCATTTCCCTATAGCATGTGCTGTGAACCAGTATGTCCTGACCTGTGTTCAGTATTCTGGAACTTAGTATTAGACTTTTTGAAGATGCTTTTGCTTGTGCTATTTCTTAGTCCAAGACCACCATCAACAGAATGACTAGGAACCCCCAAAATAGAGAAGACTCAGAGATAATGACTTATGCATCAGATTTACAAATGGATGCAGATATAACCAAGATGTCGGAGATGAAATTCAGGCTAGCAATTGTGAAGACAATAGCTAGAATGGAGAAATCAATTAATGGCAGCATAGAGTCTCTAAGGGCAGAAATGAAAGCTGAATTGGCAGAACTTAAAAATGCTATCAATGAGATCCAATCTAATCTAGATACTCTAACTGCTAGGGTGAGTGAGGCAGAAGAACGAATAAGTGCCCTGGAAGACAATTTAATAGATAAAAAGGGAAAAGGGGAGGCCAGGGAAGAACAACTCAGAATCCATGAAAATAGAATCAGAGAAATAAGTGACACCATGAAGCGTTCCAATGTCAGAATTATTGGAATCCTGGAGGGAGTGGAGAGAGAGGCCTAGAAGATATATTTGAGCAAATCGTAGCTGATAACTTCCCTAATCTGGGGAATGAAACAAACATTCGTGTCCTAGAGGCAGAGAGGACCCCTCCCAAGATCAAGGAAAACAACACCCTGGCATGTAATAGTAAAACTTGCAAATCTTAGAACCAAGGAAACCATCTTAAGGGCAGTTAGGGGGAAGAGATTCCTTACGTACAGAGGGAGGAACATCAGAATAACGTCAGACTTATCCACAGAGACCTGACAAGACATATTCAGGGTAGTAAACGAGAAGAACATACAACCAAGAATACTTTATCCGGTAAGGCTGTCATTTAGAATGGAGAGATGCAGAGCTTCCAAGACCGGCAGAAACTGAAAGAATATGTGACCACTAAGCCGGCCCTGCAAGAAATATTAAGGGGTCTATAAAAGGAGAAAGACCCCAAGAGTGATATACAACAGAAATTTACAGAGACAATCTATATAAACAACGTCTTCACAGGGCCACATGATGACAATTCATACCTTTCAATAATCACTCTCAACGTGAATGGCCTAAATGCTCCCATAAAACGGCACAGGGTTGCAGATTGGATAAAAAGACAGGACCCATCCATATGCTGTCCAAAAGAGACTCCTTTTGAACCTAAAGATACATCCAGACTGAAAGTGAAGGGATGGAGATCCATCTTCCATGCCAGCGGACTTCAAAAGAAAGCTGGGTAGCATTTCTTATATCAGACAAATTAGATTTTAAACTAAAGTCTGTAGTTAGAGACACAGAAGGACACTATATCATTCTTAAAGGGTTTATCCAACAAGAAGATCTAACAATTGTAAATATCTATGCCCCCAACATGGGAGCAGCCATCTACATAAGCCAACTGTTAACCAAAATAAAGAGTCATATTGATAACAATACATTAATTGTAGGAGACCTCAATACTCCACTCGCAGCAATGGACAGATCATCTAAGCAGAAAATCAACAAAGAAACAAGAGCTTTGAATGACACACTGGACCAGATGGACCTCATAGATATATACAGAACATTCCAGCCTAAAACAACGGAATACTCATTCTTCTCGAGTACACATGGAACTTTCTCCGGAATAGATCACATACTGGGTGACAAATCAGGTCTCAACCGACACCAAAAGACTGAGATTATTCCCTGCATATTCTCAGACCACAATGCTTTAAAACTGGAACTCAATCACAAGAAAAAATTTGGCAGAAATTCAAACACTTGGAAGCTAAAGACCACTCTGCTCAAGAATGTTTGGGTCAACCAGGAAATCAAAGAAGAACTTAAACAATTCATGGAAAACAATGAGAACGAAAACACATTGGTCCAAAACCTATGGGATACTGCAAAGGCGGTCGTAAGGGGGGAATACATAGCCATCCAAGCCTCACTCAAAAAAATAGAAAAATCCCAAATTCACCAACTAACTCTACATCTTAAAGAACTAGAGAAAAAGCAACAAACGATGCCTAAGCCACGAATTAGAAGAGAAATAATTAAAATTAAAGCAGAGATCAATGAATTAGAAACCAGAAACACAGTAGATCAGATCAACAAAACTAAAAGCTATTTCTTTGAAAGAATTAGTAAGATCGATAAATTACTGGCCAGACTTATCCAAAAGAAAAGAGAAAGGACCCAAATTAATAAAATTATGAATGAAAGGGGAGAGATCACGACTAACACCAAGGAAGTAGAAACAATTGTTAGAAATTATTATCAACAACTCTATGCCAATAAACTGAGCAATCTGGATGAAATGGAGGCCTTCCTGGAAACCTATAAGCTGCCAAGACTGAAACAGGAAGAAATTGACAACCCGAATAGGCCAATAACCAGTAACGAGATTGAAGCAGTGATCAAAAACCTCCCAAAAAACAAGAGTCCAGGGCCTGATGGATTCCCTGGAGAATTCTACCAAACATTCAAAGAAGAAACAATACCTATTCTACTGAAGCTGTTTCAAAAAATAGAAACAGAAGGAAAACTTCCAAACTCATTCAATGAGGCCAGCATTACCTTAATCCCCAAACCAGGCAAAGACCCCATCAAAAAGAATTTCAGACCGATATCCCTGATGAATATGGATTCCAAAATCCTCAACAAAATCCTAGCCAATAGGATCCAACAATACATTAAAAGGATCATCCACCACGACCAAGTGGGATTTATCCCCGGGATGCAAGGGTGGCTCAACATTCGCAAATCAATCAATGTGATAGAACACATTAATAAGAGGAGGGAGAAGAACGATATGGTCCTCTCAATTGATGCAGAAAAAGCCTTTGACAAAATACAACATCCTCTCCTGATTAAAACTCTTCAGAGTATAGGGATAGAGGGAACATTCCTCAAGTTCATAAAATCCATCTATGAAAAACCCACAGCAAATATCATCCTCAATGGGGAAAAGCTGAGAGCCTTTTCCTTATGATCAGGAACACGTCAAGGATGCACACTCTCACCACTATTGTTCAACATAGTACCAGAAGTCTTGGCAACAGCAATCAGACAACAAAAAGAAATACAAGGTATTCAAATTGGCAAAGAAGTCAAACTCCCTCTTTTCGCAGATGACATGATACTTTATGTGGAAAACCCAAAAGACTCCACCCCCAAATTACTAGAACTCATACAATTCAGTAATGTGGCAGGATACAAAATCAGTGCACAGAAATCAGTTGCTTTCTTACACACTAACAACGCCAACTGTAGAAAGAGAAATTAGAGAAATGATTCCATTTACAATAGCACCAAAAACCATAAGATACCTCGGAATAAACCTAACCCAAGAGGTAAAGGATCTATAATCTAGGAACTACAGAACACTCATGAAAGAAATTGAAGATGACACAAAAAGATGGAAAAATATTTCATGCTCATAGATCGGAAGAATAAACATTGTTAAAATGTCTATGCTACCCAGAGCAATCTATACCTTCAATGCCATCCCGATCAAAATTCCAATGACATTTTTCAAAGTGCTGGAACAAACAATCCTAAAGTTTGTATGGAATCAGAAAAGACCCCAAATCGCCAAGGAAATGTTGGAAAAGAAAATGCTGGGGGCATCACGTTGCCCTATTTCAAGCTTTATTACAAAGCTGTGATCACCAAGACAGCATGGTACTGGCACAAAAGCAGACATATAGACCAATGGAACAGAATGGAGAACCCAGATATGGACCCTCAACTCTATGGTCAAAGAATCTTCGACAAAGCAGGAGAAAACATGCAATGGAAAAAAGACAGTCTCTACAATAAATGATGCTGGGAAAATTGGACAGCCACAGGCAGAAGAATGAAACTCGACCATTCTCTAACACCATACGCAAAGATAAACTCAAAATGAATGAAAGACCTCAATGTGAGACAGGAATCCATCAAAATCCTAGAGGAGAACATAGGCAGTAACCTCTTTGACATCGGCCACAGCAACTTCTTTCAAGATACATCTCCAAAAGCTAGTGAAACAAAAGCAAAAATGAACTTTTGGGATTTCATCAAGATAAAAGCTTCTGCACAGCAAAGGAAACAGTCAAGAAAACAAAATGGTAGAAGATATTTGCAAATGACACTACAGATAAATGGCTGGTATCCAAGATCTATAAAGAACTTCTCAAACTCAACACCCAAAAAACAAATCATGAAGTCAAAAAATGGGAAGATATGAAAAGACACTTCTCTGAAGAAGACATACAAATGCCTAACAGACACATGAAAAACATTATCCATCAGGGAAATTCAAATCAAAACCACATTGAGATACCACCTTACACCAGTTAGAATGGCAAAAATGGACAGGGAAAGAAACAACAAATGTTGGAGAGGTTGTGGAGAAAGGGGAACCCTCTTACACTGTTGGTGGGAATGCAAGTTGGTACAGCCACTTAGGAAAACAGTGTGGACGTTCCTCAAAAATTTAAAAATAGAGTTACCCTATGACCCAGCAATTGCATTCCTGGGTATTTACCCCAAAGACACAGATGTAGTGAAAAGAAGGGTTATATGCACCCCAATGTTCCCAGCGGCAATGTCCGCAATAGCCAAACTGTGGGAAGAGCTGAGATGCCCTTCAACAGATGAATGGATAAAGAAGATGTGGTCCGCCGAAGGGGTACGTGCACCCCAATGTTTATAGCAGCAATGTCCACAATAACCAAACTGTGGAAAGAGCCAAGATGTCCATCGACAGATGAATGGATAAAGAAGATGTGGTATACATACACAATGGAATATTATGCAGCCATCAAAAGGAATGAGATCTTGCCATTTGCAACGACGTGGATGGAACTGGAAGGTGTTATGCTTAGTGAAATAAGTCAATCAGAGAAAGACATGTATCATATGACCTCACTGATATGAGGAATTCTTAATCTCAGGAACAAACTGAGTGTTACTGGAGTGGTCGGGGGTGGGAGGGATGGGGTGGCTGGGTGATAGACATTGGGGAGGGTATGTGCTACGGTGAGTGCTGTGAATTGTGCAAGACTGTTGAATCACAGATCTGTACTTCTGAAACAAATAACGCAACATATTTTAAGAAAAAAGAAAAAGAAGAAGATAGCAGGAGAGGAAGAATGAAGGGGAGTAAGTCAGAGGGGAAGACGAACCAGGAGATATGATGGACTCTGAAAAACAAACTGAGGGTTCTGGAGGGGAGGAGGGTGGGGGGATGGGTTAGCCTGGTGATGGGTATTAAGGAGGGCGCATTCTGCATGGAGCACTGGGTGTTATGAACAAACAATGAATCATGGAACACTACACCAAAACAAATGATGTAATATATGGTGATTAACATAACAATAAAAAATTAAAGAAAGAAGATGTCCATATGTACAATGGAATATTACTCAGCCATCAGAAAGGATGAATACCCAACTTTTACATCAACATGGTTGGGACTGGAGGGGATTATGCTAAGTGAAAGAAGTCAAGCAGAGAGTCAATTATCATATGGTTTCACTCATATGTGGAACATAAGGAATAGCGTGGAGGACCACAGGGGAAGGGAGGGAAAAATGAAGGGGGGCAGAATTGGAGGGAGAAATGAACCATGAGAGACTATAGACTCTGAGAAACAAACAGGGTTTTAGAGGGGAGGGGGAAATTGGTTAGCCCAGTGATGGGTATTAAGGAGCACGTATTGCATGGAGCACTGGGTGTTATACGAAAACAATGGAATGTGGATCACCACATCAAAAACTAATGATATATTGTATGGTGACTAACATAATAAAATTTAAAAAAATAAATAAATTCCAGTTAGTCAACACAGTGTAATATTAGTTTCAGGTACACAGTTTAGTGATTCAGCACTTGCATACAACATTTGGTGCTCCTCACAAGTGCAGTCCTTAATCCTCATCACCTACTTCACCCATCCCCCCCCCCCCCCCCCCACTTACATCCCCTCTGGTAACCAGTTCTCTATATTTAAGAGTCTCTTGTTTGGTTTGCCTCTCAATAAATTTAAGAAGATTGACATCATATGAAGCATCTTTTCTGATCCCAACAGTATGAAACTAAAAGCCATTACAAGAAGAAAACTGGAAAATTTGCAAATTTGTGGAGATTGACAAATCGGTTCTTCAGTAGTATGTTGTTTAAAGAAGAAATCAAAAGATAAAAAAATACCTTGAGGCAAATGGAAATATAACATACCACAAAACAGAGTTCCAGGCTGTGGAAAGAGCAGTTCTAAGAGGGAAGTTCATGGTGATAAATGCCTACATGAAGACAAAAGAAAGATGTCAAATAACCTAACTTTACACCTCAAGGAAGTAGAAGAGGAGGAATAAGTGAAGCCCAAAGTTAGTACAGAAAGAAAATGACAAGGATCAGGTGCAAATAATGAAACCGAGTAAAAAGACAATTTGGAAATGCAATCAACTTTTTTGGAAAATGTAATCAAAATGGACAAACCTTTAGCTAGAATCACCCAAGAAAAAAGAAATCACAAATAAAATTAGAAATGAAAGAAGAGATGTAAAAACTGATACCACAGAAATACAAAGGATCAGAAGAGACTGCTATGAACAGTTATATGCCAAATTGGACAACTTAGAAGAAATAAATTCCTAGAAGTGTAAAACTTGGCAAGACTGAATCATGAAGAAATAGAAAATCTGAACAGACCAGTAAGATTTCATTGGTAATCCAAAACCTCCCATTAAACAAAGGTTCAGGACCAGATGGCTTCACTGGTAAGTTCTACTAAACATTTAAAGAATTAATACCAATTCTTCTCAGTCTCTTCCAAACAGAAGATAGGAGGGAACACTTCCAAAGTCATTTTACGAGGCCAGCATTACCTTCATACAAAACCAGGTAAGGATGCCTCAAGGAAAGGACATGCCAGTATACCTGATGAACACACGTGAAAATCTGCAACAAAATATGAACAAAGTGAGCTTAGGAATAAATTAAAAGAATACATGACATGAAGAAAGTGGCGTTTATCCTCAGGCTACTTTAATGCACTGCTTATTTCTCAAAGCAAAATATTCTTCTCCAGTATTCACTAGACTTTACATTAAGAGTCATGCTTATAAAACAAATTCCTTTGGTGATCATTTTACCTTTGGATGAGAGTTTTGTCCTCAATAAATGCCACAGTCTGAGAATTAAAAAAAAAAAAAATTAAAGAACTCATACACTATAATCAAGTAGGATTTATTCTGGGGGATGCAAGGTTGGTACACCATCTGCAAATCAACCAATGTGATATACCACATTAACAAAATGAGGGATACAAATCATAAGATCATCTCAATAGATGCCAAAAAGCATTTGACAGAATTCAGCATCCATTTATGATAAAAATTCTCAACAAAGTGGGTATTGAGGGAATGTATCTCAATACCATAAAGGCCATATATGATAAGCCCATACCTAACATCATAGTTACCAAATGCTGGAAGCTTGAGACTTTTCCTCTAAAATCAGGAATAAGACAAGAATGCCCACTCTCATCACCTTTATTCAACATAATACTGGAAATCCTAGCCACAGCAGGATCAATGGATGCATTGGATGGCATCTGAATTAAAGGAAGAAAACGGTTACTATTTGCTGATTACATGATATTATATGTAGAAAACCTTGAATTTAGTAAAATTGTAGGATACAAAATCATTTTACAAATACCTGTCACATTTCTTTTTTGCATTTCTGTATAATAAACTATCAGACACATTAAAATTATCCCATTTATAACTGTATTAAAGAGAATAAAACACTTTGTAATACATTTAACAAAGAGGTGAGATAACCTGTACACTGAAAACTATAAGATAATGGTGAAAGAAATTGAAAAGAAACAAAGGGAAAGGTATTTGGTCCTCATGGATTGGAATAATTAACGTTGTTAAAATGTCCATACTACTCAAAGCAATGTACGGATTCAGTGCAATCTCTATCAAAATTTCAATGGTATTTTTCACAGAAATAAGCAATCCTAAAATTTGTATGGAGCCAAAAAAAAGACCCCAAATAGCCAAAGCAAAATCATGAGAAAGAACAAACCTGGAGGCATTACACTTCCTTGTCTCACAGTATATTACAAGTCTATGGTTAGCAGAGCAGTATTTGCATAAAAACAGACACAGATAAGTAGAACAGAATGGAGAACCTAGAACTAAAGCTATGCAAATATGGTCAATTAATTTATGACAGGAGTGCAGAATATATAATACACATTACTGAAGAATAAATGGTGTTGGGAAAACTGGACAGCCACATGCAAGAGTTAAACTGGACCACTATCTTACAACATACACAAAGATTAACTCAAAGTGGATTAAAGTTGAATGTAAGACCTGAAACCATGAAACTTCTAGAAGAAAACATAGGCGTTAAGCTCCTGAACATTGCTTGGTAATGATTTTATGGATTTGACAACAAAACAAAAATAAAGAAGGACGACATCAAACTGAAAATCTTCTGTACAGGTGACGGAAACCATCAAAAAATGAAAAAGCAATCTACCAAATGGGAGAAAACATCTGCAAATCATATGTCTGACAGTGGGTTAGTATACAAAATATGTAAAGAACTGTAACTCAGTAGCAAAGTAAAAACAAACAAAAACACACCAAGAAACCCCCAGCAAATCTGATTTAAAAAATGGGCAGAGGGGCGCCTGGGTGGCTCAGTCATTAAGCGTCTGCCTTCAGCTCAGGTCATGATCCCAGGGTCCTGGGATCGAGCCCCACATTGGGCTCCCTGCTCGGTGGAGAGCCTGCTTCTCCCTCTCTCACTCCCCCTGCTTGTGTTCCCTGTCTCGCTGTGTCTCTGTCAAATAAATAAATAAAATCTTAAAAAAAAATAAAAAATGGGCAGAGGATCTGAGTCAACATTTTTTGAAAGAAGACATACAGATGGCTGACTGGTACATGAAAAGGTGCTCAACATCACTAATCAGGGAAATGTAAATCAAAACCATAATGATACATCATTAAACACCTATTAGAGTAGCTACTGTCAAAAATGAAAAATAGTGTTGGTGAGGATATGGAAGAAAGGGAACCCCTGTGCACAGTTGGTGGAAATTTAAATTCATTCAGCCGCTATGCAAAGCCATATGGAGAGTCCTCAAAAAATTAAAAACAGAGCTACCATATGATCCCACAAGTCCACTTTTGGGTATTTATCTGAAGGAAAAGAAGACACTAACTTGAAAAAATATATGCACCCCCATGTTCATCGCAGTATTATTTACAGGAGTCAAGATATGGAAGCAACATACCATCCTCACCAGTGGATGAATGATAAAGATGTGAGATAGGAGATTGCTGGGAAGATGGGGAAGTAAGAGGACCCTAAGCTCAATTTGTCCCACTAATACAACTAGATAACACTCACATTAGGGTAAATAACCCAGAAAATAACCCAAAGACTGACAGAACAAACTCTATAACTAAATGGAGAGAAGAGGTTACATTGAAGAGGGTAGGAAGGGCAGAGACGCAGTGGGGAGGGAAACCACAGGACTCTCTGAGAGAGGGAGGGACCTGTGGGCACAGAGAGGGGAGAGAAAGAAATTGTCACACCAGGAAGCCCTCACAAGGAAGATGAATCCCTATAACATTTGGCTTTGAAAACCAGAGGGGCCTAATTTTGTGAGTTCTGATAACCAGCAGGGCTTAAAGCCTGGAATTTCAAAAATCAGTGGGTCAGCTCTTGGAGAACTGGGAGGGCAGAAGGTGAGAGAAAACAGAGTCCATGCCCTTAAAGAGACAGCATAACAAATAGCCTGGAGAGAGAGAGAGAGTGTAGAAGCAGTAGTTTGAAAAATGCCTTGGGTGTATGGGATGGAGTATTATTTACTAATCTCAGATAGGATCCCTGAGGGACAGAGATCACTGGGAGACTCCTCCAGATACAAAGGGGTGGGCAGGAGTTATTTCCCTTTCTCATCTCCCAGCATAAACACATGACCACTTGCAGTGCAGAAATTTACTGCCTAGCTTGCTTAGCTTTGCGGATCTTCCCCTTCCAGCTAGACTTGCCTCAGTTCCCAAGTCAACTGCTCTTTCCCTCCCCCAGAAGACAGCACAAACCTTGCCATTACCTCTCTCCTGATCCCACAGTTTGTGGGACCTTGGTACCCTCCGCAGTAGTGGGTTCCCTCTTAGGGAGGACTGGTGCGTAAACCTTGTTAAAACTGTGTGCCCCACCCCCAGCATATTGCATATCCACCCTATCTAATACACTTTTGACTGGAGCCCATTCAGACCAGGGCCACAAGCCTGGCAGTGTGCAAACAGCCACAACAGGGGCCACCATCACTCCAAAGTGACTCCTGCCCTCCCTGACACTACTCAGATTGCAGCCCCAGCAGCAAGCTGGGGGCCAACAGGTGGTCTGATTGCAGGCCCTGCCCACCAACAAAAGCTTTTCAGGGGACAACATGGGGGATATCACCCTGCAGTTTGGTGCCACTGCATCTCTGACAAATGCCTAGTCTCACTCAGCTCAAGCCCAAGGTAGCCTTAGACTGGCCCATTAACACCACAGGGACCAAACTGGCAGAGAGCCACTGCAGATGACTGAAGGAAAAAGCAGCTTATTCAAAACAGCAGAGCACACATACCACATATAGGAGCCGCCCCTGAGTCACCAGTTTCCAGTAAATGGGACCCTGTACTGTAGGGCACTACAGGACCTCTTCTTCATAAGGCCACTACTTTCAAGAGCAGGAGACATAGCTGACTTTCCTAACACATAGAAACAGACACAGGTAACAAAATGAGGAGATAGGAATATGTCCCAAATGAAAGGGCAGGACAAAACCACAGCAAGAGACCTAAGTGAAATGGAGGTAAGTAATAGTCAAAAAGATATTTACTGGACTTGAGAGAGGAGTGGAGGACATCAGTGAGACCCTTAACAAAGAGATTTAAAAAAAAGTAATTAGAGATGAAGAACACAGTAAATGAAATTAAGAATACACTAGATGGAATAAATAGCAGGCTAGAGGAAACAGATGAATCAGTGACCTGGAGGACAGAGTAATAGAAAGTAACCAAGATGAACACGTGAGAGAAAAACGTTTATGCAAATAGATAGACCTAGGGAACTCAGTGACTCCATCAAGCGTAGTAACATTTGCATTATAGGGATCCCAGAAGTGGAAGAGAAAAGGAGGCAGAAAATTTACTGAAGAAATAATAGCTGAAAACTTACTGAATCTGGGGTAGGAAACAGAAATTCAGATGCAGGAGGTATAGAGATCCCCCTACAGAATCAACCCAAGGACGTCCACACCAAGACACATAGCAATTAAAATGTCAGAAAGCTGAGATAAAGAATTTTAAAAGCAGCAAGAAAAAAACGAGTTATATACAAGGGAAACCTCAAGGCTATCTGTAGATTTTTCAGCAGAAACTTTGCAGGTTAGAAGAAAGTGGCATAATATATTCATAGGGCTGAAAGGAAAAAGATCTGCAACTGAGAATACTCTGTCTAGCCAGACTATCATTCAGAATACAAGGAGAGAGTTTTCTAGACAAACAAAAGATAAAGGAATTCATCACCAATAAACCAGTCATACAAGAAATGTTAAAGGGGACTCTTAGAGTGGAAAATAAAGACCATAAGTAAGAGTAATAAAAGTAGAAAGCACAGAAGCGGTAAAAGTAAGTATACCTGAAAAAATCAGTCACGTGACTCACAAAATAAAAAGGAGGTAAAGTATGACTCTATATACCTAAAATGTAGGGGGGAGAGGAGTAAAGAATAGGTTCAAACTTAAGGGACTATTAACTTAGACTGCTATATGCAGAAGATGTTATCTGCAAACCTAGTGGCAATCACAAACCAAAAACCAGTAATAGATATATAAAAAATAAAGAGAAAGGAATCCAAGAATATCACCAAAGAAAGCCAACTTATGAGAGAAGGGAGCAAGGGGAGAAGGGAGCAAGGGAAGAAAGGACCAGAGAAGAACTATAAAAATAACCATAAAACAAGTAACAAAATGATAATACATACCTATTAATAATTATTTTGAGTGTAAATGGACCTATTGCTCCAGGCAAAAGATACAAGGCGATGGATTGGTTAAAAAAATAAGACCCATCTTATAGGCTGCCTATAAGAAACTCATTTTAGACCTAAAGACACATACAGATGAAAGTGAGGGGATGAAGAAACATTTGTCATGCAAGTGGATGTGAAAAGAAAGTAGGGGTAGCAATACTTAGACAAAAGAGACTTTAAGAATGTAGGGGCGCCTGGGTGGCTCAGTCGTTAAGCGTCTGCCTTCAGCTCAGGTCATGATCCCAGGGTCCTGGGATCGAGCCCCACATTGGGCTCCCTGCTCAGCGGGAAGCCTGCTTCTCCCTCTCCCACTCCCCCTGCTTGTGTTCCCTCTCTCTCTGTGTCTCTGTCAAATAAATAAATCTTAAAAAACAAAAACAAAGAGTGTAACAAGAGACAGATACTCTATAATCATGAAGAGGACAATCCAAGAAGATATAACATTGTAAATATTTGTGCATCTAACATGGGAGCACCCAAATACATGAAACAGTTAGTTAATAACAAACATAAAGGAGCTAATTGATAGTAATACAATAACAGTAGGGGACTTTAAAACCCCACTTACATCAATGGACAGATCATCCAAATGGAATATCAAGAAGGAAACAGTGACTTTGAATGATACCTTGTACCAGGTGATTTAACAGATATATTCAGAACATTCCATTTCTGAAACAGTGGACTTCACATCCTCTTTCTTTCTTTTAAATTTTATTTATATGACAGAGAGCACGCACACACAAGCAGGGGGAGCAGCAGAGGGAGAGAGAAGCAGACTGCTCGCTGAGTAGGGAGCCCAATGCGGGGCTTGATCCCAGAACCCTGGGATCATGACCTGAGCTGAAGGCAGATGCTTAACTGACTGAGCCACCCAGGTACCCCTGCACATCTTTTTTAAAGTGCACATGGAACATTCTCCAGAACAGATCACATATTGGACCACAAAACAAATCTCAACAAATTAAAAAAAAATGAAAATCATACCATGCATCTTTTCTGACCACAACACTCTGAAACTAGAAATCAGCCACAAGAAAATATCTGGAAGCTATTGAATAATGAATGGGTCAACCAAAAATCAAAGAGGAAATAAAAAAAACATGTGGAGACAAATGAAAAGGAAAACACAACAGTCCAAAATCTTTGGGACATAGCAAAAATGGCTTTAAGAGGGAAATTTATAGCAATATGGGCCTACCTCAAGAAGCAAGAAAAACCTGGAAAAAAACAAAAAACACCCATAACCCGTGACACCTAAAGGAACTAGAAAAAGGAAGAATAAACAAAATCCAAAACCCGTAGAAGGAAGGCAGTAATAAAAGATTAGAGCAGAAATAAACAGTAGAACAAATCAATGATGCCAGGAGTTGGTTCTTTGAAACGATCAACAAAGTTGACAAATCTTAATCCAGACTCATCAAAAAAAAAAAAAAAAAAAAGGATTCAAATAAAATCAGACATGAAAGTGGAGAAATAACCCAATATCACAAAAATACAAAGGACCATAAGAAAATATGAAAATGTGTAGAATGGGAAAAACTGAGAGCTTTCCCACTAAGGTCAGGAACAAGATAGGGATGTCCACTCTCACCATTTTCATTCTATATAGAGAAAACCCTAAAGATTCCACCAAAAAACTACTAGGACTGTTAAAGTCACATGATATGTGTGTAGAAATCTGTTCAACAATTCCATTTTTACTTTTTGATGGCTGAGTAATATTCCATTGCGTGTGTGTATATATATCATGGAATATTATTCAGCCATAAAAAGAATGAAATCTTGCCATTTGCAACAATATGGATGGATTCTAGAGGATATAATGCTAAGTGAAACAAGTCAGAGAAAGACAAATACCATGATTTCACAAAAACCCAAATGAACAAAGGGGAAAGAAAAGAGAGACAAACCAAGAAACAGACTCTTTAACTATAGAGAACAAACAGATGGTTACCAGAGAGGAGGAGGGTGGGGACAGGTGAAATAGGTGACGGGGACTAAGAGCACACTTACCATGATGAGCACTGCGAAATATATGGAATTGTTGAATCACTGTAATGTACACCTGAAATGAAGAGAATACTGTATGTTTACACTGGAATTAAAACTAAAAAAACCCCACAAAAACAAATGGTGTGAGTTACATACACACAGAGAAATATTATTTAGCCATAAATAAAGTAAACCCTGCCTTTGAGACAACATGGATGCACCTTGAGGGTATTATGCTAAGTGAAGTAAATCAGAGGAAGACAAATATATTATCTCACTTATATGTGGAATCTAAAAACAAAATAAAACAACAAAAACTAGCAAAAACTGAACCTCAGATACAGAGAAGACATTGGTGGTTGCCAGAGCCTGGGGATTGGGGATCGAGCAAAATACCTGAAGGTGGTCAAAAGGCACAAACTTCCAGTCATAAAATAAATAAGTTATGGGGATGAAATGTACAGCATGGTGACTATAGTTAACAATACTGTATTGAACACTTAAAAGTTGCTGAGAGAATAAAGTTCTCATCAGAAAAACAGTTGTATCTATTTGTAATGATGTTAACTAGACATATTGTAGTGATCCTTTCCCAATACATATACATATGGAATCAGTTTGTTTTATATGGAATCAGTTTGTTTTATACCTGAAATGAATGTCATATATCAGTTACATTTCAGTTTTAAAAAGTAGTACTGCTTTATTGGGTAGTTATGAGGATTAAGCTCCAGTAGAGTGTTATTTGCTGCTGCTTGTTACTTTTGTAGTTCCATTCAGAACATCGACCCTTCCACCTCTTGCCGTATAGAGGTCCATGTTAGACCTCTCATTTTTCCAGTGTCTCAGAGACCTGTTCTCCCACCACCTAACCTTTATTTCCTCCTCCTCTACACTGGTATAGTCATTTTTATCATCACAAACCTTTCTCTTCTCTTGTCATGAGTTCCTATTTAAGTATTTCTTCTTAGCTTTTCCATTTGCACATTTTCCCCCCACATGAGTTATAAGCTCCTTATAGAGGGTCTTTCACATTGTTAGCTCTTAAAAATTTGTAGACTTGATGAGATTTCATGAAAATGCAAAATTTAATGACAACTGATTTTGGATTAGAGAAAAAAGATTTTAGAACCTGTAAAGAAGTGCAAAGAAAATTACGCAAGGCAAAAATGTAGGCAGCAAGAAACCAAAACAAAACACAAAATACAAACCAAACCCCCAACAGAGCAGTTTGCAAATGAGAGTATTAAAGCTGGAGTTTGCAGGAGTAAATAAAAGAAAGGGAAAAGAATGGAAACATCTTAGTGGTCACCTATCTCCTGCTTCAGACTGTGCTAGACTTAGCTTGTTAACAGTTGGGCATGACTTCAGGGAGTATTTAATATTGCTCTTTATAATTATTATTTCTAAAATAAATGTTTGCTTGCCAGATGTTTAGAATTTTCTGGTCTATTTAGTTCATTTGCAGATGACTAAAGAAAAACGATATTTTATATCTGTGGTGCTAGGTTGGAGAATGAATGAGAGTTTGGAATTTGGAAGTTCTTTTCCTAGAGTCCAAAAGTAATAGACTAATGTAACAGGCTAGGAAAGAAATCACTAACAGTGTTTAGATTCCAGGTCAGATTATAAAGAGCTTTGGTAAAGTTAACTAAAGAGTTTAGAGTTTGCTAAGATATAAGAAATTAAATTTTAACCAAAAAAAAAAAAAAGTCCTGTAGTTAGATTTCAGCGGTTTGTAACGGTGGTATATCCAAAGGTTTTTATTTTTAGCCAACTTTGTAACCACTAACAATTAATGAAATATTAACCAGAAGATGTCATAAAAAGTCCTTTTGCCTGGTACAGAATCACCAGGCAAATGGACTTTTTGTTCCATTTGTGCCCACACAACTCATGACTTCTTGATTTTTCTGGGTTATTAATTATACTTGAGTGGCATAAGAGTTTGAGGTCTTTCCAAAGTATAAAGAGGAATAACTATTAAAGAGATAGTGATTTAACAAGTGGCCATGTTGTGTATTAAATTTAAAATCTTCCTGACCTGACATTAGTTTCAAAGTAAATTGTCATACAGTTCGTTAATTCCAAAACTGCAGCATAATAGAATGGTGAAAACTGGGAAAATCACAAATTGTGACAGACTTTTAGGAAATATGTAAAATTGTGAAATGTGATTGTTTGGAATGAGATCAGGGAGAAGTAGAAGTGACAGGTTAGCCTCTGATGAATGCTTTTATGCATTCAGTTTGTTAAAGGCGTGCGGAGACTGTGAGTGTATGTCTGAAGCTCCTGTGGTGGTCTGCTTTAACAGAATAATTGAAACTGAGTAGGAGGGTACTCATAAGTTCGGCTCCTAGAATATTAATCAGTTTGCTAAAACATTAAATATTTTTTGCTCGATTTGATTTACAGAAATAACTGCAATTTAATTAAATTATTTTGTTTACTTTCTTTTTTTAACTGCAATTTTATTTTAAATGTCCTTGGTGTTATAAAAGCATTTCTGTTTTTGAAGATCCTGAATAAAAACAGTCGGTTAAAATCTATTGTACACCTCGCCAGTGCACTATAGCAACAATAATTATAGCGTACCTTACTAGTAAACATGGAGGTGCTGCAACACCTTTGTATTGATGCAAAGATAATCATTTTATGTGGTCAAGTTTTTCATTTTAACTGTTTTTCATTAATGTATTTTAAGGATTAGTAAAGTATATTTTGTTGAAAAAGATGTTGCTCCTGTAGTTTTAAGAATTACTAAATTGTTGTCACCTTAGCTTTTATAACTATTCTATATTAAGCACAAAGAATGGGTATTTTCCTACTGAGATATTTATAGTTTATTAATACCAAACTTTATCTCCTAAGAGAGGGAAAATTCTTCTCTCTTACCCAGCTTCCTCCTACTTTAATTTGACATTCTCTAAAACTAAAATCATCTTTAAGCCATGAGTGTCTTTGACTTCATCCAGTTTGCTGGACTCTCTATTTTACCAATTTCATGCTATATGTCGAAAGTATCATTTGCCATGATCAAGTCAGATTTATTCCAGGGATGCAAGGATGGTTCAGTCTCCACAAATCAATCAATGTGATACACTACATTAACAAAATGAAGGATAAAAATCATACAATCATCTCAATAGATGCAGAAAAAGCACTTGACAAAATTAAACATCCGTTCACGATAAAAACTCTGAACGATGTAGGTTAGAGGTCAACTAATAAAGGCCGTATGTGAAAAACCCACAGCTAACATCATACTAAATGGTGAAAATGGGGAAGGGGAGTGGGAGGTGTAGGTTTCCCATTACGGAATGAGTAAGTCACAGGGATGAAAAGTATAGCATTGGTAAAATAGTCAGTTGTATTGTAATAGCACTGTACAGTGACAGGTGGTAGCTACACTTGCGGTGAGCACAGCATAACAGAATTGTCAAGTCACTGTGAAACTCATGTAATAATGTGTGTCAACTATACTTAACAAAATTATTAATGTTGCTTCATGACTCAGAAGAGGAATAAATTTCTCATTGGAGAAGTCTCTCACAAGATTTGGTATCACTAACACTCCAGTCCCACTAGTTTCTTTGGTACAACCAAGACGTCAGTTTTATTACCTATATTAGATAAGTGTGCTCATCATCTGGGCTAACAACTGCTTGGGCCTTCCTAGAAGAAATCTCTTCAGTGAGCATATTTGAAGCTCCCTCTGTGACCTTTTCTTCAAAGGACGCTTCTAGTCAAGGATCCCTAGCACTTAATAACTATACTGTAGCTGGTACTCTCATAGCAAACTTCCTTGTGGCTTAGCCACAGAAATTGATTAGTGTCTGGCTTCCTGTTGTATCTAAATGATAAAAGATATCACAGCATCGACCTTCTTCCCTGTATTGTTGCATTTATTACTAAACACCTAAAGGCCAGAGATGATGTTTCACTAATTTTGACAGTGAATTGTTTTTTATCTACATATCCCGTGACAGGATAAAAGTACCTGATACTGGCTTTCTCTGCCTCCTAATAGCCAATCTCGAGACCAAAGGGAGAGAATCTGTCAGGAGGCTCTGGGGAAAATTTCCTCCTTCATCAAAGGGCAAGAGTTGATGAAGGGAGGTTGGAGCTGCCCCTTTCCTACTTGGGACATTACTGTTAGAGCACATCATACTTGGAGCTGCTGCATCTGTCTTGTGTCCAAGAGGATGGTGGAGTAGAATGTAAGAGCCTGGCCTCTGAACCAGTCTTGAGGCCAGCTTTATTTTATGTGAGAAACATAAATCCTGATTGTTTATATGACTTCCAGATTAGTATTCTGTTATTTACAGCCAAAAACTTGCTTTCCTCATTTCACCAAGCTCTTAAAGAAAAGTACCCAATGATTGATTTACTCATTCAGTAAGTTTTATTAAATGCTTATCATGAATCAAGATCTTTATAAAAACCATCAAATGAAATAGAGTATGTTAAACATATTTTAGTTCTGTGGCTAGATACCACATTCATATCTGTGTATTTTCAGATACAAGGTGAAGATCAGTTTCATCTTTGCAATTCTGCTAGTTGCAAAATAAGTTCTTATAATTGTTGATTTTATAGTTTCACTTGCCGGAGTTGCTTGGCTGAGATGAGTTTTGATGCTTTTGTTGTTGGGGAGGGAGGGAAACGCATTGGGAACAAAGGTTCAACTCAGTTAAATCATGTGCCAGTCGGTATACTAGGATTATACTCCTTTCTAGGATTACACTGAGAACTAAGTAATTTTTTAGGATTGCATTGAGATCTAAGTAATTTAAATGAAGGTTTTTTTTTTTTTGAATTTGTTAGCTGACTTCTCAACAAAACTCAAGCCCTGTGCTGTCTGGAAGTTTACAGTTTCTTTGGGTGAGAGAAATTGCTCTGGGCTTTAAGGTCATCCACTCAATCACTTACTGAAGTTAATAAAAAAAATTGGTTACCTAAATTGGATTATCCCATTGATGTACACTGTCTCTAACACCCCAGTCTGATTGCATTGCTTCAGGCTGCTTGGCATCCCAAATGTAAGTTATGAAGCATATTTTGATTCTTAGACCTTTTAGTACCCCTAGGTCTACTGAAAATGAAGGAATTCCTTTGCTTAAATTAATAAGTAGGCTTTAAAAATTATCTAAAAAGAATGCTTTTATGACAGTGATTTTTAGGAGAGAGCAGTAAAAGAATTTGGGGGGAGCTTTAGGGTTTTGTGTCTGTTTTGCATTTAGTGGAGAAGTACAGACAAAATAAATCTTTCAGTGATCAGTTTGAGCCAACTTTGAAAAGGGTACTTTGTAATAATGGTAAAAAGATAGGAGAGATGGACCCAGTGGACCCTATAGTTTGTGTTTTTACCTTAATGTCAATAGATAATTTGATTCCAGTGCCTTCAGTTGTCCTTTCACTTGTGGCTAAATGAGGTATCCCTCAATTGCAAATGTTTGTTTTTTGTTTTTTTTTATAGAGAAAGGCAACTTTGCAATAAGGAAAAAATGAATTGGCTGTTAGATTTATTATATATGTCATCATTAAGGGAGTTAAGAAAAACCTGTTTTTTCCCTTGTTTATTCCTTATCATAAATCATACAGAAAATATTTCCCTTGTGCTTGAAGTCAGATATTTCTGAGTGTTATACTATTGTGTAATGAACACCAGGCAGGGACATATGATGTAGCCAAGAATTAGAATGTTCTTCCACAATAAAAATGATGCCAAAACTATATCTTAGAAATGTTATTACTGATAATCTTTAACTATTATGGTATAGTAAGTGAATCTTAAGAATATTAAGGTCTTTGAGTTTAGAATGCAAAGTGGCCATTATTTATTTATTTATTTATATATACATATATACACACTTTTTTTAAATGAAGCAAAAGTTTGGATCAACAAATAGTTGGTTCTTAAATACCTTTTCATATGGAATAATTTTAGATTTATAGAAAATTTGCAAAGATAGCACAAAAAATTTTTCTATTTTCTTCACCCACATTCCATGGGACATGTGTCAAAACAAGAGATTAACATGGGTACAATACGATTGACTGTGGACCTCATTCAGATTTCAGATGCCCTTTTTCTGTTCCAGGATCCAATTGAAGATCCTGTAATTTCTTTTAGTCACCATGTTTCCTTAGTCTTCATTCTGTGACAGTCTCCTTCTTTTGATGCTTTTGAAGAGTACTGGTTGGCTGTTTCATAGGATGTTCTTCAATTTGGTTTGTATATTTTCTCATGATTAGATGGGGCTTATGGGTTTTAGGGAAAAGCACCACAGAAATGCAGTGCTCTTCTCATCTCATCAGGGAGATCCATGATATCAACATGGCTTATCACTGGTGATGTTAACTGTAATCATTTGGTTTAAGGTGGTGCCTGCCAGCTTTCTCCACTATAAAGTTGCTATTTTTCCTTTTTATTATTTTTTATTCACTAACAACAGCCCACATACAATGGCCGGGGAGGGGGCACTAAGCTTTACCTCCTAGAATGAGACATATCTACATATTTTATTTGTAATTCTGTAAAGAAGATTTGTCCCTTCTCATTTATTTATTCACTTAATTATACCAGTATTAACTTGCTGATATTATTTTCTTTGAGTTATAATTCAGTATTATTTATTTTGTTGTTGACATTGTGTGACTTTGGCCAGTGGGATGTCTTGTAGGTTGGCTCCTATGTCCTTTTGGGCCTCCATCTTCCCCCCCCCCCTTTAACTTTCTAGTGGTACAAGATTCTTCTATTTTCCCTGCCTCAGTCCTTGACTCAGCATTTCTCTAAGGAATCCTAGTTCCATTTCTTAAAGAATGCTATTAAAAACTAAGATCTCGATGGACTCTGAAAAACAAATTGAGGGCTCTAGAGGGGAGGAGGGTAGGGGGATGGGTTAGCCTGGTGATGGGTATTAAAGAGGGCACATTCTGCATGGAGCACTGGGTGTTATGCACAAACAGTGAATCATGGAACACTACATCAAAAACTAATGATGTAATGTATGGTGATTAACATAACAATAAAAAAATTAAAGAAACTAAGATCTCGGCATTGATGGTGCTCTGTAGTAGTTTCCTATTAGTGATTGTACCATTATTGGAGTGGCTTAAACAGTACACATTTATCATCTTGCAGTTCTGGAGGTCACAAGTCTGAGGTGGTGCCCATTGGGCTAAAATTAAGGCATTGGCAGGACTGGTTTCTTTCTCTAAGCTCTGAATAGAATCTCTTTCCTTGACTTTTCCAGCTTCAGTTGGATGCTCAGTCCTTGGCTCTTGGCCTCCTTCCTCCACCTTTAAAGCCAGCAAGGACCAGTTGAATCCCTCTCACTTTAACATGAGTCTTTTTCTGTTTCCCTTTTCCTCCTTTAAGGACCCTTGTGATTACATTGGGCCCTGTAGACTAATCTGGGATAATCTTCTGTCTTAAATTTAGCTGATTCTTTTTTGCCATGTCACATATTCAGTTTTGGGAATTAGGATGTAGACCTCTTTTGTGGGGGACATTATTTTGCCTACCACATGCTAGTTGCTACCGGTCCTCTCAGTGTACAGAACTAGTAATGTACTTATCTTGGAAATTCATTTTCCATAGGAATGGATTTCTTAGATGGCACTTCATCTAGAAAATTCAATAAATGGCAAATCTTGCACAGTATGAAAGACAGATTTTAGTTCCACAATAGTGTGAACCCAAAAATCATAACCAAGGAGCCTTATCTTGGCAACAAAAGCCATCAGTAATTAGGTATTTCTTCAGTGTCAAGCAGGACTTTCTACTCTCTGCAGGTAGGTATGATAATCTCTTTGTGGAGTATGAAATTTGCAGTGAAGGTAGATTTTATCTTGGGAGTTAATCAACTTAGAAGAGGGATGTAGACAGCATTACATAATATAAAATGTTGAGTTCAAAGGAGATAGAGCTTCCCTAACTTTGTGTAGTGTTTAGCACTCTGACCGAGGTTGAAATTTTGAGGAATAACTACTTGTTTGGGATTTATATGTAAATTATTGTTATGCATAACTACACCCTCAGTAAATACAGTATTTGCTCATGATTGCTGTGATTTAAGTTTATACAAAAATTTGCATCTGTTTATATCACTCATTCTCATTTAATAGAGGCCTATGGATAGCATTTCCTTGATTGCATCCATTCCCTCTATTCAGGATTGCAGATAAAGAGAACAATTTGTCTATGCCATGTTGCATTGGGTTTCTGGTGTTGCATTTATAGTCCCATGGTAGATACCATAATAAATTAATGAATATATGGACAACAGTGATACATCAGATCAATTTATCTTTGAAATCCAGTTTTTAGGGCACTAGGTGAGTAGTACAGATATTTTTATGATTCCCTTAACGATACACATTTACACTAAAAGGATAAAAGGAAAAAAATTGTGTGAAGAGTTTTTTTTTTTTTTTAAGATTTTATTTATTTGGTGGGGGGAGGAGGTAGAAGGAGAGGAAGAGAGAAACCCAAATAGACTCCTCGCTGAGCGCAGAGCCCACCACAGGGCTTGATCTCATGACCCTGAGAGCAGACCTGATTCTAAACCAAGAGTCAGACTCTTAACCAACTATACCACTCAGGTGCCCCCAAGAGCTTACTTTTTTTTTGTTTTTTTAAAGATTTTATTTATTATGAGAGAGAGAGCAAGAGAGCCAAGCATGGGGGAGGGCAGAGAGAGGGAGAAGCAGGCTCCCTGCTCAGCAGGGAGCCCAACATGGGGCTCAATCCCAGGACCCTGGGATCATGACCTAACCCAAAGGCAGACGCTTAACCGACTGAGCCACCCAAGCACCCCAGAGCTTACTTTTTTTTTTATTAGAAAGAATGTATAATGTCAAAAATACAATTAGGTTTTTTTTTCTTTTTAGAGAACTCAAGAACTCGGTAAAAGAGAATTTAAGCCAAGAAAAACCAGATTCTAAAATTATGCAGTAGTTTTCAACAATACAGTATGCTCAGAGATTACTGCTGTCTGTACCTTCAGTGGGGTTTTAGAAAGAAGACAGTGGTAACAGAGCCATGCCAGCATCCGCAGAATCTGCCTTTATAAACCTGCCAGATGCCCAGCCCTTGTCTGAGAAATTCAGGTGATAGATGGAATGCCCTCGAATGGAAAAGTTTGAAAAAGACAAGTAATACAGATGAATTTCAGAGGACAGGATCGGTTGCACAGTTATTTATCCAGCCATAGATGTATGAAATAAAAGTCACAAAAATGTATGTTTGAAGATCTCCAGAATGTTAAGAAAACTCTGGATATTGCTTTAAACACAAAGTGTGCGTTGATGGCAATGGCATGGAAAAAGAAATTCACTGTGAATTTGTTCCTGTGATTTTTATGAGGAAGAGAAAAATGTTTAAGGTCAAGGGAGTAAAGATTCAGAAGCATAAGTGATATATCAATGGATATGAGAAGACAGAGGCACAGAGGGGAAGAGTCATCTTCAGAGGAGAGGTCCAAGAGCTAGACTGATGAAGCCATTTTATTTCCCTTTCTGCGATTTCTGAAACATACAGACTATTCGAAAAAGTTACACGGCACAACCCCAGAGGTCTTGCTACTATAGCTCCCTTCCCCCAGGGGAGCAACAGGTGTTCTCACTTGGAATGGAGAAATACCTTCTACCTCTCAGTATTGTTCGGTCTAGAACATTCTTTATACATATGAAGATAATCTAGAATTAACATTTGTGGAAAATGCACTGCTTTAAAGAGAGTCTAATATAAAAAAATGGAAAGTCTAACTTCCAAGGAATACATAATTCCCCTAGGAGAACTTAAACTATGTTTACCTACTACTTTTAGAGAGATTCAAGTACATATTGCAGAGAGGCTATTTAGTGCACTGGTTAAAAACATCAACTTTGGAGCCAGCCAAACTGCTTGTGTCTGAAACTGGGTTTTACCACTGATTAGCTCTTTGAGTCTCAGTGTGCCTCAGTTTCCTCATCCATAAAATAGGATAATTTACCTAATTCATAAGGTTGTCTTGAGAATTCATTGAATTAATGAAAAATGCTTAGAATAGTATCAGGCACATAGCAACCATCAGTAAGCATTTTTATTGAAATTGTTACTCTTCGCATTTGTCATAACTTATATTTTTTTGTTGTTTGTCCGTAACAGTTGGCTGCTATAAAAAGAACCAATTGGGGATGCCTGCGTGGCTCAGTTGGTTGAGTGTCTGACTCTTGATTTTGGCTCAGGTCATGATCTCAGGGTCGTGAGATGGAGCCCCACATTGGGCTCTGCACTTAGCGGGGAGTCTGCATGAGATTCTCTCTCTCCTGCCACTCCCCCCTCACACTGTGTGCGCTCTTTCTCTCTGTCTCTGAAATAAATAAATCTTAAAAAAAAAAATTGTAAATCCTAAAAATTAAAGAGACGATTGCTGAAATAAACTGTTCGTAGACCAGACTGAGAGTCAAATTAGTAAGGTGGATGATCAAACCAGTGGATTTTCCTTGAGCACAATGTCAGTTGAAAGGAGATGAAAAATATGAGAGGACAGGTCCAGAAGTAAACAGCTAGCTAGCTAACGTAAGTTCCAGATAGAAAGTTAGAGAGAATGAAGAGGACACTGTATTTTCTTAACTAACTGAAGGAATATCCCCAGTGTTAGAGAAGGACTCATATTGGAAGGATGTAGCAACTGCTGAGCAGAATTAACAAAAAGAATCCCATACCAAGACTCACACGGGGAACATTCCATGAAACCAAGAGTAAACCATGAAAGCTTCCAGAGGGGAAAAAAGATTAGGTTATCTACACAGATCAGATTGATGTCAGATGTCTTAGCAGCCATATTATATGATGGAAGACCGTGGAAAAATAGCTTTGAAATTCTCAAGGGAAAATTGGAATTTTAAGTTTTGTTTTTAGCCAAACTAGCCTCCAAAAAATTGAGAACAAATAAATACATTTTAGGAATGTGAAGACTCAAACATGTTTTGAAAGGAATTCCTTCAGGAGAACTAACAGAAGGACACAAGATAAAAGAAACAGTGATAAGGAAGCCCTTGAACTTAGAGTCAAGTCTAAGCAATTAAAATTGTTTCTGTGAGGCATAAGGAATGTATTAATACTAATAGCAACTTTGGGGAACTATTGGATGATTTATACAGATTTTGAAAAAGCACAAGAGGAAAGCATAGTTTTTTTGGGGGGGAGGATTATTGTTTAACTCAATGTTGATACAATTATAGAAGTTTAAATGTTAAAAATGGAAAGTTGAAAAAAATTTTAAGGATGACCATTAAAAGAACAAAACAGGGTATATAATTTCCAAACCACTGGGGTAGGAGTTAGCAAACTACTCGATAAAGGGGTAGGTAGCAAATACTTTAGGCTCTGGGGGCAGCCCGTGCCCCTCTGCCGCTGCAGCACGGAAGCAGCCATAGACCTCTCTGTAAGCAAGTACGTGTGGCTGAGCTCCGATCAAACTTTGTTCATAAACGTGAAATTTGAATTTCATATAGTTTTCATAAATTGTAAAATATTCTTGACTTGTGGGCCATTCAAAGACAGTGAGCTGGGTTTGGTCCATAGTTTGTTGACCTCTGCATCAGAGAACGAGGGAAGGGGGCGGAGAAAATAACTTTAACTAAAGGCAGAAAAGGGGACAAAGGTGGGCAGAAATCATGAAGTCTAACAAACATGAAACATAAACGATGATGTCAGTAAAAGAAACAACAGTTCCCCTAAAAAATGTGAATGGAGTAAACCTTTCCAGTAAAGGCAGATTCTCAGATTGGGTACATCCTAAATGATAATAGGTCATGGTAGAGCTCTACGGAACTGTGCTACTTGAAGTATCATTCCTGTAACAGTGCCAATTAGCAAACCCAACAACGACCGCCTTGAGATGAGGGAGCAGGGAAGAAGAGTACTTGGAAACTTTTAGAATGTTGTGACATTGTTACAACCTCCAAGTGTGTGATTCTAGTTCTAGTAATTCGTTTTATTGCATTTTACAAAACTGTTAGTCAATAATGGTTTAGAAATTAAAACTGCTTTGAGAAGCACTAGTAGAGAATACAATGCAGGTATCAAAAGATCAAGTAGATCCATATGTATATATGATAAAGGAAAAAAGCAAATCACAAAACAGTATACAAGGTATGATTTTAAGTTTTTTTTTTAAATACCAATCGTGTATGTAATGATTTTTTTAAAATGTGGAACAATTCACATCAAACCATTAACCGTGGTTCAACGAAACAGAAGTTACGATTGTTGGACCTGGGGTTGAAGGACATGGAGTGTTTTCTTGTTTGACTCTACATAGTCTTGTATTGACATTTTTTAACAGCAGTATGTTTTCGTTTATTGTGTAATGTTTTTTAAATATTTTATTATTTAAATTAGTGATCTCATGGTCCTTTCAATACTTGGTAATTGAATATCCATATGGCAAACAAGGATCTTTAACCTCTACCTCACACGATATACAAAAATTATTTTTAGATGGGTTATAAGCCAAATGTAAAAGTTAAAACAGTAAAGCTTCTAGAAGAATACATGGAATAGTATCTTAGAAACTTTGGAGTAGGCAAATTTTTTTTTTTTTTAAGATTTTATTTGTCAGAGAGAACGTGAGCACAAGCAGGGGGAGCTGCAGGCAGAGGGAGAAGCAGGCTCCCCTCTGAGCAAGGAGCCCGATGCGGGACTCAGTCCCAGGACCCCGGGATCATGACCTGAGCTGAACGCAGATGCTTAACAGACTGAGCCACCCAGGCGTACCGAGGCAAAAATTTCTTAAGCAAGACATGAAAAGCACCAGCCACAAGGACAAGACTTGTAAATTAAGCCTAATTAGTATTAGATGTTAGGTTCATAACAAGACAGTATTAAGGGAGAGAAAATGCAAGCTACAGACCGAGAGATGATATTCGGCATATTATGTCTTTGAAACCTAGAATTATATATATTTTCTGTATCTGTGTGTGCAGAAAGTTTGGAGAGGCGCTTCACAAAAAGACATCAATGGCTGTTTTGCATATGAAAAGGCTCTCAGTCAACATTATTAATCATAAGAGAAAGGCAAACTGACACTATTATACGTGGATTAGAAAGGCTAAATTGGGGCGCCTGGGTGGCTCCCACTGGTTAAGCATCTACCTGAGGCTCAGGTCATGATCCCGGGGTCCCAGGATTGAGCCCCGCATCGGGCTCCCTGCGGGGAGCCTGCTTCTCCCTCTCCCTCTGCCTGCTGCTCCCCCTGCTTGTGCTCTCTCTCTCTCTGTCAAATGAATAAATAAAATCTTTAAAGAAAATGGCTAAAATTAAAAGGACCCATAAGACCTAGTGTTGGCAAGGCATAGATAGATCAGTTTAGAAACTCATCCATTGCCTTAGGGGGTGTCAATTGGTATAATCACTTCAAAAAAAAACAAAAACAAAAACTGTACTAAGGCTGGGCATATATAAATCCTGTGCTGTAGCCGCTCCACTCCCGAGTATTCACTTAAGAGAACTGCGTGCTTATGTTCAACAAAAGACAGAATACCCATATTAACTTTATTCCTAATAGCTAAGAAATCTCTCAATCAAGAATATAAATAAGTTGTGGTATATTCATCTAATTGACTGTTGTACAGCAAAAAGAAAATACTGCTACCTATAACTACATGGATGAATCTCATGGACCCAAAATTGAGCAAAAGGAGCCAAAGATGAAAGAATACCTACCGTGTGATTTCATTTATATACTTTATGGTGAAAGAAGTTAAAATAATGGTTTCCTTGGAGGGGAGGGGGCACCAGAGGTGGTAACTGACTGGCAGGGGGGGCAAATGGGAATATTCTGGGATGCTGGAAATGTTCAACACCTTAATCTGGATGGTGGCCACATAGCATCAAGCTCTACACCTACACATTTAATATCTGCATATTTTACTGTAAGTTATATTTCAATAAAAATGTTTAAAAAAAGGGGCACCTGAGTGGCTCAGTCAGTTAAGTGTCCGAGTCTTGATTTTGGCTCAGGTCATGATCTTAAGGTCGTGGAACTGAGCCCCATGCTAGGCTTCACAGTCATCGGGGAGTCTGCTTGGGATTCTTTCCTTCTCTGTCTCAAATAAATAAGTCTTTAAAAAAATGTTTAAAAAAGAAAACCCCAACTCATGTTTTACCTTCTGATATGAAATTGTGTCATTATCATATGCCACATTTTTAACGTATTCAAGGGCTTTTTTTCTAGGTCTTACATTCTTTTCCATTTGTCTATTTTTGTAGATGCATTGTTCTGGTTTAATCATCATTGCTTTATAATACATTTAATGTTTAATGGTGTGAGTCTTTCCTACTTCTATTTCAAAATTATCTTGTATATTTTCACTTCTTTATTATTACAGATAATTTTTAGAATCAGATAGCCAAATTCTCACACACCATCATGCCATTGGAATTTTGATTGTAATTACATGAAACTAATAAATTGTAAATTTGGACATCATTGGTATGTGGGTCAAAGTTCAGAAACATTGTGTTTTTCACTATTTCCTCCCAATTCTGTAGTTGTCTTCATGTGGCTCCTACAGGTTATTTTTACTTTTGTACATTTTTGTTTTGCTATTGTGAATGGGAACTTTTTTCGTTACATTTTTATGTTCCTTGAAGTATTATTATAACTTCTTAATCTCAGTAACCATAATAGTTATTATTTATTGACACTTTGTGCTAAGCAGTCTTATTTCTTACAACAATCCCTATCAGGTAAATACTATCACAGCATTATGCTCATTTTTACATTTGGGGTCAGTGAGGGACTAAGACTGAACAGCTGTTTTGTGGCAGAGGTATGATTCTAACCCAGGCAGTCTCACTCCAGAGCTACCCTGCCTACAAACACTACACCGTGGGCCTAGGTGTCCTCAGGTGAAGGAGAAGAGACATGTAGGAAGGCCAAGTATGGGATCAAGTCTAGCACTGATGGATATGACTGACAGTACAGTGGGTGAGTAGTACTTAGGTATATAGGAGCAAGACCTATACTGAAGTGGATTTTTTGTTGAGTGTATGTTCATTTAAACTTGTAGACTACAGTATTCTAGTTTGGACTTACTCAAACCAAATAGTCTTAAAATTTTTTAAGTCATTAGCAAATGATTTAATGATAATTTTATATATTCCCAGGGTGCCATTGTATTTACCAAATGATAGCTATTGTTTTAGCTGTGTTCATTGTTTGCAAGGAGCTAGCACTTATTCCCTCTAGTTGAAATAGTGGAAGTATATTGTGAAGATACACGTGGCCGTAAGGGAGATGGACTCCTGTGGCTATCCAAGAGGTGGATCCATATACTGGCCAGCATTTGTGGAGACTAGAAATGTCTTCTGTTCCAGATTAAAATCAGTTAGAGGCATCTCAGCAGCAAGATTTTAAATCTTTACTACAATGTGTCATTTTCTATCTTCCCTGAACTGCTGCTGTTATATTATCTGCTGTTCTGTCCATCTATTTACCTTTATATTGCTGGCGTATTTTCTCCATAGTCCCAGGTAAAATTTCTGACAGAACATTTGATTGGCCATGGTAGTTTCTGTGTTTGGGCCAAGTGTTTCATGCTTTATAGACTATTGAACAGACTATAGATTGGCTGAGTCTACTTTACCATGGTAGTTCTAGTCATTTTTGGCCATGGAGGGATGCCTGGTTAGGTAAAACATGGCTCATCTAAAGCTACCTCCTTCAGTAGGACGGTTGATTTGCCCTAAATATAAAGGAAATGTGATCACAGTATATATTCTGGTTAATGTGTTTAGTACCCACTACACCTTTTCCCTTTTAAATAAAATCTAAAGTGGCTAGCTTTGAAAATAGTTGAATTTAGAGATTGAGTGGTACAGAAGGGGGAAATACTGAAGGGAATGCTTGTTGTACATGACCTGAAAACAATCCCTTGCTTACTGTTCTGTAAGCTGATAACATGTTGTATATCTGTTGTAGATAGCTTGTTTAAAATGTCTGGTTAGGATTATTAAAACTTTGGAGGAGTTACTGATAAATATTAGGGAAGTTTTTTCCCTTGCTGTTTTAATAGCTAGGTTTGACTTGTGAAAAGAGGTTTTTGAGAATTTTGCAAACCCATGAACTTAGCAAACTCCTTTAAGAATATTCTCCGGTATATGCATTACTTAACCTAAGATCAGTGCTGAATTCAAGGTATATCATGAGATGCTTATTAGGATAGTAAACAATTCATGATAAAAAATTGTGGATATTAGCAATACAATTGTATGTAAATGCTTGTTAAATTGATTCTAGGTTGGGCCATGCAGGCTGCTGCCTATATCTTCATTCATAGGAAATGGAAGGATGACCAGAGCCATTTTGAAGACATTATTGATTATTTTTGTGATATCCGTGAACCACTTCAACTCCTCATATTCCCAGAAGGAACCGATCTCACAGGTAGGTAGCCTGGGATTGAATCACAAAATTTTAAAACCTGAAGGAATTTAGAAATCACTTAGCCTAAACTTCTATTCTTAAGATGAAATAACTGAACACCAGTAAGATTAATGGCCCACCACTATGGTCATTCACTTAGTAAATCCGTAGCACATCAGAACCTAGAATTCCTGGTTTCCAGACCATAGAATTTATGATGGGCAACCCCAAGAAGTCATTATTATTCATACTTGCCATCCTAGAGCTTTATATTTTAAGTTGCATTATATATTTTAAATATCAGCCTTTTATTTTTATATAACTTTTAAATAATTTTTATGGAATCACAAAATAAAAACCCCCACGTAGCCAGTGAAATCTTAAGAATAACAAAACCTAATTTTAAAATCCCCTTCCTGTTCTGTATATTCTCTGTCCTCTTTCAAGATACATATTTATCCATTAGGCCCCTTTTTCTCAACTTTTTTTTTTATAAGAGTTTCATTTATTGTTGTTTTAAGTTGATATGTTGCCTTTCTCTGGGTATTTTAAAGCCTTATCCCTAATTAAACAGGAAAAGCTTTGTCCTGTCCTCAAGAAAATTCAGCCACCACTGAGTTGTGGAGGGGGACACAGGAGGACATATTTAGAACTTTTCTGTCTTCCCAGATACTAAACTACATACGGAGGCCAAGAATGCCAGTGGATCTCAAGGAATTCTTTAAAAGATTAAAAATGAAATACAGTCTTTTTTCCTTACTAAATCAGTGATTCTCACACTTTTTTAAAGCACAGGTCATTTTTGCAGATGAAGCTGCCTATTACAGTCTGGGATTTAAGACAGATTGAAGAAGTGTTGTGATTGAATATTGGCAGGGAGGGATAAGCTTGGACAGGAAGCAGTTCTGTGGAATCCAACTCAAAAGAGCAAAATTTTAAAACTGCTAATTCCCTGGTTACTTCAAGAAAGATACAGCAGAATTTGAGAAGGATCCGGTAGATAAAGGTCTGCTGTACAAGAGAAGACAGACTGAAGCAGGGTAGAACTGAAGTCTAAAAATCACATAGTATGGAGGGCTAGAACATGAACTTATCTTCCAAATCCTCAATACTAGTTGGAGGCAACTGAGAGCTACTGAGAAGGACAACCCTCAGAGCTTCAGAGGGGAGAACATACTAGTTCACTATGTGGACATAAGAAATCATGGAACCCAGTACCTACAAAGAGTTCAAGATGAAAAATACAAACTACACAATTATTTAAGTGAATGGGTAGCTAAGCCATACTGTGCTGAGGGAAATTCAGGTATTTTGGGAAACATTTACCATTGATACCAAGGAAGAGCTCTTTGACTTACCCGTTACAGATGGAACTGAACTAAATGAACCATGACAAGTTTTATTGAATAGTATTATGTACTAAAATATATGCTTACTATTTAGGTTTGATTTTTATAGTGAAGATTCTAAAAGTAGTTGGATCATAGAGGATAATACTGAGGATAATATTGGCTGCATATTGTTTAAGCTTAAAAATATAGACTGTAAATTGATTCCCAGAGCTACACTATCATTAGGAAGTTCTGATGGACAGATAGCCGTATTTAAATCTTATATTACTTAAGAATGTATAATACTTAAATTTGGGTGTTGAAATACTAGCTGTATTATAGAAAGTAATTTACTGAGATGATAAATTGATATTTGTGAATGTCAAAGCAGACACTAAAGAATGGCAACTTTGGAAGTTATTTAGTAATTAAAAGCTAATGGAAAAAAAGCTCTGGGATTGCTGCTACTTTCTGGTATCTTAGTGTTAAAATGTTTATACATTAGATCTTCAGAGCCTATGAAATATATATTTAAAACTTTTTTCAGTCTGTATTTTTTTTCTCAAGTGTCTTTTTTATGTGATGAACTTAACATCTAGTGGCATATTTTCAGGGTCCAGAGTACTCACCATTACATGATGTAGTTGCATATTTTTTAAGTTAAAATGGTATTTACATTTTAAAGCCAACTTTCAAAAGCTAGAGTATTTGCCAAATAGAGAAAAGAGATCCTGAAGCCTTCAAAAGGTTTTTGTTTTTTTAAACAGGATTATACAGGTAGTTTTGATCTGGGATAAATGATCATCTTTGAAAAAGTGTTAATTCAAGGGTCTTTTTAGTTACCACAGTTAACTTGAAACTTGGGATTTTTAAGCCCAAGGGGAATGTTCTATAACCCTCTTTAAGTTCTGAGTCCAACCTGCTTACACATTTTCAAATTAGTGTGTTTAAATATAACTATTTTTTTATTTTTAAACATTTTATTTTTTGACAGAGAGACAGCGAGAGAGGGAACACAAGCAGGGGGAGTGGGAGAGGGAGAAGTAGGCTTCCTGCTGAGCAGGGAGCCCCATGTGGGTCTTGATCCCAAGACCCTGGGATCATGACCTGAGCTGAAGGCAGACACTTAACGACCAAACCACCCAGGTGCCCCTAGATATAACTTTACATATATTTTCTCTTCATATGCTATTGTTGGTTATAACTTTTTTTTTTTGCCTATGGAAATCATATATGTGAACTTGGGAAATTTAAAAACATAGAGCACAAAAGTTGCTATAATCCCACTGCCCATAAACAAACACTAGTGTAATTTTGGTCCATTGCTTTTGGATTATTTGGTTACAGATGCACACGTGCACGCACAAATATATGTGCATAAACACAGTTTTAAACAATTGTAAAAATGGAGTTACACATTTCTTCGCACTTAATGTTATATTATCTCTCTTATCATTATTTATTCTTTGAAAACATGTGTTTCAAAGGTTGGGCAGTTTTATATTATATTGGTTTATTAAGTAGGGTTGTCCAGAAAAACAGAGCCACTGAGATGTGTGTGCGTGTGTGTGGAGATTGAGCTTGAGAGAAAATGAGATGGGAGTTGGGGATTTATTTTAAGGAGTTGGCTCACATGATTGTGGAGGCTTGGCAAGTCAAAAATCTGCAGGGTAAGTTAGCAGGCTGGAGACCCAGGGAAGAGTTGCAGTTCAAGTCCAGAGGCAGTCTGCTGACAGAATTCTTTCTTGCTTGAGGTGGTTAGTCTTTTTTTTATTAAAGCCTTCAAGTGATCAGATATGGCTCACTCACATTATGGAGAGTAATCTGTTTATATAAAGTCTTCTGATATAAATAATCTCATTGAAAAATACCTTCACAAAACATCTAGAATAATGTTTGACCAACTATTTGGGTACTCTGGCTAGGCCAGTTTGATACATAATCATAACAATTGGTATACTGTAATTTTGAGTTCTGTTTCCATGATTTGGAAAAGAAAGCTTTTCTAGTTTTTAACAATTATAATATTACATGTAATTAAACACTCTTTTACATAAAACTCCATTTAATAAATGAGTGCCCTGAAGCTTTATATACAATACAAAGCCCCTACTTTCATGAAGCTTACATTCTATGAGGAAAGACAGAATAAAAAAACCAGTCGGTTAACAAAATACGTCAAGTATTCATAAATGTTGTGCAGAGAAATAAAGCAAGATAAGGACAGGGAGAGGAGTAGATAGGGCAGAGTACTCTTTTATATAAGGTGGTTAAAAGAAGTCCCTTAATTTCTGTGTAAGTAGAGACTAACTGAACAAAGCAGAAAACGTTGCAGGTGTCTGGGTACAAGGCATTCTGGGTAGGGGAAAGAACATCTGCACAGACCCTGAAGTGAAAACATGCCTAGCTGGTTTGAGAACACAGAATAGCCCGTACTCTCTTCAGAGTGGAAGGAGTGTTGGCACTGGAGTGTTACCAGCAGTGCGCTGACAAGACAGGAGGCTGTGGTCAGAAAGAGGGAAGCTAGTGCAGTTACTAATAATCAGAGTCCGGGGATGGGTAGATGAAGTGGGGATAGAAGGAGGAATCTGTATTTCTTTGTGTCTCTGATTATTATCTCTACCTCCCCACATTGTGACTATGTTTTTAGAACTACTTGTATTCCCATTCTGTAGCAGAGTTCAACTTTGTCCTCAGATCCCCAAAGTCTGTGATGAAATGGAAGAGGAAACTGAAGAGTAGTTAACAACTTATCTTTGTAGTGTCCCTAGGATTCCTCATTCCATGGAAGGGCCTTCTAGCTGTCTATCAAACACTGTTTTGGAGTCCCATGCCCAGGATATTCTCCTCAAATGAACATGAGAGGAGCTTATTCCTTTTCATGTTTATAGCCTATACTTTTGTCTTGCTGGGGACTGTGAATATTTAGCTCTTTAATTCGGTTCCTCGATTAAAAAATAGTGTGATACTTTTTAGAGGCATATTCTTTGAATATTTTAGTGTTGTGGAATCCATATACGGTTTTTTGAGGTTTGAGGACTCCGTGATCTTAAATTTATTCCTAAGAAGTATGGGTTTATATAGAGAAAGTTTTTTTTGTGACTTGGAATAGTCTGTAAATTTCAGGATGCAGCTGAGAGTTGCAGATTCTAACATCTGCTGTCATCAGAAGGTATTTCATGATCTCTCCCAGCAGTTGAGGCCAAAATTCTGAACACTACTTTTTCCAAATATATTTGCTGAATAATGGGTTTGGTTCTTCTTGGAACTTATAAAGTTACCTCATGGAATGGAAAAAGAAGTTTTTGCCAATAATTGGAACATATACTTGACTCTGTAACTATATTCAGCCAAACCATGTTCAGATGTTTGAACATGATGTGTTAATCATATGCCCATTCTGTTGGGGAGTGGTTTTGGTTAGTAATATTAGCATGCTCTATGCTTGAGCAAGGCAGACATTTCACTTTGCAATGAAGCCCTAAATTACTAGGTTAAAAAAAAATGTTGAGTTGATATATTTGACGTACTGGCTACTTGTTTTTTCTGGATGTCTCGGTCCTTATATTTTATTAGTATCTTAGTTATATTAGCATCTTTTGTTATTTTAGTTTTTATTATGTAAAGACTATTTTATGAAAATTTTAGCTTATTCGTATTTTATTTGTATTTTCATTTTTGTTGTACATTGACTACTTTATAAAATCCCTTAAATAATTTTAAAAGATCTCAATATGAATTTCAGTAAACAGTTATAAAAAGTCCTATTAATACCTTATTATAAAAATTTCAAAATTCCAAAAACTCTACCATCTTTTGTCAGGGACTAAAGTGTTTGTATCTTCTCATTCGACTCATATATGCTATATTCAGTAATTACAGATGAATTAACTGCCATTTTATCAAAAAAATCCTCCACTATTTCCTTATCTCACTTGTATTCCTTTATTTTATTGCTTCTAACAGTCTTTTGTTTTGTTTAGAAAACAGCAAGGCTCGAAGTAATGATTTTGCTGAAAAGAATGGACTTCAGAAGTATGAGTATGTCTTACACCCAAGAACTACAGGCTTTACTTTTGTGGTAGAACGTCTAAGAGAAGGTAAGCACCCATCTCAAAAGGCTATGTTTTTTTATGTAAGTGGCAACAATTGTTAAACTTTGTATGTAGCCCTTCAGAATTTACAAAGCACTTTTCATGTTTTTTCTGAAGATAAAAGATACTGTTTTTATACTCAGTTGACCCCATGCGCTAACATGTCTTATTATGTATTCTTTAGAAATATCAGAGATAAAAAAATATATCAGAGATAACTTTATTAAATTTTTTGTCCTCTCAGAATAGACAGAAAATAATACAATTAGACTATCATTCTATTTTCAAATTTTTCTCAAAGCACCAAAACTGTCTTGAAAGTATCTTAACACTTACACTATTGTTCTTTATAGCTTAAGAAGTATTTTTGCATTTATTATTCCACTGACTCCAACAGATGATTCTGGTTAGTAGGAAGGCAAATACTACCTCCATTTTGTAGTTAAGTAGAACTGGCATCCAGGGAGGTTAGGGATAGAATGGCATTCTTCTGCTTCCTAGTTTGTAGCTTATACTACTACCTCACGCTTCCTCAAGAGCCGTGTCTATTGATGGGCATATCAGGACAAGGTGATTCCATTGATGGTATCACATCCATTTAAATGTGTACATTTTCATATTTTTATGTAAAAAAAACAATTATACATCTTATTTGTTTGTTTATATATTGATACATACATATGTTGAGACAAATAACACATATGAATATATATGGAAAAGGAACTATACAGAAACATGCTGAAGTGTTACTAATTTTACAAGAATGATTTAAAGCCGAGTCACCTAGTGCAGGAAAAATCTTGTTTGCATGTTTCTGCTTTCCACTCTGATTTCTACCAAGCCATACTGTATGATGATGACATCATGACAAATTATCACCCTCATCTGATAATTTCTACATTGTCATAAAACTGCTTGTGGTTAACATGAAAGATGTTGAACCCCATTATGTAAGAAAAGGTATAAAGTTCTTGCATCTTTCCCTAAATAGCATCACTGTTGTTCCTTTAGGGTTTAATGTACTTTAAAGTACAAAGTATAACCTCAGTTAATGAACTCTGCCAGGATGAAGCACCTTTACAACTAAGTACCCATGACTTAAAAAAAAAATGTATAGTCAATCCAAAATTACGTTGGTAAACTAAAAATGTTTTCCCTATTAGTTTGGCTTGCTCTTGAAATTCTGTGGTCATAATTGATATGAAATGGACTCGTGGGCTTGATGGTCTTATTGCACATGAATAGTAAGTATCCATCTACCCAATGAAGCCCCTGCAGAACACAATTCTTTATGACTGTGGAATGGGTCAGAGAGGCACTGAGACATTCAAGTGGTGATTTTTTTTTTTTTGAATGTGGTACCGCTTAACTGTGGCATCCAGCTTATGCTCACCCTTCTCATTCAACAATACGTTTTCTATTTGCTCACTAATCTGACAGCTTATAGTACTTAATGATTTCTGTAAAGGTATTTCTGACATCATGGAACACATTCATCTACTAGATTTCTCTGTAAACACAAGCATGCTGTTGGAACACATCTTTTACTAATAAAGATCTTCCTAAATGTAGGCAGGATAATAGATTATCTTATAGTGGATAAGGATGTTATCTGTAGAGCTCTCTGTTCTGAAATCTGGAAGATATTTTAGTGAGCTGATTTATAACTTTGGGGAATGTGTGTTACTTAGTCATCACTCAAAGCACTAGTCAACAACCACAGTGTGTAATTTTTCCTGCTAGAACTGGCAGCTGATTCCCCCCCCCATATCAGTAAAAAAAAGAGAACCAGTTAGATGTTTCTGTTTACTTCAGTTATAAAAGTAGGATATATTATACACTATAATAATAAATATGATTATGATTATAATAGTAATAGCAGCTAACATTTATTGAGCATTTACTAAGTACCAGGCATTGTGCTAAGTATCTTGTATGCATAAGGTCAGTTAATCCTAACAATAACCATACATGGTAGTTACTGTTACTAATAACTTGTAGGGCAAAACTGAAGCAGAAACAGGTGAAAAAGCTTGTCAGAGTTACTGGAATCTGGTTCCTCTGACTGAATATCCAGTGCTCTTTCTACTATGACTTGGTACCTCTTGTATTTGTAGTATGATTTTAGTTAACAGAATCTCCAAATCATAAAGCACTTTGGTAACAATAGTGAACTGGATGGTTTTCCTCAAAAAAGAGTTTTAAAAAGAAAAAAAAAAAAGTGAAATGGCCCGATCATGGAGGGATGGTGGTCCCAAAGGAGGAGATTATTGTTCTGCCTAAGATAAGGGTAGCAGGCACACCTAAGGAGGCAACAGGTGGAGAGTCAAAGTCAGCTCCACTCTCAGGGAGCAGGGGGTGGTGTCAAGTGAACACAGTTACATCAAGGATCAGAGGTGAAGAGGACCTTAGAAACCATCTAGTCCAGAGTACCCTTCCGAGAAAAGAAATTGAAACCTTAGAAAGGACTAAACCCAACTTTCTGACCTTTAGGTCCCTGAGATCTGCTTTTGATAATCAGTTATGGGAAAAAGAAGCTCTCTGTTAAATGACCATTGTAAATAAATTATTCCAGTGGAATCCTAGAGACCATGTATTAAAATGAATTATCATAAAGTATCATCTTCGCTGCTCACGAATATAACTAAATTCAGTGTTGCTGACATCTGTTTGGCAATCAGCACTAATAGGCGCATGAGAAGTTTAGGACATCAAGAAGCTAAGGATGAAGTCTTACCAAGAAGAACTGAATAAATGAAAATGCAAAACGAGGAAAGTAGCTTCTGCGCCTCTGTTCAGAATATATTTCACTGAGATTAAGAACATTTAGAAAACACACACTTATCCTGAAACATAGCATGCATTATATAACGTTATATAGATGTGTCATTTCTATAGTAGTAACTGCAAGAAATTTACCGAGTACCTTAAATTTCACCATTAATCTGCTTGCTTTATACTTTTATTAGATCACAACCTTCTTGAAGGTATGGAATGTTCTGCACATAGTGACTCAATCAGTATGAGTTGAGTTAAATATTTTTTCTTTTATCTGAAAAATAAGACAAGCATAGTGTCCTAGCATGTTCTCCTCAGTATATATTAACACTGATAGATCTCAGTCATGGATGATTTCAGGTGTACCTCTAATCACAACCTTTCAGTATGACTATGTAAGTTTTTTCAGTACTAGATTAATCCACACCCAAAAGGAATTTTCTTTGTTTTTCTTTTAAGATTTTATTTATTTGAGAGACAGAGTGAGTGAGAGAGGGAACACGAACCAGGGGGAGAGGCAGAGGGAGAAGCCGACTCCCTGCTGAGCTGGGAGCCCAATACAGGGCTCGATTCCAGGACCCTGACATCATGACCTGAGCAGATGCTTAACCGACTAAGCCACCCAGGTGCCCCCCAAGAGGAATTTTCTAACTTAGAGGAAGAAAGGCTTTTATATGAGAAAGTTTTTTTTTTTTAATTGACAGCTATAATAAATTTGTCAAAATTTTAAACTTGTAATTCATTCTCACCAAAAATTAGTAATATCATCATCATCATCACTGGTGCTTCATCATTTTTAACGATAGCTTTACTCTTCCTTGATTTTAAATAAATAAAGATTTGGTCCCACCATTATTTGATTTTGTTAAATGTTTTGTAAGCAATTACTGAGCTATAACCATGCAATAATTACTTTCACCATTAGGCGGCACAAATGTGTACATTTCGAACAATCTGAAGTTAGGTTGAAGTAGTTGGGGGTGAGAATAAAACACTTCATATTTGTTGTTTAAAATGTGACCTTGCCTACAAGAAGTTTATAGTCTTCGTGGGTAGATAAGAATACACATGGAAAAAGTAAAAAAAAAAATATTATACAATATAACTACATGCTAAATTTTATAGTATGTCATATATAAATGTTTTGCTGAATAATTATAGGAGTATTCGGTAAAGAGAGATCATACGGTGTTGAAACACTTCACTTCTTTAAGAAGCTGCATCTCCCTTGGACCCTGAAGACTATGTGTGATTTGGACAGGCAGAAACAAGGATGGCTGCGGGCAGGATAGGAAGAGTACAAGAGGGCATGAACTTTGGGCCGGTAGGAGGCTGAGCAGTAAACAGGCCCAATGAATGTGATCGAACTGAAGACTTGTACTGTAGATTAACGGGTAATAGTTCAGAAGGCTGTTTGGAGCCATTGCTGAAAAACTTAACTCCTGCCCACAAAAAAATCATGTTTTTAGTCATATATTTCTAGCTGAAGTCATTTCAGGCAAATCACCTCATATGTTAAGGCTCTGAAACATCATATAGATATATTTAAGTTTTGGTTTTTTAATTCCAAGTAAAATAATCCATATTTTATTTTTATTTATTTTTTTTAAAGATTTTATTAGCACATATGAGCAGGCGGGGAGGGGCAGAGGGAGAGAGAGAAGCAGACTCCCTGCTGAGCAGGATCCTGAGATCATGACCTGAGCGAAAGGCAGACGCTTAACCGACTCAGCCACCCAGGCGCCCCTAAAATAATCCATATTTTAATCTATGTTTAGCTCGTATGCCTAAAGTCTAAATATGAAAGATGCCTTCTTTCTACTAATCTAGGATACAGGGTTAGTCACTAAGGGAAAAAAAACTCCCACTAGGTAATTTGGATTAGCACATCTGATCAAACTCTTCAGTCTGTATTCAGGGAGAGAGAATTGCTTACTGAACCCCCAGATTACCTATATAGTATCTGGCAGTCCTATGTTTGGCTCCCTCATTTTGGTCTACAGTTCTTATTTGCTCCAAGAAAGTTGGCAGTTGCCTAGAAAGTAAAAGCAGTATGCCAGTCATAGATAGCTCAGTCTTCAGTGTTTTCAGACTGTTTTAATTTCTTGGACTTTCTGCTTAGTGCACAACTAAGCATGACTTGCCTGTAACAAATGTTATAGTGAGGGACCAAAGATGGCCAGTAGGAGCCATCACTCTCTGTGGCACACACTGCATTTATCCTAGTTGATGAGCCTCCCCCAGGATTGCATTTCAGTGACCCTTCCTAACAGCTAGCATATTCTAGGAGGCCAGGAAGAAAGGCAGACAAACTATTGAAATATTGGGTGCATTAAATGCCATGCACTCTGACTTTTTCTTGTGACTTTTTATTGCCGAAAACTATGAAAAAGGGTAAGACCTTTCCCTTGTTTAAAAAAATGTAATTATACAGTAGCTCTTTGACATTTGCTAGAATATTTTCTGAAACCTTTTCCGTTTCCCCAAATTTGCAAATCTCTGTAGCATAGCAGTTGACTCTCTTTTGAGACTGTTTTACAGAGAACGAAGCTTTTATCTATTTATGGTGATGAATAGAATACGACAAACCTAAATTAAATTTGGATAGTGATCAGTAGGAAAGCACATGGATCAACTAAGTGTCTTGGTCCCACACATCACGAAGCAGAAAGGATTTAAATTTGCCTCAGCAAAATTATACATGATTACATGTCAGAGACCTTTGGAGCCTCTCAGGTGGAATCTCTGAATGCCATAGTATGCCTTTAGATGTTTAATTGCATTTCTGTTGTTTTCTTTATTCATTTTAGTTCTCTTTCATAGCAAAAAATGAGCTGCTCATTTAGGACAGATCTTGGCATTGTGTTAATGAAAACAAGTCATGACAGCCTTAATGAAAAGTGACAGAAGCCCTATGTTCTGTACATAAAAACAACCATCTAACAAGTACCTACCATGTGCCAGGCACTGAGTCGTTCACGTGTTTCTCTACTCTGCCCATGCAGTGGTAACACCCAGGGAGCTATTTAGAACATAGATGCTGAGGTCTGGGCTCAGACCTGCTGAATGAATCAAAGTGTGAAGGTGGGGTCCTGAGCTCATAGCTACCCCACTAGTCACTGTCCTACAGACCACTTCATTTTTGTGACTGCACTAGGCAATGCTTTGCCCCATGCCAGCCCTGAGGAGACAGACTCACTTTAGCAACTTGGCCAGGGTCACATGGCTACTGAGTGGTACAGGGTTTCAGCTCAGCTCTATTTGATGCCAAAGCCCATGTTCTTCCCACTATGTAGTAAGTTAACAGTTTTTCTATGCCAAATGCTACAAAAATGTAATCTTTGTAGGGTTTTTTTTTTTTTTTTCTTCTCCTTCCAAGACTTCTCTCTGGTACCCTTGGCTATACTGTGTATTTTGTTTAGACGGAAAAATATATCAAGGGTTTCCTTTTTGTAAAGCACGTCCTTTATTTTTCTGGCTCCTATATTTACTGGCTCCTCCTCCATTTCTCTAATCCTTAAAACAAAGAAACATGACACTCATACTATCTGTCCTTTCAAATTGTGGTTCCGTTTTTTCTTTTTTTTGCCACCAAGTCTCAAAAAAATACCCTGATGACCTGATTTTTCTTGGTACTAGCTCACTTCCTATAAAAAACAGGATATTATAAAAATATATTTTTTATAAAAAATTGGAAAATTAATTATGAAGAAGAAAAAGGTACCCATAGTCTGGTCAGTTACTTCTTAGAAATACTGGTGCATATCTTTTGACAGAAACTCTTGTGTTTTTCCACATGTATTCATGTATAGCAAACCAAATTAAAATCAGAATATTTTGTTTTAGAAAGTTTTAACTTATGTTCATGTGTTCTCATTATCCTTAAATAATTTTTATAAGTATATGTTAATATATGCATATATCAGATAGAAGGACCACTATTTATTAAATTAGTTGTCTATTCAAAGTTAAAACCGCTTCCAATTTACCACCCTTATAAATAATACCAGAGTATGCATAAATCTCTGTAATTCTTCCCTTGGGATATATTTCCAAGTCTAATTACTGAGTCAAAGAGTACACATTTTTTAAGGGTTTTAAAAAATTTTATTCCTACTCTGTCCTATTTCAGTCGGCCACCAAATTCTATTGATGTTGCCTTCTAGAGAGACATCCCCCTTCCTCTGTTTTCACAGGGGCCTGGATGAATGGGCTCCCATTACTTCTCCTTTTTACTTGCTTGCTTTCTGACTGTTCTGCCTCTGGTTTCTTTCCTAATCCATATTGCACTCAGCTTTCAGTCATTCTTCATAAAGTATCACTCTAACGTAACTGTGTATGTGCTTACTTGTTCAGAAAATGTTTTTTGGGTACATACGTTGTTTGGCCTGCTGAGATACCAAGACAGCCCATTCCTGTGAGTATCATAAGGTATAGAAAACAATCATAATGCAGTGTCATAAGAGAGATGAATAGAAACTATCTTGAGGACATAAAGAAAGGTTAGTCTCTCTTTACCTATAGTGACACTGAAGAGGTGGCATATGAGCTGAGAATTACATAATAATTGGCATTTTCCAGGGAGGAAAGGCATTTAAATATTTGCTTTACTTCCATATTCCTTGGTCAAAACTTTCTATAATATGGTTCCAATCTGCTTTTTAAATTTTACCACTCAGACCCCCCCCCCCCCCTTCAGGCCATGTGAGCCAACCTATATGAATTAATTGACTATTCTTGACTGTGCCTTATGCTTTCTGAATTTTGCCTCTGGTTAAGTCCGTCCAGGCTAAAACCTGCAGTGTTTTGCTCTTTTCTTTAACCTCTGAATACTCTTCTTCCTTTAATGATCTTCTTCTAAGTGTCCATTCCTATTTCCCCTGGCTGGCAGTCATCTGAACTGAGCATCTTTCATTTTCCTCTCTAGTAGGGCTCAACATAGAGGACCTTTTACTAATAGTTGCTCTAATACATTTTTATTTCTTAGCTTCTTAAAAGGACAGCAGTGGCCATGTCACCTAGACCATTAGGGCAAAGATTTTATTTCTCAATCCACTGAATACCCTTCCGTCCGTATCTTACCTCCCCTGTTAGCAATAGCTGACACTGTTGATTCTTGTTGAAATCCTCTCCCCCTCTGGGCTTCTCATTTTTTCTCCTACATCTCTGGCCACTTTTCAAGACTCTTATGCAGGTTCTTCCTACCTAGGTCTCCGTTCTGTGTCTGAGTTCTTCATTAAGGCTCTCCTGGGTTCCTTTGTTCTCTCACTCCACACATTCTCCCCGGCCGTGTCACTCAGGTTGGTAGCTTAAATGATCATCCACATGCTCATGGCTCCTGAGTCTAAATCTTCTGTTCATAAAGCCCTTCCTTAGTGCAGAGCTATACATGTGACCTTTAGCTCTTTGGAGGTGCTGTCGGCACTTCATTTTCAGTGTTGAAAATGAACTTGTCATTTCCCCCTAAACTGCTTTTCCTCCTATATTCCCCACACTGTAGAATGCTGGTGGTGTTATGATGATAATGATAATAATGGCTAAGATGGAGTACTTACATGCCAGGAGTGTTCTAAGTGCTTCACATGAACTCAGTCATTTAATTCTTAAAGGAGGTTTTATTATCATCTTCATTTTATGCATAAGGAAACCGAGATACAGAGAAGCTAAATAATAGTCCAGGGTTTCCACCTTTGAAATGGCAGAGCTGGGAATCCAGCTGTGGAACCTTTGCCTTAAACAATATGTATCATTGACTCACTCCATTTATAATTTGGGTGTCATTCTTGGATCAACCCCCTCGCTTTTCTCGCAGACAGTGAAATCCCAACCAGTGCCTTTGGGTTCTGTCTCTTCATTGTCTCTCAGGTTCATTCTTTTCCTTCTCACTGCCATGATATCTCCCCTAAACTATCATACAGTGGTTCAGCTGATCTTCCTAGTTCTGGGCTTGCCTTAACCAGTCCTTTCTACACATTGAACTGGAATGTCAAGCCTTTTTCTAAATGAGGGTGGCAGCATGCTAAGTTAGGTGCTCAGGCTCTGGAGTCCAAAGACCTGGGTTAGAATCCTGGCAACGCCAGAATGAGCAGCGTGTCCCTCAGTGAGCCTTAGTTTCATCATCTGTAAAATGGAATAACAACAATGCTTACTTTATAGGACTCTTGTAAGGATTCAGTGCAATATATAAAGCACTTAACACAGTGCCTGGAAAAGAACAAGCACTCAGTAAATGTTATAGTGCAAATCTGATTGTGTCAGCTTCTGGATGAAACTTGTCCCGGGTTTCACAGTGCTCCAAGGTTAAATTTACTTTAACATGGTTTACCAGGCCTTCATGACCCAGCCCTTGCTTACCCCTTCTGGCCTCTCATCTCCTTTGTTGTCCCTTTTGTCCTCGCCTTCCTGAACTGCTTCCCACTCCCAGAGTGCACAGTACTCTGGAACCTTCCCAGGGCATAGCCCCTCCTACTAGCCTGTAGGTCACAGCTTAGCTAGCAGTTCGTTCAGGAAGCCTTCCCAGCTGTCTTAGACTTCTGTGTTCCCCATATGAATGCTTTCTCTCCTATACTTGCCCTGTATAAATGTTTTCGCTACTGTCTTATTCTTGTTTAATTGTCTCTTTCATCTATTAACTTTGTTTCCTGACCTTTAGAATCCAGTCTGTCTCATTGACCATTTTTATCTCCAGGCTTCAGCATAGGCCTAGCATATAATCCTCTTTAAATTTTTTGAACCTATCAGCTAACTGGCTGATGTATTTTTATACCCTATGTTCCCACGAAGATTTAAAGTGGCCCACTTAAGTATGTATGCTACAATGACAGCAGCACCACAATATTAGAGAATTAAAGGGTCAATAAGTGTGTGAGGTTGGTATACAAAATATGTTTATAAGGTTAATATACAAAATATATAGGATTCTATGTTCCTATAAAATACGGGTCCATAAATTGGCCCTGAGCTTTCTGGCATCTTCTCTAGAGGGAAACTGAATGGTATCATTGACAAGATCCATAAGATTAAAGCAAATCACATGCTCAGAAAAAGTATGACCATTTCTGAAGGACTTGGGAGAAGGATCTCCTGTGGTTCCTCACAGAGGACATTGTGCACTATTGTGACCAGTGCCCTTACTGCATCTTTGTTAAATGTCCCACATAGGGGCGCTTGGGTGGCTCAGTCGGTTTAGTGTCTGCCTTTGGCTCCGGTGATCTCAGGGTCCTGGGATTGAGCCCCACATCGGGCTCCCTGCTCAGCGGAAGCCTGCTTCTCCTTCTCCCTCTGCCTGCCACTCCCCTTGCTTGTGTGCGTGCTCTCTCTCTCTCAAATAAATAAAATCTTAAAAACAAAACAAAACAAAAAAAAACGTCCCACATAGCCTCAGGGCATCCATCCACAATGGCTGACAGGAGAATGAGAAAGAGCAGTTCAGCGCAGTCTCCTAAGAGGCCAGAACATCAGGCTATGTATGATTTAGAGTGTCTCAACTCTAAAGGTTGGGAGAGCCTGCACATCTTCAACCCATTCTCCATGAATGGGATTTCACTGAGATTCAGGTGAGAAATAGTTCACATTGCAGTTTGATTACTCTTCCTAAACATCTGTTCTACAGATACCTTGTAGTTCGAGTTGATGTGTGGGGCCAGGGGCTTTTACTAGTAGGATTCTCTTAGGGACATTGAGGAGCCTACTGAGTGAAGCCTCCTATGTGAAGTAAAGGCAACCTCACCTCTGAACTGAGGTGGGCCAGTGTGTTTCTCACAAGACCGCTGGGATTTAGGTTTTTTTGTGTCCTCTGCAGTGCTTAACAAAATGGTGCCTTGCACATCAGTGGACCATTGTCCAAAACTCAGTCCCTATCTGGCCTTTCTGGACTTGTTTCTTGCTGTGTGATTCCTTGCCCTCTCTTCAGTCCAGCCATATGGAACATACTTTTCTCATGCTGTTCCTTTTCCTAAACTGTCCCAGTCATCTGGGTATCTCCTGTTGATTCTTCAAGATAGTTCAAATGACTTTTCAACTTCACACAGTCCCCTGACTTCTCCAAGTTATTGGGGTTCCCTCTTCTTACTCTCATTTATGCATTTGTCTTAATCACTTCTTTCATTCTCTTTTATAACCAGGTTTTTTGTTTTGTCTCTCTCCCCCTTGGACTCTGAGCTCCTTTAGGGTAGATAACTGTCTCATTTATTTCTCTATTTGAGCTCCTTGTGTGCGGTCATGAATATTACAGGTACTCAGTAAATTTATGGTTTGTACAGATTTTTTAGATGATCTGTTTTCAGCATCTTACACATACATATGCATTGCGTATGCTTATCTATGCACATCTGATTAGTAATGCCCATACCACCTTCAGGCTGGTGATCAGACACTCAGCAGATATTAACTCACATGGACCCTTTCATTGCCATAGAGATTTATGACAGTGCTAGAGGGCCACATAAGCAGGTGTACAGTAATAAATGCTGTCTTAAGACAGTTTTCTCTTTTAATTACCAAAGAACAAAAGTAAGGCTGATTTTTTTGTTATTGTTCTGTTTAGATAACTTATACTTTTATAAGGGACATAAGAGCATGTTATTTTTAACTGAACAAGGTCTTGGCATTTGATCATGTAAAAATCAGTATGGAATTGGGGTTAAGTAGGGTTTCCCAGTTTATTAGTATTTCTCTCCTCAGTGAGTTTCAGATTCTGAGATGGTGCTAAGGAGACAGTCACTGCAGCCTAGAGCCTCTCTGTTTGACTTAAGTAGGGGGAAAATCTTGGCCTGGGGCTATCTACTATTTCTCTAACACCAGCCAGCTGTGATAAATGCTTGCTAGTGTTGAAGGTAGGCCAGGATGATAATGAGTACATATCTTATGGCACCACTAATAAAGATTATCGAAATATATATTCTTAGTATTGGTTAGGTTATTTTCATAGGTGAGTGAAAATTATATACAGTGGTATATTTTACTCATTCAGAAGGCTTATCTTTGCCTAAATATTGATGCTCTGTTACAATGTTTATATTGTTTTCTCAAGAGTAACATGCTGAAAAATGCTGATAACTATGACACTTACAAAATGTTTATTTTAAAATTCACCATGGTGAAAGACGCTGGGTAAGTAAAATTATGGAATTGCCTTTGAGTGAGAACTTTCTGCAGACTGTACCCCGATTGCGAAGAATATTGTTACATACATTAAAATGTTCTGTCGGTTTTCCCTCTGAAGGCAGAGGGAAGAGACACAGAGCAACAGTCGAGGACACGGTAGTTCCGTCTGTCACCGGGTGGCAGCTACAGACGACATATGCATGTCCTTATCATGTTGTATTGAAGCAGATGAGAAGAATTTCAATGCAAATATATTATGGATGTAACAATATGCTTTTGTTTCCTGTTCATGTGAAAATCAAATTTATTATCCTGGAAGTTCAATTGTTGGCCTGAATCTATAAACCTTCTGGGATCCTTGAATCGAGAAATGTATTTTAACAGGAACTTATGACTGCCTTTTGGTTTTATGTAGTATGTAATTTCTTTGCGGATGTGTTATATTTCTTTTTTGGGTTTGTCCAAAAAAGCTTTACCTTGTTTCTCCTTTATTCTGGGCATGTGTCCATTGCATTATTTATAAAAAGTTGTACCTTTTCTCTTTTAGCTTTATAGATTTTTTTTTTCTTTCTTATTAAAAGTATTTTCTGTGTTTTTTTCCACTTGTTAGGACCTTTTGTTTTTAAATACTTTGATGTTTGTTTTGAGTAATGCAAAGGTATTGTTAAAACAACACTGTGTGTGTGTGTGTGTGTGTGTGTGTGTGCGCGCGCGCGCGCTATGCATGTGCACATGCAAACCAAGTTCATGTGCCTTCACTTTTTAAAAATAGATTCTGATCAAAAATCAGTTCCACAAGAACATGGAACTAAATACAGAAATTGTTTACTTAGTAATGTTGAAAAATGTCTAGGCAGCTTTCTCCCTTTTTTCTGCATAGATTATATTTTTATATGTGATATAAATTATATATAATGTCATTATATATTATAACATAGCCACCCTGTACTTATCATCCAGTTGCTCAGAACACCCGAATTCACTTTGTCATAGAATCTGGACTGAGCAAAACAAGCCCTGGTGTGCAGTTATTTTTTTTTTAAGATTTTATTTGAGAGAGAGACAGAGACAGAGATAGTGACAAAGAGCACAAGCAGGGAGGAGAGGGAGGAGCAGGGGGCCCCGGTGCCGCTGCCGGGCTCGATCCCAGGACACTGGGGGGTCATGACCTGAGCTGAAGGCAGATGCTTAACTGACAGAGCCACCCAGGCGCCCTGTCCTGCTACAGTTATTATAAGGCGGTTCCTCTGCACTGCAGGAAGGTAAGATGAAAGTATGTTAGTAACTTTCTAAAATTAAGTTGCTTTCTCCTAACAAAGCTATGTAGGAGAGAAAGCATATGTGTCCTCAGTGGCTTTCATTCCCTCTGCATATTACATTTGACCACATAAAGGAAATGCCAAGTATTCTGCTACTTGGTAAGATTATTGCCCTGGAGAATCTGTTAGAGCACGCATGTACACTCCACATGCCCATTTTAGTGTGCTTATTTTGTGATAATAACTTCAGGCAAATATTTTTCATCATGGCTTAGTCATCTTTTTCATAGGAAATGATAATTGAAAGAGAAACTAAAGTAACCACTGACTTACATTTCTCAATTTGTTTTATTAAGTACCTCTTCCAGTTATAATCTTATTTGAATGTATAAACTAACAGTAATCCACGATATGCTAGTTTCTTTTCATTCTAATAGTTACATGGGAAAAATAGCTGTCTTAAATCTTTGGACAGCAAGCGTCCTGTTTGTGCACTTTTTTGTCATCATTGTTCTCTTGTTCGTGTTACAGCCCTGTTATGGGGACTAAAATACTTCTCCAGCAAATAAATACTTCAGTACAGTTAAGTAAACATCTGTCTGTGATTCCTTATTTATCCTAAACAACTAACCTTTGATACTGTGAGGGTGTTTTACAATTTCTTAGATAATGTGAGATATTTGTGTTGAGAGTTGCTTGTCTTATTTGTAGGTTAATAGCTGCTTTCTTTGAAGTGATAGATTATATTGCCAAACACTGTTCATTCTTTGGATTAATTTTGCACTGTATAAAGGTAGTCTGAAAGTAGTTTGGGGTTTCATGTGGACACTTTTGATAGAACTTTTGAGGCTGTTGTACAAAAGTTTTGAAATCCTATATTCATAGTTTGCGATTTGTATTTCCCATTTCCTCACATATTTGAAATGGCCTTTAGCAGAGGATCAAATAGTAAAACATGGCCTCCGGTGCCAAAGTCAGGTATTAGAGGATATGTGTGCATAGGCCTTGAAGGGAAGGCATATTATTACCCAAACTGAGAAAAACTGCTCTCGTCAAACATGAACCTTAGCAGTGACCTTCTTAAAAGTCAAGGCACAAGGGGCCTTCCTACACCTTACTCATGAGGGGGTGAAGTTCTTGGTGATTTATAATGGTCATGAACTAATTTGTAGCAGAAGAAGAAGTGTTAGACAGTGTCTGTTCTAGCCATAGTTATCACTGCTCCTGGCTGGCAGATCTGAGTTCCTCAACCAGTTAACCAGCACTCCTCAAAGCTGGACAACCAGCTACCCCATTTTTGCACACTTTTAGATGTCATTGTTATAGAAGGACTACCACTTGGCCATGCTGTGCTTCTGCTCAAGAGAGGAACTTCACACTGTTGGTGGGAGTACATGGAAATTACTTTGCCCATTCATTTCTGTGTCCCAAGACTTACTTGCTTTCCTCTAGTATAAAATTTTAACAAGCACACTAGGTTCGTAATAGATCCAGATGAAGTTTCCAAATAGTTTACCAATAATTTTTGTTCAAGAAATTAATAAACTTTCTTTATCAGTAAAAACATAATATGTTGATCCCAATACTAGTTTCCTTAGTAATTCAGGTAGACCGTAGCCACCACTTATGTTACTGAATCAGTCATAATGAAGGCTTCTATTTTAATAAGTTAGGAATGGACATTGGTAAGAGCTGAAGTTAGGAAAGACTGGATAGGAAATGCTGATTTTTGTTTAGACTTGACAGACGAATAGAGTTCAGGCAAAGAGAAACATAAAAAGTTTGTCCTGTAATGTACTATTAAAATTGTGACTAAAGGTGTTTATATTTAAATATTCTAAAGAAAGTGTCCTTTTTTGTTAAGTGTATGTAACCTGAATCTTAGGTAAGGCCTGTGTTTTATATTTAATACTATGTGATCAAGGCATGCTGTGACAGCACCGGAATAAAAAATTATGAGCACATCCCTATGCTCACATTTGGAAAATCAGTGTATGATCAAGTACCACAGAAACAATTTATGAGTGTAGAGAAGGGTTGTAGTGAGCTGGCAGAGTAAGGGGGAGAGTTTAGGGAACTGGACCTTGAATTAGATCTTGAGGAATAGCAGGGTTTGATTTGGTAAAGAAATTGAAAGAACAGTCAGCGTTGGAGATCCAACAGTGGAGACTGGTCTGACTGGAAGCCAGAGTTCATCTAAGTGGTAAGATCTGAAGTTAGAAAGGTTGTCTTAGTTGTCATGAAGCCTCACTTCTCACAGAGTAGAAACTAAAGGGAATCAAATAGTGAGAGTTTCAAAGTAGTATTTATAACTTTATAAATACTTGGGGGCTGGGGAGTAAATGGTTCTCTTCTCAGTATTCTGAAAGAATTGATTATCTTGGAAAGCAGTTTATTACTTGTTCTCAGTAAAGTAAGATCTGTTGGCTTTGTCATCATAGTCATCGCCAAAGAGTCCTATTTTGAGCTTTCTGCATTAATTATGTGCAGTTTAAAGGAAGACTCAGTAAAATTGCATTTCATTTTTTTTTTTTTACATCTCTTTTGATCCATGAGTGAGGTATTTACAGGCTGCATGATGACATATAGTAGGAAAAAAATATGACTCATCCCAATTACAAAGCTGTTTCCTAAGAAAGAATCACTGGACAAATGTCTTGTTTGTGTCTTTACAAATGGTTTTGAGATTTTAAAAACCATATTGGCTTTTCTGTATATAGCTGTAAAAGGACATAATTTTATATTTGCAAATATTGATTTATCTAAATAAGTCTTTTTCAGCAGTAATTGACCTTACTAGCAGGATGAGATGCTCATGGACTTTAATGGATTCATTCTCTGAAACATCTGCAACTTCTCTGAAATTCTAGGTGCCAATAGACACTTTATTTGCAGAGTCTGAGAAGAGCCTTTGGGTGCAACAACTAGGTGGTGTTTGTTGGCCTTGGTGAGAGTAGTTTCTCAGTAATGGGGGTTCCAGAAGCCAGATTTGAGTGGAGTGAAGATGAATGTGAATGGAAACAGCAAGTTTAGGTGACTCCTCCTGGGAGGTTGCTGCTAAAGGAGAGGGCCGAGCTGGAGTGGTCACAAGGGGGGGAGGCTGCATCAAGGATGACTAGGGAAATAGTTTCAAAGGTGGAGAAAATTCAGTAGAGCAAAAGCTAAAAGTGAAATGGATTCGTGATGGGGCAGATTTTCTCAGAAATCACAAGGGGACAGGAACAGAAACAAAGATAAAGGGATTCCTCATTTGCTAAGGCAGGAGGCAGGGCTGAACTTGAATATATATTTGGTTTAGGGGATAGGTGGCAAGACAGGGAGCCGTGTTTTGATGGAAGACGGTTCTCTCCATCAGATCAGAGGTTAGGTAATCTGATGAGGCTGGTCGGGTGTGTAGGACACAGAGGTGATTAATGAGAGTCTTGGAATAGTTGCTGTGGAAAATGAGAAAAGGAAGTTGATAAAAACAAGTGAAAGCGCTGCTGAGCTCTCTGACCGCAGGCTACAGGCCCCATCTGACTTCCCACCACGGCTTTTAGTTCCATCCAAAGTGGGGGCTCGCGTTGTCTGCACCGGCCTCACTCCTCCCCACCTCCTGCAACACTTCCGTCTCTTCTGCCTCTGATCAGATCCGCCAGTTCTTTTATGTCTAGTGCAGATAGATCGTTTCTTGAGCTCTCCAGCTGGAAGACCGATCCCTCCAGTCTTCTACAACAGTTGAACCACTCTTAAGAATCACATAATTTGCAAATATATTTTATCCTCTTTCCTCGATTGTAAGTTCCTTTGGAGTAAGAATCATGGGTTTGTCAGCCTTCCGCATGCACCCCTTTCCCTCCCTCCCTCTCTCTTTCTGTCACCCTCTTTCTCTCTCTTGCAGTGCTACTGTACTGTTCAGTAAATATTGAATGACTAAATTAAGGCAGATCCACTACAACCAAATAGTCTAAGAGAATGGTGGCCTTTTATAGAAAGACAGTTTGTCAGAATTCTTTACCAGGCTAATCAACTTGGAGAGTGCTATTTCCTCGAGATTTTTACTTTCCCTCTCACACTAACAGCAAAGTATGTTCTAGTTGTAGGTGATTAACTTGGTGGCTCAGGTTATTTAGTGTTTAGATTATTTGTATTCTCCTGTATTATCTCTATTCTCCCCAATCTCTAATGTGTCCAGCACTGTTGATTATGCAGCTTTTACCTTGCCTTTTCTATTGGTAAGGGTGCTAATGCCATAATATACCACCCATCCAAAGATTAGGCTTCCTTTTTAAATTCCTTTTTAGTTTCTCACTCAGTGATTCGCTGTACTATGCTGAAGGAACTTTGTATACTAACTTGAGCATTTTACAGAGTTTGGCTAGGAGAGGGACACTCACGCTGAAAACAAAGAGGCAGCAATTACAGAAAATGGCAAACGTTAGAGAGAGCAAAGGATGATGGAGCATGCCTGAGAATTCTTTGCTTTTATGAAGCCTTGATTCCCATTGGCTAGGCACTCATAACATTTTCATAAATTGAAGCACGTTGTTACTATCACATAAAGGTCATCCTCTTTTATATCACTTCAGAAATTTTAATAATTCAGATCTTTGCATTCTGCTGACCATTTTTCCCCGCCCTATAAACCAGTTCATTTTATTTTATGCTTTTATTAGCTGTTTGGCGTTTTTATCTTAAGTGTTGGCCTACACAAATTTAAGATATAGCTAAGTTAGCCAACAGATATGATTCGCTATTTATTGGGTATTAATTGGAAGGACATTATTGTGACCTATTGTTAAAATAAAGCTCAGTATAGTTGACCCTTGAACAGCACAGGGGTTAGGGGCGCCACCATCCCCCCACCCTACCCCCATCCCCCTTGCATAGTAAAAAAGAAAAAAAAAACACATATAACTTTGACTTCTGAAAAACTTAACCACCTGATAGCCACTGGAAACCTTACCAATAACATACAGTCAATTAACACATGTTTTGTATATTACATGTATTATATACTGTATTCCATAAAGCTAGAGAAAAGCAAATGTTAAGAAAACCATACAGAAAATACATTTATAGTACTGTATCCAAAAAAAAAAAAAATCCATGTGTAAACGGACTCGCTCAGTTCAAACATGTGTTGTTAAGTGTCAACTGTATTTAGAGCTTAATTTACATTACAGAGCTGTATTTGGCATTATTTATTTGAGGAGTGAAACCAACAAAAGTTTCTCAGAGGCTTCTAATGCCTCTTTTGCCATTTTGGATATAGAGATTCAGATAGCAATCATAACTCAGATTCCATTTCTGTAAATTCCAAGATTGTGGGCTTCATTGTTTCATTGAGGTGGAATGAAAGTAGCCTTCGACATCACCACTGCAGTTAGCATTTTCCTCCGACCGCTCTTGCCCCTTCAAGGCCAGGACAGCATGCACTTGAAGTTTTCCTTATTTCATGATCCTGGTCCACCCACTTACATCCATATCAACCCCCAGTGCGGTCTCTGGCAAGATACTGCTAAAACATTATATTCTTACCTCAGGGAAGGGTGGCCAAAACAGGTCAAACCCTCAAATTCTACATCTCTCTGCAGGAATTGTCCAGGGTGGGCCAATGTGTCATCACGTGAAGAGAAGAAAATGCAGAAAAAAGAGGAAAAGAAATCTTCCCAAGCCAACTGCCATCATTTTTGTGGCAGTTTCTGCCTATACTGTTAAATTTCCACTCGTCAGATTTTTTAGGCTGCTATGTATTGGTATATAAATACAGATCATTCATAGTGCTTTGTTTGGAAAATTGCTCAGGATTTTAGCTTTGGTTTTCTTCCTACTGAAATTCTTATGTTGGGATATCTGAAGATGAGAAGAAGAGGGTCATAACTAGTAGTGGCCACCTCTTCCATGAAGCTTCCTGATACTGTCAGCTGGAAATAGTTTTTACCTTTCTTCAATTCCTATAGCATTTTTAACTATTTCTGTTAAGACACTTGAATTTGTAACATACTTGCATACATAAACCTCTCTTCTATGCTACTAGCCCATTGGTTACCTTGTGCTTGCTTGCTTTTTTCCAGCCTTCAAGACATACAGCCAACAATAGCTATGTTGTTTTGTTGTTAATTATTTTGGTTGGCCAATTCATATCTAGAGTGGCTTTAATATTATTAATGAATCCATTCAGGACATAATGTTTTGTAGGTACAGATGCCACAGGAGATCACTACTTTGTATGGTGTAGAGATTTTTGGCATATGGCCATACTGATGGTATTCTGGAAGGTTCTCTGGATTTCTTGTTTTAATTGTCTAGTTCATTGTCTTTATTTGGACTGTGTCCTTTTCAAGTAGCAGTAGTTGCTGATGCAGCTTAGAAAAAACCTTTCTGGGGCACCTGGGTGGCTCTGTCGGTTAAGCATCTGCCTTTGGCTCAGGTCATGATCCCAGAGTCCTGGGATAGAGCCCCATGTTGGGTTCCCTGCTCAGCAGGGAGCCTGCTTCTCCCTCTTCCCCCTGCTCATGCTCTCTCTCTCAAATACATAGAATCTTAAAAAAGAAAAGAAAGGTAAATCTTGTGGTGCCCTTGGGTGGGTTAGTCATTTAAGCATCCACCTCTTGATTTCCACTCAGGTCACAGTCTCATGATTGTGGGATTGAGTCCCAGGTCAGGCTCTCCGCTCAGCCGGAAGTCTACTTGAGATTCTTGACCCTTGCCACCCTGCTCATGCATGCTCTCTAAAATAAATAAATCTTAAAAAAAAAGAACGCGTGACTTCAGTGATATCTTTTGCTTCTCATTTGGTGCCCATAAACTAGGGATTGGAAAAGGAAAAACCAACTGCTACCCAGTTAAGGAACTAACATCACTGTATTTCAGAAACTCTAGGCTTCCTGACAGGACATGAATAAAAGTAAAGTTTCAGATATCACAATGACTTCCTAATAGCCACGTTATAATCTGTATAAAAGAAATATGAGGTAAATAAGAATCTCAGTCATCAGGGGGATGGTCATTTTTTTAATAATCATCTTCGTGTTAGCCATTCTGTTTGCCTTACTGCCTTCATTAAAACATAGCCATCTCCTGATCTCATGCTCTGTCCTGGTGCCCTCTCAAGTGAAAGCTGTTCCTTGTCTACCTTACAATGTTTTCTTCACCTCTGACTTATGCATCTTGGAATTAAAGAAAAAAAAATTCTGATTTGAGCTTTTGTATCTAAATACAGCAATTTTTACTCTTCTCAGATAGTAGTCAGCCTTTCCCTCCATCTGCTGCCTCAGGCCTCACTTCACTGGAGGGAAGAGACTTAGCACCTGGCTCAGCTTCCTCCCACCTCTGGTCTAGCCATCCTCTCAGTCAACCTCCCCATCCACACATGGCACTCTTAACTCCATCTCCTGCCCCCCCCCCCCCCGCTTAGCCACACTAGTTCATACTTCGGATTTTGTCTTTTGGAGCTGCTCCACCTATGAAACATTACATTTGAACACCTAATTTTTCTGAGAAAACAGATGTTGGCGAGGATGCTGAAAAAGGGGAACCCTCTCTTACATTCTTGGTGGGAATGCAAACTGGTACAGCCACTCTGGAAAACAGTATGTCAGTTCCTCAAAAAGTTAAAAATAGAACTACCGTATGACCCAGCAGTTGCACTACTAGGCATTTATCCAAAGGATACAAACAGTGATTTGAAGGGACATGTGCACCCCAGTGTTTATAGCAGCAGTGTCCACAATAGTCAAAATATGAAAAGAGCCCAGATGTCCACCAACAGATGAATGGACAAAGAAGGTGTGGTGTGTACACACACACGCGCGCACACACACACACACAGGAATATTAGCCATCAAAAAGAATGAAATCTTGCCATTTGCAACAACATGGGTGGAACTAGAGGGTATTATGCTAAGCAAAATAAGTCAGAGAAAGATAAATACCATATGATTTCACTCGTATGTGGAATTTAAGAAACAAGACAGATGAACACAGGGGAAGGGAAGGAAAAATAAGATGAAAGTAGAGAGGGAGGCAAACCAGAAGAGGCACTGAACTCTAGGAAACAAACTGAAGGTTGCTGGAGGGGAGAGGCGTTGGGGAATGGGGTACTGGGTAATGGGCATTAAGGAGGGCACTTGATGGACTAGGCATTGGGTGTTACATGCAACTGATACATTTCTAAATTCTACCCCTGAAACTAATAATACACCATACATTAACTAAATTGAATTTAAATTAAAAATTTTTTTAAAATATCACCTCATTTTCTGGCCATAGTTTGTTATATTATAACTGTCTAAAGTTACTGCTACCATAGCTGTTCTCATTAAGATCCCCCTTCACTTAATGCCTTTATTCTCTTCCCCCATTCACAGCTAGAACTACAAGACTTCTGAGATCTCTTCCAATTCTAAGATTTGATGATTTCTGAGATTTTAGGAATCTTCAGTTCTCTGTTTATAGAACTTCTAGTCAGTTTGTGGTTATTTAAACTTGGTAGTGCTTTTAAAAAAGTTGAGACTACAGAATGCAACATCCGTCTCATGTGGTTACTGTAATTTCAAAGAGATTATTTTTAGTAACTGTATTTGTTGTTATAAAATTTCTCAGAAATAGAAAACACACTAGAGAAACTTTAAATAGAAACTACTGAATTTAAAACTAAGATCTGAAGATAGAGACTTTGATGTATTAAGTTATCTTTTGAAGTTCTGAAGTCTGAAAGGTTCTCTTGTAATATAAGGTTTTTATATCTATAAAAATAAGTTTATTATCTAATTTTTTGAAGAGAGTAGAATGACAAAGTAATATAAAATGGAAGCTAAGTGTGGTAAAAGAGTTCAGCAAAACTTGAATAGTTTAGAATTTCCTCTCTTCCTAAGAATATCTATAGTATGAAGAACTGTGTTGTTTATGGTAAACTTTTTTTTTTTTAATAGCTTTCTCCCCTTAGACAAACCATTTGACTCTATTAGAAATGGAGCAATTTGGGGTGCTTGGGTGGCTCAGTTGTTAAGCGTTTTCAGCTCAGGTCATGATCCCAGGGTCCTGGGATCAAGCCCCATGTCTGGTTCCCTGCTCAGCAGGGAGCCTGCTTCTCCGTCTCCCTTTGCCTCTCCCCCTGCTTGTGCTCTTTCTCACTATCTCTGTCACTATCTGTCTCTATCAAATAAATAAATAAAATCTTAAAAAAAAAATGGAGCAATTTGATTTTTACCCAAGAGCAGTGCTTAAAAGATAACTGGCCAGTCTTTATGGCATTGTAGTTATTCTAAATGTGTCAGTCTTTTTAGCCTAAAGATGCAGATGAGAACCTGTTAATAAATACCTACAAAGCCCTGTCCTAGAGCCCCTCCAGCCTGGCTGCCAAACCTCGGCATTTCTCTCCAGGTATTTCTCACCAATAATTCCAAATATTTCTCCTGGGTCTGACTTCTTGGTGGAAGTCCGTTCTGCAGTCCACTCAAGGAAGTTGCTTGACAAGGTCATCTCACGGCTGACAAGGGCCATGGATATGGCTTCTATGCCTAGAGCTCCCCATCCTGACCGCTCGGCAAGGGCAGCATGGCCCTGTACTCCCTCAGATCTGACCCAAGGCCCTCCTGGAAAGAGTTCTCTCAGCTTTTAGTTAGCATCCTCTCTCCCTCTAGGACTCAGACCCCTAATCCTTGGGGGAAAACACCTTGCCGTCCTTTCTGCCTTCTTTTTAGCAGCTTCTGCTCTGTGGCTGGGCCCCAAACATCCACTGCAGAGTCCTCTTGGCACTGCCATGCACATAAGTGGAGGTGCAAGGGGCAGGGGAGTGGAGGGAAAATCCTGTTGGAGACTTTGCTAGAGCTCTTGAGAGCCTGACAACTCCAGGGTTCTGAGGCTTCAGACTCTCCCCTTTTAGTCTGCCAACCCCCATTTTGTCCAGCTGTAGCAAATTAATGAAACACCCAAAGAAATCTAGTCAAATATATCTTTCCTTTCCAGTATGAATTACTATAAACTTGATAGCTAAACAAGATTTTGGTAAACAGTACATTTTGTAAATTCTGCAAATTGGTTATTTGGCAAATTGATCCTTTAGCAAATTGGCCTGCTTTCCAGTGCATCAGATATTAAATCTCAGGTTCACTTGGGACTTCCTCCTGCCATAGCTCTTTCATGACAGTGGGCTTCAGAACCCTTTTTAAATATTATGTAATGTCTTCCAATTGAAATGTTGTTCCACATTTAGTTTTATTGAGAACAAAATGTTGTCATCACCCTGGGGTTTATAATCGGTGTTTGCAACCCAATTACAGCAGTTCTTCCAGGATACAGAGTTAGAGTACTCTGCAGCATAAGCTGGATGCTGGATGCTGAGCTTATATTCATTTATTTTTAATTGGACCAACTGAGGAAAGGGTGATAGTTGGAATGTATTTATCCTAAGTTCGAAGCGTAACTGAGGGGTACCATGTGAAGGAGAAAAGGTAGAGAAAAAGCACAGTGTCCTACCATCTGCTAAAGATTTTAATTTGACCTACAATTGAGTAAGAGTATATTTTTTCTTCTGTTCACCTAATTCCTAAATTATAGAACAACTGATGTCTGTTTAAGCTAGTATTAGAGCAAATTGAATTTGTATATTAACACTGCAAAAAAAAAACCCACAAAGCAATAAAACAAAACACAACTGTGTATACACATACATAGGTACAACTATAAACAAAAAGCTATTTTAGATACATATATACACACGTGTGTGTGTGTGTGTGTGTGTGTGTGTGTTGTGCATGTGTGTTTTGTTGTTGGTGTTTTATTGCAAGCTTATTAAAGCATCCAGTGGTGAGGGATGAACTTTCACCCAGTAATTTTGTAGTTTCGTTTGGGTCTGCTGCTGTTCTTCCATGCGTTTGTGTCCCCTTTGTTATCTTGGCAGATATTTAGTAGGGCCAGGATTCTTTTTTTGTTCATTCAGCATTTGAAAAAGGTCCCTTGTAATAAAACTCAGCATCCAAAAGGCAATTCAAACTTAAGTTTTTTGCCTTCTGTACAGCATTTTCAATTTTATTTTATTGAATTGTTTGTTTTGAAGCAGAGGTGATAATTATGTTTCCTCATGAGCAAGAGTTCAAGGACATCTGCCTTCAGTTCTGGCCTTCTGGTGCATTTGATTTCACTTATAATTGTTCTACTCTTAGACTTTAGAGAAGATTTTTGGAACCTGCTGTGTCTATAAGAATTCTGGATCTTTCTGCATAGGAAAGGCTTTTGTCCAAATAAACTCCTAGAGATTCTAGAACTTTTGGAGGTGAAGATATGGCCTAAAACATCACTTAAAAATAGCTTTTTGCCAGCTCTTTAAACTTCCATTATTGACCTTAAAACACTATAATGAAGGCATTTGAGAGATTGCTTTTTAAATAGGAAAAAAAAAGTTGCTTATTCTTTAGATGAAGCAGTTTTATAGGTGGCAAGGAAATCACTTGGTCTCTAAAAAGAAGTGAAGAATCATTAGAAAGAATGAGCGATTTGATTTGCCCTACAAAGAGGCAATAAACCTGTTTTTTTACCTACTCTTATGTGAAGGTGGGCCTCATCTCTATTCTGGGAGTGATGAGGCATGACTCCTACACAGAGTAGGGAAATTAATAGGCAAATTACAAATTTTCTTTGCAATGGAAACTTGACATTGAAACAGATCATCTGGGTTTTACTGTTTGAAATTCAGTAAGAGTTCCAGGAACTAATTATATAGCAGCAGGTAGTAACATGGAAATACATATACATAGAAAACTGAGATACTCAAGCATGCAAAAGGGCCAGGTCAGTTTATTTTTACACAAATAAAACAAGATTCAAAGATGCCAGATAACATATTAAAACAAGAAAAAATAGTACTAATAAACCAGCAAGGATATGCCTAGCCAAGGCTAATTAGTATGTCACCCATTACTTGTCTAGATATCACTGATGCAATACACTGTATGATTTGTAACATCAAAGCATGCTGTGATGTTACAGGTTTAATATGCTAAAATTTTCCTCTCTTTTCAGTCCTTTAACTTAGAAGTAAAATTGGATAGCTGATATGCAGTTTACTCTGCATTTGTCAATCAGCACATGAAAGCATGCTACTGTCACAGTTTAGGGCATTGTAAAAACAGTTTGTATAACTGAAATGTATTGATCACAACCACAGGAGAAAAACATGTTACTTTCCAAACTAGGATGTGATGATCAATTGGCTAAACTATCCCCCTCACATCTGTAAAATGAGGATACCTGCCTCTTGGTATTATTGTCAGGAATAAATGACATAATCTCTGTAAAAAGCTTGGCTCAGTACTTGGACTATGCTTGGTGTTCTATAAATACATCATCATAATTATTACTAATTATCTGTTCAAGTACAGGTTTCAGCTGCTGAGCTTTGAGTTTAGCATTGAACTTAAGAAATAGAATATTTGTGTTACATCCTTTAAGGTCAACAAATGGAAGTCCTTCTGGAACTATTTTTATTGTATGAAGTTAAAGAATATATTTTTTCAATTTTTAAATTTAGGTTATCATTGTCTACAAATGTTGAAAACAAATGTTTTATAATTTATGTGTTATACTTGGAATGTTATTGTAACTGATAGAGGAAATAATCCTACAAAGTTTTATTAAGCCCCTCCTATAATCAGGCCCTGAAACTATAATAGTAAAACGTAGACTTGTCTTCACTAATAGCCTAAAGCCCACAGGCTGTTAAGGGAAACAAACATCTGAACAATAATACTGTACACCATTTCACCTTTCTTTCTCTTTGACTTAAATACTCCCTCTAGTCTAGAGGTAAATACCTATACACCTTGAAAATGGGGCTTGACCGTTGCTCTTTGTAGAAATTTTCCTGCCTTACCCTCCACCATAGTTACTCATTCCTTTCTTTAAATGTCTCTGTAGCTCATACATTCTTACATCAGTAGGATAGTAATTTGTTTATTTCCATGCCTATCTCTTTTACTGAACTGTTAACATCATGAGAGTTCTCATTTATCTCAGTGATCCCGGCTCCTAGCACAGCGCTTAGCACCTACCAAGCACTCCATAAATGTGGATGAATGGATACTATCTACTCTTCTTCCCCTCTCCAGTCCCTTTCCCATATTCCACCATGCACCTTGAAAAGAAGTGATGAAACATCAAAAAAATGAACCAAAACTCATTAGTAGAAAGGAATATTAAATAATGAAATTGAATAAAATTTTCTTTCCTAGCTTAATAGTTGTATTCATATATGATGAAGCCCTGTTAATATGACTTTCTCAATTCAGAATGAGTTATGTTGTTTATAGAACAGGTCCAAAATAAATCATTTTTTCATGTATGATGAAGGAGGTGCCAAGCAGAGAACAGTGTGAATAAAACTGCTGGATGATTGTTTAATCCATTTCATACATTTTAGTAGCACTCATTTGATTATATTCAGTTACTACGTTGATTACAAATGATAATGAAAGAGTTGCCTATTTCAGTACATCCAATAGGAACTATTATTTGCAGTTTCCTTTAGCAAAATACACTTGAAGCAACAAAAATGCCATTTTTGAAGAAGTCTGAACTGGAAAATAGTTCCTCATCTTCCCAGTTAATCCAAGTTAAAGTGCTTTTGAACTTCCTACCCTCAGTGTTGAGTGGCTGTAGAATAAATGCTTAGTTGAAGGACTTTCATAATTTAAAGTCAAATACAGATCAGTAAGTATATTCTGGCATATGGATCATAAATTCTATATATCCCTTCAAAATCAATATTCAGTATTTATGATAAAATTAACCACCAATGAATGCTTTATCTATAAGGATTTTAGTAGGTATGTATCATAAAACTGTTAGTATTTAAAAATCATTCTCAACACTTGAAAGTCCACGTTTTGGGGATGCAACTAGATAATGAGCTAGACCTATGATTCCTTTAAGCAAGAAGAATTACATTTACTACTTAACACTGATTTTTGTTTTAATGTTGCCCTTTCTATGATTCTACATTACCAAAATATTTTAGGGTAATGTTCTAAGTCTTTAGGAAGTTTTTCCTGGTCGGCTATATTTGTTACTTGTAAACTAAGGTTATTTCACATTTATACTAAAATGGTGTTTTTATATGTCAGAGTTGGACTAGATTAAAAAAAACTGATAGACTGGAATCTATTTTGGATCTCCTAGGTTTCCGTTGATGTTATTTAACTGCATAGTAGTCTCCCTGCCTGCCCATCCTCTTTGCTATCTTCTTGAACTCTTTCAGCTCTTATAAGTTATAAGAAATCCATTGCTCTTTCCAGTTTTTTAAAATTACTTAAGGCAAAATGCAGTAAGTCTTAAGCTTAAAAATACTGAAACTTCAGGGAATTAGTCACATTCAAGAAAATACTTCTATGCTTGGTAAACTGTTCATTTTAATTATTGGCAGAATGAATGAATTAGAATTTAAACATCACTTTTTAAAAAGAGTGACCCTGACTAGCTAATCAAGAATTTGGGCATATGACTTAAATCCTAGTATTAAGTCTGCAAACTCCATATGAAAATTTTTTTAAAATCTGGCAAAATGGCATATCAATCTTATATTTTACCTGGAATTGATCCTGGCATCTATCTAGAGAGTAGAAATTTTTGCCTGAAACTAATTTCAAGGAAATATACCAATCCATTCCTCTCATGGAGCATTTCATTCAGGCGGGGCTTTTAATCAGTGGGTTGGGCAATGATGAAATGTTCAGGTCTCAATATTGAAGTCATTGTGTGTCTTCTTAATCAGCTGAGCTTTCTTCTTTCTCTTGTATAAGGAATAAGCCCCACTAAGGAACTCCTGCCATAGTAGGCTCCCTGTGATTTTTCACTCCCTCCAGTTACATGCAGAAGACATTTCTGTGACATTTTAGAAGACAACTTCCTGCAAGTTTCATCAGAGTGTGTAAAATTTTAATTCTAAAATTTTTATAATTTTGTGACTCTCCAGTTCATTTTATTTGCCACACATACTCATTTTCAAAACAACTTATATAAGAAATTATAGTTTCACACTAGTGTCTTTAGGACTTGGAACTCAGGGATATAGTAGAGGCCTGCTGTTTTTCATTATAAGCCTTACTGTGCTATTTGATATTTTAATCCATGTATATATGTTATTCTAATGAACATTAAGGGAAAATAATCAAAACTTTCATAAACCTGTTCTTGCCAGAATACATGTTTTTTTTCCTCTGTATTCAAATAGTCCTGCAGATTCACCTAGTTGGTTTTGGTCCAACATTTTATTATGACAGATTTCAAACATGCAAAGTTGCAGAAAAATTTACAGTGAACACCCATACAGCACCATCAAGATTCTACCTCAAACATCTTACTCTACTTGATCACATACCTGTTAGATAATCTGTTAGACACCTGGTTAGTTGAGTGTAACCCCTGATTAGTGCTCTTTTATGAATTCTTTTTTTTTTTTTTTTTTGGCTTTTTTCTTGATTTGCATCAGGCTGTATTGTTTCATTTAGCCTTATTTACTAATTTACTTTGATCATGTGTGTGTGTATTTTTGGGTGAATGCACACATTCTCAGAGCCAGAGTTCCCACCAAGGTGACCAGTTATTTCTCCTGGATTAACCATCATGTAGGAACATCTCTTATTTTTTAGCACAGTGTATAAAATTGTGATCTCTCCTCTTTCTACTCTTGTCTCAGGAATTTTATTTTAGTTGAAATGAAACAGTATATAATAATACTTCCCTAGGAAAAAAAGCAATGAAGCAGATTTTATTGGATATTTTTAAATTTGTCTACAAAGTTTATACCGTATAGAAATCTTGTTATATAATCCTATTTTAATCAAGCATAAAAGCATTATATAATCTATATTTCCTCCATAAATTGTGAACCTAAAAGCTCTCACCTTGATTACGCTAATTTTCAGAAATGATTGCCTATAGATTTTATTGGTTTGCCTTTGATCTTTTTTCTTTTTATGTTCCTTCAATTTTAATCATTGCCTTTTTGAAAATGAGGTTTATTATGTTTCTTTTATTCCCTGAAACTTAAAGAGTATCAGTTTTCATTGTGTTGTCTGTTATACACCCATTTGTTCTCTCAGAATTTCTCCCATCTTTTTCTTTTTCTTTCTAGATACTGTTCTGTGTAATACTTTATTACTGGTGTACAGCAGCCCTCTGATCTTTCCCCTTCTTGTCAGCTTTCCCATTCCTTATTTTTCTCTCAGGCGTACCTTCTTTCTGGTTTTTATAGATCCAGAATTTTTCTTCTCTCAAGCTTTAGTCATTCCTTCAAATCACTAATACATTGAGTAATTATGTGCCAGGACTAACTGTAGCCACAAAGATGCCTCCACTCTATCTCCCTATTCTGCTCAGCTTAGATTCTCGGTGTGTCCTGCACACACTGTGTCCTTTCCCACCCAGCACATTTACCCGTGTTTGCAGTGCCATTCTAATCCATCTACCCTGTTTCATTCTTAAACAGCACCCATGAGGACCCAGCTACTTTGAGCTTCTGCTGACCTTAAGAGGTACATTTAAAAATAGTATGTTAGAAAGGCTCATTTATTTATATCAAGGTGATATTTATACCAAAGGTTTCAAATAATAGGTCTGCATAGTTTTCCAGAAGAGAGCCTGAGTTTTGGGATTCTGAGTTTGAATATGGTATGCTATCACTTTTCAAATATTTTTATTATGCGCCAAGAAATGTTGTAATATTTCTGGGCGACTTTTCAACACTTAAGTTGCCATGAGTGAAGATAATTGTTGAAGTGGTAAAACAACCAAAGCAGAACACTAACTTCACTTCAGTATATTATTTCTTTGGGTTAAAGACCAATAAGACCAAGATTGTGGGTTTAATCCCATGTGGGCCAGTTAACTTCCCACAAGCAAATACTTTTCAGTATTCACATGAATAGGGCTAGTTTAGCACAGACCCATTTATCATGGTCAGTGGTGCAAGCTTCATATCCCAACGTTAACAGATGCAGAAAATAATACATTTTAATGAAAGCTTTTGTTATTTGGGTTTTTTTTTTTTTTAATGCAGTGCCAGAGACATACCAACAAAGTGATATGAATGTTGCATATAAGTGATTTATAAATAGTATAATTGGTGTATAAATATAAAGTGATTTAACTATATAAATTTTTTTAAATACAGAAGAAAGGAATAGCATGAAGTTGAGAACAAGACAAATTTGGGCATACACCAGCATTGGGCTGTTAGGGTGACTAGAAGTGATGGGGGCAGGAGGCACCTGGCAGACCTCTCTTTTTAGGTCAAGGGGACTGGTTGGTTGTCATCCACCCAGCTTCTTTCTCAAAAGGATTTCCAGTGCCAGGCTGTGATAGTTAGAGTTCATCAAACAGACAAGTGGATGACCTGTAGGGCTTTGACTAGGAAGTAACAGGTTGATAAGTATGCTCGAGAGAGATTATCCTTGCAGCTGTTAACAGTACAGCAGAGTAGATTGCTGAGCTTTTAAGATCCTGAACACTTTCTGGTACTATAGATCTTACTGGACCTTATCAGCAACTTGGAAAATTCCCCTCAAAAGACTGTATAGTTCATTCCTCCTGCAGGCAGCCAGGTCCAAAGTATTTCAACTCCGACAGTTAAAGAGAGCCTTGAGAAGTTATTTCATAAAGCCAGCCTTTGGTAAAATGGTTAAGGAGTGGAGATTTGTTTCAGAGGGCATTGCCTAGCCTTTCTGTACTCCACATCCTTGACTGAGATCCTACTGTTCTTTGGCCATCTGAGGCTTCTACCTGGACACACATGCACTGTGGATTGTTCTGGCCCCTGGACTTGTCCAAAAGCATCAGTTCTCTTTTCTTTAAAAGTTTTTTTCAGACCATTTCATCTAATCAGCTATTCCTTTTAAAAGCCTGTCTTTTTGTCCCTATGTATTATTCACTTCCAATAACAGAGAGCTTTTTATTTTAATGCTCTGAAATAAAAGAGTGGTGCAAAGTTTAAGCATCATGGCCATCTACTCGGGAGGCTTAGACAGCCTGTTGGTCCTTGAGTGGTGCTCTTCCAGCCATACTCCCTCAGCGTAAGGTCAGCCCTGGTTTCCCATCTCTTGTCTTTAGATTGATCACACATAAATTTAAAGATGAGGTCTCATCTTTCTTTCAGAGACAGTCAAACATAATAATTGAGAGCATTTCAGTAAGGAAAGAATTGGGCGCGAATTGCAATTTGATATCTTCCTAGCCGTGTGATCCTGGTGATTTATTTAACATTTCATTGGTAAATGAGGATAATAAAGCTTTGCCTAAGATTTACTTGTGCCGCTTCAGTAAAATATATTTAAGAAGCTTAACATTAATATATCATGCAAAATATAGAAGAAACAAAGTTTTTAAGAAATAGTACTTGGCACAGAGTAATCACTCCAAAAATTGCTTCCTGAATGTTGCAGTCTTTGCCACAGGAAATTATCAAAGAAATTATTCAAGAAATGATCCCAGGTTTTTTAAACATGACTATCTAGATGGAGAAAGCCCAGTGAGTACACAATACAATGAAAAGAAAAAGACCTACCACAAAACATAATCATAATATTAAATTTCAGAACACCTACAATAAAACAAAGATCCTATAAGCTTCCAAAGAGGAGAAATAACATTCAAAAGATAAAAAATTAGAATGGCATCATGTTGTCCAAAGCAACACTGGTGGGAAAAGTGGAGGAAGTCCTTCAATTTTTTATTGAAGGAAACTCGTTTCCAACTAAGAATTCTGATATATCCGAATCCTCAACCAAGTGTGAAAACAGAATGATCGTTTTTAAACATTCAAGATCTCAAAATTTACCTCTCATGCACCTTTCTTAGGGGGCTACTGAAGGAGGTGTTTAACAAAGAAGTAAAGAAAAAAGACGAGGATTGTGGATTCGGGAAACCAGGCAAATAGTAGAGGAAGGGTGTCTCCAGGATGAAGGCTGTGCAACAGGCCTTGTGGACTGTACTCCTGATCAGAGCAGGGCCCACATGGAGGGTACCAGGAAGAACATCTCCAGGAGGATGAAACTGCTAGATGGTCTGATGTGTATGAATGTACTGGAAAGAGATTTGTGCTTCTAGCTGAGTTTGGGGATGAACTAGTGGCAGGTTTCTAGAAAAGTAAGCAAAGAGAAAAATGAGGATATTATTAACTCCAGTGAAAATGATTAGTAGCACAAGAAAGAAATGTAGTAGCTGCTAACAACTACACTGAATATCTGTCCCGTTATATAATGTAAATACTAAATACTAACCTTACCAAGAATTATGATTAACTATATTGGAGCCATGGAGGGGAGGTATGGGAAGAAAATGCTGTGAGAGCAAAATCCCTATTTTTCATAGTAAGAAGTTGAAAACAGGAAGACTGGGGAAAAAAAAAAGTCATTGTTGGCGTTTAGCCATATGGAGGTAAACCTGAGGGAAAAAAGCTTAAAATGTTGGAAATGCTTATCTTTGGAGAGTGACATTACAGATTAGAGGCATCAAGCAGGTGATTGCTTCTTGTGTTGATTATAAGCAACAGCAAACATTACTAATACTCCTATCAATGTGGTTCTTCTCTAGGGCAAATGGAAGCATGTAAGTGTCTAAGCACCCTTCTGACTAGTTAGGGTCATATGACTAGCTCTGGCCTAGACAGAGCACTGTGACAGCGTGACCCTTCAGCTCCTCCTTCCCATGCCTCAGCAACCTGGAGGGAACAGGGACAGACTGGAATATATCCAGTGTTCTGGAAATCTTTCCTACGATTTTTTTTTTTTTATAACTTTAACTTCTTAGCTTAGAGAAGACTAAGAAGATTTGGCAAACTTTTCCATAGAGGGCCAGATAATAAATATGAATTCATTGCGGTGAAAATGAAGAAGTGGGTGTTTCAGTAAAACTTTTATTTATGGACACTGAAATTTGAATTTCATATAGCTTTCATGTGCCATAAAATATATTGGGGTTTTTTTCAGCCATTTAAAAATGGGGGAAACCATTCTTACTAGCCTACAGGCTACACAAACACAGGTAGAATTTGGCTGACCCACTTTAAATATTCGAAGGATTATTCACGAAATCTAACAGTATCACAACTGTTGTTTTTTATAGGACAAAACAAACTAAGGAGTGGGAGTCCCAGGGGCATCAGTTTCTGCCTCAAATTTCCCCGCATAATGAGAGCATTTCTACAAATTGGAGCTGCCTGCAATGAAAAAGCCTGCCTCAGGGTGTCTCTGGGCTTGAAATGTTCATACAGAGGTGGGAGGTTGCATTAGATGACCGCTCAGCTCCCTTTTAATTCTTGCATTTCATGGCCCTATAACACAATTCAGAGCAATCATTCTGATAAAGCTGTTTTAATGTTTTCCAAAGTATAGACACTTCCCATGGGTTTTAGGACAGTTCTTAGAAAAAGTTATGTCTGTGTATGTGTGTGCGTTCTTAAGTATTTTAAATTAAGCATTTATGGTGCCAAGGTTTGCAGAGACTACTTGCTAGCCTAAACATGTTTGTACACAGCAGTATTTTCTAATTTAAATTCAATCATAATCTCCAAACAGCCCTAGCCTAGACTAGCGGAAGGTATAAACTTCATTTTCATCTCATTAGGCCACCTGGAAGCTGCAATCAGTGAGTAGTCTTGACGTCAATAGTCTGCCTGCTTCATTAAAATGATAATTTCATGGCTTTAATTCCTTTTGTAAAATGTACCACTGCAGGACTCTATATGCAGATTTATTCTAAACTAGACCAATTTACATGTCGCATTTTAGTGTATTTATTTCTCCAGATTTCTCAGTGTATTGCTATTCTTAGGAATTGCTTTGGCTTTTAAAAAGTGTTCAAATATCTACAATATTTAGATATTTAAGGCAATTTCAGCCTAGCAAAATTTATTTTAAAATATTCTGAAAGCGGTTTTATCAGTGACATAATTCCTACTTTGAGTGAAATATACCTCCCCTTTTCCCCCTATAGTTCTGAAGCTCCACCTTTATTTTTTTTTTTTAAGATTTATTTATTTTGGGGGGTGGGGGGTAAGGGAGCAGAGGGAGAGGGAGAGAGATTCCCAAGCAGACTCCACCTGAGCACAGAGCCTGACCCGAGTTCACAACCTGAGCTGAAACCTAGAGTCAGTTGGTTTACTGACCCAGGCGCCCCCAAAGCTCCACCTTTAGAGAAAGAAAGGTGCAGTAGCAGTTTTAGTGAATGATCAGAATGAATTTAGATAGTTCCAGAAATTGATGAACAAAATCTTTTATGTCATATGAAGTCCTCTAAATTATTTTTTATGTTTTGAAAGTGCCAGTTTAAACACCAAGTTCACGTTTGGTCAGAATCTTGAATTCTGACTGATCTGCCACCAAAGGAGATTAATCAAAAGAGATAACCTAGGGGCACCTGGGTGGCTCAGTCAGCTGGGCTCTGCCTTCAGCTCAGGTCATGATCCCGGGGTCCTGGGATGGAGTCCCACATCAGGCTCCCCACTCGGCGGGGAGTCTGCTTCTCCTCCTCCCTCTGCCCCTCCCCCCCACTTGAGCACTCACTCTCACTCACTCTCCCAAATGAATTAAAAAAAAAAAAATCTTAAAAAAGAGAAAACCTAGAATCCACTGCTGCCCTGACACAAACTAAGGCTCTCCCAATCAGTGCCCCTAAACCAGTTACAGCCTAGATCCTGAGGGTATCTTGGACCTTTCTTTCACCTACTTGCCCGTACCTTTACATTTTGCTGATTTTCCTCATAACAGTTTTATCCTTTTAGGCCTCTTTTGCTGTTTCCCTTTCCTTTTCTGGTCTCCAGTGGAAAAACCATTCACCAAAGTTTTGTCCACTTTGGCTCTTCTCTCATTGTAGTGTCTCCCTTAGAATATACCTTTATGCTTGTGACTACCACCATTATCTGTTAGCTAACAATTTCCAAATTTATGTTTCTGGCTAACTGGTCTCCTGGGTCTGATTTACCTGTGTCTCCAGTAAGTGGATTGGATAATTTTATTTAGATATGTCACTATCACAAAATGTCTAATGCCAAACTCATTTTTTCCCCATCATCTTCATTTCTCTTCAACAGTGCCACCGTTCTCATATCCTCTCAAGCTAGAAGTGTTCTAGGAGGTGGCCCACAAAGATTTAATGTAGAAAAGCAAAGACTAGTTCATCTGTTCCTCTTGAGGAATGCCAAAAATTTGTCTTGTTGAAGGCCAATTGAATAGAATTAAGTTCTTCTCAGCCCAAGCATACCCATGAGTATCTATTCCATTAATAATGACCCAGTGAAATTATAGTTAGCCCTCAGTCAGGTACCCTCAACTTCCACCACGGCCACCACGCAGAGATTCATGGTGCTTGTCATTAGGCATGGAGGATAGAGATTTAATTTGATCAAGAGTTTCTAAGTCATTTGAAGTTTTAATTAAAATGAACAAAATTCCCAGAGGGTCCTGAAATTACACTGTTTTCAAGCATCATAAGATGAAGGGTGGCCCAAAGCATCGGTCCAGAGCTATTGGCTACTTACTGGCTATAAACAGATCTCCCCTAGTTACTTTCTAAAATAGGAGTTTAGTAAGTGACATTTCACTCTGTTTCTTGGATGAGTGATTCATGCATCTCTTTTCTCAGTACATGACTGAGGATCAAATACAACTGGGTTTATAATACAGATTCAGTAAGAAGAGTGAGTATACCCAATTTTCTGGTCCATCTGACATCATTATCAGTGATTGTCCCAGATGACCGGGACATACAAGTCATGAATTTAAAGCCATTATTTTAAGATATAATTTAACTTCTCTCACTGATACTTCAATGAAAAGTTAAGACTGAGACTTTTATTAGACCAATTATAACAGTTATCCATTCATTCAACAAGTATTTATTGAATGTCTAAAATGAGATAGCATTGAACTAAGTGATATATGACATCTAAAGGCATTATAATATTCAGACATTACTCTCTTGAGGAACCTATACAATTTAGTAAAATTACTGATTGAATTGGTGAGTTAAAAAAACAAACAATGAGATTAAAAGCTTCCTGCTTCCAGATGATTCAGTGATGAATTCCTATAACCTGTGACAATTTTTGGAAGTCTCCTGTGTTAATCCTCACTTAGGTATATTTATAGGGGTTGAGAGCTGATTGTAGGGCTATCTTTTTTTTTTTAAGATTTTATTTTTTCAGTTTTTTTACCTTTATATGCCATTTGGCAAGTTGGCATTTATTTATTTATTTTTTTAAGATTCTATTTATTTGACAGAGAGACACAGTGAGAGAGGGAACACAAGCAGGGGGAGTGGGAGAGGGCGAAGCAGGCTTCCCACGGAGCAGGGAGCCCGATGTGGGGCTCGATCCCAGGACCCTGGGATCATGATCGGAGCCAAAGGCAGACACTTAACGACTGAGCCACCCAGGTGCGCGCCAAGTTGGCATTTTTTTTAAATTAATTTATTTTTATGTTCAGTTAGCCAGCATATAGTACATCATTAGTTTTTGATGCAGTGTTCAACAATTCATTAGTTGCATATAACACCCAGTGCTCATCACCACATGTACCCTCCTTAACACCTATCACCCAGCTACCCCATCCCCTCACCCCCCTCCCTTCTGTAACCCTCAGTTTGGTTCCCAGAGTCCAGAGTCTCTCATGGTTTGTCTCCCTCTCTGATTTCTTCCCCTTCTGTTTTCCCTCCCTTCCCTTGTGGGCCTCCACACTATTCCTTATGTTTCACATATGAGTGAAACCATATGATAATTCACTTTCTCCGCTTGACTGATTTCACTTAGCATAATCTCCTCCAGTCCCATCCATGTTAATGTAAACGTTGGGTGTTCATCCTTTCTGATGGCTGAGTAATAGTCCATTGTATATATGGACCACATCTTCTTTATCCATTCATCTGTTGAAGAGCTACTTTTAAGCCATTCTAAACACTAATAGGATCAGGAATGATGTTTTCTTAGCCCCTCCCCACCCTAGAACAGGGACAGCTTAGTTTGACTTGGAAATGAACTTTGACCTTGCAACTTAGGGCATGATCCCCCTGAGACACACACACACACACACACACACACACACACACACACACACACACACACACACACACACACACCCCCTCTAAAAGCTGCATGATCCCCCTGAGAGAGAGAGATACACACACACACACACCCTCTAAAAGCTGTACCCGCAGCAGTATATGAGGCAAATAGCCTTACAGTGACTGAACTGTTTTTCTAGACTGACAAATATACCAGAGCCTAAGTTAGCCTTCATTTTAAATGTGCAAGCTAGTGTTTCTGAGGGAGTGCTATTGAATGTACTTCTGTTATCTAGTTGGTTTGCCTGACTTTCTTAGTGTGGGCAATAGTTTTGTACCTATACACCTGTGGTTTAGAAAGGTGAAGGCTACGTCTGGGAGGGTCTTGGGGTGAGTCAAGTCAGAGAGACCTGAAGTCACACTGTGACTGTAGCTGAGCCCGCCGTAGCGCAGCTACAAGAGAGTAGGCCTGTTGCTAGGTCTGCACAGAGAAAAGGGAGTGTTGGCCCAGGAGTCACTGACAGATTTTCATGAGAATGATGGATGGTAGTATAGCACCATAAAGATAAAACTATAGACCGAGATAAATGATCCACAAGAGAATATTCATTTATATGGTCACCCTCCAACTTATAGTTTTCTCTTTCAGGCTGGATATAAAAGATAATATGAATAAACCTTTTAGTAAAGTAACAAGTACTTCAAGCAAAGTAAATTCACTGAAATAAAAGCTAGCCCTGGTTCACCCTAGGAATGTGATAGACCGTACCATTTCTTAGTTTATTACAGGTCAATGAAGGAAGCATTTAAAAATTTACATGTGAGCCCATTATTCTTTCAAGTTGAATTAGGTATTCATAATCATACCTAGAAGAGTAATGGAAAACTTTGCCATTTCAGTACCGCATGCAAGAAAGCATACCATAGCCCTGTCCTTTTCCATTGGACACATTCTCAATTAGAACAGTATGTTTTTTCTGCTGTGGGTAAATGTTGATTAATTGATGTTTTGTTTGTAATAGGTTTCAGAAATGGAAAGAATTTCAGTTATATTTGCAGTGTAATAAAATTAAGATATTTAAGTTTATTTAAAGGGCTTTTGCTGCCAAACTTAACATTTTAAGAGACTTTTAAAAAGATAATGTAAAGACCAATTGTATTCTCTCAGATTTTAAAACCTGTGCTTATTGAGAATACCAAAGTACAATTTTCGGGCCTTCACTCCAGTCCTTTTATGCAGTGGAAAACACTAACTACAGCTGGGAGGCAGGAAACCAGGCTTCTAAATGTAGTTCTTTTAAGATTTTTTATTTATTCATTTGAGAGAGACATTGAGCGAGAGCATGAGCGGGGAGGGGGGGGCGGGGAGGTCAGAGGGAGAGGGAGAAGCAGACTTCCCTCTCAGCAGGGAGCCCGACACAGGACTCAATCCCAGGACTCCGGGATTAGGACCTGAGCTAAAGGCAGATGCTTAACCGACTGAGCCACCCAGGCGCGCCCAAATGTAGTCCATTTATTCAGCCAACTCTAAGCCTATTTGAACATTTACTTAATTTCTCATATCTTCTGTTTACCAAACTGACAATGAGAAATTCTCAACTGTCTCCCAATATTAACTCCTAACCCCAACCCTGGGGCTTTAGAATCCGACTGATCTAGGTTAGAACCATCATCTTGTCCCTTACTGGCTTTTAACCTTGGACAAATTACTCAGGTAACCTGAGTCTCAAGACCCACTTCATGGGGTTATTATGAGTGTTGAATAATACCGGATAGTACCCAGCATTTGGCATTCAGTGGGATTTTTTTTTTTTAAGTCTCTGTAATACAGAGGAACCATTTTTCTAACAGGTATTTGTATGAAGAGTATGTTCAAAGCAATGTGGAGAATACAAAGACAAGAAAGACATGCAGCCTGCTCTTACGGTGTAGATCACCTAACCTAAGACCTCTGGTTTTGAATAAACACTTAGTGTAAACTAGAAAAATGGTAAGTGGCTGTGGGAGAAGGCCACATAAAGAGCCGTGGGGTTTAGAGAAGGAAGACAATATATACAATACCATGAAATCCCAGAGATTAGAGGAGTGTGAGGAAATAAAGCATGGTCTTTGATGTTGTGGTTATTAACCCAGACCATGGCGATGAGCACCTAAGAGGTGGATATTGCCCATCCTGAGCTGCATCAATACTCAAAAGATAATGGATCCTGACATGATTCACTGAGAAGAGCATATAATCACTTCTGAAGTATTTGTGCCAAAATGCATACCTTTGATTTAGTCACAAGGAAACATCAGACAAACCAAACTGAGAGTCCACAAAATAACTACCAACGTTGGTTCCTGGATTGGATTCTTAGGCAGAAAAAGGACAATAGTGGAACAATGGGCAAAATCTGAATAAAATTTGACCTCTAGATTAGCTACTGGTAAAGTCTCAGTGATAATCTCATTTTGCTTAATTATAATTATGGTTGTAGAAGATGTTAACATATAGAAGGTATATAAGGTCAAATTTACTGGAAGTCTTTTTAGTATTTCATAATATTTTTTATAAACTTGAATTTATTTCAAAATAAATTAAAAAAGAAAAGGTAATGGATCCTCATAGTATAAATCCTTTGCAGATTCACATAGCTCAAGTAAAGATCTGTTTTAGATTTATACAGGAGGATTAAGAGAAGCCGAGCAGTCACAGCAAAGCTGTTCCTAAATTAAAAATTTTTTTGACAGGTTTCATTTGACCCACGACCAGAAAAATAAAATGATGCACATAAAAACCGAAGAGATCTAAATAATCTTGTTCTCAGAATTTGTAGTATTCCAGTTTAGAACAGGTTTTACCCGCCAAGACAAACCATCCCCTCCTCCCCATCCCATGATGTGTATTAAAATTAGAGCATTCCATGGCAATGAGGATTGACCTTTATATTCTGCTTCAAAAATGTTTTGCTAGCTATTGTTTGATCGGATAGGGTAGCTAGTTTAAAGATTTGGGGGGTGGTGTTATTTTAAAGGGCCAGATTTGTATTTTCTAGTATCTGTTAACTATTTAAGATTACTTGTATTACTTAATGAAGACCTCAGGTTCAGATGATTGATTTAATCATACTCAATTTATGAGGCTTTATCATTGGTCTTGGGCAAAGCTTCTCTTCTGTTATTTATTCCACTTTATCCCTGTACCCTACTCCCATTTCTTCATTCATTTCATAGGCAATCATTCTGGTATATTTAATTTGTATCTTTTGCTTCTAAATGTTCCTATAAAACTTTGTTTTATGTGCCTATATTTTTAAGGACTCATAAATCTCATTCTGTTTCTTACTGTTTGTTTTATGTTCCTATATTTTTAGGACTCTTCTAAATCTCATTCTGTTTACTTTTTCACTTAGCATTTTGCTGTTAAAATACATTCAGGTTGTTACGTGTGTGTCTAATCCTTGGCCACCTTCTCCATGGCATGTCCTTTGCACATCTCATTTACAAGAATCCCAAAGACATACCCCCAGGAAGCCCCCGGTTCTCACTATCACAAGAGCACCACAGTGAGTATCTTATAAAGGCTCTCTTAGATGTCCATGTGGGAATTTCTTTAGGGATAGATGCCCAGGAGTGGAATTGCTGAGTCCTAGGACTTTGAGACCCTAATTTGGCTGGCTCCAGATTGCTGTCCAACCTGATGAGTTCCTGCCCTCTGAACTCCACTGGCCATCTGTGCGAGTGCCTGTGTGCTCTCACTCCTACAGACATTTGGTGTTATCCCGCTTTCTCCTTTTTGCCAGTTGAATATGTATAAAGTGGGTACCCTGTTGTTTTGATTTGCTTTTATTGGGATTACAGAGGATTTTCATGTGCCTATTAAGTTTCTGGGTTTCCTCTTCTAGGTTTATAACTCCTGTTTTTCTTTTGAGATTACCATAGTGATTTACTGATTTGTACGAATTCTTATGTTCTAGATATTAATTCTGTGTTCAGTTTGAGACATTGCAAACATGTTCTCCATTTACATATTCATTGAACAGAAATTCTTAATGTAATCAAAATCATGTTTTTTTTACAAGTTATGCTCTTGAAGTTTAAGAAAATCTTCCTCGCTACTTATCAGAAAAAGTCTCTAGTTTCTCTTAATTATAGAACTACCTTTTACGTTTCTGATAAAAACAGTTTCTATTCTCTATTAATTATGGAACTACCTTTTACATTTAGTTTTTATCCATCTTGAAACCTCCATTATTGTTGATGAGGACCGAGTTTTATTTTTCTTCAACACCATGTATTAAGCAATGGGTCCCCCATTGCTTTGTGATGTCACCTTTGTTGTGTAAGTTCCCAGACATCCACAGAATGGCTTTGAACTCTATTCTGTTGCATTAGTTTGTCCTTTTTCAAGAGATATCTGGTGTTTGTTTTTTCCTACCTAATGGATTCTTTTAGAATGTATTTTCCTTGTTAAAGACCCTGTATCTTCTCAGGGAACTAGTTTATGAATGTATTAAACCAGAATAGCCTCCTTGCTTTCGCTGTTTAGGCATTTCAGCCCACAGTGATCTTGTCCTCTGAACTCGCAATACTCCTTTTCTGTTACACTCACTTCAGTTAAAATTTTACATTAACTTTTTTTAATATAAAAGTTATTTATTTATTTGAGGGAGAGAGAGCACAAGTGATCAGGGGCGGCGGGAGTGGCAGAAGCAGACTCCCCGCCAAGCAGGGAGTCCAACGTGGGGCTTGATCCCAGGACCCCAAGATCATGACCTGAGCCAAAGGCAGCCGCTTAACTGAGCCACCCTCACACCCCCTTGTATTAACTTTTATTTCCTGTGTTATTACTTAACTTCTCATATGCTTTCACATATTCCAACTAGATTATAAACTTCCAAAAGGCAAGGATTGCTTACACGTCTTTCTACCTCCTATCGTAGTTGTAACTAGCATAGGATCTGTAATCACTGGACTTTACATCAGTACTTTTGATTTGATGGATGTGTCCTTTTTTTTTAACGATCTTATTTATTTGACAGAGAGAGACACAGTTAAGAGAGGGAACACAAGCAGGGGGTAGTGGGAGAGGGAGAAGTAGACTCCCTGCTGAGCAGAGAGCCCAATGTGGGACTCGATCCCAGGACCCTGGGACCATGACCTGAGCCGAATGCAGATGTTTAACAACTGAGTCACCCAGGCGCCTGGATGTGTGTCTTCTTAAAAAGAACCATAAGCATATAGAGGCAGGGACTGACTTATGAAGGACAGAGCACAAATATACAGTGTCGACATCACTAATTGAATATACCGTATCTTCTGTGGCAGGATTTTTCCAACGTTAGATTTTTTGTTATATCTCAATTTCTCCATATTAAAAAAGTTTTAATTTACCAATTCTTTTTTCTCCCCCCCTTTATTTTTAGTAATTGCATTTTATTTAGTTTTCCTTAATGAACTGAGCAAAAAGCAGTTGTGGTAAATAAATCATGTGCAAGGGAGAACAATACATTATAATTAGAATTCCATTATCATTTAATTAGGCATTCCATTATTAAATTGGTGTCTCTGGCTGGCTTCTCCTGGTTTCTGACTAATCCTGAAACAAAATCTTTTTTTGTGGGCAAATATTAGCCTGTAATAATTAGAGAATTCATCAAAGCTAAGGCTTTTCATTAAATCTCTTTCTGATTAAGATAGCTCCCCAAGTACAGACTGATTTAATTTAATGTGATTTATCCATTTGTGTATCAGGGTCTGGTGGAAATTGTTTCTAACACCAGAGGATTAAGAATATTAAGATCATCTTGATATTCACAGGTCTCTCAAGTATTTAAGGCCTTGCTGTTTGAGTTGTTCTGTCCACCTAGGTCAGATGTCTCGGCTAATAAATTCTCGTGTGTCACAAGTGCTGTAATGGGCCACTACTGAAAACAGTACACTGGTTCTATTGTGTATTAAAATATTGCACATAGACTTAGGACATTCTTGTGTTCTTTGGTTTGGGACTCAATTTTCATTCCAACTAGCTGGTTCGACATATCAAGTATGCCTTTTCGGTTTCACCAGAACTTCGGGGTTAGCTAATTAGAAACAAGCACACCATCGTTAAATATGCTTAATGAAGGGCCTCCATGGACATGAATGCAACTTGTTTTGTGGTAACTACTTGGACTCCTTATTGCTTCCTTGCCTTTTACCTTTCTTCAGCTTTTCCTCTATTTTCCAATGAATATTTAATAGATATTAAGTATTGAATTTAATTTTGTTTGGGTTTTTTTTTTTTTTACTTCTTTCTTAACCATTTTCCCCCAACATTCCCCCATACTTTATTCAAGTCTAACCTCACCATTCACTCTTACACTTTTAGCCTTTTTCTTCTGATCCCTTTGTCCAACTTATTTTTATTTTTGTTATTTTAGTCCTTCCTCCTTCCCTGCTGTGTGAGCAGGAAAAAGTCTGCACCGTTGTCTGCATGTGAATAGACTACAGCTATAGTAACTAATCAGAGGGAGCCAAAGCATAGATTCTAATTTGTTGCAGTCAAAAAAAATCCTGAAAATATGGTCTTTTTTGGTGTTATCAAGAAAGTCCATTATGAAGCAAACTAAATGATGTGTTCTGATCACAATTTCGCTCCAGTTTTTGGAAATCCTGGGGGTGGGGGGCAGAGAGAGAGAGAGAAAATATGTGAGTGTACACAGTATCAGTGGAGGGGCAGAAGGAATGCCATGAAAGGAAAAGAAAGGCATTCCGCATCCTGAACTTTCTGAGGTCCCATTTCCGGCTTGTCCCTCAGCCCTCAGCATCCTGAGAGTGGCTGATTCTTCCTTTCCCCCTCCCCTTACTCTGCCCCCTTTGAAAACAGTGGCAAGGAGGAACCTGAGTCAGTAGGGCAAAGGATGATGGGAGGTGCTTTAGAGTCAGGACTGAAGCTGAGGGATCTCAGACCAAGTGTGGCTAAGATTCTTACAGGTCTGGGCATGGTTTGAACAGCTCTGAGCCGCTCAGCAGCAGCAAAGGGGTCACCTTGTCTGAGTCAGCAGAGGGAGGTGGTTATGAACCGGTTAGCACACCACATGAACTAATAGAATGATAAACTGTAACTGCTGAAATACTCTGGTCATTTGCAAAGAACCCCCTGCCTCCACCCTGGAACGGGTTAATGGTCAACGTAGAAACAGAGCATCCTGTAAGTAAGTCAGCAATACTAGTTAAGAAGAATGTCAGCACTGATACAGTTGCCGTCTCTCAGAGTTTTTTTTTTTTTTTTTAAGATTTTTTTATCTATTTGAGAGAGAGTGAGAGAGAAAGAGCACATGAGAGGGGGGAGGGTCAGAGGGAGAAGCCGACTCCCCGCTGAGCAGGGAGCCCGATGCAGGACTCGATCCCGGGACTCCAGGATCATGACCTGAGCCGAAGGCAGTTGGTTAACCAACTGAGCCGCCCAGGCGCCCTCTCAGAATTTTCAAGCTAGTGGGAACCCCATGTGTCTCATGGACAGAAAGAAAAACAGCACAGTAGAGAATTTCAAGGCTTTCTTTGAGGAGGTTGGTGCTTCTATTTCAAGACCTATTTTTGAGAATTGATTAGGAAACATACTTCTATCATAATAACCTCATTTAATGAAGAGACTGCTCAACAAAGGGTCTTTTGTTATTAGGGAGAAATGATACAGAAAGCACTCAGCAGTGCATTCCAAATTTCAGGAAAAGAATTTCAGTTTAAAAACAGCATGGATTTAACACTGTCAAATATGCCATCATCTAGAAAATATTCATCTGGGAGTTTGAAGGTAGTGGGGGGGGGGTATCAAATTCACTTAGCTCTTCAAACGTGCAGTAGGCACCTGTCCACATTGCATAGATTCCCTAGCTTCTTATCCTTGTGGCACCCTCTAGGAGTCCTGCTTTTGGTCGCTAATCTCCCTTGACCTATTGTTAGCACACTCATGACCTTGACTTCTCGATATATCACTTGTAACCTTTCATTATCTCATGATAATGAGATATGCCTAAGAACTCATGAAAAGCTCATGCGCCCCGGTGCTCTAACAATAAGATAGCGGTTGCACAGACAGAGCTAGAGGACGGCGGAAGCACAGTGTCTGAGGCCTAACAATGTCTGATGTTTGAAGAACAGAAGCATAGATTCCGGTCTGCCTTCTATGCTCTGGAGGACCATTAGTCACAATACTCTCCAGCCACAGTCTCTCACAGTGCCCCTCTCCTGTACCTGGTAAGCAAAGGCTCTAGTCTCAGGCTCTCTTCCAAGCGGAAATCTGCCAGAGAGGGAATCAGCTCAGTTTCTCTATTTTTTGCTTATTCAGTTTATTTAGTAAACAGGTATTTACTGAACACATTGAGGAAGCACTGGGGATATATCAGTGAATAAAATAGACAAGAATTACTACCCTGTGACATTTTCGTTTTAGCAGGAGAAACACAGACAATAAACAAGTGAAATATATAGTATGTCAGATGGTGACAAAGCCTATAGAGAAAAATAAATCAGGAAAGAGGAAAGCCTGCCATTTTAAAGATTTATTTATTTGAGGGGGGGAGGGGCAGAAGGAGAGGGAGAAAGAGAATCTCAAGCAGGCTCCCTGAGATTCTCTCACTCCCCCTCCTTCTGCCCCTCCCCCTCAAATAAATTTGATTTGCCAATGAAATTTATTTGCCAGTGAACTGGCTTGGGTTTAATTAAACTTGATGAGCAAATGCAGGGCTCGATCCCAGGACCCTGAGATCATGACCTGAGCCAAAATCAAGAGTTGGCCACTTAACCAACTGAGTCACCCAGGCGCTCTGAAAGCCTGCCATTTTCAGTGGGGTACTTCGGCCTCCCTGAAAAGGTGAATTTGACAGAAGAACATCTCTGGTACAGGAACAGCACAGGTCTTGAGATGGGAATATGCCTGGTGTGTTCAAACAAGGACACAAAACTCTGTGTGGCTAGAGCAGAGGGAGGTAGGTACATGGTCATAGAAAAGGAGGGGCAGAAAGGTAACAGGTGACCAGGGAGTGTACGGCTTGGTGCAGCGTCGAGCATGGTAAGGACTTTGGCATTCTCTCTGGGTGAGGTGTCAGCCTTTGGGGTGAGGGGACGAAGGGGGTTATAATGCAGTGATAACATCATAAAAGGATTGCTGTTTTCTGCTGTTATGTTGAAAAAGTCTGTAGAGGGGAGAGTGGGCCAACAGGGAAACAATTATAGAAGGGTTTTTGTAATAAGCCAGGTGAGAGAGGGGGTGGCTTGAGGTAGAGTTGGTAAGGTGATAAGAATTGGCTGGATCCTGGGTATATTTTAAGATAGAACCAACAGGACTTTCTGATGGATTGGATGTGGAGCTTCAGGGAGGAAACAAGGATGACTGCGGGGTTGTTGGCCTGAACTGGAGGAAGGACAGCTTTGCCCTTAAGGCAAAGACTGTGGGAAGCACAGGTTTGGGGGGAAAGACCAAGAAGAAGTTCAGTTTAGGCCCTGTTAGACTTGAGATACTAATTAGACATCCAAGAAGAGATGTAGTAGTCACAGATGTGAGTCTGCAAGGGAGGGAGACAGGCTGGAGGTACAGATTTGGGAGGCATCAGCACACATTTGAAATTTAAAGCTGTAAGGTAGCCTAGGGAAGGAGTGTGGAGAAAGAAGTAAAACCCAAGCCCTGAGGTGCTCCAGTATTTAGAGATCAGCCTGCACAGGAGACTGGAGAGTGGCCAGTGAGGCTGGAAAGGCACCAAGAGTAATGTGGGCAGTAAGCCAAGGAAAGAGGTCTTTCAAGGAGGGAAGGAGTCATTGGGTTTGGTTATATGAAGTCCTAACCTAGCCAGAAAGTAATTGATATTGTCCCCCTGATAAATAGTTTACCATTCTTTCCCTGGTAAAAATTCTCCACTGTACCCCCACAAAGCAAATAAACGAAACGGAACTGGGACGCCCAGTTCCTAAAGTTTTATCTCCTTTCACTTCACCCATTTCTGTAACCCCTCTGGCTGCTGAAGGTTTTGGGTTTGCTGCCTCCCCGCTCCGCCCAGAAATTCACTTGAGCCTATCAGACAGGCCCATGTTTCGGTGGGCGGTACTTTGATTTTTTGGCTGGGAATGGAGACTAGTGGAAGGAAGTCCTTGGTAGGTTACTGATTGGTTTTGGTGGAGTGGTGAGAGAAGCTGAACTGGCTTGGATTTAAGAGAGAAATGAGAGAGGAGGATTGAAAACAGGGAGTATAGACAACAAGAAGCTTAGCTGTGTGGACGAGCAGAGAAATGAGTGGTAGCTGGGAGGAGATGTGCATCGTGTGAATGATGGGAGAAAATAGGAGCTTGTTAATAAGTAAGACAGGAATGACTGATTAAAGGGGAAATTGATGATGTAGGAGAGAGGGAAATTTGCTGGAGCAGTATCATCGAGTAGACAAGAGGGGATAAGATCAAGCATATAGGGGAAGGGATTGGGCCTAAACACAAGTGTCATCATCCATACAAGGAAAAGAAGGCAAAGTAAGTACATGGACTTATGTGCAAGTAGGTGAGTAGATGGAGTGGTAAGAGCCTGTAGAAGTTTCTTAATTATTTTCTCAGAGAAATAGGATGAGAATGAGAGATGGTGAGGAAGTAATGGAGGTTTGAGAGAAAAGCTAAGGCTTTTCTTCAAATCTGGGCAGATAGAACACAGAATGGTCTACGGAAATGTGTATGATTGCCAAGCAGTCCTGGGGGCCCGCCTCTGGCCAGTCATCAGTAATCTACCAAGGACTTCCTTCCACTAGTCTCCATTCCCAGCCAAAAAATCAAATAAAGTACACCCACCGAAACATGGGCCTGTCTGATGGGCTCAAGTGAATTTCTGGGCGGAGGGGGGAGGCAGCAAACTCAAAAACCTTTAGCAGCCAGAGGGGTTACAGAAATGGGTGAAGTGAAAGGAGATAAAACTTTAGGAACTGGGCGTCCCAGTTCCGTTTCATTTATTTGCTTTGCGGAGGTACAGTGGAGAATTTTCACCAGGGAAAGAATGGTAAATTATGTATCAGAGGGACAATATCAGATTACTTTCTGGCTAGGTCTTAAGACTAAGTGAATGGTTAGGACTTCTTAAAATCTACTCATAACAAAATACAATCAGTCCTTGATCACTGTATAAAGGACTGAAAGGAGACCGTCGCTGTGTAGTAGAGGGAAGGCGCTAGTTACAGAGCAGGAGGCTTCTTCAGTCTGTCCAGCCTCATCCACAGCCACCCTGCAAGAGTCCTTGAAGCTGTGCAAGGTCATCTTGACACAGGTCTCACACTGTGCGCACAGCCGAGAGAACGCTGCTACTGAGTTGCTGTGGGATGTGAAGGGAATGTTATTCTGGGTCGTGGAGGAGGGAGTATTTGGGGAGTGGGGGCAGGTTACAGGGGGTGTGTTAAACTAGTTCCCAAATGTTTTATAAGTCTATGTCATAGTATTAAAAGCAGAAGTATATCCTCCCAACTCTGAGCTGTTAAGTAGATTAGATGCTATACTGTTACTATAATATTGAAGGGTACAAGGATGTGTGTGTTTCATCTAATAAACCTGCTGTTGTGGTAATCTAATGAATTAGATCTGCTTCTAAAATACTGATCTCAAGACACATTGTCTTCCTCTGTTATCTTTATTTTTTTTTCTTTGTCAATCCTAATTATCTGTGACTTTTTCAGAGGCATGTTGATTTGATCTTTTTCCTTTCTAGATAGCAGCAAGAAAACATGTTAGGTATTATTTGTGGACTGGAAAGAAATTAGGGTGGTAGAAATTTTAAAATGTCAGGTTGCACTTAGAGTAATCTTTTAATTAGGAAATTATATCTTGTATTAGCCAGGAAAGGAAAAAATGGTACAAAACAATAATGCAAAGCATATGGATATGTTAATGTTCATTTGAATGAATAGGAAAATGTTCTGCTTCCAACAAAATGCTAATACAAAAAAAAATCATTAAAAATTAGTACATGAGAATAAATTTTGGGCAAGTTTCAAACTTTAAATAATTTGTTTTCTAACATTTTGGTTAGAATCCAACTAGCCTAAAGTTCTGTTTAGACTTTATTTGGACTAATATTACAAATTTATAATATATTATCACTTCAAGTATTTTTTAGGGCACATATTTGAGAAGCTTTAAAAAATAACGGCTTTTAGGGGTACAATTTACTTGCTGTAAAATGGCAAGTACACTTTAAGCGTGCAATTAGATGCATTAGATAAATGTAGAGTCCCACATAACTACCATTATAGTCAAATTTTAGAACATTCCATCACTCCCAAAAGTTCTTTCATATGCCCTCCCCCCCTTTACAATCAGACATCTCCCCTGAACCCCAGTTGCTTGAAACTGCTTATCTGCTTTCTGTCACTGGTTTTGCCTTGTCTAGATTTTTATATAAGTGGAATTAAGTAGTATGTAGTGTCCTGTGTCTGGCTTCTTTCACTCAGCATTTATCAGTTTACTCCTTTTTATGGCTGAGTGGTATTCTGCTATATAGAATATACCACAATTTGTTTACCCATTGATGGACTGACAGACATTTGGGTTGCTTCCACTTTTAGAATATTATGTATAAAATTGCTGTGAACATTTGTGTATAAGAATTTGTGTGGGCTTATGTTTCCCTGAGTAGAAACCTAGGAGTGTGATAGTTAGGCCACTACCAAACTCTCTTCCAAAGCGGCTGTGCTCTCCTCCATTCTCATCAGCAGAACCAGAGAGTTCCAGTTGTTTGGCACCCTCACCAAAACCTCACCAAAAAAAGCCTTTTTAATTCTGGCCATTCTAATAAACGTGCAGTGGTGTCTTATTGTGGTTTTAGTTTGTACTTCCCTAATAACTAAAGATGTTTAAGTAGCTTTTCTTGGACTTATTTGCCTTTCATGTGTCTTCTTTGGAGAGGTGTCAAATTCAGTCTTTTTACCCATTCTTAAAAACCAGATTGTCTTCTTGTTGAGTTGTAAGTGTTCTTCATATATTTTGGATAAGTCCTTTCTCATATATATAGTTTGCAGATATTTTTCTCCCAATCTGTGACTTGCCTTTTCATTTTCTTAAGGTTGTCTTATGGAGGGCTAAAGTGTTTAATTTTGATGAAGTACAGTTTCTCCATTTTTAAATTTTTGGGGTTTTTTTTTAATCCTAAAACTGTTTCCTACCCCAAGTCAGTGATTTTCTATTTTTTCTTACAGAGATTTTATAGTTTTAGCTTTTACACTTAGGCCTATGATGCATTTTGAGTTACTTTTTATGTATGTGTCAGGTAAGCATCAGATTTGTTTGCCTTTGCGCATAGATACCACTTGTTCCAGCACCATTTGTTGAAAAGACCATCTTTTCCCCATTGAGTCACCCAAGCAACTTTGTTGAAAATGAAATTGACAGTGTAAGTGTGACTCCCTTCCTGGACTCTGTGCTCTTGTACTGATCTGTCCATCTAACCCTCTTCCAGTACCTCACCAAACCGTTAGAGTCGAGTCCCGACATCAGTTAGTGGAAGGCTCCAGCTTTGTTCTTCTTCTTCACAATTGTTTTGTTTTTCTAGTTCTTTTGCATATCTTTATAACATTTAGAATCAATTGTTGCATACTAGGCGTTTTAATTAAATTGCTTTGAATCTATAGGTCAGTTTGGAGGAGAAACATTATCTTAACAACATTGAATCTTTAATCTGTGAACATGGTATATCTCTCCAATTACTTAGGTCTTTTTAATTTCTACGATGTTTTATAGTTTGCAGTCTTGCACCTATTTTGTTAAGTTTACTTCTACGTGTTTCATATTTTTGATGTTATAAGTGGCAATCTTTATAATTTGAATTTCTAATAGTTCATTGCAGTATGGACAAATAATTTTTTATATTGAACTTGTATCCTGCCACTTTGCTAAATCCACTTATTCCAGTAGTTTTGTAGATTCCTAAAGATATTCTACAGTCTTTTCTATTGCCTATAGGGTTTGTTTTTTCTTTTCAAGCTGTATGCCTTTTCTTTTTTGCCTATTGCAATGATTAGGACCTCTAATACCACATGTGTGGTAATAAGTGCTATCATAGGAACGAAGTACAGATATGTACCTACTTAGTATTATTTTAGGTATGTGCAGTTGAGAGACCAGGAATATTCTAATAACTTGGGTTGATTTTTCAAACAGCCCTCCCTACCTAACCCCTTGTTGAGCCTCTTTGTGCTGGTGAGCTTCTAGCTAGGTCTAGGAAAACAGGTGAGAACCACTGGTTTTTATCATACGTTAAAACTTTAGGTCTTTACATACTACTTAAAAGCACTGGAATGTAAAAAAGCCAGACCCCGCTATTAAGTATAGCGTCACCTGAGTGAATACTGGTGTTGGAAAGTGGTAATCTGTTAGTCTAGCTCATGGCTCTAAGACTCGGGCCACAGCTTTCTGCTTAGCCTGAGGGTGCAGACCAGCAGCAGTTCAGTGCACCGTGCCATAATTAGGAAGCCTCTATTAGGCCTCTGCATTCTCACTCAAGTTCAGCAGCGAGCGCCCCCTAGCCCCCATTATCCCACTGCTGATTTCTACAAATAGACTTAGGTGTTCTACTAATGAAAAGGACTTTTCTCAGGCACCTGTTTAAAAAAATTCCTGTTCTTTTCCTGGTATGTGAAGGTATTGGGATTGACTGAGAAACTCGGTTGAATTAGAGTTCAGGCAGGCTACTCTCTCCAGTCCAGCCAGGTTCATAACTGCCTCACTGGGTCAACTGCAGTGAGAAAGGATTTTCTGTGGTAAATTTAGGAGGCACCAGAGTTTTTAGGCAAAATTGCAATGTTGGGCAGAGCTGGTCTTTGCCTTCTTCCCTTCAAAATTCTTTCTGCCCAGTCCCAGTCATTTTGTGCACTCTCACTGTCCCCTAATCAAGCAAGATCTTTCTCCAGTGCCCCAAAGGAGGAATAAACTCTTCTCAGTACCCTAATTAAATCTCCTTTAGGGACACAACTTAAGGCAGTTACTGTTATAAGTCAGTCACTGTGTAATGTGAATTAGAGTAAACTGTTTCATCCTAAGTAAACTTAAAAATAACTAATAAACAACATTCACTGATCACTAAGGACGACCTCAACTAATCCTCCCAGAGGTAGTGTATGTTTCAAAGGCCACATGTTTAACAAGGAGTGTAATTAGACCAAGAACCCACAGTCTTATCTGATTCTAGAACCCAGCTCTTGAATACAATTCCCCATGGCCTCCTCTGCTTAGAACCATCCCTATAACCCAGTGTTTTCCAGAGTGTGGTCCTCCAACCCTCTCCGTCAGGCCAGACTCCTGGGGTGCCTGGTAAAATGTGGATTTCTTCATCTCGCCCATACATGCTAAATGAGAATCTTTGGGAATGAAGCCCAGGACTCTTCATTTTCACCTAGTTTCCCAGGTGATTCTTAGACCACTGAAGGTAGAGAACCACTGTCATGGCCTCTCTTCCTTGACTAAGGAATGCGTCTCTGCAGTTTATAAGAACTGCCATAAAATTTTAACTCTGCATTCTCCATAGGAACCTGCAGTCAACCTATTCAGATAAATTTAGAAAAGAAAGTCTTCCTTTTCTGTGCATCTGTTTCTAACAGTTAGGTGACTTTGCTCTTTATTCTCAAAATGCTACTTCATAACTCAGAACGCGAATGAAACTTTAGACAAAAATTTTTTCCTCCCCAAAATGAAGATTTAAAAAAAAAAAACAAGGGCACCTGTCTGGCTCAGGCAGAGGAGCATATGACTCTTGATCTGGGGTCACTAGGTATAGAGATTACTTAAATAAAAATAAAACTTTAAATGAAAAAAATAACCCTTGACATTTGATATTTCTTAATGTATACTATGTTAGTTTCCTAGGCTGCCATTAATAAAATCACCACAAACTTGGTGGCTTAAAAAAAACCCTGAAACTTTATTGTCTCACAGTTCTGGAGGCCAGAAGCCCGGAATCAAATGCTGGCAGGACCACCCCTCTCCCAGAGCTCCATAGGAGAATTCTTCCTTCCATCTGCCAACTTTCTTCATGCCTGGTGTTCCTTAGCCTGTGGCTACATAACTCCATCTTCACATGAAAATCTTCTCCGTATCTCTGTGTCCTTTTCTGTCTCTAAGGACATTCCCATTGGAATTTAAGTCTCATCTGAATCCAGCATGGGTGGCTCAGTTGGTTAAGCGACTGCCTTCGGCTCAGGTCATGATCCTGGAGTCCCGGGATCGAGTCCCGCGTCGGGCTCCCTGCTCAGCGCGGAGTCTGCTTCTCCCTCTGATCCTCTTCCCTCTCGTGCTCTCTATCTCTCATTCCCTCTCTCTCAAATAAATAAATCTTTAAAAAAAAAATGAATCCAGCATGATCTCATCTCAGTCCTTAATTATGTCTGCCAAGATGCCAAGACCCTATTTCTAAATAAGAATGTTTGAAGTTCTGGTGGATGTGAGTTTTCAGGGAGACACTATTCATCCCACTACATATATTTATTTGCTTCCCTAATATATTGTTATTCTCCCAGTTTAAATTTCAGGATTGGTAGCTATTTATCCAGATATTGACTCTTCAACTTTATTGAAGTATGGTCAACACACAATGTTATATCAGTTTCAGGTGTACAGCAGTGAGTTGATAGCTCTCTACCTTATGGTGTGTTCACCACAGGTGTAGCTGACATTTGTCACCATATAATTCTGTTACAGTACCATTGACCATATTCCCCATGCTGCACCTTTTATTCCCATGACTTGATTCATTTCCTACCTAGAAGTCTGTATCATCCAATTACCCTTCACCCATTTTGCCCATCCTCCATCCCTCTCCCCTCTGGTAATCACTAGTTCTATATTTATGGGTCTGTTTCTTCTTTGTTTTTAGATTCCACATAAAAGTGAAATCATATGATATTTGTCTTTGATTTATTTCACTTAGCATAATATGCTCTAGGTCCATCCATGTTATCATGAATGGCAAGTTCTCATTTTTTGTGGCTGAATAATATTCCATTGTGTATATAAATACACTACATCTTTATGCATTCATCTATCGATGGACACTTAGGTTGCTTCCATATCTTGACTCTTGTATATAATACTGCAATAAACAGAGATGCATATAACCTTTTGAATTAGTGTTTTCACTTTTTCTGGGTAAATATCCAGTAGTGGAATTACTGGGTCATACGATATTTCTATTTTTGATTCTTTTGAGGAACCTTCATACTGTTTTCCACAGTGGCTGCACCAATTTACATTCCCACCATCAGAGCATGAGGGTTCCTTTACTCCACATCCTCGCTAACACTTGGTGTTTCTGGTATTTTTTTATTTTAGTCATTTCCACAGGTGTGAGGTGATCTCATTGTAGTTTTGACTTAAATTCCCTGGTGATGAGTGTGTTTATAACTGACTTAAACAGAAAGTCCAGTTATTATTCCAGTGACTGTTTTTATGCTGATTCATAGGAATTGATCCCAGGTAGAAACCCTTTTCTCCCTCTAATTCCTGTCTCCTGATGACTGTTTCCAAAGAAAGCATGTGCTTCTTAATACTTGGTTTACCTTGTTGGCCCCCAGTCTTGATTTCCGCCCTCTGCTGCTCAAATGTAATAGATTTGTCTCACAACTGGGCTTGATTATCAGCCCTGACCTCTGCTTTCTGATGAAACTCAACAAAGTTTACTAGAAAATAAATTTGCCCTTAATATCTCTTCCCTACCCCCAGTCCTCATTGATGCTTTGGAGAATATTGCTTTGAGAATTTGGTCAACACTAAGGAAGTTCTGGTTGAAGTTTGGGGAATATTTAGAAGAATCTTTGATCCTGTCTCATCTAAGGCATAAAATCCAGAGAAAGAACATTGTTACATGGAATATTCCCTTCTCCAATCAGCAGTTGATTCTAGCAGACTCCATGGGATGCAAGCAAATGAGTTTTCTGCCTGGCAGAGCACATAGCAAGCCATAGTTATTCAAAACCAAGAATGTAAGTCTACAGATGTAGACTGCCACCTATATGGTATTCTGATCATTTAAAAAGGCGTAGAGTACTTGGGTTAGTGTGCAATTCTGTGTAATGTTACCATCTGTCTTTGAGCTTTATCCACATATAATTAAAAAAGAAAGTACAAAAAGGAAGACAGCATATGCCAAAGAGAAAAATTTAATCTCTTTTGGCCAGAAGTATCAAAATGGTATACAATGTTATCAGTAGGTCAGCTCTCCTTTGAAACACATCCTTCTGAACTACATAAAAATCTACTGACTTTTTATTTTGTTTTAAACTTCAAAAGATACTCCATATACTGTGTAAGAATAGAGCCTCCTGTTCTTTTGCCATCTTGGAAGAACCTGAGACTTTTGTTCTTTGGTTGAGCTACACACAGCCTGATTCTTTATCCTCTCAGTAGAAAGGAGGTTACAGTCCTGTCAGATTACCCCTGCATCCCAGTAGTGGTACCCTTTGCACAAGTGAGGAACTGGGCATACAGAAGACCTATAGTTGAGAATTCATCTTTTTGAAGTTTTGAGTATTCCATTTTTTTTTTTTTGAGGGGGGTAGAGGGCGAGAGGCGGGAGTGGGGGGAGGAGAGAGAATCTTAAGTAGGCTCCACACCCAGCCCAGAGCCCGACACAGAGGACTCGATCTCACAACCCTGCGATCAGGACCTGAGCTGAAACCAAGAGTCAGATGCTTAACCAATTAAGCCACCCAAGTGCCCCAGGTATTCCCCATATTGATCCATTTTCTTCACCACCACCACCACCGCCACCTTGCTTTATACTTTACCTTACAGGACTTAAAGTACAAAGACAAGAAAGAACAAATTATGACTATTTCTACTGAAAAGCACAAGACCATAAAATATATTCCTTGGTGTAATATTTAATTTGGGAGAACACAGTATGAGCAGTCTGTGGTGGAGTGAAGAAGTGGGGAAACAGCTTTCAGAACAGGCACAGGCATAGCCCTGTGCTCAGAAATCTCTCCCCACATGCCTTCCATCAGCCAGGGGTCTTGTGGTTTAATAAGCCCCTACTGTGGCGTGCAGACAGCTGTGGTTGGATCACTCCTGGTTGATCAGGGAAGTCTTGTTTTACTGAGATCCCTAAACCTTAGACTGAAGTCAAGCTCACTGAATGGGAATTCAGATTCCTAAGGGATTAAAAACAAGGTAATCTAGTTCTTGGCTCATCTAAGGAGAAGGTGTGACACAGGAGGTGTAGCGCAAGGCTAAGGTACTTTCCCAGACACCTCTGACAGACCAGTGTGACTCCAGACGCAGAGCCCAGGGCCAGGGAAAGTACAGAACTCATCTGCAACCAGAGACCTTCACCTTCTACTCTAAGATTTGTCTTGCTCTTGAAGACAGCAACTTGCCCTACACCCCATTAATAATACCCCATCCTTAGCCAAACTTTTCTCTCAGAGAAGTATGAAATTGCAGAGAAGACTCTGTTCTATGCAAAATCACCTACACAATGAAGACTTAGGGAGAGTAGTAACATTAGCCTTTGCTTTATGGGCATCTTTTTTTCCCCCAAGTTGAGCTGTATTGTTATCATAAATGTTTAAAGATTTACAAGATTGTAACTTAGGTACTCCACTGTAGTTTCGCTAGCTGCCACAGAGTGGGGGGTAGGGCCTGGCCTGTGATTGGGTGGATCAGTCAATTGAACTTATTCCAGGAGTACATCACAGAATTTCACATAAGATCCAATTGTTTCTACTTTGAATAAAACCATAGCAAAACTCTTCATCAAAACATGTATATGATGTGCTTAAAAGATGAAAATAGTGCAATATTCAAAGAAACTTAAATAAAATCTTGAAGATTTCATTTGCTTAATATTGATTTCATTACTGAGTACAGTAGACTGCCTTTATAAACTGCTGACCGACACACCTTCTCTTACTTCTGTTAGCTCTCCAAGGGAGGTCTTATTCCCAGATTGAAGATGAGGAGCCTGAGGGCCCAGGGAGGTTAAATAACTTCCCTAAGGTCACATGGTTAATAAGTCACTGTGCCTAGGTATAAAACCAGGTCTGTAGCTCCTGTTTTTAAAATGCAGTTCTTAGGGGCACCTGGGTGGCTCAGTCATTAAGCATCTGCCTTTGGCTCAGGTCATGATCCCAGGGTCCTGGGATCGAGCCCTGCATCGGGCGCCCTGCACGGCTGGAGGCCTGCTTCTCCCTCTCCCACTCCCCCTGCTTCTGTTCCCTCTCTCGCTGTGTCTCTGTCAAATAAATAAATAAAATCTTAAAAAGAAAATAAAATGCAGTTCTTAGAAGGTAGAGTAGGGTAATGGAAAGGCTTTGAGTCAAACACAACTGATTGCTGATTAAATGTGATCTTCAGCAAGTGACTGAACTTCTCTGTGCCTCAGTCTCTACAGCTATAAAAGAGGGATAATATCACAAGGGTTGTTAAAGATCATGATATTTTAAAGTGACTGTATCCTGATAAGCTCCACAAGGGCAGAGATCTTCGTTTTTGTTCACCAGTGTAACCCCAAAGCCTACAGCTGTGTCTGGTATAGTGAGTATGTGCTCAAAAGAGAAGTTGTTGAATTAAAAATGCCTGGCACTTAAAAGGCACTCAATAAATAGTAACATCCACGTGCATTATCAGTCCTCTTCAACCCTAATATCAGAGCGTGGAGACTAATAATGTGTGGTCTTTGGTCTAATTTGAAGACCAGCAAATTAATAGAGTGTGCATGTGCTGACACTGGATTTTTTAATCTGTTACTGTCCTGTGGTTTTGGAACATCTAAAATTTGTTGAGTTCAGCAATGACAAATTTTATTTTGTTATTGCTCGTTTTTCCCATTGCATTTTGAATGGTTTCTCTCATCATTTTAGCACATATTTTTCTTTTGAAGAGTAATGAACAGCATGAATTTTTCAAAGAATAGTCAAAATAAGTTCATGTCATCAATAACACAATTTACAGATGCACAAGTGTAAGTGGCAGTCATGCTTAATAGGTCCTGGAATGAATTTGGAACTAGGATTCTTGTTCCTTTACTTCATAGCAGATTGTTTTGTTCCTTGCTATTTTTGCTTTGTAATTTCTGCACTAAAATCCTTGTGCTTGAGGAGGCGTGGCACGTGAGGACAGCTGCTAGGTTGGCCTGCCTATAAATCTAGCACCTGTGCCCTTTGTCGCTCTTACACAATAATGACATAATATTTGCAGTTCTGGTGAAAGTAGACTTGATAATGATATTTGATAATTTTCATTGAACACAAAATTTTATCAAGCACTATACTATATATCAAGCACAGTACATTCACACATGCATACTCTAGTTTGTGTGTATATAGTAGGCAAATCTATGCAGTTTTGTCATGTGTCGATTCACATCACTTTTAATCTCTTCTGTATTATGATTCTGTTTCCTTTGCTATCTGTAAGCTTAAATATGTGTGCTCTTTTCCCCCCTTAATCACATTCATAGAGTTTAGTATTTTATTGATCTCAAATAACTAGCTTTTGTACTTATTTATTTTCACTATTTCTTAGTTTTGTTTCATTAACTATTGCTTTTTATCTGTAATAATTTTTTTCTCTATATTTCCCTTTGGATTCTCCCTGTGGCACACCCCCCTGCACCGGCCCCCTGCCATTTCCAAGATCAGTAATTTCTTTTTCGTTTTCACTTCTCCTCTTTAATAAGGAAGCATTTATTATCGAGTATAGCCTTCACTCTATCCCATTGATTCCATTTTTCATTCTTTTAAAAGTAGTTCATAATTTTCTTATTGATTTCACCTTTCAAGGGTTATCTAAAAGTGTTCTCCTAAAGGGGGACACTTATTTTTATACACACACATTTTTGGGATTTTGATGTGAGAATGTAGATTATATCTCAACTTTTACAAAATGTGTCTAAATCTTGTCACCAATAATCAAATATTTATTAGTGTTCCATGGATACTACCCTCCTCAAATATTTTTGAAAGACATAGATCTATATAATCTTATTAAATCACATTTATCAATAGTTATTCAATTATTTTATGTAATTGATTTTTATTACTGATGACCTATTATGAAAGGCACAGAAGCCTACACTATAATTTTAAATTCTCTTTGCATTTCTATTTTTCCTCTTAATAATATCTATGACTTTGGTTCATAGAGATGTTTGACCAGTATTTTCTTTAACAAAGAAGAAGTTTGATCTTATCCGTAGATGCTGAAAAGATGTTTGATAAACTTTAAGCCTGGCTAATTCCTAATAGAAATTAACTAATAAAACAGACTACTGTTTTAACCAAAACTCAACAACAAGGATCCCCTACTCAAGACCTAAACCCACTGTCCTTTTTATTAAAAGTAAATGCTAGTGAAAGCACCAAGACTACCTTGAAGAGAACATTGAACATAAAATTTTTGTTGCTGATGTAAAATCTAAAAAGTCAAAAAGAAACAACCAGATAAGAAAGTGTGTTAAGATGGCTACATATAAATATTCAGTAAACAGATTTTTCTCTACTGAAGCAGTGATTGCCTAAAAGCAGAAGAATACATACTCCATTCACAATGGCAAAAATTCTTAAATTATTTAGGAATAAATTTTAAAAGGAAGTCACAGAAGCTGTGTGAAGAAAACTGAAATCTTATTGAAAGACCTAAAATAAGATTTGAGCAAATGGAAAAGCATACTTTTTTCTTAGAGGAAAAGACAATATAAAAGCGTCCATTCTTTCAAAGTTATAATGTAAATATAATGCAAATGCAATTTCAGGATAAGTTGGGGGGGGTGGTTATTTTAGAATTGAATTAAATGGTAAGTTTATCTTGCAAAAATAGTTGCCAGCAGGAATCAAGTATAGTATGAAAAAGAAAAGAGGCAGATTTGCTTTACCAGATATAAATCACTAAGGACATCAGTTTGATCTTGGAGCAGAAATCAACACAGATAAGTGGGACAGACAGGAGAAGGGAAATTAGAGGTTTCCATATTTGAGAATTTAATGTATGATCAAGTTGATGTTTCAAAACTGTGGCGAAAAGAGGAGTCATTTAATAAAGGATGCTAGAAAAACTGACATCCACCGAAAGAAAATAAAATTATAAAATTAAATGGAAAAGCGTTTTTCATCTTGCAGAAAAATAAAAACTATACATACAATCTAGAGGCGGGGGAGATAAAAATAGGCATCCAAAAGCTATAATGGAAAAAGAAATGAACCTTGTACAGACACAGACACACATGCAAGTATTGGAAAAGATGCCATATATAAAGGCAATAGTCATGGATTTGTAAACATATTTGCAACAAAAAAATATAGAGGATTAATAATTCATGATAAAGGAGCTTTGCAAATTGACTAAAAAGAGAAACAGCACATAGGGACTGGATAGAATAAGGCTGCTTTCATAAAGCAGCAAATCCAACAAAATCAATTCACTGTGGCCAGGGAAACACTAGTGACCAGCTGATAAAAAAAATCACTGGGGGAGATGTATACCATATGGTAGAGTTTTTACAAACCATAAGGTAAAAAACTGAATTTTCAAACCAGGCGAGGCAATCTACCAGTATATACTTCGAGTGGACTTGTTAATCAAAGACCTACAAATTAAGACAAAAATGGTATACTTTGGCAACTTCGTAAAAATTATAACACCAAGCATTAGTAAGTGTGAAAGGAAAGCCCTTCCACACTTTTTTTTTTTTTTTTTTAAGATTTTATTTATTTGACAGAGAGAGACAGCGAGAGAGAGAACACAAGCAGGGGGAGTGGGAGAGGGAGAAGCAGGCTTCCCGCTGAGCAGGGAGCCCGATGCCGATGCCGGCTTGATCCCAGGACCCTGGGATCATGACCTGAGCCGAAGGCAGACGCTTAACGACTGAGCCACCCAGGCGCCCCTGTCATACATTTCTTGTGTTTAAATTGAACATTCCAGGGGGCAGTTTTCTTTATGTAGCAAAAAGTCTGTTATGGTGTTCATATCTTTGGATCCAGCAATTCAATTTATTGGAATTTATCCTAGAAAAATCACTATGATTAGTTACAAATAGATCAAATGTTGTTTATATGGAAACAACTTAATCTCAAAACAAAGGAATTTTTAAGAGTTCTATATAGGCAAATATTATGCATCCATAAAGTGACATTTTAGAAAATCTTTAATGGCATGTATGGAAAGATGCGTGAAAAAACAAGTTATCAAAGAGTACGTATAATGTGGTCTAATTTGTTAAAAGTTTATAGATCTCCTTTTCTAGACATGTTTTATATGCATATGTGTGTGTGTATATATATGTGAATCTGGCCTCAACAAGTATATACTATTCTGATCCTGCCTTTGATGATCTATTAATACACCAATATTGTAAATTGTGGGAAATGTCAACATGTTTTCATTCTATCTAGAAAATTATTTTCAAGACTCAGAGAATTGATGCCCATCAGGAGAGATTTTCAGAACTGAAAAGATTCATGAAATTATACAAAACACCAAAAGTTCAACAGATTTAAGATAGGAATGTGAAAATGTATGTCCCTGAAATTACCTGTAAGAACCAAATTCAGGTTGGATAAGCAAGACTGTTCACAAATATGCCATTTTTAGTTTCACCTTTCCAGCTGAAAGTTGATTTTTAAGTGCAGGATGGATGGTTCTTTCTTAGAAAAAGAGGAGGTACTAATTTTGACTTTTAAAAAAATAAAAGCAAGATGGGGCAGGAGGCCAACAGTCTGAGAGCACAGATCATCACCTTCTAATTCTGAATGCCATCAAAGGATTAATATCTACATTTAGCTGAAAATGCCTGAGGATGAGTTGGTAGGGGTGGAGAGAAATGTGTATCAGGTGATGAATTAGAGCCTACCCCTAGAGCCAAGGCCAGTCTCCTCAACGTTATGCTTCTGTGCTATGGGAGAGGCGTGAGTGCAGTCAGAGAATGAACCACAAGGTGTGCCACAGCAGACGGAGTCTCCCCCAGAGGAAGAGCAAGTCCAGAGACAGAGGAAGGAAGGTCAAACCTCAACTCCCTACAGGCGCTATAGGTGATCACCCACCTGGAGGAATAAGAACAAGAATCAGAGCACATACCATATGCCAGGCACTTCTCCGAGCATTTTACAGCCCTTCTCCTAGTTGATCTTTACAAAACCCTAGGAGGGTAGGTAGTGTTATTATCTGCATTTATAAATGAGGCTTATGGTGAACATGCTAAGGTCAGAGAGCTGATGCGGGGCAGGACCAGCAGTGGTCTGCCTCTACTTTGTTTCTTATACGGAGGGACAAATGAATAATGTTCTCAGTAGGAAGCAGTTTTTTCCCCTAAGAAAATGGTTCTGAGTCCTAATACCAGCTGATTTTAAGTGGTTCATGCATACCCTTTTATTTTGGAGCTGAAAGGTGTCTTACTCATTGGTTTTTGGTCTATCTAAATCTGTCCATTCCGAATCATTCTTCAAAGTGTACTGACGAGTGCCAATTTGTCATGCTTATTATTAGCCATGTACTAGTATAGGTCAGTGTTAAAGTGACACAGTGAGTGATTGTTGAGTTACTAAATCCAACTTTTATCACTTCGGGGTAATTTTTTTTTTAATCTGAGAAACAGTGCACAAATCCGGCCGCCTCAGCATTTCCTTTTAACACAAATGCATCTTAGATGACAAGCTACTTTATTTAAAACCCTCCAATATATGTAGATTTATGGATTTAGATCTGGCTAACAGAAAATAGGCTTATGTGTATTTTTAATTTTTTTAAAGTATTAAAGTTGAAATCAAAATAAATTATATTTGTGTATTTGCATATGTCTTACTGTAGAATGGGGAAAGAAAATAGAGTTGATAATTGAAATTTAAGACCACTTTGGGTGAAATAGAAAAAGTTTGTGTTTCTGTTTTTCTGCCACTGAACTATATAATTGGATGTGTGTTCTTTAGCAGCTTTGGGCAAACCAGGATTTCTTCATGCAGTTCTTTCATTTGAAACATACAAATGTGTAAAGAATTGGTTCTCTCCCACTCCCAGTGAGCTTTTCATATTGACTAGGCCTCTTGTAATAATCATGGGCTCAACTTGTGCTTGAAGACACTCCCTTCTGCATATTATATTTGTAAATTCCAGTCGTATCTTTTAAGCCTCTGTTGGTTACTTAAACCTGACAGAAGTATTAAAAATTCCCTTCGTCTCAGTCTTAGACTAAAAATTAAGATGTGACATAATAAGTTTCTGTCCTCTTCTTCCAGGGGGAAAAAAAGAAACATTTATGGGCCCACATGAGTGTGGTTGTTCTAACATAGTGGAATACCCAACTTTTGCATCAACATGGATGGGACTGGAAGAGATTATGCTAAGTGAAATAAGTCCAGCAGAGAAAGTCAATTATCATGATTTCGCTTATTTGTGGAACATAAGGAAGAGCACGGAGGACATTAAGAGAAGGGGGGGGAAATTGGAGGGGAAGAGGAACTGTGAGAGACTGGACTCCGAGAAATAAACTGAGGGTTTTAGAGGGGAGGGGGTTGGGGGATGGGTTAGCCCAGTGATGGGTATTAAGGAGGGCATGTATTGCATGGAGCACTACGTCAAAAACTAATGATGTACTGTATGGTGACTAGCATAATAAACAAATAAATAACATACTGGTAGCTTAACATAATAAAGTTTGAAACTTTCCAGAAGACACAGAATTGGGAACAGATCATTTTCTAAGCACCATACAGGCAGATGACAGGTGGCTAGATAGCATCTAGATTTGTAATCTCAACTATCTAAAAAGCAATGAGATCTTTTAAAAATGGCTTTTACTGATGGCAGCCATCTTACTTTGCATGTTTAAGAGGATGTTGTTTTCATACCAAAAGATTTCAAGACTACAACTCCTGTGTCCTTGAAGGAACTTCTCTTATTCTTATTCTAATTCTGTTGCACTATTTTAGCCCTCTTACAAGCTGGTAAGTGAAAATAAAGGCACATTTCAACTTCTGAATATCCATTTCATTACCGTCACTTGGGAATGAAGCAAGCCCTGCTCACCCTTTCCTGTTACCTTCTAAGAGCAAACTAACTTTCTGGTAGGAACGGCTCCTCTAGGCTAGAGGCCATGAAGCCAGGAAGTCTTGAGAGGGTGATGTGAAAAGTCAGCTCCTCTCTTAGCAATAAAGAGTTCTGTGTGGCCTTGGGTTGTCTGGAGACAAACAATATAAAGTTTACAAGTTTCAAGATACCTCAGGGCATAAAAGCCTTTGTCCCTTTCCTCCTCTCTTGCTCTGGTTTGAATGCATTTCTGAGTCCCTCTAATGCTTAAGGATCCAGTACAGCTCAGGGCAGTGAGAAACAAGGTGTAAGCTGTGTCTCCTTCCCCCTCCCCTGTTCGTTCTTTCACACTTCATTGCCTTTAGTTTCTCACATTACAGTATTGCTCTTGTTTGTAATATAAATAGTATTTTAGTTGAGTTCTGTCATTCCAAAGTTGTAAATTCCAAAAAAAACAAAAAGGCAATCTATTGGAAATTTTTTGGAATACTGCCTTTTTGTAAGGTGACACCCCACTACCCAAGATTGTTGTATATCTTTCAGAACAAGAATCTATAGCATACAAATTAAAAAAAAAAAAAAATCCCATGCAGTAGGTAGGTCTCATTAACCCAATATAGAAGTTGTAGTCATGCTAACGTTAAGAACTTTCTTTTTGCCCAGCACTATGCAAAGAGCTTTACGTACGTTAGTTCACTGCTTTATGACAACCTCATGTAGAAGGCATTATAATTCCCTCCCGTATTTTTAGGTGAGAGGATATCAGACTGTAAAAGTATTGGTCAAGCAAGCATTTCTGGAGACTTTTAAGTGCAGGGCATTGTGCTAGCTACTAAGGATCTAAAGCAGAAACATGATCCTTTCCCTTTCAGGTACTTATGATGCCCTGGGAGACTGGGTTTCCGTGAGCTTACAGTAATAGAGGACAGGATGGCAGATGAGTACCCAAACACACACACACACAACATGTGTCCTGAGCATGTCAGGGGGCAAGACCGCTATGCGCTGGATACTCAAAGAAAGCTGTTCTTAGAATGCAGTCTCCTCGAGATTGGACTTAGACTTTGAAGAGAGTGGAGAGAAAAGATTTCAGGGAAACAGCCTGTATATTTAAAGCAAAGGGAATATTCTTGGCAATTTTGTGAAATAGCAATTTGAATAGTTGTCTCATGTAGAAGGCATGAGGTCCCTCATTGGCGTCATCGGGGCTCAGGCTTATAACACTCTGGACAGTAGTATAGAGATGGTATGTGAATGCAGTTAACATTGTTCCCATCCCTCCCCCCTCCGCAAATACCATGCTCACATCGGTGGGCTAATATGAGCTAAAGTTAGAGGGACAGATTAGAACCCAACATGCTAGTATTTTGATTCAGTAAGCAATGTTAGCAGCTAACATTTATTGAGTACTTACTATATATCAGACCCTATTTCATGTGTTTTTATACATACTATTTCATTGAATGTTCACAACAACTCTGTGAGGTAGTTTATAAGTACAGGAACCAAGCAAGTGACAGAGACAAGTCAGTCAGTAAGAGGCAGAAGCTAGGATTTGAACGTGGGCAGTCTGCTTCCACAGCCCTCCATGCTCCACACAGCAATGTTTCTAGAATTTTTCACTTAAAGAAATGTTCCTAAGTGGTACTGACACAGTCTCAAAACTTGCCATTTCTATCGTGAACAGACACGTGTTTATACATACCGCTCTCCCCTATGGGTTGTCCAGAAGAAAGTGGAAAGCAAAAGCAGTTTGGTTTCTTACTAGAACAGCCCTAACCTTTTTGATAGCAGTTTGTGAACATTAAGAACCACCTGTGGAAGAAGGCCGGCTCCCATGAGCAGCTGCTGAGGAGGAGCTGTGTGAAGGTGCTGTGACTGAGGAGGATGGTGGGAGCTGCCTGGGGAAGGGGTTGATTCCAGGCTGTGGACCAGCAAGTCTGAGGAGACCCGCAGCCCTTTCCGAGAAGGGTCCAGGCAGAAGGTGAAGCAGAAATGTTGACTGCAGGGGAGTTTTGAAAGTAAATGAAACGAGCACTCAGTTCTGAATAAGAGGCTAAGCGGCATGACAAGTGACAGGAAGTGACATTTCCTCCACTGTGAGACAAAGTGGACTCCCTGCTCGAGTCCGAGAGGTCCAGCCTCACCTTTCCTCGAGGGCTTCGGATCCACCTCCACTACAGCCATCCCACATGGACCTTTTGTCTACCTCCACTCTCATGTAAACAAGGCTCAGCATCCCAACCAGACTGTCCCTCCAATTCTGAATCTAAGCCTTGTTGACATAGGTACTTTCATTTTTCAGACTACAGTCCTCATCAAGAGCTGATTATATTTATAAGACAGTTATGAAAACAAATTGAAACCTGGACTGAAGTAAATCACAGAGTAAAGGAGACAAGCAGTGGACATTTGCAGAAGACTTAAAATCATTAAAAAAGGAGCACAACCAACCTAACCAAAGAGGCAAAGGATCTGTACTCTGAAAACTGTAGAACACTTATGAAAGAAATTGAGGAAGACACAAAGAAATGGAAAAAACATTCCATGTTCATGGATTGGAAGAACAAATATCGTGAAAATATCTATGCTACCCAGCACAATCTACACATTCAATGCAATCTCTTTAAAAATCCATCAACGTTTTTCCACAGAGCTAGAACAAACAATCCTAAATTTGTATGGAACCAGAAGAGATCCCAAATAGCCAAAGGAATGTTGAAAAAGAAAACCAAAGCTGGTGGCATCACAATTCCGGACTTCAAGCTCTATTATAAAGCTGTAATCATCAAGACAATATGGTACTGGCACAAACACACACACACACAGATCAATGGAATGAAATAGAGAAGCCAAAAATGGATCCTCAGCTCTACGGTCAACGAATCTTCGACAAAGCAGGAAAGAATATCCAGTGGAAAAAAGACAGTCTCTTCAACCGATGGTGTTGGGAAAATTGGACAGCCACATGCAGAAGAATGAAACTGGACTTTCTTACACCATACACAAAAATAAACTCAGAATGGATGAAAGACCTAAATGTGAGACAGGAATCCATCAAAATCCTAGGGGAAAACACAGGCAACAACCCCTGTGACCTCAGCCACAGCAACTTCTTGGTAGATACGTCTCCAAAGGTAAGGGAAACAAAAGCAAAAATGAACTATTGGGACTTCATCAAGATAAAAAGCTTTTGCACAGCAAAGGAAACAGTCGACAAAACTAAAAGACAACCAACAGAATGGCAGAAGATATTTGCAAATGTCTTATCAGATAAAGGGTTAGTATCCAAAAATCTATTAAAAAAATATCAAACTCAACACCCAAGAACAAAAAAATCCAGCAAGAAATAGGCAGAAGACATGAACAGACATTTCTCCAAAGAAGATATACAAATGGCCACCAGACACATGAAAAAAAAAAATGTTCTCTATCACTCAGCATCAGGGAAATACAAATCAAAACCACAGTGAGATAGCACCTCACACCAGTCAGAATGGCTAAAATTAACTCAGGAAGCAACAGATGTTGGCCAGGATGCAGAGAAAGGGGAACCCTTTTATGCCACTGGTGGGAATGCAAACTGGTGCAGCCACTCTGGGAAACAGTATGGAGGTTCCTCAAAAAGTTAAAAATAGAATTATCCTACGACCCAGCAATTGTACTACTAGGTATTTATCCAGAGGATACAAACACAGTGATTCGAAGGGGCACATGCACCCCAATGTTTATAGCAGCAGTGTTCACAAGAGCCAAACTATGGAAAGAGCCCAGATGTCCATTGACAGATGAATGGATAAAGAAGATGTGGTATAGATATACAATGGAATATTACTCGGCCATCAAAAAGAATGAAATCTTGCCATTTGCAACGACGTGGATGGAACTAGAGGTATTATGCTAAGTGAACTAAGTCAGAGAAAGACAAATATCATATGATTTCATTCATATGGAATTAAGAAAGGGAAGGAAAAATAAAATAAAAACAGACTCTTAACTCTAGGAAACAAACTGAGGGTTGCTGGAGGGGAGGTGGGTGATGGGCATTAAGGAGGGCACTTGGTGGAATGAGCACTGGGTGTTATATGCAACTAATGAATCTTTAAGTTCTACCTCAGAAACTAATTGTACACTATATGTTAAATTGAATTTAAATTAAAATTTATTTCTATCTCAAACCTGACTTAATGTGCTTATCAGTCCTAGAATGGCAAGTTACTGTTTCTATGAATGAAGATAATTTCTTTCTAAAGGTCTTTGCGCTAATTAGCAAGCAAATAAACTAAAAATAACTGGAAAATATTGACTCAAATGCCTAGGAACACCAGTATGTATAGCCCTTGCTTGTTCACTGTGGCTCACTCTGTCCTGATTTTTTTCCTGGTTTTGGTTCTGCCTTGTCGTTTGAATCAGCCTTATTGCCCCCATTGATCCTTAGTCCATATTTTTATCTTTTCCAAAACCTAGGTAAGAACCTCGACGCTGTCCACGACATCACGGTGGCGTACCCGCACAATATTCCTCAGACAGAGAAGCACCTCCTCCTCGGGGACTTCCCCAAGGAGATCCACTTCCACGTGCACCGGTACCCAGTAGACACCCTCCCTGAGTCCAGGGAGGACCTCCAGCTCTGGTGCCACAGGCGCTGGGAGGAAAAGGAAGAGAGGCTGCGCTCCTTCTACCAAGGGGAGAAGAATTTTCAGTTTACGGGAGAGACTGTAATTCCACCTTGCAAGTCTGAGCTCAGGGTCCTTGTGCTCAAATTGCTCTCCATACTTTACTGGACCCTGTTCAGCCCTGCAATGTGCCTACTCCTATATCTGTACAGTCCTGTTCGGTGGTATTTTATAATCACCATGGTTATCTTTGTGCTGTTAGAGAGAATATTTGGTGGACTGGAGATCGTTGAACTTGCATGTTACCGGTTTTTGCACAAACAGTCACACTTAAATATACGGAAAAATGAGTGAGATCATAAGGTTCACAGTGTAACAACCAAGGGGATGTTTTGGAAATGTGTCAAGCCTTTGTAAACAGAGATGCATTTTTGCATGACCATGTCAAATATTTCTACTACCATCATTATTTGTTAAAGATATTTTGCACTTAGTTTTGTGGGAAAATATTGCTACACACGATTTTTTTTTTTTTTTAATCTCTGAATGTAATTTCAATACGCATAGCAGGGAGCGATCGCTGTAAAATAACTCGGGCCAGAGTATTCCTAAGCAACCACCAGGCTGTTAGCAGACAAGGGACACACAAGATTTTCCTAGAGGCCCAATCCTATTTCCTAACAAACTCCCCAGACAAGAGGCAGATCCGGGGCTTGGGAGCAGGGGCTCAGATCAAGTGCTGGCACTTGACTGTGGAGGTGAGAGCCCTTCCTCCCGGTTCCCTCCCCAGGCTCATTTCTCTGCCAATCAAACCACTGCATCCTGCATTAAGGCCAGGAAACAGAAATCCCTGTCCTTCAACCAACCACCCATTTTGATAGGAAGCCCTTCCTTATTCATAAAACCTTGGCACTCAGCCTTGCACTCACCGAGACATCAGAAGACCACCTGTGCCCTTTCTTCCCATGGGTAGTAAGACCTGGACATTTCTCAGGGAGCAACCACAGGCTCTCCACTTGGAAACCTTAGTTTGGATTTGTACAGATAGGAACGCAGAGAGTTTAGTTCACTTCTACTTACTCTTGCATGCTCCCAGCTGGTTTCCTTACCGCTCGTTGGCAGGGGTAGCTTTTTCCGCGTGACATCATGTCACTTACCTTTCTAAAGGAATGCGTGGAAGGTCCTGTTACTGCAGTCAGAAATTCTTGAAGTGGTGTCCTTTGAAATAGTTCTTTAAAACCTGCCCCAAAAGGAAGGTTATTGTATTTTCTGTAGGTGCATGGGTATCTAACATCTGTGTTAAAGCAACACTGGCAGCACTCAGCCCTCGCAGCCTCACAGATTTGATAACAGGAAAATGAACGCCTTTTTAATGATAATGAGGGCTCTCGCTCTCTCTTTTTAGTTCCAGCCTTCCTGTTTCAGTACTAAAATTTAAATCCACCTTTGACCAATTGTTTGCCTAAATATTCCCGGCATTTGGAGTCCATGGAAAATCCAGCAAACCAACAGCACCAGTCTCCTTCTGAGGTGGAAGAAATGCGTGGTCATGGTTTCCACCCTGCTGGAGCTGTGCACTAATGTTTCTGTCCTATGATGGGGACGCTGGTCAGAGCGGCAGGAAACACGAAGCAGTTAAAAGTCTTGAGCTGTTCGCAGACCTGTCTGCTTTATTCCTGCCTTCAAATGGCCTCAAAAGCTATTGCTATATGTACCCTTTTGGCATGAATGCCTTCTCCTTAATTACAACCCATTTTTGCTCAACGGTGACTTTTACCCAACAGTTGAAACGTGCATTGCCAGGAGAGGTAAGCACACTGTGAGCCGAACTTACAGAGAAGGTCCAGGTTGCGCGCAAAACACCGTTGACACGTCACTAATGAGCGCGCGCGCGCGGGCAGGCAGGCACCGGCCTGTATTTAACCGCTCCCCCCAGGCCGTTTCCACGCCTGCCAGGAGCTATTCAGTAGTTATTACGCACATCTGCTCCGGACCCAGTGGGCTAATCCCGTGGCTTTTAAGGTGTTTTTCTTTTTTAACCTTTTTTTTTTTTCCTGAATAAAAGAGGTTTCTAATTGAGGTCTCTCTCAGACCGCCTTTTGGTTATATCTGGAAACACACAGAGTTTTACAGTCAGCCCTGCATTTGTCCTGGGCAATGGAGAAAAGCCGCATCTTCTACCCCCACACGTGTTTATACTGGAGCCCACCTGGCCGCTTCTCGACTCCTTGTTCGAGGTAACCTCCATAGGATGGCGTGAAACCTGTACAAGAGGAAAGCTCTTTTCTTTCCTTTTTAAAAAAATGTTTTCTTTGGATCATAAAAGACATGTTTAAGATAAAATGCAAACTTTGTTTTACTACCCAAAATTCATATGTACCCAAACTTGGGAATACAGACATCGTACCTGCTTTCAGAATCAAAAGTGATAACTTCAAAGAGAAAAAAGTTGCTTCTTTTTGTTTTTTTTTCTGGTTTTGTTTTTTGGGGTCTTGTGTTTTTGCAGTAAGGCTTCTTTTAAAGTCGTAATTCTTTATGTTCCTACATATTTGCCTTTTTCTTTTAAAAAATTTTAAAGAAATATTCAGCGAATGATTTGGAACTTAGAGCTTTGTAAAATTGGTAAAAAAAAATGCTAAGTAGAAATTAACTTTCATGTCGTGATCTGCTTCAGGAATGAGACCTCCACCCCCTCCCACCTCATCTCTCTGCACTCAGAGCAGCTGCGTGTGCTGCTGAGTCTAGCCCACGCTTCCCACTGGATGCTCTTTCAGTCCTTTGAAGATCAGCTCAGTGGGCTGCAAAACGTTTACAGTACCATCTCTCCAACTGTTCAGTCTTTACCATTCAGAAACGTTGTAAACAAGCAAATGTGGTTTGTATGGGATGTGAACCATTATGCTTAAAATAGGAAACTATGGGGAAGGGCGCTGATGTGGTCACAGGTTCTTCCACCAGAAAGCTCTGATGAGAGGCCCAAATCAGTAGACGAACGTGGTAAAGGACCAGAGGAAAATGTTAAGCAGAGCCCATAATTTCAAACTCCTATTAAAATCCTTCCTTGTTTGTAACACTACTAACACACAGATTAGGGAGAAATACCAGCTTCCACTCACATCACTTTGACATTAGTCACTTCCCAGCACCACGTCAGGAGCTGGACGTTGGAGGCCAAGACTGAATTCTGCAGAAAGGGTGACGTGCCCATTGCACCTGGCCTGCAGGCTCTGGGCCCAACCGTGATGCCCCTGTGCACTTTTATAATAGAGACTCAAATGGAGGGAGCCTGTTGGTATTAAATTGTTTACATTTCTTTGTATAAATAACGTGCTTTCAGTGCCTTAGTTATGGGTCCCTTTCTTTTTCTTGTTCCAAGAATTCTACAATGTGTTTCTTAGGTAAAAGTCTTTTTGCTATTGACTGGGAGGAAAATGGTTTGTAAACACTGGTCACTGTGGTAAACACTACTTTGTGGGGACATCTGGAGAGGAGAGCTTGATGCTGAGGTAGCCTTTGCCTTAGAGCTATTATTTATGCTGTAGGAAACAAACACGGTCTTGTCACACGATGAGCTTCAGATTGGAGATGGCCCAAAAGTTGTCTTGTACCAACCTTAAGCTTTTATTTCAGAAGAGAATCTCGGTTTTGGTAATTTATTTTTTAAAAGATTATGTACAAAACAAATTTTAAAAATAACTCACAGAATGGCCTTAGTTTTCAATGTCCACTAGTATGTTTAAGAGTCGTGTTATCTGTAATTTACATCCCAGAATAAAGTGGTATGAATCAGATCGAGTTTGCCCATGTATCCTGTTTCTGGTTTTGCCCAAATGACTGTGTGCTCCTGTGTTTTCCCATATTGTTACAGCCTTACTGTATGTAGTATTAAGGAGGAGCTCATCAGTTAGGACTCTTTCACAGATGTTTAAAAAAAACAAATGCACATACAAAAAGGGAATATACCGCTTCCATAATTGAAAAAGTCTAGGGGCCACAGTTGAATTCAGGCCTCAGTGAATGTCATGAGAACTTGGTTTTCTTCCATTTCTGTCAATTCAGCCCTGAGGGCAATTTGGTCATTTCACACTTGTGGGGTTGTAATGGCAAATACCAGCACCACCAGATTTAAGAGGTAAATGGAACTCTATGCGTCCCCCATCACTGTTAGGGAGTATGTAACTGTGAAAGCAAATCTTCTAGCAAAGCTTGACAGATGCATGAAAATGTGCTTAGCAAATACATACACACGCACGCACATGAAAATCATGGAACTGAAGGGTAGCAGAATATGCCACCCCAAAATATGACTAGTTAAGCACGTGCCACCCAAAATAGACCACGTTGGTGTATTGGTTTTGAGCTGTAGGCACTTGAAAAGCAGCAATTGGAGGGAAAGGCTTTCTCTGAACTGCCTGAAGACCAGTTCTCCAAAAAGACTCAATGGCCATATTATGCTAAACTAAATAAGTCATTCAGGACAATTATCATATGACCTCATTGATATGTGGAGTTTAAGAAACAAAGCAGGTGATCATCAGGGAAGAGAGGAAAAAAACAAGATGAAACCAGAGAGGGAGACAAACCATAAGAGACTCTTAATCACAGGAAACAAACTGAGGGTTGCTGGAGGGAATGGGGTAACTGGGTGATGGGCATTAAGGAGGGCATGTGATATAATGAGCACTGGGTATTATATAAGACTGATGAATCAGTCACAGGCCTGTACCTCTGAAACCAATAATATATGTTAATTAATTGAATTTAAATAAAAAAATGTTTTAAAAAAAAAAGACTCAATGACCATAAATTCCTTCCCTGGGAGTTTCATCAACCAGTGAGGATAGATTCCTGTCCCAGGAGAGAAGATAAAAATCAACACCACACCCAGATAAATGTCACAAAGCATCATACTTCCCATCTATTTTTCTAAAGGCCAGTTCATCTTTCCTCAAAGTCATTTACTCTCCCCTAAGAGGCCTCCCTCCCCTCTCCCTTCCCAAGGAAGGTGTTTTCTAATCCTGAATTCTAAACCACCTCTGGGAGTTACTCATTTTTCCTTGGCTATCTCTATGTATACCTGAGGAATACATGTTAATAAATTTCTGATTGTCTTCCTTTTGTTAATCTTTTATTACCAGGGTCTCAGCTACAAGAACGCAGAGGGGTAGAGGGGAAATTATTTCTCCTCCCCTGCAGAATCTATCTTTGTATGCTCTGCCTTCCCCCCCCACCCCACTCTGTCTTCAGGTTCTACAAGCACTTTGCTTGAAGGATTCACTCTGAGGGGAGCCCACAATGTCATTCTCTGGGAAAGGGGCATGCAGGGCCCAAGGAGCCCAGGCCATGAGAGCTGGCTTCAAAGACTGGGCCAGGAGGCTGGTGGGATTTCTATACTCTGTTTATGCAAAGGGGAGCGAGGAGAGCATAGTCTCTGTAGATGCCCACTTGTCTTCCACATTGCTCACGTCACTGATAAATTGTAGAAAGGGTTTAAGAAACTCCCTGTGAAGTGTGGCTTTCTGATGCATTTCGAATGCCAGCTAGTAAGCCCTAGGATGTGCACAGAAGCTTATCTACACATGTGCAATGCACTATTCATGCCAAAACATTTTTTAAAATAAATTACGAAGAGGCAGTCTACGCTCTCCTGGCTGTTTGACTTGGTTCACAGGGTCCCCATGATGATTTGATGCCTGCAGTTCCTTCATCCCTATACCTTCTCAGGTGCAACCCCAGTGGGAAAGAGCCAAGGAAGGGGACCGTTTCCCCAGTGGCTCAACAAAAACCCTAAACCAGGTTTCGGTGCTCATTCCTGAACCACATACTTGCCCAGAAATACTATGTGGGTTGTGTCCCTGGTTGTTTGCCACCTCCTTCCTGGAGCAGGGATGGAGTTTGTTCCCTGGTCCCCGGGACCAGTGTTGAGGAAGGACAGATTTGAAGAGGACTGTTAGGATGGAATGATGCTGGATGGTGGGACGTCCACCCCAACTGTGAAACCTCCCACACCTCCCAGTGCAAATGGAGCAGGTCAGCGTGGTTTCCAGACAGGGTTCCGAGCCCCGCACCATGGGAGCCTTCTCCATCAACACAGGGGATATTTGGGAACCCAGGTGTTCTCCATAGTGGTGCATAGACCATCTCATCAAAAATGGTCCATCTGAATTCTCCAGTCACTGCTTCCACACAGAGTACCCAGACTCAAGCAACACAGTGTTGACAACGTTTTTCTTTCCATCAGGATCTGCTGAAGTATCAGCACTGCAGCCTTCCCATCTCTCTGTCTCCCGGCACTGCACCTGCCCCTGCAGTGACTCATCCCTCCCTCACCTGCCTCCGTGTGTGCCCTTCCTTCCTGGGGCATTAGATTGGGCAAATCCAGGGACCAGCTCCCAGCTCTCCCTGCTCCAAGTTCTCCACACACCGACCTCAGAACACCCGACCCAGTTTGATCATGGAACCTGCTCCACACAGCCCCCAGTAGCTTCCGGCTGACTGCCCAAACAGCCTCTCCCAATTCCTCCCAACCTAGCCAGCCGGTTCCCAGGCATGAACCTTTCCACATGAATGTGCTGGTTGCCCACACCTCAGGAGCCCCTTGCCCTCTCCCAGCTTTGCACAGAGCCCTCCCATGTGAGAGCTGCTTCTGTCATCAGCCCACAGCCAGTCAAATCCCAGTTTTTCTCTGAAGTTTTTCCCAATCTAGCTTGACATGTCCTCCTGCCACGGAGTCATTTCTCTGCAACTCGCACTTGACTCCACTACAGTCTGTCTTTTGTTATAGTTATTTTTCAGCCTTATCACCTCAGCCAGAGTATAAGCTTCTGGAAAGCCAAGATAAGGATGCTTCACATTTCTCTTACCCCAAACAGCGTTTAGCCCAGCACCTTATCCATTCTTCTTGCACAGTAAATTCTTACTGGTGATTGCTTGGAAGTCATTCAGAAAGGATCCTGTTCTAAACTAAAGCTGGGTGCAAAAATTTACAAACTTAAAATAACAAAAAAATTGAAATGCAAACCTGTCCACTTCTTTTTTTTTTTAACAAGAATCAAATCATTTTGATTGAGGATATGATTTACCAAAATATATTAGCATGTTAACTCTTAAAAGTAGAAACTTGTAACATCCTCAAGAAGATGTCCAACTAATCTTATCTTCCTCCAACTACACCTATGGAGGAAACTTTCCCAACATCTAACATAATGATTACGCATTTACACTTGTCCCACAATCCCACTTTGAGAAATCTATCCCAAAAATACTGGCCAAAAGGAATGGTAAGATGCATGCACAAAACTTTCATGGTAGTTCCATTTGTGGGAATAAAATACTGGAAACGACCTATATGCCCGTAGTTGGGAATGACTGAGTAGAGCGTGATTATATGACTGAGTTCTGTGGAGCTGTACAGCAGCATGATGAACATCTGTAGACACTGATAGGGGACTTTTCTCTAGAATGTTCTGTTAAGTGAAAAAAAGAAAGGTAGAGATCAATGTGTATAGTCATGCTGCCTTTTATTGAAGAAAGTGAGACCGCACAGATATACACACATATGCTTATGTTAAAAACTAGTTACTAAATAATTTAAAAATATAAATCATGGAAGTAAAATGGCAATGTACAGAAGGAAGGAGGAAATATGATGGGTAGGACTGCAGTAGACACTAGACTTCTTTGACTAAATTGTATCTGATACGGTGTGCTTGACTTGGGAACCAAGTTGACGTCTTACATAATTACAGAATTAAACTAAAAAATAAGAAAGCAATTTCTAAAAATCAAAAGGAACATGAAGCAAATGAACTTAACATATTAAGTTTGTGGATTAATTTTGCAGAGAGGAATTACTTCGGGTAATTATGGTGTATATCCTTAATAGAATATATCTTAAGGACAAAAGAATTACAAAGAAATCTCAAATTGTTGTCATCATCATATTGGTAGTAATGAGATATCTATTTTCTGAAGTTATTGCATTTATTTTAAGATAAATCATATGCATAATTATGATGCTATTGCTCAGAACCAAAATTTTCACTGTAAAAGAAAAAGATATATAAATATAAAAATTTTAATTTTAACTGAAATCCCCATAATTCTAAATTTGAACAGAAAATAATCAGAATGAATTAATGATGAATGGATCAGCAGAGTCCTGAGCGGATGGTCGTGTATCTCGTGATGGGTGTACGAGTGTGCATCTGTCTGGTCCCTCTAAATTGTGTCCACTTTGAATATAGATGATTAAAAGAAATTGCTGCTAGATAATCCACCTCAAGAGATCCATACCTGTTTCAGCTTCCTTGGCTGACCGAAGAAAGCAGCATGAGTCTAAAGAAGAAAACAGGGCGCAGCCTGCAGGGCCCCCATCTAGTACAAGCTTCCTCATGGCAGGGGGCTCTCAGCACACCCCCTACTCTAAGGCTCAGGGCCTGTGCCAGGGCAAGTGGCTGCCCCTCAGCCTGTTCTGGTCCTTCCAGCCAAAATGCCGGCTAGGTACAGGATGAGCGTGCGTTAATATACCCAGCTCTTCTGCCTCAAGATGTCTACCTGCACACTCTCCCTGGAAGTCCCCTTGCAATGGCCTCCCAGGCACCCCTGCTCACTAGGAGCATGCAGGCACATGGACAGTGCTCCCTCTGGCTGGGTCCCCAGGCATAGGCTCTGCCTTGGCTTCCCTCTGAGGCCAGGCCTCTCCAACCAGGCTGCCTGGATCCCTGCAGAGCTTTAATACCTGTACCCAGGCCCCACCCCCTGAGACTCTGATTTAATCGTTCAGGGGTGCAGCCTGAGCATTAGGAGCTGTCAAAGCCCCCCAGGTGACTGAAATGAGTGCATCCACCTTTCGAGCTCAGACTGAGGGCATCCACTCTCTAGGCCCCAGTGCCCTCCTCCAAAAAATGAGCATTGGGTCTTAGATGTTCTGGAGATCTGGGATGATTTATGAGGTGATTTAAGTCAGTAAATATTTATTAACTACTTACTGGATGTAGAGCCCAGGCTTAGGACTGGGGAGGGAGCCAAGATAAATAAACTTTATTCTTTGCCCTTCCTGACCACATGCATGTTTGCTTTCTTTCTTTCCCCAAAACCACTGTTTATGAAGCACCACCTTCCACGTGTGAAGCCAACCAGACAGAAATGAAGAGGGTAAATAAGAGAAGGCACCCTGTCCAAGGCATAGCCCTGTCCCTGGTGCCAAAGTTTGGGCACACACGGGACTGGAGGCTCCCTGAACACAGCTGGCAAACAGAAGGCACCAGCCCTGTGAGCACTCTGTCCACTGCATAGGCCCCAGCAGGTGATTCGCACAGCAGCTGGTAGTTCAGTTTCCAGAGACTCTGGTGAACTGACAGCCACAGCCCACAATGGGAACTTTCCATCCCATGGCCTAACTGGAAAAAGAGCCCATCTTCTCTTAATCTCTGCACTCTGGGAAATAGCCATTAGTGGCCGGCCCTTGCCAGGGACTCCAGCCGCAGACTCGGCTCCCTTGGTTGTCCCCTCTGGGTCCAGGGAGTGGGCCAAGGAAGGGGCCGGGCTGCTCAGAGGGTATGAGGGCACAGTGACAGACACATGCTTGGGGCTGCAGCCAGATGCCACCGTGCACAGGGCTCTGAGGAAGAATGAGGTCATTCTGAGAAAGAGAGTGGGTGGACAACGGAGCCCAGCGCTTCCCCGCCTGCCTCAGGCTTTGGGGGTGACTTCATTTGTTCTGAGGATACACGGGACTGGAGGGCCAGCTGCCTTGAAGAGCCAGCCCCTGATTCTACTCAGGACAGTCACTGAGGATGGCAAGTCAGCTATGGGTCCCTCTAAGGAGGTTGCTAGGGAAGCAATAGGCAGAGACAGGTGTGGCTTTGTAGGCGTGCACCCCGGGCACTTGCAGGGAATCCTGGACTTGGGAGGGTCCCACACTTGGTTCAGTGCTCTGCTGTCACCCTCTGGAAGCTCTTACTAGTTTCTTGAACAAGGGGCCTCACATTTTCCTTTTGCACTGGGCCCCATCAATGTTGCGGCCAGTCCTTGCTGGAGGCCATAAGCAGACCCGGGAAAGTCCGAATCATGGTCCTCAGCCCTGGCTGCACATAGAAAGCACCAGATGCTTTTTAAGAACTACAGGCAGCCAGTCCTCCCCAGAATGGGCATGGCACGGGCATCAGCATTGGATTCACTGGGTGGTTTTCATGCACAGCCAGGCAACCCAGAAGGCAGACCGGGAGGACAGCTCACCCAGGCCCGCAGCCCCTAGGAAGTCCCAGCTGAGACGTGAGCACCTCCTCTCATGGAGGGTCTCTGCAGCCCTGCAGCATCACCACACGATGAAAGCCTCACCCTTTCCATCTCCCCGGACACCACACATACCTGAAGGCAGAGACTGGGTCTCGTTAATCTTTGCACCGACCACAGCTGGTGCTCAAACACCTCTTCCCCTGAAATCCTTTGAACTAAGAATCCACATGCCATCTCCACTGTGATCACTGCCTCTTGAAACCTTGGGGCTAAGACACCACAGACTCCCCGGTGCATGCTGCTCCTGCCTCCAGAGTACAGGGCAATAAAGGAGGCCTCGGGCTTCTGGCTGGATTTCTCCATTCTCCCTGGGATCCAGCTACAACTCTGGAATTCCATCTGCATCACGGTCCCTTCAAAGACTAACTCCTTAGCAGATATTTTAGTTATCCTATTTTTCGTAAAAATTGTCATTTATTCTTGAAATCTCCATTATTTTCACAATGCATGAGGCATGCTGCCCTTTGCTTGGGTGTGTTCTGGGAAGTTCTATGTTTATTTCTGTGGAAGTCACAGAGAAGGAGCCTACATCCCTGACAATGTGGTGAGGCAGGTGACAAGAAAGCCCTTGACATTCCACCAGTGCTTAGAGAATTTGATGGTGGTAGAGGGTACCACCTTTTTTTTAATGTTATAGCCGATTTGATTGGAATATTCTAGAAAAGTAGAAAACCCTTTCTAGAATACTCTAGAACACCATTTTGGTCTTGAGACCTCTATACTCTTTAAAAATTGATAAGCCCAAAGTACTTTGTATGGGCTCTATCTATATTTACTGTGACAGATACTTAAGATGTTCACATATTCATTCATTAAAATAATAAACCTATATAATGCATTTCTTATGACAGATAACTGTATTTTCCAAAACAGAAATCAGTGAGAAGCATGGTGTTGTTTTATTTATTTTTTTTTTAAAGATTTTATTTATTTATTTGAGAGAGAGAGAGAGAGAATGAGATAGAAAGCACGAGAGGGAAGAGGGTCGGAGGGAGAAGCAGACTCCCTGCTGAGCAGGGAACCCGATGTGGGACTCGATCCCGGGACTCCAGGATCATGACCCGAGCCGAAGGCAGTTGCTTAACCAACGGAGCCACCCAGGCGCCCCAGCATGGTGTTGTTTTATTGTTCGAATCCCTTTCACGTCTGAATTTCCCTATCTGCTGCTGTAGCCAGTCTGTTGAATATCACCTGTCATGTAGTCTCTGGGAAACCCCACTGTACACTTGCGTGTGTGAGCAAGAGGGGGAGCGAAAACGATGAAGAGCGGCTTAGCGCTGTTCCAAGATGGCACCCGATCGGGGGCGGGGCATTCACGGAGCAACACCGCCTTGACCTGATGGACTCTCTGAAATGACTGACGGGGTCTCCGGATATAGGCACCACTGCCCAGAATGTCTGATTGCTCTGGCATGTGATTCGGCAGCCAGGGAGAAGTGGGCAGACCCAGGCCTGTGGTCCCAGGGGCCCCCTGACAACCGCTTAACTCGGAGCAAGTGCTTTCCCCACTCTGAGCCTTAGCTTCCTCGTCTGTGAATGATGCCTTGCCCTCCATCAGCGGATCTCAACCCAGGCTGCACGGTAGGGCCGCCTGGAGAGCAGCAAGAACATAGGACAGACAGGCCCCACTCCAGAACCATGACACCAGGAGGTCTGCCACATGTTCCCACATGGCAGGGGAAAGCACACAGGAGCCGGCCTCCTGGAGCGCCCAGACGTCAAAGCTGGAATGATTTGAGCAACAGAGAAACCGATAGAAATGGGTGATAACCCACAGAGTCAAGGTTTGCTCCCAAGTTCATCCTGGTATAAATAAATAATTGAATATGCACATAAATAGGAGAGCGGGCCTCGCTCCCTTAGGGTGGCACTCCAGTGAGTAAATGTGGAAGAAATGATGGGAAAAGCAAATCACCATCCAGCAAACACCACAGCCCCTAAGCAGGTGAGGATCACTGATGGATACTAAATGCACTGAGTAAAACATATGTGATGAGAAATGGAAAATCCATAGAGCCTCACAGTCTCTCCCCATAAGACAGTAATTACAGGGGGAAAAATACTGACTTTGTAGCAGAGAAGTCCAGAAAACCTCACCTTAGCCAGGTGGTCTAGGGTACTATAAGACATACTGACATCATGCGCCCCCTGAGAAGGGCAGCGCGTCGTTTTTGCCACAAATGCACCACCTTAATCTAATCATGAGCAAACTGGAGACCACCTCATGTTGAGAGACATTTTACAAACTAACCGGCCAGTGTCAAGGTCATGAGAGGCAAGACTGAAAGCGGCTGCAGGTTGGGGAACTGGAGACAACTAAACACAAGGTGGGATCATGGATTGGATCCCAGCCAATTCTGAATATGTGCTGTGAATCCATTAACATCCTCGCAGCCATGTTCAGTTCCTAGGTTCAATGCCTGTGTCCTGGTCATGTGAGATGGTAAGCTGGGGCGGCGGGGGGGGGGGGTTAGCTGGAGGAGGCCTGGATCCTTCTCATGGTTCCTTCTGCCGAGACAGCTCTTTCCCCTGATAGCCACATGGCCTGTCCATTCATGCCCTTCTGGTCTTGACGCAGACAGGCCGAGGCTCGAGATGTCGTCAGATTTGCACCGTGGGAGAGTGCCATTCAACCAAGCCATGAGCGCCCCATCCACTTTTCAGGAAACATCCCCACAATCTTCCTACTGAGACAGGGAAGGAAAATATCAAGGGTGGGAGAGGCTGGGCCAGGGCGTCATCTTTCTTGACTGGATAAAAAGAAGGTCAAGGGTTAGTAGTCTTGAGTGCGGCCTGCAAATGTCCAAACGGGGTGTTATCAGGCGGAACAGAGGGCAGCTTCTGCTCATCACTCCTCCTGCTCAGGGCCCAGGGCCAGAAGCAGGCCCCGTCAGTGACTGAGGCCAACAGCACCCTTCCCCTGCCACCAGCAGGGGTCAGAAGTTCCCAGGCTCCAAGCGCTCAGAGGGCACGGTGTACTGTGCACCCCAAACTGTCCTGTGAGAGATGCATGACCACTGAAGGGATGGGAGGGGACCGGAACCTGTCAAAGAATTCTACAGAAACTGCAGAAAACCCATCGCCCCTTCTCACCCATTCTTTGCTGTGATTCTCATGGCGTTCCTTGGTGGGGCAAAGCCAGACCATGGGATTACCTCCATCTCCCAGATGTGGGACCTAACCTGGCCTTAAGTATTTTGCTTAAGACCACACAGGTGGGAAGTGGTCCCAGGTCCACTTTTTCTAGGGAACTGCTAAGTCTCTGCGCTGTCGTATCTCTTGCCAAGACCTGTTGTTGCCGCCTGTGAGGAAGTTCCTGTGTTAAATGGCGCTGTACTTGGAATGTGGAGATTGCGTTTTGGTCCCGGCTCAGCCCTTCAGGAGCTGAGTCATTCTGGGCATGGCCCTTCATCCCGCTGGGGCTCATGTTGTCATAATGGGGATCAAGTCTGAGAAAGTGCTTTGCAAACTGCAAACTATGACGCCCGCTACTTATTAGTGTGTGTGTGTGGACAGCAGCAAGGGTTCACACTTCATGGCTTGCTAGGATGAGCGTAGGCCCCGGGACCAGTAACAGTGACATTTATGGAGTGCTTGCTGCGTACTTGCTGTCCGCAGTGTAACTCCACAAGATGGTGTTTGGGTTTCCAGTGCTGTGTAACAAACCTCCCCAGCCCTAGACACAACATGCACAGGCTCTCATGGTTCCGGAGGCTGCCGAGGCGTTTCTTCTGCCTCACGTGCTGTTCAGTGGGGCGTGGTCACAGGGCTGGCAGGTGGTGCTGGCCGCCGGCTGGGAGCCCAGTGGGGCTGTCGGTCAGGATCTTGCCTCTCCGGCACGTGGGCCTCTCGGCATGCCTGCCTGAGCTCCCTCCCGGCCTGGCGGTTGGGCCCGACGGAGAACTGTTCCAAGGGGATGAGCTCCGATGTGCAGGAGCTCAGCCGACCTCCATGTGCAACGCCCTGTGGCAGCGCCTTTGGACAGAGCTCCTCACAGAGCCACCCCCGAGTCAGCATGGAAGGGGATTTCACCAGGGGAGGAGCCCGGCTCACCGAATAACGGTCTACTCTAGCCCCGGTTACCACTGCCGCGCTGACTTTCCAGTCTAGGTACCATTTCCAGGGAGGAAAGGAGTTGAGAGGGGCCAAGTAACTTGGCCAAGATCCCTGACTTACTCACTGAGGCTGGAAGGCTTGGCAGATCTGGCTCCAGGGCCCCGCTTTACCCCCTCATATCTGGACTGGTGGGGTGTGAATAGTGCGCTGCCTGCAAGCTTCCGTTCTGCGGCTGCATCCCCTTCCCTCACCCCCCACCCCACACCGTCTCTCCGGTTGGCTGTGAAATGCTCCCGCTGGAACCACTTTCTCTCCCCCTTCACAGGGAGCTCAGCTGCCCTCCCCTCACCAGCATCCTCCTCAGCTTCCTTCCTGCTCCCCTCTTGCTCCTCGAACAGTAAGGCCATCCTGCTTGGGGCTGACTCGAGATGTTCCCAGAAGCCCCACGTGGCAGCAGGGGTTCAGGGTCAGCCAAGAGGCAGTCTTGCAGCAACCAGGCCATGCAGAGGCCAGACTGCAGCCCAGGCGGGGTCATGGCCTGCCAGGGGGCCCGAGGAATGACGAGGAGCTGTTCCCCAGATCTTGCAGCCCAGGCCCTAAAGCCCAGGAGGCGGCAGGGGGGCATGGCCCTCCAGGCGGCAGCCAGGACCAGGGGCAGCGTTGCCTCTCCCTAACCCTGGCCAATTCACTTTCTGGCTCTAGCACTCAAACGCTCACTGTATTGTGACAGAGATTGGGCTGGATGAGCCTCTCTAAGAACTTCTAGGTGCTGGGAGGAGTGAGTGGGAGTTTGGTCAAACCTAGTCAGAGAATAGCGGAGAACTGGACATCCCCAAGGTCAGGTCCCTTTGCTCAGAAGGAAGGGGATGGAAAAGATTGAGGAGCTCCTGCAAAAGGAAATCAGCAAAATAAAAAGGCAACCTCCCAAATGGGAGAAAATAAACTATCTATCTGACAAGGGGTTAATAAGCAAAATACACAAGGAACTCATTCAACACAAACCGCAAAACCGAACAAACCCCCCACCAATCTGACTAAAAATGGGCAGAGGACCTGAATAGACATTTTTTCCACAGAACACACACAGATGGCTCACAGGTAATGAAAAGATGCTTGATCTCACTCCTCATCAGGGAAATGCAAATCAAAACCACAGTGAGATATCACCTCACACCTGTCAGAACAGCTGTCACCAAGAAGACAAGAGCTGACAAGTGTTGGTGAGGAGGCGGAGGAAAGGGACCCCTTGCTGGGCGTGTAAGTTGGTGCAGCCACCGTGTAAAACAGTATGGGGGAGAATCTTCAAAAAATTTAAAATAGAATTGCCATTTGAATTTGCATTCTCACTTTTAGATATATATGCAAAGGAAATAAAAACACCACCTCGAATAGATATCCACACTCCCACATAGATGGATAGTTTCTACTCTTCACGGCAGCATTATTCACAATAGCCAAGAGGTGAGAGCAACCCAAGTGTCCATCAATGGATGAATGGATACAGGACATGTGGTATATCTACAGTGGAATTTACCCAGCCATCAGAAAGAAGGAAATCCTGCCATTTTCAACATGGAGGCAACTTAAGGCCATTATGCGAAGTGAAGTAAGTCAGACAGAGAAAGACAAATACAGTATGATCTCACTTATATGAAAATCTAAAAGCTGAACTCATCGAAATAGAGACTCGACTGGTGGTTGCCAGAGGCCGGGGCTGGGGGACATAGGGGGACGTTGGTTCAAAGGGTACAAACTCCCAGCTATAAGATAAATAACTTCGGGGATCTAATGTGCAGTGTGGTGACTATAAGGAAGAGCATTGCCTTATATACTTAGTAATTGTTAAGAGAGTAGATGGTAAATATACATCACACAAAATCAAGGAAGGAGAAGGGGGAAGAAGGTAAGCACTGAGGCGGCTTTGTGGTCCCCCCGGGGCTGCCCCGAAGGGATGGAGGTGTTAACTCACCTACTGTGGCAATCGTTCCGTGATATATACATGTGTCTGATCATTATGTTGTACACCTTAAACTTACATGTTTTGTATGTTAATCATATTCCAATATAGCCAGAAGAAAAGAAAAGAAGGAAGGGGCAGACGTGGATCCAGTCAGCAGCTCAGGTGTGCGTGCTCACTCCCCCCTTCCACCTGCATTTGTATAGTCTACTCTGGGCTGGGGGACGGGGGAGCAGGGGCAGCAGCTCTGCAGCGTGAAACTGAGGTGTAGCGTAGTAGGAGGCAAGGGGGGTAAGGCCACTTCACACAGGATTTGCAGGCCACCGCATAGGCTGCCCATGGTATATCGTATGTGCATCGGAGAGTTGGCATGGCGAGTAACATGGTCTGGCTTTTTTTTTTTTTTAAGATTTTATTTATTTATTTGACAGAGAGAGACACAGCGAGAGAGGCAACACAGGCAGGGGGAGTGGGAGAGGGAGAAGCAGGCCTCCAGCCGAGCCCGGAGCCCGATGCGGGGCTCGATCCCAGGACCTTGGGACCATGACCTGAGCCGAAGGCAGACGCTTAACAACCGAGCCACCCAGGCACCTCTGGCTTATGTTTTAAATAGAGAGCTCATATTAGCCCTCTATGAAGGATGGGTTCTAGGGGTTAAGAGTAGAACTAGGGTGAGCAGCTTATCAATTCAGGGGAGGCCACTGGGCTAAGGCATCTCTTTTCCATATAAAAAGGAGCACCAGCATCCCACATCCCCCCATCCCCTGCCAAACGTGCTCTGAGCTCTCACCCTTAGATAGTCTGTGGCCTGGTGACTTCACCCATTCTCCCAGCCACCCAGATAACTCCCTGCTATGTGGCAAACATCGGCTTTGTGCAGACCCAGGCAAAGGCAGAGCCCCTGCCTTCACACCCACAGCTGTCCTCCACCTCATCCATTGCTGGTAGATACCCTGGGGGTGACACACCGTAGCCAGCATGTCGGAAACTCTGGGCAGGCTTGGAGCATTACAGGGGAGGATGTATTCCATATTGGCCAAACTTCCCATTATAGAGCAAAGCCTGCAGGACAGCCCTGGGGGGACCACAAAGCCACCTCAGTGCTTACCTTCTTCCCCCTTCTCCTTCCTCAAGCCACTAAAGATACAAAGTGAAGCTTCCCAGGAGAGGTCCAGACTTCTTCAGCTTGGCCTTGAAGTTCTGGGCCATGCCGTGTTTCCTGCCCCCTGTGCGCCTCCAAAGAGTTCCGATTCATTCCTCTGACAAGCATCAGCACAAACACACCCTTCCATGACAAGCAGCATAGCTAACATGCGTTGAGAATTTAGAATCTGATGAACCATGCCTCTATTTCTCATTTAATCTTTCCAACAATCTGAATTTGGGAAGTGTTAATTTCCCTATTCTGTTGAGACAAGGAATCAAAGCTCAGAGGAACATCATTTGCTGAAGGCAATTGTGCAGCCTGGTGCTGTGTCAGGTGAATTCCGTTCCCTGTACGGCTCTAGCTTAGAGGAGCCAGAGAGAGTTGACCAGAAGAGCAACCTGTGTGAGATTGGGAAGGCGGAAGGGGGGCAGTGGCCACTGATCTCTGAAGGCTGTCATGATGGCTGTGGTGTTGGACCGATGCAAAGCTATCTAGCAGGTCCCAGCTTGTTCTCATTCTCCTCGGCTTCCTATCAGGCTTGTCACTCTGGCTTTGGATCGTCCTGACCAAGAGAGGCCCCACCCTCTCAACCAGAGGTGGCAGCTAGACAGAGGAGGCAGTTTTCAACAGACCTCTGCATATGTCGGCATCCAGCATAGGGGCTGGGTGTGTGGGGCGGCGCGGGTTTCCTGGGAAGTCCTGGCTGGCCCCTCAGGCAGACGGGGTAGTTATTCTGATCTCTGACTGCCTTCCAGACCTCCGTCTCACCAGTTCGTGTTCGTTTCAGGCCCAATCCCTATAATAAGTCCCTTTGTCCTCTAATCATTTTAGTGGCTCTGCTGCCCCACCTGAACCCTGACTGATAACAGCCTTCTAACCGGTAAGGGCTGGAGAAGGGGTTCAACCGCAGGCCCCTTGAACATGGATTCTGAGCTCCTAACCATTCAGCTAGACCACTGTTCTGGGTGCTGGGCATACGAATATGACCAAGACCCCAGCTCCTGTCCTCACGGGGTTTACAATCTCATAGATGATAGAGACACAATGTCTCACTTATCCATGGCCCATGACAAACCACCCCAGACTCAGTGGGTGTGAACAATTGTTTTATTATCTCTCATGATTGTGTGGATTGCCTGGGCTCAGCCCCGTCCCTCTTTTGCTCCAACATGATGTTGGCTGGGTCTTTGGTCCTCTGGGGGCCAGACTGGGGAAGTCCGAGATACTCGCTCGCATGGCTGGCAGCAGAGAATGGGACAGGGATGGTCAACTAGAGGGCCCACTTGTGGCCTGCTCCACAGTTTGGGCTTCTTGAGGCATGGTGGCTGGATTCCAAGAAGCGCCCCCACAGCAAAGGTGCCAAGAGGGAAGGAGGAGAAGGTGCCCATCCTGGAATGGGTCTTTTCCTCAAGGTGGCCACAGGCCTAGCCACAATTCAAGGAGAGAGGACATAGGCCCTAGTTCTTGGTGGGGGCAAGGGAAAGTGTGCGCAGGAAGAGGCAGGATTGTTTGTGGCCATCTTTGGAGCCCGGCTGACACACACACTGATCAGTGCATGGTAAGGGTTTTTGGAGAGGGTGGGCACAGACCCCCGAGGGGCCACAGAGGAGGCGGTCACTGCTCATGCCTTCTGGAGGCAGAAGATGTGGTGACAGATTCCAGTTGGGTCTTGAAAGGTGAGGAGGCGTTTTCCGGGTGGAGGAGTGTTGGGGAGGAGGTGGAGTTGAAGGGGTAGAGACAGGATTCAGGGAGAGGAAAGAATAAGCCTGCGAAGACACGAATATCACTTGAAAGGCCTTCTGGGAGGCTCAGAGACCTCAGAGGAGTTAAGGTGCCTCGCTAACCACTGCCACAGGGGAAATGCAAAGGTGCACACTGTGATCATTATATTTTAGGTTGTGGCATGGGATCACCTCTGGAAGAAACTTTGGTTTCATAATGACCCAAAGCCCCGGGTCCTTCAGCCCTGCCTCCGTAGCAGAGGAGAAAGCCCCTGTGCTGAAGCCCAGACCTCTGGGGGCCCAGTGCAAAAGCCCCCGGAGTAACAGGGCAACAAACTCCCCAAAGCCAGGGTGGAAGAGAGGCTAGAAGATGGAAGCCAGGCTCCCGAAGGGATGTGCCAACTGGGCTCACGTGGATTCCCAAGAGTCATGGCCCGGGCACATCCATCCTGCTTCCCCCAGGTTAGACTGGCGTGAACTGGGGACCCCAGGTTCTGGCATCATCCTCCAGGAAGGGACAAGGCACAGAGCCAGAAGACAGTAGCCAATGTCTCCTTGGAGTTGGAGGACTTCCAGAAACCCAGGAAGAATCAGTTAGGCCTCAATGGCAGGAAGGCATCCATTGCATCAAGCCGTAGAGACGATTCCTAACCCAGCCACTCTGAGCTCAGCATGCCTTGGTAGGGAGGCTGGCAGCGTATACTCAGCATTTCCTGCTGGTACCTTCTGAGCTCGAGAACGTAGGGCCTTAGTGACAAGAAGATGAAGGACGAGGGGGAAGATGGTTAAGGTGCACAAAAAATCATGAAAGGTATGGTTGGATAGGGTGGATGTGAACTTGCTCACCAGTAGAGCCTGGAAAGTAGGAGGGAGAGAAAATAAAAGGCTCTTTTCCATGTCTGGGAAATAAAATTATGGAGCCCATTATACCATCTGGTCAACGAGGCTCCAACTCTGAGTGCTCCCAGAAAGAGAATGTTGGCTTTTTATGAAAAGAAATGAGGAACAACTCCTTTTATTTGAGGCCCCACGGTGTTTGACAATCATCCTTTGGTATCCTTCCAAAGAAAGGTCCAGCCCAGGCCTGCGGTTCTTTTAATCTATGGTCCTGGTTTAATGGAATTGTAGTACAGCTCCAGATCTGAAAAAGGGCACCTGGCAAAGAATACGAAATGGCAAGAAGGCGGAGAGGTGTGGCTGATGATGTCCATGACTCCTTTGGCTCATGCAATGGTCATGGGCGGCATGCTGACCCTCCCAGAATCTTGGTCATTCACAGCTCTATGTGGGGCACAGACCTTAATGTTACTCACCTCCCTGAAGGTAGGAGGGATTGTTCTGAAAAACACCTGGCTTCCCTCTGATGTGAACGCTCCATGCAGTTAATCACTCCCACTGAGAGCTTGCGCTAAAGTATGCAGTTGATAACAAAAGCAGCTAATCAAGATCTAGAATATTGTTAGCTTGAAGTAAGAAATCTGCATAGAATATCGTCTTCCTCTGACCTGATAGTTGTTGTGCTGGGTGAGTGAGTTCAGGACACGTGAGGCTCCTCTTTGGGTAGAGCTTTTATTAGCCTGGCTGGGAGACATTAAGTCAAGGAACACAAATGCTGTTTGAATCATGAAGCTACTCCTCCTTAGACATGTGGCCTTGGGTCAGAGTCACACCTGATCTGCCAACCTGCCTGAGGACTCTGGCATGTGGTGAGGGCTGGGAATTGGAGGGAGAGCAAATTTGCATAAACCTCCTAGGCCTTATGGGAACTCATGGTAAGGAGCCTTTGAAGCAGTAATCAAGCCCTCTAATGTCATGATTAGGAATCCCCACCTACCCCCAACAGAAGTTAGCCCCTCAACATCTGGGGAAAGAGTACTTCAGAAAAGACAAGGAACTTACCATGAAGGTGTGAGGGTGTGGGGAGTGGGGCATAGCTAAAGACAAGTGTCTCCCCTTGTTCAAGGTAATGACTCCTAACTACCAATAAGAAATTGATTAAGTCCTTATTGTGTAACTAAAGCCTTGACCTTGAAACAATCCAGGCAGATGCACAGTTCCCATATAGGAAGGGTATGACTCTGTGAAGTTACAGAGGCTCTAACTATGGAGACCAGGGGATTATTTGCTTGGAGGGAAAACCTTCCTCTTAAAGCAGAAAGAACCGGCAATGTTGGGGCCAAAGTCGTGGGAGCAGAGCCTGGCAGCTGAGCATCTCCTTAAGGAGAAAGCTGCAGGGCCTTGCCTTGATCTCAGTGCCCTGGTCTCAAGGGACTGATGGTGTTGGAGTCCTAGAGCAGATATTCCTGGTGGGACTGGAGTCCTTCGTTTGCCCATGACTGGGTTGTGATTTCATGGTAACAATGAAACGGCCTCTTGGCCCGAAAGAAGGAGACCCCCATTTTCATCAACCAACTCTACTGACCACAAGCTCCTGTGACTATTCAGGGAACCCCACAAAGCAGGACTCCTCCCAGTTCCCAAAGAGACAAAGCCACTGGCCAGGTGGGCTTGAAAAGGCAGACTTCTCAGGGCCTTTTTCATGTGCTCAACCTCTGTTCCCATCCTACCCCCTGCCATTGGGCACCCTGCTTGCTGGCACCCCTGCCCAGCACCTGCACATGAGGCTCCAACTCTGTGTCTGCCGTCCTTGTAGATACTCTCCTCCCCACCCTGAGTTCTCTTAGGGCCTGCAGCACTTGCAGTGATGTGTCCGGTTTATCTCCCCTAAGGGATTGTAAGCACCTAGGATGAGGACCCTGGCTGGTACCTTGTCTCCTGCAGAGCTTAGTACTGGGCTTAGCATGCAGGAGCAACTTGAAAAGAGCCTGTTGAGTGAAAGATCTGAATACTACTTGGAATAAGAGCGTTTGCTAGTGGGCCCTGGTCCCTTTCTCTCCTTGGTAGCTCCTTGGCCTATGAATAACACCACCAATAAGAAACAGTGGCCCCAGGGGCACCTGGGTGGCTCAGTTGGTTAAGCGGCTGCCTTCAGCTCAGGTCATGATCTCAGGGTCCTGGGATCGAGCCCCACATCGGGCTCCCTGCTCAGCGGGAAGCCTGCTTCTCCCTCTGACCCTCTCCCTGCTTGTGTTCCCTCTCTCACTGTCTCTCTCTCTCTCTCTCTGTCAATTAAATAAACAAATAAATAAAATCTTAAAAAAAAAAAGCAAAGAAGCTCTCTTCCATAGGAGGCCTACACGCCGCCGCTGGGGCCGCCGCCGTGTCTCTAGTGATCCCTGAGAAGTTCCAGCACATTTTGCGAGTACTCAACACCAATATCGATGGGCGGCGGAAAATAGCCTTTGCCATCACTGCAATTAAGGGTGTGGGGTGAAGATATGCTCATGTAGTGTTGAGGAAAGCAGACATCGATCTCACCAAAAGGGCCGGAGAGCTCACTGACGATGAGGTGGAACGTGTGATCACCATTATGCGGAATCTTTGCCAGTATAAGATCCCAGACTGGTTTTTGAACAGACAAAAGGACGTGAAGGATGGAAAGTACAGCCAGGTCCTGGCCAATGGTCTGGACAACAAACTTCGTGAAGACCTGGAGAGACTGAAGAAAATTAGGGCCCACAGAGGTCTGCGCCACTTCTGGGGACTTCGTGTCCGAGGCCAGCACACCAAGACCACAGGGCGCCGTGGCCGCACCATGGGTGTGTCCAAGAAGAAATAAATCTGTAGGCCTTGTCTGTTAATAAAATAGTTTATACACCTAAAAAAAGAAAAAAGGAAAGAAAAGAAAAGAAAAAAGAAACAGTGGCCCCCAGTGCCCATCAAGCCTTTCACTTGGTCCCCACACCATCTTTTCTCTAATGTCAATGTGAACCAAACCCAGGGGCAAAAGGGACCCCTGCAGGGGAGCTGATGGGGGGGGGTGGGACGTCTCTGTGTCCTTCTAGATGCCAGTGTCTCAAAGACCAAGGCCTGTGTGAATGGCGAGGACTCAGGGCCCGGCAGCGGCACACAACAGCGGAGAGCGTGGCACCTGGTCTGTGCACAAAGAAACAAAGCTGCTGCTTCTTGAGGGCTCTCTGGTTCCCCGAAGGGAGACTGCTGAAAGCCCTGCTGCAAACTTCAGGGGACCTCTCAGACCCACATCTGGAGGCCATTTCACATCCAGCTCACACCTCCTGGTAAACCAGCCCACATTTTATTGTGTTCCACATCCTCCCTTGGCTGCTCGGGCCCACGTTCTCCGCTCCTCCTCAGGGTCAGAACGAGAAGTAGGCTCTTTGACTTGCAGGGACTCATGTGCTCTCCCTGTTCCTCTGCACCTGCTCCCTCCTGGGCCACAGCAAGCAGTTGTAAACAGCCCGAAGGGGACCGGGACTTCCGGTGCAGGAGGAGGGGTGGGGAGCAGGAGCAAACACTCTGGAGAGGCCCGTTTTCATAAGATGTTTTTCGCCATAAACTCGGGGGATGGCAAAGCAAGGTGTGTGCAGGTTACTAATGACAAGGCCTCCACGCTCAAGCTCAAGGCTGGGGCTAAGGCCGCGAGGCCTCAGAGAAACTGGGTGTGTGCCCAGGACGTTGTGCCAAGGAAGGAGACCCTGGGTGTGCAATGGGTTTAGGACACCGAATCCCCAAATGCCCAGACCCACATTATGTTGTCCGTCACTTCTAATTGTCACAGTTCCTGAAACGTCTCTCTGCGCCTGACGCATACTGGTTCTGTGACTGGGACCATGTCTATATCGGAAAATTGTGAATCTGGTGGACGATGGATGTACACACAGCTGGTAACACAGGTAACACTTGTCTTATGCAAGGACGGAGCTATAACACGCAGGGGAGACACCAAAGCAGAGAGGGACAGAGTCATCAGACTCTGCTAAGGGGTGGCAACAAGCTGGCCTTCCTAGGTGGAGAGGTTTAGGATGGACAGCAAAGGGGAAGCAGACGACAACGTGAGGAACAGCGTTGGTGTGACGGGCAAGGCGCGTCTTGGAGCACGGTATGGTTGTTCCATGAGCAGGGAGGACAGCCGCCATGGGAGATGGTTCTGGACGAGTAGGTGGGACCAAGACAGAGGAAGGTCTGAAGTACAGGAATAGGCAAATCATTAAGAGTGTTTCAAATGTTATTTAGGTACCAACTTTGATAAATCCAGGGATTTCATGAGCAAATCTGGGTTCTCATGAAAGCCTGGAAGGTCTGGTATCTTGAAACCTTGGCTCTCTTGTGGCCACGTTTACCTATGACTGGGTGGTGGCTGCCCCTCACCAGGACAAGTATTCTCCTGTCTGCCCCAGTCCTCACCACTCCCTACCGTGTGGCCCTTTGTCCGCTTCCCTCCCGTGTGACCTGCCTGCCAGTGGAGGGTGGGGGATTGCCACCGAATGTGTTCAGGAAAGTATGTTGAGGCCAGCAAAGAGAAGTCTGTAGCCTGGAGTCAGTGAGGGGGCTCCTGAAAGAGTCCATGGAGAGGGCAGGGCACGAACGAGGGCAGAAGCAGGAGAATGGGAGGAAGGGCTGACCGGGAGTGAGGGAGTGAGGAGGTACGTGCAGGACCCAGGATCCGGGACGGAAGGTGGAGTAAGGCAGGAGGCAGAGGAGAGGATGGTGAGCTCTGCTGGGGTGTCTGGAGTTTGAGGTGCTGGGGCAGGGGCAGTCCGGTGAAAACGCACGGCTGCACCAGCCTGGGCCTGGCGGGCCAGCAGAGCCGAGCCCCAGATGGGGGACTCTCGGCTGAAGGGCGTGGTCCAGGGAAGGTCCTGCAGCGGCAGGAGGTGGCCGGGAGCCAGGATCCCTCCCTTCTCTCCCGGCCAGATCAGCTCCGGGGCTGGAAAACTCATCACGACCTGCGTTCTGAGGACCCCTGCTGGGATGGGACGGTCCCTCCATCAGCACCATGCGGAAAACGTGTCACTGGGAGGCCCAGGCAGAGCAATGCCCACTGCCCAGTTTTTTTGTTTTTTTGTTTTTTTCCCAGGCAGGGAGGGAGCAGTGGGCGGGAGCCAGGACAGGCTGTGCCTTTCTCTGCCTGAGTCACATGGAATAATTCTGTCTCTTGTCCCCTCTGCAGCACTCCTGGGGGACAGGGTGGGACAGGGGCATGAGTCATGTGAGTCCTGCGCAGCAGATGGCCAAGGGCAGTGAGTCACAGCTCTGCTTCTTAATCGGAAGCGTAGTAGAGCCCTGAAGAGAATGTGCCCGCGGCCAGGTCCGGGCGTCCAGCTCGCTGGTGACCGTCCCTTAAACAATGACAGCCGTGGCTGTCACCTGCGGGGCTTCTCAGTTCAGTCATCATGTGCATTTCCTCGTTGGGTCTTAGTTCCTAATCATGCCTTTATTTGCATGGTTATTTGGGGATTGTGTGCATTAGCGCCTGGACTCTGTGACAGCCAGGGGCTGGGCTGGTTTTGGGCACGCAGTATCCTTAGCATCTCATCTGCTTGAAATGAATGAATGAATGAATGAATGAATGAATGAATGAATGAATGAATGAATGGCTCCATTTGGTGTTAACACTTAATAGAATGTGTCTCTCTGTGTGTAACCTGTTGATATAAGTGTACATGCTGTTTTATGTATGGAATATCTTTGGAAAAAGTGAGGACACATGCGACATTCATACAAGAGCTTGCTTCCTGGACACACGGGCTGGGGATAGGAACCTGGGGTGATAAGAAAATTCATTTTCACTTTATACTTTTATTTCTCTCCCTCCTCAGTGTCTCTCTCCCCATTTTGCTTTTACAAGGAGCGGGAGAAGAGTTTACAAAGCGGGTCATCTTAATCACATTATTCCAGCTTTCCCTTCCACGGAGTAACATATGGGGAACATGTTTGGTGTCTGTCTACACAGCCTTGATCCAGGCTCTCTTGGAGCCTGCTGTCTGTGGGGTGGACTCCACACTGGATTTGGGAATGCTGGTGGGACCCCTCACCCCTCACCTATTGGGTCCGGTTCTTGGGGGAGACCAAGGTCTGCCTGGCAGCCAGCTGGGACCTAACCCTCGAAGTGGGAGGCCGGAGGAAGTAGCAGGGTGAGGGCTGTGCCTGAGGGAGGACCCCAGGCAGAGGGAGGATGCAGTGAAGGCTGTCAGACGGGGTGCACTGTGACCTGTGGCGTCTTCTATTGCCAGCGTGCTGGCTGATCCTAGTGGACAGGACTGGGGCTGCCATAAAGAAGGGGGACCCTGCCTGGCTGGGTCTTTGGGTCCCCTGGGACAATAATGCATGATTTTATTTCACTGGCTCTACAAATCCAGAGCCACCCCTTCCTGCCAATCGTCCCTCCTGCAGAGGCTGGACAGCCTCTGGCCCAAGAGTTCCAAGTAGGAGGCAGGGGGCAGTGGATGTGTTAACAAAGCCCTGACTTGGGAGTCACAAGACTGGGGGACCATTTTCGCTCTACCCGTTACTCACGCAATCCCTCCAAGCCAGAGCCGACTTCCATTTTACAAAGTTTTAAGACATATTTACTTAATAGTTATGCAAAGCAGTTTCACATGATTGTTTTAATATTCTCTTCTATATTTATTACCATCTTTCTTTTTTGCTTTTTTGTGCCTTCTTTTTAATTTTGCAATTAGGTTAGCTAATACTTATGTATTTCATTTGTTCTTTTCAAAACACCAACTTTTGGATTCATGGATGAGTTCTATGTTTCTCTGTCATCAAATTACTTTCAGGTTTTTAGATTTTCCTTTCTTCTGCTTTATCTTTTATTCTTTTTCTCTTTCTGAGTTGGCTCTTAATTCATCTATTTTAATTATTTTTAACTGGTATATCGATCAAACATTATTCATTGTTTGAGTGAGCAGAGATCTGCTCTATTTGTGACTCCATTGGATTTAATAAATGTGCTTTTTCATGGCTTTTATAGAAATTCCATTTGTATTTTCACCTTTAACCTCCGAGTAGTTTTAAAAGGAGTTTGTGAATTTCCAGATGAAAAGGATTTTTTTCCTGATATTGCTATAAATTCTTAGTTTTGTTACACTGGGATTAGAGAATATCACCTATTCTATATATTGATGTTTGTGGCTTTATGTAAGATTTTCATGAGTGTTCATACTTGCTTGAGTATCGGAAAAGAAGGTCTGTTCTCTATTATCAGGGTACAGAGTTTGCCCTATTATTTACCTAAGGTTGACTGTAACTGGATCTATTTCTTTTCATTGTTTTCTTAATCTGCCCAGGATTGAGATAAAAATATCCTCCTGTGTTGTTGTCAATTTCTCCTAGTCTCTGTGAGTTTTTCTGTATGAAATTTTCTGGTATGTGGACTAGCATATAAATATTCATAATTAATCTGAGTGAATTATAACCTTTAGCATTATGAACTGGCTTTCTTGACTTATTTGATGATTTATTTGACCTTTGTTTTGGCTTTGTGACTCTTGATTTCTTCATATTGGCATGTGCCTGGCATAACATCACCCATTTTTTTGTTTTCAGCCTTCCGGAACCACTTTGTTTTAGGTGTGTCTTCTGTATGTGGCACCGAATTGGGTTTTGTTTTGTGCACCTATTTGAAAATATTTTTAAGAGGTGAATTTAGTGTGTTTGCTTTTATGGACATGACAATATAATTGCTCCAAGTTTTGTCATGCAATTTTATGTCACATTTCTCATTTTTTCTTTTCCATTTTATTTATCTATCTTCTGGTCTTTCACACACTAGCTTCCTTTTTTTTCTTGGCCTTGTTTTTTTTCTGTGTCATTCTTCTCACGTAAGAAAGGTGATTTGTTTCTCTAGTGTTTATCTTTATGATTAAAACTTTATATAACTTCCTTAGCTTTCTTTAGACAGAATATATTAATCTACTTCTATAAACAAGAACAAAACCATCAGGCTTCCTCTTCCTTCCCACCCTCCCTTTCCTCTGCCACACTGCATTGGTTAATAAGAGCATCTTCCTGGGGCACTTGGGTGGCTCAGTCGGTTAAGTGTCTTCCTTCGGCTCAGGTCATGATCACAGGGTCCTGGGATCGAGTCACGTGTCCGGCTCCTTGTTCAGCGAGGAGCCTGCTTCTCCCTCTGCCCACAGCTCCCTCCTGCTTATGCTCTCTCTCCCCCTGACAAATAAATAAAATAAAATCTTTAAAAAGAGCATCATCCCCCCAGTTTTATTGAGAAATGACTGACACACATCATTGGAGAAGGCGTACAGCATGATGGTTTAATTTACACATATTGTGAAATGATGCCACAATGGGTTTAGTTAATTAGCATCCATCATCTCATATAGATGCAATAGAAAGAAAAAATAAGTAAATAAAGTTCTCCTCATGATGAGAACTCTTAGGATTGAATCTCTTAACAGCTGTGGTGTCTAGTGCTCATCGGGTGCTACGTCTTAGCCCTGATGCTTCTTCGTCTTGTAACTGGAAGTGTGTTCCTTTGGGCCACCTTCCTCCAGTTTCCTCTTTTCCCAACCTCCACCTCCAGGAATCCCAAGTCTGGTCTTTTTTCTTTAATTAGGTTCCATATATAATAGTGACTGTATGGGATTTGTCTTTTTCTGTTTGACTTATTTTACTTCGTGTAATGCCTTCAAGGTCCATCCATGTTGTTGCAAATGGTAGGATGTCCTTGTTTTTTAAAGTCTGAATAATATTTCATTGTATTTCTTTTTTCTTTTTTTTGAAGATTTTATTTATTTATTTGAGAGCAAGCGAGAGAAGAGACAGCACGGGCAGGGGAAGGGGCAGAGGGAGAAGGAAAAGCAGGCTCCCCGCTGAGCAGGAAGCCCATCTTGGGGCTCGATCCCAGGACCCTGGGATCACGACTTGAGCCGAAGACAGACTCTTCACCGACTGAGCCACCCAGGCGCCCCTCATTGTATTTATAAACCACAACTTCTTTATCCATTCATCCATCAGTGGACACCTAGGTTGTTCCACACGTCTTGGCTCTTGTAAATAATGCTGCTATGAACACGGGGGTGCAGATTTCTCTTTAAGTTGGTGTTTTGGTTTCCTTTGAGTATATCCCCAGGAGTGGAGTTTTAAAAGTATCTTTTTGAATTTATCTTTGCCACGTTCATTATGCACAGACTTCTACTGACCACAGGTGACAGAGGAGGCTATGAGCAAACTTACTCTTTCAGTCTTTTGAACCCTTCCCCTTTACTTAAAATAATCATATCAGCTGTATATTGGGTATGTATTACTTAAATTTTGATTTTTGACTCATATCTCCAGTTTTGTGAAATAGCGATTGCTCTAGGGTTTATCATAAATAGCTTTCAAGTAACACAGCATTACACATAGAGTGTAGAGGGTCACAGGATACTTTCTTTCCCCTTTCCCATCCTTGTGCTATTGTTCTCATGCATGTTACTTGTTGTGAAGATATTAAAAATGAGAACTGAAAGTCTTTTGTATTTACCCTTGTTTTCACCACTCCCAGGAATCTTCATTTATTTATTGAGATGTAAACTTCCATCTGATATCATATTTCTTCGATCTGTGAATCTTCCTTAAACGTTTTTTGTAGTGTAGATCTGCTGATAATGAACTTGCTCAAGTTTGCCTCAAAGAGTCTTTATTTTGCCTTAGTTTTCAAAAGATATTTTCACTGATATAAAATTATGAGTTGACAGTTTCTGTTCCCCACCCAGTACTTTATTATTTTTTTCTTTTTAGAGAGAGATGGGGGAGGAGCGGAGGGAGAGGAAGGGAGAGAATCTTAATCACACTCTATGCCCAGCACAGAGTCTGATGTGGGACTCCATCTCACAACCCTGAGATCATGACCGGAGCTGAAACCAAGAGCCGGAGGCTCAATTGACTGAGCCACTCAGGTGCCCACCCCCCGCCCGCCGACCCACTACTTTGAAGATGGTTTACCAGCCTCTGGTTTTGCAGAATTTATGAAGACAAGTCAGCTGTAATTTGAATCTTCCCCTCCTGTATGTGTTGTATGTCTCCCCTGTGTTTGCCTACACCATTTTCTCTTTATCTTTGGGTTTCAGCAGTTTGACTGATGGGCTTAGGTGTTTGTTGTTGTTGTTGTTGTTCATTTTGTTTTGTTTTTAAATTTAGCCATTTGTTCTCTGAGTTTCACAGAATTATGAACTATGGTTTGTTGCTTTTACCTAATTTAGGAAAATCCTTGGACATTATATATTCAAATACCTCTTCTGCCCCATTTTCTCTCTCTTCTGAAACACCGATTTTGAATCATTGATATTGACATTGCCCACAGCTGTTGGATGCTTTCCTCATTTGTTGTTTCCATTATTTTGCTAATTTGTGTTTCAGTTTGGATAATATCTATTGATTGAGCTATCTTTAAGTTCTTTAAGTTCACTGTTTCTTTCCTTTATCATATATAGTCCCATTATAAGCTACCAGAGGAATTCTTCATCTTTTTTTTAATATTTCTGTTGGACTCTATTTATTTATAATTTATATCTTTCTCCTGGAATTCTCCATTTGTTCACATATGTTATCCACCTTTTCTACTAGATATTTTTCCACAAAATAATCATAATTACTTTAAAGCCTCTGATAGTCCCAACTTTAGTGTCATCTTAGCGTCTGCTTCTGTGAATTATTATTATTACCTCTTGATAATAGGCTGGTATCTTTTTCTGGCTTTTGTGTCTCATAATTATGTGTGTGTGCATTTATAATTTTTAAATGTATTTCAAACACTGTATCGAGTAACAGTAAAGACCAAGGTAAACAGAATTTATGACAGGAAGTAGGTGTCCCTCTTTTTCTGTCAGGCTGTTAGTGTGTGTGGGAGGGTGAACCAATTATAATCAGCAGTTGTGTTGAGTTTTAGTTTTGTAATTGTTATAGTTTACCTCATTGCTGCACAGACTTCAAATTCCTCCAGTGGTGGACCACCTGCTACCTTGCATTTAGTAGGATGTCTGTGTGCTATAAACTTGTTCTCAGTGTTCCTACCAGCCAATATCTCAGGGGGTCCTGCATGCCTGAATCATAGAGGGAGACTCTCTACATTCTTCCCCAGCTATAGACGGTAATTCCTCAGTGCTGGGTGTGAGGCTCCTGTTGGGGCAGATGGCATTCCCAGGTTTCTGATCTTGCCTTTGTCCTTGGCAGACTGTGTGCCTTTGGCCCTCAGTATTGCTGCCTCTCACTTTTGTGGAAACCAAACCCTGCCTGTACTTGTGGGACATCTTGGGCAGGGAAGGGCTTCCTGCGTCACCCACCCCTTGCCCCACCCCCACTGACAGCAGGGTCCTGGAACTCAGTGGTCTCTTGCTACTCACCAGCACTAGACAGGGGAAAGACAGTTTTCCTACCCTTTCTCCAATGTCAAATGGCTTTGTTTCTATCTTCTTCCAAAGGTCATGGATTTTTTGCCTAGAATATTTAGTTACCTGCCTTTCCAGTGGCTTAAGGCTCTCTCCTTGTAAAAGAGTCCAGGATAAGAATGGGGTTTCGTGCCAGTCCTCTATGGCAGCAGCAGATTACCTGGGTTTCAAGCCTATTGCTACCAACATAAGGTCTTCTGCCTGCCCCCTAGTCTTTCTGAAAGCAGCCAGTGGAGGGTCATGGTAAAGAGCATGTGAGTACTTCAAGACTTAGCAATAGAAAGTATACAAGATTAAATACAGAATAAAGACTCTATTTTTCAATGGTGTTGGAATAATCAGATATCCATATGCAGAAAACAAACTCTAATCCATACTGTATCTGAAAATTAACTCAAAATAGATCATAGAACTAAACTAAAACCTAAAACTGTTGTGTTTCTAGAGGAAAACAGGAGGAAATCTTTGTAAATTTGGGTTTGGCAAAAATTTTTTTTTTTTTTAAAGATTTTATTTATTTGACAGAGAGAGATAGCGAGAGCAGGAACACAAGCAGGGGGAGTGGGAGAGGGAGAAGCAGGCTTCCCGCGGAGCAGGGAGCCCCATGTGGGACTCGATCCCAGGAACCTGGGATCATGACCTGAGCCGAAGGCAGACGCTTAACGACTGAGCCACCCAGGCGCCTTTGGCAAAAATTTTTAAAAATATGACACTAAAAACACGACCCATGAACAAAAGAATTGATACATTTGACTTCATCAAAATCAAATACTGTTAAGAGACTAAAAAGGCAAACCAAAGACTGGGAGAAAATATTTGCAAAGCATAGATCTGATAAAGGACTTGTATACAAAATATGAAAAGAACTCTCAAAACCAGTAATAAGAAAACAAACAACCTAATTTAAAAATGGGCTAGAGACTTGCACACTTCAACAAAGAAGACACATGGAGGGCAAATAAACACATGAAGACGTGTTCAACATCATAAGTCATTAGGTAAATGAAAATTAAAACTACATTAAAATGGAAATGAAAACCACTACACCAAGAAACTACTACACATCTATTCAAACGGCTGAAAAGAAAAAAAGACTGATCATATCAAGTTTTGGTGAAAAAATGGAGAAACTGGGATACTAGTAGTAGGAATATAAGAGAGTATAACTACTTTGGAAAACAGTTCGACAGTTTCTTAGGATGTTAAACCTACAGTTACTATGTGATTCAACCATTTTACTTTCAGGTGCTTAGCAAGAGAAATTAAGACATATGTCCACAACAAAGACTTGTATACAAATATGTACAGTGGCTTTATTTGTAATAAATGCCCATCAACAAGTGAATGGATAAGGAAAGTATATCCACATGATGGACTACTACTCAGCAAGGAAAAGGAACAGATATGAGTGTATCTCAAAATAATTATGTGGAATGAAAGAAGCTAAACAATATCAAGTATACAATCTATGACTACATTTACAAAAAATTCTAGAAAGCACAAGCTAAATGTATAGTGATTAAAAAAACAGATCAATGGGGAAATGTTCTTGGAGATAGGAATTAGGGAAGGCAGGGAGGAGGAATTACAAAGTAGAATGGGGAAACTTTGAAAGTTACAAGGACTCTGCCTTTGGAAATCTTGACAAAGGTTGGCACTAATCTTGGGGGTAAGAGTAACCTGCCATGCACCCTCCTGCTCCCCCACAGTAGGGGAGGATCTACATCGGACAAGTGTTCCCAGAACACAGCCCAACACTCCTCTTGTTGCAGGACTCCAGCAGCAGAGTCAGGGATGGCTTGGGATCTGCAGCTCAGCGAGCATCAGCCCAGCCTCGGAACAGGCCAGCATCCTCCCCTTGACGCAGACACTCAAGGAACCAGGGAGTGTCTGACAATCCTCTCGCCAGGTTGCAGGAGAGGAAACTCTCACCATGAGGTTCCTCCGCCCACCCCCAGAGGCCCTGCCTCCCCTGTCCTCCCCCAGGCCTCTTCCTACACCTTCTGGAACCTCCAGCAGGTTGGGTGGGCAGAGCACTTGGTGTTTGGTGGGAGACAGTTCTGTCCCCGAGTCTGAGGGAGGGGTTGGCACCACTGCAGGTGGATTTCTGACCCGAGAACATGGGATCCTTAGTGCCTTTTACCCTTGGCATTGGCCTTCGGCTGCAATTCTGGAACATGAAGACAAATCCCCCTGGGCATCCTGTTTCAGCAACCCATCTATGGCCGGCTCATCTCTGCGTGCTTGCCCCTGCACCTCCTGAACTGTTACCTTTAGTGTCAATAGTGGGGTCACACACGCAGTGGAAACGCCACCCCAGGCTTCAGAGCCTGGCTCTGTCACTTATTAGCCGGTAGATAATCATCTGCCCCCGTCCCCGCTAGGTTTGGTATAAGGACAAAATGAGTTAATATTTACAAAGAACTTAAAACAATGCCTGGCACGCAGTAAGTGGCTTCTGAAAGTCTGCTCTTATCATCACATTGAATAAGCCACCCCACCGCCCCGAACTGTGAAGGCGGCTCTCCCGCTCCATGGGTGGAATCTGAGCGTTAGCGGGGGTTGCCCAGAAGAAGCACGAGGCGCAAGCCTGGCGCACGGTGAGCGCTCAGTCAACATGAATTCCCTCCCGCTCCCCTCCACTGTGGTCATTTCCCACGGCCACCCCTCGCAGCCTTAGGGTTTGCTGAGGGGGGCCGTGTCCCTGGAAGCCACGGTCGGTGCTAGGCAGGCCAGAGCTAGACAGGAAGCAGAAGGGGCAAGACCATCTTTGCTTGCCTGAGCCAACAAGAGAAAGGCTATTCCTGCTCCCTGGTGCCTTCCTTCATGGAGGCTGGGCCCTGCACGGGGAGGCTTGGGTTCTGGCCTCAGCTTGGCCTCTGAACCACTGTGCAGGACTGGGCAGGAGTCTAGGGCCTCTCTCGGCTGCTGCCTGTGCTGAGAGGGGTGGGCCAGGTGAGGTGCACCGGGGGCTGATTCCAGGACCCATCCGGTGCTCATCCTCCTTCCTCTTCTCATTGAAGAGCTCTCTCGCATCAACCTTCCACCTTGATAGGTTTGTGCTACCAGATTTTGTCCTTCTCTGGTCCAGCCCAGCGTACTCATTCCCCCTGGATGCACTTCTCCGCTTGGCCTGGAGAATGGCGATGAAGTGACATCTCCATGGAAACCGGTGTGGATCCCACAGTTGCTTAGCGATGTGCTGCAGGATGATGTAAGCGGGGCTCCGCTCCTGTTTCCTGAGGGCTTGGAGTCCTTTGATGTGTCTGCTCCTGGAGCCCAGATGATTAGGAGGTTGCTTCCCTTGCTTCTGCCCTTCTTATGTAAAAGGCAGAAAGAGCTGGAGATTGAGCTGTGCTGGGAGGAATGCTTTTGTAAGGAGAGCAGTGTTGGGATTCAGAGGTAAGATGAGGAAGGTGACGCATTTCCCTGGAGACTCACAGGCGGGGGCGGGGGGGGAGGGGGCGGGGCTTGGACGCTGTGCCCCCGGGGGAGGGGGGCGGCTGCCGGCCGCCGGCCAGAGGCAAGTACTGGGTGTACTGGGTGCTTCCCCTGGGCGCTGAGGGCCTCAGACAGCTACCGCTTCCCCCAGAGCAGGACTGGTGTTTGGGGCCAGGAGAAGAGCACGAACAGAAGCCGACACACACCAGATCTCCAGATACTGACAATTATAAGCCCAGCCAGCAGATTGTGAAATAGAATATATTCGATCCTCTGACCTTGGCAAGGTGGAGGCGGAACAGTGGCTCTCCGAAGAGGCCCACGTTTGAATCCCAGAAACCGGGGAACAGGTTAGTTGCATCAGTGTTGCAGACAGAGTTAAGGTTGCTCACGAGCTGACTTTAGGACAGGGAGACTGTAGGATAGATGATCTGGTGGGCCCCGTGGGGCCACAGGGTCCTCAGAAGGGAAAGGCAGAGTGGTGCCGCGTGAGAAACACCCGACCGGCTGCTATTGGCTCTGGGGACGTTGGTGGCCCTTAGAAGCTGGAGAAGGCAAGGAAACAGATTCTCCCTGTGAGCCTCCAGAAAGGAACACAGCCCTGTCGACACCCAGTCAGACTCTGGCCTAGGATCTAAGACGATAAATCTGCGTCAGTTGCAGGCACTGAGTTGCGACCACGGGCTAGAGCCACAGGAAACCGGTACCACCGTCACGCCGTGTTGGCCTGTGGGGAGGGGCACAGCCAGAGGCTACCTGTCTCGCCCTGCTCACTGGCATGGCCCAGAGCCGGGCCTTCTCATGCGGTGCCTAAGCACAGAACCGGTCCTACCACTGAAGGAAGAAAAGTCATCTCCTCCCCTTTCCTTCCTTCTGTAACCCCTACAAAACAAAACAAAGGAAAAGCCCAAACAAACCCAACTAACTAAAACCTTCACCCTAAAGCCAAAGCCAGCTCTCCAATTAGCAGGAGAAAGGAATGCAGCTCTTTTGTGTTAGGAAAGATCCTGGGGCCTCCAGGATTGGCTTGCCCTCGCTCATTGGATGCTCCTAGCCCTGACCTTGTTGTGCCTCAGGGTTTTCACCTGCAAAATGGAATTCAGCCAGTGCAGGCCCAAGGCACCAGCACCTCCTCCCGAAAGCTCTCCCTGATCATGCTCATCTGCGGCATTTTTTGTAACCCTCTTGCACCCTTGTTTCCTTCTCTGTGTATGGCGACATACTATGCCTACTTAGTATACACTCATCCGTTCCATGACTGTTTCACGCCTCCAGTCCCCTAACAGGGGAAGCACAAAGCTAGCCACCTTGCAGGTCTCACCAAATCACTGTTGGTCCGTTGATTATCAGTTAAAGCATTCGGGGCTCAGGACAGCCGGTCACATGTTCAAATCAAAGCCTAAAGTAACTTGCAAAGCTTAGGCTTACCTTCTCTGCGGAGTGCCGTGGCCTGTTGGCTCCTTGCTTTTCTAGCCTCCCAGACTCCTTCCCCGGGAACGCTGGATCACCTTTGTGTGGGCCCATCCCTGCGGTGCTCCCTTGGTGGATTCTTTCCTAAGTTGGGGAGAAATGAAAGCTGAGTGGCTCAGGGGATTTGCCCTGGAGCCGGCCTGGCCAGGTTCCTCTGCTGGCCTGGGTCTCAGGTCTACTAACAGGCTGTCTTCCCGTGGCCAAGCCCTGCCTCCAGCTCCTGGTCTAGGTGCCATCTGGGGGCTCTGGGTCTTGACAGCTGGCCCAAGTTCTGTTCCTTCTACAACTCACCCTGGCTGGGGCCTGGAGGGAGTACTGCTCTCGAGGCCCATGTCTCCTGCTCTCGGGATGCCTACTGACCTGCCTACCAGGACGCTGACTCACCCCCCACCTGTGGCCACACTGCCCTGTCACAGCCTCCCTCCTGTCCTGTCTTCTCCGTATGCATCCTGGCTTCCCAACAGCATTGCCCTTATCCTCCTGCCGGCTCTAGGTCTGCCCCTTGACCTCACCTTACCTAGTGCATGCATAGCCTTCACGTGCAGACCCCTCTTCCCTTGGCTCCTGCTCGTATCTCTTTCCATTCCTTAACTTATTCATTCACTTAGCCAGTGAGCCATTCAGCAAGTGGGTGCCGAAGGCCCGCTCAGTGGCAGGCAGCCCCCTGGGGGCTGGGCTCTGTGCTCCAAGCCCTCGCAGGACTGACCCCTGAGGCCTCACCCTCTGCCCCTCCCTGAGTCCCCACGTGGTGAAATGATCTTGACTGGTGGATCTGATTGTGGCCACCTGTAGAGCCCTTTGAACAAATACACTAACAACACAAGGCAGAATAGTAGATCAGATTACAATTCTAATCCTGGTAGAATTCTTTGGTAAAATAATAAACAAATTAGCCCTTAAAAGCTCCATTAATTAAATTTTTGATATTTAATTTTGTATGTACCATGAATTTTTCAAGAAGTCCTGGTTGAGACTTCTTTACATCCAGGAGTTGGAAGAGGAATTGTCCTTCGCCAGTTAAAGGTGAAGAAAAAGGCTAGCTCGGCAGGCCGGCCGACATGGCCATCACGGGCTCCGACGAGTGTGTCTGCTGAGGGTTTTAAGTGGGCATCACAGTGTGAAGGTCAGAGTCATCTTGCAGCAGACGGCGCGGCCGCATTGCTGTTCCTGCCCTCTAGAGTCAAACTAGAAATCTGGACATTAAACGCTTTTTGTAACAAAAGCACAGCACCAATTACACATTTAAAATAACATTTCCTATTTGTGATTGTATCCCACAGGGTATTTATAATGGCAACACTTGGCCCCAGCTCAATGTTTTTAATACTTGGCCATTCTGCATTTGGCCAAGATGAGGATGCGGGGCACCTCTAAAAGGATCTAATTGAGCCTTTTGTGTTTCTTTCCTTGACAGATATTTTACCCCAGTTAAAAATAGCTCTTCACACAAGAGCTGAGAACAGGCTTCTTCTCTGAGCACTTCCTCACGCTGGTTCTCAGCCTCCTCCTGAATCATCATCCCTGAGCCAGTTCACCGAGATCTCTTGGAGGGGCAAGCCAAGAAATCCCACGCTTCCTCTGGGGAAACAGTCGCGGGTGCCTGTTCCTTTGCTGTCCAGCCAGCCCAAATCAGGTCTATGAAGCCAGATGATGCTGCCCCATCCAGAACCACCTCCTTGTCTTCCTCCAGCAAAGAGGAAGGACCACACCTCTTGTCCTGGGTGAAGGAAGCCAGCAGTGACTCCCGGGTCTTGATTTTACCATCACCTATCAGCAACTCAGAATAGTTCCTGAGTCTTCCGCTCCACTCCATACTCTAAGCAGAGTCTTGACCTGTCAGGAAATGGTTTTAGAGGTATGCCAAGGAGGCAGAGGAGGCAGCAGGGGTGGAAAAATCCAAACCTCTCTCCAAAATCATGGTGACAAGGCAAGCTATGTTTTCAAGTCCGTCTGGATTTCAAACATTCGGTGCCACTTGCCTGATGAGTTCCTGGCATGCTTATAAGCCTTACCATGCCTCCATCTGGGAATCAGAAAAAGTCATGACGACCTGTAGAACCATCCAGCTGAGTGAGGGGACAGGTTCCTGAGCTGGCTGGAACTGTTCCTGCGGCATCACCCACGCTGAAGATAATGATGCCATGAAGAAAGTTCTCTCCGTTCTGGAAACCTAAAGGAACATGTGCACGTCCCCCCAGCCAGCTTTCAGCCACATACGTACTCCTTGTCTTTGGTACAACTTCCGTGTTGGTACCTTTTAGAGAGCACTTTACGGTGTTCATCTGCCCGATGGGTGCCTGAGTTATAGATGATAAAAAATTTCTTTCCAGAATTGCAAGACTTTCTTTTTTCTTTGGGTTTACATTTAATATTTTCCATGCAGTTTGCCTTTCTGGGAGAATGTTCTCAGGGATGAGTAACTTTGGTTTGCCCAGATGGTCTTCCTTTCAACTGCTTTCCATATTTTAATGATCCCTTATTCGTAGATATATATATATACATATATATTTTCAAAGTGATACATTTGATTTGGGGTTTTAGGCTGAAACCCAGGTTTTTACTACGAATTCCTGCCCATATGCTATTGTTTTATCTTACATATGAGCTGACTGGGTGAAGTGTGTCGGTTAGCTGAGACCATTCGGTTTCTCAAAGTAAGGTCTGTGCAACCCCTGTGTGCACAATCAGCGTGCTTTCTAAAAATGCAGACCTCTGGGTCTGGTTGCAAATACAATGAATGAAAATTCTGGTGGGGCAGGAGGAGGCCTTGCAATCTGCATTTTTCACAGGTAGAGCAGGCGATACCTGTACACTGTGGAGTCTGAGAACTACCATCCCAGTTGAAGGAGCAGGTGTGACCTTTCCAAATGTCCTCCCAGGCTGCCTTTCTCCACACATCTCAAGCTGGGGTTGGGTCTTCTGGCCCACTCTTGTAGCTTTCAATAACTTTCATATCGTTCAGAATCTTGATGGCCACGCTGAAGGCAAGCTACGCTATTGAAGTTGGACCCCACAGAGATGAATGAATCTGACCACAGTGCCAAGCGTGGGTCTGAGTGGGCAGAGGGAAGCCCTTGGGAGATGGATGCTTCCCCCGGTTTCCCCCCATGGAAGCAACACACACAAAAAAACGACAACATTCGAATTGCACAGTGAGATTAACAAATGAGATTTCCTGTGGCTGTAAAGTACTGGTCTGGAGGCTCTTGTCTTCCCAGCCCTGGTCGGGCACCCTGAGGGCTGAGGAGATGGAACTCACAGCATACCCGTGGCCCGTTTGTTTGGAAGCCCTGCATGAGATGTCTGTGGCGCTTGTCCAGATAAGAAAGAATGGTGGCCTGTAGGATGTAGGAGCAGGGGACCACGCAGAGCAGATCGAGGGTAGGGATTTTAGATTTTAACAACTGATTAGATGTGCGGAACAAAGAAGGGAATGTGTCAGAGGGCTGTGGGGTGTGAGCCCAGATGGGACATTGGGCCACGGACAGAAGTAATGACAAAGCCCAGCCTTGTTGCTGAGGGAGCTGTCCTTCACTTCTCACCTTTCTCCTCCATGTCCTGCCTGAGCCCACATGCTCTTCCCTGGTCATCTGTTCCAGGCGCTACTCCAAGAGGTCTGAGCCTGCAGAAACGGGAGATGACTGTTTTCCCCTCCCAGCCCCTGGACTCTCACTGATAACCATGAGGGACCTGTTGCATGTTTCCCCGTTTTATTTCTTAATTGAGTGAAGCACACACAGGCTGCGCACCTTGTTCCATGATTTGTCAGGGGCTGAGGTGGGGGATTCACCTCTGGCCTTTTCATCCTTAAATTAATGTCTTGTGTGTTTTTGCAATCATCACGGACATTGGCACCTCAGCACACTGACAGATAATGGGTACATTTTGCTCTTTCTACCCATCTTGTGCGCTGTGGGTGGGTCAGGCTTCTCAGCGGCATTCTACAGAGGGGGTACTCCTAGGCTCAGAGCCACAGGCAGAGCAGGGAGGGAAACTCTGCTCCCCTGAGGATGGCGCCCCCTTCTGCTCCAGCAAATCATCAAATTCCTTCACCCAAAGTGCAATGCTCTCTGTGACTTTCACCCCCAAATCTATCTGCCAGTCCCGAATGGCAACAGTAGGAGAGGTCCACTTCCAGGCAGGACAGACCCAGGGGAGAACCCAGGGCTGGGTTAGGTTTTGTGGAGCCTGAAATTTATACAATTTTGAAGAGTGTCTTTATGGAAAACATGTATTACTCTTGCAAATTTCACAGAAAACAGGGGACTGCGATGTGGTCCCCTGCGATGAGACTTCATTGTCTCCCTTTACCTTTCTGCTTGCATCTTGCCTAGCACAGATGCAAAATTACAGTATCTTTGCATTTGAAAACAGCACCATCATCCCAGAGCCCTCAAGGACCATTCTACATGTCAAACCAATTATTAGATGATAAGACAGTGGCGCCAGTGTGTGCTTTTTGGGTGAGCCTGGCCACCGCCAGAACACCCGGGGAGGCCAAGGGACGGGCGTGCAAAGAGGGGGAGAACGAAGGGTTTCGGGCCTGGATAGTAAAAACCAGCTCTGAGCTCACTACGGTCAGGGAGCTGCCTCAGAGGCAGAGGAAGGGAGGGAGGCTGTGGCTGTGGCCAGAGGAGGCCGTGGCCATGGCTGGAGGAGGCTGTGGCCATGGCTGGAGGAGACCAGGGCAGGTACAGACCTCTTCCCCAGAGAAAGCATAGCGGTGGGAGTTTATGGAGCCAGCTCAGCTCTTTGCATGCATTGCTTCCTCTAATCCCCAAACAACCTTTTAAAGTGAGGGTTATTGGGGCACGTGGGTGGCTCAGTCGTTAGGCATCTGCCTTCGGCTCAGGTCATGATCCCAGGGTCCTGGGATCGAGCCCCGCATGGGGCTCCTTGCTCAGCGGGAAGCCTGCTTCTCCCTCTCCCACTCCCCCTGCTTGTGTTCCCTCTCTCGCTGTGTCTCTCTGTCAAATAAATAAATAAAATCTTTAAAAAACAATTAAAAAAATAAAGTGGGGGTTATTATTACTGATTACCATGTGAATACTGCGACCCCACGGCTAGTAAGGGGTGGAGCCTGTGTTCCATCCCAGAGCGCCCTGGGATAGGATGCCCTCTCTCTCCTGTTTCTTTCATGCATGCGTGCGCGCAGAGTCCTCACTTGGCATTGATAAATGACACCCCCCGACTGCACCCCAGACTTGCCTTCAGGCAGGACTTCCATTGGGCAGGGCAGTATGGCAGGACGAGGTGCGCATGCCACCCACAAGACGACACCGTAGTGATGTTCTTCTGGCCTCCAGAGAGAGGTTGCATGAGGGTGATGGTTTGCAGGTGTGCTCTGTGCAAACCTAGGATGTCCAAGGAGCTTTCTGGAACAGGGAAAGGAAAGGAAGGACACATGCCGATGAGGGGTGGATGGAAGGCAGCTCAAGAAACCTCCCTCCAATCCAATCCAGCAGCTAGCTCCACCCTCACAGGATGGCCTGGGTTTTCTGACACACTTTAGTTTGAATAGAGGGTTCTGTGCCCCCAAAACATTTGTACATCCATGTGGGTCCTATCAGCCCTGCACCCACCACACTGGCTGGTTGGGTGGGAGGGTGATGCCAGGTTATCTGGGGGAAGTAGGTCCTTAGCTTCTTTCTTAAGGCAATCTGGTGAAGTTTATGAACCCCTCTGCAGAGTCAAATTTTTAAATGCATAGAAGAGAATACATCAGATTACAAAGGAAACCGATTATATTGAAATGCAGTTATCAAAATATTTTTTAAAACCTCAAATCTGTGATACTGTATCACACGTGCTTCTTTGTTAACACGTCAGCAAGATTGAGTGACAGGTCTAGCAACCGCCGTAATTCTGAAGCCATGATGAGCTTAAACAATCATTTCAGCTATCTGCAACAAGGGTACTTGTCTCTGGGATTTCTACTGGTGACAAATCCTAGACGCTGCTAAAATGTCTGAGGTCCCTTGCGAACCTTCATAACAGCAGGGAAAGCTACATTTTGGCTGAGTTAGTGAAAATAAAGATGTAAAAACCTTTCCCACCCAAATTCACCGACTCTTTGAATTCTGCCCATGGGCCCTGAAGTAAACCTGTCAGCACAGGATATGTTAGCTATTCAAATTCTTACCCTTAATTATGGGGTGTGGGGGGGTTGGTATTTTCTTCTGGCTCAGCTGGGCCCTTAGTGCTTACTCTGTGCTCAAAGCCCTAGTGACCAGTGCGGAGGAACATTTCTCCAACTTTTCCTCCCTGGATTCTGATCCGCATGCCTCTGGCCCTGAGCCTGCCCCTTAATCCGTCTCTCCACCAGGGAAAGCTGCGAGAGGTCTGCGGAACTTGACCCATCGCCCCAAGACCAGAACACTCACTCCTGCCCTAGCCTGTTTTCACGCACACACCGCAAACTCATTCCCCATGAGAGAGAGACTCCAGAAGGATCCATCAGGTGGGCCCTCTCTGCTCTATCAAAATACCAGAACACCTCTGCTGCAAAGGCGTGGGGTTAGACAGCCGGCAGAGCTTCGGGGAGCTATTTTGTGATGAGTGGCTTATTTTCTCTCCTCTGACGGTTTGTTTCCAGGCTCATTCACAGAACGCCACAGGGGCCTCAGAAGTCAAGGAGGGGTGGTGCCTCCTCCCCAGGGCCCGTGGTAGGGTGAGGTAGGGGAACAGGGTTCCGCATGTTTCCCCTACTTCTCAGGAAGGAAACTGCCAGTTGTTAGCAGTTTCTTGGAAAACCCACGGTAGTGCCGGATACACCAGAGGGTGGCCCACCATTCGACGGGCTGTGGCTCAGGCTGGAAGATGGAAAAGGGCCGAGCAGGGCCTGGAGAAGCCCAGCTGGTGTCAAGAATGGCAGACTTGGAAGGAATCCCAGAGGGCTGCACTCTCCTCGTTGACCAGATAAGTCGGAAGCTGGGTGCCGGTGGGTCACGGGCAGAGCCAACACTGGCAGCCTTGACGCCCTCTCCTCTGGCCTGACCTGGCCCGATCGTCTGGTGGCTCCCACCCCCGAGGGCTGTGCGAACCCTCTGGGCTGTGTAGTAGCTCCCGCTCACCCTGAGGCTCTCAGTACAGGGGCCACAGACCTCTAGCCCTCAGCTCTCCCTGCCTCAGGTGCCGGGGCCGGTGCTGGAGTAACGGTCTTCCTGTGGTCATGCCAGAGGCGCTCCCACCCTGTCCCAGCACCGGCCAGAGCCAGTGCCCAAACCACCCCCACTGCCAAGGTGACTTTGCCCGGGGGCTTTATAGTTTGGGGGTGTCCAGCATGGGCCCCACCGTCCTGTGTTCTTTGAGTTTGCGTGGATCATACCGACCCTGGCTCCAGATGGCTCTCAAACAAGACCTCCTTCTCCAGCCCTCCATTTTGGGCCACCTGCAAATGTCTGCAAGTCTGCTCAGCTCCCTGAGACCAGAACCGGCTGCTTATACTGACCACCCTGGCGGCTCCTCCAGACCTCCTCTCCTGCCCTCTCCATGCTCCTCCAGACTCTGCATGGACACGTGGGAGTAGAGAGTAAACCACCTTTCTCCCAACTCCCCCCAGCCTCTGGAGTGAGGCTCAGTCTGATGCCTCATGTCCACTTCCGGCCACACGTCCGGACTCTGAGGCCTGAAACCACTGAGGTCTGGGGCCTGCGGCGGGTGGTCACACAAGTTCTCCAGGCCCAAGGCCATGTACTGTGTCAGGGAGGATTGTGTGACGCCCCTGACTCCCTCTTTATGGATCTTTCCCTTATGCAACCCCCAACCACCAACTCTAGACGTCCAGTATCTACACACCGCCCCCCTGGCCTGTGAGATTTGTTCCCAGGAAAGCATTTAAAGCTCCCTCGCCCAAAGCAGACATGACCAGCTGTGCTCGGAGCTCCCCCGGCTCTGGGAGGCTGCCCAGGGGTCTGAGGAAAATGGAAAGAACATAAGCCCCCAACCTTGGGGAGCAGGGAAGGGGTTTGGAGCCATGGACTCACCAGAGGGTGGGGGGTGGGGCTCACTGGCCCTGAAGCAGGCCTTCCATGAGGGAAACCCCTACTAGAGCCACACAAAGCCCCACGTTCAAACCTAGAGGCCTGGCGGCTTCACAGGGTAGTGAGTGGAGGCTTTGTGGAGGCTGTGGGCCGGGCTCCGAATGAAGCCCTGACCTCCAGATCCTCTGGCCTTGGCCTGGGTCCACGCCTGCCTTTGCACTGGGTGAGGACAGAGGGTTGGCCCTCTCCCTTCCTATGTGGTTCCAGATGCCTCCGCACCAGCCATCCGGTCCTCTTCCTCTTGGGCTGGAGATACATGGCAGGAAGTGTGCTTCGAGTGGGCCCCCAGGTGGGAAAGCCAGAGAGGCAAGACTGACCGCACACTTCCCACCTAGAAGCTTCCAGACCCACCTCCTCCCAGTTCCTCGCCTCTTCACTCACCATTCCATTCGTTCCCTCAGGGGTTCTGGCCATAACTGCCCAGCGACAGTCCCCCCCCCCCCCCGCCCCGGCACACCAGGCCCCTGCAGGACTGTGGGCCTTCACACACACGCCTCCCCGGCTCAATGCTGTTCCTTTGCTCATCTGCCTCAAATGGCCTAGCCATCCCCAGCCTGGTTCAAACACCGGCTACTCTGTTGGGCTCCCTCCACGAGGGCGGGACCCCGTCCGGCTCTTTGAACCCCCTGCACATGCCACAGAGCTGGGCTCAAAGTAGGTGTTAAGAAAATATTGATTGGATGACTTTATTACGCACCAGCTGTGTACCATGCACTCTGCACCGTCTAAAGCATAAATGTCCTGTCTTTGGCAGCTCTATAAGCCAGGTAGAGAAGCAGGATACCAGCCCTGCCTGGCAGGGGATGTGCTCACTGAATCAGACACATGAATAAACAAGATTCAAAAAGAAAGAAGAGCAGCTCGTGGGAGTGTCCTCTCTGTTACTGGCAGCCTCCAGAGCACGTGTGTCCACCTGTTCGTTTGTTCTACGATGTGGGAGCAAAATGTTGCTTTTCCATTTATGTGTATTTATAGCCTTTTACTTCACTGTTTCTACTTCCTGGAAGTTTGGATGTGCATAAGTGATTTGTACAGGAATTTATGCCATCTAATTTAGAAATAAATATGCATTTATGGGAGGGCATGCTGCAAGATGTTTCAGGAATGAGAGTATTGAATGAAGATGGGTTTAAACTGCACTGAGTGACAGCCTCCTGCTGGAGGGAATGCTAGGAGGGCTTCCCGGGCATCTGCTCCCCTCCCTGCCTCACGCCTTTCCCGTGAAGGACACAGCCCCCTCCCCCATGCTCTGACTGCCTTCCCAGAAGATGGGGACGCTCAGTCTGGGCTCCAGCCCCTGTCAGCAGAGTCGTCGCCCTCCCAGGCCCGGGCGGTGAGTGGGCACGGAGCTCTCAGGCTAGCCCGCTCCCTCGAGGAGAGCCTCACTCAGCCCCCAGGGAGAGGAGCTCGGTGGCCGGAAGGTGTCTCAGACGAACCAATGCGGGACAGCAGTTGACGGTGAGAGCAGATGGAATGGTTTTCAGTTCAGCTTTCCCAACAAAAACCACTTGGAATTTATGTCCCTGAACATACGGTTCCATGTCTCTGCTCAAATCCTTCTCTGGCTGCCTGAAGCCTCTATCTCTGCAAGCTGCCCTGCCCAGCATCGGGGAGGTCAGAGCCATCCACCGACGGGGGGTTTATTTCAACAGGGATTCTTTGAGTCCCCACTGAGAGTCAGGCCTGGGGACAGACACCGGGGGTCCCACAGAAAGCCGACACTCCGGCGGGAAGGGCAGAGGCCACCGTTGCTGTCAGGGATGGAGCTGACACTTTGCAACACGACTGGTCCTCCAGCAGACCCTCGAGGTACAGATCGTCGCCCTGTTTTACAAATGAAGAAGCTGAGGTGCAGAAGGCTGAATAATGCTCCCTCCCCTCAAAGATGTCCATGTCTTAATCCACGAAACCTGTGAATAGTTTCCCACACTTAGCAAAAGGTGCTTTGCGTCCGTGATGAAGGATTTCAGGATGGGGAGATTATCCTGGATTATACAGATGGACCCCATGGCATCACAGGCATCCTTATAAGAGGGAGGCAGGAGGCCAGAGTCAGAGGGAGAGGCTCAGTGATGGAAACAGATGTCCCCGTGATGCCAGGCCACCAGCCAGGGAACATGGGCAGCCTCTAGAAGCAGGAGAAGACACGGAAATGGATCGTCCCCTAAGGCCAGAAGGACCACAGTCCTGCAGACACCTTGATCTTAGCCCATTGAGACTGATTTTGATGCCTTTCCTCTAGAACTATCAGGTGATGCGTTTGTGTTGTTGAAGGCACAAAGTTTGAGGTCATTTGTTTCAGTAGCAATAAAAAACGAGAACCTACAAGGCATTGCCTTCCCCCAGGCCACAGAGCTGGAAGTGGCAGAGGTGGCATTTGAATCCAGGTCTGTCTGTCTCCGCAGGTTCAAAAGATGCCAAGAAACTCTTCATCACAGGCTGGAGCCCAGGAGCCGAAGGGGCTCTTGCTTGGCCAGGTCAGGGAGGCGGCCGGGCCTGCAGCCGAGGTGGAGGGACAGATGCTTGAGGCCCTGGAGGGGGCTCCAGGCTGAGTCAGGATGTGAGACGCTGTTAGACCAGAGACGCTCCCAACTTCCAGTAGTGCCCTCCTAGGGGACTTGCAACTCTGTGTTCCCACAGGGATTAGGACTCAGGTGCTGCCCCACCGTGCCCAGTGCTGGCTGCAGGGGCCAACAGCACGGCTTCTGGAACAGCCGAGAAGCACGGTGGCCCTCCCTGACACTCTCCAAAGAGCAAAGCCCGGCTCTGCGTGGCCAACCACGGGACCTGGGATAAATCACCCAGGGGCGCCTGTCCTCAGCTTCGTGGTCGGAAAAACGGGAAGACAATGTGTACCCAGGGCTGCCGGAAGGGCCGGTTGCACGTGGGTCGAAGGGGAGCCGAGTCGCAGCTGGTGTGCAGTCCTGTGGCCTTGGGCCTCCTTTTGTCAGGCGCCGGAGTCCATTCCGGCTGGTTGGTGCCTCTGTTGTACCGGTGGCCAAATGATCCTGATGGCACCCAAGTGGAGGGTCCAAGTCACATGATCTTAGCTCCAATTACCTGCTCCAGCCACAACAGCTGGTACATGTGCCTCCGTGGGCCTTCCCTGCCGTGCTGAGCCTCCATCCCCCTCCAACAAGAGACGTAGCCTCTCGAGAGGTTCCTCGCCGTGGGGATCTCTGGCCAGCAGCCCTTTAGAAAAGAGCACATTGTTCCTGCTCCTCCACTTTGCCAGAACGCTCGGGGAGGCCGGGCACAGGTGTCCCTGCCCCCAGGAAGCCCTGGGCAAGGAGGGGGCAGCCAGCCCTGGTAGTCTCTTCAAGGATCTGTTCGGAAAGTTGCGTCTGGTGACACATCGACTCGTGGGGCTACATTTATCGGTGAGAGAGACGGGATATTTTTGAGTGGATGTCATTTCTGGCTCTTTCCCTCAAAAAGAAAGTTCTCATTCCTATTCATCTCTCTCTGCCTCTGCTTCTCGCACACTTCTGTATAAACACATACATGCACACACGGATATGCTTGCCCCCAGACACACGCGCGCGCGCGCACACACACACACACACACACACACACACACGAGAAACGCAGACCCTTGGTTCAACAACTACTATCCTAGGACTCTCTGTGGTTGACTCATGCCTATCTAGCATGACAGACAGAAAGGCAGAGAGACGGAATGGAGAGAAAAGCATGGGAAAAATTGTGGGTTTGATCATTAATTTATTTGTTTCTTCCAACTTGACTGCACACTCACTCAGGATGAGGGAAATGGGCCAAGGGCAGGAGAGAAGGCCCCAAGAGCCACCTGTCAGGCTGGGGGGTAGGGGATGGGGTAAGGCAGGCAGGAGGCGTCAGGTCTCAGTGAGCAATTCGCTTTCTGGCTTCGGTGAGGCTGCTGAGCAGACGGATGTCCCACGCTTGCAGCTGACCCAAAGCCAAGCACTGAGTGAGAAATCTGCAGGAAGACCCAGGATGGCCCAGCTAGCTTGAGAAATACAATGTTGCCCTGTTATAAGGGTGACACCTTCAGTTCTGCTTTTAAATTCAAATAACCAACAACCAGGAAGTAAATCAGGGAGGTAGGAGCCTGGACACATGATCCAGCTTCTGTAGCTACATCGTGGACTGGTCCGGGGTGCTGTCTCCGGAGAGCGAAGTCACGAGGTTTTCTTCTCCGTTCCTTCTAGAAGTCTTAAAATTTTTGGTTTTACACTTAGGTCTCTGATCCATTTTGAGGGGATTTTTGCATAAAGTGGGAGCTTTGGCTTGAGGTTTGCTCTTTTTTTTTCCCTGCATATGGATATTCCATTGTTTCAGCCTCATGCATTCAACAGGATATCCTATTTCCCATTGCTGTAGCTTTACGGTAAGTCTAGGAAGCCTTGAAACCAGATCATGTGTTTTCTCCAACTTTGCTTTTCTTGTTCAAAATTGGTTTGGCCATTCAAGTTCCTTTGTGTTCCCATAGAAATGTTAGCATTAGCTTGTCCATCTATAGTTACAATTTTGCAGGGGGGGTTCTTACTGAAATTGCATTAAACCTACACATCGTCTTGGGGTGATCCACCATCTTCACAAACCCCCACCTTTGGACTTCTCCTCCTGCCTGTATCTCAGAGAAAGTTTCTCTTCCTGCTCTTGATCCCCCCTCACAATTGCTTGCTGTTGGTTGGTATTCACCACTTCTAAGGCTGCCGGTGGAGATGGGGAGATGTTCTCTGCTCTGCTCAGCTCAGCCTTAGGCAGGTGCCGCATCCCTGTCTTGGAGGGGGGCTGCTTCCGTGACCCTGCCCGTCCCCCAGCAGAGATTACTGGTCCCTGTGTTTCCACCCTCTCCCCAGGGTTTACTTTCCCTTCTCCCAGCTGCAGGGGGTCCTCACCTGTGCCCCAAGGGCAACAGTGCTTGCTGTCCTTTTCCCAATGGCCTATATTCTTCCTCTAAGGGAGACAGGGAGAAGGATCTGGGCAGGCTTTGTGCTTTTCCTAAAGGAACCATTCCTGCCCCAGATGGGGCAGGAGGTTTGCTTGCCGCCCCCCCGCTCCCCCCAGTCCTTCTTGTGGCGCCCGGGGTGGTCCAGGGCGAAGGAAGTGCCTGCAGCTCTGTACTGGCTTCCTGTCTGCACCGCGCAACGGGGCTGCACCCTCCTGCAGGCCCCACACTTGGCCTTTAGCAATCTGCTCAGAAGTTTGGTTGGATTCTTCTTTCCCACTCGTGTGGTGTCCAACACCTGTACCAGGTAAGCGAGTACCCGTGTTGTCTCTCAGAGGGACGTGCTTTCCCTAAGATTCCAGCTTAGTGTATTGTCCTCCACCTCAGCTCCTGGATGAGTTCAAGGAAAGGGGTCATCTTAGAGAGTATCTGGCCTTTCTTTTGATAAGGGTCAGACCGATGCGCTTTGCAGAATTCTGACCCTAAGCAAAAGCCAGCACTCCTCCAGCCTTTTGAGATTAAGAGGCTAGAAGTTTAATTTGTTGAGTGATGTGGGGAGATCTTTTAAAAATGGAATGGATGACTGGATGTTTTGTGTTCTTCAAGAGTACAAATCTCTCTCTGTGTCGTTAAAGCAATAAACCAGTACAGGTCTTAGCTTTTATCTCATGCGACTGTTTTCGTTTTGTTCTTTGTTCTTGTATAGCTACTTAATTTCAGTTCTGAATAGGATACACTACCCTGTGGGTCACTCTTCAGTAGCAGACAATAACAAGTCTCCCTCCCTTCCCTATCCTCCTTGCCCCCACTCAAATTCTCTCTCTAGGAAGCCAGTGTTACAACCTTTCAGGAGTATTTTATGTGACCCCAAGAGAATGACTCTACTCTTTCCCTGCTCGTTGTTGCACAAGTGATAATGCATTCTGCAATACCGCTCTATTGTTTTGCTGTTTGCACCTGGCAATATATGTTTCAGAGACTTTTTCCTGATCAACGGAAAGAGGTTTCCCATGTTGGTGGCTCTGTGAAGACCTGCTGTCCCTCTGGGGTCCACACCTCCAGCGGCGGGGAAGAGACAAGGGCCGGGGTCGTCCCTGAAGGGGGTGGGGTGGCAGGTGGACACCCCGGGTCAACCAGAGCTAACTAGTTCTGATCGTCCGTTGGGCTCCAGGCTCTGATTTAAGCTCATTACGTAAATGACCTTAGTAAGTCGTCATAAGCATCCCTACGAGGCAGGACTGTTTTCAGTCCCATGTCAGAGAGGAGGAAACCGAGGCCCTAACTTCAAACAAGAGCATCTCCCTGACAGTCGCTCAGCGTGGAGGGTGGGGGGCCCGGCTTCTCGGCTGCTGCCCAGTCCAGACACCACAGGCACATGCGGCTTCTCCTCAGTCTGCTGTCAACTGGGCCACAGGAGGGAGGAAAGAAGGTAGACTCTGTGGGGGGCAAGCTGGTGGCCCCAGGCATGCTCTGGCCCAGACGCACTGGCCACCAGGCCCCAGCAGGACACACGTCTGCACACGTGCCTTCCCGGGGACATTTGGGGACGAAGGGATTAGAGGCAGCCCAGCCCAAATGTAATTGCTAAAGGAGTTCAGTCAAAGGAGGATTAGCTGGGGATTGGGAGGAAGTTTCCCACAAATCACTGCGGCTGCCGGTGGCAAAGATGACTCGGGGATCGGAAGAGGTCTTGTTGGATGGGTCAGAGACAAGAGGACATTGCTTTCCTGGGGTCCTCAGCACCCCTCACGGGGCCCAGGCTGGGCCTCAGGGCAGTGGGAGCCTTGACACTTGCTGGAGACGGGGCTCTGCGCACAGGGCACCTTCGGGGCGTCGGGGCCCTGGCTCCTCTTCCCTTCCCTCCTTGAGCCTCACAGCGCTCGTCTGCCCCCAGCTCGGCCCCCGTTGCAGACCCCCCCACCTGCGCCCACTGTCCCCTCTCTGCGCGAGGCAGACACCTGTGCCCCTCCATGTGTCCCTTCGGCTCCCCTGCGCCCAGCACGGTAAGAGCTCAATCAACAGCCCTGTCGTGACTGTTGTCAAGGCTGCCGCACACACTCTGGGAAGGGACAGCCTGAGGTTCCGCGACCCCATGCTGCCACCTGGTGGTCACAGGGAAGGCCATGACGGTGATCCAAGAGGATGAAATGATAAGGCTATCAGATGTGGAGCTCCCCCCTGCACACCATCCCATAATGCTTTCCACGAGCATCTCGTCTGAGGACAAGACCCCCAACATCTCATAGCGAATAAAGTGCTGCTATTTGTGGCCAGAAACATCACTCTTGTTCTTTTACTTAATCCTCACTACAACCCTGTCGGGTAAAGATTTAGTCTCTCCACCAAAGACAGGGCAGCAAGGTTCAGAGATGTTAAGTAACTTCCTAAGATCACACAGCAAGGAAATGGCAGAGCTAGGACCAGCACCATTCTCTGTTTGGAGCCAAGCTCATGTTTGTTTGGGCGCCGCATGCTTTCCCCAGAGAGTCTCCTGATCCTCTCGCGGGCTCTAGGCCAGGCGGGCGGGGGGTCTGGCAGGGAGGACAGGTCCCACCATGATAGAGACTCAAGGGGATTCAAGAGCTGTGGTCGGGAAGCATCTGCTTTTGTCCGCGATCAGCCCTGGACAGAGACTGAGCTCGAGGTCACAGCCCTACAATCTCCAAAGTCAGCGGGGCAGTTTCCAAACAAGCATCCCAAGTACACACGGTGGGCACAGAAATGTGGATTCCAAGGCACAGCCTGGAAAGAAATGCACATCTCCGGGAACCGTGATTAAGGAAACCTTTTAGTTTTCCTGTTTATGCTTTGTGTCTCTCTGTGTGTGATATTTCTCCCAGAGCATCTGAACGGCATCATATGGAAAATAATACCACCAGCAAAGACCTCAGAGATTGGCTGAGAGTCAGCACTCAGTAGTGTGTTCAGTGAAAGAAGGAAGGAAGGGATCCAGGGAAACTGAGGCGCAGAGAGGGAGAGAGATGTTTCCAAGGTCACAGAGCTACCACAGAGTTGGGTCTCCTGATACCTGCCCGTTCTCTTTCCACCCCCTGAATGGTACCCAGAGTGGACGCAGGGTCAAGCAGGTGGAGGGAAGGCTGGTGTGCCAGGCGAAGGCACTAGGGAGCAAGTGAGGGTTTTAGAGCAGTGGAGTAGCCAGCCAGAACTATGCTTTTGCCAGATAGCCAAGTCCTTTCCTGTTCTTTCATTTGGCTATGAGAAAACTTTTTCAGGCGAGAGGGAGGGAGGAACTGATCTTACAAATCCTAGGGCCCGGGCCTGTCATTAGGTCCAGCCCTGGGCTACACTTGCTGCTCTGTTTCCTGATTTATTAACAAGGTCATTTGGCCCAATCTGGTTCTCGATTCCTACACCTGTCCCCAGCCCCCGGAGGGCTCCCCGAGGGAGCTGAGGGGGTGACGGAGATGAGCATCAGGGTCCTCCTGGTCTGCACCGGACTTCAGGCTTCACCCCACTGTGGGCCCCACGGTCCGTACCCTCCGACGTCACTACCTTACTTCATTCTTACCACAGGCTTAAGGGGAAGTATTTTTTCCCCCCTTTCAAACAGACTTCAGTTTTTTGAGCAGCTTTAGGTTCACAGGAAAATTGAAGGGGAAGTACAGAGAGTTCCCCCATACCCTTGCCCCATGTGCGCCCCTCCTCCCCACCGGCAACACCCCCCACCAGAGTGGGACCTTTGTTACGGTCGAGGAACCTACCCTGATGTGTCATCATCCCCCAGGGTCCAAGGTTGACATGAGGGTCCACTCTTGGTGTCGTTCATTCTGAGTTTGGACCAGAGGTGGTACTTGTGAGCACCTGTTTCCAGAGGAGGGCAGCTGGGCCCAGAGAGTGAGGGTCAGGCCGCATAGACGAGAGGCCTCAGGAATCTGGGCCTGGTCTGTCCCACTCGATACGGGGCCACAGGACTTCTTGCAGAGAGCTGCTGTGTGGCAGAGCCGGCCACTGGCGAGAAGCCTGAGCAGGGGGAGCTCCAAAGCAGGCTGAGCTGGTGGGGAAGGGGTGGGGGAGGGAAGGAGGGGAAGGAGATGGGAGGGGGGAGCCCCAGAGGCACCAAAGCTAGCCTTCCTTGCAGTCACAAGACCTCAGTCAGCCCATACTGAGTTTCTTTTATCTCACTGGTAGGGCAGTGTGACGCGGTCGGGTTTAAGCTGTTCTCACCCTTTTGTGGGATTCAACAGGCTGGCACCTGAGATGTGTCTGAACTGTCCCCCTTCCTGGAGGTGATTCCACAGGTGGCCATTTCTACAGTGACTCAGAAGGACCGACCAGATGTAACATCCATGGGCCCCACTTTCTGCTGAACTGAGTTACTGTTCCCTAAGGAGCCTCCTTCCCCAGCTTCCTCTCCACCTCTTTCACTGCCGGGGTGTCTGGGTAGGCCTCCCTTCTCCCCACTGGGGTACTTCCGGGCCTCCTGCAGTGGCCCGGACCAGCCTTCCCAGGGCAGCAAACACTCGGCCCCCTCTTGGGACTGGCCTGGCTCACCCCCCCACCCGCCCCGCCCCGCAGGACCCCGACCCCGGAGCTGCCTCCTCTCCCGAGGCCAGGTGAGTCCACGGAAAGAGCACGGCTCTGGAGTGACACCCCCCCAGCGTCTCAATCTCAGCCCTGCCTCTTGTGTCCATGTGGCCTTGGGCGAGACGTTCCGGTCTCCCAGCCGACTGTTGTGGCATTGCTCCTCCCAGCCAGGCGTAAGGATGGGAGGTGGTGGTGCAGAGTTCCCGGCAGGCGGCAGGTGCTCCAAAGCCGGTGGTCCTATTCCCGAGCCAGATGGGATACCTCTGGCCAGCTCTAGCTCTGAAATACCTCCTGTCTAGAAAAGATGCCCAAAGGGGCTGCTAGACAAAGGGGCCAAGGGGGCCCGGAGCCCGGCCTTCAATTATCCAGCTGACAAATCGGAATCAATTCCGTCTTGGTTACAGCCGATGACAACTCCATCACCTATGCCGCGGATCCATGAGCGGTATTTGATTTTCATTTCAGAAACGAGGTATCAGTAGTGACCTCTCCACGGGGTGCTGGGGCTGGGAGGAGCTTGTTAGCATGAAGGCCCCCCCACCCCATCAAAGGCCAGGCAGTTCCTCTCTTTCCCCCTCCAGCCCAGTGGAGGTGGCGCTCCTCTCTTGGACTGCATCGGACTTCCGGGGAGTTCGCTGGCTGTAGAGTCCAGCCTCCCCCAGTCTATTAAATTGGAAAGTGCAGAGGTAGGTCCTAGAGCCTCCATTCTTACCAGCCCTCCCCGTGTCTCCGGTTTGGGAATCTCTGCCTCAGAGCATCCGCTGGGCACCTGCCTCCCTAAGGAGACAGTCGGAGAAGCAATGGCTGCGAGGTGAGCTCATGGAGGAGGAGAACAGGATCTTACGGTCCGTTACCCTTTACAGAAACAGGTCCTGTTAGCGTGGTGGAGAAACACAGACTCCAGAACCACACACACATCAGGTTAAACACCAGCTCCCACACCTATGCTGGGAGCATATCCTTCTCAGATTCCTCCTAGCTTTTAGTGCCTTCAACATTAACATAGGAATGATAATATCTATTTCAAGGAATTATGCTTGAGAGTATATGAAGTTCCTGAGGGAAATGCACAACACAGGGGCCTGGCACAGAGTAGGTGTTTAACTCCAAATCCCAGCTTCTTGGCCCTACTTCGTAACTCTGGACTCTCTAAAAGGTGTCTTCTTTGTCAGCTGGTGCAATGCCAGTCATGGCCAGAAGAGGGTGATAGAGGGACACTGCAAGGCATACGGAGCAAGAGCTCCCCCTTCTGCCTTTCTCTTCCTTCCGGGATGACTGCAGGTGGCATCTGGGCTCCCACACCCAGAGGTGCTCTCTCCACCGAGTTTTCCCGCCACCCAGCAGGGGGGCCTCCTGCGCTCCACTCCGGCACGCTGGTGCCCCGGTGAACTTCACCACCCAATGGGCTGCACTCTCTCCAACATGGTCTGAATCTCATCCAACTTGTTCGTTCCTTCTTTGGGTACTGTCCCTCAGCCCTGGAGGCGGCAGCTGATTCCTGCATCTTCGACACCTGTCTTCCTTAGAGCTCTGTGGTCCCTGTTAGTAGTTAACCACCTTTCACTAGCTAATAATTCGCTGTATTAAGTTTTCCCTATGCAAACAGCTGGTGTGATTTTTGTCTCCTGACTGGACCCTGACTAATATCTAGAAGTAGGTGTCGTAAAATGACAGTTCGTCTGCTCTCCATCTCCAACAAAGCGTTTTTACGTGACAAGGGAAGATTACCACACACCACCAGAAGCTGTGACAACCCTAGAAATTGCATCCCCAATGTGAACTTCCTTCTTCTAAGGACTGTGGAGTGCTACCACATTATACTTCCTGGGGACGGCATGGGGGAAACCACGAGGAGTAAAGGGACAGCCTCGTCCAGCATTTTTGCAGTTTGCATATCGAAAAAAAAAAAAAAAAAACCCAAGGTCTTCTGTGGAAATCATGTACCACTTAAAGATTATACTTTGAGAAAAACGAATAAACCAAAGACCAAAAATGGGTGATTAAGGGCCATGACTCAAGAGGCAGGGAGCCTAGCTCTTTCAGGACCAGAATGATATGGGACTCAGGAAAGACCCAACCAGCTCAGTCTCATTGTCCTCAGCCGTGCCCCAATGGGGTGACACCTGGGCCCTGCGGAGTGTCTCTGCACACAACGCACTTCCTGCTCTTTGTGGACTGTGGAGTTAGTGTAGGGAGGAAGGTGTGTTAAAAAAAAACCCATCTGCATTGTTCTTTGGGGATACATGACCCTTATGGACCCCACCAATAGGGCAAGATTCTGGCACCCAAAGTGGGCAAAGCCAGCTGAACTGCCCTCCAGCCCCAACAGGAAAGAAAGTGAGCTCAGTGAAGCTTCCTTCTGGCTGGTTCTGTTACTATCCCTCACCTCGGCAGCTGCAGGTCGGGATGGAGAAGTCCTGGGCACGGAGCATCTGCAGCCTGGTTGTGCTGTCCTATCTCATGGCTGGGGATGGAGGTGGGTGTGTGGCAGGACTGGGCATGACCACGCGGATGGAGCTCCAGGGTTCCAGTGGTGAACTCTGGGCTGTGCCTTGCCAGTGGGGATGGCCTGCCCATCACGGGGGGCCTGGGATCCCTGAGTATAAGCCATAGCCATGGGGTCTCAGTCTCAGAGGACAAGAGTGTTGGAAGAAGGACGTAAAGGCCAAACTTCTGACTAAGGTCAGATGGAGAGACAGTTCAGGGGCATTGCTCTACTCACGCTGGGGGTCACTGCTGCCCATTTAGAGGTGGGGATTTGGCAAGTGCTGAGCTGCAGACCCGGGCTGTGAGTCCTGGAGTTGGCCACCGGGTGTCACCATTCCACCACCATCAGCGGCCCCACTGGGGCCTGATTCTACCTGTCCAGAACAATACCAAGGTCAATGGCCAACGCGGGGTGGGAGAAGGGGTTCTTGAATGTCCATGCTCACCAAGTTGTCAGAAGAGCAGTGACTCCCAGGCCGATGGAGGAGAGCACTGTTGGGTTTCTTTCTCCAGAGGGTGTGTCCCAGGAAAAGCTGTTGCTGCTGGGGCCTCTTTTTTCCTGGCTATTTGCTGCCCCCTGAAAGATGATGATGGATTGGAATCCTTAGGACCCGGGTCCTTGAGTCTGTGATGTGGAAGGGACCTTAGAGACCTCCAGCTTCAGGTCCTTCACTTTAGAGAAGGAGGCCCAGAAAGAGAAGGCCATTCCCTGAAGCACACAGACACACACAGCTGGCTGGAGGCTGAACCGGGAGCCTTACACTCGGGATTCCTTTTCCAGTGCTCTGTCCCCTCCACTACCCTCCATGTCTTTACATAGGCTCACTTGTTCATTCTCTTTAGCATTTACTGAGCACTTACTAGATGTTATTTCCTTCCTTCTTTCTTTCTCTCTTTTCTTTCTTTCTTTCTTTCTTTTTCTTTCTTTCTTCTTTCTTTCCTTTTCTCTTTTTCTTTTTTTTTTTGTGGCTGAACAGAACTGGATACCCTTAAAGATGTAAGATGACCTGGCATGTCAGTGACTAAAGCAGGGTGGCCCAGCTGGGGGTCGTTTCCTTCCCCTTGGTCCAGAGAATTTGCCAACATCATCTACCCTTTTTGCAAAACACGGCCGAAAGGAGACCAGAATTCAGACAAAAACGGAGTCGGACAGACGCAGTCCACAGATGTGGCAGCTCACGCAGGTGATGCCTGCTCGGGTGGGGCTGGCTGCAGGCCCGGCGCGGCCGCTTGGGTGGGAAAGAGCCTTTGTAAGGTGGATGCTTAGACGCTGCGACCACTGTGGCCGCCAGGGGGCAGTGTTTCATCACCTCCTGGGCCGGCAGAGAGCCTATTTTCCCAGGATGGAAGAAAGTGAATCTTTTAGGGGAAGAGAGGGGTGTTTACAATAAGAGTCTAAGTGTGGAAAAGAGTAAGATATATCGTCTGGACTTGAAATGATCTCTCAAAGTGATTTCATCGTTCTGCCTGTCTCTGGTCTCACGCCCGCAGCTTTACATTTGACACGGCTCTAAAGCTGGAGAATTATGTCTCGGGGGTCCAACTCCCTTTCCGCAGGCTCTTCTCCCGTGGTCCAGAGTTGTTCATAACCCGAGGCACCCTCTGGGGGCATTTGGCGGTCTCAGAAAGAATGGCATGGAATCTTGTTAGCGATGCCCCAGCCTGTGGAGCGTCAAGCCAGTCCCCCTGCCTCTCCTCTGAGCGTCTCCAGGCTGCAAAGTCGGGTCCAATTGCCCGTCTGCCTCTGTCTTCTCAGATTCAGCCATGACCTGCTCTGAGGCAGCCCGGGGCTGCCCTACCATTATTGACCATTCCGCGGGGATATTAAGCACTTTTGGCTTGGCTGGGGGATGGTTAATCAACAACCCTGTCAGAGTGATGGATTCTTCTAGGATTATTGCTTAATTAGCTTGTTTGGAGGTAAAAATAATCCAGGACTTCAGTTCTCTGGGAGCGGGGAGGAAGGGGAGGAAGGACTCGGGGAGGAAGGCCTCCGGCAGATACCCGGGGTGCAGAGTGTGGCTGGGGTGTTGCAAGGGGGAGCTCTGAAGCTGGGATTCATGAGGCATCTCACAGCTATACCGCAGATGATGTGGCCAAGAGCACTTGTCACAAAAGCAGTGACATCTGAAGGGTCGTCCAAGGACCACAGGCATCGTCGCTCTGGGAGCTTTCAATAAAAGCAGATTCCCAGGCCTAGCCCCAGACTTTCTGGATCAGAATCTCTGAAGCTTTTTAAAAAATTTATTCCAGGTGGGGCGCCTGGGTGGCACAGTCGGTTAAGTGACTTTCAGTTGTGATTTTGGGGTCGTGGGATCAAGCCCTGCCTCCGGCTCTGTGCTCAGCGCAGAGCCTGCTTGAGATTCCCTCTCCCTCTGCCCCTCCCCCTGCTTGCACTCTCTCTTTCTCTCAAATAAATCTTTTTTAAACAGAGTTACTCCAGGTGATTTCTATGCACAATAAAGTTTGAGAGTTACAGGCCTAACGCTGATCAGTATTAGGCAAGTCCTTTCTGCTGGTAGTCGGCTTCCAGTGACTGGGCTCCATCGGTCCACACCTCCGTCCACACCCCCGTCCGCAACCGTGCGCCCTGGTCCTCGTCCTTTGTTCTAACCTCCCGATTTCTGTCTTGCCCTCTGCCTCCCCCATCTCACTCAGCTGTCACTATCGCTTCCTGCCACGCCCCCTCCGTCGGCTCCACTCCCGGAATCGCCCGTCTTCTGCCAGCTCTCCATATCCATCCGCTGGTCTTTCTTCTCTCCTCCCATCTCTCTCTTCTGTTGGTGCCTGCACTCCTTACACCCGCTTCTGTATCCTCTCCTGTCTGGAAGGGGCTGGAAGCGTGAGAGGTCCTGAGACATGTCAAGTCCCCCCAGTGAGATGCACTTATGTGCCATTTGGAAGGCAGAGGAGGGGCAGAAGTTTATTCCTCTGCCTCCAGCAGGGCGGGCAGGCACGCAGGCTTCGGGAGATGTGAGCTTCTGTTGGGCAAGTCCCCCACCGAGGGCTGTGGGCAGCCGTTCCCTGCCGTGTCTGGCTCCGGGGGCGGCAGCAGGTCCCCGTGCACTGAGAGCCAGTGGTAAGCCTGGGAGTCACTGGCCCCCTTCTCTGGTCATTGCTCCTCTGGCCACTCCAGCAGCTTTGTGAGCACCTCCGTCCCTGGGTTAAATCCTGTTAAAACAGGAACAGACTGGTTCCCCTTTTCCTGCTTGACGCCGCCTGTTACACTCTGTTCTTGCCATTTAACCTCTATTCCAGGCCTCGCGCCTTTTCCTAGTCCCACCCCTTCCCCCCCAACCGGCTGGTCTATGGAATGGAAAGTTTAAAATGCTTAGTTCTGGATAAGTTATATTATTTCCATTCTTACTGTCAAACATGGGCAAGTTGACCATTCAAGGTCGAGAACTCCCCACTGAACTGAGCTGCCGAAATCGGAGCTTCTCCAAGGATTCTATCTGAGGAGTTCAGGGCCCTTGAGGGAGCAACAGGGAAGGAGCAGGGCGGGGAAGAGGCAGAGCACAGCCATGACAAGTCCCCTGTGAGTTCCCGCCCTAAATCCTGCCTCTGTCCCCCTGGGGCCTGGAGGTGGCAAGAAGCAAGTCGGCAAAGGGGCCCATTTCTGCTCTAGATAGAAGCAAGGTTGACACCACCCCAAGCCACTGGGTGTGCGTGAGGAGCTGCTTTCTGGGGCTGGGCGTCCCTGGTGTGTGTGTGTGTGCGCACGCACATGCACCCACAGTCCAGTGTGCCCCCTCACTGGGCTAAGCCCCAGCACCGAGGAGCCAGGCTGTCCTCCCCCGACAGGCCGGACCAGCCCTGGCCCAGCTGTTGCCGCGGGCACAGCCGCTGAGTGGAGGGACGAGGGTTTCAGTCTGGTATCTGCCCCCTGCAACAGGGCGGATACCTCTTCTCTGGGCCTCGGGGGTCTCATCTATGGAATGGCAAGGAGAGCCTGGCCACACTGCTTCTCTCACCGAGTGGCTGCCACTGTGGAGGCTCTGGGAGTCGGAGGCCACCCCATTCGTTCCCTGAGGGCTTCCGCCCCTCCCTGGCCCTCTGTCTGGCCCCAGCTGGGCTCCATGCCCACTGCTGCGTCTCCAGAACCAACCTAACCTGCTCCCAGGACCCACGGGGAGAAGCTAGAAGAGCCAGGATGTCTTCAGCCCTGCTTGGAGGGGGGTGAGGGACTTTTTTTTTTTTTTTTAGGATTTTATTTATTTATTTGACAGAGAGAGACACAGAGAAAGAGGGAACACAAGCAGGGGGAGTGGGAGAGGGAGAAGCAGGCTTCCCGCCGAGCAGGGAGCCTGATGCGGGGCTCGATCCCAGGACCCTGGGATCATGACCTGAGCCGAAGGCAGACGCTTAACGACTGAGCCACCCAGGCGCCCCCGGGGGGGGGGACTTTCTTGACCTTGGCTGAAGGATGTGGGGGACCCTGAGAAGGTACAGCCTGGGGACAAGCAGCCTGGTCTGCCCTGAGCCGGGGCTAAGGATCCAGGCCCTTCCCTCCCATGGGGAGATGGGGACAAAGTCCCCCCAGCTCCACGCAGAAAGGAGGCCATGAAAGCCCTCCAGCCCCGGTGTGGCCGTGAGGGCCAGCTTTTCAATTAATCAATTGAGTCAACTCTCCCCTTCTATCCTGTTAAAGAGAAAATTAAAGACTGATTCTTGAGCAAAGCACTGTGAGGGAGGAGACTACTCTGCATCCTGTGGACAGCTCTCCAGCAGTGCTGAGGGACCACGCCCGCCCCTGGGCTGCTCGCCACCAAGCCTAGGGCTGCAAAATTCCTTCCGGAAGAAGTCTGGAGTGATTCAGTTGGGCCAGCAAAGTAGGCAGGTCTGCTGGGTTTTCCACCTGGACGTTCAGGTGAATTCCTGCGAGAGGGGGCTCATTCATTCCTCTGGGCACCAGTCCCCCCTACCCCGTTTCTTTTTTAGCAGAGTCTGTGTTGATCTGTTGGTACCAGTGTCTTGCATGCAGAAAACCTTACGTGAGAGAGCAGGCTGACAGCCCAGGACTCCGGGTCCTCAGGCATTCTCTGTGTCTGCCTCCTAAGTCCATGCTGAGCATCGTGGCCATCCATCCTGGTTAACTAAGCAGAGGGCCCGGAGGCAAAATGACCTGGCCCAAGGTTTGCTGTGTGGTCTGTCCCTGCTACAGTTGCTGAAATTATCATAAACCCTTCGCAGCAGTCCCTGTGGGACACAGGTTAGTTGGCTGCCTTTGTTCTTCTTGCCAGGATGTGTCCACTTCCAAAGGCTGACCTTGTTCCCAAGCACAGGTGTTTGCAATGGCGTACCCCCGCCCCATACCATCTGCCTTCTGATGGGGTCCGCTCAGAAAGTCTCCACCCTACTGTCCTCTTGACACACGTATTTGTAAGGATTCTCCCACTGGGGTATGCTTCCGGGAATGCGTTCTGAAACCACAAATTCTCCTGAGTGGCATCTGGCCTGGTCACTCTCTGGAAACTCTTCTATGCTGTAGGGGACCATGCTCTTCTGGAGATACCTTTATGGATAAAGAGGGAGGGAGATACCTGCCTTGCTGGCTGGATTTCTCCTTCCCCAAATATTTTTTTTTTAAATCCAGAATTATGATCCTACTTATCACAGAGTCCAAGACCTTTATGGGAACCGTGTTTTATTTTGCCATTTGGCTATGAAACAATCAGGATACAGACAGTGGGAAGTATGATTATTTTGCAACACCCAGAGGACCGCTCCCAGGTCACCCCCAGCACCCTGTGGGTGGGCAGACTGGTTCATTCTGGCTTTTCCTAGAAATGAATTGGATTGGAGGGAGGGGACCAAGATGAAGCTTCTCCCCTTCTTTCCTACAGTGGAACATCTCCTGCTTCATCTTCCAAAGCGTCCCAGGCTGGTGTCCCGAAGTGGTCAGAGGACTTGCTCTGTGACGTTGGGCTTACTTGAGCCTGACCCAGCTGAGGACCTGGCCCAGGTTCCTCAAAGGCAGCTTTGACTACATTTTAGGCTGGCCAGGTTTTAATGTATGCCAGTCATGGGGGCGGCACTGCCCGTTGCAAGGAGAGCCAGATTCTTGAGTGATCACTGGGAGCTTGTCCTAGAGAAAGACACAGATGCTCAAATGCAGAAGGCCAGAGGAGAGTAAAGAAGCTTTTCCTTTCCTTCCTTTGAGGGACCACAGAGACCTGGACCCATTCCCACGCATACAGTTTGGGACCCGCAGACAACAGAGGAAGCGTGACCAGTTCCATCACACCCATTGTTCCCCAGTGGACAGGAATATCTCCACCTCATTCTCCAAAATTCTTCTGAGGCAGCCTACACACTTACTCTGCCCTTAGTCCAAACTGCAGCCCGTTGAGCACCTGAATGCCTGTGGCAAAGTAGGGGGTAAGTTTGGGAGATGTTCTTCTGACCCCCTGGGCAGGTTGTAAGGGCTGAGACCAGGAGCAGCTAGAATGACAACAGCTCTGTCCCCTGTTCCAGCAGAGTGCTGGTCTGCTGGCTGTGGATTCCTGTAGAAGGGTGGCTTTTTTCAAGTGCACATCTCTTGGATTCAAGTGATATTCTTGCATGGACATTTTTTTCTACAACTATAATCAGCTAACTTTCCCGGCCACGAGGTAAAGACTTAATTCTTCTTCTTTATCTCCCTCCTCTTCTCTTGAGTCTTAAACTCTTGTCTTACTCTATTTACTAGTTTGCTTATTTTTCATAAAAGTCCAGCCTAATATATAAAATTTAAAAACTTGAATAGGATAACAAGGCTGGAAGAAAAAACAGCAGTCTCCTGTCCCATTCATGCCCTAAATTCCTCTCTCCAGATTCTTTCTTTTGATGTCTACCCCCATATTTCCAAGTGATGTGCCTGCACAGTTATCTCTGGACTTGTCAATGTTAAATGCCTGACTTCTTATGCTGGAAGATAGGGCTGGCATGCTCCTAACACATTCCATACCTGCACTTCTCTCCTCCTTTCTCCAATATATTTATGTCACATCTTTTTTGTTAAATCAATATTCAATTTTTATTTTATTATGATTATGTATGTACTGTTCACTGCTGAGTGAAAAAATACTCTAGGATCACTTCTCCTTTTTTTTTCTTCTATAACTCTTTGTTCTTCCAGGAGTTAATAATTGCCTCATTTAAAAAATCTGCTTAGTCTATGTCATTATCCTAATAATTCTTCCAAAACTCTCCAGCAAAATTTTAAAGTCCTTCTGAGCACAATTTTACCCATGATTAAGCAATCAGATAAACTACTGGTTCCATTTTTCCCAAAGATTACTCTTCCTGCTCCCTGTTGGTCTTCTTCCTCTTTCTGCGGGGCTTCCCTAGCTTCCCTAGCTAGCGAAGGGAAGATCCAGTGCTGGATCTTGTTTCCTGGATGCCAACTCTTCCTCCTTCTTGGTTTATGCCCTTGGAGTACCCAAGTCAGTTTTTCTAGTTGGATACAGTTCTCTTTAAAAGCCATATCTGGAAGGCTGGATACCCTGGGTTCTATAGTAGTCACCAGGTGTATGTTGGCTAAAGCAAGTAGGGAGTTTCGCCCCTCTAGAGGCAAATCCAGACTCCCAACTCTCAAAAAGAATGTCTTTGATCTGCAGGATAGGAGAGGCGGATTTCCTAGGATGGGAGAAAACTGCTGTTGGTAGGTCAGCAAGACTAGGACCACTGCTGCTCATGTGTCACCTTCCAAGCTGAGTGGGAGAAAGTGGCCCATTCCTCAGGACAGTTTACTTCCAAATGGTGGTAAATTGTTATAAATAATGACTTTGTTAGAGTAAGGCACTTTGATATCATATTGAGGGTAGATCTACATGAATGTAGATGACATTAGCTAGACAAACTCTCAGCAGAGTGTGACTTACAGTACATTAAATCTCTAGACTTGAAATCAGTTAAGATGAACATAGCCTTAATTCTCCGAGCACCATATGCCAATTAACATTTTTTGAGTATGAACTTGATATTTTAAAACAGTTTTAACATAAACATTGCCTGCAATAGGACAATGGGGGGTACATGCTTCATTCAAAAAAATAGGTATGATGGGAGGGGAGGAAGAGGAGTTGTCTGGTTGCATATTTCTATACCCTAGTTTACTAAGTGAGAGCAGAACGGATGGGTTGAAGATGAGAGAGAGAGGAACAGAAGTGTTCTTCTAATGGGGGTACATGCCAGCTTGCCTGGTGGGTCCAAGAAGACTGATGAGGGGGCTTTAGCAACCCCAGCCTCTGGGGAGAAGCTCACTTAACTCATCTGACAAGGCCTTCACTTGTTCCAGGGACAGCTTCATTGCCCAGAGGGCCAGATGAACAAGGAGGGAATTTTCTGCTGGGTTGGACGTTGGCCAATAGTGAGAGTCTCTTTGCTAACCTGGGAATGACGGAAATCCTGGAAGAAAGTAACTTTGACTTTGCAGTAGCAAAATAAGGGAATGCTGGGCGGAGTTGAAATGTGCCTTGGGCGGGGGGCGCCTGAGTGGCTCAGTTGGTTAAACATCTGCCTTCGGCTCAGGTCAGGATCCCAGGATCTTGGGATGGAGCCCTGCATCAGGCTCCCTTGCTCAGTGGTGGATCTGTTTCTCCCTCTGCCCCCTGCCCCTGCTCATGCTTGCTCTCTTTCTCTCTCTCTCTAACTTTCTCATTCTCACTCTGTCAAATAAATAAATAAATAAAATCATTAAAAAAAAAAAAAAGGAAAAACAAATGTGCCCTGGTCTCAGGAAAGCGGATTTCAAAAGGGTGAAAGGATCAACAGGTCAGACAATAAGCCTTTTATAAAAAAATATAGGTCATGATGTACTAGAGATTATAACAAGATAATGTTAATTATCTGCTTTCCAGTAATCCTGATGGGCAAGAAACTAGAAAAATAGTGGATAGCAGGAAGAACTGGGTTGAAGACAACGTTTACAAAAGTTGGGACAAGAACAAACAAAGGAAGACATGAAGCTGAAAGAGCAGTTTCTCTCAGTCATTTGGGAAACTGTTATTGTGTGGTTCCTCTATGCCAGGCTTTTTCCTACGTGCCAAGGAGATAGCGACAAAAAGACATACTTAAGCTTACAGTCCAGCAGGGAATACTGACATCAAGCAGGTAATTAAAAGTGTGTTGAATCAGCAAACTACAGACAGAGGGGAACTTCTTCAGCTTGACAAATAGTATCTCTGAAAATCCCACAGCTAACATTATCCTTATTGGTATTTTCTCCCAAGATTGGGAACACCAAGCAGACAAGGGGGTCTACTTCCTTCACCTTTAGTCACCATTGTCCTAGAAGTTCTAGCCAAGAAAATTAGATAAGAAAAATAAAAAAGCCATCCAGATTGGAATGGAAGAAATAAAAGTACTTGTAGTTCTATAGATAACATGACTTTGTAGATATAAAATCCTAAGGAATCCCCTAAAAACCATTAGAACTAATAATTGACTTCAGCATGGTGGCAGAATATAAGATCAATGTATGAAAATCATTTTTATTTCTATACGTTAGCAATGAAAAATCTGAAAATGAAATTATAATAGCATCAAAAATATAATACTTAGGAATAAATTTAACAAAGGAAGTGCAGGACACAAACAATAAAACATTGCTCAAAGAATTTAAAGAAGATCGAAAACAATGGAGAGAAATCTCATGTTCATCGCTCAAAAAGCTTTAGATTATGAAGTTGGCAATACTCCCCAAACTGATCTACAGATTTATGTAATTGCTATCAAAAGCTCAGCTACTTTTTGCACAGCAAAAGAAACAGTCCACAAAACCAAAAGACAACCGACAGAATGGGAGAAAATATTTGCAAATGACATATCAGATAAAGGGCTAGTATCCAAAATCTATGAAGAACTTATCAAACTCAACACCCAAAGAACAAATAATCCAATCAAGAAATGGGCAGAAGACATGAACAGACATTTTTCCAAAGAAGACATCCAAATGGCCAACAGACACATGAAAAAGTGCTCAACATCGCTCGGCATCAGGGAAATCCAAATGAAAACCTCAATGAGATACCACCTCCCGCCAGTCAGAATGGCTAAAATGAACAAGTCAGGAAACGACAGATGGTGGCGGGGATGTGGAGAAAGCGGAACCCTCCTACAATGTTGGTGGGAATGCGAGCTGGTGCAGCCACTCTGGAAAACAGTATGGAGGTTCCTCAAACAGTTGAAAATAGAGCTACCATACGATCCAGCAATTGCACTACTGGGTATTTACCACAAAATACAAATGTAGGGATCCGAAGGGGTACGTGCACCCCAATGTTTATAGCAGCAATGTCCACAATAGCCAAACTGTGGAAAGAGCCAAGATGTCCATCGACAGATGAATGGATAAAGAAGCTGTGGTATATATACACAATGGAATATTATGCAGCCATCAAAAGGAATGAGATCTTGCCATTTGCAACGACGTGGATGGAACTGGAGGGTGTTATGCTGAGTGAAATAAGTCAATCAGAGAAAGACATGTATCATATGACCTCACTGATATGAGGAATTCTTAATCTCAGGAAACAAACTGAGTGTTGCTGGAGTGGTGGGGGATGGGAGGGCTGGGGTGGCTGGGTGATAGACATTGGGGAGGGTATGTGCTATGGTGAGTGCTGTGAATTGTGCAAGACTGTTGAATCACAGATCTGTACTTCTGAAACAAATAATGCAACATATGTTAAGAAAAAAGAAAAAGAAGAAGATAGCAGGAGGGGAAGAATGAAGGGGAGTTAGTCAGAGGGGGAGATGAACCATGAGAGACGATGGACTCTGAAAAACAAACCGAGGGTTCTAGAGGGGAGGAGAGTAGGGGGATGGGTTAGCCTGGTGATGGGTATTAAAGAGGGCACATTCTGCATGGAGCACTGGGTGTTATGCACAAACAATGAATCATGAAACACTACATCAAAAACTAATGATGTAATATATGATGATTAACATAACAATAAAAAAACAAAATCTCAGCTACTTTTTTTTTTCTGCAGAATTTGTCAAGCTGATCCTAAAATTCATATGTAAATGCAAGGAACCCGGAATTACCAAAGCAATCTTGAAAAAGAAAACCAAGCTGGAAGACTCAGACTTTCTGATTTCAAGACTTACTACAAAACTATAGTACCCAACACAGTGTGGTACTGGCATAAGGATAGATGTATAGATCATGGAAACAGAACAGAAAATTCAGAAATAAATCCTTACATTATGATAAATGGACTTTTGAAAAGGTTGCTAAGATAATAAGATGGGGCCAAGAAAAGTCTTTTCAACAAGCGGTGCTGGGACAATTGGATATATACTTGCAAAAGAATGAAGTTGGACTCCTATATCACACCACATATAAAAATTACCTCAGAAAGGATCGAAGACCTAAATATAAAAGCTACACTATAAAACTTTAGGAGAAAAACACAGGAGTAAATATTCATGATCTTAGATGAGGCCATGATTTCTTGTATACAACACTGAAAGTGTAAGTGACACAAGAAAAAAGTAGGTAAATTGAGCTTCATCAAAATTAAAAATTTGTGTTCTATAAATGATATAACCAAGAAACTTAACAGACAACCCATAGAATGGAAGAAAATGTGTGCAAATCACATAGGTGATAAGGGACTTGTAACTAGAATGAATATATAATATATACATTATCTATCTATCTATCTATCTTACAAGTGGGTAACAAAGTTAAATAAACCAATTTAAAAATGAACAAAGGACCAGAATAGACATTTCTCCAAAGATGTACAAATGGTCAGTAAGCACTGAAAAGATGCTCAACATCATGAGCAGTCAGGGAACTGCAAACCAAAACCACAATGAGGTATCACTTCACACTCTCTAGGATGGCTATAATAAAAATTACCGACAATAGTAAGTGTTGGCAAGGATGTGGACAAGTCGGAACTCTCATTCCCTGCTGGTGGGAATGTAAAATGGTTCAGTGGCTCTGGAAAACAGTCCCTGAAAATGTTAACATACAGTTACCAAATGACCCGGCAATTCTACTCCTAGGTATACACACAAGTGAAACGAAGGCACACACCCATGAACAAACCTGTATACAAACATTCACAGCAGAATTATCCCCAATAGGCAGAAAGTAGAAACAACCTAAATAAATGTCCATCAACAGATGAATGAATCAAAGATGGTATATTTACAAAATGAAATATTATTTGACACTAAAAAGAAATCAAGTCTTGATACAGACTACCACATGGATGAAAGAAACTGGTTACAAAAGACCACGTGTTGTATGAGTCCAATTATGTAAACTGTCCAGAATAGGCAAATCTATAGATTCAGAAAGCAGATTAGTGGTTTCCCAGGACTCGAGGGGCGGGGCAAACATAGGAACTAACTGCTATTGGGCATGGCTTTCTTTGTGTGGTGATGAAAAATGTTCTAACATTATATTGTGGTGATGGTTGCACAGCTCTGTGACTAGACTGAAAACCACTGAACTCTGTATCTCAAATGGATAACCTGTATGATGTGTGAATTACATTTCAATATGACCCTAAAAAAATGTAAGGAGTAGGCAACAACAACAAAGAGTTTTGAATGTTATGATCAGGGTTTTGTGATAGTGAGTAAATAATACGAGAACCCAGTGGGGTTAAGACACAAGGGATCAGGACTCATGTAACTAACCCCAGGGCTTCGCAGACAATAGGGCCAAAGGACACGAGGTTGGGGAAAGAATGAAACATTGGAGGGAATAAAGGGAATGTTGGCATGGTAGGGATAGAGCGCAGGAAAGAGGAGAGATACAAGGTATGGTTAGGGAAGTGGGCAGCGGCCAGATGAGACCGGCCACGTTCATGACTTCAGACTTTTCCCAAATAGTAATAGGAAGACATTGAAGGGTTTTAACCTGGGGAGTACAGTGATTGGATGTGAATTTTAAAAAGTGTGCTTAGACTGCAGAAATTGACTCAAGCAAAGTGGGTGGATATAGGAGAATCAGATAGGGAGCCAATGCAAAAGTCAGGGAGAGAGACGATGTCTGAAAAATCCAAATTGAAGAAGTTTGAGGGGAATGTGGGAGGTGAGGATGTGGAGACAATTAGCTCTTGTATGAAGTTTGGCTATAAAGGGAGGAGATGGAGTTGTGGCTGGAAGGGAATAGGAGATGGAGGAAATTTAAGAAGATAAGCATGTTTCAATGGGAATTGGAAGACTCCAGAAGAGAGCGAGCGAGAGAGAGAGAAAGAGAGAGAGAGATTTAGTATTCAGAACCCAGAGGACAGAACTCATTCTATCGGGTCCTTGTGAAGGGGGAAGGTAATGAGATCCAGAACATCCTCAGAGACATATGCCCCCTAGCATAACAGGAGAAGGTGGGAGATGGTTATAGATGAAAGTGAGTTTGTAGATTTGGAGGCAGAACTTCTTTACGTCCTGCCTCCAATTCTGCACAGCAACCCATCAGCCAAGAGTGAGTAGATCTGCTTTAAGAGTATGATGTCAGAGGGCCGTAATTAATGAGGAAGACAAGGGAGCACTCTTAGGGATGATGACAGGCATTAGTGAAAGAGACTGAAACACACATAACCATACATCTTTTATTATACTTCCTTCTTACATAATGTTCAGAAAAGGAAGTGTCGAAAAATTAGTTAGGAGGGAATTGGGACCCTGTGTAGGAGAAAGGATAATGAGAAAGAGTCCAGTTATTTCAAAAGTTCAAACTCCAGGTCCTGCATGTTGAATTAGCTTAGAATCATTCCTGACATTAGAAATCGTGCAGATTGGAATAGGAATCAGGCAGAATGGAAATGGGAAATACTCACATGCCCTATTTTTAAAAAGAAATGAAAGGGGAATTCAAGAAAATACAGGTGAATCTAATTAACTTTGATCTCTGCAATGTTTGTTAACCTGTGTTCAGTAAGAAGCACCAAGAGTTCATCAGGAAATATTTATGCTAAAATATTATTTCTTTATGGAGAGAGTGTCTGCCTCTTGATTTCGAGGTACACAGTTGGGAGATTAAACAAATGCTGTTTACAAAAATTACTGGGTCCCTGAATATGCTGATCACAGGACCGCTGCATAGCAGAACTGTGTATTCCAAAGGGACACTGGCATATAGAAATGGTCGCCAATAGGTTTTACACGAGAATCAACAGGACTAAGTAAAAAGAGAGGCCTCGGTGAGACAGCAGAGCTATCTGCAAGAATGTGAAGGTCTGGCTTGTCTAGTCTTTTTTTCTACAGTGGTCCAGAGTAGAACTTGAAGCATGGGGGGAAAGTTTCAGGGAAGTAGATTGTTGCCTCTAGACAAAAAAAAATACCTAGCACCTAGAAATGTCCAATCATGGGGAGCACAAATATTGAGCAGCCCAGTCCTGGGAGATTCTGGCAGACTGTTGGGGCTTCTGCTACAGTAGTGTAGGGGGTGGGCTATGTATCTCTAGGGTCTGTTCCCTGAAAATAAACGCATAGAAGAAATGTGACATGGGCATTAATTTTTCAGCACACTCATGCTAGAGGTATAGATGCTGATGCCTACAGATGTGTGAACAGCTGCATAGTGAGGCAATGGTAGATCTGAGGCTGGACCCAGCTCTCATCTCCCCAGGGTCTTATCATTTCTGTTGCTCCACACATTAGCCTTTCTTGTGATGAGTGATTGCCTTTCCTCTTTGGAATTTCAAATTAGGAATTCTAGAATGAAACTGGGCTGCTATTTTATACCACATACAAAAATCAACTGAAAAAGGATTCAAGACCTGAATGTAAGACCTGAAACCAAAGAACTCCTACAAGAAAACATCGGGAATAAGCTCCTTGACATGGATCTTGGCAATGACTTTTTGGATTTGACACCAAAAGCAAAAACGACAAAAGCAAAAATAATCAAGTAGGACTGATAGACATTTTTCCAAAGAATACATACAAATGGCTAACAGGTACATGAAAAGGTGTGGAACATCATTAGTCATAAGCAAAGTACAAATTGAAACCACAATGAGATATCATCTCACACCTGTTAGAATGGCTGTTATAGAAAAGACGAGAGCTAATGTGTTGGCAAGGATGTAGAGCAAAGGGAACGCTTGTGCACTCTTGGTGGGAATGTAAATTGGTGCAGCCACTCTGGAAAATAGTATGGAGTTTGCATCTGCAGAAGCAAAAAATTAACAATAGAACTATCATATGATCCAGCAACTACTTCTGGGTATTTATCTGAAGGAAACAAAAGCACTAACTCGAAAAGTTATGTGTACCTCATGTTCACTGCAGTGTGACTTACAACAGCCAAGACAAGGAAAGAACCTAAGCATCCATCAGTAGATGGATGGATAATGAAAATGTATTTTATATACAAAGGAATATTACTCAGCCATAGAAAAGAAGGACATCCCGCCATTTGTGACAACATGGAGGGACCTTGAAGGCATTATGCTAAGTGAAATAAATCAGAGAAAGAAAAATACTGTATGATCTTACTTATATGTGGAATCTAAAAACAAAACGAAACTCACAGACACAGAGACTACATTGATGGTTGCCAGAAGTGGGGGGTGGGGGTGGTGGGCAAAATGGCTGAAGGTGGTCCAAAGGTACAAACTTCCAGCTATAAGATAATTAAGTCCTGGGGATGGAACGTACAGCACCGTGGCTACAGTTAACAATGCTATATTGTATTTGAAAGTTGCTAAGAGAGTAAATTATAAAAGTTCTCATCACAAGGGAAAAAATGTGTAACTATGTGTTGTGATGGATGTTACCTAAGCTTATTGTGGTAATCACTCCACAATATATACATATATCAAATCATGATATTGCACACCTAAAACTAATGCATTGTTAAATATCAATTATAGCTCAATAAAAAATAAATGAATTAATAAATAAGAATTCTAAATCCCTCACTCGTGACTTTCAGGCCACACTCTTTCATAAATGTCCACTGGTCATTCCACCCATGGTTTGAATGAAGCCTGCAGCATTGGCCTTGAAATTCAGAGGCCCTGAGACCTTGAGCCCTGGCTCACACAGATAAGGGCTCTGTAACCTCTAGGGAGGCTGCTCCCAGGGCAAGAGTCTTGTGTGCAGTTCCTGAAGGAGACAAGGCGTTGTGCTCCTAGAAGGAAATGATTCTAGAACTGCCATGTCTTACCTGGACTCTGGGGTCTGCTCTACTCCTCGCTTCAGTTGTACATGACCAGGTTCATCCACTGAGAAATAAGCATCATCATTATGACATAGCTTAAAATTTGTTCGCTTAATACAGAGCAGGGCAAATGGTACCCCCTTCCTTGAAAGATCTCAGTCTAGTCTCATCAGACATTTCCAGATAATTCCAACCCAGCGGGGGGGTCTCAAAGCCCCCATCACAGCATATCTTTTGCTACTCCCTGAGTAGCTAGGCAATGAGAGGGATAGCTGAGGTTGACCAGCTGGCTGGGCCAGGAGCCTCTTTCTAAAGCTCACTAGGAGTAAGTTTAATGTACAGCGAGCTCAGCAGGTGTTCTTCATTCCCTCTTGGATTTATGACTCCCACATAATCCTCTGCTTTACTAAGCTATTGGAAAAAAAATAAAATCTGTCTGCCAAGATCCTAAAGCAGCCTTGGCAGCCAGCAATATATAAAGGCAGTAATTGGAGGCGGGCGGGGGGCAGCAGCTTGGCTGGCCTTTGACAGACTATCCAATATCCTCAGGAGAAAAATTCCCCCTGGAATCAGGAGAGGAGAGGTGGCCTGGGACTTTGTCCTGTGTCTGGGAGAGGAAAGTACCTCACCCTCACCTCCATTTCTGTCAGGTAGAGTCGTTTTCCATCCCTGGAGAGGTTCCGGAAAGTCTCTAAAGAGGAGGAGAGGAATCAGGACAGGTCAAGGAAGATAAAAGCAAATACAGTGATTCCATGTAAAGTACTCTCTCACTCTCCACAGTGTGCCTAGCCTCCCTCCTGTCTCTTCCCAGCCACACCCCACACCCGTGGGACAGTTCTCTGTGACCACACTGGCCCACACACGCCTCTCCCTCTTCTCGTAGCCTTGCACTCTGCACCCTTCCACATACAGCTGAGGGGATGTATGGGCCTGTCTTATCAAGTATTCTATGGGCACAGTTTGGGGGAGCCCCCCTCCTTGTCCAGCTGAGAATTTTCTGGAGGTTTATGCCTCACCCTTCTCTTTGATGCTCCCAGGCCTCTGTTCTCTCAGTCTGTATTAACTGCCTGGCTCAGAGCTGTGGGGTTTGCAGAGGTACCTCACGCCAGGGATGGGATGAGGCTTAGGATGAGGCCAGACCCCACTTCTACCCCCAACACAACACTTGAGCTATATTATAGCTTGGCGTTTCACATAGGATTTCACTGGGAAAAAAAAGGGGGGGGGAGGCTGCTAAGAAGTGTCCAAACGTCTGACCTACATAGTTGAACTTCTGGAGCCTTGGGAAAGCTCCCCCTCTGCCCCCACCTATTCACTTGTGTGTGAATTCCTTCAGCAGAGACCCTAATCATTCATTGCAAGACTATAGTGTAGGTTTAAACGGTAAACAACATGAAGAGGGGACGCAGTGTGTTAAATTAACCTTGATCCTAAAAGATGCACTAAATAGGGTGATGAGGAAATGAGAGACCTGGGATAGGGGAATGTCCTGGACAGAAAGAGTACAGAAGGGATGCAGGGGGCCTAGGCCGACTATACCATTACACAGGCTAAGGTTGGCTCTGCCTCTTGGAGCAAGGGCTCCTCATGCAAGACTCCAGCCCACCCCGCTGCTGAGGCCTTGCCTAGGCCTGGGGCAGGAGTGTGTTCCTGATCCCCTCCTATGTTTCTTGGTCATTGTGACGGTCTCCAGGATGTCACCCAGGTGACACTTACTCGCCATGGCTTCAAGTCGCAACAGGAGGCAGACCAGGCTAGGGAAGCTGACCCTGCCGCTGTTGTCACTGTACCGGAGGGTCATGAGATCCAGCAGCTCACTGCTGATGGAGGTCCCTGCAAGGAAGTCTGGGCCAAGGGGTGGGTTAGTGAGCAGGAGAAAGCTGGTAGCAGGTCCGGTCCTCTGACATGCAAAGTCTGACAAACCCGCCTGGAGTGGTGGCCTTCCACCACTGTTTCCTATTTAGTCTGGCCCAGGGGCCCGTTCACTCCACTTCATATTTTTAATGGTTCTCTTGTTGCCTCCTTCTTCTTGGCTGCTGGGCCCCCAGTGACATTGTTGTGGAGTTTGGCCAGATACCAACTCCAGATACTCAAGACACTGACTGCTCTGGGGATACTTCAGCCTTCATAATCATCGGATAATTCCATGTGAACAGGGAGCTTCCAGGACACCTGGAGTTTGCTCCTAGCCCTGCATCCATCAGGCCTCTCTCCGTTGGTGACCTTGTGAAACTACCTTGTTTCCTAACCCCATGACTGCATGTGGGTCTTAGGTGTGAACGCTGCTAGTGTGAGCAAGTGTCGTCCCTGGAAGTGGGAGATTCAGTCCTAAGTTGGGGGATTAGGAAAGAGACTGGTCCTCAGAGAGGAGACCACAGTCAGAAGGTGGCCACAGGTGGGTGAGACACAGGCACCTTGCTCTCTTTGGGACTGGTTGTCCTACATGTCTAGTTATGAGGTCCAGGAGGCACCAACCCCACAGCAGACAAGAGCAAACTGGCAAATGGCTGTGCCTGCAAGCTTTGGGGGGCAAGCAGACCTTGCAAGCCAAACCATCCATCGAGGGGGTGAGCCTGGTGACCTGTGGGCCTCATGCACCAGAGATATTTGGTGTCTCCAGCAGCATTAATAAAATAAGAATTCGAATGCCTTTAGATAGGCCAAGCACTCTCCAGCTCCGCCACATTCAAAAATCACCCTCTTTTCTTATGGTCAGCTCCATGGCCCCTTTCAGTTATCTGCTTGGTCTTTGAAAAGTTTTTAGTCGCATTCCAGCTATTCTCTGTCTCCCTTTTATTATTCTGGAGTCATCAGTGTGGTCTCCTATCAGATTCTGTTTTTTCTGTAGCTATTTGGGGGCTTTCAAAGTGCGGTCCAAAGAGCATTGGCCTCACATAGAAACCTCTTAGAAATACAAATTCTTGAGCCCCACCCAAGCCCTCCTGAATCAGAAGTTTTGGGTGAGGGGTGAGGCTCATCAAGCTGTGCTTTAACAAGCTTCCAGAGGGTTCCGGAGCACACTCAAGTTTGGAGAACCACTGCCCTCTGGTATGAAGGCCCGCGGGAGGGAGAACTGTGGAGCATCTCCTTCCAGTGGTTACCTGGGGGCACTCTGATCTCACATTTTCTCAAGGAAGGTGGCAGTTTTCTGACTTAACCTTTGTGTGATCCATTTCCCCCACCGGTATAGGGCAGATCATGACTCCTGATCACAGAGTAGTTGAGACAATCAAATGAGATGACATGAGTCCAAGTTCTCCCTGAACCCTGAAGCTCTTAGGCATCCTACGGTATCCTTATCATCATCCTAGGACTGAAAGCTCTTGCCTTCTTGAAGCAGACAGATGACATTTGATTTCACTTAGCTACAAACCCTCTGTGAAGAGAGTGCATCCACCTGCTCATGAGGGTTTAACCCTGACAGCCCAGAAGTTGAGATGGAAGTGTCTCTAAGGCAAGCTTAAGTTCTGGGAGGGTATCAATGATGTGAGGTTATTTTCACACAGTTAGAGTTGTTTGGAGACAGAAGGCAATTGGGAAAATTGACTGGCACACAAGAACTCAGGTTGTGGAGAATGGAGTCTGAGTTCTGAGCCCGGAGGCCCAAAGAGGCTGGTGTTCCCCGGGGAGGACACGGAGCCTACTGCTCTGCTCTCTCCTGACCGTCCAGCTTTGCTGCACCAGCCTTGCCTACTGCATGGGAGGCGTGTGCACCTCTCTCTCTCTTACATACACACAGCCCACCATCACCACGGCCCCAGTCATGACGACTCCGAGGGGCCCCTGCTTTACCTGTACGCTTTATAACCTTCCACAAATCCAAACTCAGGAAAACTCCAGAGCGATCCTGGGTGTTCTGGAAAACACTCTGATTTGGGAAAGGAAGCAAGAAGTCCATGTGAGTGCCCTCGCCCATCTTAAAGAGGAAGTCCTGGGGAGAGAGAAGCCCTGGAAATCCCTTTTCCACCCCAGGAAACTGCTTCAATAAACCTTGAGTGGACCCGGCTGAGAGGCAGCTCAGCTAAGGCCCCAGGGAGGCAGCAGTGGGAGGCACCTGGTGAAGCCGACCACCCTGGCCGCCCGCTGTGGGGCTGTGGGTTCCTCTCCCAGGCCTGCACCTTCCTCTCTCCCAACCTCCTTTGTGTCCTTCCCCACCTCCTAGACTGGGCTCCCGACACATGGCAGCTTCCTGCGTCCGGGAGGTGTAGAGCTCTCTCAAGACTTTGCATAGGGTGGTGGTTAAAAGCACAGAATTTGCAACCAAACCACTGGGTTTAAATGCTGGCTTGACTATTTACCAGCTGTGTAACCATGGGCCAGTGACTTCATCTTTCCAGGCCTCAGTTTCCCCACCTGCAGTGCAGTGCCAATTACAGTACCTGCCTCATAGGATTGCTGCTAGGGGTCAATGAGCAAATGGTTAGGAAGAGCTTAGGAGGGTGCCTTGCACGGTAGTGAGTACATGTAGCAGGCAGGTGGGGACCGCGTCCTGGGTCCTGGCCCAGCTGCAGGAGGTAGCAGCCCTAACACAGCCTTGTACAGGGTGGCTCTCCTGCACCCCGGACTTTTCCTGCTCTCCCTGGTTCTCACCCGAGCCCTGATCAGCCCTGCACTTCCCGGGTGAGAAACAGAAGCTTGGGCAGGTGACTTGCTGGGAGGAAGCATGCAGCTGCCCCACGACTGGACTTGGGGCTCCCCGGTTGGGCCTGTGCTCGGCCGCCCCACAGGAATTGTTCCAAGGCAAAATACCCCCAGCAGGTGTGTGACCCACCGATTCCTGGGGGCAGTGACTACTGTGAAATAGCAGCCCAAGAATGTTTTCCGGCCTCATTTGGCTTTTGGTGAGTATATAGAAAGCCCTCCATTGGGAGTCCCTCACTCATTCGGTAATTCATGACTTTGGTCATTTGTTGGGCCTTTTTGAGTGCCTGCTGTGTATGAGACATTAAGAAAGGCGCTGGGGGAAGCAGATGAACATGAGGGCGCCCCTGCTCTGCAATCTAATGGGGTGGGGGGGCAGATCAGCCCTTACAATGCCCTTTGAGACTGCTAAGTCAGGGCCTAGGTGATACACCCTGGGATAGACCCACGAGAGCACCTTATCTTTTACTGCAGGCTCAGGGGGATGTAACCGGGCCTGGGGGCAGGCGAGGCCTCCCAGGGAAGATTCCTGAGGCTGGACAATCAGGGTGCTTTGTCCTGGCGGGGATCCGAGTCTCACAGCTGGGGGCTGAAGGAGCGAGTGGAAGGAGTCCAAGGGCTCCTCCTGGACCCCACACCAGGGTCCCAGCTCCAGGGGCTTGTGTACAGCTCTGATGAGCTTAGACCTTGTCCTGAGAACAATGGGGAGGCCACAGGCCACATCTGTGATCTTGTTGTACCTGGCAGATAGGACAGGAATGAAATGAACAAGTGCGAAGGGGGAATGTCTCAGGGAGCCGGGGGAAAGGGGGCCTGCGGGGGCTGATGCTGGCTGGTGGTCTTAGCTACCGTCCTTGGTGACCCCTCTCTCCTTCAACCTCCTAGAGTACCCTTCACCCTGCCACTTGCTTGGGCATTGCCTCATGTCTTCTAGTAGTACGTGTAGTCTCCCTGAACAAAATGTGAGTCCTCTTGAGGGCAGGGCTGGGTTCCTCTTCTTTCACGCCCCTCAACCTATGCAGGTAGGGCACCCAGTAGAAATTTGCTAAATGGGACACAAAGAGAAAATGCCAGTACCTGGCAGTGGACAAGCCGGCCCCACAGCCTTGCAAACTCCTCTTGATCAAGCTGCCCATTCACTTTCAGCTGGAGGGGAGTTAAGAGTGGACCATGCAGCGCAAGGGGGGCAGAGGCCCTGCCGACAGAGCCAGGAGCAGTTCCATCCATCAACTAGTAGCACCATCAGTCCAGTCTCACCTGGACCTGGCCCCACCACAACTGGCGTCCGCTGTGTCTGCAGGGGCCTGGCTTAGCTTCATTTTACAGAGGAAAATGGGCAACTAGAAGAGGAAAGAAGCCCTGAGAAAAAGGGGCCAGTATCACGTGCATCCAGGGGAAGAGAGAGCCCGAACACAGCCTGCACCGGGTGGAGTGGGGCCCCTGGCAGGGAAGAGTGGGGAGGAGCAGGAAGGGTCACTGCAACCCCTGAAGCAGCATGTGGGTGCAGCTGAGCGGGGAGAAGGCGGTGCAGCTGAGTCGAGGGAAGGCGGTACAGCCAGCCCTGGTCACCCCATAGCAGTACAATGGGTTTAATGAGAGCTAATTTGAGGAAAAGAAGCTATCTCTGAGCTGCTGCTGCAGGGGAGCGGTGGGTGGGCGGGAGGAAGGGTAGAACAGACCTGTCTGCTTTGCAGGGCTCTGACAGACACCACCTCCCCCGGGGTGACCCGCCCTGGGGTTGTGGGGAGCCATGGGGCCCTTCTGATTCATCTGTGGGGGATGGGCAGTGTCTCCAGGTGATTCCAAACCAGGGCCAGCAGAGACAGGGCTTGATTTACGATTTCATCAAGAAGAGCTCTTGTTCGACAATGGTGGGCCTCCCATTCCCAATCGGGCCTTGTTAACAGTGAAGGAGCATGATCGGTCTCACTCCAGGGAGGTTGCATACACTGAGGGGAGGGTCACAGGGTGCAGCTGGGAACCAGTCTCTCCGGGGCTGGGCAGGGTAGAAATAGCTCCTTGGAGGTGGCAGTCAGGACAGGAGTCAGGAGCCCGGGGTTTGATTCCCAGCCTGGCCACTGGTGCCCATGGACAGCTCCCTCCTCCTGCCCTGACCTCCGCCGCCGTGGCATGGTAGCACTAATGGGGTACGGCTCTCTGTAGACCCGGGCATTTTCTCCAAGTTCCAGTGGTTGTTCTCTTTACTGAATTGGGGCTTGTTGAACAAGGGATTTAGGGAAGACTCATCCAGGGTAAGGGGAGGGTGAGAGGAAAACAGCCCCCACTGGCGCTGCCAGGAGGCAGGGCAGAATGATGTTAGGACACAGATTTGGAGGCTGCAAACTCTTCAAATCCAGGCACAACTTTGGACTGGCTGTGGGATTACTTAATAAGCTGCCTAGCCTCTCTGAACTCCTCTCTCACCATGCGATGGATCATACTTCTTACATCATAGGGGTCATTGCAAGGACTACAAGGAAAGTATATATCCCAGGACAATTCTTGGCGTGCCAAGATGCTTGATAAATGATAACCATTGGCATTGTTGCTACGGTTGTTCGGGAGAGGTAGTGAGTTAGCATAGAATCCACAGGAACCCAGGCTCTTGGGTGAGCCCTTAGAACCAAAGAAGAGAAAACACCGCGAGTGAAAAGCGTTCCTAACGTCCTAATGAGACCGCCAGGGAAGCTCAAAGAGCGGACGGGCTCGTAGAGCTGCCAGAGGAGGGGAGGGAGGACTACAAAGGGTACATCCATCAGAGCCACGACGCTCCGGCACTCATCCAAAGAGAACGTGTCCCCTGGAGTTCCTGGGGGTGGAGAATGGGAAGGATGGACATGTCGGGGGTGGGGGTGACACTAGACTGGCTCAGCAGTGGGGATGAGGGTGGGGCTGGTAGGCCTGTGGGGTCTGACCTTACCTTTCAGGAACTCCTGGTTGAGAAGGCTCTGAAGCTGGGTGGCATCCATGTTCAGTCCCTGATCCAAACAAGGGAGGAACGCAGAAATCCCATCAGTGCTCAGGAGCTGAGGGGCACACCTGCCTTCCTCTGTAGAAGTGCTCAGACTTCCAAGCCCTCGGTTCCCACCCAGTGCCCATCTAGCCTGTCATGAAGCCTTTCCCAGTTGCTCCAGGTCATGGCGATGCTCCCTCCCTGAACGTCTGTAGTGCTCATCACTCCTGACATTTGATACCACGTGTGGGTTGCCTTGCATTTCTCTCTTCCTTTACTATTGGACAGAAAGCAGTAGTTGCTTCCTCTCCACCATACCTAGCACTCGGGAACCCCTCGGGAGAAGTGTTGAATGAATTGACTCAGCCCTGTAGGTGTGTTTTCCCATCTGCTTCCAGAAAAGGATGGAGAGAAAATAGGACTATTGAGAGTGTGTGTGTGAGCATGAGCATGTGTGTGCGCACAGAGGAGATGAAAGTGCCAGGAATCTAGGCTAAGAGAAGCTGATCTAATTGAGCACATTACTTAGCATTAGTCTTCCTAGCCACTGAAGCATAAAGGAAGACAAGGTTTCCCTTGGATTAAAAACGGGAAGCAATGGAGGTTGAGGGGAGAGAAACTTTTCCGAGCCTGAACTTCTGAAGTTGTTAACTGCATTCAGTTTTCCCCCAGGGACATTGAGCAGCTTTATGGGGGGGCATCTTCCATGATGATTCCACAGAGAAGCAGAGCTGTGCTGCGCGTGGCCATTTCTCACATGCAGGCTGGTAAAAGCTGAGGGGGTGATGTGACATCAGCACTCTGGGAGAGCTTCACGTGGGGGAAGGAGCCAGAGTGAGGTCCCTCAGCAGGTGGCTTTGCAGAGTGGGACTGGGTCAGGAGGAAGAAGGGCTCTCTTTGGGTCCTTCTGAGAATAGGCACCCCACAGACCCACAGACGTGCTGTCCTCGGGGTTGGTTGGCCTCACCATCTGACTGAAGGCAAAAGCAGCCCCACAGCCTGTCCTCAGGGGAGAACCCCTTTTATTGCCCCTGAGAAAAACATGCTGCCAGTGTTTGAAATGGGCCCTCAGGCCATCCCTCCAACATCTCATTGGCTGGGTTACATCAGGACAGTCACACTGTGTGCCCACTATCAACATGGCACCTAACTTGCAGAACAGTTGGCAAGGAACTCTAACTTATGTGGAGTCACCAACTAGAATATAAGTAGCTTTGGGACATGGACCATGTCTCCCTTCTGCATGTCTCTCCACCCTAGGACAGTCCCTGACCTGGACCACAATGTTTGAGGAAATGAGGATAGGAATGGAGATGAAGATTGCCTTAAACAAATACCCAAAGAATTGCACGTCTGTCTCTACCACCTCAACATAAGATTCCATGAGGACCGATGCTTTGCATTCCCAAAGCTTAGTGTGGTGCTTGGAATATTTGGTACATGTTTGCCAATTGAATAAATGGATAGATGGCCATGACCTGACTCAGAGGCTGAGCACGTCCTTCCTTTCTCCCAGGCAGACCCTGGGTTATAGTACCATCACCACTGTCACGGCTGATGTAGGTAAGTCCCGGTAGTAATAGCGTGTCATTGAGTTCACTTAAGGCTAGTTAAACAGATACAAGAGATCATGAGAGAGGACTCAGTGAGTGCGTGCACAAACATTTTGCTTTCAACTTTCCTTTGAGGATACAGCCTTTGAGGACAGTTCACAGGTTGTGGAAAATGATGCCAGGTTGGCCCTGTTCAAGGGTGCTCAGCCAGGGGGTGAAAAGGGGGTGCAGTCCAGTCTGTTCCACTTCAGAGCTGTGCACCTTCGCACAGAGCTGCATGTGTCTTTTAATTCCTACAAAGGCCCCGTCTAGGCTACCAGTTACCCTCTATGAGGAGACATTTGGTGGTTGTTTGGAAAAACCCTGATTAGAGGGAATCTACCATTTGTCATATGACAAATTATAATTTTTATTTCAGATGTGCAGGAGCATGAACTATGTTGCGGATTTTGCCATCTGCCCCTGAAGGAAGCCGGGTCTCAGGTATCCTCATTAGGTCCTGCTGATTGCCTCGGGGCAGTAAACTTAGTTTGGACATCTGCTCTGGGGAAGCTAATGTGTTTTAATTCAATGCAGATTGACTGAGCACCTTCTCTGGGCCAAGGACAGTGATAGATATTGGGGACAAGGAATGCATATAATGCCATCCCTGCCTTTGGGAGCTCACAGACTGGAGATAATCATCTGGGCATGCCTTGTCTTGCATCAAGTGAAGTGCCTTCTGAATCAGCCCAGATGTGGACCTGAATCCTGGGCCCATGTTGATTTCAAGGAGGTCCATATTGAGTGGCTCCTTAAAACATATTCCCCTCACGACAGGCACATTCTTCATTTCTCCTTGCTTTTCCCTCTGGGACCAGGCTGCCTGAATAATTTCCTTTTAAGCTGCCTCCTAGTTACCCCATTAGCCCTCTGAATGCCTGACATCCTTCCTGTCCTTGGCCTCTGCCTGGCCCAAGACTGGCATGGTCCACATGGTCATATCTATCTATCACTTTGCCCTTCCCAAACCAACATGACTATTAATGGCAAAAGGCCCATTGTGCAGAGCACTTGGCAGCTGTTTTTATCCTGGCAAGTCAAGGAGTTCTTTATAACGGTTTATTAAACCATTAAGAAAATCCTTTGTGCACATAGGTGGCTTGGCAGGAAAAACACCGCTGGTGTTTTCTGAAGCTGGCTGGCTCCCAGGAGGAATGATGCCAAGGAGGTGGCAGAGCAGAAGGAAAGATTTCAGGGGATATTGCCAGTTATTTGTTTAAAGATTTAAAATACCCCCCACCTCCATCATTAGCCCCTCCCTCACCAAGCTCTGCATTCCAGCCCAGATGTCACCCAGTTAGGGTGCCACTTCTATCCAGGGCTTGGTAACCAGATCCTTTCTGGAGACATCCAAGGAGAGAGGTTGACAAAATGACCCACCAAGTCACTTTTCTTCTCTGTATCCTGATAAGGGCCTGGTAGCTCCATCACTCATCCCCGTGCTAAGTACTCTACCTGTTGAGCATATCTGTGGAAGATGCTTTCTTGGGAGCCATTTTCCAGAAGACTTGCCTGGATCAAAGGGAAAAGAGTCAATATCAAATTTCTGCGGAAAGAAGCTATCTGTCTGGCACAGTGAAGGCACAAGAACCACTCCCTGCACCTGGATCTGAGTCAGAGGCTTCACCCAGCAATTGGATAAAACTTGTAGGGGAATGAGAGCACCAAAGTTTGTGGAAGGAAGATGACTGGTTCCAGCCTGACCTTGGAGGCTTGGTCTTTTCCCCCCTGCCCTGCCCCTTTGAGCCATCATCAGCCCATTTATGGTGTCTCTGTTTTCATTGGTCAGTGCTGAGGTAAGAAGGAGACAGAAGTTCTTGGGGATAGGATGTGGCCAATGAAGCTGGCCAATCAAGCCTTCACATACCTACCTTTGGAGCTGTAAGGTTGAAATTGCTGCCCAGATTCCTAGAAAAACAGGGAAATAGTGTGACAAGGATGAATGGCTCACTATTTAAAGGAAGCCTGTATATGGAGGACACCCTAGGTGGCACTGGACATTTACACCAAGGATCTGAGTGAAGGGCCCTCAGCACAGTGGGATGTGACATGGGCAGCTATGACAGTCAGCAGACAGGTAAGCCTCATAACCACTTGTCCAGTCTTTTGACTGGCCACCATCTGGTCTTCAAACTATTTAGCAAATCGTTCCTTTCACAACCAGATACACATGTACAGTGACCCCCATTGCCAAGGCAGCAGATAAGCTTTGTCTTATGTTCCAACCTTGGTGGTACAGTGGCTATCTGGTATGCTGGACTGAGGCACCATCCGTGCTCACCTGTTAAGATGCCATGATTATAGCGATGTCTGCCTCAGGCCCAACAGCGTATCAGGGGCCCAGCAGGATGTGTACTTGTTGATCCCAGTCTTGACCACGGACTTAGCACTCAAGACTCGCCATGACTGTCCTCTGTCTTTCAGTCTCCCCGGTCTTTCGGTCTCCCTGATGTACCCCACCCCACCCCCTGGTCACATTTCAGACGACTGCCATGCATGCCATGTATGATCTTCCTGGGCATATGGCTGACATCGCTTACCTATACTCCCTGTGCATATGGCTGACATCGTGCTCATCCACTTCCCTCATGCTTTTTTTCTTCTACCTGCACTACCTTTTCCTTTAAGCATTAGACTATGTTTTCTATCAAGGACTAGTTCAAATGCCATTTTCTCCAAGAGGCCTTCCTCAACCCCTCTTGCCCGAGGTGGATCCGTCTCCTCTGTCTTCCCATGTGACTTTGCACTTCTGTTGAGCAATGGCTCCATCCTGTTCATGGTCTACTTGTTGGTTCGGACTCTCTCGCCACCCTTTGTGATGAGCTTCTTGCAAGTGAGGCCCATGCCATGTCCCCTACTGACACAGTACCTGCTGCACAGGATGACACAATGTGTTTTTATAAAATTAAGTGGAATCAAACATTTAGAAGCCCAGCGTTTCTCTACCTGTCACCATCGGGCATTTTCAGGAAGATTCGGAGCAAAAACTCAACTGCTTCACTGTGGGCCGAGGTGACCACCACGTAGGTCCCAGTACTCAGACTGAAGTACTTTGTGAGGTTGCTCTTGGTTTTAAAAGCTATGCCCTCGATAGCATTTCTGAATTGAGAAAAGAAGGTGGGTGGCAACCTCTTCCAGAAGGGCTGGAACTGGAGGAAAACATGAAGATGGTCAGAACACCCCCTGTGAGCATGGGCCCAGCCCCCAGAAGAGACCCACCACCTTCCAGACCCCTCTCCATTCATCAGAACAGCATTACAGGCCCTGAAAAGGGAGATAGTGCTTACCTGGATTTTCAAAATGCCACAGAATTCAGACTGTCATTTAATATAGATGCTGACACCACAACGAATGCAAAAAAGATATGGTACATGGTTTTATCTCATTAAGTCCCATAGTATCCTGGGTTTGGGTGTTACTCTCTCTGCTTATAAAGACTTCCATGGAAACCAGTGAAATTGTTCTGACACTGAATTACTTTTGGAGCCCCTGACGCCCCTTCTCTCCTGAACCTTTTACAGTACTCTTTGGACTGTGTAGCTCAGAAGAGTTGGACTCCTCCCTTCCTTCCATTTTGCCTCCCAGCAGAGCCCTGGAATTCCTTCTCATTGGAGAATAATAGGCTTTGATCATTTTCCTTTTATTTCAATATTTTCTTAGAGATAAAACAATAAATATAATGCAGTTCCCATTACCAGATGTCACATACGTATTACATAATAAAAACCCCTTACTAAATAAATTTTCCCCAATACTGTCGAGCACGGGGATTCCATTTAGAGTGGTTACGCAGCATGAAATGATTATTTGTGAGCTCTGCCTTGGGGAGAAACAGGGAGAAAGGGAGAGTTTCTTTTCAGAGGGTGGGAACAAGGCTGGGCTACAAGATGAGACAGGAGATAGGTCACTGTCCCAGGTATGCAGCGAGGGCTGGGTGCAACCTCCAAAGTGACTTTGCTGATGTTAACAGTGGCCCTAGCAGGTTTGGAGCCTGACTTGTGTGAGCCTTCTGGCAAAAGCAACGATGAGAACAATTCTTCTCCAGAAAGCCAGTACTGTCCTGTGTCTCTGGGTATGTATGTGTGTAAACACATGCATGTGCACATGGGGAGACATTATGTACAGAGGATTGTGTGCTTCCTACAGTCCAGAATTTCCCTGCTTCCCTGCTCTCCTGCCCTCCTCTCCACTGAACTCCTGAAGCCTTGTCCAGGCTCCCTATCCTCTAGCACAGACTTGCTCAGTGGCAGCCAGAAGTGTGAGTATGTGGCATGATGGGAGGCTCTTGGTCTAGTGCACAGAGACCTAGCATCAAATTAACACAGGCCTACTTGCACACAGACCTGACCCTGTAGTTCTAGGGATGGGGCTTGTGCCTTTTCTTGGGTCAAATTCCCACTCCTCACTCCAGCTCTGGAGATTTGTTCCTTGCACTTGAGTGCCTCCCTTGAAGCCCTTCCAGAAATTCTACTCCCATGACCAGGGTGCTGGAAATGAAAATCAGATCCTAAACCCAGCTCTGTGGCTGGGCCACTGGTGTCAGTGGCCTCCTTGCTGCCCAATTTCTTCCTGGGCTTCTGAGTATTCCCTGCTTAGAGAACCCCTGTCCTGGCCTCTGTCTACCTACTGGGGGCACCCCTGGAAGGCCCGGAAGAGCTTCCCTGGAACCAGAAGCATGCTAGAGGTACTACCTGTTGGCTGTGGCTACATCCTTGGTCCCCAGGCACATGCACCTCCCCCAGCAGCCACAGCCCCCATCCATTTAAGGGGTCTACATGCTTGCAACTCCATCTGTCCTCCATCCTGACTCTTAAATCACCCTGTACCAACGCCGAGCCAGAATATCTGCTCAGGAGAGGTGGCTATTTGGTTGAAAGAGGAGCTAGATATGCCCTGAAGGTGCATTTGCAGAGCAGGCAACCTGTTTGTGGTGGATTCAGGGGCTGACAAAGAATATGAGGCTAAAGTCCCCCTAAGATGCCATTAGCTCTGCTTCTTACCTTAAATAGGAAAGAACTGGCTGCATCAGTCTTATCTGTCAGAGGCCAGATTCTCGAAGATGGTTTCACGGTTGCAGCCCCTCTTAGATTTCAAACCAAAGAACAGCTCGAGGGGTCCAACATTTAGAACAGCACAGCAAAAATATGTCCTGCACGGTTGATCTATTTGGAGATTCTAAGTTTGTATCTGTTACAGGACAGAGCAAGACTGAATTTGCAGCCGCCGAACAGCAAGAGACGTGCCAAAGTTATAGGTGTTGGAAGAGGCGCGAACAGTTACCAATGCACAGCAACAGAAGCATGAGAAGGTGCTGATTCATACCTGAGGGTCGACCTATAGGGCAGAAAAAGAAAGGCAGGTTCAGGAACTAAACAAAAACACAAAGGCAAGCAGATCCCAGCAGCCCAGCTCAGGGCCTTGCGTTCCTTCTTCCTACGGTCAGCCTGTTCCCTGCACACCCCACTGGATGGGAGCATTACTCATTCCCTGGGCAGAGATGTGAAAAGAAAACCTAACCTGTTGTAGGCTATAGGGAGCTCAAGGGGGAAGGAAACGGAGGAGGAGAGTCTGCGTTTGTCAGCTCGGCCACATGCGGTTACTGTTTGTAGCAATGATGATAAAACCAAGGGCAGGGCGAGATGTCAATAGGGCGGGGGTAAGAGGGAACCTAGATCAAATGTCAGTTTCCCAGCATCAGGCGCTCCAATGCGAGGAAATGTTTTTTATTCCATCATGCCACTGTAAAATATGGCGGGAATTTGTTCTAGGCCTCCCGGTGTTTGTAGGGATGTATGTGTGCATCCAAATAGGGAAATACCTACATTCTGTCTTTCCACGTGGCAAAAGGAAGCACTGAGGATGCAGTTTTTAAGCCACTCTGCCATCTGCAAGGTGCTTCCCTGTAACCCTGAAAGCAGACACTAGGACCCTGTTTTATGGATGTGAAAACGGTCCCAGCAGTCTAAGGAGCAGAGGTCGGAATAAAGCAAGCTGCTTTGCTTCCTTGGTGATTAGGACCCACTGCCCAACACTGTCTTCCACTGTTGGTGTGGGTTTTGGTTCTTTCCCCCTGCTGATCCCCCGGCCCTCTGCAACCATGTGTATAGACCACTTGATTTGCCCAGGCAGATTTTCTGGAGACCAACAGTGAGCTGGAAGGGAGGTGGAAAGTCCCAACCTTGGCAGGGGGGATCTTTGGGGTGAAGATGAAATGGCTTGTCCACCCCCTTGTCCTTTTCCTCTGCCTATTCGGACACCACCCGTGTTTGTTGTGATGGAAGACAGAGCGGTGCTCCCGTAGGAGTTGGGAGTCACAGGACCATGTCAGGGCCAGAGCAAGCACCATACAGAGCGGTCATACAAGCAGCACATACCCACAAACCCCATCAGAGCCCTGCAGACTTTTGAGAATCTGGTGGCTGGCAGGCACATAGCATATCTCTTAGCTGAAGTGTGAAAGGCACCCAAGTGTCTCTTGAGTTGCCATAGTCTGGACAGTTCTTTGGTGTTTAATTCAATCAGGATCCTGAAAGATCCACTGGGACCTCCAGGGAGCCTGAGGAGACCTCGGGTCTTAGTGCCTTTTTAGCAAAGTGTACGGCTGAGAAAAGCATCTCTGGCTGAAAAGTAGATAAATGGGCTCGACAGCATTTAAAAATAGGTAGGATTACAATCGTGCCAGGCTCCTGAACTATAAAAATTGGGGGCAAATCAGTTAACACAAGGCTGCTGTGATGCCCAGCTCTGGGGCGCCAGGCTCATAGATGGCAATGTGAACAGCATCCCCAGTTGTGCCCTGGGGCAGCCCTCTTCCCCTCTCTGGGCTTCTGTCTCTCATCAGAAGAGGGCAGTAGTCTTCATCGGGAGAGAGCAGCAGGACTACCTGGGCTGCTACTCTCTCTTGCTGAGAGACAGAACTAGTCAAACCTGGCTGGGTAGACCAGATGCCTCAATTCCTCCCCAGCCCCTCTCTTCTGTTCTTCTCGGAGGTGAGTTAGTAGACGCCAAGGACAAGAGTCCTCTCAGAAGGCACCTGAATCACTTGGGATTCTTGGCTGGAAGCAAGGAAAACAAATCAGGGTGGGATGAGCAAAAAGCCATTTACGAAAAGTCTAGAGAATGCAGCTGGGAAAGTGGGTGGGAAGCAGTGGGGACAGCTACACAGCTGGATGCCAGCCCAGGATCTGCCTCCACTGCTGCTGCCGGGCCCCAAGATTTGCTGTGGATAATCCCTTGGCTGGTCCTACCTCAAAAGTCCAAACCCAGAGTGACCGAGATTGTGGGGATGGGGGAGGCAGACATGAGAAAAGCATCTGATTGGACAAGCCTGGCTCACACATCTACCTCTTTGCATCCAGGGGCTGCGGAGAGGAAATATTTGGCCTCTTTGGTTGCTGCAGTGGGAAACTAGGCCCTGCCTTCCACTAAGTGGAAGAGTGTTCAGGTGCCTGATGGGGAGGGCAATGACAACAGTCCATTGCTGCATCTTTCAGTGTTCTTTGATGGCCTCAGCAGGTCTCAGGCCCCTCAGAAGTACTGTGCCAAACCCCAACCATTTCTTTCCATTCATTTCACGCAACTGGGAAGTAGAAATGTGCTCAGCCTGTCACACGTGGGCTGACCTATGGTTCTCACTGTTGCTTTAGGCTCAGTGAACAGGAATGAAGATTATTCCTAGAAATGCTAAATTCAGAGCCCCAGCCACAGAGGTGGTGGTTACGTTTGACTGAAGGCTTGGGGGACATCTGGTGCCCAATCCCCAGCTCTGTCATTAACTCTGACCATGTCACTTCACCTCAGTTCCTTCAGTTCCCCCATAAAGACAGGGTCTTTGTTATATCAGTGCAGAGAGGGTGTGGAGCATATGATTTAAGAACCATTCACTTTATCTTTGGGATACATTAAATTATTTGGTAAAGGAGGTGGGAGCAGAGGTATCGGATTTTCTTTTGTAACACTTTTAAATAGTATTTTAAGAAACGAATTCCCTGATTACCTCCTCACAGTGGGGTGTGTGCAGACTTGTGGGTGGAAGGATGGTCCCGCAGGAACTGCAAAGCTTGTTGGGAGTGCCATGGTGGGAGGGGAGGCCAGGTGGAGAGGAAAACCTGACCTTGGATGAAGGGCCAAGCAGATGCTTGCAAGCCAACCACCAAGCTATGACTGGATGTTGGCTTAAATACAAGAGAAAAACATACCTCCTGGTTTTATACCCAGAATTGGTTTTTTTCCTTAAACTCCTTTCAAAGTTTAGCCAATGATTCTCTTTCATGCACATAAGCAGCACCAAGGGAGCTTGTTACAATGTGGATTTTCAGATTCTGTCCATGGAGGTTCAGATTCAGAAGGTTTGGGATGGTCCCAGCAATCTGCATTGTTACAACAGCTGGTCTTGGACCAGACTATTTTTTGAGTAACAAGCATTTGAGCCTGCAGCATACCAGGAAATGCTGACAAGTGACACCGGAAGGAGGTGTGTCCCACTGCGAGCCTGGTCAAGGCTGATCTCCTGTCAGGCCCAGGTTTTCCTGTAAATTTGGAGTTGAACCAGGTGAACTCTAGAGCCCTTTGGGTTTGATTTCCGAGGTAGTTTAGTGAAATCTCCCAGCCTGGTCAGCTGCTCTCTCTGCCCAAGGAACGCACAAATGTCTGAAAGGGTAAGCCGTGATGAAGGCTGCCTTACCTTGAACACCTTGAAGCTTAGTGGAAATTTGTCTTTTGCCTTTAAATTTTGCAGCCTGACATTGACGGATATGATGACATTGTTGCTTTCCATGCCCTCTGGCACAGAGAAGATGTACTGCGTGTCCCTCGGAAGTCCTTCTGCATGAGAAAGAGTGGTCATTGGAGCTCAGCTTCACTTCTATGACTCCTAGACCTGGGCCATACTGGTTCAGAAAGCTCCAGTGGCTTGTGTTGGCAACCCTGGATTCGGAGACCTAAGGCTCGGTCCCAGTTCCCACAATTACTAGTCGTGGCACAAGCTTCTTCATTTTGTGAGCCTCTATCTCTTCCTCTTAAAAACAAGGAGGGGAAGTATATTCCCCACTTGGTGAAAATGTTTCCTTAACTGTAAAGATGAGGGCTATTTTTATCATAATAAGTGGCATGTCAGAATCCTCAGGTATGTATGAGCTTGTGCATTGGTGATAATCATCAGAGCTACTACCCAGGTGTGCTCATCAGAGCCAGAGCAAGAGACAGAAGTAAGATGATTAAGTAAGGTGGATTCAAATATGTAGAAGAATGAAGATAAGTCAAGATAGAGATGAATCAATACACATCAGCAGGGTCGGATCACAGGTTGGGAAGCTCTGAGAGGAGAATGGGGAGACACAGAGGCTCTTCCTTGTGAAGGTTGAACAAGATGATGCATTCAAGTGTACCTAGCAGGGCCCAGCATGTACTTGCTCGCTGGCTCCCTTCCCTCTTTCCCATGCAAGGAATTGCTAAGAATAGCCCCAATATATCATTTTGCTTAGTTCATTGATATGTGCTATATCCAGGGAAGGGGGCTTTGGCCCCACAGTCAGACAGATAGGCTCTGGAAGGTGAATCAGTAAATTTACTGCCCAAGTGTGACTTGGCAGTTCCTTAGAGTCCACCCATGGCCTCCTGGTGCCTAGATTCTCTGACCGGCAGAGTGAAGATCCTGGAGGTTGAAAAGAGGGGTACCTGTGGGTCATTCCAGCAAGCCATTCTCAACAGGTAGGTGCCAAGGAGAGGGAATGGTCATGTCTAGGTGCAAACACACGCACACTCATACACACACACGAACTTGTTTGCATAGCTCCTCCTCTCGAGGATGTGTAAGCATACTCAGGTTCATGTTCACCAGGAGCTATTTCACTCATCTGTGTGGCAAATGGGGAGCAGGAAGTGCAGTGAGAATATGTGACCCTCCCAAGGTCACACTCAACAAAATTCATCTCAGGGGAACCCAAAGACAGGTGCCCGCCTCTGGGATCTCTCTGTGCTGCTGCAGAATACACCAACCAACATGGGGCAGGAGTATTCGCTCTGATGTCTGGATGGTGCTTTATGGGGCAAAGCGATGGTTTAATCCAAGCCCTGACTTTTGTCCAGTGTTCTTTACACAGCTCCCCACTGTCCTGGGTAATTACTGAAGAGCGGTGAGTCTGTCCTCCTCCTGGGGGACAGGTGGAGGTTAGTAGACAGTGGGAGAGCATGACAGGGCAAGGGAGGCACACTTGAGATTCTCCCACCCAGCCCACCAACAACTGTTTCCCTTGGAGAAGAACAGCTGTCCCTTTAGACTGGCAGATTCCTCTCAAGTTCAGGCCAATGGTGTAGAATCAAAGGCCATTGAGACTTGAAGCCAGGACAGGGCTAGGGCTGGCGGCTTCCATCTGGCAGAATTACCAATGTCATAACTACCTGTGGTGTTTCCTGGAGTTGCACGGTTCTTAAACATCATTTGGGACCATATTTTATGAGGCATGTTTCCTTGGTTTAGGCTGACTGGAAATTGGTTACATACAAACAGGCAGGAGAAGTTGTCTTGGAAATCTTGACATGACATCCTGTTATAAACAGATACGCGTCATTTTACTGGTTTTGTTCCCAGGGTGGGGGTTCCCATCACTCCACTGTACCTTTGTCTATCAGTTCCAGTATTCATGGACTTACCCCTGTCCCACCCAAAGACCAGAGCCTCGTTCTGGCTCGCTCACTGTCAAGTATACTTCTCCCTCCTGTGGTCGGGAAGACAGGACTGAATAAAACTCTGGGTTCTGCATGTCCCTCTCATGGCCATGAAGGATGGCTGTCATCTCTCTCTCCTCTGGGTCCTACATGGTGCTAGGAAAACTGCTGTTCCCTTGGATCCTTCGCCAAATTCATTGTTGAGATCCTTATCAGAATAAAATGGCTTCAACATCTAAAATCCCACCTTGTATAACACCCAGTGCTCATTACATTATACGCAACTGATAAATTGCTGGGCACTACATCTGAAACTAACATGTACTTTATTGGCTAATTGAATTTAAATTTTAAAAAAGGGCAGAAAATAAGAAAAAAATAAAATCCCACCTCGTACTGTGATTAAAGTGGAGATATTGGAAATATTTTTCCTTTCTAGTTTACATTTGTCTCTCTGCTTCTTGATTCCTTAGACCCAGCCTCCTTTTCACACATGCTAAATTCATTTAAATATGTTACTAAGTAAACCATACAACCTCTCAGGAACCTTTAAAAAGTGAGCACATGGCTGAGAATGTGTTTTTAAAACATCTAGTCCTACACAGCTGCCAGGCAAGGACACTGATGTCTCACCCAGAGCTCTAGAGTCAGGGCAGGGAGATTAATACCGAATTGCTCTTTTGGAAGACTGTGGAGCTCCAGGGGGATGCTGTGGGTCCTAACAAGATGGTGTGGAAGACACAGATGTGATAATCAGGCATCCTGACTTTCCGGAAACTATTGATTTCAAAGCTTTGGGGCCAATGTTCCCTTTTACCATTAACATTTCCTAGAAGTTCTAGTATTTCAGAACTGAAATACCTTTCACACAAAGAGAAAGCACACAAATAATTTCCCATCCAAAGCTTTTGTGTCTTGGTGGAAAAAAAGAATAGTCTCCTCTACATAGGTCTCTGCAAAGCTAATCTCTAGTCTCACGAAAGTTTAGGGAAAGGGGTAGGGATTGAGGGTGTGGCCAATAGGTAAAATTTTACAAGGTAATTTTAAAAGAAAAATACCAAAACTCTCCATCTTCCTTATTCTCATACAGCAGTCTTTTTTGTTGGTCGTGGGTTTTCTGCCATTCCAGAGACCTGAGCATGGAGAGACAGACCACAGGGTGAGATCTTCCAAAGCACTGTGTCTCAGCAAAATGTGCCCCAGCAGGAGGCCTGTCCTCTATTAGTTCTGGGGGTACACGTGGAGGGTGTCATTCTACGTAGTGACAGAATTCCTCCTTCTCTGTACGCTGGTGGCTTCCGAAATGGTCTCCAGCCAGATCCTCTTCCCCGAAATGGATACACGCTACAGGCCAAGCCATGTCTCCACCAGAGCCCCTGGTGACCTGGAAACCAACCTATCCCACTCTGCACCTCTGCCTTCTCCCAGGGCCTGCGTGGGACTGCGAAGAAGCCACTCCCTTATAACCCTTATAGGCAAGCAACCACCAGAGTGTGATGATCCGTGATTCCACCTCTGAAACCCCTCTCAAAGCCACCCACTAACTTCCGTCCCTCCTGCTGCTCTGCTGGTTCATGAACCCTCATCCCCTTCTTGGACTTCCCACGAGTCTCCCACCACACAGTCCTGCCCACTTCCCCATCCACTCTCCACACTGCCATCGAAATGATCTTTCTTGAACAGAAGTCAGATTCTGACATCTCCCTGCTGAAAACACATCAGGGGTTCCCTTTTCCTCTCAGGATGAAGCTCAAGCCCCTGAAACAGAAACTTGGCCTCTGCCTACCTCTCCAGCTTTACCTGAGCAGCTCCCTACTCCCCCCCACACCCCATCCTTGAATTCTACACTCAGAACATGAATGTCTTCATTTCCTTGGAAATACCTGTCCTGTCCCTGCCTTGGCCTTCACCATGAGGCTCCCTCTGCCTGGGATAGTCTTCTTCATTTCAGTCCTGTAAACTGAGGACGTCACTCATCTTTCCTCCTAAAAGCCACCTCTGTTGAAAACCTTGCTTGTGCCCCTGTGGTGTCCCCACTCCACGTCGAGAGTCAGTGCTCCTCCTTGGGACCCACATGGTGCCCCGGACCACTCCTGTCTCAGCACTTAGGACCCTGTGTTTCTAGTGCTCCTTTATTTCTTGCCATCCCTCACTGGACTCCTAGCTCCACGAGCTCAGTGAGGCTCTCTCACCACTACATCATCACAGAGGTTCACCCACTGCCTTGGCACACGGGCCTGCAATAGTTTTCTGCTTGCTTAATTAATAAAGTTGTTCAGTTCCCTGGGATAATGGATTCCAGAAGCTAGTCCTTGGGTCTGTGGTGGAGGAAGAAGCCCTCGCAGGCAGAAGGGAGCAGCTGTCCCTTCTTTAGCCCGCTCCTCATAGCAGAGACATGCTCATAGGCAACAGGCCCCAGAGGCGCAAACGTGTCATGGATCTCTCTCTAGGAGCGGCCTGCATCTTGCATCGAGGGAGAGTAAGGCAGGGACCACCACTCAGGCTACAGGCCGCAGGCTGGACCAGTCAGATGTGTTATTGTAAAATGGCAATTTTATAATTAAGGGATAATTACGTTTTCTGCAGTGTGTAAGGGAAAATAAATGTAGTGTAAATCAATATGCTATCGATTCATGCAAGTTTGCCTTTAAGTGTGTGCGTCTGAAATTTCAATTATGGCCGAGATTAGACTATCTGGCTCTCTCCATCCATCTCCACTCCTTAGAGAGCAGGGAGGGCATCGACCACCTGCATGGAGATGGTGATCATGTGGCCTTATCACTTTCTTCCGGCCCCGCTTCTGGGGGGATGTGGTGAACGAACCTAAGCACAGCCAGGTGTGTGGCCCTCAGAGTCAGCACTGCTCTGCACGTGTCTCGCCCTGTTGAAGGGCGTTCGGAAATCCCTTGCCCATAGGGTTTAAACCCAGATTCTTAAGCTGGCATTAGTCTCTCTGGCCCCGGCTCCCAGCACTTCTCTCCCGGGCTCCTCTGTTGGCCCTGAACACACTGTAAGCATTCCTGGCTCAGCGCAGTGGTCTACACGGCCCTGCCTACCTGGTGATCTCTTCCCAGCTGAATCATCCTTTTTTTTCCGGCTTGAACTCAGGTTCAACTCTATCCGTGAAGCTTGCCCTGAACATGCCAGCCCACGGGAAGCTTCTCTTCCCTAATGTCTGGTGCCTTGGCTGCCTTCACCAGTCATGCGGTGTTTAGCACGGGAGACGAGGTGGAATCTGTTGCCTCTTCTCCTACCCCAGGCAGATGCATCATTGACATTTGCCCTTCCTGCACTCCAACCCCAGCAGCCAACCCCGAGTCAGGGATTCTGCTAACCACATCACCCGCTGGGCCATATTGGCAGCTTGGGGTAATGACTGAGAAAGAGAACTGGCAAAGGCCAGAAGTTGCTAAGATTTACATCGGAAGAGGCAAAGGGTACCCCTGGGAAGGAAGAAGGAAGACAGGCAAGATAAAAGGAGAAGGGGGAAGAGTGAGTGGAAACACAACACTGTCCATGGTTCATGGTGTTGCAGTTTCATTCCCCTTGTGTGGAGGGATTCAGCTGCTCTGTGCTCCAGGGGGCATCTGAGGTCCCACCAGGATCATTCTATGAATTCACTTTGCTTGCTACCCCCCTTCCACCTGCTCCCCCTTCTCTACCCCCAGCTCCAATGCACGTTCATCTTCCATTTGCCAAGTGCCCACTTTGAGCAGGCACACGCCAGCTGTAGGGGCTCAAAGGGGATCAGAGTGGGCCCTGCCACAGCCTAGCCTGTGGCGTCAGGCCAGGTTCCGGGCAGCCCGGAAGTAGGGCAGGGACGCTGGCCAACTCTGCATTTGCCTTCTCACTTCTCACTGTATTGATTTTCACTGCTGTTGGGTGCTGTTCACCTGTTTGAATGCTTTTGCATTTCTAGTCTTATTCTCTTTCCCACCGTCGCCTCCACCTGACCTGCTGGCTGCCCGAGGAGCAGGTAACCTGTCCCCAGCTGGCCCTCTAGGGACACTCATCTCATTCTTAGTCATCAAGGGATGGGGACCAGGGATCAGTCTTCTTGGCAGCTGGGAACTGGTAGCCCAGCCCCAGGGAACCACCGACCACAGAGCTGCATCCCCACTGACCAGCTGGGGCAGAGAGCAGCTGTGTGGGACATGGCCAAGGGGCCTCTGACACTCACCCAGCTCTGTTCACTCCTTCTATGAGCAAGGTGTGAGTCCAGACACCAGTTATACGTCAGAGTCCAGATCAGTAGGGAGGATGGGCAACCCAGGCGGCCAGATCTTTGCCTCAGTTCCCCAACTCCCCCCACCAAATGAAATCTTTTCCTGATGGTGTCATCAGGATCAAAATCCCATGGGGTCCCTTATGGGATGAGGCTCCTTCTCTCCATCTCTCTCTGCCAAGTAAAACTTAATATCTGTCCCACTCCTTCCCCAGCCCTTTAAAAAACAGCTAATTCTGGATATGTGGGTTCACAGTGCTAAACTGTAGCCTTCTGGGGGCTAGACACTGGGTCTTGTCATCTGTACACACCCCACAGCACCCCTAACACAGTATACTTAGTGCAGAGAGCACACAGTAGGGGTCTAATAGAAGCCCGCTGAATGGCATCATGGGAATGGGAAGTGTGCCGACAGCCACACATAGGTGTGAACTGGACAGTGAGATCCACAGCAGGTGAGACAGATGCCACCCTCCTGCGGCTGGGGCTCTCTGCATACCAGGCTTTCAGTGAAGGCTGGAGAGAGGTTTTCAGAAGCCATACCCATCACTCCAGCGTCCTCTCCATTCGGTGTTGCCCCAGGGGTTCCACAGGCGGATAAGGTCTTCCCAACTCCTCCCGTACTGAATCTGCAAAGAACAGAAAAAGAAACTGTCAGTGCTCGACAGCAAAAGTCAGCAGAAAGAGGGGCTATGAATGCAGCTGCTTTTTACCTCCAAGGACTAATTTAACTTCTCACCTCATTTGGCTGCAGCCAGAAAAAAAAAAAAAAAAAAAAAAAAAAGTTAAAAAAATCAATGTGTCTCTGCTGCCTGCATGGAGTTGGAATGAGAGAGGAGAAAACGGACCCTCTTTCTGCTCAGCACCTCGAAAGGTAGACATAGCTTCATCATGCCGGACGAGCACCTCTTGGAATGTGGGCGAGCTGAGATGTAATGGCTGATGAATAGCGTGCAGCGTTGTTGTGGGCTGCAGAGGGGAGATCTTGATGGGTCCCCAGCCTCCCGCAAGCTCTGTTCCCAGCAGTATCCCTCTTCCACGGACGTAGCTGCTTTCCTGCCCACGGCCCACTGCTACCTGTGCCGGGGTCTCCACAGCGTGGTCATGAGCGAGGATGTGGAGGAGGCGGGTTTGAGCGAGAGTGGGACAGCCTGGGGGGCAAGACAGCCCAGGTCAGCCCTCCTCTACCACACCCCTGTAGGCAAGCAGGGACCCTGATGGCCTGAACTTTTCTTCCTTCCCTAGTTCCCCGATATGGAGGCTGGCTCCTTCAGACCACAGAGGCCAGAGGCCAGGACCAATGGTAAGTTATAACAAGACAAACTCAACCCCTTGAACCCAGGTTCCCAGATCCAGGAGCCCTCAGCCTGGTGAGAGGAATTAAAGCATGGTTGCGTTTAGCTGGACACTGATGAATGCTGAGGTCATCTGTGGAGGCCGAGGCCTTGCAGGGGTGAGGGAAGGGGCCCATTTGCTCTGTGGTTCCAGACCAGGGGCAGCGGAGACAGCCCCGAGTGCAGTACCATCACATGGAAAAGAACCCCGCGTGTGGAGGTGGGGCTTGGAGCCTGGTGCCAGGGGAGTGCATTCCGTCCTTCAAACTGCCTGTGGATGTGTATACAGCCCTTGTCTTGCACAGGAGGAAACTGGACACCAGAGAGGTTAAGCAACTTTCCCAAGGCCACAGTGTAAGTGGCAGAAGAAGAATTCTCATCCCAGCCACTGCTAGTCTCTGAAACCCAGGCTCTTAATTTGGAGAGGAGAGCAGATAAAGGATACAGCTGCTCCAGGGCCCAGACTACTCTGCGGTATGGCCACAATCCTGACCTTGCATCTCACCCCTGGGCCACCTGGCCAAGGCCCATGTCATTACCAGTAGGGCAATATAATGCAGGAACAACGCAGTCAGACAAGGGCCAAAGAACTCGGCTTGGATAAGGTTCTTTTCCATCCACTTCTATCTGGCTGGTACTGTAGGGGAAGGTGCTTTGGCTTTTAATGCTACATGGGATGGGGGGGCTCCTGACACAGACCCGGGTTCCCCACCCCTCCCTGCCCCACCCCTGGGCTCTCCAGGTCTTACACACAGTGTATTTATTAACCGTCAGTGCCTGATGGAGCCCATGGAGCAGGGATGTGAGAAATGGTTGCCCGGTGGCCCAAAAAGCTTAATGAGCCACCCTCAGTGCCTAACATAGTCGGGGCTCAGATGGGCACAAGGGTGAACAACAACCAGTGAGCGAAGGAGCTGAGAGCAGGGCTAAACGAGGCATGCAGATAAACACTCACCCCCTTGCCCAGGGGAGTCACCGACCCAGCCAGGTGCGTAATAAAAAATGCCAATTTCATTTATCTTCCTGTCTGTGTGTCGCCCAGAGGAGGATGAGCAGATTAAGAAACACACTGCATTTAGGGGCTGGTTTAATCTTAGCACTTGTGGTCAGTTGTGACCTTCTCTTTTTGGAGGAGAAGTCTTTAGCCAAGTCAAGTTCCTGGGCCTTGGCAGAGAGGCTCAGGGGTCACAGTCAAGGCCAAGGTCACAACAACCTCTATGAACGCACACTTGCTTGCTTCACCCTCCTGGCTACTCATTGTACCTTGGCCCTGGTCAGCTGAGAAAGGGTACCCCCGGGCAAGGGGTGATCCAGGTTATCTAGTCTAGGATAATATTTCCTCAAATGCATCTCTTAAATGCTAGTCCCGCAGGCTATTAATAATTAGTCCTAGGAGAAGTGGTTTCATGGCTCACAGCAGATTAAAACCAAAGAACTGTGCAAGACTGTTGAATCACAGATCTGTACCTTTGAAACAAATAATACAATATATGTTAAAACAACAAAAAAAGAGTAAGATAGCAGGAGGGGAAGAGTGAAGGTGGGGAAATCGGAGGGGGAGACGAACTATGACGATGGACTCTGAGAAAAAAACTGAGGGTTCTAGAGGGGAGGGGGTGGGGGGATGGGTTAGCCTGGTGATGGGTATTAAAGAGGGTACATTCTACGTGGAGCACTGGGTGTTAGGCACAAACAATGAATCATGGAACACTACATCAAAAACTAATGATGTAATATATGGTGATTAACATAACAATGAAAAATTTAAAAAATTAAAAATAGAAAAACCAAAGGCTGTCTCAATATATAAAGGGCCTTTCCCAGGGATGGCGGAAAGGTCATGCAGGTGCCCTGGCTCCTTCCACGTCCAGCACAGATCACTCATTGATCACAGCTCTTTCCCCAAATCTGGAAGCAGTGCCAGAGTCTTGTCAACACAGTCATCCAAGCAGCATCGCCACTGGATCAAGGTTGGCGCCCAAGGAAACCAATTTGTTATCCCTAGCCCTAGACTTTCCATGTCTGGGATGGGGAGTAGGGGGAAGCAGCATGTCCCTACGTGGCCTGGTGTGATAATGGCACTGGCTGCCCCCATTGAGTATTCTGAGACGGGCTTGGGAGAATTCAGAGAAGAGAGTCTGGGGCCACTGTACCTGGGATCTCTCCTGGCCAGGGTTAATCGGGGTGATTCCTTCCTTGCTCGTGGGAAAGGTATTTTGAGCTCCTCACATCCATTCTGTGATGGAGGTGGGGGTTCAGTTATGTCATCTTCACAGGCCAAAGATGGATGCGTTCATTCACACACAAGCGCACCCATCCGTTAATCCCACGAGCATTTATTAGGTGCCTACTGTCTCCCAGGTACTGTGCAGAGGAAGCATTTTGTTACGCCTTTCCCTAAGGAGAAAAGCAGGAGGCAGAAGATACTATCTCTATTTTTGTGGAAAACTCGCCACAACACAAAACCACAGAGCAAGTGGCCTGAGGTCACCGGACAGGGGACAGACTGATTCAGAGGGAAGGAAGGCAAAGGCGAGATCCCATGCCAGACGCTCTGCATTCTATAGCCCATAAACACCTGCGGGGAGTGGACCCTGGGGCTTGGGACATTGTCTCTCAGGGCCTAGAGGACACGATTAGACCTCAAGAGCTGTGGGAAATACAGAGATGGGGGGACGTGTGGGGGGGATGTGGGAAATCGTCACGAGGCCAGGGGGCATGGTTACCACACAGCTGGTGTCAAGTAGCTGTGCTAACCCCGACCTCCCCCTCTCAGGCCTCAGCGTCTCACTTAGGAAGGGAGGGGGCTGGACTTCAGTCGTGCTTTCCAGACCAAATGATAGTGCACACAATTTTGTCGACCCCAAGTCCGTTCCTGCATCAAGGGAAACACTGTCCTCCTCTCTTCCATGGGAGTGAAGTCTAGCTGGGCACAAGGAGGCCCAGCTAGGCAGGATGTTTCCCAGACTCCCTGGTGCCTCGGTGTGGCACATGATTAAGTTCGGACTAATGGGATCTGAGAGGAAATGCTGTGTGTTTTCTGATGGGTGCCTTCTATAAGAACGTGTAAGTGTCCCTTGGTTTACCTGCTTACCTGAGAGAGAAATGAACTTTATCCTACTTGAGCCCCTGTATTTTGGAGTGCCTCTGTGGTAGCAGTTTAGTTGGTACGTAACTAACAAAACCCTGTCAGGGCTTGCCCCAGTGGATTGGGTGGTTCTTTCTTCTTTCTTTTTGGGCTCATCCCACAGTCTAGCTGGACACTTAGCCTGTCTGAGATCAGGGCAAGCATAGCAAGAACTCTGGTGGGTCCCTGGGGGATGAAGCTGCTGGGCATCAGAGTTTCTGGATGAATAGAAGGAATGAGGCTGAGCGGGGCTAGCCGAAGGCATGTGATGCTGACTCCTGTTTCAAGGAGCAAGAAAGCCCGGCACAACCCACGGAGCCTTACCCGCTCGGCTCCCGTCACGGTGTAGGCATGCTGAGCATGCTGACTGACCAGGCCGTTCTCCATTCTCCTGGCCTCACCTGTCGGCTTCAGAGGAGGAAAGCAGACCAAGCATTACACATTCACAGGTTCCTCAGAGAAACAGAAAAGCACAGCTGAATCAGCAGCTAAGCTGTGGCTGGATGAGAGGCGTCCCACGGACTTACACTATTCTTGGAACTCTTTTCTAGAGGGACAGAGTTTGAAAGCTGCCAGGTGGTTGAGGCCCTGGAGACTACCTCATTACTGACAGAACCCCACTGAGTCCTGAGGCCAACCTGGACTGTTTCCTCCTCCAATCCTTCGTCCTCAATGACACACAGCACAAAAGGCGTCGGCTGGGTATCTTGTAGGAGTTGGGAATACCCTACCACCCCCGTGCTGTGAGCAACTGGGATTTAAAGTGCATATTAGTTTTTGGGTGGCATTTCAGATCAGGGGTATGTGACTCAAAGCCCACATGTTTACAGGGTGCAGGAAATACCCTCCTGGATAGGGAGCTGGCTGTCTCAGAATAGACTCCAAAATAATTTGGAGGGTCGTCCAGGCTTCTCAAAATGGGACACATTGACCTTGGGATGCCGCCTTTGGAGCCAGGGAGAATCAAAGGGCTCCAGTCCCTCTGGACCCCACTGTGCCTGGTCACAAAGGAGTGGTAGGCAAAGGCTTCAGAGTCAGGCAGCAGGCATTTGAACCCGACTCAGCCACTTACTGGCTGGTGTGATGCTGAGCATTTTCCTTAGCCTCTCTGAGCCCATTTCCTCTTCTGCAAGTGAATTCTGCAGCCCCCTATCTCAGAGGGAGGACTGCTGTGAGGATGACATGAGGCACGGCTTGGCCATGCCCCTTACTAACTCAACGGGCTGGTCGCTAGATACTCCTGGGCGAGGAGTAGAGTCTATTCACCTTGGCCAGGGTGGCGCAGGCCATCAGGGAGCCTGCCTTGGCTGCTGTCTTCACCATCGTTACCAGGTCAGAAGGAAAGTGCAGGTCGATGCTGGTGACCACCCCTCCCATGAGGTCCACCAGGGCATCAGGAAGGAAGCCGTAATGCAGGTTGGCATAGGATCCATGAAACCTGGAATGGGGGAAAGTCACATCAACCCCTGTGGGGACTTTGGTGAGACACTCCAGGCAGGGAGGTTGCACACCTGACCTCTGCATGTTGCCCAGTGAAGGACTGCCCAATCTAGTCCTGGACTATGGCTACCTGCCTTCTATTCACCTGGACGAAGGTTCCAGTAAAGTGCCACCATCCTTCCCCTGGTCTCCTGGGGCTGGGCAGCCCCAGAAGCAGCAGTTTTGTGCAGGGGTTAGAGAGCAGGTGCTGGAGCCTCAGGCCAGGGATCAAATCCCAAGCTCTCCACATATTTAGCTGCTTGACTTTGAACAAGTTACTTAACCTGGCATATGGCAAGCCCTTAATAAATAGTGGACATGATGATGATGAATATCCAGTTTCCTGTTCAGTTTAACAATAGTGGTCAGTCCCTGTTGTGTGAGGGGTACTGTGCTAGGCACGGAGTGCTCAAAGATGAGCAAGACCTGCCCTCCAGGAGCTCAGCCAACAACCCCGGTGCCTACTTCGGCCCAAAGCAGCCTCTCTTCTCTTGCAGTGCCAAGCGTGGTCCAGAATCCCCGCTCTCAGAACTAAGCCCCTCATCCCAGGTTCATCAAGGAGGCCACATCTTCCAAGCAAGCCACGTGGAACCCTCATACGTGTCCTCTAAAGCACCTCTTCACAGTCTTGCGTGGGGTTTCTGCCCCATTTCCCCTCCTCCCTGGTCTCCTCCAAACCTGAGCAGCCCCAGTCACTCACTAGGGAGGCCGAAAGATTCCAGGTTCAAGAGCCAAACCACTCTGGTTCGACGCCTGGTTTCCCCTCTCCATGAGCTCTCAAACGTGGGCAGGAGGCTGAGATTTCCTACGGCCCCCTTTGTCGGCTGGGGAAGTGGCATGTGACAGTCCCCGCCTCCATGGGCTGCTGTGACGGGTGTGCCAGTCCTGGCACGTGTGGCCAGCAGTGGCCGTGCTCACGGCTGTCACTGTCGGGCACAGCAAAGCCACACTCCCCCTGCTTCTACCTCCGCAGTTGTCACTCCTTCCCAACCTCACTCTGCCCCTGGGACACTCTCCTTAGAATGAGTCGTCTAGTTTCTTTGCAGCCCTTGGGGGTCTATTTGCTAGGAGGGCCCAGGGGGGCCTCACGGGAGGGGCAACTCTGAGCTGAGTTTATCCAGGCAAGGCCAGTGGGACAGGCATTCCGGGGAGGAAGGGTCCCCAGCCGGGAAGAGCACGGTGGGCCCGGGGCCTAAGACAGTGCTCTTGGGAGAGAGGCTACGTTGACCACTGAAGCAGGGCCAGGCAGGGGCAGATTTGTTTTGAGAACTTGAGTTCCTGTCAGTGGGGTGAACTGGAAAGCCTCCCAGGGAACCCTAAAATACAGACAGGGCAAACCAACAAAGGACTTGAAGCTGAGGCCCGGTGGAGAGAAGACCCTGCCTCCTGGTGTCAAAGCTCCTCCGTGGGGGTCTTCCTCACCACTGTCCTGGTCACTCAGGCTTCTCGCCAGGGGACACTCTCATCTGTCCCACTGTCACAGGCCAGTGGCAGTAGGGAAGCTGCGACCAAGGCTTGCTTTCTGGTAACGCAGATCCGACAGTTCCTCCCTGCTGCTCCTCTAGGGGGCCTGCAACCCTCCCTTCTGGGTCTTTTGCCCCTGGAAACAGCGAGGTTGACTGGGTAAGCTCATGGGGCCCCTCAATCCTTTCTCCCATAGTCCCACCCCTGCCACCCTTTCCGCCCGGGCACCACCTTGAATTCACGTAAATTCACTTGAGCAAATACAGGTCAAACAGCCACTCAAAGCAGGACAACGTCCCAGGCACAAATACCATGGATGCCTTAAATGTCCCTTATAACAGAAAGCTAAGGACACACAGAAGGCCATTCTACAGAAACTGCCACATGACAGATTGATCTCAACTTGTTATAAAACTGGTTCTAAATCTTATCTTCCTGTCTCTCCTTCTCCCTGACCCGGGGTTATGCCTGGTACTAGAATCTTGTCTCTGGGGTATTTACTTAGTCAAAGGCAAAGCCTACCTTTGATAATGGTCATGCCCAGTTGGGTCTGAATGCCTGACTCTTGATTTCCCACAGGTATTCTGGCTCTGGTCTGAGATTAGGAGGGGCTTTGTTGAGGGTCCTGGAAGTTCACAAAGACTGTGGTTCTGGGACCCATTCTAGAGCCCACCAGCATGACCTCAAATACTGCAACAGCCCCTTCTTGGTGAGGCACTCAGGGATCCTCCCTTGGCTTTAAATGGGGCGCACCAGGGCCATTCCAGAAAAGCAGCCAGGCCCTGTCCCGGCACTTCAGGCCCACTGCCTCAGTGTCTAGGGGCCCCATCTGAGGTCTTGCACTCACACCACCCTGCAGTTGCCACAGGGAGACCCAATGCATGGGGAAGGCCAGCAGCGCCTCTCTCACTGTCTCTCCACAATGCCCAGCAAGCCTGTCTCAGCAGCAGCTGGGTATTTTGACAAGGAGCTATCTCTCTGCTTCACAAACACGAGCTCACAAATCCTGCTGATGCTTCAGGAACATGGCAACTATTCTTAGCCCCCTTTGCTAACAGGAAACAGAAAGGGAGGGAAAGAGAGAGAGAACTGTGTTCACCACACCTGTCACTATACCTTGTCACCTGAGCCCAGGAATTCGGAGAGGGCCTTGTTCTCATCTCTGTGCTTCAGCCTCATTTGGGAGAAATGTCTATCTGCCCAGCAATGCTAGGAAAGAGGGAAGGATTCAGACATCTAAATCAGAATCAGAAAGGATGCTAAAATGCTGGGATTCTTTTTTTGTTTGTTTGTTTTTTAAATGCTGGGATTCTTAACTGCCCAGATTCCGTACAGGATGATATGCAGCCTAACAGATTTTGTCCTACGATCTCCTATTTTATGACCTCTGGGGCGGGGGGAACAACTGCCAATGTAGATCTGACTGACTCAACCAATTCATTTCCAGACTTCCCAGTTGCAAGGATATTTGAAAGTTTGGGATGCATGTGTTCACTGGTCTACGTTCTTGGGGGTGAAGTTGGGTTATCTCCATGGGGATGGATGGGTTCTCCATGTTTGTGCTGTGGTTGTTGTGTGCCTGACACTGAGTTCCAAAGAAGCAAAAAGACAAATCTTTTTCCCATAAAACTGACAGCATCAAGGGATGATGGAAAAGCCCAAACAAGGGGAACGGTCCTCATTCCAGCTTGGCCTCGAACACCACGTGACCTAGGGCTACTCATTTCAGTGCTCTTCGTATCAGTTTCTTCATCTTTCAAAGGAGGAGGTAGGACTCGAGGCTGACAGAGGTCCCTTCCAGCCCTGATAGCTCTAATTCCATTACACTCACTCCTGCATTCTATGATCCCCTTCTTTGGATAGAGGGGAAAGCTTTTAAAACAGCTTACTAGTTTGAAACATTTTATCCTCCACTAGATTTCTTTGGGCGGTGGAATGTAGATTCTGGGTCCAGTTTCCCATTTTCTTCTCAAGCTGAATGATTGCTTTAGGTCGACTGTTAACAAAATGGGGTCAAAGTCATCATTTCATTCCACAAGGTTTCTAATTCTCCAAGTGAACTGGCACGCTTCCCCTTTCACAGAAGGAAAAAACGAAGCCCTGAAGTAGTGAGAGCTGAATCCATACTCGAAAGAAATGGCAGTGTTTGGGTAAGTAGCTTAGAAGCAAATTAACCTCCCTGAACATATGGATCGGTTCAACAACCTTGGCTGTTAGCTGGGGTTCCTTCTCAAGTGCTAATGAACAGCTCTTCTTGACACTGGAAATGAGCAATAGCTTCAGTTTTCCACAAATGGGCTCAACAGACAGAATGCAAAAAAATAAAAAAAAAAAAAAGAGCGCGAGCTCTTGCAATGCACGGCTGCTCAGATTGTGACCTCTGGAAGGACAGGGACTGGAGTGTTGGGGTTGTCTGTGGGATTGTTAGCATCCTCAGGGCTCAGGACTGGACCCAGTAGGGTCTTCAGTCTTATTAAATTATGTCCCTAGGTCAAATAACTGAAAACCCCAGCAGATTCAGGCTAGTGATTACTATCACATGACTATTTAGAGTCTTGGCTTCCCAATCTGTAAAATGCAGTTGGTGATGATGATTTTTAGGGAATCTGATTTGGTGAAACTCCACTAACTCATTTTCTCCTAAAAGGGATGGTGCCTTTGTCTCCTAGCATTGATTCCTAGCTCTGATGTGTCCTGCACCTGTGTAGGTCTCTGTGACAGTGACCTCTTCCACATAACCCATATTCTTTCTCACACCCATTTAAGCCAGTCCCAGAGTCTTTATCCCAGTGCCAAGCACAATGCCTGGCCTATGGTTAAATGCTCAATACACATCTTCTGAACAGATGCAACTCAAAGAGTCTAAATAAAACATATGAATTGGGGTGTTTATAAGTCCTTGATCTTGTTAACACTAGAAGGTAGTCCTTGAATCACAGTGCTTGGACCATATAATAACCAGCAACTCCTGCCCTGCTCCCCCCTCCCCAAATACAATCTCATAGTAGCCATACTGGGCCCCCAACTGCCTGATCTCACTCTGAACTCTCCTGTCCCTAGGTCCTCGCTTGAATCATTCCCATGGTTGGGAATAACTCTCCAACATATCCCCTTTCCCCTTGCTGCAATTCTACCCATCCTTCAAGGCCTCACTCAATGCCCCATCCTCTCTATAGCCTCAGCCTGACTCTCTGCGAGTCAGAAAGTCAAGAATGTTCTCTCTCTGTTCTCTCATCAGACTTTGACCATCAACCGTGATATTATATTTTATTTGGGCTCTTAGCCCAGCCTTGCAATAACAGTGTTATTAGTACCTACTTCTTTTCAGTCCTGTCCTGCCCACTCCTTGCTATGTATCTCTGGGTTCCTCCCGTGGCCCCAACACAGCCTTGCATACAGTGATTGTTTATGGGGGATGCCCAGCCTGGTGGCAAAGGCTCTGAGGCTCCCAGGGCATCACTTGCATGCAGAGCTGCCGAAAATCCTAGGGCTAGCTGCTGTGCAGCATCCAACAGGGCAAGCAGCTGGGCAGGCAAGGCGAGCATTGAAGCCCCAGTCAGAGGGGTGGGCCACTCTTACTTGGCATAAGCTTTCTCCAGCAGGCAGGGCCAAAACTCTTGGTTGTTGTTGCGAGGATACACAAAGAGGTACTCCTTATCCAGGACAGGTAGGCGATCATCAACCACCACTTCCACCCATTGGCCACACTGCCAGAACTGGAAGAGAGATGAATATATGCCTTAGTAGAGCCAGGGCAGAAGGGACCCCCAACCCATGCCAAATGATAACCGCTGTCATGATGTGACCTCATCGATATAACAACAAACTCTATCTAGAACAAAATCCCAGCCCCGTCAGTAGACAGGGGCCTGGCATGTCAACTGCACTGGACAGATGAGTCACAGATCAAGTGAGTCAAAGAAAATATAGGCTGGGAGGAAAGAGACTTGGGTTTTAGTTTGACTTTGCTACTAACTCTGGCCTCACTTTGGCAAGTCCTCTAAGAGCTTCACACACACATGAGACTTTCCAAGTATACCTTGTGGACAAAATGGCAATAGAGGGAACAGACGCTGAATAACAAGGAGAATGGTAGATACAGAGTGTTATAATGGGGGACAGGAGAGCCTACTGGGAGCCGAAGGCTCGAGGGAGGAGGCAGGATTTAAACAGGTGGCAAGGAGATAGGAAAGGCATCCCAGATGGCAGGGACAGTGTGGGCAAAGGCCTGGAGGCCAAATGATGAGGATTCCTCAGGACTGAGCAGTGACAGCCTCCTTCTGGTCCTCTTCAGCTCATGTGAAGCTGGCCCTGCCATCAGAGCAGCAGAAATGAAACTGGCTGGCACCGCTACTGCTAAGAGCACAAATGAACCAGATGTTCCTCTCTAAAACAGACTGCTTTAATCTTCGGTGTTCAACTCTTAATGGTTCACCCGGGGACATCACCAAATGAGGAAAATTCATAACAAAGCCGGCCTTTTGGAGTTTCTTTGTTGTTCTCCCCTGTGCTGGATAAGCAGCAGGGCTTCCAGCTTCAGTCTGAGCCTTGATGAAGGCAAGTCTCCGACAGGGGGGCTTGGAGTAAAGCTCGGTGGATGTGATCTCTCATCTGTTTGGCAGTGACAGGAAACCATCCACATGGCCTTTCCCACAGCTGGATATCCCAGATGTTGGGCCGTTGCATCCAGCTGAGGACGCACTTTCCAAGTAGAGATGGGGACTGAGACAGAGATGGCAGTGGAGACAAAGCAAAGAAGAGGTTTTCATGGTCATTAATGAGCTCAGTGCACTGCAGCTGGTTCTGGCACAGCTGTGGATTTGTGTCCCTAACGTAGTAAATTATATAGACAGATGCGGTTAAGAACCAACAAGGGTGTTACTAGGAGGGAGATCATGAAACATGTTTGACACGCCAAGGAAAACTAGAAGTGGGGTACTGGAAAAACAGCCTGATCTGGATAGCAAAGTGTAGTAGACGGTGGCCAGTCACTGGATCTGTGCTTGAGTCCTGGTTTTCCCTTTAGTTACCTGAACAACAGACATTGGGTAAGACACTGAATTCTCTGTGTCTCAGTTTCCTCATCTCTCAAATGGTGATAAAGTAAGAACCTCCTCATAGGGCTGTGATTGGGGTCAGATGAGATTGTCAAAATGAGATCCAGTTTTGAAAGTAGAAACTGTTTTTCAATAGCTTCTTTGTTCAGCACCTAGGATAGTGCCTGATGCAGAGTAGAATATCAGGAATGAGTTGAGTCCTGACTTGAATGAGCTCCTCTGGTTGGTTTCCATTTAGAAGTCACCTTCACCCCAATATTCCCACATGAGTAATGCTGACCAAATTTGCTATCCTTATACAAAGGGAACACAGATTAGATTGTTCCCAGAATGAGGTCAAGAATGAGGCCACCAATCTGCATTTCCTGGTTCACCTCCCTAGGTGAGGAGGGCTGGCATCTGAATAATGTCTGGACCCTCTAAGAAGCATGCTGGTGCCATTTTGTCAGCACCCAAGTGTCCAAGGGAAGCCAGAAGTGTTTTGAGCAAAGGAGCCCTGGGCACTGGGCTCATTCCCAAGAGTAGTGCCCAAGCTCAGAGTGATGAGAACAGATGTACAGAAGTCAACACCTCAGCTCTTTCTGGAGAACTGTGGAACTTTGTCACCATCCAGAAGGGCAGAGAGTGTTCTGCCTGGGCCTCAGTTTCTCCTAACCACGTGTTACTACCAATACTTGTAGCCTGAGTTGAGCTCAGACAGTAAATCTTGCATCTTCTAGCTCACTCCTTAGTTCCTTGGACCACCAGCAACAGCATCCCTTGGGAACTTGTTAGAAGATCTAGTATGCAAATAGTTGGACTTCAGGAAGAGAGAACAAAATAAAGGAGGACACCCAGAAATAATTAAGGGAAATTTAGTTGAGCAGAAAAAGGAGACAGGTCTTCAGAATGAAAGGGCTCACTGAATTCCAGACAAGATTAATTTCAAAAAGGCACACATCTGGAACTATTCCAGAGAAATTTCTGAACACCAAGGAGACAGAGTACCTCTCCTAAACTTGCAGTTTGAAAGAACATGTTGCCAACAAAGCCAAGAGCATAGATTAGCATTGGATTTTTCTTCTGCAACATTGGAAGCTATGAGACAAAGGAATAGTTTACAGATATTTGAGGAAAGAGAATGTGATCCAAGAATCCCAAACCCAACTGACATATTATTCTTAAGTAAGAGCAAATGAAAAACACCAATGTGATGGAGGAAATTATCCAAGGAACTACTTACCTAATGAGGATGAAATTAGAACAAAAATCTTAAGATAAGAGGAAATGAAGGGTGAAAGCAACAATGGTGGGCAGTGAGTTTTAAATATTCTTTGTACAAGAAACATAGTGAAAGTGAAATTGAGAATGAAAGGATGAATAAAGATGTAACAGGAAAACACAAATGACAGGGAGCTGAAGTAGCAATATGAATATCAGGTAAAGAGGAATTCAAAGCCCAACACATTAAATACAAAAAGGAGAGATATTGTGTGATCTTTATTCCAACAACCAGATAGCAAGAACATAAACCTTTAGGTACCACAGAATATAACAGGAAAAGTTTAAAGCTAGAACATCTGAAAACATAAGAGGAACCCTCCGAGGTGTAACTTTGGGGAAGAACTTCAATTCACCTCTTTTAGAATTTGATAAATCAAGCAGACAAAAAATAAACCAAGATAAAAAAGTTAATTGCAGAAACAACAATCTACAAATCAGAAAGCTTGATTACATATGTAAAACTTTTGCCGACTGGGTATTCTCATATGTCCATGAAGCATATGCAAAAACTGTTGCAGACTTGGACATAAACAAAACTTTAATGTTTCCCCCAAATGTAGAGATTTTATGAATATATTCTCTGATCATAATTTAATCTAAAACTCTACAACCAAAACTTAGCCAAAACCAAAAGTATATTATCTTAAAATTAATACATTTTATATCAAAACCTATAGATATAGATAAGATCTCAGAGGAAAATTTATAGTCTTAAAAGCTTTTATTATTAAACAAAAAAGACAGAAAAGTAAACAGTTTCAGAAAACAAAAAACAATAAAATTAACAGAAAAAGTAAAAGGAATTAATAAAAATAAATTGAAAATAATTATATAGGAAAAAAAAACCAAAAGGAAAATAGAAAGAATAATGAAAATCAAAAGTTGATTCGTTAAAAAACCAATAAACAGATTGGTTTGGTTAAGAAAACCTGGCTTAAGAAGAAAAGGAAAAACAAGAATATAGCACAGAGATTGATAAAGTAGATTTAACCATAGATCAGAAGAAATTAAATGAATTTTCAGAGAATCACATAATCAACTTTTGGGCAATAAATTTGAAACCACAGAAGAAATAGTAGGTTTTCCTGGCAAAATATAAATATCAAGAATTAACTCCAGAAGAAATAAGAGACACAAGCATTTCAATAGTTGTTGAACACGCAAGAAGAGTTAAAGAAATCATGTCGAAAAAGGAAGTAGTTCCAGATGATTTAACTATTGCTTGTTTCACTTTCAAAGAACAGATAATCAGTGATTAACAACCATTGTTCAAATTATTTCAGATCAAGATATGTAAAACTCAATGGGTTCATTTTAAAAAGCTAGCATAACTCCAACATGGCCAAAATAACTAGAAACCAACTCTATCTATGATATAGATGCAAAAATTCTAAGAAAATTTTTATCAAATTGAATCCCACAGGCATCAAAAAAAAAATGTCACAGCAGGAGAGCACATCACTAAAATCAGGAGAAGGCAGGACTTTGCTCTTGTCATTCTTATTTAAGATTGTGACATTCTGGGGCACTTGGGTGGCTCAGTCCGTTAGGCATCTGCCTTCAGCTCAGGTCACGATCCCAGGGTCCTGGGATCGAGCCCCACGTCGGGCTCCCTGCACAGCGGGGAGTCTGCTTCTCCCTCTCCCTCTGCCTGCCACTTTGCCTACTTGTGCTCTTTTTCTATCTCTCTGTCAAATAAATAAATAAAACCTTAAAAACAAAAACAAAGTTCTCTACAATCTGCCTCACTATCTCTTGTCATAAAAAAAAAAAGATTGTGACCTTCTAATGCAACAAAGAGCAAAGTAATTTCTAGAAATGTTAAAAATAGAGACAAAGTTATCTTTATTTGCAGAGAATATTAGTTAACTAAAAAACCCATTAGTTAAAAAAATGAAACTAATCAAAGAATTTGGTAAATTGGCTAGATACAATTTAATATATAATAAGGAGTGGCTTTCCTGTCAGCAACATCTAGTTAGAAATGAGGGGGAAAATCTCATACATATTAGCTACAAAATTTTAAAATATTTGAGAATACATTTAACGAGAAGGGTGTCACATCAATAATGGAAGCATAACTATAACATTTTATTGAAGGGCATAAAAACATTTTATTGAAGTTCTGAATAGATAGAAAGATATACCATGTTTCTGGAAAGGAATAATTAAAATAATAAAAATGTAATGTTTCCAAATTAATACATAAATTTAATGCCGCTCCACTCTGCATCACAGTGGCTTTTCTTTTTAATTAGACACAATGATTTTAATATTCTCATGGAAAAATAAATGTGCAAGAATTACCAAGATATTTTTGAGGAAAGAATAAGGAAGGAAAACTTATTCTACCAGATGCTGCAACTGATTCTAAAGCTACTGTATCAAAATAGCAAGATAGGGCATAGGAATCAACACAGACAATGGCTCAATGACGTACAGGGTTCTTGATTAATGACTTTTTTTTTTGCTAATTGTTTCTGCCATTTCTTTTTATTTACATGAAAACATTTTAACTCTTATGTTTCTTATGTGCTGCCAGATGTTGAGCTCAAATTCTTTTAGAGATATGTAAAGTAACTAACACGTAGGTAACTCTTCCATCTGACGCGAGCAGACCATGGGAGTATTCAAGACACTCACCTCCCTGTGCTTTCAGAGAATGCATCCATGTAAGGAATGTCCCAGCAATGTACATACCCGGAAACGGAAGATCCCTGCATACTGGTGTGAAAAGCTTTGGTCCATCAGGATCTTCTGTAGATGCTGTGGGTTCTGTGTCAAGGAGCCCAGCGTTGCCAGGAACCAGCAATCTCCTGCGAGGGGACGTAAGCCATGAAAGGTCTACTGAACACATCTGGAAGCTCCACCCCATACATTTCACAGGTCTCCATATGCCTTCTTCTGAATAATGCCATTTTTTTGTTGTTGTTGTTCTGAGAGGTGAGAACTGGGGAAGGTTTCACTAGGGCCAGTTCCAAGCAAGATAGAGAAGGAGCTGGTGTGGTGGTAGGGGTTAGTGGTGTGGGGCTGATGGGGGTAGTAGTGATAGGGGTGGTGGTGATGGGGCGATGGGGTTGGGGTGGCTGGGATGAAGGTGAAGGGGTTTCGAGGAATGGCAATGGCGATGGTGAGGGAAGTCAAGAGAGCCCCAGCCAGGCTTCAGCAGGGCTGGTGGGCCAACTTGCCTCTGATTCTCATTTTGCCAGAGGTGCCCAGAGCTGAAGTTACAGGAAATTTTGTTGCAGTCCATCCACAGCAGCACCAAGGATGCTGACCTTGCCTCCTCAGAACCTGGGGTAGAACTCTGGGGTCTGGGTGGGCACCACCCTCTGTCCCTCCCTACCTGGAGGCTGACTTCAGGAAGCCTGCTTATTCCAGGGCCAGGAGGAAAGATGTTGAGTCCTTACCGGCCTTTCCTTGTTGGATGTCAAATCTGCTTGCACCTTCCAGGATGAAGTGAGGCTCTGATTTACCCTTTAATATATCCTTAGGCAAGAGGGAGAAAAGCCATAAGCATCCTTCATTCCTCTACGTCCCTATGTGGTACCCAAGATATCACTTACTTTTTCTTTGAGGGGTAGGGGTTAATTCTTAAATAGGTACTTAAAATCTGAGTCAGGAAAGTTCCTCTCATTCTTCAGGTTTGATTGCTATCAGGAAGGCAGGTGTCAAAGGGGTGTGTATGTAACTGACAAAACAGGCAAGACATGCATAAGCAAAATGCATGAGGAGATAAGTATAAATAAGGACTCGGGATCTTTAGATCAAATAGTCAGCCATCCCAGTCTCAATAAGCAGTGTTTCAGTAACAGGTTATAAATGACAGAAAAAAAAAAAAAGAGAGATACATTTATTAGAGGACACTTTTATAAGCATAATAAAGCTTTCCTTGGGGAATGCCCTCTCTCAGAAGTCAGTAGAGGCATTCTGGGCTCCAGGTTCGAGTCTAGCCACGTGCTGTACAGGATGCAAGATGTGTTACTCAGACCTTTGCCCACTCCCTGGCTAACTCACAGACTGATTCTGGAAGACCCTGGGCCCCTTGTCTTGGGTACTGTTACACAGCGCCCAGTGCTGCCCCAAACTCCAACACACAGAGCCCTTGGCAGCCCCAGGAGGGTTCACTAGAGGATTCTGCAGGGCTACCATGTCTGGGGAGAATTTGGGGGAACTCTTAGCAGACACAAGGATTGTGAGAGCTCCTGAAGGGGCTCCCCTGGGGCCAGGGTCCCCAGGGACTCCCCAGCTTTCCCCGACTGGAAGTCTGCAGGATTACCCTCAGCACCCATTCTGCTCAGTGGCTCCTCCTGCATTTCCACTGCATAAATTTGCATTTGCATACTTTGGTAATTGTTCCTGTATCATTTCTTTTCACATTGACAAATAAATCCCCAGAGAACAGGGCCACAAAGTGGAAATGGATTTATTTGCTCAACAGCCGTGAATGTAGAGTCCTGTGCCTTGAAAGACCTACCAGCCCTTCATAAACTGCCAGTTTCTTGGTGGAGACACCAAGAGGCAAACAAAGGTGTGCATGTCTGCAAACAACTCAGCCCAGCTTGCTCGGGAGGTGTAATCACCTCTCTAAGCCTGCTCCCACTGCCTTCTCTACAAATAGCTGGACTCTCGGGTGAGCCAGGAGAGGCACACTCAGGCCCTCCCCGGGTGGAGGTGCCACGCCGCGTGCCACGTACCCACATCTGGGCTCCAAGCTGGGCCCCTGGCGTACCCATGTCTGGGCAGATGTGGGGACCTCCCCCAGCACAAGTGAGCAGGGCAAACCTCTGGAGGGCCATAGAGGGAGCAACTAGCCCAGTTCCAAACAATTTGGGGCACTTCCAATAGCTGTGCCCACCCTTTCTACTACAAAAAGGAAGTGGGGTTTGCTGTCAGAGAGCAGATGCTTAAGATCCTCCACTAGTGGGAATTAGAGTAGAGGCCAGTAGGCTTGGGACTGGGAACAAAGACCGTGTTGCTCAGCTTCCCTGACCTTGCCCGCAGCACCATCTCTCCTCGGCTATTCGCTCCTGGTTTCCCTGCAGTGCCTGCAGAGGGGGAGCGGGTGTGCTGAGAGGCATTCACACAGACCTGGAGTGGCATCCTGCTGTGCGTTCTCCCGGAGTAACCTTGAACAACTCCCTTGACTTTGCTGAGACTCAATTTCCTCGTGTGCAAAATGGAGATGCCAGTGGTAAAGCGATCGAGGCACTGGTTGCCTTGGTCCAGGGGCTTTATTCACCCACTGTCACCCACTAGCCTTGCAAAGCAGGAGTCTTTCCATTTCACAAACAAGGAAGGATGTGAATACTTAGCAGAGCATCAGACAAGGTACATGGTCAATAAATATTGATTCCTTTTTTCTATAATATTTGCAAAATTAAAAAGGCCATACTCACAAACCCAGAGCCTCAAATGCATTCATTATTAAACATGCAATGGATGATGGAATGAAAACATGATGGAATAAAAACACGATGGAATAAAAACATGAATTAAACAGTCAACCCATAGATGCTAGAAAGACGAAAAGAGCCTCAAATATAGGCAGAAAAAAATGATAAAAGAGGACAATTAGCAAATTCTAATATAGAAAAATAGCAAGATCAATAAAGCAAATAACTCATTCCATTTGGGGAAAAAGGTTTACATAGACCCCACCTTTGGCAAATATGGTAAAGAAACCCAACTAAAATTAGAAATACAAATGAGGTTTTAGCAGTATAAAAACATGACATAAAATTCTATACCAATCAATTTAAAAATAGTGATGATTTTCTGACTAAAGTTAACATGACCAAAAATGAATCAAGTTAGTAAATAAAGTGAAAAAAAAATCAATAACCTTGGAATGGTATTTTCAAATGATCAAAGAATATATCCCTAACATATGATTTCCTGTGGAATTCTTTCAAACTTTCAGGGAATAGACAATTCCTGTGTCACTTAGAGTTTCAGTATAAGAAAGGAAGGAGGAAAGAAAGACCCTGCCACCATTTATTTTAAGAAGCCCAGCATAGCCTGGGACAGCAAAAGCATGACACACATACATACACACGCACGACTGATTTAGACTGATTTCCCTTATGGAAATATACCAAAATAAAATACCCAGCAAATGAACTAACAAGAAATTGTTAAGACCAACCCTCTATAATCAAGCAGGGTTTTCCCTAGAAATGAAAAATACCAGCTGGTTTCATATCAGGATATATAATAATATAAAGTAGCATTTACATGGGCCAAAGGAGAAACAATTTATATCCTTCTAACAAATGCACAACTTTCTCTGATTTACCAAAATGATAAAAATTAAAATTTAAAAAAATGTAGCTAATTAGGAGCTGAAAGACATTTTAATGCTATGAAAATTAAATGGCAATTATTGTAAATCAATATTCAATACCAACTTTATGGGCAACCACTGGAATCATCTGCATCTGTGTCTCTTGTCCTCTGAGCTACCTGTTTCTTCCCTAGCCTGGGCTTTAGAGGGATGCTAGATGATCTAACAAGAGCAGAGGTAGGGGCGCCTAGGTGGCTCAGTGGGTTGAACGTCTGACTTTGGCTCAGGTCATGATCCCAGGATCCTGGCATGGAGCCCCTCGTCAGGCTCCCTGCTCAGCAAGGAATCTGTTTGTCCCTCTCCCTCTGCCCCAGCCCCTGCTCATGCTCTCACTTTCTCTCTCAAATGAATAAATGAAATCTTTTTTTTTTTTTAAAGAGAGAAGTAGGGAGAAATGGAAATTATACCCAGAAACATTTTAATCTGCTGGGCTGACTTGCTGAGAGAATAGGTAAAGATGAATGGATAAAGAAGATGTGATACATATTTATGATGGAATATTACTCAGCCATCAAAAAGAATGAAATCTTGCCATCTGCAACAATATGCATGGAGCTAGAGAGTATTATGCTAAGCAAAATAAGTCAGAGAAAAAAAAAGGGGAGGAAAAAAAGAGAGAAGCAAACCAAGAGACAGACTCTTAACTACAGAGAACAAACTGATGGTCACCAGAGGGTAGGTTGGGGGGTGCTGGGTGACACAGGTGATGGGGATGAAAAAGGGCACGTGCTCTGATGAGCACCACAGGGTGTTGTCTGGAAGTGTTGAGTAATTAAATTGTACACCTGAAGTTAATATTACCCTGTGTTAACTAGCTGGAATTTAAATGCAAACCTAAAAAAAAAAAAGAGAGATGGCCATGCTCTGCAGGTGTCACCAGGTGGGATGAGCACACCAGGGCAGTGAAGTGTGACAAGCCTGGCAAAGAGCAGTCTCCACCCTGAGTGTGACTCAGAATCACCCGGGACCTTCGCAGACAGGCAGACTGCCGGGTGCCTCCTCCCACAACCTGGATTTAGTGGATTAGCCAGAGGTGGCATTCAGGATTTACGCGGCAACACCAAGAATTCTGAGGCCCCGCCAGGGTAAGGGGGCAGGTTCAGGAAAGCTGAGCAATTTGTTCCAGCTCCACAGGAATGGGCTGTGAAGCGGCAATGTGGCTCCATAGTGCCTAGCTCTTCCCTGCTGACCACACCAGCAGTGTGGGCCTCTCTGGATCAGTGTTTTCTGATTCTGTGAGGTGGGCTCTTCAGGGGCTCTGAAACATCATTCGTACAGAAAGCAGTTGTAATGGTTAATTTTATGACTTGACTGGATCATGGGGTCCCCAGATATGCAGCTAAACATTATTTCTAAGTGTGTCTGTGTTTCTAGATGAGATTAGCATTTATTTGAATTGGAATTTAGTAAAGCAGATTACAATCCCCAGCGCGTGAGGACCACCCAATCCGCTGGGGACCTGAACAAAACAAAAGGTAGAGGAAGGGAGAATTTGCCCTTTCTCTGCCTGACTGCAAGCTGGGACTTTAGTCTTCTCCTGCCCTTGGACTGGTAATGACACCATCAGCCCCCAGTCAGACTAAACTACACCACAGGCTTGACTGGGTCTCAAGCTTGCAGATGGCAGATGTGTGGGACTTCTCAGCCCTCATCACGTGAGTCGTATCCTCACAGTAAAAACATCAACAGGCTAAATCTATGTATTTGTTATTGGTTATATCCTATCAGATACATAGATATAGAATAGATGCATATACACACACACCTACATATATATCCTATTATTTCTGTTTCTTTGGAGAACCCTGACTAATACAGAAGGCATCAGCAATAGTCCCACTAAGTAATCTTAGCAACTTCTGCATTGAGAAGCCGTTTCTCAAGGCAAACATTTGGGGCAATCTGTGTTATACTAGGCATGTCAGAAGCACATGTAAGGCAAGAACCCCTGGAATTTTAGAAAATACTCACTTAATTGGTACCAAACCAGACACTCTCCTGCAATCATCCCTGGAGATGTCTCTTCCAATGCAACATCACTTTGTATATTTTGGAATGATTATTGCATTCATCAAAGGCTGCTAATGCACTGTTCCAGATGGTGTGCTGCCTCTCAGATGAGGGAACACCAGGTTTAGCATCTTGGCATTCAGACACAGGCTGAATATATCTTTCAGAGGGTGGCCAGAGTTCAGGCTGGGCCAGGTGGCAGTGTCACTCCCTTTCTATTTTTGCTAGAGAGCTTTGTTTTATTGGCATCAAGGTTCTTTGGCTCAATGGCATTTGGCCTGGCATGATCACTTTGTCACCTTCTGTTACCTGTTGCCTTTGTAACCTACACTCATATGTCCATTTTGTTAACCCCTTCCTTTTCTGAAGAACCCATTTTCGTCCCAAGGGGAATCATTTCTAGTGAATGATCCTTTTAGAAACTCCACTCTGGCTACTTAAAAGATGAAAAGTTGTTACATGGGGAGGCAATACTTCATTCTGGGATGGCCACAGGCCAGAATCCACAATGGGGTCGGGTTTGGAGCTCTAAGCACCCATCAGAGAACATGTTTTGGGCCCGCAGCTCATTCTTCAGTTGAGAAGTGAAATGTTTTTCACGAGAGAATGGGGGCAAAAATGAAACTGCAACCTCTCAATCTGATATATATTGGTGGCTCTGCTATGAAGATTGTACCTATAATTCTGTGATGTCAGCCACAAGTCATATGTGACTACTTTAAATTAGATTAAAACTTCAATCCCTCAGTTGCACTAGCCACATTCTAAGTACCCAATAGCCACATATAACTAGTGGCTACTGTACTGAATGATACCAAAAGACTCTGCCATCATGGAAATTCTATTGGACAGGGCCCATCTATTGAATAAGGATAATAATATTATCTACCTCACAGAACTGTTATGGGAATTAAATGAAATGTCATATGTAAAGTGCTTAGATTAATACTTAATGCATGCACATACTTGATAAATGGAATTTATTATTATTTATGAAATTAAAAATCTAAAAGGAAGTCACTCTAACATCAACTTTCATTCAGGGAAATAAACAGATACTCCATGTACAAGTCTAATTCTCAGCATTGTCTCTTGCTGACGTGGGGGGTTGCAGGCAGTGCTGAGGCTGATGAGGAGTTGGGTCCCATCAGTGCCATTTGCTCAGTGCAGGGTCACAGGTTGTTCCAGAACCTGATTGCCTGCCAATGGGGAAAGTGTGAGGGGGTGGGTTGGAAATTTATTAAACAAAGAGAAGCTGAATGAAGCAGGATATGAAGGAGCTTCTATTTCAAATTCCAGCAACAAAATGGATTATGTTGACTGTTGGAGGGAAGGAGGGATGGAAGAAGAGAGTCCGAGAGACAGAGAAAGAGAGGGAGAGGACATTATGGGACATTAAACAACTTTTCTGCACCAGGCATAGAAAACTGAGTCTAGTTTTATGCTCCTGACTCTTGGGCTATTAGTGAATCTACCAAGCCCAAGTGAGTACTCAAGGTAGAATCATATCTGGGCGCCTGGGTGGCTCAGTTGGTTGGGCGACTGCCTTCGGCTCAGGTCATGATCCTGGAGTCCCGGGATCGAGTCCCGCATCGGGCTCCCTGCTCAGCAGAGTCTGCTTCTCCCTCTGACCCTCCCCCCTCTCATGCTCTCTGTCTCATTCTTTCTCTCTCAAATAAATAAATAAATACATCTTTAAAAAAAAAGAAAAAAGGTAGAATCATATCCATGATGGTTTAGCAATTGCCTAGAGGATGGAGGGTCCCCATTGTCTGGAAAAGCCTAGGATGTGAAGATGGCCTCAGAAACCTTGGTGCCACCACAGCCATTGTATAGTTGACCTTTAAGGAGTGCCAGCCAGACCTCTAGACAGTGACTGGGCAAACTCTAGATTGGGAGGCAAGTAGTGACAGGCAGCAGAATGTAAGAAGAAAGTCACTCTCCACACTCCCTGCCAGGCTCCCCTAGACCTAGATGAAATAGTTTCATCTGACCTACATTTCTCCCCTAAAAGTGTTTGTTGAAATTCGTTGAGGGCTGAAGCTGACTTGACTGTGAAAGCCTAAGGGATCCAAAAGGACAGCCCCTGAGGGTGCTACCCTATGCCATCCCTCCAAATTAAATGTAGTAACAATAGCTAGTGTTTAGTAAGTGTTTACAATGTGCTAGACACTCTTCTGAGTATTGTCTTTATTTAGTCCTTAAAATAATCATGTGAGGTATACATACAATATTTCATTTTTACCCTCATTCTTTTTCACCTAAAAAATGGAAAGAAGGACACAACATAGACATTGATTCCTGGTTACCCAGAAAAGCTAGGAGTCTATTGGCGCACAAAACATTTGTGGCAAACAGGAGGCCAGAACACAACATGAGCTTATGATGAGGCCCAACAGAAGACAGGGTATTATGGTGATAGGAGGACAGGTCTTGGAGACAGAGTCCAGGGCTTAAATCTCAGCTGTACCACTTTGGGCCTGTTACTTAAGTCTGTTTCTATTTCACATCTGTACAATGGGGTTAATAACAGTACCTCCTTATAGCATTACTATGAGGATTCAATGAGTCAAAGCCCCTAAAGCCAGGCCTGCCATATAGTCAGCAGTATGTAAGTATTGGCTTTTACAACTAGGATTGAGCCACACTGGCCATGGCTCTTCCTCCAAGGCTCTTTTCAGGAACTATAAGCTTTAGCAGTTGAGGATGTCACCATGTTGAAAGGGTGAATTCACTGGCCTTCTCATCTACCATCCTACTTGTTAAACAAGTCGACCTACAGATTCTCAATTGCACATATGGAGCTTGAAATCCACGTCAAGGACCTGTAGATAGAGTCATTCCTTCATCCATTCACACACTTATTCATTCATTCAAATCCTGACAGAGTCCTATTGGGTACACAATCCCATGTGAAGAAAAGTGCTGCATGTGGAGTCAGGAATCTTAGTTTAAATCCCAGGTCCTTCCCTCACTAACTGCCACCTTATGCAAGTTGCATCACCTGTCTGAATCTGTGTTCTTCTTAATATAACTGGGAAAGAACAAAAGAGACAAAGTAAGAGAAGACACATGGAAAACCCAGGAAAATACGAATGTAAATGTTGTAAGGGACATGAAGACATTTGTCTCAGCTTTTGGCTGAGAAGAAGAATGGGAATAAGACATATCTGCCTCTGGCCACCCCTGTTTCAGGTTCCCGGCAGGATTCTGTGGAAGTCGTCTCATAGCTGTTTGCCTCAGTTTCTCCTTGCCCCCAAAATACAAAATTTGAGATGCTGCTAGAATCAGATAATAAGAAACTCTCAACCCTTCCTCTGAAACCCTTCCATTTCAGCATAGAAATGTTATAAATTCTTTAACACTATAAATATGGTCTCACATCTATTACTCAGCACCTTGAAAAAAAAAAACCACTTTCTAAAAGAATCTCAGCTCCTAAAAATAACAAAGGGAAAAAATATAACCCTTCTACACTTTAAATAGAGTTCTCTGTTCAGCTCTCTGTAGGAGAAGAAAGCCAGAAGAGAATTGTTGCTGGGGACTTAATACCTCTGGCTGGTGAGATGGACCCTAGAAGCCTGGTGTACCACCATCTGATCGTGAGCTCTAGCTGATCCCCACTTAGCCCCCCTACAAATCTGTCCCAGGGTAGGGCAAGACTTGGCACCTCTAGAGTTCAATGTCTTGTATACATCATCAGAAAATGCCCTTTCTGTATAACCTATCCTGGGTTTATTGAAAGTAGAGTGCTTGGCATTTAATCAGTGCTTGGTAACACCTGCTGATATTGTAATTATTAGCTTATTAGACATTATATTATTTTCTCTTGTTCTAGGTTCTGCTGGCTGCTTTTGGAAGCAAGAACAGGAGAGTTGGGCATTAGGGCCCCCGGAGTGGTCCCCACCTGGGTTCTTTGCATCAGTAGTAGCCCTGATGAGATTATAAGAATGTTAAGTGGGCTGAGAAATTTTTCTTGGGGATTCATGCCCTGGAATGACTATAGTTTAGAAAAATCAACAGGGCTTATCTCACCACAAGGCTGAGTTAGTGGCCATCTGCTGTAGTAGTGGAGGAGGGGGTTTTGAATGTTGCCCTGAAATATCTCCCTAATTTTGCAGCTAATGTCTGAAATTCTTTTATAAATGATCAAGCCTTTGCAAGACTGAAAATGCAAGTATAAATGAGAGAGGTGAGGCAATTATTTAAATTTATCCTATTGTATAAGTGACTGACGTGATATCTTCCCTTTGAATAAATTCCAACAGGGAAAAAGAAAAAATAAGGACAGTGATAAGGAAGAGAATAAGGAGTGATGGAGACAGATGGGCTCAACTATGGAGATAAGACCAACTACTGCAATCTTCAAACCCATGGTTTCCCATTTTTCAGATGAGAACATGAGGCATGCAATCTAGTGATGTGCTCAGTGATAGAAATGCGTTAGAACACAGGGGTCCTGGTTCCTGGTACAGGGTCCTTCTGTCCCACTAAAGGTACAACACTGTACCTTTAGTAGCTGAGGGACCAGATAAATCTCATTCTCCTTCCCACTTGGTTTGGGTCATCCTTGAAAAGCAGGGCACAGACCCTTTTTTTTTTTTTTTTTTTTGTTTACAGACCCATTCTTGTTTCAGTTGAGGCACCATGGCCGGCAGCTAGGAGGGCCCTGGAGCTGGGCGTGTTCCTAAGGGGCTCACTCACCTTTGGCCGCATCCACCTCAGCCTGGAGAGGTTTTTTCCCTGGAGCAGCTTCAGACCTATGGAAGAAGTCTCTGCAGGGAATGTCTCATCCTCAAATGGTAGGCCTCTGCTTAGGCAACGATCCCACAAGGAGTTAAAGTCCTGGCCATTGAATTTGATGACAGGGGTCTTGTCTAGAGGCTCCTGGTTGTGTGCCATGATTCTCCTTAGAAGATGTCTAAGGCCTTTTCTTTCTGGTAAGAAAGGGAGGTATTTTTAGGGATAAACTGTCAAGTCCTTTGCATCATTAGATGTGAGCCTTAGAAGGGCACTCAGATGTTCCCCACCCCCTTTTACAAGTGATGGTACTGAGACCCAAAACACTCTGTCCTCAGTGACACAGCCAGTTGGTGGGTGAGCTCAGACTAGAATTCAAGCATTTTTTCTCCCAGTTCAATTTTCAATCTGCTGTACCAAAGAGCTACTCAGTATGCTATTATGTGCATGAGAGACTACGGGGGGTATTTGTATATTAATGAACATTTATTGAGTGCTGACCTTGTGCCAGGCACTTTTCTGAATGCTGGCAATTCAAAGATAAATGCGACATGATCTTTATCCCTTAGGGGCTCATTATCAAGTAGAAAGATAGATGAGACATTTCAACAACTTGCTATCATTCAACAGAAATTGTCTGATTAAAAATGTGTACAAAACCCTGTGAATATAAAGAGGAGGAGCTATGAACTGCCAGGGAAAGTCTGGGATGACTCTCCCACAGACAATGACATTTGAATGGGGCCTTAAAGGAAGAAGACTATGCCAGGTGGAGAACTGGTGGGTGTATATGTATAAATTATTCTCTCTATATATAAATCAGTCCAGGTTCCCTGAGTAGCAAGCGTGTGGAGGCCCAGGAGTTGGATTGGAAAGGTCTTGGGTGTTAGAATTGGGGGGCAGTCTGGCGGGGTCAGTGGGGTAGGGGTTGGGGATAGGCAATGTTGGCAGAGATGGCCAGCAAGGTAGATTGGAAAGTTGGACTGTGACATGCTTTATGCACCGCAGGGCCATTGAAGAGGTAGGTCATGATCAGATCTGTGTAAAGGATTGTGGAGTGAGTTGGAGGCCACATGGAGGGAATGGGTAGGGACTGAGACAGGAAGGAGGTTAGGATGCTGCTACACGTGTTCATGGTAGAGACAGTATTAGACAATTAGTAGTGAAAATGATGGAAAACAGATCCTAGTGTCATTTTATAGGTAGAACCAATAGGATTCCATGATGAATCAAATATGGGGGCAGGGAAAGGAAATGTGGGGCAGGAAAAAGAAAAGGTAGTATAGTGAACAAAAAGTTTTTTTGCCACCACCTTCATACTGGTTCCACAATATGGAGTAGTATTCAAGCCTGTGAACCCACTTCTCCATCTGTACAGATTAATGATACCAACCTCATAGAGTTTGTTGTGGTATTAAATGATAACAATGGCTGGCATACAGTGGGCACTCAGTAAAAGTTGGCATCCTAATTTCCCTAAAGAGAGGTCAAGGGAGTCTGGGATTTCTTGTTCAGGAAGCCATAAGGATATAACTGATGCCATTACCAAAGTGTGTATCACATCCTCCATCCCTCCATCTGTGAGGGAAGCTGACTTGCATCTGAATCATGAATCCACACTTACTGACTGTGGGACTTGAAAAGCTTCCTTAGACCTTAAAGTAGTACATTTCAAGCTTCTTTGACTAGGGCACAGAAGACCCCAAGGTCCATAGGTCCTATCCATTCCCACTTTACAGTGAAAAAGGAATCAGCTGACGATAAAGAACTAAAGAGGGACATAAATGAACAACTCATGAAGAAAGAATATGAGCTTACAATCAAGATCTTGTATCATACAAAAAAACATGCAAACTTAAAATAACTTAGCAATGTTCTTACAGTTAACATATAATAATAGTATGTTTTGAATTAGTTAGATAACACCAATTCATAGGCAGAATATCATCTATAAAGTGTTACTGTACACACATATTTGGAGGGAATTACACACACAAATGTCTAGCAAATGAGGTAAAAATAATTTATATTTGAACTATTAGGTTGGACCATATGAGACTGTCATTTTTTAGGTAAAAAATTATTGAATATAGTCCATTTCATATGGCTTCACCTAAGGTAAAAATGTTTGAATGTAGGCCATTTGGTTTAACCCAATATGTTATATGCATTTCTTCAATCTAGTTCTTAGAAAATAACAGTGAAAATATGTCAATATACCTCATCACTCACTATAGGGTTAAGAGGAGAGCCCACAACAAATTATGGGCTGAAGTAACAGTAAGGTATCATTCAAGAGCAAGAAAACAGTAATAGAAATTGCCAACTCAGGACCAAGGCAACGACACCTGATAACGGAGAGTTGTGAAAATTATGGGTCTCCCAACTCTGCACGTGCTCGTCGACAGTGGAACCAGTACAGCATTGCCATACCATCCACCTTTCAGTAAAATATTGAATTAGAGTGTGTGATAAACTCCAGCAATGAGCTAATTTTAGTTTAGGAAAACCCAATAGTAGTTACTCTTAATAACACAATTATAGGATGTAAGAGGGAGTCTCTATGTAGAAGTGAGTCTGAAGAATTTGGCTTGACTTTTCCATCAGACTCTTGCAAAGGCCTCACTTACCTTTGGGAGTCAGTTCCCAGGCCATCTGTAGGGCCCTCACTGCTCACCAGTGGGTAGTGGACAGTTAGGAATCACCATGTAAGACTCGCTTTCCTCATTTGTGAAATGATGACAATAATGTGCGTGTTGTAGAACTCTTTTAAGACTCAAATGAATCCATGCTTGTCAAGTATTTAGCACTGTGACTGGTACATAGAAAGTGGTCAATAAATAATGGTTATTAGCAGTATTATCATTTTGATTATGAAAGGACTGTGCAGAAAGCCCTACACCTTCTGAGATGATGACTTGTTCTTATGAATGACAGCTAGTCTCAGAAGGGCCTGCAGTGGTGAGGGCTAGGTGTGAGACATCACGTCCATGTCCTCAGTTCTGCTACTGCTCTGCACTCGCTAATTGAGAGCCCAGGAAGGAAAGACTCTGGGGGACAGGTGGGTGTCTGCTGGTGGAGGAGGTGGTCTGCTGTTCTGGGAGAGAAGAGAATCTTGATGGGAGAAAAAGAAGGCAGGCAGGAAGTGGAGGGAGCCTCCCCACTCTATGCACGGACCTCACACCTACCAGGTTCACCCTTTTGCCCCCTGGATTGCTTATAGGTTTGCCAGGAAACAGCCTGCAGACTCACTTTCTCAAGCAGGAAGTGTCTACAGAACTTGACATTTCACTTTTGTGTGCAGCAGAAAAGGCCAACCAACTCTCATATCTGTCCTTTTAGGGAGGGCTTTTTGGCTTATTTATTTTTCTGTCTTGCTTCACTGTGAAAGGTAAACAAAGGCAAGACTCAACTGCCTAGGTAAAAAAAGAGAGAGCGAGATGGAAGATCTTCCTGATATTCAGGATAAAAAGCTGTCTTACTACTGGGGTTTCTCTTGAGTCTAGCAAGAAAAATGGCACAAGAGGAGCTAGAAAAATGGCAAAAAGGGTTTATGTGAAGTTTCTAATGTGAGAGACTGCGTGAGCTAATGCATCAAGCCTCAGAACTAGAATGAGAAGTAGGCAAGAGATGCAGTTGGTGGTTGTAAAATCTGTTCTGCTCCCCGCAATGTCTATAAAGTGAGCTTGATTCAGTCCTTCCTTCTGTCCTCTGCTGAGTTGGGTGACTGTCTTAGTCTGTTCAGCCCACAACAAAATACCATAGAGTGGGGGCTTATGCAACAGACATGTATCTCCTAACTGTTTTGGAGGTTGCCAAATCCAAGATCAGGATGACAGTATGGTCAGGTTCTGGTGAGGACTCTCTTTCTGCCTTATAGACAACTACTGTTTTGATGTGTCCTCCCATGGTAGGGAGAGAGGGAGGAAGGAGAGAAGGAAGAAAGAGAGAAAGAGAGAAAGAGAGAAAGAGAGAGAGAGAGCTCTTTCTCTTCTTATAAGGCCACAGTCCTATTGGGTTAGGGCTTTAGGGCTTTACTCTTATGACCTTATTTAACCTTAGTCACCTCCTTTCTGGGCCTTATCTCCTGAAACAGTCACAGTGGGGGTTAGGGCTTCAAAATATGAATTTGGGGGGAACACAATTCAGTCCATAGCAGTGACTAACCCCATACTGTCCCAACAACTTGTCTAGCCCTGGATGCATATTTTAGGCAGTGTGCAATCAAAAAGGAATGGGCAACTAATGAATCATTGAACACTACCACAAAAACTTATGATATGCTATGTGCTGGCCAACTGAACATAATAAAAAAATAAAAATTAAAAAAAATGGATGAAAACCTAAAAAAAAAAAAAAGGAATGGGGCCATATCAATTAGGACCTCAGAGATTAGATGAAGGAGGTCAGTAAACACAAGTGAAAATGACCCAACAGTGCTGAGTATGTAAACATTACTGAAATTTATGGAGAGATGATGAGGGCTCCTGAACAGCAGAAAAGTCTTAGATACTTAAATGCTAGTAACTTTGGTTTGTCAGCACCTAGTGCCAGACCACATAGTAGATATTCTATAAAATTCTTACAAGTGTTGGTAGGATGAATGCCTCAAATCAGCTCTTTTCAAGTATGTTCTGTGGAGCAGAAGCCTCCATAAATAACAGATTACGAGGTCAAATGGTTTGGAAAATATTTTATATCAAATAGTCCCTATGGAGATTCACAAGAGCTTCCAAGAAGTCCTCAATAAAAAAAAAAAAAAAAACTTAAATAAGTTTGCTTTCAGGGTTTCACACTTATATAACCAGCAAGTCTTTTTATTGAAAAATTCTTATTAACATATGGGAAAGATGCACAGAAGTTAAATGACTCTAGGAAAAAAAGAAAGAAAAGCCCCAAAGTTAAATGGCTTTCAAAGATCACAACTCAAGTCCTCATTCTGCCCCTTATTAGCCACATGATCCTGGGAAAGTTTTCTAAGCACTTAGCCCCTCACAGAAAGTGCACTTGAATGCATAGTCTGAACTTAATCAGATTGAGTCCTGCTTTTTTTTTTTTAAATCAATATTCTCCAGAGGATTATAATAGAACACAGATTCTACATAACATAACACTCACTTTGCCCAGGATATAATCACAAACTACTCAAAATTAAAGAACGATGACACTATGATCTATTCTCAAGAGAAAACACAATTGACAGGTGGCAGCTTTGCAATGATCTAGATGTAGAAATAATCTGAAAAAAAAATTTAAAGCAGCTATTATAAGATAAAGGAAACACACTTGAAATGAATGAGAGGATAGTCTCAATGGAGAAATGGGAGTTATAAAAAAGAAACAAATGGAAACTTTAGAGTCGCAAAATACAAAATTTAAAACAAGAATTCACTGGATGGGCTTAAGAGCAGAGTGAAGATGACAGAGGAAAGAATAAGAAAGTATCCAACTGAAAAGAAAAGAGCCTTAGGTGGATATGTGATACAATACCAAAAGGTATGACGTATGTGTAATTTCAGGCCCAGGAAGAGAAGATCAAGATATTAGAGCAGAAAAAGTATTTGTAGAAATCAAAAACTTCCCAAATCTGGTGACAAATTTATGAATTCAAGAAGCTTGAAAACTCAAGAAAACCATGACTGGCACATCAAAATCAAGCTGTCGAAAACCAAAGATAAAGAAAAAAAAAATCTTGAAAGAAGCTAGAGAAAAATGAAATGTGAAATCAAAGGGAACAATGATGCAAAGGACTACAGATTTGTTACCAGAAGCCATGGAAGACAGAAAAGAGTGGAATAATTTTAAAATTGCTGAAAGTGGAGCACCTACCCAGGCTCAGTTGGCTGGGTGTCAACTCTTGCTTTCAGCTCAGGTCATGATCTCAGGGCATGAGATCAAGCCCTGCTTCGGGCTCTGTGTTTAGCAGGGAGTCTGCTTGAGGATTCTCTCTCTCCCTCTCTCTCTCTGCCTCTCCCCAACTTGTGCTCTCTCTCTCTTTCTAAAATGAATAAATAAACCTTTAAAAAATAATAAAATTGCTGAAAGAAGGACATGTCAAACCAGAATTCTGTATCCAGTGAAAATGTATTTCAGCAATAATAGTGAAATAAAGACATTTCAGATGAACAAAAACTAAGGGAATTCATCTTCCAAAGACATGCTTCAGAAGAAATGATAAAGGAAGTTCTTCAATTTGAAAGGCAATAATAACAGGGAAAACTGAATTTGCAGGAATGGTATATAGTAAATATATGAGTAAATATGTAAGACTAGTTTTTTCCTCTTAAATTCTTTAAAATGCACATATGTGTTTAAAGCAAAAATTATTGTCTGCAGGGGTTTCAAAGTATGCAGATATAATTCATATGACAACTATAACATGAGCAATAGTAGAAGGGAATTAAAGGGAGCTAGATGGCTGCAACTGTTCTGTATTTTACATCAAGTGGAACAATAGAATTAGGAAGATTGCGTATGTGTACTATTATCCCTAGACAACCACTAACAAAATGATAAAAAGAGCTAAAGCCCAAAAGACAATAGAGAAGTTAAAATGGGATACTAAAACATATTCAAGTAATCAAAAGAAGTCAATAAAGGGGAAACAGTGGATAAACATACAAAAAATAGATATATATCCAACTATATCAATAATTATATGTTAAATTCAATTAAAAGGCAGAGATTTACAAAGGAGATAAAATAGCAAAACTCAACTATATGCTGCCCATAAGAGACACTCTAAATAAAGGCACAGATAATGCAACAATAAATGGATAAAAAGAAATGTGCCGTACAAACAGTAAGCATAAGAAGGCTGGGGTAGATATTAGTATTTTGATCAAATAGACTTCATAACAAACAGTATTGCCAGGGATAAAGTGGGGCATTTAATATTGGTAGTTTATCAGGAAGAAAAAAATCATTAATGTGTAGGCACCTAGAAATAGAAACAGAAAATACGTGAACCAAAACTTAACAAAATTAAAGTGAAAAAGAAACAATCCCACAATTATAGTAAATTTTAGCGCTCATGTTTCAGCAATTTCTAGGCCAACTAGACAAAAATTTTAAAAATCAGTGAAAACATAAAAGATCTGGATGACACTATCAACCACTTCGATGTAATTGGTACATATACCACACTATATCTAAAAACTGCAGAGTATACATTCTTTTCAAATATATGAGATGTAGTCACCAAAACAGACAACACACGGGGCCATAAAACCATGTATTTCCAAGGATTGAATCACACAGAATATTCTCTAACAACAAAATTAAAATTAGAAGTTAATACCTATAAGATAGTTAGGAAACTGCCAAATACCTGGAATTAAACACACTTCTAAATAATTCATGAGTCCAAGATGATATCATGAGGGAAATAAGAAAACCCAACACAAGTAGAAGGAAGTAAATGATACAGACGAGAGAAGAAAATCATAACAGAGAAAAACAGTAGAGAAAATTAGCAAAGCAAAAACTACTCCTTTGGGAACATCAAGAAAACAGACAAATCCAGAATCGAGTAATTCAAGGACAAAACAGTGCGAACACAAATCACCAATATCATCAGTGATGAAGGGTTTATCACCACAAACCCTATAAATATTAAGGTGCTCATAAGAGGCTACTATGAAGAAACTAATGTCAAAAAATTTGCTGTGACATGAAATGGATGACTTTCTTGAAAAATACAATGTATCAAAGTTAACATGAGAAACAGAAAATCTGAATAACCCTGTATCTAATCAAGGAATTGAATTTGTTAGTAAAATCTTTCTCCAAAAGAAACCCCCAGACCCAGGGGGTTTCACTGGTGAATTCTCTTACTCTTTCTAGGTTAAAATAGCCCATCTTGCACAAACTTCTTCAGAAATTGGAGGAGAAGGGAAACACTGCTGAACTTACTGTATCAGTTCAACATAACACTAACAACAAAGTCTCATGAAAGAATCCACACCACAGAAAAAAAATTATGGATCACTATCCCTCATGAACAGAGACAGCAAAGATCCTTCACAAAATTTCAGCAAATCAAATTCAACAATGTAAAAAAGAAGAGAAAGAACAGTACATCAAGGTTAAGTGGGATTTATTTCAGGAATATAAGGTTAACACTTAAAAAAATCATCAGTGTAATTAACCATATTAAAAAGATTTTTAAGAAGCCAATAATTAAACCTATTTTGACAAAATCCAACACATATTTATGTTAAAAACTCTCAAAGGAGAGTTACCTAGAAAAAGTAAATAACATTCTCAAACTAATGAAGGGCGTCTATAAAAGAAATCTACAGCTAAAATAATCCTTAGTGATGGAAGAGTATTTTTCCCTCTTATGATCATAGTTAAGGCAAGAATGCCCATTGTCACCTTTTTTTTTTTTAGTGTTATCACTTTTATTTAACATTGTACTGGAGGTCCTAGACAGCTCAATAAGAAAAAATTTCTAGAATTATTTTATATATTTATATTTAGCAAGATACAAGGTTAATATAAAAATCAGTTATATTATTATATACTAGCAGCAAACAATAGGAAAACAATAGCATTCTATTAAAAAAACTTGGGAAAAATATCTAACTAAAGACATCCAAGCTCCCTACAGCAAAAACTACAAATCATTGCTGAGAAAAATTAAAGAAGACCTAAATTAACTGGAAGGCTCTGTATTGCCAAGATGGCAATTCTCTCCAAATGTATCTATAGATTCAATACAATTCCAACCGAAATTGTAGATTGCCTTTTCGTTTTTAAAGAAATTGATAAGCTTATTCTAAAATTTACACTCAAATACAAGGGACCTAGAATAACCAAAGAAGTTTTTTTTAAAAAGAAGATGTTGGGGTGCCTGGGTGGCTCAGTTGGTTAAGCATCTGATGCTTGATCTTGGCTCAGGTCTTGATCTCACGGTCATGGGTTCAAGCCCCGCATTGGGCTCCATGCTGGGTGTGGAGCCTACTTAAAAAAAAAGAAAAGAAAATGTTGGAGGACTTAGCCAACCCGACTTCAGTTGGCAAAAAGATAGACAATTAGATCAATGTGCAGAGTAGAGAATCCAGAAACAGACCACAACATAAATCGTCAATTAATTTTTGACAAAGTTTCCAAGGTGATTCAATGGAGATTCAAACACCTTTCAAAAAACAATGCTGGATCAATTCCATATGGAAAAAGGTACAAAACAAACAAACAAACAAAAAACATGGACCTTTACTTCATAAGATAAACAGAAATCAAGTCAAATGATTACAAATCTAAAAATAAAATTATAACACTTTTAGAAGAAAATACTTGCACAGAGGAAGACATTTTTAGGACAAATGTTTGCAAACTTAGGGGTAGGAAAATGTGTCTTTGACAGGATGGAAAAATATAAACCTTACAAGAAAAAAGAAATGGATCAATTAGACTTCATCCAAAACATGAAAAACACCATTAAGAAAACAAAAATGCAAATCACAGACCAGGAGAAAATATGTGTAACACAAAAATCAGGGAAATGACTTGTGTCCGGAACACATGAAGAACTCTTTTAAATCAATAAGAGAAAAAGAACCCATTAAAAACCATCAAAAGATATGAACACTTTACCAGAAAACAAAAACAGGCAATTACCAACATGAAAAAATGCTTTACATCTTAAGTCACCAGTGAAATGCAAATTATTACTACAATAAGATAATCACCACACCCATTAGAAAGGCTAAAATTTTAAATGCTGACCATACTAAGTGTTGGTAGGGAGATGGAACAATGGAAACTTTCATCTGGTATATTGGTGTGTATGTGAAGCGGTAGAACCACTGAGTAGAATTTCTGGGTTTAGTCTATGCATATTTTCAACTTCATTAAATATATCAGATTATTTTCCAACGTTGTACCAATTTATAATCTCACCAGCAATGCTCTATCTTCTCACTAGTGCTTCGTATTGGCGAGCATCTTTTTTGTACCCATCTGGAGGGAGTAAAATGCCAACTCCTTGCAGTCTTAATTTATGTTTCCCTGATTGGTAAGATTGAATATCTTTCAATATGTTTGTCATTTGTAGTCCCTCTTGTGTGAAATGAATATCCATATCTCATGCCCATTTGTCTACTGCGTTGTCTTTTCTTCTTGATTTGTAGGAATTCTTTATTTACTCTGGATAGTCATCTTTTGTTGGTTGCATATGTTGCAAATATCTTCTAGTTGGTGGCTTATCTTTTTACTTCCTTGACAGATATTGTTTACTTTATACAAAGAGAAATGTGTTATGACTATTTGCTTGGAAGTTTAATTTTTATAAATTGAGCCAAATGTTAATTGTTTTTTAAAATTTTATTTTATTATGTTAATCACCATACATTACATCATTAGTTTTTTTTAATTTTTTATTGTTATGTTAATCACCATATATTACATCATTTGTTTTGGTGTACTGTTCCATGATTCATTGTTTGTTCATAACACCCAGTGCTCCATGCAGAATGTGCCCTCTTTAATACCCATCACCTGGCTAACCCATCCCCCTACCCTCCTCCCCTCTAGAACCCTCAGTTTGTTTTTCAGAGTCCATCATCTCTCCTGGTTCGTCTCCCCCTCTGACTTACTCCCCTTCATTCTTCCTCTCCTGCTATCTTCTTTTTCTTTTTTCTTAAAATATGTTGCGTTATTTGTTTCAGAAGTACAGATCTGTGATTCCACAGTCTTGCACAATTCACAGCGCTCACCGTAGCACATACCCTCCCATCATTAGTTTTTGATGTAGTGTTCCATGATTCATTGTTTGTATATAATGTCCAGTGCTCCATGCGGAACGCGCCCTCTTTAATACCCATCACCAGGCTAACCCACCCCCCCACCCCCTCCCCTCTAGAACCCTCAGTTTGTTTCTCAGAGTCCATAGTCTCTCATGGTTCGTCACCCCCTCTGATTTCTCCCCACCTTCATTCAAATGTTAATTCTTTTGGGAACTTAATATAAGAAACTTTGGGAGAGATTCTCTTTTTAAAACTGGAAGTTTATTTGTAATTAACAGTCATTCTCCTGAAGCATTGATTTAAAAATTGTTTATAACTTTATAATATTTTTAAGAAGTAGGATATTCACAGCAACATTCTGAAATGGACTTGCAAAGAAACACTTTGAACACTTAGGAAATAACGCTTGGGTTTCTAGGAGCAAATATAGCCTTATCAAAACCAATTACTTAACTTTCCTTCTCTTTTTCTTTTTTCCCTTCCAAAAAAAGAGCTCTGACTTTAGAGGAACAGAAGAATGCCACATCTATGTGGTCATGTGTATTGAGATCTATATAGAACATACCTTGATTTTTTGAAAACTATTTGATAAAATTTCCCTTTATTCCCTATATATAAGGTGGTGAAACCAGACCAGACTGCAAGACTGGGTGGGTAGGTTGTATCCTACGTTATGGTTCGGTAGAAATACAGTATAATATATAGTACAGGAAGAGTATACAGAATTCATAGTTTGAGCCAGAGATTATGGATGAGTAATTTTGGATTATCTCAGAATCACTGTACTGTAATAGCCACAGAACTCTGTCCCTTGTCCTGGCCCGTTTGACATTTATATCTTGATCCTGGATGAAGATGTTGAAATGAAAATGAAGATACTTCTCAACTTTTTTTAAAATCATTTTTTTAATGATATAAAGGAAGAACAATTATCCAAGCAGATGGCAGAATTAAAATTCTAAAGGACCTCAAAACCGAGAAGATGGAAGTTACCCAAGGAAACTGCAAATCTGTCTTCTCATTTAAAAGTTAACTGTGCAAGTAAATAGTGAGTGGGATTTGCCTTGGCTCAGTTTCATTTTGAAAAGATTTTGTATGGCTTACTTGGCTTCCTGTTGTAAATGGGGCAACGTGGTGAAAGATGTCCCCGCTCCGAGGTGCGGCCACCACAGGAAGGCACTGCCGTAGACACCACGGGAGCTCCCCCCCGACTGTACAAAGCTGCTCTCAACCCCTGCTGGACATCCAGTCCACTAGTGTTCAGTTCTGGGGGCCACACTGCAAGCAGCACATCAATGGTAGCCAAAGCAGGGTGTTAGGGTAGCACAAGGCATCTGGCCAAGGCAGAGCCTTTTGCATGCAAGCAAGGTTTCCTGGTGAGCAGTTATAGCCTCCAGGGAAAAGTGGGGATTTTTTTCTAATGGCACAAAATGCCATCAACTAAACACACAAGGAACCTAGAGATCACTTTCTGGGAAGTTGGAAATCTAGAAAGGTTTACTGGGAGAAAGACAGACCATGTGACTTACAGTCACTGTCAGACCCAGCTCAGAAGTCCTGTTCCCAGCCCTCCAGAATAGTCCTTGTCTGAGAGAACAGGGATTTAGCCATCCCAAAGGTCCCACAATCAGGCTCCTCCTTGCTGCTTCTCTGACCTCCCAGGGTTATGTTCCTGTTCAGAAAACTGGGCTCTGCCTTGTCCCTTTAAAAATTAAAAATTAAAAAAAAAAAAAAAGACATCATAGGATGGTGGTCAAGAGCATGGGGAATCAACTCGAAACTTTAAACTTAAGTTTGGTATCAGATGTTGCTTAGGGACTGAGTGATCTTGAGCAATGCTCTTACTATCCGAGCCTCCTTTCCTCATAAATAAAATGGGCTGGACGTAGTGGTAATAAACCAGCCTCAGAGCACCAGGTGGGTATTAAACGACATGATCCTTATAAAGGGCTTGGCATGGGACATAAGAAAAGCTATGTGGTAGGTCCCCTGATGATCAGCCTGTCAGGATCTCCCCAGGTGCCCACTGACCTAGCCCGGAACGTGAGCGCGGGGGCCGGGGCCCTGTAACAGGTGACAGGCATGCCAGGCCTTGGCCAGCGGCCTCCTGGACTTCCCACAGTAGGGCTCTCCAGATCTGCCTAGCCCATGTGCCTATTGAGCACTGGAAATAGGGCAAGTGCAACTCAGGAACTGAACTTAAAATTTATCTTATTTTAATTAATTTACATTTAAGTGTAAATATCTACACATGCCAGTCGCCGCCTTATTGGATAGCGCCGAAGATCTGCCGATGGCAGGAATGACCATGGGCACTCTTCAGTGGCGATGGTCAAGCTGAGGTCGAATAATCTTATAGGGAGGTGGGGTGAAGAAGAATCCTTGCATTGGGCGGATCCTTTCCACTTTGACCTGCTGGGGTCCTCTCCACCTTTCTTCCTCCACATCCAAGTTTTGCCACCTAACCATGCCGTCACTTTGCGCCAGGGGTCCGAAAGGACTGGCCAGCAGGTCCACAGGCTTCACAGTGACAGGTGCAGGGCCTGCGCTGGTGTCTGGGCCTCCAGGAGGAGCTTGGCATGTCCCAGCAACAAAGGCTGATGCTGTTTGCATTTTGTTTTCAATCAGCTAAGAAACAGGAAGCCCGAGTTCAATTGTTCCCGGCCCGGGAGTGATGCACATAGCTCTCTCCAGGCTGGTGTTTTTCAGAACAATGGAAATAAATCTGATGTAATGTAGCAGAACATGACAAGGGATGGTTTTCCCCTTAACAAATACTCATTTGAAATGGTGCCCAAACCCTGCACGAGGAGCGATCTATTTCCCACAACAGTGTTCCAGCAAAACCCATTACTAATTCCACAACTCAAATTAAAACTAACAGAGCTTGAAGGCTGGGGCTGACACTCTCTCTGCTGACAAGGAGCGAGGCAGGAGGGTGGGGGAAGGGGCCCGGCGCACTCGCGTGTGTATGTGTTTAATTACACTGTTTAACACATCGAGAATAATTTAGCCACCCGAGTGGAGAAAATAAGGCACTTAACTGCTCTCTGGCGGAAAAAAGCCCCACGCAAACCACTTTCAGCTATCTGACACCTAGGCACACCTCAGGGCTCTGGAGAGAGAGAAGAGGGAACAGAGGGAGAGGTAGACAGAGTGTGGAGAGGCGGGGCGGGGGTGGAGAGAGGGAGAGGTGAAGGCAGGGCGAAACAGAGGGGGAAGAGGAGTGAGGGGAGAGGTAGATAGACAAAGAAAGAAAAAGGGAATTTTGTACATATGCAAATTGCTAGCGGGAAAGCACATGACTATTTCTCAAGGAGACCTAGTATGAGGTGGTGTAAAGGTGAACATGAACATGAATTTTAGGGTTTAGAAAGGAACTTAACAACTAGACCCGTGCCTCCCCCACTTCAGCATCAGCTCATTGAGTTTCCGGCCTTTGTGGCCTGAAAGTTGTGAGTGCGGTGTGTGGCCCCTAGAAAGGCACAAGCCTCAGAGGACGACTCTGTGGGCTTGCTCTGCAGGAGAAACTGAGGCTAGGGTCCGAGAAGTCTGGCCAGCGCTTGGCTGAGACTCCTGTCCAGCCCCCAGCTTTAAGGTGGGTGATCTGGCCTACAAGCCGAGCAGGTCACTGTCCCTGCCAAGGGGCATCTTCTTCTCTGTGTCATTAGGGCTGAGAGGGGTCTGAGGTCATCTCTAACCCACCAAGGGTCATGGGAGCCAGAGAAATGGAGGAAGGCTCTAGAATGGCTTCAGATTTGGAAAGCTCCCAGACCTGGAACCGGTAGCAGAGGAATAAGTATTCAGAACAGAACCACCCCTTACCTTTCAGGGACTCTGGTTTCAGCACCGGGGCTGATTGCCAAGGGGATGCGCGGCCTGGTGAGGGAGAGGCAGAAAACCAAAACCACTCTCTGTGGCCCCCAGACAGTGCAGCGCCAACCTCCTCGCTCCCTGGTGCCCTCACTGTGTGGACCCAGCCTCTTCTGGGACCTAGGGTCTCAGGGAGCTCAGAGACCTCAGCTGATGGGTCCCTCGCAGGAGTGCCCGTGGGGTAACAAAACCATCGCTTGCCAGGCCGAGGGCAGTCTGTGCCACTCCACTGAGGCTCTGAGTCTCGGGCACTCTGCCCCCCTCCCCTTGCCCGTTTCCCCCTTTGGAACTCTCCAAAGGCTGGACTTTCTTGTAGCTGCTTTCCAACTGTAAAGCTGTGTTTCTGGAATGGAGATTGTGGATTCTCATGTACCCTAACTGATATTGCTGGGTAGACAACAAAATAGGAACCCACTGAATATATTACTCCTTTCAGTTAAATTGGGTTCATCATGTGCAAACATAAAAAAATGAAACTTGCCTTTGCACGAAAAGACCCTCCTTCCCATTCCCAGAGTTCTCCAATAGGTGTCATTTAATCACAGCCTAGAAAGGTACTAAGCTAGACTGGTGATGTGTTCTGAGGACAAAGTAGAGCTTTCTCTCCGGGTTCTGTAACTACATGTGCCCCCAGAACCACTGTGTAATACTTGGTATGATCTTGGGATTTCAGGGCATGGATTTTTTTTCTACCCATAAAGAGAAGGTCTACTTTCTACTTAGCTAATTCCAGCTCCTTCTTAAGCAAATTAGGGACTTTAGCTCAAACACCCCAGTGTGCGCCTGGCCTTTCTGGGCGTCCCACGCCTGGGGAGGCCACGGGGTCGATGGGGCGGAGTGTGGGATGGGGAGTGTGGTGCTGGCTGTGCCAATGGCTGCCCCCCACTCTGGTTGAGGGGGTGGCAGGGGTGGAGAGAGGGTCAGTAGCACCAGCAGCCAAGCATGCTAAGGGAGAGACTCCCTTGGCCAGCCAGCTCCAGGACTTCCGACCATGGCATGTCCCAAGAAGGCCCAGGCCAAGCTGCCTGCTCTGAGCCTTTTCTGAAATCAAGGTTCCACCCAGGTGGATGGGTCACGCTCGTGGGGACGGGGGCAGTGCATGGGTCAGTGAGAGAGGAAAAGTCTTTTGAAAAGATCTTCTGAATTAAGCATGTCAAAGAGCACCATGAAAGAAAAGGAAGTTAGAATGTGTGCGTGTGTCTATAGATGTGTGTGTGTGGAAAGGGGAGTAAAGCAGAGAAGAGCAGGCTGAGGGGGGTTTAGGCCTCTGTGAGTTCCCATGCTCCATCCTTCCTTCTTTCTCATTCTACCCTTAAAAAAAATCCAAGAAAGGGCACCTGGGTGGCTCAGATGGTTAAGCTTCTGCCTTCAGCTGGGGTCATGATCCCAAGGTCCTGGGATCGAGCCCCATGTCTGGCTCCTGGCTCAGCGGGGAGCCTGCTTCTCCCTCTCCGCTGCCTCTCCCCCTGCTCATGCTCTATCTCTGTGTCTCAAATCCAAGAAGGCCAGAGCATTGGAGGGGGGTTGGGGTAGGCAGGGGAGACGGAGAAAGAGGAGCAGGGGGTCTAGGAGCCTGCCTGTGAGGGGTGTGAAGAGACCCTGGTGGGAAGGGGAGGGGGCAGGCCAGGAGGGGGAGGGACCGTGCCTGAAGAGCCTCAGCTTGAGTCAGGAGGAGATGCCGCCCCAGGAAGCCTTGGCCTCCCTCCCGCTGCCTGAGCTATGTACCAGAACAGGTGAGGCCCCAAGGGAGCCAGGGGGAGGCCTGTGCCCCTCTGGAGAAAGTGACGTGGGCACAGGGTTTGCAGACAGTGTCAGAGGGAGACAGCGGTGCTGGATCGGGACGGTCTCAGAGTCGAAGGAATGTGCCCGTCGTGGCCGGCAGTCAGAGTCCTAGGAGCCAGCCCATCCTGATTGCCTCTGCCCCGAGTTTCTCCCCAAGGTAAGGCCATCTAAAAGTTTCTTAACTTTAGTACTTGAAAGGATGCTGGGGATTTGGGAGATGGAGCATAATGATGTAGCTTACGGGTTGGCAGCCATTTCTGGGTAAGGATTAGATTGGGGACAAGATGTGATGTTTGGTGAGGAGAACCGAGGAAATGGTCCTAGGACCTCTCCTGTGCCCAGCCCTGATCCAGATGTGGGTCACTGGCCGCGTCTCCTGAAGCAGGTGTGTGGTCACTTCTGGTGGAGACACACCCCTTGGGGTCCGTGGTCCACAGGCTGTGATGGGGTCCGGCTCAGTTCTCTGAGCTGCAGGAGGTCCTGGTCAGGCCTGATCCATAGCTATGGGAGGCAGGCAGAGCAGGGCTGACCCAGCCAGGGAACAGAAGGCAGAGTATTGCCCGAGGGACCATCATTTCACAGAGAAATGAACCAAAGGTCCTGGCCACTCTCAGTTCTAAAGGTCCCTTGTGGCTGTTTTGGCAGAGTGAATGGTAATCCCAGAGCCCAAGGGCTCAGAGGCAGCCCCTCTCCGGTCACTACCTCAGGACAGGACACGGTGCATCCTCCCTACAACCCCAGCAGGAGGCAGCTGAGGGACCAGCCTTCATTTCCATACCCTTATGCCAGCTCTTAAAGACCGCCATTTGTTTATTAGCTAACCAGATGGTCTCTGAGCAGGATGAGACGACCCTCAGCTGCCTTTTAGCAGGAGCGGCTCGGTTCACAAGGGGCTGGAGGGACCACCTTGTTCAACTAGCTTAATTATTTAAAATGAGGAAATAAGGTTTGGCCAAGCTTTCCTAGTTGTTTATTGGGGGAACCAGCTTTGCAGACTGGTGAGCATGCACAGCCTTTCCATTAGATCACAGAATTTTTTTTATTCACAAAACGGTTTGTGCAAAGCAAAAGGCAGTGCATGGTAGAAAAGAGTCCCCTGAGAATTCTGGGATTAAGACAAAAGCCAGACGGAACCCCAGGGTGGCCACGGCCTGAAGCAGGACTTCCAGCCTGGCTTTGGGGATTGGAAGCACTGGCCCTACTCAGTTTGACCAGGTTCTTTGTTTTGGCCCTTCTCAGAGCCTTCCTGTGTGAATCTGCCTCAGGACTGTCCCGGGAGGGAGGGGACAGCAGGAGGCACAAACACCCGTGGTGGATTAGACTCTCATCACCCAATGTGTCGAGTATTGAGTCCTCCTGAAGCTATCACCCCCCAAAAATAAAAAAAAAAAATAAAAAAGTTTAGGTCCAGCTGGGAAAGGTGGAGGCATTCAAGAAGAGAAGCCGAATCACTCTCCTGTTTATGCCACCTGGCGGTCAGCGAAGTTCGGTTTCTGTCCTGGGACAAGCAGGGCAGTTGGCAGGTCTTAACCCAACTGTAACTACAGAGGGAAAAGGTCTGCGCTTCTCTAGTCTGGTTAGGTTGGGTTTAAGCAAAACAGCGAGAGCTCAGTCTCTCTAAGAACAGAATCTCATCTCAAGGATGACCCGGCCTGAGCAGCCCCAGAGACAGAGGCACTGCCTGGGAACAGCTCTAAGGGTCACAGGAGCCGCCTCAGTCTCTGAAGTGGTGATCAGTCTTGTGGTTAACCCGGATTTTTCAACTCTGTTCTTGTAATTATTAAGCTAGATCACCCGAAAACAAAAGGCAAGCCTTGGGCCCCATTCCTGCCTTCCACAAATATGAAACATGTACTACGTGTCAGAAATTGAACATGGGTGAACAAGGAGACAGGATTCCTCCCATCAGAGTATCCCTTATGGCCAGCGTAGCCCTCGAGGTTGGGACTTGGAGCACAGAAGTAAAGGTGACTCGGTGTTAGAGGACATATGCCAAGCTTAGATGATCTTCTCTTAGGGAGTCAACTCATTCTTCGCCCTGCTTTCCTTCAAGCCTAACCTTGGACCATTTGTACCAGGAGTCCCAGGTTTTTGGAGCTACTGAATACATCTCTCTGATGGAGAGACTTAGAATGTATGTAATTAAGACGCTCTCTGGGGGAATTCATATGCCCACTGAAGTGGGCACCACTTGAAGTGTGGACCACTACTGTGGTCCAAAGTCCAGGGAGGTCACCATTCACATCCTACCTGCTTCCTAGACGGGTGCATCTGATGTCAGCGGTGTTCCCCTGGGAGTCAGGTGAGGTCAGCTCCCCCGTGCTCAGCAGCAGCTTTGTGGGATGGAGAGAGCTGGTGGCAGAGAAGGGTCACAGGGTCCAGAGAAAGAAAGCGCAGGCCAGCAGGGTTGGCAGAGTCCGTGCTCCTTCCCGCAGCAGGCTCCTCCTTATATGAGCTCACCAGGGAGTGCCCCACCTTAGTTAAACAGTGACTCCAGGGCCAGACCTCGGGGCCTCCTGGAGAAAGGATATTGTGTTCAACTGCAAGGGCTTCCAGTCACCTCCTAATCCCAGCTCACTTCCTGGAGCCCCCAGCTGAGCGGCCAATGTCTTGGCTGCCTGGGGTGTGGTTTTTTTCATTGTTTCCAAGTATTTACACCAGGAATCAGGAATGGGGGAATGCGTGTTTCTACAGAAGCCCTCGCAGAACATTCTCACGCAGCAAAGGGCGGTTGCCATGTGTTGCATATCAAGAGGGGCCCCTCAAAGGAAGTCACATCACGTGGGCCTTCTGCTGGAGAGAGCATCTACTTTCCACAAACAGGTCGTGGAACCCATTAACCCCTGGGCTTGGTGAGTCCTGGGGGCAAGGTCGGCATCCTAGCTGCTTAATGGATCTGGGAGAAAGAGAGGAGAACGGATAGCAGTGCTCACCCTGTGTTCCAGGTGAGAATGGTAAAGTAGGGAATGCAAGAAGAAAAACGTGGAAGTCAGCAGGAACTGATGGGGCTGGATCGATCTGGAACACGGAAGGAAGAATTGGAGCACTTGTCACGTGTGGCTGAGACTGCGCCCCAGGGAGGCAGCCAGGTAGAGGGGAGGGGTCCCTCAACCATTGGAAGTGGGCTTTAATCCTACTTCCACAATTCCCAGCTGTCTGACTTGGGCCAGTCCCTTCCCCTCTGAGTCGTGGTTGACTATGCGATAGGAAGGTTATAAGGCTTGCCTTGTCTTCCCTCCTATTTATTTACTGGAACACCTGCACCCCAGGGGACCCATGTCGCTGGAACTTGCACTGTAAATACAGTCAGCAATAAGCAAGCTATTTTATGCATATAATTAATGAATAAATAGACATCTATTTGTGGTGCGTGCTCAAAATGATTTTCCTAATAGGGGATACAGTTAAAAACATTTGAAAGCCAGAGTTTCAGAAAAACTTGGTGTGAAAATGCTTTAGAAGGTCCTATCCATGTAAGTGTATCTTGAGACAGTGCCTAAAGAAAACTGGGAGCTTTTCCTGCTTACTGATGATGATTTTGTCTTCTCTCATGTCATCAAATATATTATTTTCTCCTTAGAGTAGGAACTGTTGCCCCAGAGCGAGATTTGGGAATATTGAGTTAAAAGGGGAACTGTCTTGGGGCACCTGGGTGGCTCAGTCGGTGAAGTGTCTGCCTTCGGCTCAGGTCGTGATCCGAGGGTCCTGGGATCGAGCCCCGCATCAGGCTCCCTGCTCAGCACGGAACCTGCTTTGCCCTCTGCCTGCCACTCCCCCTGCTCGTGTTCTCTCTCTCACTCTCTCTGATAAATAAATAAAAATCTTAAAAAAGTGGGTGGGGGGAACTGTCTCCCCAAGGCGTGTTCTTGGTACCAGGAGACACACAAATCGCTGGGGATGAAATGGGGGACCCTGGAAAGAATTGTTTCAAATCCAAGGGGCTGTTTTCTTTTGGGGCTTCCGGTTCTTTGGTGTTCTCCTTCCTCGCTCATATGTGCTCTTTAGAAGCCAACTCTCAGAAATGTGTGTCTTCCAGAGAAATCCAGCCTGGGGCTGTGAACTGGGTGACTTCTGTCCTAATTTCCTGGCTGGTCTTCCTCCAGGTCAGAAGGAAGTGTGGCGTGTCCCTCACATTCTTCCCGCACTGGGCAGTCCACATCTGCCCCCAAATGCAGCCCTCTGGTCCCCATGTAGGACCCACGTCGTCTTCCACCGGGTCAGGCCTGCCTTCAGTGCATATGATGGCCCACCCAGGCCTCCGCCGTCATGTCAAATGTGCAGACCCCGCTGTGGCCGCTCCCGCCCGGGCTGTGGTCGCCCGGGCTGTGGTCACCCGCCCCTCCTTTGCCAGCATTGTGACCATCCCTGAGGTGGCCGTCTGCTCCCCCCACAGCTGACACCCCTGCTCTCAGTGTCCTACAGAACTGGCAGAGAGACTGCTCTAGTGTGTCCCCTCCTCTGAGCCAGGAGAACCCCCGAGACAGCCTGGGCTTGGGGTCTCCGCCCTCCCTTTGTGAGCCCCTGCAGCCAATCTTGCCCCCGGTGAGTCTGCCTTCCCTTGGGGTGACTTCTTCCTCAGGGAAGTCTTCATCCGTTCAAGTGAACACTCCCGAGGGCGCCCTCTTGCCAATCTCTAGCCATGCCTCAAGATGCCAGATCCTGGGAGATGCAGCTCTTCCCCTCCCTGCTGCTGCTTCTCCTTCGTCTCACTTTCTTCCCTCCAGCCTCTATTCTAGCCCTCTGCCTGCTTGCCTCCCTCTCCCCGCCATCATTCCTTTACCGGTTCCTTCATGAGAGCCACCTGTGCCAGGCACTGTGCCAGGCCCGGGAGGCCCATCCATGAGCACCTAAAGCAGGGAAACCTCATCTTGACTGGGGGGTCATGGGAGGCTCCCTAAGGAGGGACGGATGGAAGAGGGCCCTATCAAGAGAAGAGACTGCTGGAGGTGGTCCGGGCAGGGGTCAGAGTGGTGGGAAAGTGCAAATTCCAGAGGACAGCTTGATGAATGTTTCACGACATGAAATCCAAGTTACCAGCACCCAGATGAAGAGACAGGCCATTACCAGTACCCGAAAGACCCCTTTGCACCCCTTTCCCATCATGAGCCTCCAGGATGTCCCCGAGGTAAACTGTTCCCAGTCCTGTTCATTTTGATAGGTTCCATCTTGGTTTTTTATATATATATTATATATAAAATACATTTTATATATTTAAATATTTATATTTAATATATATTTATAACATATATTATATATATATAAAAGAAAACAAATACAGTGTTGATTTAGGGGATTAAATCAAATGTCCCTGCAAAGTTGGACAGGGGACTGTTGTGACAAGGCAGACAGGTATGCAGAATGTTTGCCATAGAGTTAAAAGATCATCTAACCGATTTCATTATTTTTACATTCCTCTGTGGGTGGAAAAAAACCAAGCCAACAAAGTGAGTTGATTTTTTTTGAAGATTTTATTTTTTTATTTGAGAGACAGAGAGCATGAGAGGGGGAGGGTCAGAGGGAGAAGCAGACCCCCCGCTGAGCAGAAAGCCTGACTCGGGACTTGATCTCGGGACTCCAGGATCATGACCTGAGCCGAAGGCAGTCGCTTAACCGACTAAGCCACCCAGGCGCCCTATGAGTTGATTTTTGCTAGTGCCAAAAAGTATACAGTGGCCGGAGGCTCACCTACCTTGAGTTTGCTGGGCTATGGACTGTGTTCTGGGTGGATTATGAAGTGCCCCAGTCACGTTCTTAGTCTCAGAGCAATAGGTGACAGATCCAGCATTATCTTCAAGATAACATTATACACACTCGAGTTTCCAAATCATAGTGTCTGGGCCCCACCACTTACTTAACTGTGGAATTTTGGACAAGCTACTTAACTCCAAGCCTGTTTCCTCAACCTCCAAATGGTGATGATAATAGAATCTAACTCAGCAGCCATCATGAGAGTGAAAAAAAAGCAAAGGCAGCTCAACGGCTTCTTGCTAAATCTGGTACCCAGGAACCATTCAGTACGTGGTGGCTATGAGTTCGTAAAACCAGACCTAGTCCGTGGCTGGTGGAAGTTTAGCAGAGCCAGGTAAGAAGAGAGCTGGGACTTCTCAGCTGCAAACCGGGAACACACATGAGAAGGACCAAGGTGATAACCCAGGCCAGAAAGGGAAAGCCAACGCGGACAAAGAGAAGGTCCAGAGAGGGAAAAGAAAGTCATTTTCATGTGTTTCTTCAAGTTCTGTTTTAATAGCAAGTCAGTCTGAACACTCTAAGTATTGCCCGAAGAAACCAACAGAGACTGGCACGATACGTTTGTTTCTGGTGTTCCCGCATGTTGCCAAACTAAAAAAGACAGAAGCATTTGGCCAAGGAGAACCGGGCTCCGCTACCGATGGAGAATCCTTAGTCACGGGCGCACTGGAAAAAACGACCCCCTTCCCTGCCTGCTGACGTGCTGGAGAGGGCCTGGAGAGACCCAAGTCCTGCTTGTGCTGAAGGAGCAGGAGGGCAACACCCTGGGAGACGTGCATCTGCGTCAGGGCAGGGTTGCTGGGCGCTTGCTCTGCCCCTTTCAACATTCCAGCATCCCTTGGGGTGAGCTCCTTGGATGGACACCTGGGGCTGGGAAAGCACAGTTCAAGGGTGGTCACTGTCACTGCAGCCTGAGGGGGACGCACAGACCAGGACTTTCCTGGGACGACACGTGGCGAGGGGACGGGAGATTGGTCATTTCTGCTTCCTTCTTTGATTGCATCTCCGGTAAATAAGTTCTCAGGAATTTGAGGCAAAGAAGGCTTAGGCAAGCCAACATATGTGGGTGGGCGAGGGAGGATTGGCATGAGCCATATTGCTTATTCTTTAGCTAAGCTGGGGCCCTGCGGAAAACCCATCCTTCTTCCTGAAAGGAAAAAAAATGGGGTGGAGTGGGGACAAGTGCAAATAGTAAGTGTGCAAGGTTGGTGCAGATGGCTTGAAGACAGGGAAAGGGCATTTGGTAAACGGGTGGGGGAATAGCCCACTTGCCCAGGAAAGTCTCTGACCAATCTCTGGGGTGAGCAGACCTTGAGGAGGAAGATGGTGTGTGCCCAGAACCAAGGATCGAGAAGCAGCTTCTTGCAGGGACTGAGAGTCTACCGGATCTAAATCGGGCTCTTAGTTTTGAGTCAGTTGCCTTGAAAAGAGACCCTCTGTCCCCCTCGATGGGAGAGCCCTCCAGAAAACGTTCTTGGAGAGTCTGTTTAAACCAGGATAGCTTCTTCCTGTGGATTTCTGGGCTTCTCCATCTGTCCCCCAGCATAATGAACAAGAAAACTAATTAAGCTCAGTTGGGGGTACCTAAAGAAGGGGATATCCCAAAGAGACTGGCTCCATCTAAGCCAGTCTTGGGTGTGATAAAAATACTACAACAGGGAAGATAAATGAATCCCCAGAAGGAAGAGGAAATTAGGCAGGGGGCTTAGAGAAGGGAGAAAGGGGGAGACCCTGGGGCCTGAAGCCGCCGAGGATCCTCGTGGGGTCCTTGATGGGGCTGCTAACTGCCCACTGACACACTATCTATGAAAGATAAAATAATTTCATTAATATGGTTGCTGGCGCCATCACAAAGTAATGAAATGAGGAAGCTTAAACTGCCAAGTACTACTGTGGATGAGGAATAGAGATAGACCAGTTATGATTACAGAAAGCCAAGATGGGGGGGGTCAAAGAAATGATTGTGCCTCCTCGATAAGGCAATGCTACTGGGAGGTTGTGTACAAGCCTATTAATATCTACTTTTATCCATCCTAGAGCCATACTTACATCTTGAGAGGACAATCACCGGACAACGGACCGAGCATGAGGATAAGTACAGTGTGCTCTGTTGCAAATTTTGCGTCTGAACAATCAAGCTTTATTCATTTCTTGTTTGCTCATCATGTTAACCTTTTATTATGCAAAACTGTCAATTCAATTGCACAATGCAAAAAAAAATATATTTGGGACAATTCACAAGCGATGTAGTGATGTTTACCATAGCTGCTAAAAGGAAAAAAACTAACCAGAAAGAATCTGCTGAAGAGGATTCTCCTGCTCTGCTCAGATACTCGGATACTCATTAGCAAGCCGATCTGCTCACTGGGGAACATGAACTGACTCCTACGCAAGTGCGCGCTAGGAAGGAGTTGGGAGGCCTCCTTTCTTGCATCGAAAACGAAACATTCACACTGTGAACTGGTGTACGAGAGAAAACTTGGGCGGTGAGCTCTCAGCAGCAGTTCTCAAATTTAGATCCATAGGATTCACTGGGGGAGGGGGTTGTTAGGAAATGGAGAGATTTCCATTTAGGAGATCTGGGGTGGGGTGTGAGAATCCACAGGTTAACAGGTATCCCAGGAGACGGCTTTGAGGAGGATGGATCTCTGTAGTAGCCCTGGTTCTGCTGGCCCACTGCTTAGAAAAGGCAACCCCCTCCCGACATCCACTCATGAGCCCTGCTGGGATGTGGGTGCTGTCAGAAGGTCGTCGGGCCTTCACAGGGTCAGGAGGTATGGCTGCCTTCTGTGAGCATGCCGGGGGCCCTGCAGGGAATCCTAGTGGTAAGTCAGGGCCCTTCGGCCGGTGGTCAGAGTAAACTTGTAGAGCAGATTTTAGAGGCCACCTCTGCCCACCTCTGTTCCCCAGATGATTCTCAATCCTGGCTGTGCATCAGAATTTTTAAAAAATACCCTCTCCCAGATCAATCAAGTCGGACACTTGGGGTTGAGTAAGGGTGCTCCTGGCAATAATATATTTAAAAAGATCCTTGAGCGATTGTAATGTGCAGCCTGGATTGAGAACCATGGGTTTAATCTTTTTCTTACCTCTGGGTCCCTCTCTCCTGTCTCCCTCATGGGTGGGGGCATTTCTAATTGCTCAGTGCACGCACCACCCCCTCTGGCTGCCAAAAGACCCCAACTCTGCCACCCCACCCAGCCTGCTATTTCTGAGTGCTCCATCCCCCTACACCAGCCCGCTCTTGCCGAGAAAACCCTCTTCCCTCAGTATGGTACTAAGGGAGTATGCTAGTTTTCAGGAGTTATGGAAGGAAAATGTGTATTTCTGTACCCCCTTCATTCATAGCATGCAAAAGATTAATGGTCTAAGGTCTTAGGGCAAGTTCCCTGAGAAACAGACTCTGAGAGGAGATTTATGTGCAAAAGCTTTACTGGGGAGTGTTGTTGGGCTCAGTGCCTGTAGGGCAATGAAGGAAGAGGGAGGTGCTAGGCAGAAGGACCCGGATAGAGGCTGTTGCAACAAAGGTCTCAGCAGACCTCCACGGCTGGTCTAGACTCTGGATGGACCTTCAGAATTGTTCCACTCTGAGGCATGAGGGCAAGTCTTTTATATCCCCCACATGGCCCAGTAACTGAATGCAGGCTGTATTTGGGGAGGCACTGTACCCTTGGATGAGGTGACTCTTCAGTCAAGGACAATTCAGGGCAATGCCTGGAGTCTCCCTACTTGGCAGAACCACCAGCTGTCAATGTGCCAACAGGTGGTTCTCAGTTAAGTAGGGAGACTTCATGTCCCAGTCCTGAGCCAGGATCTACCTGTCACACTACTTCATCCACTATACCAACCATACTTGGGGTCTTTATTTCCTGAGAGAAGATTTTCAGTAGAAATGAATATCTTATTAGTTTACTTGAGCAAGGGAGGCTTCTCAGTGTCCTCCAGAAGCAACATGGTTGTAGTGTAAAAATCTGGATTTGGATTAGAATCCCAGCTTGGCCCCTTATTTAACTTAGGCAAGTCATTAAAATCTCTAGGCCTCCATTAAATTGTCTTTGCAATGGGGCTGACCAATAAGTACCTTGCGGAGTCACTAAGCACTAAAGGCAATGGGTGGGCAGTGTCTGGGACAATGCAGTTTGTGCGAGCTGGGTCTTGCCCACTTGAGCTGTCTCTCGCCATCTTTGACCCCACAGGACACTTAGGACAAGACTGTCCCCAGTTCATGCTGCTTGTCCTGGTAGCTAAGATACTGAGAAAACACTGGTGCTGTTCCTGGGGGGATGGTTGCCCCATATTTGGACCCAGACTTGCTCAATTCTCAGACCCCCGCTTCTCTCCCTGGAGTACCACAAGTGCCTCGCCCAGTTTTTCTTTAATTGGTGGCCTGGCTCCCCTGGGTCTGAAGAAATCTTAAAGTCAACATGAAAGGCAACTACCAGTGGGGCCAAAGAACTGACTCACACTGAATTTCTGCCCCATCAGTGGGGTTGCCAGTCTCCCAAATGATAATTCATTATGAAGTTGACTAATAACCAATGTTAGCAAAATGTTGTGAGACTATCAAATGATTAAAAAATGGAACTCAAAATAATATATTCAATGTGATTTCAATTGTTTTACAATGGCTCAGGAAAATTCTGGAAGCAAAAATGTCAAGATGTCATAATAACTGCCTCTGTATGGTAGGACTATGGCTGATTATATTCACGCCTTCTTTACATGTTTCTATAGTTTCAGTTTTTTCCATGAGGAGCAGTGGGTGGAGAAAGAAAAGGAAAAAGAAAATGGATCATGCGTTCCCACCAGGGGGAAGGCATATGCCAATATTTCCCACCAGCTTTTCCAACAGATCACGATGGGCCTGTAGGGGGTTTGCAAAGCCTTGTGTCCATCTCCTTTCCCCGGGGCTAAAGATGTCTGTGTGAGGAGATGTTAGCAAAGCAGACACTGGTGCTAATAAGCACTTGGGAGCTTGGCTGCTGGGTGTTTTGGGGGAGACTTGTTGTCAGCTGCAGGCTGCCTGCCGTGTGGGTGCATTTCCCCGCCTTCACTGGATAATTTTGTCACCAAGGACAATATTTGTAGTTCTGCATGAGGAGCTCTCCTCGTGAGACTGAGGGGGCCGCTGTGGCGCAAGTATCAGCGCTGAGGTGAGAAGGCTGGTACTCCAGTTGTGTGAAGAGATGGGAAGCTGGATGTAGCACTGAGGGGCATGTGGAGTCCCAAGATGATGGGAACTGGGCTTGGATGGGTCCTGGTAAGTCCCATCTGTCCTCAAAATATACCCTCCCTCTGACGGCCCACTGCTGGGATACCTGGAGGCCAGCAAAGAGGAAGACATGACCAACTATTGGGGAAGTTAGAGGCCTGTCCTGGCAGCCCTCAAAAACAAGGCCACAAGAAACCAGATCAAACCAGACAGGCCCAAGATCGTGGGTGCCATGACAGGAATCCCCTGACCAAATAAGGAAGAAAAAGCATGAAATCCTGCTTTCAAGAAATCCCCACCACAAGAAAAGAATATTTCACCCTCTTGTTAACAACTGTCAATATTTTTATAGAAACCATATAGAAACCTGAACCCCAGTGAGGAATATCCACCCCCCTCCCCCGCTCTCTTTCTCCCCTCCCCACTCACCCACTCTCACATCTCAAAGTGTACCTTCGAGTTAATAAACTTTCCGGCTTGTACTGCTCACCCACCGTGCTGTGTCTGTTTTTGAATTCTTCCTCATATCCAGACCAAGAGCCTTTGATGATATCTTTGAGACAGGCTGGGTTGAGGCTTCAAGGCCAGTGGTCTCCTCAGTTCACCTGGCAACATTGTGAGCCTTGGGACCTTTGGGGATAGACGTCATTTCACTGGTTTCAAGTGTTTTTCAAATGTTTAACCTATTATTGAGAGAATCCTTAGCAGAGAGCCGGGCACATGGGAAGTGGGTATGTGTTGATGAAGGGAAGGAGAGATTTTAGAGCTGGAGGAGGGTCTTAAGATCACCTTGTCTTACCCATTACAAGGAGAAGTTGAGCCCCAGAGAGGTTAATAATGAGCCTGGACTGACCTCTGTCTGAATCAAGACCAACATTCTGCAACCGTAGGCTGTTGGAATGTGTTGTGAGTTGAATTATCTGCCCCAGAATAACATACGGAGGAGTCCTAACCCCCAGTACGTCAGAATGTGACCTTATTTGGAGAGATGGTCTTTACAGAAGTGTGTAAGGCACACATCTGTATGTAAGGCAAAGCACAACTCTGAAAGTTGACATCTGAACCCACCTGAAGAGCCCTGGCCTGTGCAAGGGAAGATGGAATAGATTAGTCATTCTGAATATATTTTTTTCTTTAAAAAAATCAGTGGAACTGTTTCTTCAAATTTTAATTGGAGGTCCAAATAAATAAAAATTAATAATCTTTTAAAAAAAATGAGTTGCTCTGTTTAAAAAGTAGGCAAAAGACTTGAATAGCTATTTCTTCAAAGAAGACATATTAATGGCTAATAAGCACAAGAAAAAATACTCAGCATCATCAGTCTTCAGGGAAATGCAAATCAAAACCACAACGAGATACCACTTCACACGCATTCCAGTGGATATCATATATAAAAAAGGAACATACCATGTATTGGCAAGGATTTGGAAAAATCAGAAGCCTTATACACTGCTGGTGGGAACGGAAAATGGTGCAGCCATCATAGAAAACAGTACAGAAAACACTGTAGAAAGCCATTCCTCAAAAAATTAAATACAAAATTATCACATGATCTAGGGATTTTACTTCTGGGTGTCGATCCAAAAGAAGTGAAACCAGGGACTCAGATGGATATTTGTTCACAGCAGCATTATCCACAGGAGCCAAAGAAGGAAGTAACCCAGATGTCCAATGATGAATGAATGGATCTTGAAAACGTGGTATATACACACAACATAATATTCTTTAGTCTTAGAAAGGAAGGAAATTCTGACATATGCTACAACGCAGATGAACCTTTTAGACATTATGCTAAGTGAAATAAGCCAGTCACAAAATGACAAATACAATATGATTTTACTTGTATGAGCTACACAGAGTAGTCAATTTTCACACACGCACACACACAAACACACACAAGCTGTTCTCATGGAACTGTTGAATTTATGTTTATGTATTTGGGCTTCCAAATAAGTTTCAGCCCTTGTGCCCCAGCCTAGATGTGAGGCCCCTGAAACACCTCAGAAGGACCTGAAGGGAAGATATCTGAGAAACCCTGGACTCCGGGATCCAGAAGCTCATTCCAGTTCTGACCTCCCAGGAGTTCATGACCTATGCCAACCCTTCCCCTCCAGGAGCATTTTGCCACTGGGATATGTCATCGAATACTATAATCTGGATCTTCCCTTCTCTACCTTGTTCTCCACTTCCTCCTCTCTAGCTAATAAATACAGTGTTTGTTTTCCAAGCTACAAGTCCATACAAAGAATTATAATAAAATGCCCTTTCTCAAGAAATTCACTATCAAGAGAGAAAATCTGTCACAAGATTAAACTTACTATGCAAACAAGATCATGAAAGCACCTTATTTCTGAGAAATACTTATATAAACACTAAAGATGTATTTGTTTTTGAGGCTAGTTCACCATTTAGGTAAAAAATTCCACCTCAATTAACCAGATTGATCACAGCAGGACCTTCAAACAGTTTCATCTTGACCCCTCAGGGACCTGTATAATTTGAAGGTGAGCTTTTTTTCCTGGTTGATACTGGGATAAAATTGGCTATGGACTATAAGATGAAAGGAATTTCTCTTGGTTTCAAAATTTTATGTGAGAATGAAAATTCTCGAAGTTTTCATATCAAGGATTTTTCTGTAAAAAAAAAGGAGTGAGGAACTGAGTGTAAGCATGACAACTCAAAGAGCTGTGATCTATTGATTTAAACTTTTTGGAGAGAAACTATACTTTTTAATTTTTAATCATTTCTTTTTTATTTTATTATATTTGGCTTTATCTCATTTTATTTATTTTATAAGATATGCTAAGATTTTGCTGGACTAAATTTGGACGCAGGTTGGAATCTTGCAGATTTTCCAATGTGCAATGTTCAATTTCTGCACTTCAAAAATGTGTTTTTTAATCTAGTTGGGTCTTTGGGAGACAGATATGCAGATAGTTAAGATACAGCACTGATTAACACGCAGGTAATCCCTTTCTAACTCTTAATCTTCTTTGTGATGATCCCAGGTGTTTGGGGTTGTCCATATGTGTATAATCCCTTAAGTGGAGAGGCTGTGAAAGAGAACTTTGTTTTACATCATGGTGGAAGAAGACGTCCCTCATTTTTGTCCCCCCTCCAAACAAAAATAATTCAGCATCTATCCAGGGACAAAGATGGCCTTGTGGGAGCTATGGGATCCAGCACCATGCACCAAAAAAACTAGGAGGTGTCTTGCCCAGCTGTGCATTAGGTAATATGAATAAAGATCTTGGTCCTGGCTGTGGTACCTTCAGTGGCCCATGAAATGGTTCCAGTCCCTCTTAGCTGCTGTCTGGGAACCCCTGCAAACCTGGTAAACACTGTCTTAGAAAACCATCCACTGACAAGACAGTCTTTGTGGAAGTCCAGGTTTCCAGAAGAGAAGCACCAGGACACTACTGGAGAAAAGGGAAGGAAGGAAGGAAGGAAGGAAGGAAGGAAGGAAGGAAGGAAGGAAGGAAGGAAAGGGAAGGAGAGAGGAAGGGAGGGAAGGAGGAAGGGAAGGAGTGTGGGAGGGAGGGAGGGAAGGTGGGAGTGAGGGAGGGAGGGAGAGAGAGAGAAAGAAAAAAGAAAGAAAGAGAGAAATAAAGGAAGGAAGGAGGGAAGGAAGGAAGGAAGGAAGGAAGGAAGGAAGGAAGGAAGGAAGGAAGAAAGAAAGAAAGAAAGAAAGAAAGAAAGAACGAACGAACGGGTTTGAATGTATTGGACACTGCAATTAGTGAAGACTGGAAGAAGTGAAAGCTACTTCAAATGTGAAGGTAGCAATGCAAAATCTCAAGGAACATGAAAACTCAAGGATACATGATACCACAAAAAGATCAAAATAATAGTCCCATAACCAAACCCAAGACATAGAGATTTGTGATTTACCTGATAAAGAACTCAAAAGAGCTATTTTAAGCTACAAGAAAACACAGAAAGACAACTCAACAATATCAGGAAAACAATAAACAACAAAATGAGAAATTTAACAAAGAGATGGAAATCGCAGAAGAGGACCAAACAGGGGCACCCGGGTGGCTCAGTCGTTAAGTGTGTGCCTTTGGCTGAGGTCATGATCCCAGGGTCCTGGGATTGAGCCCCACATCGGGCTCCCTGCTCAGCAGGAAGCCTGCTTCTCCCTCTCTCACTTCCCCTGCTTGTGTTCCCTCTCTCACTGTGTCTCCCTCTGTCAAATAAATAAATAAAAATCTTAAAAAAAAAAAAAGAAATTCGGGAGCAAAAGAATACAATAAATGAAGTGAAAGTGCAATAGAGAGCACCAACAGAAGAATGGGATCAAGCATAAAAAAGAATCTGTGAGATAGAAGACAAGGAATTTGAAATTATCCAGTTCAAGGCAGACAAAGGAAAAAGAATGAAAAAGAGTAAAGCAAGCCTACGTGATCTGTAGGACACTCTCAAATGAACCAATATGCAAACGGTTGGAGTTCCAAAAAAAGAAGAGAGGGAAGAAGAGGCAGAAATCTTTTTTAAAGAAATGATGGCTGAGAACTTTCCAAATCTGGGGAGAGATTTGGATATCCAAGTTGATGAAGCTCATAGGTCACCAAACAAAATCAACTTAAAGAGATCCTCTCTAAGCCACTTTATAATAAAATCGTCAAGAATCAAAGACAAAGAGAGAATCCTAAAACAACACGAGAAAAAAAAAGCTTGCAACTTGCAAGGGAAGCCACATTAGGCTACAGTGGATTTCTCACTACTAGGAACCATACAGACTAAGAAAGAGTGGGATGTTTTATTCAAAGTGCTGAGAGAAAAAAAAACCTGCCAACCAAAAAATTCTATCCTTAGGAATGAAGGAGAAGTAAAGACTTGCCAAAACAGTAATGACAACATCAACAACAACAAGATGGAATTCATCACCATTAAACCTGCTATGAGAGATGCCGAAAAGACTTCTTCAAGCTGAAATGAGAGAACACTAATCAGTAAGATGAAAACTTATGAAAATACAAAACACACTGATAAAGGTGGGTATATAGTCAAATTCAGACTACCCTAATACTGTAATACAGTGCTGTATTTATGCTACTTAACTCTAGCATAAAGGTTAAAGGACAAGAGTACTAAAAATATCTATAGCTACAACAATTTATTAATGGATACACGGTATAAAAAGAGGTAAGTTGTGACATAAAATGTAGTGTTTTTAATGGGGTTGAGGTTAAGTCATTATCAATGTAAACTAGACTGTGGTGTCTATAAGATGTTTTATGTAAGCTCATGGTAACTGCAAAACAAAAACATAATATTCAACCAAAGGTAAAGAGAAGGGAATCAAAGCATACCACTATGGAAAATCATCAACTCATAAAGGAAGGCAGCAACAGAAGAAGAAAGGAACAAGGGAACTATAAAAAGCTAGAAAACAATAAGATAGCATTAATAAATCCTTATCCATCAATAATTACTCTAAGTGTAAATGGATTAAACTCTCCAATGAAAAGACAGAGCAGCTGAATGGATTAAACAACAAAAAGATTAAATTATATGCTGTCTACAAGAGACTCACTTTAGCTTTAAGGACACACATAGGCTCAAAGTGAGGGGATGGAAAATGATATTCCATTCAAATGGAAATCAAAAGAGAGTAGGGGTAGCTAGTTATACTTTTATCAGGCAAAATAGACATTAAGCCAAAAATGATAATAAGAGATAAAGTCATTATATAATGATAGATGGGTCAATTCATCAAGATAATATAACAAAAAATAAACAACCTAACTTTACACCTCAAAGAACTAGAACAAGAACAAAGTAAGCTCAAAGTTAGCAGAAGGAAAAAAATAACAAAGATCAGAGCAGGAAAAAAAATAAAAGAAAGAAATAGAAACCAGAAAAAAATAGAAAAGATCAACCAAACTAAGAGTTAACTTTTTAAAAAGATAAGCAAAATTGACACAAGTTTAGCTAGACTACAAAAAGGAGAGGCTCATATAAATAAAATAAAAAATGAAAGAAGAGACATTATACTGATACCACAAAAATACAAAGGATCATAAGCGATTACTATGAACAATTACATACCCACAAGTTTGATAAGAAGAAATGGATACATTCCTAGAAGCATACAACCTACAAAGAATGAACCATGAAGAAATAGAAAATCTGTACAGACCAATAATGACTAAGGAGATTTAAGCAGTAATTAAAAACCTCTCAACAAAGAAAAGCCCAGGACGAGATTATTTCACTGGTGAATTCTACCAAACATTTAAAGATTAATGCCAGTCCTTCTCTAACTCTTCCAAAAAACCGAGGGGGAAGGAACACTTCAAACTGATTGCACAAGGCCAGCATCACCCTGATACCAAAGTCAGATAGATAAGGACACTACAAAAAAAGAAAAAAAGAAAGAAAGAAAGAAAATAAAAAGAAAAGTATAGATAAATATCCCCCATGAATATATATGTGAAAATTCTCAACAAAATATTAGCAAACTGAATTTAACAGCACATTAAGAGGATGAACTCTCATGATAAATTAGGACCCATCCCTGGGATACAAGGATGGCTCAACATATGTAAATCAATAAATGTGATACACCACAATAAGAGAATAAACGATAAAAATCATATGTTAATCTCCATAGATGCAGAAAAAGCATTTGACAACTACAACATCCTTTCATGTTAAAAACTCCTCACAAATAGATTGAGTGTAGAAGGAACATATCTCAAAATAATAAAGGCCATATATGATAACCCCTCAGCTAACATCATACTCAATGGTGAAATGTTGAAACCTTTTCATCTAAGGTGAGGAACAAGACAAGGGTGCCCACTCTCACCCCTCCTGTTCAGCATAGCACTGAGATCCTAGGCAGAGCAATCAGGTAAGAGAAAGAAAGAAAATACATCCAACCAGAAGGGATACAAGATTATCTTTGCAGAGGATTGGATCTCATGTAGAAAATCCTAAAGACTGCACCCAAAAACTATTAGAATAAATGAATTCAGTACAGTTGCAGGATACAAAATCAACATACAGAAATCAGTTTGAACTAACAACAAAATATCTAAAAAGGAAATAAAAACTCCAATGCCATTCACACACAATAGCATCAAAAAACAATAAAATACTTAAGAATAAATTTAACCAAGGAGATGAGATACGTATACTTAAAACTGTTAAGACTTTGATGAAAGAAACTGGGGAAGAAACAAATAAATGGAAAGATGTCCTATATTTATGACTTGGAAGTTAATATTGTTAAAATGTTCATACTATCCAAAACCATCTATAGATTTGATGCAGTCCCTGCCAAAATTCCAAAGGCATTTTTCATAGAAATAGAAAAAATAATCCTAAAATTTGTAGGGAACCACAAAGACACCTAATACCCAAAGAAATCCTAAGAAAGATGAACAAAGCTGGAGACATCACACTTCCTGATTTCAAACCATACTACAAAGCTATAGAAATCAAAACAGTATGGTCCTGGTATAAAATTAGACACACAGACCAATGGAACCCAGAGCCCAGAAATAAAACCATGCAAATATCATCAACTAATATTTGACAAGGGAGCCAAAAATGTTTAATGGGGAAAGGATAGTCTCTTCAATAAATGGTGCTGGGAAAATTGAACAACCACATGCAGAATGAAATTGGTAACACCATTCACAAAAGCTAACTTGAAATGGAATTAAAGACTTAAACATGAGAACTGATACCATAAAACTCCTAGCAGAAAACAGATCCTTGACATTGGACTTAGCAACGATTTTTTTGGATGTGACTATGACACCAAAAATACAAACAACAAAAGCAAAAATTAATAAATGGAACTATATCAAACTAAAAGCTCCTATGCAGCAAAAGAAACAATAAAATGAAAAGGCAACCTACTGAATAGGAAAAAATATTTGCAAATCATATATCTGATAAGAGTTAATATCCAAAATATATAAAGAACTTATATAACTCAATTACAAAAAACTAAACAATCCAATTTAAAAGGGGGCAGAAGTACTGAATAGACACTTTTCTAAAGAAACCATCTAACAGGTACATAAAAAGATGTCTTGTATCACCAATCATCAGGGAAAGAAAATCTAAACCACAGTGGGATATCCTGTCACACCTGTTAGAATGACTATCATCAAAAACACAAGAGGTAAGTGTTGGTGAGGACGTGCAGAAATGTGCACTGTTGATGGGAATGTAAATTGGTTCAGCCACTATGGAAAACAGTATGGAGGCTCCTCAGAAAATTATAAAGAGAATTACCATATGATAAGATCTATACCCAGAGGTCCCACTTCTGGGTATAGATCTAAAAGAAATGAAATCAGGATTCTGAAGAGTTACCTGCCTTCCCATGTTCATTGCAGCATTATTCACAATAGCCAGGATATTGCAACATCCCAAATTCCTATTAATGGATAAATGGATGAAGAAGATGTGATATATATGTGTATATCTCTTACACACACACACACACACACACACACACACACACACACACACACAGGGGAATATTATTCCACCATGGGAAAGAAGGAAATACCGCCATTTGTGACAAAATGAATGGAACTTGGGGCGCCTGGGTGGCTCAGTTGGTTAAGCGACTGCCTTTGGCTCAGGTCATGATCCCGGAGTCCTGGGATCGAGTCCCACATCGGGCTCCCAGCTCAGCGGGGAGCCTGCTTCTCCCTCTGACCCTCTCCCCTCTCATGCTGTTTCTCTCTCTAATAAATAAAATATTAAAAAAACAATTAAAAAAATGAATGGACCTTGAGGCCATTAAGGAAAATGAAGTAAGTCAAAGAAAGACAAATATTCACTTATATGTGGAATCTGAAAAAGCTGAACTCATAGAAACAGAGAGTACAATGGTGGCTATCAAGGGCTGGAGGCTGGAAGAAATGGGGAAATGTTGGTCAGAGGGTACAAAGTGTCAGTTACAAAGTTATAAGCCAATAAATTTTAGGGATCTAATATGCAGTGTGGTGATTATAGTTAACAGTACTGTATTATACACTTGGAAGTTGCTAAGAGAGTGGATCTTAAATATTCTCACCACAAAAATGAAATGATAATTATGTGAGTTGATGAAAGTGTTAACTAATGCTACAGTGGTAATTGTTTCACAACATATAAGGGTATCATATCAACACTTTGTAAATCTTAAACTGTCACAATCTTATATGTCAATTAGAACTTAATTAAGCTAAAAAAATTTATACAAGAATTTTAATAGATGCTTTTACTGATTGATCTAATTTAGCTATACCCTATAAATAGTGGAACATTTATACAATGGAATATTGTAAAGCTATTCACATACACACACACACACACACACACACATGCACACATGCACAACATTTAACAACACTGGGAAATGCTCACAGTATAATGTGGAGTAAAAAAAATATTATAATTGCATAGATAGCACTATCTAAAAATTCTGTTTGAGAAACACAAATCAAATCAGTTTAAGGCCATGAGGGTAAAGTTATAGAGAACAAAGGTTAGACAGAATTATTTCAAAATGTAAATACCCCGCTTATCTCTGAATGGTGATATTATGAATAACTTCTATTTTCTTCTGTAGTCATTTCTGTATTTTATAAGTTGTTCATAATGTATATTATCCTTAAAATTAATGAAAAGGCATTTAAAAAAGTATTTTTGGCAACTATGGAAAACAGTATGGCATTTTCAAAAAATTGAATATAAAATTACCATATGATCCAATAATTCCATTCTGGGCATATACCTGAAAGAATTAAAAGCAGGGACTCAAACAGATATTTGTTTTGTTTTGTTTTCTTAAAGATTTTATTTATTTGTTTGAGAGAAAAAGAGCAAACAGACAGCATGAGCGGGGGGGAGGGCCAGAGGGAGAGGGCGAAGCAGGATTCCTCCCCACTGAACCGGGAGCCCTACATGGAGCCGGGAGCCCCGCGTGGAGCCCCGCGTGGAGCCCCGCGTGGAGCCCCGCGTGGAGCCCCGCGTGGAGCCCCGCGTGGAGCCCCGCGTGGAGCCCCCCGTGGAGCCCCCCGTGGAGCCGGGAGCCCTACATGGGCTCTATCCCAGGACCCCGGGATCACAACCCAAGCCTAAGGCAGAGGCTTAACTGACTGAGCCACCCAGGTGCCCCTCAAACAGATATTTGTATACCTCTGTTTATAGCAGCATTATTCACAATAGTAAAAAAAAATGGAAGCAATCCAATTGTCTATCAATGCATAAATGAAAATACAAAATGTGTTATATATGTAAAATGAAATACTCTTCACCCTTTCAAAGAAAGGAAATTCTGACACATATTATACGAATGAGTCTTAGACATTATGCCAGTCACAAAAAGGCAAATACTACATGATTCCACCGATAGGAGGTACCGTCACCTATTATAAATGAAAGAAAGGAGGAGGGATGGTGGGAGAGGAAGGGGAAGAAGACAGAGGGACTGGGAAGAATGGAGAGAAAGAGAAATGAAGAGAATGGGAGGCCCAGGAAAATGAGATTCGAAGCTGCAAACAAGAACAAACTTTTAAATAAGGCCCTGAGTCTGCATTGAACTTTTGACAATTATGGTTTGTCAGCATGGTAACTGATTCGTAATTATTTTATGGGAGTTTAGCAACTCTGTATGTAACTGGCTCAGAGCAGTTGCAGAGCTGTTAATCCTGAAAGTTTATTACCCACCATTCAATAAATAGCTTAATAAATCTAAAGAAGTCCAATTTATGGGGATGGTTATGGCATCCTATTCAAATTCCAAGCAATTACAATAAAACCATGTCTATTGAGGATAATGTAGGTTTTTTTTTTTTAATTTGATATTGGAGGATGCTGGTACTTGACACCCCTTTGAGCTATTCTTTGCTCTCTGTCTGGGTCACAGGGGGCAGGGCAGAGGTCAGAGGCTGCCATTTTGCTGTCTGCCAGGATGATGGAGGGAGATGGGATACGGGCTCGTCATCTTCAGTGCTGTTTGGGGATCTAGGTTCCTGGTGACAGTGACATTACACGGCTGTTTGTTTCTTATTCAGAACTTACATCTGACCTTGGGGTAGTACAGCATGTCACAGCTGATGTTGGGTGAGTTTTGGGCATCCCCTAGAAGGTGAGTGATTTGGGAAGAGTCAGGAGTGATGATTTCTTTCCTCACAGTTCCTGTCAAGATCAGGGACTTCTCTGCTCACTTCTCGGAGCCCAGTGCAACCACACAGAGGGCTGAGGGTGGATTAGAAAGGCGACAAGAAACCACACACACACACACACACACACACACACACACACACACACACTTCATGACATTACTTACCCTTGGCCTGTGGATTTCCTCTCATTCCCTGACACTTGGCCTTGTCTCCCATCAGGGAGGCAACTGGTTGGAAGTGATGCAAAGTGGGAAAGATACTAGCCTAAAAGAGAGCTGATCTGGTCCTGGCCTTGGCGCTTACCTTTACTGTGTGGCCTTGGACAGGTCACTTCAACGGTGGAGCCTCAGTTTCCCCTTCCAGTTCTGACACTGGTTTGATGCTTCAGTGAAACACAATAGTAGATGAACAAGAGAGACAGTCAGAAGAGGTGCTGTACGGAGGAGGACCCCTGTCTGAACTGGGGACAAGACCTTACATCGTCCAAAGGCAGAAGTTTGAATCCACCTTCTTTCGGGTCATACATTTACTGAATACCTATCTATTCAATGCGCAGTTCAATGTTTCAAACTGCACATGAATGACATTCATTCCCCTCCCCACTAAGAGTTCAAATCTAGTGAAACAAGAGACACAGACTTAAATGATTAAAGTACAAGAGATAAATGCTAAACTGGCATTTTGGAGAAAGTGTTTTAGGAGCCTAGAGAAGGAAAGTCATTCATTTTGAGTTGGGGAAGGATATGGTTTAGGTCGGACTTGATGGAGATATCGGTGTTCGAGCTAGGCCTTGAAGATGGGTGAAGAGATATTCACCACTGAGAAAATGGGGGTAGGGCAGGTAAAGGGAACAGCAAAGATGAGAAAGGGTGGAAGTGTGTTCATTCACCTCCAAAATGCCAGAAATGGTTTGGGGCACTGAGGATACACTAGCATATAAGACGGCCTCTGATTTCACGGAGCTTATAGACAAGTGGGTAGGGACAGGTATTAAATGGTCAAATAGATCAATGAATAACGTGGTCTTAAGAAATGGACAATCCCATGTGCTTGGAGTGTGGGGTGCACAGTGGGGAAAAACTGGACATGAACTTGATAAGATACAAACTTAAAAGACTGTGGAGGGTCTTGTGTGCAGTGCTTAGGAGCTTGTACTTTGTCCTTTAGGTAGTAGGAAACTAACAAAGATTTTTTTTTTTAGTGGAGAAATATTATGAGATTTATGTTTTAGAACTAAAACAAGAACTAAAACCAAGCAAAGAATACATTAGCATGAACGAAGCTGGCTGCTGAGAAAGCAATTAGAATGTTATTACTGTAGTCTAAGATAAAGATGATGAGAATGGAGGTAGGGCCATAGCTGTGGTAATGAAGACAAGGAGACAGATTTGAAAGGCATTTCAGAGGCACAAACAAGATCTGGTGACATGAGCAGTGAATGAGAACGAGGCAGAGATGGTACCGTTTACAGACTGAGTGACTTGGGAACTATTTATACCATTCTCAAAGATAGAGAATACAGAGGGAAAATCATGCAGTTGGACTGGAGGTGTCTATGGGAGAGCTAATAAGTTCCTCTTTAGCAGTGTCAGCTTCAGTCTCATATGATCCAGGCTGGGGCTAGTGATTGGAGAATTGTCAATCCAGGGGTGTAAGCTGAAGTCATGAGAATGCATGAGTCCACTCAGAAAAGAATGAAGAAGACTAAGCCACACTGATGAAACTCATGCAGAAGATGAGTGAAGAAATTCAGAATGAACAATCAGGGAGAATGATATCCTAGTATCAAAGGAAGAAACATATATATATTTATATACATAAAATATATTTAATTATTTAATATATACACACACACAAATATATACACATATATATCTATATAGGTATCTATATATATCTATATATATGAGGTATAGAAAGGAGATGTAGATTGAAGGGAGAAAAATTTATTCCTTCTGGTGGAGAAGTCAAGGAAACTTCCTGCAGAGGTACCATAAAGCTGGGTTTTGAAAGACTGAAAGGATTTTGCCAGGTGGATGAAGATGGGACATTCATTCCAGAGAATGAGAATAGTATGTGCAATAAAATGAAGGCAAGAAAGAGAATGTCATGTATTTTAGGAAATACAAGCAATGTGGTATTATTGGAACATGAAGTGTGTTGGGGAGTGCCAAAGGATGGGGCTAAAAAGCAAATCATAAATAGCTTTAGGTGCCATGCTTTAGGCTAAGAAGTTAGTCTTCAACTTGTAGATGGAAATAAAAGCTATAAGCAAGGAAGACTTGGGGTTTTGAAAGAGCTCTTTAATTTTAACTTTTCGGCTTATTGATTTTTCTTTATCCGATTGGTTTATTTCATGGTTCTTCTAGTTTAAGATGAGTGCTTGGCTTCATTTGATTTTTCAGTGTCCTTCTTTAATAATTAAGTGCTACTTGTATAGTGTCTTGTATTATTTTTGTATGGAGTGTTACATTTTTCATTGTTATGTTGGTAGTAAGTAATTTCTTTTTTAATTTCCTCTATGAAATCGATGAAATGGAAATTTTAAAAATAGAAAGAATAAATAAATCCAAAATCCGATTTTTCAAGAAAACCAATAAAACAGATATACCTCTTTCAAGCTTATTAAGGGAGAAAAGAAGAAAGTATAAAAATAGACAAGATTAAAAGTGAAAAAGAGACATGTACCACCAATACGTGCTTGAATCGTTTTACTAACAAAACTGAAAATTTAGACTCAGTGTATTAATTCCAGGTAAAATATATCATATTAAAATTGATTTAAAAGGAAATGGAGGGGGGGCGGAGCAAGATGGCGGAGGAGTAGGAGACCTAGATTTCGTCTGGTCTCAGGAATTCAGCTGAAAAGGGATCAAACCATTCTGAACACCTACGAACTCAACAGGAGATCAAAGAGGAGAGTAGCTACAACTCTCTGAACAGAGAAGCGACCACTTACTGGAAGGTAGGACGTGCGGAGAAGTGAATCCGAGGTGATATTCGGGAGGATAGACGGCGGGGGAGGGGGCCTCCGTCGGCCGCTTCTGGCGAGTGCTAGAGCCGCGGAGCACAAAATCGGACCTTTTAGAAGTCGGCTCCGCTGAGGGACGTCGCTCCAGTGGCTAAGCGGGGGGTGGAGTCCTCCCGGGACAGTGTGGTCTCAGGACCCTTGGGGTCACAGAAAGACTGGGGGAGCCTGAGTGCGCCAGAGCTCCCAGGTATTGGACCGGGGAAGCCGGCTGCAGAGACGGAGCCGAGGCGCGGGCTCTCAGCTTGGGGTTGTCATAAACTGTGATCCGCGGCCCCGTCAAGCCACTGCTCCTGCAGCAGGGACCCAACAAGTGGGGGAGACTCCCCTTCCTCCCCCGGGAGGAGTGGTGCGGGAGCGCACCGCAGGGATCTGCTGGGTTTGGAGACTCCGCACGGGGTCGGGTGCCAGAGATAGCAACGCTCGGTCACAGGCCGGGTGAGCACGGAGAGCGGCTGGAGACCGGGGACACGGAAGTGACTGCTTTTCTCTGGGGGCGCACTGAGGAGCGGGGCCCCGAGTTCTCAGCTCCTCCGGGTGGAGATTGGGAGGCCACCATTTTTGCCCTGGTCCTCCAAGGCTGTACGGAGAGCTTGCAGGGAACAAAAGCTCCTGAGATCAAACCCGAGCAGCTTGCTTAGCCCGGACCGACAAGGGCGGGGCAATTCAGCCTCCGGCAAAGACATTTGGGAACCACAGCAACAGGCCCCTCCCCCAGAATATCAGCAAGAACAGCCAGCAAGCCAAGACCAAGTTTACCGATCAAGGAGAACGGGAGAACTCCAGCGCTAGGGGAATACTGCACATAGAATTCATGGCTTTTTTTTTTACCATGATTCATTAGTTCATCAAAGTTAATTTTTGTTAACTGTTTTTTTTTCTTTTTCACTTTTTCAACCAACATCTTATCAATCTCTTTATTAAAAAAAAACATTTTTTATTTTTCATTTTTAGAGTCATATTTTATCCCTTCATATTAGTTACCCTTATTTTTGGCATATATACATAAGTTGTTCTCTCTTTAAAATTTTGAGATACAGTTTCTTCTAACAGATCAAAATATACCCTAAATCACTAGTGTATGGCTCTGTTCTAGTCTCCTGCCTGATCACATTCTCTCCCTTTTTTCTTTTTTTTTTTTAAATCTTCTTTCTTTTTTCAAACAACTTCTTATCTTATCAAGTCCTTTTATAAAATCTTTTATAATTTTCATCTTTACAGTCATCTTCTATCCCTTCATTGTATCAACCCTTATTTTGTACATATATGTCTTTCTTCCTTTAAAATTTTAGGAGGCACTTTTTTCTAACAGACCAAAATATGCCCAAAATCTAGTGTGTGGCACTGATCTATGCACTAGCCTGATCATATTTGATCACATTCTGCTTTTTTTGTATTGCTCTGTTTTTGTTTTTATCTTTTTTTTTCTTTTTTTTTTTCTCTTTCTTTTTTCTTTCTTTCCCTTTCTTTTCCCCTGGTTTCAGGTCTTTTCTGATTTGTATACAGTATATTTGCTGGGGACGTTGTAAACCTGTTAGCATTTTGTTCTCTCATTCATCTATTCTCCTCTGGACAAAATGACAAGACGAAAAAAATCACCTCAGCAAAAAGAACAAGAGGTAGTGCCGTCAGCCAGGGACCTACTCAATATGGACATTAGTACGATGTCGGACCTAGAGTTCAGAATCATGACTTTAATGATACTAGCTGGGCTTGAAAAAAGCGTGGAAGTTATTAGAGAAACCCTTTCTGGAGAAATAAAAGAACTAAAATCTAACCAAGTCGAAATCAAAAAGGCTATTGATGAGGTGCAATCAAAAATGGGGGCACTAACTGCTAGGATAAATGAGGCAGAAGACAGAATCAGTGATATAGAAGACCAAATGATGGAAAATAAAGAGGCTGAGAAAAAGAGGGAGAAACAACTACAGGATCACGAGGGCAGAATTCGAGAGAGAAGTGATTCGATAAGATGAAACAACATTAGGATAATTGGGATCCCAGAAGAAGAAGAAAGAGAGAGAGGGGCAGAAGGTATATTGGAGCAAATAATAGCAGAGAACTTCCCTAATGTGAGGAAGGAAACAGGCATCAAAATCCAGGAGGCACAGAGAACCCCTCTCAAAATCAATAATAATAGGTCAACACCCCGACATCTAATAGTAAAACTTATGAGTCTCAGAGACAAAGAGAAAATCCTGAAAGCAGCTCGGGAGAAGAGATCTGTAACCTACAATGGTAAAAATATTAGATTGGCAACAGACCTATCCACAGAGACCTGGCAGGCCAGAAAGGACTGGCAAGATATCTTCAGAGCACTAAACGAGAAAAATATGCAGCCAAGAATACTATATCCAGCTAGGCTGTCATTGAAAATAGAAGGAGAGATAAAAAGCCTCCAGAACAAACAAAAACTAAAGGAATTTGCAAACACGAAACCAGCCCTCCAAGAAATATTGAAAGGGGTCCTCTAAGCAAAGAGAGAGCCTAAAAGCAGCAAAGATCAGAAAGGAACACAGACAACATACAGTAACAGTCACCTTACAGGCAATACAATGGCACTAAATTCATACCTTTCAATAGTTACCCTGAATGTAAATGGGCTAAATGCCCCAATCAAAAGACACAGGCTATCAGATTGGATTAAAAAACAAGACCCAACAATATGCTGTCTGCAAGAGACTCATTTTAGACCCAAAGACACCCCCAGATTGAAAGTGAGGGGGTGGAAAACCATTTACCATGCTAATGGACACCAAAAGAAAGCTGGGGTGGCAATCCTTATATCAAACTAGATTTTAAAACAAAGACTGTAATAAGAGATGAGGAAGGACACTATATCCTACTTAAAGGGTCTATCCAACAAGAAGATCTAACAATTGTAAATATCTATGCCCCTAACATGGGAGCAGCCAATTATATAAGGCAATTAATAACAAAAGCAAAGAAACACATTGACAACAATACAATAATAGTGGGGGACTTTAACACCCCCCTCACTGGAATGGACAGATCATCTAAGCAAAAGATCAACAAGGAAATAAAGACTTTAAATGACACACTGGACCAAATGGACTTCACAGACATATTCAGAACATTCCATCCCAAAGCAACGGAATACACATTCTTCTCTAGTGCCCATGGAACATTCTCCAGAATTGATCACATCCTAGGTCACAAATCAGGTCTCAACCGGTACCAAAAGATTGGGATCATTCCCTGCATATTTTCAGACCACAATGCTTTGAAACTAGAACTCAATCACAAGAGGAAAGTCGGAAAGAACTCAAATACATGGAGGCTAAAGAGCATCCTACTAAAGAATGAATGGGTCAACCAGGAAATTAAAGAAGAATTAAAAAAATTCATGGAAACCAATGAAAATGAAAACACAACTGTCCAAAATCTTTGGGATACAGCAAAGGCAGTCCTGAGAGGAAAGTATATAGCAACACAAGCCTTTCTCAAGAAACAAGAAAGGTCTCAAATACACAAGCTAACCCTACACCTAAAGGAGCTGGAGAAAGAACAGCAAATAAAGCCTAAACCCAGCAGGAGAAGAGAAATCATAAAGATCAGAGCAGAAATCAATGAAATAGAAACCAAAAGAACAGTAGAACAGATCAACGAAACTAGGAGCTGGTTCTTTGAAAGAATTAACAAGATTGATAAACCCCTGGCCAGACTGATCAAAAAGAAAAGAGAAAGGACCCAAATCAACAAAATCATGAATGAAAGAGGAGAGATCACAACCAACACCAAAGAAATACAAACAATTATAAGAACATATTATGAGCAACTATATGCCAGCAAATTAGATAACCTGGAAGAAATGGGTGCATTCCTAGAGATGTATCAACTACCAAAACTGAACCAGGAAGAAATAGAAAACCTGAACAGACCTATAACCACTAAGGAAATTGAAGCAGTCATCAAAAATCTCCCAAGAAACAAAAGCCCAGGGCCAGATGGCTTCCCAGGGGAATTCTATCAGACATTTCAAGAAGAATTCATACCTATTCTCCTGAAACTGTTCCAAAAAAAAGAAATGGAAGGAAAACTTCCAAACTCATTTTATGAGGCCACCATTACCTTGATCCCAAAACCAGACAAAGACCCCATCAAAAAGGAGAATTACAGACCAATATCCTTGATGAACATGGATGCAAAAATTCTCACCAAAATACTAGCCAATGGGATCCAACAGTACATTAAAAGGATTATTCACCATGACCAAGTGGGATTTATCCCTGGGCTGCAAGGCTGGTTCAACATCCGCAAATCAATCAACGTGATAAAATACATTAACAAAAGAAAGAACAAGAATCATATGATCCTCTCAATAGATGCAGAAAAAGCTTTTGACAAAGTACAGCATCCTTTCTTGATCAAAACTCTTCAGAGTATAGGGATAGAGGGTACATACCTCAATATCATAAAAGCCATCTATGAAAAACCTACAGCGAATATCATTCTCAATGGGGAAAAGCTGAGAGCTTTTCCCCTAAGGTCAGGAACGCGGCAGGGATGTCCACTCTCACCACTGCTATTCAACATAGTATTAGAAGTCCTAGACACAGCAATCAGACAACAAAAAGAAATCAAAGGCATCCAAATCGGCAGAGAGGAAGTCAAACTCTCACTCTTTGCAGATGATATGATACTTTATGTGGAAAACCCAAAAGACTCCACCCCAAAACTGCTAGAACTCATACAGGAATTCAGTCAAGTAGCAGGCTATAAAATCAATGCACAGAAATCAGTGACATTCCTGTACACCAACAACAAGACAGAAGAGAGACAAATCAAGGAGTCGATCCCATTCACAACTGCACCCAAAACCATAAGATACCTAGGAATAAATTTAACCAAAGAGGCAAAGGATCTGTACTCAGAAAACTATAAAATACTCAGGAAAGAAATTGAAGAAGACACAAAGAAATGGAAAAACGTTCCATGTTCATGGATTGGGAGAACCAACATTGTGAAGATGTCAATGCTACCTAGAGCAATCTACACATTCAATGCAATCCCCATCAAAATACCATCCACTTTTTTCAAAGAAATGGAACAAATAATCCTAAAATTTGTATGGAACCAGAAGAGACCCTGAATAGCCAGAGGAATATTGAAAAAGAAAAGCAAAGCTGGCGGCATCACAATTCCGGACTTCCAGCTCTATTACAAAGCTGTCATCATCAAGACAGTATGGTACTGGCACAAAAACAGACACATAGATCAATGGAACAGAATCGAGAGCCCAGAAATGGACCCTTAACTCTATGGTCAACTTATCTTTGACAAAGAAGGAAAGAATGTCCAATGGAAAAAAGACAGTCTCTTCAACAAATGGTGTTGGGAAATTGGACAGCCACATGCAGAATGAAACTGGACCATTTCCTTACACCACACACAAAAATAGACTGCAAATGGTTGAAAGACCTCAATGTGAGACAGGAGTCCATCAAAATCCTAAAGGAGAACACAGGTAGCAACCTCTTTGACCTCAGCCACAGCAACTTCTTCCTAGAAACATCACCAAAGGCACGGGAAGCCAGGGCAAAAATGAACTATTGGGATTTCATCAAGATAAAAAGCTTTTGCACAGCAAAAGAAACAGTCCACAAAACCAAAAGACAACCGACAGAATGGGAGAAAATATTTGCAAATGACATATCTGATAAAGGGCTAGTATCCAAAATCTATAAAGAACTTATCAAACTCAACACCCAAAGAACAAATAATCCAATCAAGAAATGGGCAGAAGACATGAACAGACATTTTTCCAAAGAAGACATCCAAATGGCCAACAGGCACATGAAAAAGTGCTCAACATCGCTCGGCATCAGGGAAATCCAAATCAAAACCTCAATGAGATACCACCTCACACCCGTCAGAATGGCTAAAATTAACAAGTCAGGGAACGACAGATGTTGGCGGGGATGCGGAGAAAGGGGAACCCTCCTACACTGTTGGTGGGAATGCAAGCTGGTGCAACCCCTCTGGAAAACAGTATGGAGGTTCCTCAAACAGTTGAAATTAGAGCTACCATTCAATCCAGCAATATCCCACTACTGGGTATTTACCCCAAAGATACAAATGTAGGGACCCGAAGGGGTACGTGCACCCCAATGTTTATAGCAGCAATGTCCACAATAGCCAAACTGTGGAAAGAGCCAAGATGTCCATCGACAGATGAATGGATAAAGAAGAGGTGGTATATATACACAATGGAATATTATGCAGCCATCAAAAGGAATGAGATCTTGCCATTTGCAACGACGTGGATGGAACTGGAGGGTGGTATGCTTAGTGCAATAAGTCAATCAGAGAAAGACATGTATCATATGATCTCACTGATATGAGGAATTCTTAATCTCAGGAACAAACTGAGGGTTGCTGGAGTGGTCGGGGGTGGGAGGGATGGGGTGGCTGGGTGATAGACATTGGGGAAGGTATGTGCTACGGTGAGCGCTGTGAATTGTGCAAGACTGTTGAATCACAGATCTGTACTTCTGAAACAAATAACGCAACATATTTTAAGAAAAAAGAAAAAGAAGATAGCAGGAGAGGAAGAATGAAGGGGAGTAAGTTAGAGGGGGAGACGAACCAGGAGAGATGATGGACTTTGAAAAACAAACTGAGGTTTCTAGAGGGGAGGAGGGTAGGGGGATGGGTTAGCCTGGTGATGGGTATTAAAGAGGGCACATTCTGCATGGAGCACTGGGTGTTATGCACAAACAATGAATCATGGAACACTACACCAAAACAAATGATGTAATATATGGTGATTAACATAACAATAAAAAAATTAAAAAAAAAAAGGAAATGGAAATCTTGACTTCCCTCAATTACTAGAGAAGAAATACAGAAATTGATGAGTGAGTTTCACCTGGCCTAGAAATGGGGATTTTATATAACTTAAGAATACGTAATTCCTATTTAACTACTCCAGATGCTAGAAAGAAGTGTGACAAAGACAACAAAAAGGGAAAACCATATCCCAAAAATCATATCCCAATAGCTCATATCATTTAATTCTTAATACCCTAATTAGGTGCAAAATTCTTAATACCTTAATTAGGTACAGATTCTAAGTGAAATATTAGCAAATAGAATTTGGCAATGGCCTAAAGAATGATATATTATTATTAAGCAGATTTTATAGTAAGTGTGGTTTAATATGAAAGAATCTATCAAAACAACCCATTATATCATTATATATTATTATATCAATAAATTTAATATATATGTGATGTACATGTATGCACAAATACGATGCATATTGTTTGTATGTTACATATTTTATATATTTAAATATTATATATTTATACATATACACATATATATCTGTTAATATACCTGGCATTTATCTATATCTATAAATATTAACCTAGGAGACTACACCCTAAAGTTGAAGAGACTCTACTAATGAGAGTGGACAGCCAGAATTAACAAAATATGGCAAAAACATATTTAATTATATACAAATTAAAGTAGGCCTTTAAATGAAAATACAAATTAAAATTAACTTTACATGAAAACAAGGGTATAACAGAGATATCACTGAAAATGGAAGAGTAAGGACCTCTAAATTTCTCTCTTCCATAAAGGCCATAATAGCACTAGCAATTGTTCAGAATCAACTTTTTCAGAGCTCTGAAAATTAACCAAAGACTTGCAGAAATTCAATGGGCATTTATATAAGAAAAATGGCTAACGTTTAGTAAGAACAGCAAACATTTTAACTTGTCCTCGTCTCATCTCCCTCTCCCCATGCAGTATTCATGAAAACCAACAGCTCACTAACACCGTGGATACCAGCAGCCTGGCAGCCAACAGGGTCACTACTTTGGAAATAACTACAAAATATATAGTAAAAGCAGTGACAAAGAAGTCAAGGTATACCAGAAGATATTTATTTAATACAAAAGGACATAGAAACGAAGGAACAGAGTAACAAAAAGGACATAGATATGTACAAAAAATAGCATAGTGGCAGATATAAATGCTTTATTAGTAATTAATACAAGTGGATTAAACATTAAATGTAAATTATTAAACTCCAGTCAAAAGGCAAAGATTGGCAGAATAGATTTTTAAAAACTCACTATATGCTGCCTACAAGAGACACACTTTGTTTTTTTAAGTTTTTAAATTTATTTATGTAGTCTCTACACCCCATGTGGGGCTCAAACTCACAACCCTGAGATCAAGAGTCACACGCTCTTCCAACTGAGCCAGCCGGGCACCCCAAGAGACACACTTTAGATTCAAAGATATAAATAGGTTGAAAGTATAAGGGTGGAAAAGTATATAATGCAAACGGTAACTCAAAGAGCTATAATGGCTATACGAATATCAGAAAGTAGACTTCAGGACAAAAATTGTTATTATAGACAAGGATATCTTACTAGGACAAATATAAACACATATGCACCTAACAACAGACCCACTCCCCAAATACATGAAGTAAATACATGACAAATTGAAGGAAAAATAGATAATAATAATAGTTGGGCCCTCAATATCTCACTTTTAAAAATGGATAGAACAACTGGACAGAAGAGCAATAAGGAAACAGAAGACTTCTATATATAGGGCAACACTACAAGGCAACCAGATCTAATAGACATCTATAGAACATTCCACCTAACAGAGCAGAACAGACATTCTCAAGTGCCCTTGAAATATCCTCCAGGACAGGCCATATGTTAGGCCATAAGACAAACCTCGATAAGTTTAAAAGGACTGAAATCACACAAAGTATGTTCTCCATCTGCAATGGAATGGAATTAGAAATCAAAAACAGGGGGCACCTGGGTGGCTCAGTTATTAAGCGCCTGCCTTCAGCTCAGGTCATGATCCCAGCGTCCTGGGGTCGAGCCCCTCATCAGGCTCCCTGCTCTGTGGGAAGTCTGCTTCTCCCTCTCCCACTCCCCCTGCTTGTGTTCCCTCTCTCACTGTGTCTCTCTCTGTCAAGTGAACAAAATCTTAAAAAAAAAAAAGAAATAAAAAACAGAAGGAAATTTGAGATACTCACAAATAGTGGACATTAAACAATACCCCTAGTAACTAATGAGTCAAAGAAGAAATCATAAGGAAAATTAGAAATTAGAAATAAAATTTTATTTTGAAAATAAAAGAGAAAAATGAAAATGAAGACTTAATTTTCTAAAACTTATGGGATGAAACAAACACAGCAGTTAGAGGAAAATTTATATCTGTAAAGTACTATATTAAAAAAGAAGAAAGAAAAATAAATAAAAAGAAAGATTTCAAAACAAAAACCTAACCTATCTTAATTAAGAAACTAGAAAAATCAGAGTAAACAAAAAGCAAAATGAGCAGAGGAGGGAAATAATAAAGATTAGAACAGAAATAAATGAAACAGAAAATAGAAAAAACAATAATAAATAAGTAAATAAATAAAAGCAAAAGTTGGTTTTTTGAAAAAAATGAACAAAATTGATTAATCTTTAACCAGATTGATTAAAAAAAAAAGACCCAAATTACTAAAATTAGGAATACAAAAGGGAACATTACTAGTGACCTTATAATAAACAGGATTATAAGGGAATAGTATGAACAATTATAGGCTAACAAACTAAATGATCCAAATAAAATGGACATATTTCTAGAAAAATTCATGCTGACTCAAGGAGAAATAAAAAATCTGAATAGACCTATAACAAGTAAACAGATTGAATTAGTAATAAAAAAAACTTCCTACAAAGACAAGCCCAGACCAAGTGGCTTCACTGGTGAATTCTACTGAAGTTATAGAGAAGGATTAGCACTAATCCATCTACAAATTTTTCCAAAAATTAGAATAGGGAGGAAATTGGAACCCTCATACATTACTGGGGGAATGTAAAATGATGCAGATTCTTTGGAAAACAACTAGCTTGGCAGTTTCTCAGAAGTTAAATATAGAGTTAGCATATGACCCAGCAGTCACACTCCTAAGTATAGACCTAGGAGAAATGAAAACACACATTTGTGCAAAATCTTGTATATGATGTTCATAGCAATATATATTCACATAGCATATATTCACAATAGCCCATAGGTGGAAGTAACCTAAATGTCCATCACTGATGAATAAGTAAAATATAGTAGATCCATACCGTGGAATATTGAGCCATAAAAAAGGAAAGAAGTTTTGACACAGGCTACGTGAATGGACCCTGAAAACATGCTAAGTAAATGAAACAGACACAAAAGGCCACATATTGTAGGATCCCATTTATATAAAATGTGAAGAATAGGCAAATCCACAGAGACAGCCAGCAGATTTATGATTGTCAGGGTCTGGGGGGAAGAGGGAAATGGGGAGTGACTGCTAATGGGTGCAGGTTTTTCCAAGGGTATGAATATGTTCTAGAATTAGGTAGTGGTGATGGGTGCACAACCTTGTGAATGCACTGAAAACTGATGACTGGTACACTTAAAAATGTGTATTTTATGGTGTGCAAATTATATCTCAGCAAAAAACCTAGATTATGCATTTTGATTAAACAAAGTAATAAGACATGTAGTAGATCCATAAAAATGTTTGTAATTCAGACGGTAGATACAGGGTTAATTCCTCTCCTTGCAGAGAGAAATTATAAGTTGACAAAAAGAATAAATCACAATAAATAGAAAAAAATGGTATCAAAATACAATTCATAGAAGGCCATATGCAAACGGCACCAAATATACTCAATTCACTGATGGTCACAGAAGTCTAAATTAAAATAACAATGAGATATCTTTTTGTACCCATCAGACTGGCAAAAATTAAAAAGCACTCTCATATCTATTGCTGGCAGGGATGTGGGGAACAGAGGGTTCTCATACACTGCCGGCTGGTATATATACACTATATATATATAGTTATCTATATATATATAGATAGATATATATAATATATCCAATTATTAAGATTCAAAGTACATATATTGACCTAGCAATCTCATTTCTGTTCATCTACCCTATGAAAACGAAAATAATATTTTCTAAGGGCACAGACACAGAGCTATACATATGCATATATATTGTACATAAGGCCAATTCCTAATTCATATGAATGAGATAGCTTTTCTCATCAGTTGACGTTCTTTTTCAATATCAGTATCTTTTTATTATGAATTCATAATTCATATGAATTGGTTATATATACAAGTATATATATGTATATCTGTGTGTGTGTGTGTGTGTGTGCGTGTGCGTGTGTATTTGCTGAATTGGCCATTGACATTTATAGTGGCCCTAAACTGAATAGATTTGTGGTACATTCTACTGTGGAATATTATGTAACCACAAAAAAGTATGAATTGGAGAACTGCCAGCAGATTTAGAGGGAATTCCATGGGTTTTATTGGATGAGAAAAGATACAGAAGGGTATGTATAATATAATCAATCCCCTTTTAATAAAATAATTACAAAGAACAGTATAGTATATATGCATATATTGAATATATAAATCTACATACGATTATACTTTTAATATACCTGTAAAAACAGAGCAGGGAACAAGATCACTCTGGTGGTAGTGGTTGGGAAGATACTTAACAGGAAGCAAAAATGGGTGGTACAGAGACCAGTTGGGAGGCTCCTGCGATAGTCCAGGAAAGACATGGTTAAGACCCTGGCTAAATCAGCATCAGAGCCCCAGGGGATTGAGCATCTCTCAGAAGTTCTGCCGGGACATCCTCTTTGGGGCTCTCTTTTGGATGTCAGAGTCCCTGCTTGCCTTTTCTCCTGCAGAATGGATGACAGGTCTGCTGGTTTTCTGCTCCACTGCCAACATCCAGTCCTGCATCTTGGATTCTCTCTTTCCCACAAGTCCAGGGCCAAATGAAAGTATCTTCACAGTTTCTCCCAGCCCCCAGGGTTTCCTCAATCATTGTCCTGAGCATGCCCTCATACCCTGTTGACATTCTCCATGAATTTGGATCATGAAACCCCAGAAAACAGACCAGGTCAATGAGACATCCAAAATGATATCTTAATGGCCTTTTCCTGTATTTATCGCTGGTCTATATGGATAATAAAACAGCCAACTGTGGCCTTCCTTTCCTTCTGCATGTTTTCTGTCTTCATCCTTCTTCTGGGAGTCAACCCCACTCTGTTTGTCACCATCTGAACTTCTGAATGCTTCCAGAATTCCATGTACGCCTCCATCTGAACCCAACTCTCTTTTCTTCAGACCTAGACTAGTGATTCTCACGTTGGGGGTGGGTTAGTATATCAGAATCCTCTGGGGAGAGATTTTCAAAATACACATGCTTGTTCTCCCCAGTGTGTCATAAGTTCTGGAAAGATGAGCTTTTCTTTTCTCTACCCCTCCCCGCAATGATAGCATTAAGATGATACCATTTACTATCTCCATTTTACAGATTAGGAAACTAAGGATCAGTGAAATTAAGCGATATTGCTAGGACCTTCTGACTCTAGAGCACATGCTATTTCTCCTGCATGCCCAGCTTTTAAGGAGAATTCACCAAAGGCTCTGAGGAGGTGCCTTTATTTCTTAGAGGAACCCCTGTGGGTCTACTACCCAACAGCCTAAGTTTTACTTTTCCCTTTTCTGCAAGCAAGCATTGCGCTTGTAATATGTGCCAGGCATTATGGTAGCACTTGGTGCTGGGGGTGAGGAAGTGGCAGGACAGATGTGGAAATACAAATGTAAACAAAACAGGGCATCTACCTCTGATGAGCGCACAGCAAGTGGGCGAGTACATCAGTGAAAAGAGGCACTTGCAACCAATGTGATTCATACCTTTGCAGGCTGGAGGAATTGGGAATTTATCTTACCTGTGAGCACGTGTGAAGGCTCCTGGTAAACAGGTGTTTAAGACCCACATATTGGGGGCACCTAGGTGGCTTAGTTGGTTGAGCATTCCACTCTTGATTTTGGCTTAGGTCATGATCTCAGGGCTGTGAGACTGAGCCCAATGCTGGGCTCCATGCTGGGTGTGGAGCCCGTTTAAGATTATCTCTCCCCTCTGCCCCTCCCCCCCCCAAAAAGCCCCACATAACATAAATGGGTCTGTTTAGAATTACCTGTTTCTAAAAGGGAGTAGTCCCGTCCTTCCCTCTGAGCACGTTAAAGCCTACGTCTTGGGGCCCATCATATTTAACCTGGGGGCAACTCAGAGTAGAGCAAAGTCTACTACTTCCTTGTGATTTCTGAGGGCTCTGCATGAACTTGGCTGCCATGAAGTTTTGGCAGTAGGACTTGCTGACACTTCACAGTCTCAGGCAGATAAACCAAATGCATGAACAAACACATAAAGTGAGTGGGTCTTCAAAGTACTTAAGGAAGTGAGTGTGATCTCATAGGAAAGAATAGAGGTTCAGCAAGTCAAGAAAAAGGAAGAGAAGATAATGCAGAGCAGATTGGGGAGTATAAGCAGAGGCAAAAGTTCAAAATGCCTGAGTCATAGATCATGGCCTGTGGAGCTAGCCTGCCTGGGTTCGAAGACCGGCTCTGCTCTGCCACTCCCTAGCTTCGTGCTCTTGGGCCACCTGTCCAAAAAGAGCAGGACATTTCTGATTCTGAAACAGAGAAATTTGGGGAGGGAAGTGGGAGGCAGTGGTGATGTTCAAATTATAGGTTGGTTCCAGATCGTAAAGGATCTTGCCTGAGTTTGGACGTGAGTTGAGGGAAATTGGGAGCAAGAATAGATCTTTAAGGTGAGCGTTGCAAGGTCAAAAAAAATATTTTTGATCATTTCTCTGTAACTCCCCAGTGGTTTCCTTACCTGGCAGGGATTCCCGTGAAGCATTTGCAGAATGCCTGCGAGTGAAATCAGCCACCGAGAGATGGCAAGAGAAACACACAGCTGCTGTGGATGTGTCATGTATCTCTTCAAAGCAGAGTAGAACCTGGGGAAGGAGGGAGGTGTCCCAGGGTGAGAGTGGGAGGGGGCCTGTAGAGCCAAATGCTTCTGCAGCTTCTGCCTTTTGGGCCCCAGGACTTCTGAAACATCTGCTCTCCCTCTGCGCTTTCAACCTATAAAAACTGCCTCTTTGATCTAAAAGAAAAAAACGGATTCAGCCTCTAGGTTAATGCTGTTGGTTAAGTATTTCAGAGAGGTTGCATGACTTGCGCCTGAGCAGAGAACCAGGCATCAGAAGAAGCTGTGGAAATAAAGCCAATCCACTTAACCTGTATGAATCACAGTGTTCTCATTTATAAAGTGGGTGAGGTAACTACTCCCTCCCAAGGAGGGGACACAGGAGGTCATACAAGGCAAGTCTCTTCATCAGATGTGTGCTGTTACAATAGTGACCCTTAACAAAACCCTCAAAACCACAGTGGTTTACAATAGTAAACACTGAATTAGCTCACGAGTCTGTGGGGTCCAGCGGATCTGGGCTTAGCTGCTCCCAATGTGCTTCCTCAAGTGCCCATGCGCAGCTGCAGGTCACTTGATTGGCTCTGCGGATTGGGACTTGGCTCTCTCGTATGACTCTGAGTTGGCTAGCTATTCCTGATCTAGGATGGCCTTGGGACAATTGGGATACTTGGCTCTGTTCCATGGGCACGTTCGTCTAGGGGAGATGGCGCAGGGAAGGATGAGTGGAAACACACAGGAGCTTTTTAACCCTCTGCATATGTCCCGTCTTCTAGGAGCCCGTTAGCTAAAGCAAATCCCATGGTTAAGCCCAGCATCAGAGTAGGAGGGCACTGCAAAGTTAAGGTGAGGAGGATGCAGGGAGGGGGTGCAGAATTAGGACCATTCCTGCCACCTACCATGGCCTCTATAGACTGTAAGCTATGCAAATAAATGTAAGGTGATATTACCATCCAAAGGCAATTTAATCAGGGTATGCTTGTTGAATTGATTTACATGGGCATTGGCCTGTCTCGGACCTGATTACTTTCACAAGTTTTTCCAATTGCCCCATGGTTTTTCGTAGCTAAAATAAAACTCCATTTAAAAACGATCTCTAAATTTTTCTTGGACAGCTGAAGCTCTCCGCTTTCTCTCTGTCTGTGAGGGTGGGGTGGGGACGTTAGTGGTGATTTTCTGTTTCCATTTAGCTTAAGTCATCAGCGATAACTTTAACTTGGCAGTTTCATCAGGGCTCTTTCTAAATGTGCTGACATTTCAATTAAATGTCAGTGGCATCATTCTGTTTACCAGCTGGAAGATTTGTAATGGGGAATATTGGTAGTGCCAGAGACTAGAGATTTCCTTTTGGTAAAATGCCAGCCAGTGCCTTTTGTCTCAACTATACCCTGAGGGTTCTCTGCACGTGTGTTTTGACAGACTGATTGTCCCTTCAATATGTCCCTGGTGCTGTAGGTCAGGAATTTTCAAACTGGTCCCTGAATCCTAATGAGGGTGCTTCCAGGGTTAGTTTATTTATTTATTTTCGGTTAGGAAACACAATAAAACTCTTTCCGCCTTCCCAGTTTAATTAAAGAATAGCCCAATTTTGCAGGGCAGACAATTAAAAAGTTATCATTTATAACTACATATTTATATATACAGTTGACCCTTGAACAACACGGGTTTGAACTGCATGAGTCCACTTATAACAGGATTTTTTTTTCAATACAGTTCAGTACCATAAAAGTATTTTCTCTTCCTTCAGACTTTTTTTTTTAGCATTTCTTAACATTTTCTTTTCTCTAGCTTAGTTTATTTTAAGAATCTAGAATATAATACATATACAACACGTGTGTTAATTGGCTGTTTATATTATTGGTCAGGCTTTTGGTCAACAGTAGGCTACTAGTAGTTAACTTTTTGGGGAATCAAAGGTTACCTGTGGATTTTTGATTGTGCCGGGGGGTTGGCGCCCCTAACCCCCACCACTGTTCAAGGGTCAACTCTATTAGGCTTTTCACTGGGAGCCACAAGAACATAGTTATTCAGTCACAGACAATGGAGTTAGCCTGCCTGGATTTGAACCCCAGCTTTGGCCACTCCTCCAGGTCTCTGGGCCTCCACTTTCACATATGAGCATGAGAATATTATCTATTAGAGTTCTGAAGGTTAAGTGAGTTAAAATGTTTGAAGCAAAAAAAAAAAATGTTTGAAGCAATCAGTGGTGCTAATGTATTAGTTATTATGCATAATTAATATGATACAAAAAAAATAAAATACTGATATAAATCAGAAGCTGAAGCTGTATAAAAAATGCAACTGTCATCCCTGGTTCCTGATCTAATCTTATTTGTTAATCAAAACAACCTCATTATTGTCACTGATTGACTGTAAAAAAGGTAAATATTATTAATTAGAAATTACAAAATAAACACATACGTTTCAGATGAGATTTCATTTGAGGAAAAAAATGCTCTGCTGCTTCAAAAATTTAAAAGCCACTGTTCTTAGCCATCTCACACAATTCTGAATTAGGGGCTGAAAAATCAGACCTGGTAGGGATCCAGCTCCCAAGCTCTGTGGCCCCGGAGGGCAGGTTCTAGGCTGAGTGTTTACGCACGACAGCATAGAGATGAAATCATTCCATAGAGGTTTCCACTAGCACATCCTGGGGAACCCAACAATTCGTGAGAGCACTGGGTGACAGTCACCTTCCATGGAGGCAGTAATTGCCTTGTGCACTGACTGGGGTCTGGAAGCGGCTCTCTGAGTGGTTGCTACAGCACGAGAAGCCTGGGGTATGTGTAGCAGGCGTGGGCCGTCCTCGCAGTTAGGGCCCCCTTCTCCACAAATACAGCAGGACTCCTGGGGAAGCCGGGGCAGGTTCCTGTCTCTGCATTCCTGCCACCCTGTGGACAGACTGCTGCAAATCAATTTGATTCAAGTTAAGGAAGAGCCTGGGGGGCCAGCAAGTCCAAACTGAGCCGTGGTTGGCCCCACCTTCTGCTGGGGTGCCCTGGTGAAGCGGCCCTCACTCTCCCGGGGCTTGGAGGAAGCCCGGAATGGGGTTGCTTCCTCACTGCGGGAGCAGCTGGGGGACACACGAAGCGGGAGTGCTACCGGCTGCCAGTCACGCTCAGCGCAGCTGCCGACAGTGGGTAGCATCCTCCTCATTCTACAGATGGGCACACTGAAGTCTCAGGGACCCTGCTGGGCCTTGAGCTAACGGCTTCAGACGCCCAAGTCCGTTGTGACAACTTGTCTCCCAGCTATCCCCAAGGGACTGCTTCAAGGACGAACAGGCAAGTGCTGGAGACTTGAGCTTATAAATTAATGCAAAATTGATTAACCCACATTATCGCTATTTTTATCATTATTATTATTATGGGGCCCAATTCAGCCATTTCTGGTTTTGCTCAGTGCCCTCTATGCCCAGGAGGACTCAGGGAAATCCGATCTATTCTCCTTCAGCTGTTTCCAGTGTGGGTAGCCAAATGTTCCCTCGTCATGGGCACCTACCTCCATTTTAGTGGCTTTATATTAATCTACAGAATAGAATTACTCTATTCTTAACATTTCTGTTGTGGTTGACCCTGTACGCTGTTTTCATTTTGCACTTTTCACTGTAATGCATCTATTGCTGTAATAAACATCTTTAGGTTTAATGCCAAAACATCTTTGTCAGTATACAGGTATGTAACTTGTTTTTAAATGTATTTTTTTTTTTTTATCATAGCAAGAGAAAAAGTTCAGTTCTGAAAGTGTTGAAGGAGTGTGAACATCGGGTTTGCTCAGACACCTCCCTTGACTGAGTGGGGATGGAGGCTGCTTCAGGGAGGGTGGGACCAAATTGTGGAGGGCCTTGAAGGGCACCTGAAGGTATTTTGACCTTTTTTCTTGGTAAAAGGGTATTGCTAAAGAGAAATCGAGGGTGGTATGAGCAAGCTGGGTGTGGGGCTGTGTATTCGAGGCCGAAGGAGAGAACTGAATGGAGCACAGAGACAGGAGGTCAGGTCCCAACTGCTGTGTGATTTTAGCTCTCCAGGCCTCTGTGTCCTTATCCATGGCAGGATTGGAAAGTTTAGAGAACAGAGGAAGAGTCCCAGCCTCAGAGCCAGCCAGACCTCCAGGTAAATTCTAGCTCAGCTACTTACCTACCTGTAAAGTGGGGGAGAATTTTACAGACCCCAGAGGATCACGGTGATGACGACAATGATGGTGTAGAGAACACGGTCCAATGGTTGCACAAGCTTGGGTAAGCAGTAACTGTTCCATTCTCATTAATTTTACAGCCTGGAGATTGCCTGAACTGTCTTCCAGCTCAGATGTGCCATGGTTCTATTATGCGACGTGATAACAATTTAGAAGAACGAGGGCCCAGAAATTAAATCAGCGGTTAATGGATTCATGGTTTAATCTATCTTAAAAAAAAAAAAAATCCCCTCCTGGCATGAACCCAACAGAAAATAGTAAAGATCTAAACGTTTTGCAGAGAAAAAGTGATGTTGACCAGAGAAGTTTCCTTTAAAGTGTATTTAATTCACATGACTTGGCACTGCCCATGTCTTCCGGGTCAGTTCTCCCAGCTCCCGGGTAAGGAATGGAATGACATGAAGAATACACCTTGAAATTCTTGGATGATAAAAAGGATTAAAAGTCAATAGTCTTTCTGCTTCAACTCTCCCAATTTTGTTTCCATCTCCCGTCTGTAGAGAGAAGCACAGCTACTGAAGAATGACTGGTGCATCTGGAGGGGAGGGGCTGGTGTATTTTGCCAAGGGATATGGGGAAGTTTCTCTAAGTGCCTTGCCAACTGCAAACTTCCACTGCATCAATGTCTGGCAGAGGCTGTGCTGCTGGGCCCTGGGGGAGAGAAAATGCTAGGGCTGTGCTCTCCCACATGGTAGACACTAGCCACAGGAAGTAAAAACCCAGCTCCACAGTCTCGCCAGCCACATTCCAAGTGCTCCCAAGCCGTATGTGGCTAGTGGCTACTGGACCAGCACGGGTACAGAGCATTTCTCTCACTGCACAAAGAGTTCTATTGCAAAGAGGTGAATTTGCTGAGTCCCCAGATATTAGGGAGCACAGAGGGAGAGTAGAGATGGTCTAGTCTTGCCCCAAACCAAACCAGGAGGCAGAAGACCTAGTTTCAGTCCCAGCACTGCCAAAACTCTTCTGTTGCCTTGGCCTATCAACTAAGGATCACATGCCTTGGTTTTCTCATCTATAAAATGGGTTTAATCATTCATTCAGTCTGCCAGCTAATTATTTTTATTTTTTTTAAGATTTTTATTTATTTATTTATTTATTTTAGAGAGCGAGGCAATGCATGAGCAGGGGGGTGGGGCAGAGGGAGAGGGACAAGCAGACTCTGTGCTGAGTGGAGAGCCTGACCTGGGGCTTGATCTCACAACCCTGAGATCATGACCTGAGCCGAAACCAAGAGTCGGATGCTCAACTGACTTGAGCCACCCAGGCGCCGCTTAGCTAATTACTTTTTAATGCCTTTTAAGGTTAGGCACTGTGCTACAGACTGAACGTAAAGACATGTTCCATGGAATTTCTAGCAGCACCCCTCAGGGCTGATTGAAACACACCGGTGTCACAGCACTGTCAGCAAGAAACTCCCGGATAATGTGCATCGAGTGCCTTCTACTGGGCTTACCCCCCAGGAGTGGCTCAGTATGCTAACTGTGCTGTCGGAAGTCACTGGGGACAAAGAGCTCCTTCCAGAGAACTCCTTTCTGGATTTCCTTTCACATTTTTCTGGTCTTTACACATTTTTGTAAGAGGATGGCTTAGAGAAGCAACAGAGCAGGGAAACAGTAGCTCTGTGTCTGGGTAAGTTCTGTCCTCCCACTCTTGCCCAGTGAGGTGACAGGCTGCAGGAACCTATGGAAAGAAGCAGCCATGGGGACTCCCACCCTGCTCAGATGAACCTGGAATATCTGCTCTGGAGGGAGAAGCTGGAGGGACGGCCTCCACATCACATCTTGGCCTGAGAGCATCTTAGCCATACAAACATCTCCTATTTATGGGACACACGTGAGGGGGTGGATGGAGGAAGTGAAGCCCAAACAGAATAGAAGACCCATCACACGGTTGCTGGTACTCAGCTTCCTGCAGGAGCCAGCATGGGCCATGAGGGCCACACTTCAAGTGCTGGGGCCCATCTGGTGCTTTCTGCCTACATCAGGGCAGGTCTGCTTCTGTCATCTGTAGACCAAAGGAGGACCCCTCAGCTCCATAGCTGGTGCTTCCAGAGGAGTGTTCTGGGCTAAAGGGGAGGAGACCCAATGTCCCATTTCAGTCCTACCATTGACTTAGCTGCGTGATCTTGGGCAAGACAACCAACTTCTCAGGCTGTGTATTAGTTGTAAACCAATTAAGCCCCAGGCAGAGATATTGGTATTTTGTGACTAGGAAGGGTGCTCTGGAGAAAAACTGTCAGTGCCCGTGGTACTACCCTATGTAAGGAATCTAAAGTTTCAGGACCATGGAGAAAAAGCCAAAGGCTAGGACAAGGTACTCAAATCCTTCCTCTATTACTAATCTGAAACCTGTTCTAATGCCCTGGCTTCCTTCCCCAGCCACTGTAACCATGGAATCTTAGGGACAGTCGGGCTCCAACCTTCACCTGTGATCAAATCCCCATAGCAACATCTCTGCACACAGGTCACACAGCCTGTGCTAAGACAGCACCAGTGACCAAGAGCTCACTCTCTCCTATGCTGGCTCATTCCATCTTTAGGCTGGCCTAGCTAATAGAATGGTTTTTAAGAGCTGTCCCTAATTTATTGTTAGTGACTACCTGGAGGACCAAGTGAAGGTGGATGCAGAGGCCGTCCAGGCTCAGAGGTAGATGATAGATTAATGAACTATGTTTGTCATTGGTACTGAAGGGGGGCAGCTATGGAATGGATGCAGCATAAATGCGCCCCCCCCCCCCCCATGCTAGAAGCTCTTCTTTCTATGAATCAACTGCTTCTAACTATCGGTGCATGTTTTTCCCTGCAGCAGCTCCAGGTTGGGACACGATCATCAGACCAATCAAAATAATCCCATTTCCCATACTACAACAATTAATTTAGAAATGAGGGTGTGACCCCATTCCAGCCAGTGAGATGTGATCAGGAATGTTTGCTGAGAGCTTCTATGAGCTTTCCTCATTTTTCTGAGAATTATGGGAGGTCAGTTCTTGCTTTCCTACTGGTAGTGAACAAGAGAGCACGTAGCCTTTATTGCTACTGATGGCCATCACAAGCCCCTGGGGATAGCAGAGAGGAGGAATGAAAAGAATGAGACCTAGATTATATCATTGAGCCCCCGAATCAGCCAGACCTGAAGCCCATCTACCTCTGGTCCTCCAAGCTATGTCAACTAGTAAATGTTCCCGTTATTTAAACCTATTAGAGTAGGGTGTTCTGTTATCTGCACTTATTAATTTATCTTTCTGGGGCCATGTAGATGTAACAAGTCTAATTCCTGTTGGAATGTCTAGAGATAGCGCCCCCTGCTCTTGTGTCTTCTTTTCTCCAGGTTCAAAGTCTTTGGTTCCTCATATGGAGTGGTTAGGAGTAATTAAGTATTTTGCAGGCTCTCTTCTGAGTATATTAAAATTGTTTTAAGTAACTCTATAACACCTGATAATAGTTTCTATTTTCCATCTAAGCATCTGGTGAGGTCTGTAGAAAAGTGAACACCAACTGTGTGCTCTGCCACCCAGCCTCCTGACATTGCTCCTGGAATCCATATGCTGCTAATGGTCGCGTGAGGTTTCTCTTTCCCCAGAGTGGCCAAGGCAGCCAAGTTCTTCCTGGCTTCTGGGTAAATAACTCATGTTCTCGTCACTGCGTGTCACAGATAGAGAGTTTTCAGTGGGATTCAATGTAATTGCCACCATCTATCAGTTTAATAGCCTAATGAAGGTGAGATGTAATTAGAAAGGGTGTCAGTGGAATATGGAGTTTGTTTTACAATTATCTATACAGCCGGGGGGACCATCAGCATAGAACATTGCCTTTTAAAGGCCCAAGAAACATGTGGCATAAATGTTCATCTTTGAATGACTTAAAGGGACCTGTGGTCAAATTCTACTGGGTTTTTCTTGTAGCTCCTTTGAATAGTGATGCAGGTTGTTTGTGTTGGACAATAGGAGGGCTCTGAAGAAAGTCTCACAAAAACAGAGTTTTCGTAAATCAAATCCTTATTTCCTCTTGACTTACGTTGACACTGCAGAGCAATTTCTCTTCTCTTGTCACCTTTTGAGTGTTCTTGGCTACCCCTTCTTTGATGAGCAGTTAATGATTTCCAAACAAACATTATAATCATCCTGGACTCGTTAGAGAACAGAACTCTGGTAGCATAACATTCCTCTTCTTCAACTGAAGAATTTCTACCCGAGGGCTTTTTTTCTTTATTGTAGTGAAATATACATAATACTTACCATTTTAACCATTTTAGGTGTACCAGTCAAGGATATTAATTATATTCACGATTTTGTGCAACCATCACAACTATCTATTTCCGGAATTTTCTCATCATCCCAAATAGAAACTCTCTGTTAAATAATCACCCCCATTGCCTCCTCCCCTCAGTCCGGGGAACCTCAATTCTACTTTCTGTCTCTGTGAATTTGATGACTCTAGGTACTTCAAATAAGGGGAATCATAGAGTATTTGTTCTTTGTGGCTGGCTTATTTCACTTAGCATAATGTCCTCAAGGTCCATCCATGTTGTATCATGTGTCCAAATTTCCTTCTTAAGGCTGAATAATATTCCATTGTGTGGTTATACCACATTTTGTTGATCCATTCATCCACTGATGGACACTTGTGTTGCTTCTGTGTTTTGGCTATTATGAATAATACTACTGTAAGCATGGGTATTTAATTATATGTTTCAGTTCCCTTTTAATGTTTTGGGTTATATCCAGAAGTGGAATTGCTGGATCGTGTCGTAATTCTATGTTTAACTTTTTGGCCATTTATGGCAATCTGCCATACCGTTTTCTACAGTGGCTGCACCATTTTACCTTCCCACCAGCAATGAACAAGAGTTCTAATTCTTTCACATTCGCATTTGCACTTGTTATTTTCCGCTTAAAAAAAAAACCAATAACAATAACCATGCTAATGGATGTGAAATGGTTTCTCATTGTGGTTTTGATTTGCATTTATCCCTGGGGTTTTAAATATCCAAATCCCTCCGGAGATTACTTGTCCTACTACACTATGGTAGCAAGGCCTCCAGAGATGGGGCAGAATCCATGTGTAGGAGCCTCCCAGAGCCTCAACTGCCTGGAATGTGAGCCACGAATTTTCATTTCTCCTTAGAGATGGTCAAAGCCCCAGACTATAGAGAATAATCTATAATCTAGAGAGTTGAGGTAGGGGAGAGAATTCTGGACTTGGGAATAAACAGATATGGCCCCCGTCACTATCTTGTCATTGGACTGGTCTTGAGTGGATCACTTGGCCTCTCCAAATTTCAGTTTTTTCATCTGTAAAATGAGGGCATTCTGTACTCAGAATGGAATGTTAATATGATGATGTGGAAGCACCTGGCACCATTTAGCACATGTCAGGCCCTCAGTAAATATGATCCAACTACAGAGATATTCATAATTGTACCTTGGCTTCTATTGGGCTCAATTTGTCCAAGTGTGAACCTTATAAACCCAATGAAGGCACACAGACTACTAAATCCTATATTTCTCCTGAATCCCTGCAGCCTAGTTCAGCCTGGGCTCTCTATTAGTTGATGGACTCATTATTTGGACTATAGCTTTCAGTCTAAGACCGTAAGAGGTAGAACAACAGAAAGAAGGCTAGCCTCTAGGTCAGCAAGACGCAGGGGCAGTACAGGGCCAACCACTTCAACAACGTCAATGAAATTGCTAGACCTGAACCAGACTGCAGTAGCTTCCATGCAGAGCATCCTATGGTCAACACAGCATTTCTTATGTATTATTATTTCCTCAAATTCTCACAACAGCCCTGTGAGAAAAGGTCATTCCCATTCTCATTAGGCAGATGAGCAAATCAAGGCTCAGAGAAGTTTAGGTCCAGGATCCAGAAATTGGTGGGGTCTGGACTTAGGTCTTCTGATGCCAAGTCCACAGCTCACTCGATGACAGTTACTTCTGAGCTCTGTGACTCAAACCCATTCCAGATCCTGGTCTGATGACAGGAAGAAAAGCAACAGAGATCAAAAGCCACATGAGCCTTTTCTTTCCCCTTCCTGACACCCAGAACCTCACCATCCGTGTAACTTACTGGATGCTCTGTTTCATTTATGTATGAAGGTTTGCTGAAGTGGAAATGAGGATTCTCCTGGTATTATCTTCCATCTTCTCCCAAACATTCATTCAACAAATATTTGTCAGAATCAAAAAGCTCAGGCTAGCTTCTTTGGCTCAACTGTGGAAGGACCGCCTTCCCTGACCGCCTTCTTCTCTCTTCCTGCTCCCCAGCCCCAGGGCCCCCACTGCCTCAGTTTGAATGTGGTTTATTCCACAGGAAGAAATCAGCAGCAGACAGACCGCTGGATGGCTGACCCTTATTTAGAATATACTGTCAGTGGGAAGAACATTGCCACCAGATAACGATCACTTGCTGCTAGATAAATGCCAGGGCTTGTCTCCTGATGGATGTTGTGCAAGGAAATAACAATTATTCACTGTAGCTTGGCTGGATTGCTGTGGTGCTCACCCTTGCCAAGGGGAACCGGCACTCTTTTGGGAACTGAGCCACCGGGGACAGAGCACAGCTTATGTTTAATACCCAGTGTCTAGACCAGGAGGCAGGAGATGCTAAACGGACAAGAGGGAGGGAGAGAGGAGGTTCCATTTCCAACCTGCTGCGTGACTTTGGGGTGCTTTCTTGATTTAGCAATGCCTCAGTTTCTCTAGCCTACACTCTAATGGTTGTCACTTGCCACCCTGGACTGTTTTAAGTGTTTGGAAAACTGTACTTCACCCTCAATGGCTTCCATTTCTCAGAGAAAGTCAGTCTTTACAATGGCCTAAAAGGCCTCCCAGGTTCCTGTTCCTTCTCTGACCTCATCTCCCACTCTCCTCGTTCTACTCAGCCTCCTTGGCCCTTCCCTGTGGCTCAGTGCCTTTGCACTGGCTGTTCCCTCCTCCTGGAACCCCCTTGCCAAGATACTTGCCTGACTTACTCTCTCATCTCCCTCAAGTGTTTTTTTTTAAGTTAATTTTTATTCAAGTATAATTAAGACATTGTTATAGTGGTTTCAGCTGTACAATATAATGATTCAACAATTCTGTGCATTTCTCAGTGCTCAAGATTATCTACTTACCCATCCCACCTACCTCCCCTCTGGCAACCACCCTTTTGTTCTGTGTATTTAAGTTTGTTTTTAGTTTGTCTCTTTTTTTTCTTTGTTTGTTAGTTGACTTTGTTTCTTAAATTCCACATATGAGTGACATCATATGATATTTATCTTTCTCTGACTGACTTACTTCACTTAGCATTACACCCTCTAGATCCATCCATGTTGTTGTGAAAGGCAAGATTTCATTCTTTTTTATGGCTGAGTAATATTCCCTTGTATATGAATACCACTTCTTCTTTACCAGTTCTTCTATCAGTGGACATTTGGGTTGCTTCCATATCTGGGCTAGTGTAAATAATGCTGCAATAATTCTTCTTAAGGAAACCTACCCTCACCATCCTTTTTGAAAATTGCAAGTTCAACTCCCTCTGATCTTCCCAATTTGCCTAATCTCACTCTATTTTTCTCCTTTAGCATATACCGCCTTCAACCATACGAGATACTGACATTAACTACTTATCCTACAGGTATTCATTATGTTTGTTGCCTGTCTCTCCTCATGAAAATGTTTGACTCCTGACAGGCAGGGATTTTTGTCATTTTTATTCAATGCTGTATCCCCAGCCCATAGAAAAGTGCTTGGCATATAGTTGATGATCACTAAATATTTATTAAATAAAATGCATGTTGAATTATGCCTGTCTTTCAGGGCTTTGTGGAGGATTCGAAATAATACATGTAAAGCATCCAGCATAGGACTCCATTCCTGGCAGGTGTTCAAACACCATTAGTACATGAGGATGCGAGGGGTGTGGTGTGTGTGAGATCCAAAGTTCTGCCAGCTTCCCTGAGGGACACACGAGACTTTCTGGGATCCATATGGGAATATGTATATCAGCACAGAGGGACTTACACATGCTCACAATTACGCTCTGCAGAATGTTCTATTATCATAATTGTCATTGGAGAGAAGGTAAAAGCCTCAGAAAAATTAAGTATCTTGCTCAAAGTCACACAGTTGGCCTTCTAATGGAATCACCCCCTCCCTCCCAGTAAGGGGAATAACTGCACTCATTTTGCACGACTGGTGGCTCGTATCTTAAAAAATGCTTCTTGCAGAAAAATTTGAAAGCAAGAGTGTCAGGAAAATTGAAATCACCTATAATACCACCACCCAAAGTGAAGTATGATCAGAATTTTGGTATGTATCCTTTCAGGCTTTTATTTTATATATGAATTATAAAGAGCTTTATTTAATAAAAGTGGGCTTGCACTATAAATATCAACTTGCTTTTTTTTTTAATAAAAAAATTATATTATGACAAAAACCCAAAAACAAAGAAAATATATTATGGACATTTTTTCATGTCATTGCATTCATTCTTTTTAATGGTTATAGAGTATTGCACAGTAAGAGGGAAAATTCTATTGATAGAATTTAATTTTTCTCTAGTTTTTCCCCCATTACAGATAATGCTGCTATGATCATCCCTGTACATATTCCTATTTCTGTGGGCTAGAAACCTCGAAGTGGATGTTCTAGATGGAGGACATAAGCATTTTAAATTTTGGTTAAGCGGTCTCATTGTTAATAGTAGTTTTTAGAGCAATGTTTCTGTCCAAACTCATCGTTCATGTGGAATTTTTCTGTACTCTATCTGTCTCTTCAGTTTGAAGAAGATGCAAACACTTCAGCTTGAGAACATGAGTTTAGAACACTTCCCCCTGCAGTCTTAAATAATCAACCCATGACTGCCCCATGGTCCACTAGGGTTCTACTGGAAACTCCCTGCAGAAACAGTAGACTCTTTGCTTAGTAAGTATCTAATGTTTACCATTAAGTATAATGTAAACCATAAAATTTTTGTCCATGTGTTTTATTCAACTGAAGGAGTTCCTTTCCCTAATTTTCTGAGTATCTTAATCATAAATGGAAGTTGAATTTTGTTAAATTCTTTTTCTGCATCTATTGAGATGATTAGAGTATTTTTCTCCTTTATTCTGTTGAAGTGGTAAAATACATTGATTTTCAAAGATTGAAACAAACTTGCATTCCTGGGACAAACTCCACTTAGTCACAATGGATTATCCTTTTTGTTGGATTCGACTTGCTATAGTCTGCTTATGATTTTAATATCTATGTTCACGAGGGATATTCATCTGTAATTCTCTTTTCTGTAAAGGCTTTGTCAGATTCCTATAGGAGGCCTATGGTGACCTCATACAGTATAGTGGGGAATGTTCCCTCACCCTCTGTTTTTTGAAAGCATTTATAGAAGATGGACATTTCATGTCCTTAATTTTGATAGATAAACTTCAACAGTGAAAGCATCTGGATTTAGAGCTTTCTTGGTGGGAAGGTTTGAGATAAATCTAATGTCTTTAATAGCTAGGGCCATTTAGATTTTCTATTCTGTTGTGTCAGTTTTGGTAAATTTTGTTTTTGAAGGAATTTGTCCATTTCATCTAAGTTATCAAATGTATTGGCATTAACTTGTTTATAATATGCCTTTAGGACAATTTTAATGTTTGTGGAATCTTTAGCAATAACAGATCCTCAATACAGATTATTTGTGTTTTCCTGATATAGTAACTTGTGTTTTCTCTCTCTTTTTTTTTTTCTTGACCAGTATTGCCAGGGGTTTTATTGATTTTATTAATCTTTACAAAGAACCAACTTTTGGTTTTGTTAGTTTTCTTGTTTGTTTTGTATTTTATTTATTTCTGCTCAAATCTTTATTATTTTCTTTCTTCTATGAATTTAGGGCTTAATTTGTTCCTTTTTCTTATGGTAGAAACTTAGATCATTAATTTTAAACCTTTCTTCTTTTCTAATAGAGACACTACATCAGTGAATTTCCCTCTAGCGCTGTCTTAGATGTGTCACACAAGTTTTGATATGTTGTATTTTCATTACTATTTAGTATGAAATATTTTCTCATTTTCCTGTGGCTTCTTCATTGGCTCATTACTTATTTAGAAGTGTACCATTTAATTTCTAAATATTTAAGGCTTTTGTATGTATCTTATATTGGATTCCTAATTAATGCTGTTGTCATTAGAGAACATAATCTGAAAGAATTCAATCTTGTGAAATGTATTGAGATTTACTTTGCGGGCCAGCATACGCTCAGTTCTTCTAACTTTCCAGCTGGGCTTTTTGGAGATACCCCCACCCATGTGCAATTCAGGGGTCAATTAAGAATTTGGGCAGAACTTTTAAGAATATTTTGTGTCTCCCCACTTTGTGGCTCCCTCCTTTCCAAGATTCCCTCTTCACTTCCCAAGTGCTCTTGCAGCCCTGAAATCACTCCTTTGGCTCCTTAAACTTGTAAGGCTGAGGCTTCCTGATTGAGGGGTAGCCTCCCTCTTTTGTGTGTCTTGACCTGGTGGAAGCAGGGGAGGAACTATCAGGTGAAAAGCTATATAAACGTGACTCTCATTAGCACAATTCTTTTCTTGCAGGGGTTAATCCTTCTCCAGTTTCTGCCTCCTTTTAATCATTTTCCAGGGCCTTCCACTGACTTTATGGTTGTTTGTCTGGAGTTTATAAGTCTACCTGGAGGATAGTTAGTCTAAGTAACAAGATATCCTACCATTACCAAAACCAAACACCGGTGGTATTTGTGTGTGTGCAAATTGCGTTTTGCATCTTCAGCCCTTTTGCTATTGACATATTTATGTTTTCTTAATTTATAAACTGTTCCTCCTAAGCTCATTTCCACATCTGTTCTGTTCATAACCTGTTTGAACTGGCTGGTAGAATGGCTCCTATTTCACACTCTTGAAACAGAACACAAAGGATAGCAGAGAGAACATTTACAAATGGATCAAGAACAAACATAAATATGGAAGTAGAAATCACTTCAAGGTGGTATCTACCTTCACACTGTGACCCCACCACTGGCTACACACTATTCCTGTCCCCAGACCAATTTGCTTAGGCTCTTTTTCCTATCATAATGTTCTACACATGATTTTAACGCACAGACTTTCTCACCATGGTGTCCTTAGAAGAAACATCACTGAGCATGGTCAAGAGACCTAGACTGTAATCATGGTCATCACAGTCACACCTATGTCACATCACATCATGGTCAATTTATAAGAATCAGTTTCTCCACAATGAAAGGGTATTGTGCTGTGGATAGAATGAGGTGGGTGAAAATACCAGCTAGCGTGATGAGGGGCACACAAGAAGAGCTCATTGAAAGAGGAACCTGAGTTCTTTGTCGAGTTCTCACCTGTCCAAAAACAGAGAACAGAGGTGAAGGCTCCCAGCTCTGGGTGCTGCAGATTCTATCGTGGGGCAGATATGCATGTGGGTGGAGGTAGCCACCCCACGTGGCTACAGGAGAGAGAAGAGAGGGGGGAAGTTGGGACTGGACTTCTCTAACCATTGGGGTTTACACTTGCTCACTGGAGCAATATCAAAGAATTACTGTTCTAACCCCTTACAAGTCAGATGGTCTATTGGGCAGAATTATTGTGGGAATAGCAAGCAAATACAGGTGCCTTGAACCCAGCTAGTAAGGTGAAGCTTGGATTCAATTTCTGGCCTCTCTTACCCATGATGCCAAGCATTTGCACACACATGGATATGCCTGATAGTGTCCCTGGTTTATAAGAGACACTCAGTGAATTCCAACATCTGAGTCTGAATCTGACCTGCTTTGCAAGTATCTTCCACTGAATCCATACAGAACTGAAACTGGGGACTACGGACAATCTCAGTCACAAAGCCACCATGTTCCTCTGCACCCACTGAGCTGAGTGTTGCCCTGGGTAGGGGTGGTAGCTGGGTCCTGGGAAATAAATCCGCTTAGGTGGGAGACCTAGAGCACCAGCTCTTCTCTCTACCTTCCCCAGCTGTCTGACCCATAAGGCACTGGGGACAGTGCAGGATGGTGTTTCCGTCTGCTTGAGCTGTTAGAACACTACACACAGTGGCTTAAACAACAAACTTACTTTCTCACAGTTCTGGAGACTGGAAGTCCAAGATCAAGGTGCCATCAGGGTTGGTTTCTGGTGAGGCTTCTCTTCCTGGCTTAGACAGGGCCACTTTCTCACTAGGTCCTCACGCGGCTTTTGTTCTGCATGTGCACAAAGACAAGAGAGAGTGAGCTCTGGGGTTTCATCCTCTTCTTAGGAAGCTACGCTCCTATCGGATTAAGGCCCCACCTTTGTGATCTCATTTAACCTTTATTGCCTCCTCTAAGCCCTATCTCCAAATACAGTCATATTGGGGGGAGAGTTTTAACATACGAATTTTGGGAGGGGGCAAAATTCAATCCATAAAGAGATGGGAAAGTCAGAGCCATGAAATGAAGAGAAGAGGGTCCGAGGGGGCCAGAAAGCAACAGAAAGACCACAGTGAACCATGGGCTCTGTGAACGTGGCTGCCTGACATGGGCCCAGCTCTCCTGGTGCTGGGCCAGTCAGTTCAGAAACCCTACGTATTTGGTTTGTTCCAAGATGCCGGCTATTTATGCTTACTGGAGATCAAACCAGGACTCTCTGTGGACAAGAGGGTGCCCATAAGCCTGTGTTTTCATAGGCAAGGAAAAAAAACTACAGGGAGCTCAGATCATCGTAAGGATCCCCCAAAATACACAAATAGGGGTAATGACCAAGTTCCATAGGGTCTTGACAATAAACTCTGCAGGGCTGAGGACACATCTGAAAGCTCTGGAGGATGTGCACGGGCACAGGACAAATCTCATCTAGCTTCTGAAAATCCAGAATTAAAAATGGAAGGATAACTAAGGGGGTGATTCTCTCTCTCCAGTCAGACTCTCCATAGGGTTCCCTCAGGCAGTGCGTTCCCCTACTGCCACTAAAATATTATTTGATTTACAAACTGTAATTATAGCTAACTTTTTCCAGAACACATCTCTGGTGAACCTAGCTACCCCGGTTTGACATAGATTCCTTTCCTCACGTTCATTCGAGCATTTCTCGTCAGGCCCTGTGCGAGGCACTGTGCTAGGCTCAAGGAAATGGTGGTGAGTAAGACTCAGTGCCTGACCTCCCAGAGATTGGCATTTATTGGAGGAAGAGCTGTGTGTGCCACCAGCCAGCATGCTATGATAAAAATGTCCACGGAGTGCTCTGAGGGCATAGAGAATGGAGCGGTGGCATCTGTGGTGGCCACAGTGAGGACACATATCCCAGGAGCCTCAGCAGAGGAGGCCACAGGTGAACCTTAATTCCACTCAACCATTCAGGTCACAAATATTTGGTGAACACCTACTATGTGTCAGACCCTGTGTTCAGGTCAGCAGTACCACAGGGATGACAGGCAAGGTTCCCGCTTTCAGGGAGCTTCCAGCCTAGCCACAGAGATAGCGAACAAGATAATTATAGATTGTGAAATGTGCAATAGAAGAAGTAAAGAGGGGAGTGTGATTGTCCTTACCTGAGGGAGGCCTATTTTAAATCCTGTGGGTGGGGAAACGTTCCAGAAGGGGGCATTTGGGCTGACACTTAAAGGATGATAGTTAAGTCTCTTACAGAAAGAGCTGGTGGAAACTCCAGATGGAGGAGTCAGCAAGTGCAAAGGTCCTGGGGCAGGGAAGAGATCAGGTGTGCTGGGCAGGGCAGAGGCAGAGGTGCATGGTAAAGAGCTGTCTTGCTGCATCTGGGAGCAGGGTGGAGGGTTTAAATGGGAGAAGGAAACTCAACCGGGTTTAATGGTTAGAAAGACAGCGTGTGTCCTGTGGACCACCCTCAGTACTTCCTGTCTAGTTTGGGGCAATTCTCACTACCTGACTGATCCTGTCTTTATTTAAAATTTTCACCTTTTCCTCATCATGAATGTTTGCATTTATTTTGATATTTCTCTAATATTGATTAAAATATGATTTATCTTGATTACTGAATTCTTGGCACTGCCTTTTGCGCCTGAGGTCCATACCTCACTCTTTCCATGCTGGTTGTATCACTGGCCCCTGGGCCCCTTACCTTCTTCCTTCAATTTTTGAGATGTGGCTCAAAGGGTAGGGAGTTGGAGATGGCTCAGCTTTTCTTTTCCTGCCAAGAATTTCAACCTCCCTCCCCAGGCCTGGGCACTTTTCTCCGCGCGTTACCACGTGTGCACAGATACAGGGCTCTTCTCCACCATCTGATCTCTCTTGCATGCACAGGAACCAGATGACCACAGTCATCCCCAGAAACCGGCAAGCAAGGACAGCTACAAGACAGAGCAGGAAAGCCAGACCCTCGGACACCTGACGGCAGAGGGTCCCTCTGTGGCCCCACGGATCCGGCTGAGACGCCCCTTGTCCCACAGAGGGCACGGCCGTCTTAGGGGGAGGTTTTGCTTTCTACCAGGAAGAGAGAAGGGAACTGACAAAGTCTGGGGAAGGGCAGAGAAGAAGAAGAACTTTAAATAAGGGGCCTTTGGTAAACTCTACTCCCAGCAAGGTAGCATGCTAGACAGACATGGATTTTGATGTCTATACCTGGCTTCCTCTGAAACTGTGGCACATTTCCTGATAAGTAAGATGCCCATGTGAAATACAAACCTCTGTTGGAGAGCCTGGGTGAGGCAGCAGCATCCTGAGAGGGAGCCTGGCTAGGTCAGGGGACTGGGGCTCAGCTCTGTCTAACCTTCTCAGCCACACCATCTCACACCTTCGCGTGTCTGTGATAAAATCCCCGCACAGGCTTCCAAATTCCCTACTGAACACTGGCTCCTTAATGGCTAGGATTTGTCTTAACCTTTTTTTTTTTCTTTTTAATCTTCAGCATGGGGTATGTGCATGGCACCTAGCGCACCCTTAATACATTTTGGTTAAATGAAATGTTGAACGATGTGTAGGAAAAAACAAAAATTGGCAATGGGGCTGTGAAGTCCTATACTAAGGCTGAAGGGGCTGAAGGTACCCGGGGGCCCCTTTGAATTGTCCTTAGCTCATCAATCCTTGTCTTCGACACTCTACCTCCTCAGCTGGATTTATTCGTACTAATAAACTCTTCATCCCATCTGAGGCTAAATTGGAAAATTCTTCATTGTTCCTGAAGAACCTTGAATAACGTCTCAGGTGTATTTAATATACTGGAGGGAAGGTTGGATTTAGAAAGAGTATGGATTTCATACACAGCAGACCTGGGCTTGGAAATTGCTTTTACTTTTTTCTAATGGTTTTTTAAGTATTATGTAACTTTTGAATGCCAGGGAGATGCATTCACACAAATTCCTCTCCCTCTTGCCACGGCCGATGGTGACCTCTTTGTGGGAAATCCAGCGCACAAATTTTGTGTGAAATCTTGCGCGGACCTCATTTTATGAGTCTTCTCTGCAGGATGTGGCATCATTATACTCTTTGTCCAGAATTCTCTCCTCTCCTGGCTGCCACAGCTGATTAGAGCTCTTGACTCTCTTTCTTCCACTTGAAGTGCTCCTTTGATTTTCTCTCTCAGCCTGCTGTCTCTGTTCCCTCCTCCCGCTCTGTGAACACTGGAATGCCCTGGGACCCTCTCCCTGGCTGACCAGCCTCCCTGTCCTCGCGCACTGGGCTGTCACTGATCTGCCTACCCCTTCCACGCCTTTCCTTCCTGCTCTCCCTTCATCCCGAGGCTCCAGGTTCATATTCATATTCCCAACCTCCTCGGACAACTCCATCTGGGTTCTTATTGTGCCTGAAATTAAATGTGACTGAGAAAAAAAAACTTGCTTTTCCTCTCCACCCCCTAACCTTCTCCCCGACCTGGATTTTTTGTCTCAAGTGATGATTTCACCACCAATTTAGGCATGCTGGAGCAATCTTTGATGCTTCCTGCCTGTTCATCTCTCCCAGATGGGCTATGGCTTGTTTTTGAGAGTATTTCCAATCTGTCTTCCTCCTCTCCACAGACATTAGCTCTGCTCTATTCAAACCCTCACATTTTTTTTCTCTTGCAAAAACTTTGCGAACCCCCCAAAATGGGTCTTCCTCCCCTCAGCTTCCTACTTTTCCAATCTGTCCTCCAAGCCGGACCCATTTCATTGCTGTTTTACCATTTGAAACCTGTTGCTAGGATCGTCGTTCTTGCCTGGCCAAATGAATGGACCCATGGAGCCACGGGACCAGCAGGTGGCTGCGACCATGCTGTCCCCACGCCCCTGCACACCTCACGGTGTGGCCCCCTTACCCTGTCTGGGAAGGTGGGAGGAGGGTAGAGCCCCCGTCCACACTGGTATCGGCATGGCAGGAGCCGACAGGAAAACTTCCTTTCTTATTCTCCTTCCCACTGTAAGCTCCCACTCGAGTGGAAGCAAAAGGCCAGCTCTTAGAACCAGCTTCAGAGCTTGGACTGAAAATTTCAAACACGTCTGGAAGTAAAAAAGTATCATAAACCCCAATGAGCCATTACACAGCTTCAACAATTCTTCACTTGTGGCTCATCTTGTTGTTTCTCTACTCCATGCGATCCCCCTCCCCCCACCCTGGGTTGTTTTAAAGCAAACTCAAAATGAAGACATTGGGTTTTAATAGAGTGAAAGCACCAGGGATGAAAGCCCTTTGGTGACTGACAGCCCTGGTGCCCATGTTTGTCCTCAGCACTTCTCTGGGTGGTAGCTCTTGGGGGCAGGGCTCTGCAAGGGACTGTGGGACTTGGCCGTGTCTAATCGTGGCTCAGGAACCTCTGCTCTACTCTCATCCTTGGGTGATATCACTCCCTCTTCACTGGAGCTGAGGGCTGGCTGGGGCCACATGCCTGGTGTCTCTGCCTGGGGTTCCCCACCCAAGCCCTACACCTGCGCTCTGCTGGAGGGATCTGGGGCAGCCAGCAAAGCACTACCCACCACCTCCCCAAGTGAGTGTCTCACCAACTGGGGGCTCCTCAGATTTTCCAGCCAAAGTTAGAATCCATCCTTGAGCTTAATGGGAGGCTGAGGGAGAAGGAGTAGCAGCATAACAAAGGGAAGGAACCCGGACTCTGAAGAGTTAAAGTGAAAATACGGTCTCTGGGTTTCTAAGAACTCCTTGGAGGGACCCGACAGTGCCGTCTGGGGCAGGAGCAAGGGTGACCACGCCACAGGTGGCAGAGTGAGGGGATATTGTGCTCAGGCAGCTGGAATACAGGGGTGTCAGGCCAGAAACTGCAGTGGTTCATTTCCCGAGGGCCTCAGCGCGGCCTTTTTTGTAATCAAAAACATTTGCCGGGCTCTGGGCTCAAGATACAAATTTGCATGTTGCTTTACATAAGTCAGCATATGGAGTTCGCTCACCCCTCACACCAAGAAAGGGAAATTAAATTCAATTAGATTAATTAGTACAACTGATTGCAAATTGTTTTCAGACCTAATATTAAGGGTGCTGCATGCAGGAAATACAGAATAGATGTTTTAATTGGAAGTGGGGGGGAGGCTAGGAGGGAGGCAGCCTGGGGAGCCCAGCCAGGTTCGCCAGAGAAGAGAGAGAAACACGAGCTGGGAGGAGGCTGCCTGTACTTCTCTGGGACATCCTAGCCCCCCACCCCAAACCCCACTCCACCCCACCTTGTCTCTACAATTGCTCCAGACTGGGCAGAGGCCGACTTCCCGAGGGAGGATTAAGCTTAGGCTCAGGCCACCCACTGGCATGATCGCTGGCAAGGCTCAAAACCCAATGCTGCATTTGTCATTTTTTAAGAGTCCACCAAATTGAATACACGTTTTAGGTCCTGAGAACCTGCCCCTGTTACTCTTCTACCATTCCCCCCCTCCTCTTGGCCGGTTTGATTCTCTCCCTTCCTGCTTTGTTTCTTGGAATTCAGGGTGGGAGAAGAGGGCTCAAGGGAAGAAAGGTCACGGGGGTGGGTGCTGGGGGCAATCGCACCTTCGCCAGCCCCCCAGATCTGCAGTAAGCCTGGCTCCATCAGAGCTCAACCAGTCCTCACTCCTAGCCGGGCACACAGCATCAGCCACTAGCTGATCCCCCGGGGTCAGGAGTTAACCCGCCCACTCTTACTGGGCATCTGCCTGCGCTCAGAGCAGATCCTTTGCCTGGGACTGGTCTGCTGGGGTCTGCCCCTCCCCAGTCTGCTGCAGTTGCTCAGTTTATGAGAAGGAGGAGCAGCTGTGCTGAGAGAACCCCCATCAAGAGTCCCGGCTCGACCTGGCTGGGGGCCCCCGACATCCCGCAAACCATTTCCTTGCCTCCTGCACTACCAGCTCCACCTGGCTTTCTCCTGCCCCCCGGGGCAGACGACAGACACAGACCCTGAGGCTTTCTCCTGCCCGCCCCCCCCCCCCCCCCCCCCCCCCGGGGCAGACCACAGGAACCGTGAGGCTGCTATGCCTGGCCTCATCCCCACCTGCTCCTGGCTCTCTCCCCTCCCCCAGTGGCTTATGTAACTGAAGTCCCCGCATGCCTAGGACTAAGTCGGTCTGTTTTAAAAAAAAGGGACTCACGGTGATTAACATAACATAATAAAATAAAATTAAAAAAAATAAAAATAAATAAAAAGGGACTCACCCACTTCCTTTATTTTTGCTTTCCATTCCAGGCCCCTTTGATGGGATAGCAGAAGGCCAGGGTATTCCCCACAGAGCTAGAGGGCCTGGCCCCCCAAACCTCTGCCCTCCTTCCTCCCCACATACTTCCTCCGTAAAACACTGAGGATGGGCTTTCTGCACCATGAGACACAGTGGGTGGCCCAGGGATTCCTGGGTGGGTCATCAGTGTCTTGGAGAATCTTGCACTTAATCAGGTGGGAAGGATTCCTTCACTTCTGTATTCCTTCATTCAATCACATATCATCTCTTGTGTGCTAGGCCTTCGGAGATGATTCAGAGGTGGACCCATACAGCCTACCGAAGAGCCTAAGACAAGTCCAGAAATAACCAGGTGACACAGAACAGGAGAAGCCTACAGAGAGACACAAGCAGGTTCTAGGTTATTTAGAGGTAGGGAGAGCACATCTGGGTTGGCAATCAAGAAAGACTTCCAAACGGGGACCATGCCAGCTGGCCTTCCGGGCGGGGTAGGATGGCAGCAAGTGGGGACCGAGAGAAGGGCCCGCTGGGGAGGGACCAGCGCAGGCCCGGGAAGAAGTGGCGGGAGTCTCACCAGGCCCTCCACCCTGGAACAGCAACATTCCGCTTGGCTTTAGAGTCAGGGTAAAGAAGAAGCTGACCCATTTGGAGAGCTTTGCGGGCCAAAGACAGCCTGAGGGTACGTGAGAAGAAGGAGAGGCATAGGAAGGAGTGGGGGAAGGGCAGGAGCAGGGGTGCGGGGAGGGGGGTGCGTGGGAGGTGTTCAAGGCCTATTGTTCCTTTTCGGAAATTCCCAGCCTTTCCTGCTCCTCCCAGCTCACGGCCAGGAGAGAACTTAGTGGGCTCCCACTCACTGCCCTCAAAGCCAGGCTCCACTCAGATGCGGAAGCTTCCCCGCATGGCTCAGGCTTGATCCCCCTTCCCCCCGAGTCCCTGCTGGCAGCCAGAGTCCCTCATTCGGGCCTCACACTTTGTGAAAACGCCACCTTGGGCATCGGGGCATGACAAGCACGCTCCTGACATTGCTAAATGGCCGTCTACTTCCCATAAACCCCATGCTGGTGGGTGCAGCGAGGTACTAATGGCTCTTCCCAGCTCCCTCAAACCCCAGTCAGGATTACAAAGGCGCATGAATCAGAGATGGCAGCCTGTAACAAAAGCTTTACCTCCAGCTGTTTTGTTCATTTTCTAAACAACAACAGAACATTCCCTCCTTCACCACTCCTCCCGCTTGTTTCTTTGTGTTTGGGATCCTTTATCAGCCAAATGCATTCATCTAAACCTCCAGGCTAATGCAACTTGAGGGCGGGAGGCCAGAAATGCCCCACATCACAGGAAGCTCCGTGTCCCCCCGTGGTTACGCACTTCTGCTCTCCTTGCTGGGGGTAACTGCCCACCTGGAAGGGGATCCCAGGTTCCTCCCTGCCCAGCTGGGCATAGTCCATCTCCCCTGCCGGCTATGCCCCCGACCCGACCCTCTTCCAGGGCTACACCTGGTCAGGAGCCCTGGCCCTATACCCTGGGCTTCTGCCTGGTGTCAAAGACTTGGCCCCCATCGTTTATACCTCTGTTCAAGTACCTGGCAACCTGTCTTGGTCCCTGCCTGGTGCCATGGTTATTCTAGGGGCCTAAACTACTCTTTTTTTTTTTTTTTTTTATTGAGGTGAAATTCACATCATATAAAATTCATCATTTTCAAGTGAGCAATTCAGCAGTATTTAGTACATCCATAATGTTGTATAACCACTACTATCTTGTTCCAAAACATTTTCATCACTCCAAAAGGAAACTCCATACCCATTAAGCAGTTACTTTTCATTTTCTTCTCCCCCCATTGCCTGGCAACCACCAATCTGCTGTCTCTATGGATTTACCTATTCTGGATATTTCATATAAATGGAATCACACAATATAAGAACTTTTGCGTCTGGCTTTTTTTCACTTAGCGTCATGTTCTCGAGCTTCATCCTCATTGTAGCAGGTACTGGTGCTATATTTCTTCTTATGTGGAATAACATCTTATTGTACACAAGTAATGCCATTTGTGCGTCCATTCATCCACTGCCGAACATTCCTATCATTCCCATTCTGGGCTGTGGTGAATAGGGCTGCCATGAATACGTGTGTGCGTGTATTTGTTTGAGTAGCTCTTTGCATCTCCTTGGGGTATATATCCAGAAGCAGAATGCCTGGGTCCTGTGATAAACTCTATGCTTAAATTTTGAGGAACCACCAAACGGTTTTCTGCAGCAGCTGAGTGTTTACATTCTCACCAGCAAGGTACAAGGGTTCCAGTTTCTCCACATCCTTGTCCAAACTTGTTTTCTGTTTCTTTGATGATGGCCATCCCAGTGGGTGTGAAGGGCTATCTCCTCGTGCTTTTGATTTGTAGTTTCCAATGACTAGTGATGTGGAGCATCTTTTCATGTGCTCGTTAGCCATCTGTAGACCTTCTTTGGAGAAATGTTGATGTAATTCCTTCCTCTATTTTAAAATTGGATCGTTTGCCCCTTTGTTGTTGAGTTATGAGAGTTCTTTCTTTTAATTTTATTTTTATTTATTTATTTATTTTTTTAAAAGATTTTTTTATTTGAGAGAGAGAGAGAATGAGAGAGAGAGAGCATGAGATGGAAGAGGGTCAGAGGGAGAAGCAGACTCCCTGCTGAGCAGGGAGCCCGATGTGGGACTCGATCCCGGGACTCCAGGATCATGACCTGAGCCGAAGGCAGTCGCTTAGCCAACTGAGCCACCCAGGCGCCCGAGTTGTAAGAGTTCTTTATATATTCTGGATACCAGGCTCTTACTAGATATGTGATTTGCAAATATTTTCTCCCATTCTCTAGGGTGTCTTTTCACCTTCTTTTTTTTCTTTTTTTAAAGATTTCATTTATTCATGAGAGACAGAGAGAGACAGAGAGAGAGAGAGAGAGAGAGAGGCAGAGGGAGAAGCTGGCTCCCAAGGAGCAGGGAGCCCGATGCAGGACTCGACCCCAGGACCCTGGGATCATGACCTGAGCTGAAGGCAGACGCCTAACCGACTGAGCCACCCAGGGGCCCTCCTTTCACCTTCTTGACGGTACCCTTTGATGCACAAAAGCTTTGAATTTTGATGTAGTCCAATTTATCTATGTTCTTGTGTTACCTGTGCTTTTGGTGTCCTATCCAAGAAATCATTTCCAAAACTGAGGCCATGAATATTTACCCTGTTTTCTTCTAGGAGTTTCATGGTTTCAGCCCTTATATTTATGTCATTGGTTCATGTTGAGTTCATTTTCGTATATGAGGTGAGGCAGAGATTCCGAACTCACTCTTCGCTCCTGCGCTCAAGCCCACCTCAGCTTGGGGTCCGACCTGGGTCCCGTGGTCTGCTCGCAGTGGTCCCTGACGGCTGCACAGCCTGGTGGCACTTGCCCTAGATTATCTGTCTGTCTGGGACACCCTTCCTTCTATTCAGCCTCCGTGATGTGGGTTGCTTGTTTGCGCCGCTCCCTCTTGCCCTGGATTGGATGCCATTAGACAGGATTTCCTCTCAGCCGACCAGGGAGGTCTGTTCCTCGAGCTCCAGTCTCATTCCTGTCACAGGTCTAACCCAGGTCCCCTCTCTCCCCTGAGATGGAGCTCTCTTGTTATTGCCAACAGGCCACTCCAGAAATATCTTATGACAAAATCAATTTTCACCAGTAAAGTGCAATTGCTAAGGGTATGGACTCTGGAACTGGTCGACCAAATCCCAGTTCTGCCATTCACTACAAGGGCAACTACAGAGAGCTCTGGAACCTTTCTGTGCCTCAGCTCCCCCATCTGTGTCCGGGAATAATAATTAAAACTACCTCACAGGGTTGATATGGCATTTCAGTGAGTTAATATATAAAAAGGGTTAGGAAGGGTGCCCGGCACAAGCTGAAACCTCCACGAGTGTTAGCTCTTCTCAAGAATGTCTCAAAATACCCCTGGTCCCTGGGAAGGGTATGACAACTGACCCGATCAACATTTTCGCATGGATGAGTTCATTGTTGTCCTAGGTCCGAGGTCAGGAGGTTACCTCCCAGCCCCGGGAGAACAACGAACCTACTCCTGTCAGTGGCCACACGGAGTCACATGAGGAAGCAAAGGAGGAGGAAGTGCAGGGCCCCAAACCAATTTTGCTGGTTGCGAAATTCTGTGGGTGCCTCCAGCTTAGATAAATCTACAACAAATTCAGATGCATGATACCTGTGATCTAATAAAAGCAGCAGAAAGCAGGAACTGATTTTGCTGAGTTGTCCTGGGTTTTTCTATTTTTTCCCCCTGATCTGCCTGCTATTGAGCTCTGGTAGGGAATCTTGTTATCCCTGATGTAATCCAGGGGCAGGTGTGTATCCTGGAGCCAGAATCCCAAAGGTCCCTCAGAGTCACCTGTAAAGGAGCCGGGGAGGAGAATCCTTCCTTTGCTTATCACCAGCCTCTTGGCTGTGTCCTTTACATGGAGTTGCAGACGATTCATCCCCAGGAGGGAGGCTGGCCACCCGGATTTATTGTCCGTCTGAACAGGCTCTGTGCGGCATGACCAAAATAAAAGGGGGAAAAATAGAGCTGGCTCAGCAAAATCTGCTGAATCAGAATTAACAAGAAAATCTTGTAACTAATGATCAGAAATTAAAATGTACTCAGGAGCTTTACTTTTAACTGAATAGCAGGGTGGCAGGGTGATACTGTGCAGGATAATGGAATGGCTCATATTTTGCTGGTGGCTAAGGGCAGACTGTGCGTGGCTTATCTAGATGGGAGGCTGGTTCCCCAACCACCCGGGGTACCACTTCCAGACCAGAACTTCCTCTGCCTCCGGCCGGCCAGCCTCCCCGCCGGCTCCCATGCCAGCCTCACAGCACAGGTGAGACACCCTCATCCGACATCTCTCCATTTTACAGACACGAACACTGAGGTGCAGAGAGGTTCTGCCAGCAAGTGGTGGGGCCTGATGAAGGATTCAGGTCTTCGAACAGTGGGAATTCCTGTACAGAGGCATTTTTGTCAAGAGTTAAATAATCTCCTGTAGTTTAACTTTTCCAGAAACCTAGATTTTCATGTACTGCACCCTTGAAAGGCTGTGTACCCCAGCATGCTGGCAAATCCTAGAGTCTGATGTGCAAATGTATGGTTATTTTCTGTACCTTAAACGTTAACAATGGCTTTCAGTAGAACAAAAGTCAAATATTTTCTTGCTTGCCTAACTCTAAAAGCACTTAATTTTTACAAAGTAATTCCGATCTGGGGCTGCATCGAACCATGAACGTTTTCCGCTTCTGAGCAAATGCCTCAGACAGCCGTGGGGGACAAAAAGAAAGGGTGTCGAGTGAAACGGGCCTGCAGCCTTTCCATGCCACCTCGCCTTTCACACCACTCTCCTGGCCACCCCATTATCACTATCACGATTAGCCACACTTCACCTACCGGGATAATGGACACCCGCAAGGGAGGAGCCTGCGGTCGACATGCTGAGGGGGAGACACGGAGTGATTTGATTTGAGTTTTATTTGCAGATGTCTCCCTGGGAAGAGAGAGGGGAGGCTGCTTTTCTCAGAGGGAGGAGCTGATGCTTTAATTACAGGGAAACGGCAGGAGCCCATGGCAAGGGGGAAAGAAACCAGTCAGGAGATTGGGCCGTCAGGCTTCCTTTGAGCACTTACTAGCCTTGAGAGAACAATTCTCTGTGCCTCATTGCTCACATCTCAAAAATGGGGATAACCATGCCTTGCAGGGTTGTTGAAAAATCCCTAGTAATATATGTAAATATATACACAGGTATACATGTATACACACATACATGTATGCAGGGCTTGTCTTAGAGGAGGGTTCAGTAACATATATGATTATCAGTAGGAACAGTAATTACAGTTGTACCTGTACTGTGATAGCAGGAGGCATTCGGCAAGTATTTTCTAGATTTGACTTTGCTCTCATCTCTGAATATACAAAAAGCCTGGCCGAGGTCCTGTTTCAGTGTGACGACCCCTGCAATGCCAACCGGAAGCCGTGTCTTCCTCCTTAGCGTTCTCTGTCTGCATCTCTCATTAGACTGAATATTGAAACACCCAATAGCATCCTTTCTATTTATGGGACCAGTGGCATGGGCAGATCCGGATGGGCCAGACCGAGTGGGGCAAGATGCCAGGATGTGGGTGTGTGGGTAGCTGGGGGGTAGTGGGGGGAGGGGGAGGGAGGACGTGAGTCTGGGTGAGGACAAGTGAGTCCACAAAGCCAACCTGAGACCAGGGGCCGGGGTCAGGACAGAAAAGAGTCAGGGTAGGAGGACCATAGTTGAGGTGGTGATGCAAAGTTTAGGGTCGGGCATTTAGGCTCTGTCCAGCCAGGGCAGCGGATTGGCAGAGGTTCAAGTGGGCAGGTATGTGGGGTAGGGACATGTGGCGTAGGTCATCAGAACTCCAAACTCAGGCATTAGTCATGACAGGCAAGAGTACACAGATCCCTGTCAACTAGGGGGACACCAGAATCACTTAGCGGATTTTCTCAAATCCTGGTTCCCAGACCCCAGCCACTGAGATTCGGATAGAGTAAGTCAGATGCACTGCTGGAAGAGATTATGGACTCCCCCGCTCTGCGAGCTCATGTGCAGGTGATGACTAAGGAAGTGACCTTGAAACTTAAGACTTAGTGAAGTTTTAACAAGAGGCAGGAGGTCTGCAAGGAGCTCAGAAAGTAGAGTGTGAGGAGCTCCCAAACACTTTGTGAAGAAAGATTTTTTTAAAAAGGGGCAAACGCCACCTTGAAGATCAAGAGACCAAGGTCAAATGACATAAAAAGAAAAAGGAAAAGCAGTCATTTTCTTCAGAAAGCTCCAGGCAGAATTGTTTCCACCAGGACCTCGGGATGTCTCTTGAGAATGTCCTGCACAGGATACTCCCCCCAGACTGACCCATGAAGACTGGCAAATGTCTGCGTGAGAGAGCACAGTTAGCGTCAGTCGTATTTGAATCATACAACCTGCTGATTAGATCAATTCCTCGCAAATTTCCTCTACACCATAATAAGAGTCTCAAGCTCTAAGCTAAGGTCCACCCCCTGAGACAGCGGGGACAGGGGTAGGACTACTGTGAGGACACAAGGGTTACGGGGAGTTGGTTTATCGCACATACTTCTTTCTTTCCCTTCATAAAAATATGCTTACTGAAATGTGGTAGCCTCAGCTCTCTTCCCCTGACTTACATCCAGAAATCCAAGCCTGACGTTAGACTGTTCTTTAGAGAAACCAGAGGAACCAAGAGCAAACACACCTACTGTTACTGACCATGGGAATCCCCCCACAATGAAAAGACCAGATCACTTTTGATCACCCTGTGGTTCAGCTCACTAGGTGGCATGCCCTGTCCATGCACACAGGATGTCAGGCTGTTTTAGTGTCTCATTCTTAAATATACCCTTACATCCACAGTGGGGAGGAAATTTGAGGAAACCCTCCAAACTACAAGACAGAGAACAAAGCAAACAAATCTGAAGAAAACTAGGGAATTCCATGAGGGAGTACAAGGGAGAAAGAAACCATCTAATAACCAAAGAAATAGTATTAGAAAAATCTCCAGAAGTGTAGGATATAGGAATCTCCAAATTGATATTTGGAAGTATCAGAAGACCGGGTATAAGGAGATGGTCCAAAATCTTCCAGGGAGGGGGAGAAAAAAGGCAAGAAACTAAAGGAAATGACTGCACCGATATCAGTGGAAACTCAGGAGAGCAGCGGAAGCTAGAAGGCAAGGAAACAAGTTTCGGCAGAGATTTACCTTGTGTCTCCTGCACTTCTGAATGTCTCGTGAGGGAGGCACTGACTTCTCCTTGTTTTGGGCTATCTTTTGAAGCATGTTTGTGGAGTGAACAGCTTTGGAAGATGGCAATAGCGTTTCCCTCCAGAGCCAAAGGCAGACATGCCCATTAAAAAAGATTTAGGTTCCCTAAGATCAGGGTTCCTCTGCTGTAATCCAACCCCCCACCCTTGTGTGGACAGGTGTCACTTGGCCCTATTTCTGTCCCCTGTGAGAACTGGGGTTAGGGGAACCAGGGCAAAAACTGCTGATATTCTGGCTTCTCCCATCACTGTGAGTAATAAACTATCCTTTAGCTCTGACCCAGGGGTCTTGTGCCTCCTGTCAGCCTCCCTGAAACTGTGGCAGGCCGGCTTGTCAGCTCGGAAGTAGGGCAAAGCCTCAGACAGTTCTTAACAGCAGTGCCTTCAGAATGCTGAAGAAAAATGACTTTCACCTGACAATTTTATACACAACCAAAGTATGGAATACATGTGAAGTAGAAAAAAGACATTCTTACAATTCAAGAATTTTACCTTTACCAATTCAAGTTCGGAAAGTTAACCTCCCATTCTCAGGAATGTACTCTAGGAGGTTGTCTAGGGAGAGAAAAGAAAGGAAGGAAGGAAGGAAGGAAGGAAGGAAGGAAGGAAGGAAGGAAGGAAGGAAGGAAGGAAGGAAGGAAGGAAGGAAGGAAGGAAGGAAGGAAGGAAGGAAGGAAGGAAGGAAGGAAGGAAGGAAGGAAGGAAGGAAATCAAGAAATAAGATCCATGATCCCGGAAAGAGGGGAACCAAAATTAGAGATTAGAGAAGAGAATCCTCAGGATGTCATGCAACCTGTAGAGAGCGCAACCAGAAACATTGGGACCCTTGAACAGAGAGCCTCTTGAGTGATAATTCTTAAGGAAAGAAGAAGGAAATAAAAGGGAATGAGGATTTGCTTGAAATCATAGCAAGTATTATTATATTGGAAGATTTGGAGAAAAGTGTGAGAGGTTCACAGAAAACCAGGGAAATAAAAAAGATGAAGCAATTATTAATTCTAGGAAAAACAAAAGATTGTATAAGAAAGGAGCTTGGTCGTAACTTACCATTTGGCTCAGTGTATAAGTGCTGATTATTGATTTTACCAAAATTTATTTTATAAATATGTCACTGGGATAAAAGGAGAGAAAAGTGAGCAGTGGTGTGGAAAAACGAAGTCCTTATCTCCCATGGCACAAAGTCAATAGATAATGTCTATAATTGATATTTCAAGAAACAGCTGTATAATATTCAATTATAGAGGTAAATGCCAGGGGAAAACCCTACAAGTGTGAAAGATGGATGCCTCTGGGGAAAGGGAGTGCATGCGGGATAGGAGATCTCTGTATGTAAACATTACTTCAAACTGGTATTCCTCTGATAAAAAAATAATTAAATGTAAAAAAAAAATTAAATGTTTTAGCAAGACAAAGATAGCTGGTATAGCCCTGGGCGACTTCTCTTTTCTCTTGCAATCTGGCGGGCTCAGCCATTATCAGTTCAAAACCTCAGCTCTTCTCATCATGAACAGAAAAGATAACTTACACAGTATGTGACATTTTGAACTTCTAACACTATATAGAACACCGTTCTGTTTTTCTTGACTAGATTTTCCAAAAGGTAAACTTTCTTGGGAAAAAAGGGAACCAGCACAGGGGCCTGGGATCTGGAACCGAAAGAAGTGGGTCTCAGCCCTGCTGGGCCCGCTGTCGGCGCTTAACTGGGCGTCCTCGGACCGGCTACAGCACTGCTCGGAAACGCGGAGTCCGGCTCTGCAGGCGAGGACAGAAAGCAACACCTTCCTTGCAGGGCCGTCCCTGGCAGCGCGGGGACATTTTATTCCACTGCAGCCTCAGAAGACCTGGCTACCTGCACGAAGTAGGCACCTGCTAAGTACTGGTTTGAGTGCAATTTCTAAAGACATTTCAAAATGAAAGTGGCTGTGATGATTTGGGTACAGGTTTGCCAAGAAGGTGGAGTTGGACTGGAAACACTCTTTCCAAGTTCTGTTCATGCTCAGGAGTCTGGACTTTTCTTCCATTCTACTATAGAAATACAGAATTCAAGGCCATGCAGTTGGGCTGTTGCAGTGAGAAAGAACAGCTAGAGAAGAGGCACAGGTAATCAAACTCCTTTTCCAAGGAATGACTTTGTATTATAACGGAGAATTCCCGACTGGCCGCACGGGATCGCCAGCAGGTGCAGGGACCTGATCTTCAAGAAGTGTTCCCGCTAGGGAGCTTCTGGTTCTGGAGGGCGGACTATGTCTTGTGGTTGGAATGTGTGTGCCAGTGCCCTCCTTGCCTTCTTAAAAGTTCCCCTCCCAAGGCCCCACTTCACAGATAGGCTGTTACCCCGAAACCCACTTGGTCAGGATGTCCCAAAGCCACCTGTCGAAGGGGAGGGCGGTCAGCGGTCATCCCTCCGGACTCTGGGCCTACTACCCTGCCATTCTCAGATGGGCCAGTCCTGCTCAGGGGGGCCGTATAACCCCGAAGGCAGCCGGGAATTCCCTCAAGGCAGCTTCTGAAAGCTCTAGATTCCTAAGTTTGTAGCATCAATTCCCCAGGGCAGCAGGACAGAAGGGCCAACTTTCCATCAGCAGAGACTAGATTTGAGAGTTTTTAATTTGCTTCATGATCCAACAGAGAGAATTCTTGGTGCTTAGAATGAACAATGGCCTCTTTGTGCCATCCAAGTTGCCAAAGGCCTGTTCTGGAAAGAAAGATGCATCCGATCCCCGCTAGCTACTAGACACGGGGAGCAAACAAAGGAGTGGCTTCATCCCGAAAATCTGGTTCAGGCCACTCAGGGTGGTTCAGAAGGTTCAGCAAGCCTGCTCTGAGAGCCAGATCCTGCCAGATGCAGTGCAGGCCCCATCCTTCAAGGGTCTTACAAAGAAATGGCAGTGGGAGGGCAGAAACATCAACGGGAGTGCAGCTCATGTGGGAAGGCTGCATCAGCTTTGCAGAGGGCGCCGTGGGAACGCGGGAGCATAGGCGGACCCGAGGTGTTCCGTGAGGGCACAAGCGTACCATGGGGACACAAGGGACAGCTAGCCTCCCCACGCCCCTCGTGCTGGGGAGCCTGGAAGGGATTTCCTAGGGGCTGACTCTGTCTTCCTTTAGTTCCACGTTCTCCTCCAACTTCCAAATTGTCAAAAGTTCATAAAGATGATGAGTCCATTTTTTTAAAAAGAGTGTATTTATTTGAGAGAGAGAGTGTGTGTGAGAAAGAGATCATGAGCAGAGGGCAGAGGGAGAGGAAGAAGCAGACTCCCCGCCGAGCAGGGAGCCCGATGTGGGGCTTGATCCCGGGACCCTGGGATCATGACCTGAGCCGAAGGCAGACGCTTAACCGACGGAGCCACCCAGGCGCCCAATAATGAGTCCATTTTATTACAGCCAAGGTTGAAGCAGGTACTGAAAGACAGTGTGGGGAAGCCAAAGTGGGCTCCTGGGGCCGGGACTGCACCCTCTCTTCCTCTGGTCCTCTTGGGCCATCCCAGCCCCTACGAAGCTTTCTCATTCCCTCCTTGGTGCCTCTTGCACCCCGGTGGCCTCTGTTACAACTGGGAGCATATGGTCCCCCTGTCCCAGCTCTCCTGAAAATGAAACCTGTTTCTCTCCTCCGTTTGCTGTTCTTGAAGGCAAGGCCTGGTGGCCAGCTCCGGGCATAGTGCCGGCCATATAACAGGTGCCTAGTAAGTACTTATTGCTTGGTGATCTCCATATACATTTGGGGGGCTGACCTGCCATGTACTTTGCAAGGCAGCATGGCCACTGAGAAGAGGCAGGCGCTCTGCCACTTATAAAAGTTGGGCAACCTTGACCCATTATTTAACTTCTCTGAGACTTACGTTCCTCATCTGTGAAATCATGAGGATAATACCTATCTCAGCGGACTGCTGTTAGCATCCAATAAAACAGGGACTGCAGAGCACATAGGCGTACAGTTGGCCATAATAACAGCTCACTAAATGCTAATTCCTTTCTCCCTTCTTTACCTAACAAATAGTTGGTGGGTGAATGAATCTGAGGTCAGTGTGGCTCACCAGTTGTTCAACGTGCAGAACTACTAAATTTAAAGCTCCCCCCACTATCTTCTTTCTGGCAGGAACACAAGTATTTGTGATTTTATCCTTAATGTGAGGAGCAGCAGAGCCTAGTTGTTAGGAGCCCAGAACTCTGGGGCGGACTCCTTAGACCCAAATCTCACGTCTACTACCAGTGGTATGACTTTGGGTAAATGACTTAACCTTCTCGGCCCCCAAGGTACTCATTCCTAAGACAGAGAGGTCATGGTAGTACTGTTATCACGTAGCTATTACTTTCACGAGGATTGACTCAGTTAAAATCTTTAAAGCTCTTAGAACAATGCCGAGGCCAGAGTTAAGTGCTGTGTAAGTGGTTTGCTATGCCACTGTTCTTCTTTTGTGTGTCTAAAATGTTTTTTATAATTAACTAATTAAGCCTTGTTATCAGATACTCAAATAGAACAGTTAAATATGGGACTCTGAGGGCATTTGTTCAGCAGGCAGAACGGGATCCCCTTGGCATGGAGGCCATTCTCCCCCCCTTGCTCCCCTCACTTTCTGCTCTCCTCCCATGGCCGCCACCACAGTCGCTCAGAATCACGGTCTACCTTCCACTCTGACGGTGACATGGTTTAGGCCTCGTAATCTGTCTCGGACTATTTCTGGAGTCTCTAATAGACCCTTCTTCACAGAATCTCACCTCCAAAGCTCCTTACTTCCTGCTACTTAATCCATCTTCCTCCTCGTCCACTCTGGTCAATATTACTCTCTTGCTCTACCACCTTCAGTGGCTCACAGCTACCTGCCCAATCAAGTTCAGAATCTTCTGCCTGGCATTTGAGTCCCCCTCTCTGACCCACGCTCTCTTCTGTGTCTTCTACACCACGGGCTGGTTGACCTTCTCCATACTCCCTGAAAAAGGCCCGTCTTGTCTTGCTTCTCTGTGTCTTTGCTCAGCTGTTTTTATCACCGAGCATGCATCCCCCTCTCCATCATTTTTGAAATCTCACATATGCTTCAAGTTCATCTCACATGGGGTCTTCTCATCCTTTGAACCTCAGAGTTCTTTCTTTGAACTTCTTTTCTGACACAACATTCTGTCTGCACTGCTTTGGGTCCTTAACATCCCACCTCCTTGTTCAAGACTGAGGGTCCTATGAAACCATTAGTAGCTCTAGAACACCTGCACCCCCAGTTAGTGAGAGATCAGTCCCCACTCCCTGAGCAGGGGACCCCACCCAAAGGCAGGTGGAAGCCCAGGGCATGGGGTGCTGGATGCAGTATTCTGACAGCTTCTGGGAGAACCTCCCAAACTGAAAATCGTGCAGATGCCAGGCTGGCGAACGAAGAGAGGCAGAATTCAGGTCATTATGAGAGCCGAGGGTAGGAAGCAGGGCTGAGCTATTTTCCAGGTGTTGGGGTGTGATGTGACCATCTCTGAGAACGAGGGGGAGCCTCTGGGGGCGTGGGCCAGGCCGGACATGCTCGGTCAGCCTCTGTGATTCGCATGCTTGTCTTCTGTTCTCCTGAATCAGGACACTGTTGGCAGCACAGCTTCCCCACGGGGCTCAGCGCGGACTGTGGCACACATGGGCTGGCACACAGGGGACAGAGTGGAGCAGTGGGTACAGGCGGGAACGAACACAGAGGCCGACGAAACACCTGGTGAGGGGAACAGCAAAGAGCTGCAGGGAGCAAAGGGCCAAGACTGGCGAGAGGGACCGCATTTCCCACACTGCTCTCTGCTTCCTTCCCCTCCTGGGCTCATCACCAATTCCAAACCCAAGAGCCGTGCTGCCAGGGGTCGGGTCCTCCGTGACCCTGGGCAATCCCACAGGCAAGTCTCAGGTCCAGCCTGCCCTCAATGTGACCTCTGAGGATTGAGCTCAGCCTTCAACACTCTGCTCTCTGCTCTGCACATGGATGTTCAAACCTCACAATAAAACTATAATGACAACAAAAATTTATATGCTATGTTCCTGGCTCTGTGCTGAGAACTCCACATTTCACTTCATCTCACACTAAAATGATGAGATAGGTAGGACTATTGCCCAATTGACAGAAGAGGAAATTGAGCTCAGAGAAGTTAAGTAATTTGTCCCTAGTCACACAGCCAGGAACTGGAGGAGCGAGGATCTGAACCTACTTTATCTGACCCCAGTCCGTGGGGCTAACTGCGGTACTTTAGAGAAGCATGTTGATCAAAGGAAAGGGGGAGATCAGGCTCAAGGGGAGGCTTTTTCTTCTACGTCAGGGTAGGAGAAATTAGGGTACTATGCAGTGAATGCGGAAGGGTTGGCTGAAGGGGCAGCATTACCTGCAGGAGCAAGAGGGCTGGCGGGGGCCCAAGGCACAGGTGAGGGGTTGGCTTCAAAGGAGGCTACCGGCCGGAAGGCAGCAGCTCATTCCACACGGCTCAAATGCCTGCATTCACAGAGGAGAAAAGTTATTTTCAGTAAAGGTCAGGAGAGGACCTGGGTGTGGGTGGAGTGAAGGGGTTCAGTCTCTCCATGTGGGGACAGGCCCAGGGCATCTCCTCAAGTTGAAGGACAGGCCTGCCAGAAAGAATAAAAGGCCCAGCTGAGCCGGCTGCCTCCCTTGATCTTACACCCCCGCCTGTGATGAATGAGAACACTCTTGGAGCCGAGCTTGCTCTGTCTGTCTTCTGCTTAGCCTCTGGCTGTCAGCTCACCTTGTCACACCCAAGCACCCTGCAGAGAAGGATGGCGGCGGGGACTCCTTTTCTTTCCTCTGGTTCTGGGGATGCTGTCTCCCAGTGGGAGTGGGGAGGTACCGGGCACACAGTGCACCCCCGCAGCCCGCCAGCTTGCCCTGCCGTCACCGAAGGCCCCTCACCCTGGCGCCGTGGCTGGCCCAGGGCGGGAAGTGCCCTCGGAAGCTGGAGCCTCTCTCAAGGCCAAGCAATGAGCCTTCTGCAGGGGTGCCGAGCGCTCCTGGCTGGACGCTGAGTTATTGCAGCCTGTTATCTTCAGCAGCAGGTGAAGGCATCCTGGGCTGCTCCTTCCTGCCGAGGGAAGCCAGATAATATTTCCTGGCGCAAATGAATAAGGTAACCAGCCCTGTCGCAGCGCGGAGGATGCGTCTCTCACCCAAGGTTTTGGTTGTGGGTTTTTTTTTCCCCCTCCTTTCTTTCTTCATTATGTTTGTAATTTTGTTTTATTATTTCCCACTGGAAGGCCGTGAAATGAAAATGATGCAATCTACTGCTGTGAAATAATGTTGTGCTCCAGTCCTTTTCCAATAAGCCCTGAGGTGTGCGCTGTGACGGCTTCATTAAATTAGTCGACTCCATGGCAAATGGAAAAGCGCTTGGAGCTTCGGATGGTGCTAATCCGAGTCGGGCTGCCCGACACCTCACACCACCAGGGAGCCTGGGAGGTTTGGCTCTGCGTGTTGGAGAGAAGAGGCTCCCGCCCACCACCTGCCCAGCCCCAGAGGCCTCCGTGTCCCCGCAGCTGCTAGATATTTCCTGGAACCCTTAAACCTTCCCTGTCTCCTCTGGGTGCCCAATGCTGCCCAGGTGTGGTCACATGCTAAGGGAACGAACAGGTTAGGGCACTGGCTCTCGGGGTGGGGGAGGGCATGGTGGGCAGCAGCTCAGCGTGTGGAGCGGGGGGGGGGGGTGGGGGAGGGAGGGGCCTTAAATCTGTACAGTAAACCACACGGACCAGAGGTAAAAGGCGAGCCTGTCCGTGAAGGCCAGCCACGACTCACGCAGCAAAATGCCCGGGATTCTTGCAGATGAAATGCAAGCGCTGCCGGTCTACTCTTCTGTCACCATCCCTCAGAGTTTATGAGAACAGATTCTCTCTTGCTGGGCTCTATGGCAGTATTAAAGATTTCCATTACTGATAGTTCTTTCCAGTTAGTACTTTCAGTATTAAATTCTGTCATTAGGAAGTAAAATATGCATGATCCCTAAATCTATGGGTATTATAACAGGATTTCATTGTTATAAATTTGTCTTCTTGGTCCTCCATTTCTGTCTTTGCTGTCTTTTTAAAACCCTAATGTCTGATAGCTATAGCCAGGAGATAATTAGGAAGTGGTACTAAAGAATCACAGGCTTATTCTCTCACTCATTCACAGAAATTTATTGAGTGTCTACACTAAGACATGGTGTCCTGAAGCCAGTGGGAAAGACAGTGGTGACAACTAATTACAACACTAAGGGATTCTGGTCTGAGCTGATATAGGCAGCCCCCTCCCACACACATATGTATATACCCACACATTGTATAAAATAAAATAAAATAATTGGAAATCACAGCTACACTTGAAAGGAATGGGGAATCCCAGATTTCAAAGACGAGTGCAAATTCAAAGCCAGGGTGAAGGGGAATCGAATCCAGATGGCTGGAGTCCCAAGCCCCAAGAAGAGGCAAGATGTGAAGGCCATGGACTCCTGGGTGGCTGGGACCAGAAACAAGACCCTACATACAGTTGGTGGCTTAAAAGGGCTAACAGTCCCCACCCACCAGCTGGGCGAATGGTGACGGCATGACAGCAGGATAATAATTTGGGTAGAGAAAAGATAATTTGCAAAAGATCGAAAACCAAGCTGGTGCCAAGTGAATATGTGGGGTCCAAATTCCCATCGCTTTCACAGAGTGGAAACCACAATCAGAGAAATCAATGTATAAACTGGTTTAACATCAATGGGAACCAACAGAGGCAGACTCGAACCTTCCCTGAGATATGCCTCCACAACCCGGGCACTTGGGATGCCCAGAGAAAATGATTCCTACTGAAGATGAGCTCACACAAAGGAATTACACGGCACCTAAGGAAACAAACTGGCAAGAGAGCGAGGCTCAGATTCGATATGGCACCCAGCTTGGCTACCTATGCTGCTCCTAGAATTACCCAAAAGCTCCCATTTCTTCCCACTTGATATCCATCCACTTGATATCATCATCCTTCCAACTCTAATCCAGACACTTGAGCGTGCCCAGAGCCCCTGCCTCTCTTCTTTCCAGTATATATAAAAAACATATGTATAAAATCCCTCCCACTTAATTTGCACACAACACCATTAAGATACTTAGCCACCCTTACTTTTTTTAAAAAGACTTTATTCATTTATTTATTTGACAGAGAAAGAGTACAAGCAGGGGGAGCAGAAGGGAGAGGGGGAGGGAGAAGCAGGCTCCCCACTGAGCAAGGAGCCTGATGTGGGGCTTGATCCCAGGACCTTGAGATCATGACCTGAGCCGAAGGCAGACGCTTAACCAAGTGAGCCACCCAGGCGCTCCCTTACTTAGTAGCCCGTATTGTTTGTATCTGAGCCCACTAGCCAGATGTGATCCCAGGTGAGGGGGCTTCTGCCACACCTGGTCACCTCCTCACCTGGCAGTGTGGTGAGACTGCTCCAGGGTAGTGACCCCAAGCTTGGTTTGGGGGTCTCAATTATGTGAGCCCTTCGAATATGAAGAGTGTAGGTCCCTTCTGTTTTCATAGGTTGATGTCATTTGCCAACTACTGGTGGCTTTCTGAGTGAGCTCTTCCTGGTTCCTAAAATTTGGCATCGAACTCAGTGATCAAGTTGCCTGAGGGCTCTGATTCAGCGTCCACCCAAGGACCTGACCCCCAGGCAAAGCTTGGCCACAGTGTGATTGTAGGCCGAGGTGTCCCAGAGCAGGTCGAGGTCCCGTCAGGGCATCGTCAGCATTGTCCTGAGCTGGGGGAGGTTTGGAACTACTGCTATTTCTGCTTTCAAATCATAAATTATTCTTGCTTTGGCTTCACCACCATCAGCTTAGTGAACAGAGGATGGATCGTTCTACATGGTTGTCATGATTCATTTGCCTCATCAGAGCTATAATCCCTACAACCTGCTAGAGAAGCCTTAAGACACATGCCCTGTAGTTCACATGTGAACCATCCATGTCTCCATTAGCGGATTACTGTCCACATGCTTCCTTATTATCCAAGGCCTTTCACTAGTAAGAGGGAGGTCGGTAGGATCGCTGAAGTCAATGGCATTGCTAAGTGCTAGCTCTTTGGCCACATCAAAGCAGATAAAGATAAAAATGTTCGTCCTCCTGGGACAATGCTTCCCCATGTCCTTGGGTGTTCAAGAAGGGACTTCGAGCCACCTACACTCTGTGAATTTATAAGGTTAGTAAAATATGAGTAAAGTTACTTCATCTTGGACAAGGAATAGTTTTTCCAATCATCCATTTAGGAAAACATTCACGGAGAGCTCGGTGTGCCCAGCCCAGTGGTGGGGATCAGGCAGAGACAACCTTGCTGCCCCCAGGGGCCTCAAGGACAGGCAGAGCCACAGAGGGAGACCAAGAACAGGTGAGGACATCAGCTCCTTGAGTTCCCTTAGTGTGCTGCCTGTTTCCCTGACTCCGGGGAGAGGGTGCTGCTGAACCTATCTGGTCTTTCCTTCTCCGCAAGGCCAGCTTAAACCCTGTGGACACAGCTCAAGGAGCCATCAGATTCTCTTCTTCAACAGACATCTTTATCTATCCCATGGCCTACTCTCCTTTTCACAGCAGGGAATGAAATAGCCTCACAAAAGAGCCAAATCATAACTAAAGAAAGTAATAGGAAGACTGTATACACAAATACAACCTGCAGAGAAGATTCTGGGTGTGCACACTCAGCCCTTGACTTCCTACCCCTGCAGTGGTCCTCAGTAATGATGGGCTTGACCAATGGCCTTCACTGAAGTCTTTCTGGATGAAGGGGAGACAGACACCTGTTTAGGGCATAATAGTTACTGTGACAGTCAGAATCCAAGATGGCTCCCAATGATCCCACCTCCTGGCATCAGCTTTCTTGTGTAATTCCCTCCCCTTAAGTGTGGGCTGAGCCTAGGGATTTGCTTCTATCACATAGAAGGTGGTAAAAGTGATGGATGGTAACTTCTGAGATTACGTTCTAGAAGACTATAACTTCCATCTTGCTGGCACCCTCAGCTCCCGGGGCTTGCTTGCTCTAGTCAAGTGAGCTGTTATGTTGGAGAGGCCTGTATAGCAAGGAACCGGGGGCGGCTTCTGGACAACAGGCTGTGAAAACCAAATCCTTGCCAACAGCCACTGAGTGAGCCTGGGACAGATCCTCCTGGTTGAACCTTGAGATGACTAGAGCCCCTGACAACACCTTGACTGCAGCCTTTTCAGTCCTTCTGAAGCCAGGGACCCTGCGAATCCATGCCTAGATTCTTGGCCTATAGATACCATTTGATAACAAATGTGTGTTGTTTTAAGGGGGTAATTTGTCATTCAGCAGTAGATAAGTAAGACCGTTACCAAACAGCTCGCAGAGAATGTCCCTCAGCAGAGAATGTATGGGCCTATTTTGGGAATTTTCAAAACAATATGGATTGGTTCTTTTTTCTTTTTTTTTTTAAGACTTTTATTTATTTATTTGAAAGAGAGAGAGAGAGAAAATGAGCGCGAGCAGGGGGAGGGGCAGAGGGAGAAGCAGACTCCCCGCTGAGGAGGGAGCCTGACATGGGACTCGATCCCAGGACCCCGGGATCATGACCTGAGCCGAAGGCAGATGTTTAACCGACTGAGCCACCTAGACGCCCCTGGCTTGGTTCTTTTCTTAAACCTTAGTTAATAAGCATGGACAAACACAGTACCCAATTCCCAGGGCTTACTGGGGATTTATTAAAGAAACTCCCAGCTAGTGGCCACAGACATAAAGCCACGAGGACCCAGACAGACATCTAGGGAAGTCGTTCTAGCCAGGGAGGGGCACCAGAATCAGCTGAGGAGCCTGGGCCCCACCGGGATCCCCTGAAGCTGGAACCTGGAGCCCAGAGCAGACATGATTTCTCCGGGTGAGAGGCTGTAATCCTGGGTAAGAACCATGGATCTGCTCCTGCTCCCCAACGTGATGTACTGGGAGATGAAGGGCCAGAGAAGTTGTGTGTCTTTTTAAGGTCACACAGCCTGTTGTGGCAGCCAGCGTCCCCTCTGAATGGAGAACACAGCTCAGTGCTGTGCTAACAGTAGAAACAAATAAAGAGATACGCAGAGAAAACTTCTAAGGTTCCTTTATTTGTTTTGGAAAACAACCTCCACTCTTTCTCAATTTAGTCCAGGCCTCGTGACAAAAAAAACGCTTTTCTCTCTGGCCTCCTCTGCAAGAAAGGAAACAACATAAACACTCCCCGTGAGAGCTCTCTCCCCAGATTCCAGGGAGGGGCAGACCGGGCCAGGACTGGAACGGAACAGCATGGAGAACACGTGGGATCTGTCTCCGAGCCCCACTTGGTTTACACTCCCTTCCTCCATCCTCCCTGAGACATCTGCTCCTGTCCGGGGGGTTCTCCCTCCACCTCCCAGTTCAGAGCATCTGCAGTAGCTGTGGGCTGCTCGTAGCCTGATTTCCAGTCTGCTTGTCATCCGGGGAAACATCACCCACAGTCCCGCTGGTTCTGGCTCGGGTCCTTACGAGCTCACCAGGTCCCAGTGCTGGCTCATAAGTGATGATTCACATGGGTTGACCACGACTTCCCTGCCATTCTCAGAGCCATCACCAAACATGTCCGTGTCTAGGCAGAGGTGGGAGGCTATGTGCTCGATGCGGGAACCAGTCTTGGTCCATTGCTGAGAAGACGGAGAGGAGAGAGCATGAACCGGAATTCTCTGGCTAAGGGCCCAGGTTCTATCAATAATACCAGGAGTTCCAGAATAATCAGACATGTTTACACCACATGGCTAGGGTCACCCAGAGACTTGACTTCATGGTCTCACGGAGGAATAAAACTGCAACTAATTGCTTTGCCAGGTATTACTGTTGGTTTTTGTTCTTTTTGTTTTTTGTTTGTTTGTTTGTTTTTTGTTTTGGATAAAAAAGTAAAAGCAAAATCAGTATGTTTACTAGGAGAACTCATTAGAAGGCAATAACTTTCCAAGCAATAGGCCAGAGAACGTGAAGCACGTGAGTCACGGGAGCAACCAAAGAAAAGACGAGCACTCAGCGTCTGCACATCAGGAAGATGTGGGAGCGAGCGGGGGGATGGGGCGCAGAGGGGCAGAGAGGCTTCTGGGCAGCACCCAATGCCAGCAGGCTCTGCTCCTCCAAAGCCCTTCAGCTCAAGAAGGGCCCAAGCAGAGCAGGGGGTCTCGTGCCGCTGCTCCCCAGACTTTACCTCACATGACAAGGAAGGGGGGGGATGAACGCGTTTTGGGGAACTGCCACGGCGCAGGCACCAGGGCGCACTTCCGTGACTCCCTTGTGTGGTGGGCATCTTTACTTCCATTTCAGAGAGGAAGGAACCAAAGTCCAGTGAGCTGCCGTGGATCCCACGGCTAGTGAACCGTACAAAGGGCATCTGGATGTCCATCTCTCTAATGCCAACACCCAATCGGCAGGAGACTGCATGGGGTCAGCAGCGTGGGCCCGACGGGGCACGTGGTGCATCCAGAGGGCACGTCCTGCCAGAGCCCAAGTCCCCCCGCAGGCCAAGATTCCAGTGCCGCTCATCCTGCGGCCCTGAAGGCTTTGTCCCAGTGCTCTCGTGCTCTGGGATGCCAGGTGGGCATTGGAGCTAGACGGGCGAGCACAAGATGCATGTGCCCACTGGGGCCTGGCCAGGTCCGCCAGCATTCAGGGACAAGCTGACCGCTGCAGCTGGTGCCCCTGTTCTCCTCTCCTGACCAGAAGGACGTCTTTCTGATCAGCCCCTCCACTTCTAGAGGTTCTCCCTGGTCTTGCACACGAGACTCGGACCCACACAGGCAGTCCCGTCACTGAAGGTGGCCATGCCCCAGTGCACCCACCGAGCACTCACCTGTTTGTCATCTCCGTTCTTGCAGAGGACGAGAACCACCGGGGCACCCGGGAACATGGTGATGACAGACAGGCACAGCTCCTCCTGGAGGATCTGCTGGGTGTATGTGAAGGCCCATATCTGGAGGGGAAGAGGCCAGAAGGTTCACATCAGGATCCTTGGAAGCGTGCTGGGACACGTCTGGGGCATGTCTGGGACTGTGTGAGAATTAGCACAGCTTGGTAAAAAGCACTGGAGGTCCGAGCAGGAACAGACCATCAACAAAGTCACCTTGGAAAATGGGATCCACTAGTCAGAGACTCCCAGGTCCTGCCCCCACTGAAGTCTCCATCTCCACACCTGGGAAGGGGACTGGCCCGGGCACGCAGGCCACCTCTGGGAGGTGCTGAACAATTCTGGGCTCGAGGTGGGGAAGCCTCAACCACACCCCAGCCCAGCCGTGTGGTCTCTAGTTTCTCTGTTGGGATCTGTATCTAGTCCCCACACTTGACACTGCAGCTACCTGGCAGATCATCCCCAGCTGGCTCTAGAATGTCCCTTCTTTGAAAAGGACAGACGGTGGGATGAAGGGAACAGGGAGTGTGCCGAGGGAGGGAGTGGAAGAAAAGCAGAAGGACAGCAGGTCACGAGACAGAAAACGGTCCCCACAGGCGTGTGCACTCCAGCACTCTAGGGAAACAGATCGTTGGGCCCCAGAGCCCCCGCTGGGAGGGAAACTGAGAAAGCGAGCAGACAAGGAGGGTGGGGAGAGGAAAGGGTCATTCCATTTGAGGGTCATCACAAGGAATGTTTCTCGGTTATTACACAAAATGCCGGAGATCAGAGAGCAAGGAGCTGCTGAAGGAGCTCAAACCACTTCGAGTTCTTAGGTCAGAGGGATGAAAATGTGAGCCTACATGAGGTCCTTCCCAGGCTGTGAAGTAGGGGCCTCATCACTGGGCAAAGAAGGTGACTGGTGAATTGGATGCCCTGGGGGGAGCTGCAGAGAGGACCCGTCAAGGGCTGAACCCCTTCTCCACTCCACGCCTGCTGACCAGCTGACCCCCAGCCTCTGGACCAGGCTGCTCGTCAGCTACTTCTCCTTGGCCTGAGAATGAATCAAGGATCCGTTAGCTGGCCAGTCCCCTGCTCTAGGACCACGTGTCCCGTAAGCTGAGCCGGCGTTCATGTGCTCCTTTTTCTGCACCCTCCCTAGCTCACGGCAGCCCCCTCCTGGCCCTGGCACCCCTCCTGACTTTTGCCATCTGGTGACATCTTCGGTGTCTTTCTGTGCCCTGGCTTGTTCCCCTCCTTGCCCAAAGGCTTGGGTCCTTCTGCTGCCTCACCAGGCCACCTAGATGCAGAACCCTGCCTCTCCTGATCTGGGACTTTCCCTGTCCCTGATACCTGGATGAGGCCACCAGCCCAGGGGGAGCCACTGTCCCCCTAGGGTCCTGCGTGTGGATTCTCATGTCCCTTTTCAAATTGCCGGTGTTGGGAGAAGACCTAGACCAGAAGGCACTCCCTGGGGCAGGGGCAGAGCGGGGGGGGGGGGGGGGGGGCGGCGATGGAAATACAGATGGATAAAAGACAGGCTGTGCGTTAAGAATTCTTGAAGCCTGGGGCGCCTGGGTGGCTCAGTCATTAAGCGGCTGCCTTCCGCTCAGGTCATGATCCCACGGTCCTGGGATCGAGCCCCACATCGGGCTCCCTGCTCAGAGGGAAGCCTGCTTCACCCTCTCCCACTCCCCCTGCTTGTGTTCCTGCTCTCGCTGTGTCTCTCTGTCAAATAAATTAAAAAAAAAAAAAATTCTTGAAGCCTGGGAATAAAATCTTAAAAAAAAAAAAAATAGGACACCTGGGTGGCTCAGTCGGTTAAGTGACTGCCTTCGGCTCAGGTCATGATCCTGGAGTCCCGGGATGGAGTCCCACATCTGGCTCCCGGCTCAGCGGGGGTCCTGCTTCTCCCTCTGACCCTCTCCCCTCTCATGCTGTTTCTCTCTCTCTCTCTCTCTCAAATAAATCAATAAAATCTTTAAAAAAAAATTCTTGAAGCCTGGGGATGGCAACAGGGGCTCTTTATACTCTCCTATCTATTTCTAGATCTATATACATTTAAAATTTTTAATACTAAATGTAATGAAATGTACTCCTTGGGACGTATCAAGAAGTTCTCCCCTGGCCTTGAACATCACCATACTATGCATGCCATTTGCTTCCCTCCAGGATTAGCTGAAAGGGAAAGACGTCTGCATGCACAGGGGTGATGCAGTAATCATGACCCTGTTACTGACGGCCAACATTTCCTGAGGACTTACTATGTGCTAGGCACTGTCCTGGGGCCTTGGCACAGAGGACGTTCGTCTTCATAAGAATCCTACTAGATAGCTATTATTATTATTGTCCCCATTCTACATGACGAAAGCCTCGCAGAAGTTATGCAACTCTCCCTGACCGACTCCCTGTAGCTCCTTTGTTGTTGCCGCTGCCAGGGTCCCGGCTCCCTCTACCCCGGTTTAATCACAGGTAATGTCTGTCACTGAGATCCCTCTTCCACGTTGTAAATATGAAAACTCTAGATCACCCCCACTTCGACAGCAGAGAGCTGGCCAGTGTTCCCACTGGCAGCCCCTATGAGAAGGGGAACGAAGGTCACAGCCCGTGTAGGGGACTAGGGAGGGGGCAGCTGAGAGAGCGGGCCCCTCCCAGATGCGGACAGACACTGGGGAAGAGTACGAATGGAGGCCCACGTTCTACGGACTCCACATCAGAGCGGGGCACACACGGAGCTGGCTTCCTGGGCCTGCTCCCCTCTTCTTCCCGCCCGGGGTCTGCCATCCCCCATCATCCACTCCACTGTCTGCATATCCATGCTCACTCGGTCACTCCCCTTTACAGGGCCCCCCTTGGGCCCAGGTGTGTGCTAGGGACACAGTCTACTCTCGGGAGATCCGTGCAGGTCCTGACGTCAGGTTAGGGCCATCTGGATGGGGGTCCTGGGGCTCCGGACCTCTGGAGTGTGATCTAGAAGGTGGGAGCTGGTCTTGGGTACGTGTCCAAAGAATTCCACGTGGGGAAGGGAGAGAAAGGCCTGAAGCCCAGGCCCAAGCCCAAGGGCAGGGCTGCCAGGGAACCGCTGCCCAGGCCCGCCATACAACTGGCCTCAGCTTTAGATTTCTGCCATTGTCGAGAAATGAGGCTAAACGGACTCAGCGATGTGGAAAGAAGATAAGGTCCACCCCTCTGGCCCACTGCCCACCCACACTAGCTGCTGTGAACCGTGAATTAGCATTCAAAAAATAAATCCTGTAATTATTTTGATTACTACAACACACTTTGTATTTTTTATGTTAAAAGCATTAACTAATTAAACGTAAAAACTTGAGTTATACCACAATTTCCGAAAAGCTCATTTTGGCATTGCTTCTTTTATAATATCCTAGGGGCTTTAAAAACTGGACGTCCTGAGGGTGGTGTGGGGGTGGGAGAGGAGTGGTACTTCTTTTGACATCTGAGACGCCCCATCCGCTCATGCCTTTCCGGAACAAACGCAGATGGCACCCGGCTGGGGCTGGGCTCGGAGGAAATCACCTTAAGATCCCCAGGGGGAGAATGCGCACATGCACAGACAGGGGATCGAAGCCTTTACACTAAGTGGACTTTCCGTTAGCTGGTGCTTTACTGGCACTGAAATAATTCAGCCTCACAATTTCTCAGAGGAACACAGCTCTCTGGCCACATCTGCGAGAGAGGAGAGAGAGAAGCAGAACACCGAAGCAGGTGGGGCAGGAAGTGAGGAGAGGTTTTCCGATTCCCATTCTGCAGCCTGTCAGGCTTCCAGAATGGCCAGTGATGAATGGGTTTATTAAACGAATCCCGGAGTCAGAAATGGATTCGGGAAGGTAGCAGTGGTTGCTCAGGCTGGCCTTGCTGAGATCGGTGCATGCTGGGCCATGTGCTGACAGCTCTATTGGGGGTGTCTGGCCAAGTCGCAGCCCCCACCCCCAGGGCACACAGACATGGTCATACCCACAGGAGGTAACCCAGAGACGGTGTGGGCGGCCTCACCCCCTCACAGATAGACCAGTAAGGGGCCGAGGAGGAGGAGGTCCACCCCTGGCCCTCTAGCCCCTTTGCTCCTGCCCTGGAAGAGGGGAACTGGTGATGGGGGCGGGGGGGTCCAGGCTGGACAGCCTCACAGCCTTCTGTGCTTAGCGGGAGTTTCTGGAGGACAGCCCCTGCGTGCAGAGAAGGGAGCAGCCTGGCAGGTGGGGGCAGTAGAATTCTCTCTGGGCAATGCCCATCTGGGGGCAGCCTTGAGGCCTGGGATGAAATAGGCCGCAGCACCCAGCCCAGGGTTCACGGTCTAGTACTGGATGGAGCAGCAGAGAGGAAAGATGGTCTTAAGAGGACACGTCTAAAGGACCCAAGTTCTGAAAGAGGCAGGCATGAGAGGAGTCAGGGCCCAGGCACAGAGCTGACCTAGGAATGGCCCAGGACCACCACTAGTAGGCAAGAAGCAACCAGCCTGGGGTAGCAGCTCTCTACTGGGCTGATCTTGCTTCTATCTATCTATCTATCTATCTATCTATCTATCTATCTATCTATCTATCTATCCATCCATCCATCCATCCATCCATCCATCCAACCACCCACCCGCCCACCATGTGGCAGTGTCTGGAAGCACTTTTTGATGACTATGACTGGGAGGGGTGGTTGTTACTGGTACCCAGTGGGTGGGGCCAGGGATGTGGGCAAACACCTACAGGGCACAGGACAGTCCCCCCAACAGAGAATTATCTGGTATTAATGCTAACAGTGCTGGGGTTGAGACACCCTCACCTAGTGTGAAGGGCCTGGCCCCTGGAAGCAGCCAGCCCGCCAGTACTCGTGTATGACTGGGGTAGCACTGGCCTCTCTCAGCCTCGCTCACCCCATCTGTGAGACAGCGGGGTAACAGGACATGGCTCATGGGGCCTTGGGATGACTAACCCAGACGAGGCCTGTGGAATCTGCAGGCCGGTGGCTGGCTCCGGCGCGGTTTCTGGGGACAGGATTTTGGCGACACATGGGAGGAGCAATGGTCGGGTGAGGAGACAAACACTCCCACGTGGAGAGAAGGCAGGGGCTGTGTTTTCATGAGCACAGAAGCCCGAGTCAGTTACTGATGGTGGTGAGCTCCCCATCCACGCACTCTTCTGCGTAGGGGAACTACACACAATGGGGAAGAGACTGCAAATGCTGAGCGGCACTGCAGGTTATGTTGTGGTTAGGTGGGCAAACTAGCTCATTTCTAAGGGCTTCTGATTCTTGAAGCTTCACAGTCATAGTCTATTCATCCTCAAGGTGATCCTTGGAGGCAGGTACAACTCTATGGAAGGGAACAGAGATCAGGAGTCACTCTGGGCAACACCAGGAGCAGACCACAGGGTTGACTATGAACGCGGGGCCTCTTTGGTGAGACTGGATCTGAGCTGAGAGCATCCAGGGCCACACTGAAGGCCACACACGCCCCCGAAGCCCTCTTCAGACACAGTGTCTGGAACGAACAAGTGGGCGCAAGCCACACTTCAGTTCAGCCAGCCTCTCAGTGCACACGGATGCCGAAGGATCATGCAAAGGCACCGACTGGCTGTGCTGGGGACAGAGCGGGCCACACGGACACAGACTTCTGCCTCTCCCTGGTGACCAGGCGGCAGCAGGGTGATCTGGTAGGCTCAGAGACACGCTCCCCACCTTTGACTGGGATCTTCGCTGGACTCACTGTTGGGGTCTTTTATTTTCGGTCCCTCCTGTCACTTCACCCCAAGCTGTCAGGATACACTTCATATGCATGTGATTAAAAACCTACACCCAGGACATTTGTTGTTGGGACCTGCTGCCGAGCCCTGGAGTCCTGGCCCACCCGCCAAGGGCAGCGCAGGTGTGGGGAAGAGCGCTCACCTTCTCTTGCCCACCTGAGTGTCCAGCTGCGTATGTGCATCCTTCACAAGCCAGTGGCCCAAACTGACCGGAACACAGGTAGATGGACACACTGAAAAGTTTTTCTGTTTTTCTCCCCTTCTTTAAATTGGGACAGCAGTGCGATTAGTGCATCTGTCTTCCTTCCATCTTTCACACAAGTATTTTTCTAGAGAATCCAATAAAGCTAAGAGGAAACTCATTAACCTGGAGGCTTCTTGGGCTTTGCACGTTTGCAAACGGATGATGTATTTCTCTTGTACTTCACCCAAGGCATCAGCCTGCCGACATCTTCAGTACACATCAAGATTAAACATTTTGTTCCCAAGGTTGACAAGCTGGCCAAGAAAGAGAAGGCAGGCAGGGGGAGGGATAGATGGGCTGGGGGTGGGGCAGAGATATGAGCCCTCATCCAAGGCAGAGAGCAACCATGCTCTGATTGTCTCCTTTCAACAATGAGGGCACCCACGTGCTGGGGGATAATACTGCTGGAGAGTGTGTGACCAGCTGGAAGCACAAATCTGAACTCTTGGTTCGAACCCGCTGGTTTTCTTTTACTCCAGATATGTGGAACCCTGGAATCCTCCACCCAAATGGCCTGAACCTGATTTCAGGATCTGTGTAGATTTTACCCTGGGTCAGTCCTCCCAAGGGTAGACTGAGTCCCTACTGCACAGAGCTGGGCCCAAAGGGGAACGTTCGTTTAGAGGGGAGTGACCGAGGTGGATATGCAGCCTGGGAGTGGGGGGGCAGGGAACAGAGCCAGGGCAGGAAGTAAAGGGGAGGAGGTCCAGGCTGGAAGCCGGTGCTGTGTGTGCCCCCGGGTCTGGCGTGGAGCCCAGAATGTGGGCCTCCATTCACACTCTTTCCCAGTCCCCATCCATGTCGAGGAGGGGCCTACTGTCTAGGACCTTGGATAATCTCTCCAGGCCCTGGTTTCATCTGTAAAATGAGGATAATAGTAACACCTCCTCAACAGGGCTCTTGCGTCCCTTCCTTGATACGGCCTCCCCCAGGCAGAAGAGGAGGTGGCTGGAGAGAGGGCGGAATGAGTCACGGGAAGGGGCGGGAGGGGCAGACGTGACCCCATCTGGACAGGCCAAGAGGCAGCGCAAGAGGAGAAATGACATGTAGGAGAGGCGAAGGAGCAGAGCAGGGTTGGAGGAGAGAACCCCTGGATGCCCTAATGCATTAGCAGAAAGGGTTGGCGAGCAGGACAGAACTGTCTTTCTTACACAGGAAGGAGGGAAAGTTACCGAAAGGACGAGAAAGGTAACATAGGTCAGTCCTACAAGGGTGTATGGCCCACATACATGCGCATGCGCACACGCACACGCACACGCACACTTGGGGATTATTCCAGCTGAAACAGTTATGTAGACTTCTATCTGTCTAAAGTGGGTTTACACCTTCAGAAAACTTGGACGTTTTCTGCTGTTGGCCATGGACCCCTCTAGAAGGGGGCTGAGTCTAATCCAGCCCAGCCCCGCCCTGTCCCCGGCAAGCAGCCTGGGGCCAGGAGCACTGCGGGCACTCACTGTCCTCTGTGGAAGCAGGCGGGACATGGATCTCAGGGTCTTCCTCCATTTTCCCCGAATTCACACTGCTGCTACACAAACCCAACTGTTCTCTCCAAAGCGAGAAGGAGTGATAGCTTGGCACTAGCTTCTAGAAAGAACTCTTGGCTCATTTGAAGACTGTTACTATGATCACCCTTAGTTTCCCACAGATGACTGCTTTTCCACCCCTTTCTCGTGCCATTGGAAGGTCAGCTGGAAAGGTACTATTATTCTCCAGGCAAATAAAGCCCTGGAAATCTTTTGGAGATTGGGGAGCCCCGCCTCAAGACCCAGAGATCCTATGGCCCCCCTCCTCCCACTTCCTTATGCAGCCAAAGACATTAAGTACCAGAAAAGCCGCTGCTTCGCTGAAGATAGATCGAGCAAGCTCCCGTCCCAGGGAAAGGGGCGTGACAACATTCTGGCCATTGGGATCCCCTATGAACAGCGCCCACACACAAATTCAGAAGAGAGGGATGCGCCTCACCTATTCACATCATTTTACAAAATGCCGCTTGAACAAACTATGTCATTCCCAGCCGGGCTGCTGTATCTAAAGCAAAATCGACACTTCTGCTTGCTTTCCCTTTTCCTGTGTAACTCAGGCTACCCTTCCCGTGTCCTGTTGGAGCAGAGAGATGGGTCTGGGAAAGCTCACTGCAAGCTGGAGGCCAGTGTTGCGATGCCTCAAACCCCAGGCTGTGGGTGCGGGTTTCTGCGGCAGGCAGCGGGGAGCACTGAAGGCTGTATTGAGGTGGAGAACGATGGTCTGATGGTGACATGTCGGCAGGGGGACGAGGGGCAGGGACTGGAGGCTGTGGCTCTAACCTAACACCGTGGTTCCCAGTCTGGGTAGTTTTACGCCCCAGGGGTGTTCGGGATAGCCTGGAGACAGTTCCATTGTCACGACTGGCGTGTGTGGGGTGCTCCTGGCAGGCAGAGGCCGGGGATGCTGCTGGGCAGGCCTCGGAGCACAGGACAGCCCCCCACACAGAGAACCATCTAGCGTAAAACATCAACGGTGCCACGGCTGAGGAAGGCTGATCGGGCATGGAGGAGAGAAAGCAGGGTCCAAGAAGAGCTATTTGAGGGGAGAAGGCATAGGGACTTGCAGAAATGGGGACCAGGAGAATGCGGAGCCAGGGCAGACAGGTGGCATTGGAGCCGTGGAGCCGCTTGAACAAACTATGTCATTTTGGGAGAGGGCAGTGACACGGAGAGAAGGAGTGGGGCAGGGACGTACGTGGCTGTGGTGCCTGGCAGCTGCTTGTACCTGTCTGTCTACTAGAACCACAGACAACTCTGTGGTGGCTGTGGGCTCACACCGGTCACCCAGCCACAGCCCAGACCTTCCCGCGTGCTCTACTTCCTGGGCTGCTCCTTCTCCCCTTCTTCACATGGTCTATTTCTACTCCTCTCTCAGGATGCAGCTCATTTTCGAGTCCTCTGGCAAGACATCCCTGACTCTCATGCATATGGTGGATACTGTCCCTCGGTGCTACCATCCAGGACAGAGATTATAACAGAACAGCTGCTTACTTGCTTCTTCTTGCATTAGATCCCTCGAGGGACCACAGAGACCTGCAACCTAGCCATTCATCTCAGTGTCTTTGCAGTTAGCAGAGAAGAGAGATGTTTATGGAGTGAATGGATGAGTTCTGGGAGGGATGAAAACTAGAATTTGTGCATCAGTGAAACAGAGGATGGGGCCAAAGCTGGAAGCTTGGACAAAATCTCCAAGACACCGTTTCCAGAGACAAGAACAATGTCCTAAGAACCTTTGTGAATACTCACCAGGAGCACACGAAAGTGGAGCAGGGGAGCCAGCAAAGAAAAGAGACAGAAAGAACAGGAATGCAGGAGAATCCGGATCAGGCAGTGCCATGGGAGCCAGGAGGAAGCCACGAGCTGGATGTGCTGTAAGGTATCCAGCACACAAGTGTGACAGAGGGAGAGACAGGCTGCGGATTTGCCAGTGACCTTTAAAAGAGTTCCATCCTCAGAGGGAAGAACACTGACCCACAGAACGTGGGCGTGCTACGTTGATGAATGGACTAAGGCACGAGGCAACCTTTGTGAGAACGGATTCCCAGGCTTCCTGCAGACCTGGGCAAGGCAGGAGAGAGCAGAGGTGGAGTGCAGGCCTGCCGAGGACAGGCCGGGGCGGGGGCGGGGGTGCGGACAATGGTGATGGTTTTGCCAGATGGGACGTGCCCACCTGGAAGTCCGGGTTAGAGCCGCGGGGAGACTCAGGGCGGGCCTGCCACCCTGGAGCAGCATCACCCAGAGGCACGCCTTTCTCCGTCTGCCCTTCACGTTTTCCAGGTAGCAGCTGCACCTGAGCTGCCTGACCCAGCCCCCACTACCTGCAAGCAGGCTGGACGCCACGGACGTACTCATTAAATCCTGCTAATTTAACAGCGATTTCCTAGAGGCATGATGTCGCCTGCTAAACTGCCTTTCAGAGAAACCGGACCCATTTGGAAACCCAGTGGAGTGACCCCGGTCTCAGAGTGAGGGGAAATCATACTTCTCCTGCTCTGTTGCTAGGCTCTGGGTATAACTGGACACCGGGTGTCCTACAAAAGCAGGGGTTGGAGGCTGAGGCCCATACATGTTCTCACATCCCCAGCCAGTTACGTACCTGGGATTTTACATCCTCGCCTTTGTTCTTGACACAGGGGCTTAGCCTGAGGTTGTACGTGTCTGTGTTTTTCTGCCTTTGAGACTCTAGGCACTTCTGCCTCTGTCGGATACTGCCCTTCTGGATTGAGGAATCGCTGGGGATTCTGGAGGAAAGCCACAGAGAGATGAGAACCAGCTGCTCCTTGGCTGAGTGACACCAGCCGCTGGAGAAGTGGAGACAGGGTTTTGAGGATGACAGGGGCATTCCGTCCACGGTGGGGGGCTGCCACCAGGAACAAGGCAGCGAGGAGAGACCCAGGAGCCACCATGGCAGACGGAGCTGGGTGTGGAGACAGCATCAGCCTCAGGTCGCGCCCGGGACTCAAGCCCCAGCAGCTGCACTACGCTGCTCCCCGAGAACTGCCATCCCTCACGCCGCTGATTAACTTAATTCCTCTTCTGGTTTCAGGGAAAAGGGGAGCCACCTGGTCCCCTCAGACCTCCCTATACTTAACGACCTTTATCCAGTTGGCCACAGGATGTCCCTTTTCCAGACCCAGTCCGCGGAGGGCCTTTCCTGACAAGCCAGCAAAGGCTCAGAAGATAGGGCAGGTACCTGAGCTCTGGATAGACATTCTCCAGGTACCACTTGAAGCTCTGGCACTGCAAATTCTTCCTCAGGTCCAGCCTGCTCTCGATGCTGGGGGGAAGCGGGGCAGGGGGAGACACAAAGACAAAAGCACAGCCGAGGGTCAGAGACAGGGACAAGGCTGAGAGACAAAAGCACACGCTGTGCCCACGTCTCTCCCGAGGGTGCTGGAGAAATTAACCAAGGGAGATTTCTAGAGCTCCAGACAGAGCTATGGAAAACGGAGCAATAGCTCACAGTGGTGTGGTAACGACACGGACGATTTGTGTTTTTACTTGAAAATGGAATTTAGGGGTGTTTTTAGTTTTCATTAAAAACAAGGCTACATGAACACGCAGTGTGTTGCTAATAATTCACCACTGGGGCTCTGAGTCTACTTACCCACAAATCTCTTTGGATTCTGCAGTCAAAATACCACTCCTGACCACCCCACTCTCAAAGAATCATCTGGTTCTGGGGCCTGGTCACGCCTTTATTCATCAGATATTTATTGAGCACCTACTCTGTGCCAGGCATTGTGCCCAATGTGGGGAATGATGGATGGTGAGCTTCTGAACAACAGAGGAAGGTAATGAAACAAGCCATCGCAGCCCTGTGTGGACGTGGTGGGGGGGGGCCTGTGGGGGCTGCGGGATCATCTCAGAGGTGTGTGCCCTCGCTAGTCAGGTCAGTGGTCTCCAAGGTGGTCACGCGGAAGCTGGTATCTGGAAGGAAAGGTGGAGGCTATCTAGACAAACCAGAGAGTGGGTGGGGTCGGGGCCCCCCCGGCACAGGCCGGGGAAGAGCGAGGGGAGACTGTCCGTGGCAGGAGCGGCACTGCAGAAGGCCGAGCCGTGCGCACGCACGAACGAATGTATGCGGGGGATGGCAGAGGGGAAGTGAGCGGGAGCAGAGAGGAAGGAACAGACCACAGAGGGTTTTGGGGGCCACTGTGGAGGTCGGACTTTGAGGCAATGGGATGCAACAGATGGGTTCTGAGCAAAGCGTGACGTGGCGACATCTGCACTTTGAGAGCATCTCACTGGTGGCAAACGGGTCTGGCAGAGCAAGGCTGGAGACAGGGAGCAGTGGGAGGGGACTGCAGACAGCCCCCTGTGGTGCTGATGGTGCTCTCAGGCAGGGGGTGGGGGGGCGGAATGGAGAGAAGGCACAGGCCAAGGCCCTCCATTTCTCTCCAGCGCCACCGCCACCACCCTCCTTGGCTCCATTTGCCCCTTGTCCTTCCTTCCCGGGTGGCCCTGCTCGGCCAGCCTCACCTCCTTCCACGCCGCGCTGGACTTCTTAGTTAGCGCTAACCACATTTCCTCCCCAGAGGAAGGGGGCAGCCTGAGCAGAGAAATGACATCAATTTTTTTTCTAAGCTGAACGTTCAGCGTTTAGCAAAGACCTGGGTGCTGCGTGCATGAAGGAGGCGGCAGCACCGGGACTTGGGAGCTGTTTGACTTGGGAAGGTTGGGGGAGGAAAGAACAAGGCTGACACCCAGACCTGTGACTTGGGCCACAGGACACAAGGAAGAGTGTTTGCAGGGATGTGGGAGACGGGCTGCGGGGCACGTTTAGAAGCAAAGTGGCTGAGTTCCCTTTAGGAGTGCAGTTGGAGCAGCCGGGGAGGTGTCCAGGTGGAGATGTCCAGTTTGTCGTGGGAGGGAAGGGACTGTGGCTCAGAACGGGAGGTCCAGGTCAGGGACAGAGACACAAGAGTCAGCAGCACCGAAGCGGTGGCTGACGCCAGGGGGAAATGCACAGTACGGAGCCGGTGAGGACAGACCCTTGGGGAGGACCAGAAACATGGCAGGAAAGAGAAAGCGAGGCAGCAATGGGGCCAGGGAGGTGGAGCCTGAGACGCAGCACAAGGGAGACGGCAGGCACGGACTCGGTGGTCAGAGGGGCGCCCGACGGGCTGGCTGGGGGAGGACGATGGGTAATGAGCCCAATGCGGTGGGGGGGGGGGTGAGCCAGGAGGGGGCGGTCGGGGACAGGGGCGGGTCTCCGAGCACACTCAGGAGAGGCGGGCAAGAGCTGCCCACAAGGCACGCAGGCAGGGTTTCAGGATGCTGCGCCCCGAAGGAGCGGCAAGGGGTGCAGGGGACCAACGACGTTGGATTGAAGGAAAGTTTTTGGAGTTTCTTTCCTTTCCTCCTCTTCCTTTTTAAATCATTTAAGTTTTAAGACCCTGAATCGGTTTAAATGCTGATGGGGACCGTGCATTAGGAGAGACAGATCAGGGATGAGGAAGCAGAGGGCAGCGTCCCCTAGAACGATGGTTCCCACACTGGCTGCACATTAGAATCCTGGCGGTGAGGGTAGGGGGCTGTGTTTCAAAAATTCTCCAGCCCAGGCCATACCCCAGGCCCCATCAGCTCTCTGGGAGTAGCATCCGTAGCTCCTGAAGCTCCCTGGGGGATGGCAATGTGCAGGCTAGTTTGGGAAGCACCACCCTGGAGCTCTGCTCTGCCCGGACAGGCCCTCAGACCCGCAGCCTTGCACCACCTGGGAGCTTACTGAAATGCAACGCTACGGAATCAGCAACCACATTTTAACAAGAGCCCCAAGAGATCCATGTGCATTAAGGTTTAAGAAGCCCTGAGCCAGGAGGCAGGAGAGGATGAATCCAGGCCAAGGGAGCTCGATAAATGTTGATTTACAAATGAATGCAGATGAAAGGTGGATCCCAAGCACAGGTGGAGGGCTGGTCTAACACAGCAGGGGGCACACCTGTCTTTGGAGAAGAGTGGGGCAGAGAGAGCGAAGTTGCCAAGTCGGTTTGTCTTGGGAAGTCAATGGCATCTATTTCAGCTATAAAACAGAAGGTGTCATCTGCCTTGAGTGACGGGTGGACTCGGGAGGTGGGGAGACAGGAGAGGTTTAAACGGGGACTGCGGAGAATGACGGCCAGGAAAGGCAGTAGGACTGGGAGGCCTACTAACGGCCTGCCTGAGGCTGATGGCCACGGTGCGGTGCGTTAGCAGCACTGGCTGATGCTTTCCAGAACCTTCAGCAGCCTGTGCACGGGGGAGGGAAAGGCACAAAGTCGGGTTCATGCAGGGTTGAGAAAACTTTGCCTGAGGTGCTGACAGATGCACAACAGGGTGAAAGATCCGAGGACGAGGCCTTTTAAGCCCTCTCTCTAAGCAAGAGAGCAGAACCCAAGCTGGGGAGGGAGGGAGGCGAAGAAAGAGGGGTGCATGGCCATGGTCAGGGGGCCAGGAGTTTGATGAGGACTCAGGACAAAAGCCTTGTGAGGTTCTGAGTGATTGAACTGGGGGAGACAGCACAGGTTTATAATTTCAGAGACGCAGGCCACTTTGGCTGAGTCTATTTAATCCTCCTGAGCAGGGATGGGCCCCACCTATGAGGGGTAGGCTGCAGAAACCCATCTGCTCACCAGCCTTAGTTTGACTGAGGGACATTAGCATGACAAAAAGCCATTGGTTGCTCCTCAAAACAATCAGATGCTAACACAGACGCAGTTTCCATTTTTCTCTTATCAGCTCTGAGTTGGAGAAGGCAACATATGGTTTTGGGATCAGACAGGTGTGGTTTGAGCCTCATGCCCCTGGTACCGTGATGTGATAAGGGCAAGTACCTTAACCTGCAGAAGCCTGTCTCCTGTCCTGTAAAATAGAGGCAATTAAACCCATTTCTCAGAGTTTGGGGAGCACTCCCAGGACAGCCTTTACGGCCCCTGGCACAGAATTCCTTCCCTGTCCTCGTCTACCCCGACGAAGCTGGAGCACCAGCTACGTGCCCCTACGAAGGGGACACCCGTAGGATACTGCTCCTCCGAGGAAGGAGGGTGGTTTGGGCTTGGGTGACTCAGAACTAGGAGGAGGAGCTCTGGAGGTGCTAAGGCCATCGTGTCCCGCACCCCACTTTTCTGTAAAAAGCTAGAAACATTCGCTCCGTGGTGCAAGGCACAGCTCACCCCCTAGGGCAGTGGTCCAGGTTGCCAGGCCGTCATTTTCCAAGAGCTGCGGAAAGCCCCGCACACCCAGGACAGGGCAGGAGCAAGAAGGGATATAAGGGACAGTGGCCATGGCTTGGGTGACCAGCTAAGCGGACAGGCTGTGAGGGGCTGGCGCTCCTCTTGACCCTCTGCACAAAGCAGGCGGAAGGGACACTTACTTCCCAAAGGGCCTCTCCAGAGCAAACGGCCGGGCAGCATAATAGTATTGCTTATATTCATCCATCCACACCTCAGCTGTCCGCTTGGTGTTCCTGGGGATACAGGGGGTGTCCCAGAGTGGTTAACATGCACACGCAGGCAGCATTACCCAGCTGGGGGCCCCCATGATCCAGTAACAGCATTCTTCCATGGGTGCTGAGCCCAGCCAAGCCCCACCCAATCTCCAAAAGGGCCTTTTTACTCCAAGACACAGAACTTTAGTAGTGAGGACAAACTTTTCTCCAACAGGTACACACCAGAAAAACTGTGCCCGAAATGGAACTTACGTGGCTCCAAAAGGGGGGGGGGGCGGGCGGGAGAGGCGAGCCTCCACATCCCCACGTGTGGGGACCAAGACGAGAGAGGCAGGGCCTGCAGTGGCCACCTCTCCCGCTGCCCACAAACTCCCACTCCAGGTGCTCCCCCCTTTATGCACGGCGAGTGCTGGGGTCCCCGCTCTGGGCAGGACAGCCGATCACGCACAGCGGCCCAGACCATGGGGTGGGCGTCAAGAATCAAGTAATCAAGCCGGCTGTCAGCTTGATTTTGCCAGCACGCTAGTCTTTTCTATCAGGAGTTTGCTCTGGCGCTGACCTCAGAGGTCACAGAAAATGAGAGAGACTGACATGGAGGACGTATGTCCACCATTCAGCAGGCAGGGAGGCAGCGAAACCAGGAAGAGCCCCAGGGCAGGAGAGAGGTCATCAGAAAACAGATGCCAGGGGGTGGTGTGGGAGCAAGCCTCACCAGGGCCCACGTCGGTGAACCCGGGGCCTCACCGAACAGGGCATGCGCCTGCAGACTTCTGGTTCCGTCTGAAGCAGAGAGATTCCAAGCTGGTGGACCCGACGCGCAGCCTGTTCTTGGTGCAGGGAAGGCAGTTACCAGCACCTTGCTGGCTCCTTGCCCCGGCCTAACCATCAGCAACCTGGACGCTGCTTAGGAGACACCTGTGCTGCCTTTCAAAACCACCGACTGACCCACTGGCCAGGGCCCAGACTCAAAGACAGTGAATGTTCTGGAGCCCAGGACTGCTGCCCCCTCGCTTTCTTACACCAGGTGTCCCCTGCTCACCTTTTCTTCCCGGAAACCCAAGGGTCGAGGCAGCCCTGCCTTTGGTGCCTGCTGGGTTTCTCCCAGCACCAGCCTTGCCCACCCAGTTTCTGCAAAAGGTGTTAACTTTTCCCCTGCTCAGGGTCATGCCAGCCCCGAGATGCTCGTGTCAGGATGTGACCCATATCTGCTCATATGTGTGAAAACCGAGGACGGAAGAACACTGATGAGGAAAACGACGTCCCAAATGAAGAAATGCTTAGCTCCCCGCCCCTCCCCCCCCCCGCAAATGGACCAGACAGAAAAGAAAAAAGGGAGAAAGAGAATGAATGGATACGTGAAGCTGTCAGATGATGAGCGACAAGGGGATAAGGGAAAAGGTGAGAAGAAGGTGGAGGAAAGAGGGAGATACATGAAATGTTTCTAAAACAGAAGAGAAGATTGAAGGAGAAGAAATCACAGGAGAAGGTGTATGAAAGGACGGAGCAGGAATAAGCAAGTGGGCACCCCTGGCTCACTGAGACCCCGGGATCTTCCTCCTTCATCCAGCAAGAGGTGCCAACACCTTAGGGAAGGAGCCCAGGGTCCTGGGGCTGGCCTCAGCCCGGACCCTGTCTGTGCACCTGCAGGGCCTGGGGCAGGCCTGTGAGCTGTGGCCACTTGTGCATCCCCATCCACAGATCCTTCCAACGACCTCTCCCCTGGTGACCTGGCCTGAAAGTGGGAGCACTGGATCTTCTAGAACTCAGAGGCAAAAACGGCATCTCCTCCTGCCATCCCAAACCACCCCAAACACCCAGAGCCCTGCAGGACAGTGCCGCCCAGTGTCTTGTGGGCCTTGTCAAGCTGCGGGGACGTCAGTGGTGAAGAGCGTCAGGCCTCCTCCTAATGCTGGGCGGGCCAGTCCGACCTCCCCTGCTTAGGCAGAGTCCCAGGGAGCACGACTGTGGCTCCTGAGCACCCAGAACACCCAGGCAACCTACCAGAGAACCAGGGACAGACACAACCCGTCACCAGGAAAGCACTCGGCTTTCTGTTGCCCCCACAGAGCCCCTGGGACTCGAACTTACTTTATATACGTGTTGGCGTTTCCATCTGGGAAAACATAGGGGTGTTTCTTGCGGAAGACATGGCCCACTCGGCTGCAGGGGACGATCTCGAGGCTGCCGCCGCACATCCACACTCTGAAGGAGATCTCTGCAGGAGAGTCGTGCCCCCTCAGCATGGCTTGTGCCCTCCGGAGGGGGGCGGGGACACAGGATGGCAGCATCGGGCACCAGGTCCAAGGGAGTGGTCAGGGCCTTCTCCCCCTTTTGCTGCATCCCGCCCGGGGCTGGGGGTGGGGTGAAGTCAGACTGTGTGCCCTGCTGGCTGGGGAACCTCAGTTTCCCCTTCTGCAAATGGGGCTGATGATAACTCACAGCTGGGAGGGTGATGCGAGTGCATATGGAAAGAAACGGGGGGCTGGCTTGGAGGAGCACATTCATGAGGGGCCACATTCGGGGACCAGCCTGGCACAGGGCCCTGCTACAACATTGGGGCAACCTAGAATGCTGCTTCCGGACACATGGCAGATGGATTAGACGTGCTCGTATGACCCCGGAGGGCTAGAGTCAGGACCGAGGAGAAAGAATTTCCCATTCAAGAATAAAGAATTTCCCGACAGTCAAGGCCCAGGTAGAAGGGGCTGTCATGGAGGTGGTGAGGCCCACACTCTGACCGGCTAGCAACACCCATGGGCAGGATTCCCAGCAAGCACCTGGGCAAGGCGTCCAGCAGAGCACCTCCCAACACCCGGACCACAATTCTGCCACTCTGTAAGGGCACCTGAATTGGAGCTCAGGAGGAGACATCTGGGCAGTAACCGAGAACAGGGACAGAAAATGTTGGAAGCCTCTAAGCTGTTGCTGGGGTCGCTCCCCAGGGCGGGGATTTTGCACACATGCCCACTTCTCCCCCTCGTTGGCTGCTGTAGCTGCAGGAGGAGAAGAGTCCACAGAGGCAGCCGGGATTAGGCTGGGGTGTGCAGATCTCTCCTGGGGCGGTGTCCTAGCCGGCTTGCGGCAGTGCTTCTGCCCCAGAAGGAAGCAGCGGCATACCAAGGTGGTGGAGGGGAGTATCTTGTCACTGCTGATGTTTAGGACTGCTGAATGACTGTTAGGCAGTGTTGTGATGGCTTTTAACTTCTCGACGGCCAGTGCACCTCCTTATTGACTGCACCCCGTGCACCCCGCTGGGTATGCCCCTGGTAGGAAATGTCAAGCTTCCCATTTGGGAATTCCTGCCTGGTTCGTGCTTCTGTAGTCAGGCTCAAATACGAGGGTAGGCTGGCCCAGGGGAAATCCTTGCCTCTGGGTAACTGCTCCTGCTATGGAGATGGGGGGGGGTGGCATGTGGAAGCAGGCTGGGGTCCAGGAGCAGGGGAGGAGGATGTGAGCATTCTGGTGCCTTCCTACCACATACATGCACCGCACCCTCCAGCACGCCGGGCCCCACCTCCCTGGGTTCCTTCACCTGGGTCCTCTTTCTGTCCCTCCACTTCTGGCTCTCGGTCTCCCTCCTTTCCAGCTCTCCAAGCAGGTGCCCGGACACTGTCTTCATCGCGATCCTCACCAGCTCTCACTCAGCTGTCCTCAGCCAGACTTTCCCTATCCCCTACTGCGCCCTGCCCCGTGTCCTTGAGCGGCAGGCAAGGCTCCCTGGATGCCAACCCCGCTGCTGCCACATTCTCTACACCTGCCCTTCTGCGTGCCCAGGTGCTGCCCCGAGGGGGCTCATTCCCAGGAAGCTCCGGGACAGGGTGGGGACAATGTGTGTGCTAGGATAAGGAAAGGACATTTCAAGACTGCTTCCAAACGATGGCAAGAACATGGAGGGAGGAAGGAGCTTGGCTTTGGGGTCTGCAGCCCTGAGTCTGCAACAGCCCCCGAGTCGTGTCCCTGGGGACACCTGCTTCACCTCACTGAGGCTGTACGCCACAGGATAGCCATCCAGGTCGAATGAAACAGAATTCTGAGAATATGGGGAACACTTAAGTAGGGTGGAAAGATGAGCCATAGCTATGATCAGACACCCCTGAAGCCAGTCTCTGGGACACGGACCCTATTAGCACTGCCCTCCTGTGCCCACTTCCAGCTTCCTTCTTCAGCCACCAAAGTCACTTGAAATTTGTGGACCTAACATTCGCGATTTTGACATTCCATCAAGCCCCCGATACATAGCAGTGTGACGTTTGGCTGGGACACTGTTGGGATCATGTGTCCCAGCCTGGTGTTTGGGGGGGGCGGGGACACGGAGCAGTGAGTGAACGCAACTGACTGCCAGCATCCGTCGCTTTGCCTCGCAGTGAGTGCACTGAGGGGCTGGCCGCAGGGGTCAGCCCGTGGGACTATTAGTGCATGTGTGACCTTAGTCTCAGGACATCTTCCTTAACAGTGTGCTCCAAAAGTCTACTGTGCTCCAATCATTTCCCCCCCAGGATCTCAAAATACGGTCTGCTCCAGTTCCCAAAAAGGAAAACCATCTCATCTTTCAAAACTAGAGACGGAGATCTGGTTTACTAGATATAACCTACAAATTTTGTGCCAGCCCTCTTCCCAAAATACGCATACGTTTTGGCTATGGTCTCTTCCTTTCCATGTATTCAAATAAGACATATGTCCCTCCTCATTTGCAAAGCGAATCCCTCCAAACTATGCCCCAGTTCCCTCCCCTACCCCCTCCTACCCCAGCAACCTCTTTCTTTCTCTGTGCTTCCCTCTGCATCTCCGAGTCCCGCCTTCTGCCACAGGTCCCCACCTTGGAAAGGAGTCATCTGACCCTGGTCCTTCACCTTCCTTCTGGTCCCCTGGCAGTCTTCCACCCCGAGGCTCTGTCTTTACAGGGTCTCCCTGACACTGTTTCTTCAGCTGACCCCACGGTTCACTTGAAGCTGAGGACTCCCCTTCATCCCCCCCAGCTCCAGCTCTGTCCCAGCTCCAGCACCGGCTTCCAGGGGCCATGTGATGCTCTGCCGAGGAATGCTGGACACCAGCAGATGGGGGTGCATCTTCTGTCCCCGGCCACCCATCCACAGCCTGCTGCAGCCTGCCTCCTCTCCCCCGCCTGTCAAACCAGCCCTCCTCCTCTTCATTTCCCCGCATCTGGTGCTTTAGCCAAAAACCACCACATATCTCAATTCTGCAAACATGAGCCATGGGAGGAAAATGAGCTCTTCTTCTACCCCTGGGCTGCGCTCTGTTCGGCCCTCCTCGCTCAGGTGGTAGCTTATTAGTCATCCTAACAACCCTGCTCATGGTCAAGGACGTCCTTATTTGATGACGCAGAAGCGGTTCTGACCTGACCCCTGTCAGCGGGTGCCTGGGGGCTGACGCACATCTCCCCACTCCAGAACTCCGCCCTCGTCCTGTCCTCAGCGCTCAACAGCCTCCTTGGGCCAACGCTGCTCCGGGAGCAAAGACACGGACTTCGGGTCTTTTAGTGGCCAACAAGAGTGGCTCCTCTATGACCAGCCACCACCCTGCACCTCCATCCAATCCTGGCAAATGTCCGCCTTTGCACCCATTTAGTACAGCTGATGCCTCCCCAAAGCTCCTGCAGCCCGAGATGAGGTCACAGCTTCTGGGCAGCAGGGTCCTGAGTGTTGTAACTGGGGTGATCGGAGGCCTGGGCCTGACCTGGGCGGCCTGGAGGTGCAGCCGGGAGTGTGCAGTTAGCGTGAAGGTTCACAGGTGTATCGTGTGGCATATTTAACACCCAGGCACGGAGTCGCCCTGCCCTCGTCTACACCACTGACGTCAGGATAACTGTCCTGGCGGGGATGTGCTGACTCCTGGGAAAGTCTCGTAATCCAGAGGCGCCGTGCAGCGGGGGCTCATGCAACAGAAGCGCGGCGCAGGGAGGCGTGGGGCAGCCGGCCTTCCAGGCACTGCCTGGACCCTCCGCTTTCCACGTCTGCGGCTCCTGCCAAGTCATCACTTTCTTAAGTGAGGGGGACGGAGCAAAAAGACGATGTAGGGAATCTGTAGGGGGTTCTCGCTGAGTCAGCGCCAGCACAATCTCCCCGGGGGATGAATGTCACACAGGCCCTAATCCACTTTGAATTCCAGGCAGGGAGACGGGTAATTATTCCACCCTCACTGGGGGCACCGCTATCTTATTTTCTTTAGACATCGGACTCCTACTTGAGGCAAACTGCCCTCCCCACCTTCCATCCTCACTTCTTTCCTCCTGTGTCCTCACCAACCCACTGGTAGTCTTACCAGGGCCCCGTGGGTCCCCCGCCCCTGCCCTCCACCAGCCCAGTGTCTACCTGCCAAGCCAACAACTGCTGGACGGGAAAGGGGATGCTCTCTCCCCAGAAGCCAAACCACAGCTATTCATACACCATTGCTCAGCCAGACCCACCCAGGTTCCAATTTCATTGCATAGTCTGGTTTCTGAACAAAGATGGAGGAAGCTTGGGACACAGGCTCTGCCGAATGCGATGATTCTAGCTTGCATGGAGCCACACATACTGTGTACCAACACACATTGTACCCACAGCAGCAGAACCACTGTACCTTCGACCAACTCAGGACAGGGGAAGTGGAGTGGGCAGCGGTGAGCCCTTGGGTGGCTACTGTTATCCCTAAGTCCACATATATAAATGCACCAACAGAGACCCTTTCTTTGAATGATCTTTAAGTTCGCAGGACCTCCTGGGCTCTGTTATTATTTTTCCATGAACTCGTGGACTTGAGTAGAGAGCCTCTTATTTGTCTGCAACACTGTACTTCATGCCATCTGGGGCAATCAGGCTGCATCCAGCCCCCCAGCTGCTGAACAAGGACTAGCCACAGGCCCACCATGGTCACCCAAGGCCATACAACTGCAGATGCCAAGCTGGTGTTCTTAACTTCCCATACTCCCTATGGAATAGGACAAGCAGCAACCACGTGTCTGCCTGGTCTGGGAAGTGGGAGAGAACCTGCATTTCAGACAGTGCTCTCTGGCCCAGTGGGAGGTTGGCTTTGAGGGGAGCAGAGTAGTCCTGGGGATGGAGAGAGGGGTGGACGTGAACGATGCTGGGGATGTGGCTCTCAGGACGTGGTGAGCTGGGCGATGGGGAGGGCCCCCTGCCACCCCCTGGAGCAAGAATTCCTTCCCTCAGTATCATCTTTCCTCTGAAAGTGAAGCAGTGCCCCCCAACCCCACCAAACCCCTGATCATCACCCCATCCTGACGGGCTCTTCCAAATCTCCACCTTCATGCCCTCAGGTCCCTACCTATGCTCGCCCGCAGAGCTGGACTGCCCCACATGATCTATGTACCATTGGAAAGCACTGCATCTTCTGGCATAGAAAATGCTAAAAAAAAAAAAAAAAAAAAAAAATCCAGAAACGGCTTTCAAAGTGCCGGGAGCCAACTATAACACAACGGAATGTCGGGAGGGGAGAAAACAGCGTCTCCTGGGATAGCTGTCTGCAGTGCTTTTCTGTGGTTTAAAAAATTTTGCAATGGACTGTAAAATGCCTCTCCCACACCTCCTCAGAAGCCCCTCCCTCCTTCCCCATTCAAATCAGCACTGGTGAGTGTCCAACGACTGGGTAGCAACTAGCTGAGACTGCCACTCGGTAGGAGCAGATGCGTGTCAACACTGCCGTAAACAGCAAGGACTGTAGGTTGGACCAGAACGTGCCATCATTAAAAATAACGTGCTGCCTGAATCCCAGTGTGACTGCCACAAGGAGGAAGGATCGCACTCCCTTTGTAAGGGTGACAGGGGGTGGGGGGGGGTAGCATAAGCCCCGACAGACAGAGGCTAGAGCGAGATGGGCTTCAACCTAGAAGAAATTTCTAACAATTCAACGCAAAAATTCGCAGCAACAGAATGAGCCCAACTGTGAAGCAGTGAACGCCAATTGTCATAAACGGCATTGGAACAGAGATGAGATGACTTCTGTCTATCCAAAGGACTGCAGAAAGGATTCGCTTGGTGATGGGAGGACAGGCCAGAGCACATCACTACGGATCACGAGAGGCGCCGTGCGCCGCAGGATGTCCCACTGGCTCTGCCCAGAAAGAGAGCGGTCTTGTCCCCACTGGGAATGACAAGGTCCCAAGTGCTCCTGGGCCCGTGCAGGCAGTGCTGATCTCAAACCTGTACTAGATTTCCCCATTCTGTTCCAGGACTGGGTGCCAGCAAGGAGAATCAGTTTGGTTTGGGGGCTTGGGGTTTTCTGCTTGTTTGCTGAGCTTCCAATCCAGCCCCCGAATGGCAAGAGTTCTACTTATCTGATGGATTTCTCTACACTGCCCATTTTGGGAGAACAGATGCTGTGGGTCAGGCCAGCAGCCATAAATTTCTGGAAAATAACTCTTAGCGACTGAGGAAGAAAGCCATAAAACACTCTGGAGGCAGAGACAGGAGAAAACAATGGCAGAGGACAATGCATGGAGTTACTGCTGAATGCCCAGACGAGCCCCACGGATCATCCATTCTCGGGGCCGCACCACCGCTCGGGGACCCATGCTGAACGCTCCCCGGTGACATGCCGGCCTCTTGCTCTTCTCCGGTGCTTCATTCAACAAGTAGTTACGGAAGCCTCCTTCATGGGGGCACTATTCGAAGCACCGGAGACAGCTGGAACAAAACAGAGCTGCATCCCTGCCCGAGGCAGGCTTGAGCTGGGAGCACCGAACTTGGGGATTTATTTGGAGGTAGAAGGAGCCTGGGATGAAGACGATTGACAGCGACCCCCGTAACATTTGGTAAACATCTGCTGGTGGCTCTGTGCACACAGTACTCAGCAGTGGGTTAATGACGGGGGTCTGGGGGTAGCTGCTACGGAAGCCTGGGAGTGTCTGGCCCTTATCTTTTAGTGAGAGAGAAAGGGGTGAGGGTGGAAGGGGTCACAGGTTCCCAAACTGCAAACACGTCTGGCCGCAGTTGCGTCGAGCTGCATTCTGCAGCCCTAGGAGAGAGCAGTCCAGGACCCACCCGTGGAGCTCATAACACTGAGCGACCCTATAGTTGCCTTGAGTGTGAAAGTGTGACACGGGGGCGCTTCTAGGGGTTTTTGTGAAAATCCGTGGAGCTGAGTCTGTCAAACTCGAAACCCCATCCGGGCCCAGCCAATGTTCATTTCCTTTCCCGGCTCCCAGCCGGCGGGCCCCTGGGCGGGGCGGGGACTAGAACACGGGCTCCTTCGCCTTCCTGGCTTTTGCTGTCAACTCGCTCCTGAGGGTCTTCCTAGGGGAGGCTTTCCCCACGGAGAAATGCCCTGTTACCTCCAGCCTCCCAGCAACTACTCCTCTCGTGCCCCACCTGCCCTTGCCCCCAAGGAGTGACCTACTGCCCCCTTCCCAGGCCCTCATCCCGGGTACATGCGGCCCTAGGACGCAGAGACAGTGACTCACCGAAATTCTCTCCACCCCAGATGTCCATGTCTGTATCATACTTCCCCAGGTAATCGAACCAGGATTTGTCCATCACGAAGAGCCCCCCAGCTATGATGGGAGTCCTGTGCATTTGGAAGGGACAGAGGAAGTTATGGGAGAGGGAGGAGTGACCACCAGCCCATTCATCTGTCCTGGCCGTGCAGAACCCCATGCTCTTTTCTCCCCATTGCTTTTCCTCTTTACGAGGGCCAATGCATTACCTAAAACAAGAACATGCTCCAGGGTTCTGCCTTTTGATTTTAAATCTCTAGACTTCACAGACAGGCTAATTTACTCATCAGCATGCTTTCTGTGGGCGCCCAGGACTCGCTCAGAAGCCCGCTGTTCTGACGGCCTGGGGATCCTCCGCTGGCCTCTCCCACAGGCCCTGCCCAGTGTGGCTCTCTTGGGGCTCCACTGCTGGGAGCCCAGGCAGCGGGCCGCTGACCAGGCAGAGAAGGAGGACTAAGGCAGCACCCATTAATGGTACCTCCGTTTCTTTGAGATTGGGCTCTCTCCCTTTACTTCCCTCTGTACCCCTCTGTGGGGGGTTACATCATCCTAAAATAATATATTGGGGTCCTAATCCCCAGTACCTCGGATTGTGACCTTATTTGGGGAGAGCGTCTCTAGAGAGCTAATCAAGTTAAAATGAGCTCATTAGGGTGGACCCCAATCCCATGTGACTAGTGTCCTTATAAAAAGGAAACGCTGAGCCAGAGAGACAGACATGCACAGAGAGCCCATAAAGGGAAGAGACACAGAGAAGACGATCATTGGAAAGCCAAGGAGAGGGGCACCAGGCTGCCTCAGTTGGCTAAGCATCCGACTCTTGGTTTCGGCTCAGGTTATGATCGCAGGGTCCTGAGATCGAGTCCTGCTTCAGGCTCCCTGCTCATCAGGGAACCCGCTTCCCTTCTGTCTTGCCCTCTGCTCCTCCCCCACACTCCTGCACTCTCTCTAAAATAAATAAATAATTCTTTTAAAAAAAGGAAAAAGAAAGAAAGCCAAGGCGAGAGGCCGGCAGCACCCTCAGAAGGAAACAACACTGCTGACACCTTGATTCTGGACTTTTAGCCTCCAGACCTGCGAGACCACGCATTTCTGTCCATAAGCTGCTCTGTGTGTGGCACGTTGCTGCAGCAGCCCCAGCAAACTAACACACCCTCAACTTCGTCTTCTTCCTTGGGCTCCCACCCCCACCTCCCCCGCCTCTGACTGCTGAGACGGATGCCAGAAAAGCCACTTGGAAAGCAAAGGGCTGCAGAGGAAGGCAGGCAAGCACAGAAGAGTCCAATCGGATAATCCAGTGAGCATAGAGACTTGTATCCAGAAGGATCGACAGCAGGGAGAGGTGGGCGAGCCCACAGGGACCTGGCCCCTCATCCAGCGGGTCCGGAGGCCAAAGGGAGTTTTCTCCCATGTCAGGTAGTTGACGGACAGCAGGTCAAGAAACCAGGTCTCCCAATGCCATGACCCCAGGCCGTTCCCTGAGAACTGACCTAATCCTGGGAAACGCTCATTCTCTGATGAGGGGGCTATTCCCACAAAAACAGACCCTGCCCTGAGAACCCCACCACTGGGCCAGAGAAGCTAAAAACCCAGAGTCAGCTGCACCAGCACCACCGGCCTTATCCTTGACTCGGTCCCTTGCCACATCAGAGGCCGCCCGCCCGAGGGGAGTAACGGAAGCTGCTGTGCACTGCATGGCGCTTGGTGTGGTAAGACGGTTCAGAAGTAAAGGGCATTAGCCGGCATGCGTCTGGCTCCAATCTCCCTCTTGGCACCACTCCAGCTCATGAAGGCTGGCGAGGGGATAGGGGCCGGCAGGTGGGTGAGGCATTGGTCCCCGGCAGAGTTCTCCTAACCACACACATCTGTCGGAAGCATCAGCATTCGGTTCTTCCTAGCTCCTTGCTTCTCTATCTGACTTAAGTTAATTCAGTGCAAATGATCCAACGTTTACTATACGGCAGGTCCAGAGATACAGAGATGCCCACAAAGAATCCGGGGTATCCCTGTCACTGGCCAGAGAAACTGCACCCCAGTGGCCTTTTTTGTACTTCTCCAAGCACTTCTGACCCTCCTGATACCCGACCTGAGGCCGACAAGTGTCAGCGTGGAGATCCCAAACAGGTCTGGGACAGGTGCACCGGTCCTAGGTAGGAATATCCAGACCATATGCCCTCCAAGCTGAGAACACAGGCCCCCCCACTGGGTGGACACCATGCTCTAGTCTACGCCCAGCCCTCAGAGAAGCCCTGCACCCCAGGCGGCCATCTTGCCACCACGTGCTGGGAGTGTCCCACGTGAAGGGAGAATGCAGACCAGGAAAAAGCATCTGCAGCTCTGCAAAAGAGCCCAGAGTTGAGGCGACCATCGCGTGGTCACACAGGATGGAGCAGACATGTTTGTTATTAAGCAGCAGTGGCCAGGCCTCGAGCTCAGCCTCTACTTACAGCAATGCTGACCTGACCTTCCTGGGCTGAGTCCTGACATCTAAGACCTAGTGGTTCTGCTCTGGCCTGAAAGGGCCCTCTTTCTCCCTGTCAGAGGCTCAAGCAGGACCATCTGGGACCCTCCAACGTTTAATGGGAAGTGTAACTACACGGTGGCACGTGTGTGGGAGGACGACACCGGGCAACTTCTCAGTATAGGTCTTATCAGGCCTCCGACCCCTTAGGAGAAGTCTCTCTGAAGACAGAAACTCCTAAAGGGCGAAGTGGGGCTAGCTTGGCAAAGGATTCTCTTGGTCTCTGCCCAATCTTTTGAGCGTTTAATGTGGAATGCCTCCTATACCATGTGGCAGTGAGAGGGACCCAGTGGTGACGGATCTGCCTACCCACCCCTGCCCCCTGCCCCCTGCCCTGACTCACCTAATGGGCTCAGCAGGGTCCAGACGCCGAGCCTTCTGCTCTGGGGAGAGTTGCTCCCATTGGAAGTGGAGGCTCCAGTCAAACCCTAGAACACAGCACCCACTCAGTTGATTTGCATGACACATCCCTTTTCTAGAAGCTCATGCACACATCCAAGGAAGCTGGGCCTAGAGACAGCAGGTCTCAGCCAGGCTGATCAGCACGAAGGCCGTTGGATTTCCCTCTCACAGTTTCTTTCTATTGCCTCTCTGAGCCTTCCCTGCTGGGCACGGTTAGGGGATAAAAGGCAGAAGACAGAGTCAGGCTCAACAGAGCCCAAGGGGGACAAGACGGACAGTTATGGGTGTGGCCCTTGACCAGGAGCCCTGGGAAGGTGCAAGCAGGTTTTTATGGGGCTGAATCACCTCAAGTCAGTCTTGGGGGATCAGCACTAGGCCCTAAGCCGAACCGTGGTGGGCCTCCGAGAGCACATGGTGCCCAATGCTGCGGTGCCAGAACAGGTCAGGCCCCACCTAGCCAGGAGGTCCTTGGCTTCCCTCCATTCCCAGAGTGAGCCCATACTGGAGCCAGAGCTCGGGGTCTGGATGCATCCTGCACACCCCCCTGGTCATTCCATTCACAGTCTCGGTGGTAAGACCACACTGGAGCTACTGACATTATAGGACGCAGGGCTGGGTGCTCCAGTCTCCCCACTCTCCCCCTAGAAAATGCCGACCAGGGGGAGAGCAGTGAGTCCTCGCTGGGGAGAAGGTGTTGGTCCCACTCACCCCCTCGGAGCTCCGTGGCGGACTCGATGTAGTTGAAGTTGTCTAAGCTGATGATGTCAATCACCGGGCACACCACCCGTGTGTAGTCCTGTAAGAAAGCAGACTCCGGGCTCAGTCTGTGGCGTCAAGGGGCCAGGCCAGCAATCAGCGGGCATGGGAGGGCCTTGCCCTGGTAATGCCAGGCTGGTTTTGTGGCCCTGACCCAGCACTGCCATCTCTGGATCTCAATTTTCTCATCTATAAAATAGAGCACTGGACGCTGTGGCCTCTCCCGTTTCAAGGTCTAAAACGCTAACAAGACTTTCTCTGACTCCTGGGGGCGTTCTCAGCCCCAAGAGCCATCTGAGCATGGCGGGGACACAGCAGGGGTGGCCGGAGAGTGAGGATGCTGAGGAAGCAGGAGGGAGGAAGAAGACCTTCACCACCAGTGGGTTTGCGGGAGGCAGAGGCCACAGGCAGCCAGGAAGGTGACCTCAGCCTTCAGTTGCATGAAGCAAAGCCACACACCCACAGGAAGAACACCTTGGAATTTCCAAATATTTTCATTTGATGCGTTTGTTTCTAGGCAAGTCGATGAATAGCATCTCCAGAGACTCCTACCTTCAGATGTCACCTGCGGTCCTCACAGATCTGTGCCTCCAGCCCTGACTTACCCCCTTGCTCCCAGCCTCGGATCCACTAGGCCACTGGCCCCTTCCATGTGAATTTCACACAAGCGTTCAGTGATGGCTTCGTCGTCTTCTCTCCAAATGTGCTCCTTTCCCTCACTTGCCCATTTCTGCTAACAGAACCATCAGGTAGCCCTCTGCCTCCCCAGCACAAAGAAGCTTCGCCTCTGCCCATTGCCCTGATCAGTCCTGCTCATTCTAACTCCGGAACTGCCCTTCTGAGCATGCCGTGCCTCTCCTCTTCCCTCACGCCTGGCATACCACGGTACACTCCTAATCTTATCTCACCCTCTTCCCTTTGGTGGCCGGGGAAGCTGTCATTCCAATGGGAAAATCTCACTCGGCAGCTCAGCCGCTAAAATCCTGAACTGCCTGGAAGATAAAGTTCACTTAGCCTGGCATTCAAGACCATCCACAAAAGGCATGTAGCTCACTCTCTGGCTTCCTCACTTGCTGCATCCTGCAGGCCACACTGTCCACAGGCATCAAAGCCACTCGGGAAACGTTTTCAGAATATGCAAGACATATTCACCAGTGCTTGGCGGCTGTCAAGGTATCGCGTAGATTTTTAAAGCCTTCCCTGCTCCGGGTGAACACCCTGTACCTGGCTCGCAGAAGGGGGGACTGGGGGCAGCGGGGAGGCCACTCCACAGGCAAGCGGGGCTCAGGCAGCCCGAGAGCACCGGCAGGTGTGGGCACACCAAGCAAGGACACTTCTGTAGTCCTCCTCACCTCTCCCCCTCCCCCACCAGCCTGCAGGGGCAGGAGCCTCTGCTGCTCCTTGCAGCCATTTCATTTCCTGGTTCAATCTCTCTCCCAAACGAGGCTGTCTTCTTATTTTAAGCTCAGACTCACCGGGTGTCAGCTTTTATGTTCACAGACTTCATCTGGCCCTCAGCTTCCACACGTGACTCATCCTGACAGTGACAAGGTACCTCAGAAGCCGAGTGGCCCGTGTGGAAAGAAATGCTCATTTTCAGTGCATTGCTTCTACCACTGGGACGTGCACAGATGCTTCTTCCACAGTCAACACGGCACCTGCCCAGCTGCCTCCGCTCTCCAGGCTCTTCTCAGGCACTGTCATCCTGCGCGCGCGCACGCACACACCCAGCCACCCACACCGATACCTACCCATGGACACAACCCCGAAGATATTCCTGTGACTTGAATTCTGATGTGTTCTCACAAGGTCAGAGACTGAACTTCTTCTGTGAGTCTGACAAAGTTCTCATTTCGCCTTTGCCGGTTGAGTTTTGGGGTCTCTGTAGCTTCACTAAGTCCTTACATAGACGCTTGTGCAGTCAAGGATTCACCTTGCCCACAGATATGTTTGGCCCTTGCCTGGCTTCTGGGCAGTAACTTCTAAGCCCTCAGGATGTCCTGCCTCTGTTTACCTGGGAGCCTTGGGATAAACCAGATAGTCTATGCTAACAGTGTGACTTATGCTAAGGGCCTTGGGCTGTGTGGTACCAGCTCAAACTGACCTCTGGAGGGGCATGGGGACCATGGCAGGTCAGCCATGTCTATGTGACTGATGCCCAACAGAAAGCCCAGACACCAAGGCTTGGGTGGGTTTCCCTGTTTCTCAACGCTCTGCACGTGTTGTTCTACGTTGTTGCTGGGAGAAGGAAGTGCTGTCTGTGTAACCGCACTGGGGGCAGTCCACTGGAAGCTCATGTCTGGAACTCTCTCTGTGCACCTTTTCCCACTGCAGAGTCTCACCTGTATCCATTGGCTATACTAAACAGCAATGATGAATATAATAGCTAAGTTCCAAGTCCTTCTAGTGAATTATTGAACCTGAGGGTGGTCTCAGGGGCCCCCAAACGGCAATCCTGGTTTTTTAATTTCTCCTCAATATTTGGAAACTGAAATACGAAATAAAATGCTGGTTGCTTACCTCAGCCACAGCCTTCCCCAGAAGTCACCCACGGACTCTGCCTCCAGGGTGCACCAGCTCTGGTAACCTCTCCCTATAAGTTCTGAGGGCTTCTGCCCTTCTCTTATTCCTGCCAAAGCTCATGTGTGGTGTCTGCTTGAGTCATGGAGAACAGATAGGTGATCAGGGACATTTGGGGATAAGTACTGTGTGGAGCCATGACCTTTAAAAGAAGCTACATGAGACTTTATACATGAACCTTGAAGCCAGGACACAAACCTTTCTGAGTGACCTAGGGGGTCAGTAACTGCTCCACCTGTGTAGCCCTCAGCATCAGCCCACAGCCTGCTGGGCAGCGGGTAATCCACTGGTGTTGGCTAAAGAGGCTGTCTATTAACCCCCTCTGAGGACACTATGTCAATGGCCGGCAGCAAAGCAGGTGGGTCAGTTACCACTGAGAAAGATGGCCTCTCCTCCTACAGGTTCAGGGACAGAGGGACTCTCCATAAAGATACCCAGACCCACTACAGGTCCCTGCTGTGTGCTCCAGGAGGATGGCCTTTAAGGCTAGGCCCACAGGTAGGCTTAATCAGGCAGCTGGACGAACCCCTGACAGACCCAGGACTACACCCCCTTCTTCCCCACTCCCCAACACGAATCTGAGCCTGGGCCCTGCCCCATGGACAGGAGCCCAGCAATGACAGGAGCTGAACACACCAGCAATGGCCATCAATAATCCCTGCAGTACACCTCTCCTTTCTCCACCCATTCAAATAACTAAAACCACATTAGGAACGGGCCCTCAAAAAACTCCAAGAGATGGCCACTTGGGTGTCTCTGTTGGTTATGCGTCCAACTCTTGATTTCAGCTCAGGTCATGATCTCAGGGTTGTGAGATCAAGCTCCGTATCGGGCTCTGCACTGAGGGTGGAGCCTGCTTAAGATTCTCTCTCTCCCTCTCCCTCTGCCCACCCCTCTAAAAAAATAATAATTAAAAAAAAAAAAAAACCTCCTAGAGAGATCATTCACTCATTTGGTCAGCCAGCTTTACGGAGTACCTCTTATAGTTTAGGAGTTGTGGCAGGTACCAAGACGAATAAGGCCTCACAGTCTAGGGAAGGCAGGGACAGGTGGCAGAGGATTACAATGGGGCTTCTAGGGCAGCCTGGAGGTAGGGGTGCAGGAGAAGGAGCGGTCCTCGAGGTGACAGGAGACCTGGGTTCTCGTTCTGGTTCATCTAGCATACATGTCACCTTAAACACACCAGCACACACTGAGGAGCTGTCTCTTCATCTATAAAGCGAAGACAAATTATTATTTGCAAAACCATCTCGCCTTCCTAACAGGGCTTTTGGACGGAACATGGGAGGGAGGCGTGTGAAAGGCTTTGTAGCATATGTAAGCCATTATTTATATGAATTTACCAAATGCTACAGGGATTGAAATTTCTCAAAATCTTTTTTCCAACTAAAGAAATATGTAGATAAGGAGCGGGGGGGAAAAGAGGCCTCTGTTCAAAAAATTAAAACCAACCTGGTGCTTGTTTCAAGTATCTTCGAGTAACTGAAGGAAAGAAACGGGACATCGAGAGGGTTCCATGTGGACGAGACCAGCTGAGGACGGCTTCTGACAGCCCAAACCCAGCTCTTTCTTATCTCTTTCTATTTTTGAAAATCCCCAACTCCAATTACAGCTTAAAATTTCCACTTCCACTCACAAGACAAATCACGTTTTACTCTGAGACAAGACACAAAGACACGTGTTAACACAGCCTGACACACACCCACATCCCTGTCCTGAAGGGGATGTCTCAGGAGAATGTTCCATCAACAGGAGTCAGGGTCTGGTAGAAACCTCTGCAGACCATGGAGGCTGCTGTGGCCCCGGCAAGGAGCAGAGTCGGACCACAGCCCTGGGTCTGTCCAACCAGTTCTCTGCTACCAAAGCTTTAGGTCAGACAGTGGTGGGCACTGGAAGCTCAGCCTGGGAGGGTGAGCTCTATTGTGGAGCCCAATGCCTCCCACAGGAGCCTGGGATGCAAGGAGCACTCACAAGGAGGAAGGAGGAAATGAAGGCTTCTCTGATCTGCAGGTGAGCCTGGCCAGGGATGTAGCAATGACAGCATTTTTCAGAGAGCTTCTGTGAAGGTCCCTGAGGCCCTGGGGTGGAAAGGGTTCATTAAAGCTGTCTAAGGAAAGCAAGGCCCCCTAACATACCCTACAGGGCCACATCTGCCTGGGGTGGGGTCCTATAGGTCAAACACTGAACTGCCATGTGACCCCACCATTCCACTCATTGGTATGGACCCCAAACAATTGGAAGCAGGTACTCAAACTTACATACTAATGTTCATAGCAGTGCTATTCACAATAGTAAAAAGGTGGAAACAACCCAACATGTCTATTAGCAGAGGAATGGATAAACAAACTGTAGTATTCAGGCAGTAATTTCTCCGACATCGGACACAGCAATTTTTTTCTAAATATGTCTCCTGAGGCAAGGGAAACAAAAGCCAAAATAAACTATTGGGACTACATCAAAATAAAATGCTTCTGCACAGTGAAGGAAACAATCAACAGAACAAAAAGACAAGCTACTGAATGAGAGAATACATTTGCAAATGACCTATCTGATAAAGGGTTAGTCTCCAAAATATATAAAGAACTTATAAAACTCAACACCAAAAAAGGATAAAAAACAAACAAAAAAAAACAATTAAAAAATGGGCAGAGGACCTGAGCAGACATTTCTCCAAAAAAGACATACAGATGGCCAACAGACACATGAAAAGATCCTCAACATCACTCATCATGAGGCAAATGCAAATCAAAACCACAAGGAGATACAATCTCACAGCTGTGAGAATGGCTAAAATCAACAACACAAGAAACAACAATTGTTGGAGAGGATGTGGAGAAATAGGAACCCTCGTGCACTGTTGGTGGGAATGCAAGCTGGGGCAGCCACTCTGGGAAACAGTATGGAGGTTCCTTGAAAAGTTAAAAATAGAACTACCCTATGATCCAGTCATTGCACTACGAGGTATTTACCCAAAAAATACCAAAACAACTATTCAAAGGGATATATGCGCCCCTATGTTGATTGCAGCATTATTTACAAGAGCCAAACTATGGAAGCTGCCCAAGTGTCCATCGACTGATGAACGGATAAAGAAGATGTGGTGTAGATACACAGTGGACTATTACTCAGCCATAAAAAGATGAAATCTTGCCATTTGCAACAACATGGATGGATCCAGAGAGTATAATGCTGAGTGAAATAAGTCAGTCAGAGAAAGACAAATGCCATATGATTTCACTCACATGTGGAATTTAAAAAACAAAACAAAGGAGCAAAGGAGAATAAAAGGAGAGAGACAAACCAAGAAACAGACCTCTAACTGCAGGGAACAAACTGACGGTCACCAGAGGAGAGGTGGGTGGGGGATGGGGCATGGGGGAAACGGGTGATGGGGATTCAGACGACACTTGTCGTGATGAACGCTGAGCAATATACAGACTCGCTGAATCACTATCTTGTACACCTGAAACTAACACTGTATGTTAACTACACTCGAGTTAAAATAAAAAACTTCACTAAAAATGTGGTATATACTGTGATGTTGTGATATAAGAAGAAATCTACCCCTGGTCTTTGTTCCTGGTTCATTGCACAAGAGCTTCTGAAACCCCTGGGATTTCCTGAGTGATGGGGTGACAGGGGCCTCTTCGTGATTCACAGCGATCCTCTCTCATCAAACCTGAGTTTACGCTAATGAGATGACTGTTCCCGGGGTGGGGGGTGGACCATGCACATGACAGAGGGTTGGCACTTTCAGCCCTACCCCCCAGGGCCCCTCTCCTCTGGGACACAGCGAGGGGAAGATTTGGAAGGGCCTCTAGGGCCAGGCAAAGCCCTTCAACTAAACGGTCTGTTCATAGTCTACTATTTCTCAATGCAGACCTCTTCACTCGGATTGTGCCAGAAAGAGGGGAGAGAGGATTTTCCTAACTGGTGCTGGGTGTCCGCCCCAGTCTCAGGGCAGGCAATTACAGGATGGGGATTCACATCTGGGCCCACGTGTGAGAGCTCTCATCAGAATGACCAGAGTCAGGAAGGGCTTCCTACTTCTCTGAGCAGTTGACACGTACGGGTTCTTCCGTCCTCAACGTTGTCGTTTTGCGGGGAGGGGCAAGGTAGCCGCCCCAAAGAGCAAGAAGGAAATCACCACGGCACAGGGGAGATGGTGTGGGGGCTCTGGTGCACGTGATGCCAGCTAGGGAGAATCAGCCCAAGTCACGCCGCTCCCCCGACACCGTGGCCTCATCCGTGAAATGGGTATATGAAAAATACCCGGCCTTGTACTTCACGGAGCAGCTGTGGGAGTCAGTAGCTCAGGGAGGACAGGAACGGCCCAAATGCTAAGCTCCTACAATATAGCACTTTCTGTACATCAGGACGGAGGTGGATGGTCTTTGTGGAATATATAATACCAATGGGAACATTAAGGAAAGGTTTTTTCACTTTCAAAAGGAGTAACAGACATGGAGAGAGGAAGCACACAGAATCCCTGAGCAATTTAAGGGCAGGCAAAGGCCAGGAACTCAGGTTTCTCAGCATCCTGCCTCCTGCCTCAGCCTCTGGGCAAGGGTGATGCATGGGTGCAGGGAAGACAGAAGCCTCAGGAATTGGGTGACGAGGCCCGGTTAACTCTGCTGCCTCCTTGTCACAAAAGGCACTCAACAGGGTTCCCTTTCTGGAACCTTCTATCATCTGGGAGAAATAGTTCTGGATGGTTCTCTCACCCAGGAAGCTGCCAGTGTCAGGTTATCAGCAGGGGGCCGGCAGCCCCACTCACAGGCCCGCTGTAGGTTGACAGTGGGATACAAAGAACAGATCCCCGGCTTTGCCCCCTCACCGCCTGCTGTGTGACCGTGGGCAGGGTGCTCTAGCTCAGTGTCTCCATCTACAACATGGGGACAGCAATCAGTCCCACCCCCCCTCCCAGAGGGCCCGGCGGGGGGTATATGTGAAGTACTGGCTTGAGAGCCTAGAGAAGGTGGGGATGCAGCACCCTGACCCTGTCTGCCCCACTCACCTCTTTGACTCTGTGCAGCAGGGGCTGGAGCCAGTCCCTGTTCACCTCGCAGTGGCTGTCCAGGAAAGTCAGAGTGGTGCCCTTGGCAATGTTAGCGCCCCGGATCCGGGACCGGACCAGACCTGCGGTAGGGACAAATGGGCAAGTGGGGGCTCCTGTCCTTCCATCTTCCAGAGAGCTCACGGAGGAGCCACACGACATCCCCTCCACACTGAACACACAGCCAGATGCACACACATCCCCCAGCCCCTACACTCACGCTCCAAGGTCTTACCCAGCTGCACAGACCTACCTTGCCGCTCGCTATTGCGTATGCACTTCACCTTGGGCAACTTGATGAGCTGCAAGCAGTCCTCAGCTGCGAAGACAAAAGGTTATGTGGTGTGAGCACCCTGGGATGGACGTGAACCCGAAGAGTAGGTAAGGCAGCCTAGCCTGTCCCCAACCGCAGAGCCCTGTCCCAACTCCAGGGTGACTGTGGGTTTTGGATGAGGCTGACTGACCACTTTTATCGATATGCAATGTGGCCCAGTCCATGCAAAGTGGCCCAAAGGGACCTTTTTGGAGCGGGTCAGTCGCACAGAAGCACCTGTGTTCTTATCAGGAAGCACTTCCAGATGGGAATTCTTGGTATGGTCACCTGGAGACTCCTTTTCTATAGACCATTAAAAACATGAGACAAGAGTCCTGCTCACTCTAGTGGGGTCTAGCAAAAACTGCTGGGAGACCCCACAATAGATGAGATGAATTTTGGATTTTCCTTTCTGATCACAGACTTTTGATACTGGAGACCTTATCTGTTAAGTGATCTGTCCACTGTACCCCATCACACAGAGCTGGCTGAACTCTCCCCCATTCGGGGGAGTGTGCAGAATGCGCAGGAAGAAATCCCGTCTTCAGCATCACCCCGGACTTGTCTCTGGCTTGCCTGCTTACCTCATCACTTGCTCGATTTACCAATCCTCTGAACTCCACATTGGGACCCCGCCATGTTGGTTTTGCTTCACTGGTTTACTAACCTTAGCCTCTCTCCCGCAGAGCCCACCCAGCCCTCCCGCGAGAGTGAAAGGAGGGGGTGTTTCAGCCTGCACTCAGGCTAGCAGATTACCACAGCTAAGTCAGGAACCTCTAGTGATATAAATTGCTCTGGGTCCCCGGGCCAATCCTCCAAAGGTTTCCATGTCCAGTGTAAGTAGGGGACAGTGACACATGTGTGCACACACATGCACATACACACACCAACCCAACCAAGGATCTACTAAATTTACTATGTAGGTCCTCAAAGATTCGCAGCAGAGAATCTAAGGCATTATTTTTAAAATGTAAGGTTCATCTCCCTCTTGAGCCCCTCATAGACCCTCAAAGTCTTCCACACCTGCCACAAACCCAGGCTGTTCTCCATCCCCGGAGAACCAATGGACTGGCCTCTGCCTGTTATGCAGGGGCTGGGAACAGAAACTTGTACCTACAGGGCAAGGGGGTGAAGATACTTACGATCATTGCTGAAGTCATCCACTAATATGATCTCCTGGATCAGATTCATTGGTGTACGGTTTAACACGCTGCAAGGTGGAAGGAGGGGAGATAATTATGACGTCTAGTGGCAAACCCTCGTATTAACCCACGCTCTAAATAGACACCATCGCATTTGAGGAATGAAAACTCGGGGCAACCCAAGGGCTTGCGTAGTCACACTGCTCACCTGTGAGCCCCTGGGATGGGACCCTGCCTTCTCCTAGTGAATGCCGCCGCATGCACTCCACACCGAGATGGGAACCCAGGAGTCATCCACAGAGACTGCCTTCCCCCGCTGCCGCCCCAAACCCCATACCAAATCAGTGACCAACACCTGCTGGTTCTACGAGAGAAGGTCACTCAAACCACGTCCACCTCTTACACCTCTGTCCCGGTTCAACTTTTGAACTGATATTTTGTAGCAGCCTTGACCTGACCGGCCGTCCTCCCAGGGCTTCCAGAGTGAGCTCTCTGAAGGTTCAGTTTGATCTCTCATTGTGTGACTTTCCTCACTAATGCAGACAAATAAGTTGACAAAGCCTCCACCGTGGCTCGTCACCATCTCCCCCCAAACCCTCAGCACGCTCGCTCTTCACGATCTGGTCATGGCCCCTGCTTGCAGCCTCCTCATGCCCAGGGCCCTCAACTGGTGGCATCCTGCTTGTTCGTAAGGGAGAGGCCGGTCACCCTCGATGCCGTGGCCTGACATCCCTCCTCTGCCACAAGGACCTGTTCACCGCACCTCCTAACAGCTTCCAGCTTCTTCGTGAGCACTACTTGTTTCCGCTTCCTGCGGCCTTCATCATGCCTGACTCTGAGGACTGGTCTGCTGGCCCCACTGGACGGTCCTGTCAGGGGCAGGGGCCCCATCAGTACTCTCTGTGTTGCCAGAGGCCAGCCCAGAGCCGTGGCCTGTCATTCCCTCCAGGGATGTGTACTGCCCACCCCCTATGAGCTCAGCACTGGGTCCACGAGGAACAAGGGGGACGTCCACTCTGCCAGAAGCTCGCAGTCTAGGAGCTCCTTCCCACAAGCCGTGTGATCTAGGGCAAGTTACTTTACTGCTCTGTGTAGTAAGAGGCCCCATCTATAAAATGGGGATAAGAACAACAGCACCTACTTCACCGGGCCATTGGGAGAATTGGAGAGAAAATGTTTCTAGAGGACTTAGCAACATGTCTGGCTCGAAGTGGCAATTACTGCTATTTTTGTGTGGCAGGAATGATCTTAAGATTGACTTCATGTGCCGGCCTGGGCTGCGGATCTGGACTCAACAGGGTGAGGCTGGGTTTCCACGTTCCTTTGGGGTCTCAGGCCTTATTCCACTTCTGAACGCCCCAGACCACCTTCCAGGGCCACATCGCCCACCGTGGGGTGCCCGTGGCCCTGCGTGGGTCAGGGAGGGGTTCACACAGTGCTGGTGGAGGCGCTGTGAGTTCTCTCAGGAGGGCCGATCTGAGCCCTGCTTCTGGTGAGGTGCCCTGTCTAAGCAGGATGCAGAGACTCTCCAGGAGGAGAACTTTGCCTGGAGCTACTTTTATTTATGAAGCCTTAATTCTCACCATGGCAACTAGTATAAGGTGGGAGAGGAACCCTGACTCCAAGCCCTGAGCTCGCTGTTGGGAGGTGGGGACAGGGAGGGGCGGGCGGTGGTGGGAGGAGACCTCACCACATAGGATCAATTGAGAGTCCCAAAGAAAACACACACCAACCCAATAACCAGTCCTCTAATCAGAGAAGGGAGGGAGGGAGGCAGCGCGAGAGGGAAAACCTGCTTTAAGAATACCCTCTAATGAGGTTTGATTAAGGCGGCAGCTTCTGCATGCGGTTCCCCCTAAATCCCTGACGACTCTTTGAAATTCAAGAGTTCTCTTCTGTGAACATCAAAAGGTAAATCGCATGCAGCTCTGTGCTGGTTGAACTGAGAGATGATTAGCGAATAAAAAATGTCCAGGATTTAAAAAAGAAAAAAAAAAAAAAACCCAGAAATCGTCAGCACTCAGTGCTAATTCGACCATTTCCTGGTAACACCTGGCTTGCTTTTGCTCTTCTAATCAGAGCAATTGGAGGGATCGCAGGGGCGCCAGGAACGTGGCTCTGGATTGGGAGGGCCTGCGACTGGGCAGGTGCTCTGGGCTCCTGGGGTGGCCGGAGGAGAAAGGTCAAGTGTAGCCCAGGGGAGCTGGCCTGGCCCCAGATGGTTCCCTTTAGGGCCCTCCTTCGGCACATCCACTGCCACTCCCACCACCCCGGCCCTGGTTGCTCTGTTCCCCACCCCCACTTTTCTGTACCCAGTTTGTCCACCAGGACGCTTCCCGAGCCCCTCTGCCACAAAGCCAAACCTCCCTTTCCTCCAGCTTAGGATAAGCCTCTCTCTCCCATGGCGGTTCCATGTCCTCTCCCTACAGCCTCAGCATGGGAGTGAGTGCTCACCTCACTGGCATACCCGTGTCCCACTCTGCCTGGGAAGTATTCTAGAACGGAGTCTCCTTCTACACAGCTCACTTCTCTGCCAGAGGGTAGCTGTGCAGCCAGCGTCCACCCACACCTTCTGCTTTTCTGCTGCTGGGCCCGCACGGGGGGCGCACGCGGAGCATCCTGGGAGGCGGCGGGCACGGCCATGTGAACAGCGTGGGAGGCCAGGCGGCTCCGCCATCCTGAACAAGACGCCAGGCCGCTCCCAGCCTTCGTTTTCATCTGTAATTACATTTTCCTTGTAAAGGCGGGCGATATTAATACTTAACCTACTTCACAGGCTTTTGTGCGTACAGAATGAGGAAACGTATCTGAGATTGCTTTGTGAACTCCACGGTGCTATATGCAGGCAGGGTTTATGAAATGCTCCATAAATACCAGCTGAATGAAGACCTGAGGGCGGCTGACAGTCAAATTTGGTCGCTCTGGAGCCAGGCTGACTTGGAGTCAAGTACTCGATCCACGCGGGCTTGAAAGAGCTTCAGTACTGAGGTGCTTACGTACTTAGCTATTCAACCTGCAGCACCCCAACTTCCTCAACTGCATGAAAGGTGCTTAGCACTGAGCTTGGCCCCGTGGCTGCTTTCAGAATCTGGGTGTGGATAGTAAGGATGATACTGGTTCTCAAAGTGTCGTCCCCGGGCCAGCAGCATCTACGTCACCCGGGGACTCGTGAGAAAGGCAAATGCTTGGGCCCCACTCTGGACTTACTGAGTTAGAATACCTGGGGATGGGAAGCTCCGGGGCTTCTAATGTGGGCTCAGGTCTGAGAGCCACACAACACGGCGGCCTCCCCGGGCTGGAGAGCCATTATGACACCTGCTGTCACGTACACAGGTTCCTTCCGTGCCGCGCATCAAGGCCTTAGCTACCTAAACTCACTCTCCCTCATAATCGTGTGAGGTAGTTATCAGTAGCTCTTGTTTTACAGAAAAGGAAACTGAGGCAGAGAGGTCAAGGAGCTTGTCCAGGGTCATAGAGTTGGTAGCAGAACAGGCAAATCTGGCCCCGGGGTCCCATTTCTTATCCACCTTAACCTAAGAAATCACTCCTCGAAATCCAGGATTTTACAAAAAGCAACAGTAAGGAGATTCAGGATATAAACAGATCAACTGCACATACTCTAGAGCCCCCATGGGAGGTGGAGGGTTGAAGGATGCCCCAAAACGAAGGGGATGGCCCTGAGTCTCACATATACACAGGGACCCACTGCAGTAGCAGACAAGATAAACCATTCCTCAGGGCTTGTCTTCTCTCTCTGTAAGTGACAGAAGTCCCCTCATTGATCTGGGTTGTGACTCTTTCCCTCCCCCCCCATCACCCACCCCTACTAGGCCTCTGCCTGGCTCTGAGTGCCGCCAGGTGTGCCCTTCCAGCCCCCCGCCCCCTAGCTAACTCAGGAGTTCAGGGGGCCAGAGGGCTTGGGCAGGGACGGGCAGAGGGATGACGGCTCGGCCAAGAGCTGGGGGAAGAGACGGGAGGAGGGGGTACAATCCTCCCCTGGAGCGTCTTTTTGTGAGGGCCTGGCAGCAAAGCCATCAGATTTCTGGAACATGAAAGATGAAAGACACCTTACAGAAGACCCTTCCATTGATGACACAGTGGGAGAGGAAGTGCTCCTCATTCAGTCCCATCTTTGTCCTGGTGATTTATTTGTGCATCGGGATAGGGACCGTGAGGAAGGTGAAGAATCCCAAGGCAAATTATACCTGCCGTGGGAATTTCTAGAAATAATCTTCCTTGCTTCCACCCTTTAAAATTTCCCTTCACCTTGCCTCTGGTAGAGAAGCCTGTCTGTTCACACACAGTTCTCCCCTCATTCTGCTGTCTTCGCGTGTCACACTTGGGTTGGAGCCAGGGGGCCTGGCTTATATCAAAAGTTCCTCAGAGGCAGGAAATAGGTCCATGGGCTCTCCTGGCAAAGCACCCAGCAGTTTGGTGTATGGTCTGGCACTTTCTGGGGGCCTTCTGAAAAGTATGGTGTTGATGGGCCTCAACCCCCTTTTGGAGCACAGTACACCAGGGCCTCAGGGCAGCCCTCATCAGGCTGGTGGACCGAGGTGCTGGGGCTGTGCCCAGAGCTGCCCCCCAAGCTGCCCCCCACGTCCCCCCAGGAAGTCAGAAACCTGAGTCTTGGCCCTTGTGCTTCCTAGCCTGGTGGCCTTGGGCCTCCATTCACCTCGTGCACCCCTGACTTCACAGGTCCCAGCTGACGTGAGATGTAACGTGTTCTGGAGACCATAAAGCTCAGCAGACAATTAAAATATTAATAATATTATTATAAAGTATCATTATTACAATTCTAAAGAGATGGACGAGCGGCGGGAAGAGAAGGGAAAATATGTCTTAGAGCTGAAAGGGATGAGTCTACAGGTAGCAGCTGACATGACCCTGTATGAGAAATATGGGGGGGGCCTGGGAGCCCCATGGGATATTAGAACACCCCCAAATGTCCCAAGGTAATGTCTTCTTGTGGGAAATGTGATAGAACTGGGAGCACTGGAAACATGACAGATATTTTTATCCCCGTCCTTACGGATGCAATCAGTGACCTACACAAGGTCACACGGCTAGGAAGTGGTTAGGGAAGGTCTTGACCCCAGGTACCCACTGCCTCTTTTCTTTTGAGAGCCCAGTCGCTGTGCAGATAAGGACATAGCTAATGTTGCTCAAGCACGTACCCTCTGCTGGTCACAGTGGTCAGTCCCTTACCTGACTGAACCCAAAGCAACTCCATACGGTAGCTATGGTCATGATTCCCATTTCCTTGATCAGGCAACTGGGTCACAGGGAACTTAGAGATGAATAAGACGTAGTCCTTGCCCTAAACAAGCTTATTAAAGGTGACATCTGGGAAAAATGCATTAAGGGCTAGAGTTGAGATGTGCAGTAAGGAGCCCAAAAGAAGGCCCTAATATGTGTGTGTGTGTGTGTGTGTGTGTGTGTGTGTGTGTGTGTGTGTGTGTGTGTGTGTGTGTTGAGGGGATGGAGGTGTATGGCGTCAGAGGACTCCTACAAGGAAAAAGAAAGGCCAGCGCCTCTCTCTGATCCTATAGTGTCCTCATGGGAACGTCTGGCAGACATGCCCAGACATGACCTTGTGGAAGAGCCGCCATGCGTGGTGAAAGGCAGAGACTGCCCTAAGTTTGTTCCAGAAACCCCACCTGGTGCCCAAGCAGACCCTGACGGTAGCGGGGCTGTGGTCTGGCATTCTCAAGGTAGCCACCTCTGCTCCACGGTGCACCTGCTCAGCCCGCACGGCGCAGGAACAACGTTCTCCCCTCGCCAGAAAAGACCCAGGTGAACCGGATCACCCTGTACCCCTGGCCCCTACACATACCCGCTTGGGTTTACAAATCGGAAAGTTACTGTATTAGTCTACTGTGAGACTCACAGTGACTCCTGACTGATTCAGGATGTTTTGCGTGTTAAGAACTGAAGCGTCTTTGGGAAACCAAATGTGATAGTGGTGACCTGTGGGGTGAATGCGACAGGCAGGGCAAGCAGCTGGCAGAAGGAACAAGCCGGTTGGCTGCCAGGGACATCTGGGCCACAGACAGAGCTGCCCCTGCGGACGGCGGAAACAAAGCACATTTGGGCAGGTCCGTCCCTGCTTTTCCATGGGATGCAGGGACCCTGCACAGCAGACATGCATTGGACGTCCCTGCAAGACTTGGTACCCGCCATGAGGGTGAGCCTATTGCTGACCCCCTCCCATCACCTGGAGCTTCCCTGTCTGCCCACCGCCAGGCATAGGAAGGTGTGGCTTCGTGATGGAAACGACGAGAGATTTTGCCATGCTGGGCTGTCTTCTCCTAGGCCCTCCCTCTCTGTGGGATCAGACGACCATGTGCTGTGCTGCCTACCAGACAGGGATGGGCTCAGGCAGGCCACATGTCCTAGGGGCATGGAGGTATGCAGGCACTTTGTCGCAGGGCCGGCCCCAACACCAGGGCTGCTGAACACCACCCGGAGACTAGCCTGGCCTATGGACGCTGCTGAGAAGAACTGAGGTCAGAGTGCAAGCGTTGGAACCCAGCTTCACCACCGCTGGCTGAGCAACAGGAGGCTTTGATTTAGTATCTCCCAGCCTCAGTTCCCTCAGCTGTAGAGTGGGTACAGCAGCGGCCCCCCACCTCCCCAGCTGAGAGCATGAGCCGAGGCATGTCTGCACACCAGGGGGGGGGGGCCTCACGACTGATGGTTGTCATTGCCACTGTCTGAGAAGTCAATGCTACCGAGACCTGAAAGAGGTAGGGGGGCTAGATGGGGGGAGGATGGGCATGGGGGCTCCAGAGTTGCCGAAGGACATGGCATGGGGAAGGGGAAGCTGAAGCAACCAGGGCCAAGTCCCCGGGGCCCCGCCTGTGTTTTGAGGGAAGTTCTGCCGGGAGCTGGTGCTGGGACTTCTGCACGCCCCAGATTCATGCAGGTCACGGGCCAGACAAAGGAAGGATGCACCTGTCAGAGCAAGAGCAGGGCCCAGACTTGGAGCTGAGGGTGGGTGGAGAGGAGGAGCGGGGTCGGGGCTGGAACAGAAGGGAGATGGCCGGGAAAGCAAAGGTCAGCCACTGCCTTTGGGCTGCTCTGATTTGCACCGCGGCTCCTGGCCCCGTGGGAGGCTGTGGAGAGGCAGGTGCTGGGAGAGGTAGCACTTGGCAGACCCAGGTTCTAATCCCAGCCTGATGCTGGGGTGGGGTGTGTATTCAGCCTCACGGGGCCTCAGCAACCTTGGCAGCTGTGGTAGTTAGAACCCGTTCCAGAGGCAGTCTAGCACGATGGTTAAGGGCGAGAGCTCCAGGTTCTCTGTGGCTGCTGGTGACGGACAAGCTACTGACCACCTTGGGCCTCTGTCTACCCCCCCCCACCCATAAAACAGAGTACGAGCTGCCCTCACAGGAGGGCGAGGAGTGATTGAATGGATGCGTGAAGTGTGTCAGACAACGCGGGCATGGAGTCAGAAATGCCTGACATTTTTACCTCAGGGCCAGTCCCCTCCGTCAGCAGACCCTCTCTTCCCAGCAGGGCCGACCCATGAGGAAGGCTGTCTTACCTGCGGATGGTTCTGAGCAGGGTGGAGCGGGCCTCGTTGTGGAAGGTGATGATGATGCTGGTGGGGGGGAGGTCGGTGCAGTACACCAGCAGGGTGCATCTGGGGAAGGAAAGGCAGGAGGACACATAAGGCCTTGGGGGGGGGCAAAGGAGATCTTAAGAGCTGGAACCAGGGGCACTGTGGCCATCACCAGTACGGACAGAGGCTTGGCGTCTGGGAAGGACTGCCCCAGCTGCACAGCACAGGTGAAGACCCCAGGGCAGGGAGTGCCCAGAATGAAGCTAAGTTTCCCACCCCCACAGGGGAACCTGCGCTTGGATTCAAATTATGTTAGTGTGCAAGACATCAATATGGGATTTCTCACATGCCCGAGTTAATGCACAGAGGGTCCTAGCAGTCACACCAAGCCACCCCCAAGTCTTGGGCTCTGCTCCCGGGTCTGTGTCGATCCGGGTCAGCAGAGGCCTCACCGTGTCCTGGGCCAGCAGCTCCAGCCCTCCCCCCCCGCCGCCCCGCCCATGTTGACTCCTGAACTCCTGCCATACAGGCAGAAATTTGGCATGTTTAACCAGGCAGAGCCCTAAAACCCTGGCATAGACAATAAAACCCCATCTTGAAAAAGCATTCATTCCACGTGTCCAGGATCATTTTGTATGACAATTACATCTGGGGTAATTTCAATTTAATACCTCTCTGCAAGGGAAAATTGTAGCCCATAGCCCGAAAATTACCATTAATGAAAATAAAGCCGCCAAGTGATGCTGGTGCCACCAGGGACTATCCCCGGGTAAGTGCTTCCTCCTGTTTCCAGGTCTTTCAGGGGCTGCCCAGTTATGGGGAGTGGTATTAACCAAGGAAGTAAATAACAGACATTTGGGGAGTCAAACGTTTCTTCTCTTCATTTTCCAATTTCGTCCTTAGCTCGGGGCTTTGCATGTGGAGTCCAGAGATCCAAGGATGGACTTCCAGGGGACCGTGAGCCCACTGAAACTCTTTGCGAAGCAGTGTATACAAATGTGTGGGTTGTTGTGGTTTGGTTTGGTTTTTCTCTGGGAAGATGATTCATAGTTTTCACTAGATTCTCAAAGAAGTCTGGCGGAAAACACTTCATTTCAATCCTTGCCCAATGAGCCTGACGTCCCTTTGGCCTACCTGAGACTTGAACACATTCCTCCAGAAGCAAACGCTGAACAGGAGAATTTACACAGAGAAAGAGGGGCCCTTGTGCTCAGGGCCTGAGCAGAGCTGAGCTTGGGTCAACCCACCAGGAGCCAAGAATTAGGAAAGGAAGGCCCCAGGTGAAGGGACAGTAGAAAGGTGAGTCATGACCTTCAGGCCTTCCCCGTGGTCACCCTCAGAGATGATGCCTCACCACATCATGTCAGCGCCACCTACTAAGAGAACCCTCCAGAGTCCACTCCTCTTCACTTGTCCCCATGGGCCAGGCTCCCAGAGTCCTCACTCCTCTTGGGGATCCCTGCGGCAGCCTCCTGACCAGTCTTCCTGCCTCCACCCTCTGCCCCGGCCACTCATGTCCTGTCCACCACACAGCTCTGCCCAGGCCTTCCTCTGGCCTGAAGCCCTCAGTGGCTCCTGATGCAGAATATGTCCAAACTCCCTACCATAGCCCTCGAGACCTCCCACAGTGGCAGCGTTGTATGTGGCCAGACTTCTCCGCCACTGCTCACACGAGGACTTCAGTATGGAGCAGTGTCCTTCCTCCTTTCTCCACCCAATGAGCTCCTACTCATCCACTATTATAAAACGGGAAGGAAAATGCCTTGACTTGGCCCCCAGGGAGAAGAGGCCTTGAACTTGCCTACCTTTATATACAGAGCTGAGTTCAAATTGGGAGCAATGAGGTAGGAGGGTGGGTGGCTGGTTGAAATGGACTTGCTGGGGGTGGGGGGAGGCCCTCAGTGGCTGTCCTGCAGGGTCCGTGAGGGCATGGAGGGGCTTGGGGAGACCCAGGCAGAGGGGGAGGCAGCAGTGAGCACGGTGAGCACCAAAAGGAAGGAGATGGATGTCAGAGAGCGGAGGGATGATGATCTGTCTTTTCCAGGAAGGTAATAAAGCTGAGAGCTTAGCGGGACCTCATCTCTGTCAGAGAGAGGAGACAAAAAGAACGACCAACCTGAGTGACTCACAAGACGATGACTGGCAGGGCTACGCCAAGGGTCAGGCGCTGGGCACTGCCCTGGGGATGGCAAAGGGACCCCAAACCTTAGCCTTGGTGATGGAAGTTCTTTAGGGCAAGTTGGTGTGGGAGGCTGGTAGTGGGAGCCGCCGCTCAGAGAGCTTCTGGGGACAGAGGCCATTTCTCCTGTCTCGGCCACATGCAGCTGGGAGGTTGGGCGTGTGCATATAGGATGCCCCAGCAGCACGTGCACACACGGGGCTCGCAGAGCAGAGAGGCCCGCACGACTCCACCCGAGCTGCTGACGTCTTCGCGGATGAGGAGGTGCTGGATGAGGTAGGGATGGACGGAGAGAAATGGGGTACAGCGTCCCAGTCCCGGCATGGTTCCGGACTCACAGGCTGAGTATCCTGAGAATATCCGCCGCGGGGGGGGGGGGGGGTCACACCCCACGGAGCAGCTGTGGGACTATGGGCCAGTCACCTCCTCTCCAGCCTGCTGTCTGCTCATCTGCAGGACAGGGGCTGGGCTCTGCTGCTCAAGGTTCCCACGGCATAGTAATCAGAAGCTCTGATTGTAGCAGACACTGAATAAAAATGGTTGATTTGACAGAACGCCACAAAGACCGTTCTGCAGCTTGGGCTTGACTGTGTGGCTGGACATCAAATGGACTTTTCTGAGCCTCCGTTTCTCTATCTGGAAAGTGCAGACAGTAATTTTTAACTTGCAGATGTTCCCCCCTAGATTATTACTATGTTGTTAGGTAATAGTCTATGCTTGACAAACCCGGCAGGACCATTATCTTCCAACAGCAAGTTCAAATGTGCAGAGTACTGCTCCCATTGGGTGGTTCTGTCCTGTCTGGACAGAGGTCGAGGGGCCCTGAGAAGCCCTGAGAGATGGGGGTGGGGGGGGAGAAGAGCAAAGCACCCAGCATCAGTGTTAGAGAAAGGAAGCCAGGCTATGATGTCAGTTTGAATCCTGAATCTGCCGAAAACTGTGCTGTGTGCCCTTGGGCACATCATTTGCCTTCTCAGAGCCTTGATGTGTCACCTATAAAATGCAGACAGATACCTCCCTTACAGGCTTGTTGTGAAGACCACAGACTGTAGGCAAAGCACCAGGTGTTTAACAGCGGCCAAGTAAATGATAGCTAGAATTATTATTAGCACGGCTATAGGGCCTGAACCAGCCTCCATGCAATGCTCTGCGCTTATGGACTAGAACCATGAACTCATGATTCTGAAAAAGAAGGGGCCTTGGAGATGACCCAGTCAACCTTCTAAATTGGGCAGAACTTGGTGGCGTGACAGGCATTGGCGGGAGCCTAGGAGATAGTGCTCTTGGACCTCACTCCCCTCCACCCTCCTGCAGGATAAAGGACAGGGGTCTCTTCTCCAGGCAGGGCAGGGATCCCCCAAGAGCTCCAGCGTGCACTGGCCCAGGGAGTGCAGGCAGCAGGGCAGTGTTCACACCTTGATGGCCTGGGCAGCCTGGCTCCTGGGACTTCACAGATTCTTCCTTCTGCCCCTGGTCACGCTGTCTCATCAGACCCTCACAACAGCTTCTGAGAACCTCCATTCCCCAGAAGAGCAGACCCAGGGCTCAGAATCTCGCTCAGGGTCACATCCCTACGGAGTGACTCAGGCGAGCTGAACCCAGGTCCCGTGACTTCTAACTGCCACCTGTCCCCAGCATCCAACAGCCCTGCTTGGGGATGAGCAGGTGGCACTGGAGGCAACCAGGCCGAGAGCTGGAGAAAAATCCTTCAAACTGGATGCTGTGAGGAGAGTCGGCTCAGATGGTGGGCTCTCTGGGAGAAGGCTCTAAAAGATTAATCAAATGGCAAGATCTATTAGGGATACCAGGGGAATGTCAAAAGCCGCCAATGCTGAGATCTGGCGCCCGCAGACAGACGGGAAAGCATGTTTATAATTTATTAAAGATTCAGGGTTTTTACTGGCAAGAAAAGCGCGTGAGCAGGAAGGATCGCAGTGGGGGTCGAGCCAGGAGGACGGGTGGACTACACGGTGTAGGTGTGGTGAGACTGACGCCAGCCTGCCCGCCGGGGCCGCCCCAGCACCTCCTGAAGAGCATATGCTCCGCTGAGCTCATTCCCCACGTGCAGCCTTTTTCTGTTCTGGGCTTCTCTTTTTGCTTTCTGAAAAATTCAGCTGAGGTTCTTGATTTCCCCAAGTGCAGGTGTGTCTCAAAGTGCTTCCTGAACCCTCAACTTCTTGAGCGTTTAGTGCCACTTACCGGCCGAGGATGCTTCCAAAGAGGTTCTGAGATGCTAGCTAGCCCCAGGGCACAGGCAGGAGCTTCTTCCTCTTCCGTCTCTTTCCATCTCTCCATCATCAATTCCTGCTCCCCTACCCCCCCACCCCTGCACCCCAACAGGTGCCAAGGCCGGTATGTCAGAAACATTCTAAGTGAGGGTCGTTGTCAGTTCCCACAGAAATGTAATGTGCACATGCTTTTTTAAAGATTTTGTTTATTTGAGAGAGAGTGAGAGAGAGAAAGAGAGCTCACAAGGCGGGGAGGAGGGGCAGAGGGAAAGGGAGCAGACTCACCCGCGGAGCTTAGAGCCCAACGCAGGACTCAATCCCAGGATCCTGGGATCACACCCCGAGCTGAAGGCAGACGCTTAACTGACTGAGCCACCCGGGTGTCCCATGCACATGCCTTTTATTTTGTTGCATGAGCTCATGAGACAGACAACTGCCTCTAAGCAGCTGTTATGATAGCATCATCATCCTCATTTTATCAGTGGGCAACAGAGGCTCTTCATGGTCCCAAGGGTCCCTGCTAAGGCTGGCACCCAGGTCCTCTGACTCCTGGACATACGTCTTCCTCCTACAGCATGCCAGGCTTATGGAAGAAAAGACGTGGTCATAAATTATAAACATCTGGGGTTTGATTCTGGAGTGTCAAAACAGGAGGGAGTGATGGAGAGGCAGACCCAGGAACCGTGAGGCAGAGGACAGCATAATTATTATCACCAAAACGATGGTGGAAAGGAAGATCATTGGACTCCCCCACAACTGACAAGGGCAACAAGTGTGAGAAGACAGACTCCTGAAGGGGGGCTCTGGCGTCGCAGAGGGGAGACTGAGGGCAGTTAGAGAAAGGGGAAAGGTCACACAGATATATGGCAGAATGTAACAGAGATCACACAGGCCTGGGGTGGGACACCCCGGGTGTGTCACCCCTCGGGAGCTTGGCAGTGACTTCACTTCTCGAAGCTTCGGCTCCTGGTCTACAGTGATGAAAATATCCACGTCATAATGTTTTTAAACTACTAGTTCGGGGGCACCTGGGTGGCTCAGTCAGTTAACCAACTCTTGGTTTCGACTCAGCTCATGATCTCAGGGTAGAGAGATCAGCGCGGAGCCTGCTTGGGATTCTGACTCTCCCTCTGAACCCCCACCCCCCGCCCCCCCCCACCCCGCGTGCACACACTCGCCCTCTCTCTCGCTCAAAAACAAAGGAAAACCCTACTACTTAGTGACTCCTGCTGGCAGGCACTGGGCGGAGCACCTTGCATATTTAATGCTCACAATAACCTTATGAGGGGCCACTGAGGACTCACTCAGGAGGAGACTGAGGCACAGGGAGGTTAAGTAACTCGCCACAGCCAGTGCAGAGATTTCAACCCAGGCCTGCCAGACGTCCTTGTCACCATGCCACAACCTTTCCACGCCAGCACTGTTCCAAGCACTAGGCTACCCATAAGCCTCCAGCTGCTGCTCAGGTCCCCGTCTGTGCCCTGTGCACCGTCGACCCGTGTGGCCCCACTCAAGTCACCAACCCAAGAAGCAGTTTGTCCTGAGCTCTGGAACCCAGCTGTTGCAGCGACCTGCCTGGAGGGAAGGGACAGCTTGAGCCGCCACTGGGGGACCCCAACAGGGGCTCCCACTTCCTGCCCAGATGGAGCCAGCAGAGGTGTGATTTCAATGAAGCCCTGGGAGGGGAATTCGAGAACACCTGTTCCTAAACAGAAAGCTAGTGCCCGTCCCTCTGGCTCCTACAGTCCCGCACACGTGGCAGAGCACAGACTCAGGCAGAGAAAGCAAATGGGTTGCCTTCTCTGTGTGTTCCATTTCCCGAACTCTATGGCCACAAGGGCCAAGGGAAACATAGGCATAAAGTGGGGGTGGGAGGTAGGACCCGTTTCCTGGGAGAACACTGTCTGTCCCCAAGGGAGTGACAATCCGTGGATTTCCAGGTGCAGGGGCATGGGGGCCCATCCTCTGTCCCTCCCACACCTTTGTCTCCTCTCACCGTGTCATGGCTCCAGCCCTGATGAGGCCTCAGGGAGAACAGCATCTCCCCCCCTCATTCTCCAAGGACACCAACGCCCGCCCCAAAGCTGCTGTGTGTGCGGAAGGATGAGGGGGGGCAAAGCTCTTGGCCCAGGGACCTTTCCAGAATGTCAGCAGCCTTGGGACAGGGACAGTGAACATGCCACCAGCGTTGAGAATCACAGGTTTTGTATTTAGAGCTGAGAACATCTAATACATTCCCGGATCAGTTCTCTGTAAGGACACCTGCTCCCAGCCAAGCAGAGAAGGTAGATGGCCAAAAGGTATAAAATGCCAAACCTGTGCCTGGCTCCTAGGTCCAAACTCAAGTCTTTAGAAGAGAAAAATGCAAGCAGTATGAAAAGTATGACAACTGTAGAATCAGAAATTCCTTTTAATCTCATTTCCTGGGCAACACGGACACACTGTAAGGCATGAAATTTTTATTTCGTGTCAATTTCACTGGGATTTCACATGCAGATTAATTTGTTCATCCACATAAACGTATAGTGCTCCTAGGTCTTGCCTCAACAGCTGTCCTCATTTAGGATTACAGAAATCCTGCATCTCATAAAAGATACTTAGAATAACAGGGAGATCTGCTACTCCATTATGCTGCCACGTTTTAATTGCTGAACGCGTTATTAAATTCCTTCATGCTGGGAAGGGGGTTCGTGGGCCAGGGGCCTCACAGCCTGGCCGGGTACTGTGGTGGGCAGCAGATGGCCTCCAACCCCCAAGGCCTTGTGTCGTCCCCTCCCCTGGAGTGTGGGCAGACCCAGGTGAGTGGCTTCTCGGGAACAGAATATAGCTTAAGTGACGGGGATGCCACTTCTGTGACTAGGTTAGGAAAGACTGGGACATCCATCCTTTCGGCTTGCACAATTTGGTGAACCAAGCTGCCATGCTGGGGACCCCCACGGCAAGGAACTGAGTGAGCCTGGCTTCGGGTCAGTAGCTTGTGAGAATTGACCCTTGGATTCCTGCCTGGGAGAGCCTCCAGTCGGAGACCCACCTGAGCCATGCCCAAATGCCTGACCCACAGAAACTGAGATGATAAACGTCCTGTTAAGCCTAACTAAATCGTGGGTAATTTGTTATGCATCAATAGACAATGAATACAGGCACCCCTAGCTACCTGAAGAAACAAGGTCAGCGGCGTTTCTCACTCCCCTGGGGTTGATGGTAAATCCTCTTGAGCAGTTGGTAGCTGTCCCCACAGAGTGCTCCCAGAGCCCCTACAGGACCCGCTGGTGGCCTCCATTCCCCTAGATGATGCTAGGTATGGATGCCTGGGGGCCCTACACACAGAGAGAAGTTCTCCAGTAGTACCTTTTGGGGTTGTCCCGATCTTTATAGATTCAACTCCCTCAGGGGTTCTTAATATGAATCATACAATACATAGGAAATTGTCTGACTCTCTGCTCACTTCTCCCATAGATGGTACACAGTAGTACCCTTCCACATGGGTAAAGGAGAAGTTAATTCATTTCATTACAATGGATGTCCCAGAGCTTTAAGCCTTAATTCTCCTGCAGAAAAGCTAACCTAGATGGTATCATGGACACCCTTCCATGAACCCAAGGCCATTTAACAGAGGACATGATCTCAGGGTGAGCCTACTTGGCCAACAAATGCCTTCCCATGCACCAACCACCACCATATTCCTGGTTGACTCTGTCAGTCCAGGTCAGGACCTGCAGTTCATTTCTTCCTCCTCAGAGTATCCTCCTGGATTTCTCAGCCACCAACTGCGAGTGGCATCAGATTTCTCAGAAAATCTATGTGTTGACCATTCGAGGGAACTTCCGCCATCAGATTAATTGCAGCCCATAGAACAGAACAGTGTTCCCAGAAAACAGCTCTGTAAGCCCATCTTCCTGGCAAAGTAAGAAGGCCCCACAGGGGTCTTTGCTGACAAACTGGGAAGCTAACTGGGGAACAGGGCACTATGATCTAAGAGGCCATGATATCGGGGCACCTGGGTGGCTCTTGGTTTTGGGCTCAGGTCATGATCTTGTGGTTGTGGGATCAAGCCCTGCATCAGGCTCCACACTCAGCCTGGAGTCTGCTTCGGATTCTCTCTCCCTCTCCCTCCTGCTCATTCTCTCTCTCAAATAAATAAGTAAAATCTTAAAAAAAAAAAAAAAAGAGGCCATGATATTTGGACTCCCCTAAAGGCTCAGTCTCAGCTTCTACTTTTATTTCGCAGCCCTCGGCAGCTGGAAGACCCTTCTCTCTTTGACTCCAGACAAACCCTTGAGTTGCTGCAATACTAGAAAGCACCGCAGAGAGCATCTGGCTGGGCACCCCCTACACCACCAGCTGGTGGACAGTGTCTCCAGGAGAAGCCTATGCATGCTCTGTGAAGACAGTGGACACAAATCAGCTAGGCAAATGAGAAATGCTGGAAAAATACGAGATCACCTTTCTGGTGATCACCAGTACACATGAACATGTTACAGGTTCTGAGACCTGCTAGCCTATTGTTTACCCAGCTTTGACCTCAAAACCTGCCCCCTCCCCATCCTTGCATTTTTTCTTTTTTCCTTAGCACACAATCCCTTACACATAGTGAGAACTCACATATTTATCGGATATACAGTGAGTAAAGCATAGCATTTACCAAAGAGAATTCTGTGGGACACACGTTTAGAAGACGTTACTTCTACTCCATCTTTATTCACTGATGAGGAAACTGAGGCCCAGAACAGTGAACCGACCTGCCCAAGGCCACCCTGCTAGTTAGTAGTCTGGCTAGGATCTTCTGGGTCTTACCACTGAACTTGCCGCTTCCTTCAAGGAACCAAGCTTGGGACCCCTGTCAGATGATACAGAGAGGTCCCTGCTCCAGTCCACAGAGCGTTCCTGTCCACCTCTGCCTTCCAGTGCCCTTTCACGTCCTCTCCCCACCAAATCCTACCACCAACATCCCTACTACTCCTCAATGTTGCTAAACTAACAGAAACTTTTCAGTCTTTATTTTACTTGTTATCTCTGTAGCACTTGACATGGAGGGCCACTTATTTCATTAAATACTTGGTTCTTTGCACTTGGCTTTGGTGAAATCACCTTAGCGTGGCTATCCTCTCTTTAGGCTGTCTCTTCTGGGTTTTCCTTTTCTTTCCCTCAGCTGAAATTCTAGTGTCTGCCCCCAAATTCTCTTAAACCATCTTCTTCTCAGTCTTCCTTCTCCTTGGATTACTCAACCTTTTTCCAAGGCTTCAATTTCCTATCTGTTTGCTAATGACCCCAACCCTACCCCTAATCCTGATGAGCACCTGCCCTTGGATGGCCCCATGAGGTGACCTCTTCACCCACCCTGTGCCTCCAGCACCTTGACCAAGCCTGCTGTGCTTTCTGTGTCCCCCAGCTCACCATCTACCGTGTGCCCCAACCCAAAAGACATTCTTTTTTATTTATCTTTAAGTTTTTTTATTGTTCTGTTAATCACCATACATTACAACATTAGTTTTTGATGTAGCGTTCCATGATTCACTGTTTGTGTATAACACCCAGTGCTCCACGCAGAATGTGCCCTCTTTAATACCCATCACCAGGCTAACCCATCCCACCACCCCCTTCCCCTCTAGAACCCTCAGTTTGTTTTTCAGAGTCCATCGTCTCTCATGGTTCGTCTCCCCCTCCGATTTACCCCCCCTTCATTCTTCCCCTCCTGCTATCTTCTTCTTTTTTTTCTTAACATATATTGCATTATTTGTTTCAGAGGTACAGATCTGTGATTCAACAGTCTTGCACAATTCACAGCGCTCACCATAGCACATACCCTCCCCAATGTCTATCACTCAGCCACCCCATCCCTCCCACCCCACCCCACTCCAGCAACCCTTAGTTTGTTTCCTGAGATTAAGAATTCCTCATATCAGTGAGGTCATATGATACATGTCTTTCTCTGATTGACTTAGTTCGCTCAGCATAACACCCTCCAGTTCCATCCACGTCGTTGCAAATGGCAAAATCTCATTCCTTTTGATGGCTGCATCATATTCCACTGTATATATATACCACATCTTCTTTATCCATTCATCTGTCGATGGACATCTTGGCTCTTTCCACAGTTTGGCTATTGTGGACATTGCTGCTATAAACATCGGGGTGCATGTACCCCTTCGGGTCCCTACATTTGTATCTATGGGGTAAATACCCAGTAGTGCAATTGCTGGATCGAATGGTAGCTCTATTTTCCACTTTTTGAGGAACCTCCATACTGTTTTCCAGAGGGGTTGCACCAGCTTGCATTCCCACCAACAGTGTAGGAGGGTTCCCCTTTCTCCGCATCCCCGCCAACATCTGTCGTTTCCTGACTTGTTAATTTTAGCCATTCTGACGGGTGTGAGGTGGTATCTCATTGAGGTTTTGATTTGGATTTCCCTGATGCCGAGTGATGTTGAGCACTTTTTCATGTGTCTGTTGGCCATTTGGATGTCTTCTTTGGAAAAATGCTTCTGCCCATTTCTTGATTGGATTATTTGTTCTTTGGGTGTTGAGTTTGATAAGTTCTTTATGGATTTTGGATACTAGTCCCTTATCTGATATGTCATTTGCAAATATCTTCTCCCATTCTGTTGGTTGCCTTTTGGTTTTGTGAACTGTTTCTTTTGCTATGCAAAAGCTTTTTATCTTGATGAAATCCCAATAGTTCATTTTTGCCCTTGCTTCCCTTGCCTTTGGCGATGTTTCTAGGAAGAAGTTGCTGCAGCTGAGGTCGAAGAGGTTGCTGCCTCTGTTCTCCTTTAGGATTTTGATGGACTCCTATCTCACGTTTAGGTCTTTCAACCATTTGGAGTCTATTTTTGTGTGTGGTGTAAGGAAATGGTCCAGTTTCATTCTTCTGCATGTGGCTGTCCAATTTTCCCAACACCATTTGTTGAAGAGACTGTCTTTTTTCCATTGGACATTCTTTCCTGCTTTGTCAAAGATGAGTTGACCATAGAGTTGAGGGTGCATTTCTGGGCTCTCTATTCTGTTCCATTGATTTTTGTGTCTGTTTTTGTGCCAGTACCACACTGTCTTGATGATGACAGCTTTGTAATAGAGCTGGAAGTCCGGAATTGTGATGCCACTGGCTTTGCTTTTCTTTTTCAACATTCCTCTGGCTATTCGGGGTCTTTTCTGGTTCCATACAAATTTTAGGACTATTTGTTCCATTTCTTTGAAAAAAGTGGATGGTATTTTGATGGGGATTGCATTGAATGTGTAGATTGCTCTAGGTAGCACTGACATCTTCACAATGTTTGCTCTTCCAATCCATGAGCACGAAACGTTTTTCCATTTCTTTGTGTCTTCCTCAATTTCTTTCATGGGTATTTTATAGTTTTCTGAGTACAGATCCTTTGCCTCTTTGGTTAGATTTATTCCTAGGTATCTTATGGTTTTCAGTGCAATTGTAAATGGGATCAACTCCTTAATTTCTCTCTCTTCTGTCTTGTTGGTGTAGAGGAATGTCACTGATTTCTGTGCATTGATTTTATATCCTGCCACTTGACTGAATTCCTGTATGAGTTCTAGAAGTTTTGGGGTGGAGTCTCTCCAAAGATATACTTGAATCCTGCCTCTCCCCAGCCCCCTAACATAATTAAAGCCTTAGTCCTGTCAATCCTTCTTATCTCTCGACCTGGCTGTTTCTTCACATTCCCATCATGTCCTCTCCGTATTACTGCAGCAACTTCCAAGCTGGCTTTATCCCCTTCCAATCTCTCCAGCGCACTGCAGTGAGAATGATCTTTCCAAACTGCACATTTTTAACATGTCTCAACGCTGCCTAACTGCTCACAAAATGAAGTTGAAACCCCTGATCACGGCTTCCTATCCTAGTGACCTGGCCCCACTTCTGAGTCCTCCCCCGCACGCTCCCAAGTTTTGGCCACTTTCTGCCTGACCCACTCTTTTCTCTCTGAACTTCTGCAGGCACGGCCTCCCTCCCACGTGTCTGAAATGCACTCTCCTCTCTTCCAAGGTCAGGCAATTTTCTCTTCTAATCTTGGCTTGGATGCTACTTTCCTTGGAAAGCATTTCTTGATCTCCCCAGGCTTTTCCAAGGTGCTCTCCTAGGACATCTCCGTAATCGATTCCCAAACATTATGAACTTACTTTTCTGTCCTCTCTATTATTGGCTGCAGCGAAGGCAAGGACCCATTTGTAGTTGAGGCCTCAGAACCTAGCACAGAAGACATACAACACATGTCTGAAGCATGAGTGGATGCATGCATGAGGGAAAAAGCAGGTGAGCTCCCACAGGGGTGAAGTCAGAGGGGACAGTGTCCCTTGCCAAGTTATGAGTGACACCAGCTCAAGGGAACTGCTGACCTATAAGCTGAGCAATGTGCCAAGGTCAATCATACACAGAAGAGAGACCAAACAAGTCACTAAGACTGAAGTTGGAATATGGAGCCACAGTGGCAAAAACAGGGAGCCTTGGGTGAAGGCTGTCCTGGGAGACAGCCGGGACAGTCATTTGGTGGCTGTGGAGAGCTCTGCCATGTTGGAATTGGGAATACCCATCTGTATTTAAAGGGCCGAGATGTTCTCCTTGTTTACCAAAGTCCCAGGGATGATGAACACTGTTCATTGAGGTGTCCATTGGACACTGTTCAAGGACGATGAACACTTGTTCTCTCAAGTGAGAGGAGAGAGATTGAATCCTACCTGGACGGGGTTGCCAGACATGGCTCAGACACCCTCTTCGTCCAGACCCCATGCTGTCCAATGCAGTAGCCACTGGGCATTGGAGTGTAAAATACGCACAAGATCTTAAAGACTTAGTATGAAAAAGAATGTTAAATAGCTCATCACACTCACCATATGTCAAAATGGTCATATTTAGGTATACAGAATTAAATAAAATATATTATTAAAATTAATTTCACTTGTTTATTTTGCTTTTCAATTGTGACTACTAGAAGATTTCACGTTACCTACACGGCTTACATCTATTTCCACTGGACATTGTTGTCCTCGATATTCCTCAACCTTAGCTTATATACAATCCAATTTCAAATTGCAGCATTAGTGCCAGACAATGGTTTCTAGATGTTGGGTTCTTTTGTATGAGTAAAATAAAACTTAAAAAATTATAAAGACCATTATTAGGTTTGCAACATTTTATTTTGCATGACAGAACACATTTTAAAACTCCCATCATCTAACATCATCCTTTCATAAAAGGGTGTTTAAATCCTAAAAAAGGCTGCAATTTCAGAACCATTAAAACCCCTTTAAATTGTAAAATTAAGCTTTAAGGACATCTCTCTCATGGTATCCCCTCTTCTCCCAACACCAAGGATCATATTTGCACTAATTCACACATGAAAGTGCAGCTCAAAGGTCCGTCCACTAAATTATGATGCGCCTGTGTTTGACCGCCCCCTGAGCCATGGACACCAAACATGGAAGACGGGACATCTCCACTCTTTGCTCTGGAACCAGCAGCCCCAGGTCTGTTCTTGGTGTTGCTGATCCTCACACATCGGGACAGTTTTTCTGATCTCTGATTCCAATTCCTCACGTCCTTCTGCTGCCCATGCAAGCTGGCTCAGAACACACGCCCGGCTGGGGAATGCAGACACCTCTGGCTGAGCTTAGGCCCCCTGGAGCCTGCCACTGCTCCCCTCTGCACAGAGGCCCCGTTTGCCGAGACAACTGATTTTGCTCCGTTATGTGGACCAGCTCCTCTGAGATGAGTGGGACCCTGCAGTTTGGGGGACACCACAGGTAGGCAGCAGTACCTTCTGTCTAGGAAGAGCAACTGCTCTCGAGAGGCAGCGAAGAGGCTTCTTTTGGGACGCAGCCAGGATCTGTGTTCGCTGGTACCGAACGCCACCCAGATGGCAGCCATGTGCGGCGTGTGTGCATGTGCGTACATGTGCATGCACACACACAGGGGAGAATGTTCTCAAAAGGCAAATGCAGAGTGTAGCTGGGACCAGGAAGTGTGGAGGTGGGCCAAGGCCTATATTTGCAATGTTTCTGAAAAAGATTCCTCAGTGTCTGGGACAAGGGCTCCTTCAAGTCTTATTTTAGCCCTGCTTGAATCACATTACACAATAGTAATAACACCTACTGACCCCTGGCTCTGTCTCAGGTCTTCTTCCAAGAGCTTTAGATTTGCACAATGATTCTCTGAGGTAGGTGCTGGGACTCCTCCCCTCTCGTTGTGGAGGGGACTATGAGGGCAAGTCAGGAAGCAGCAGAGCCTCGAGATAAAACCAGATGGGCTGGCTCCCGACTCTGTGCTCTCACACGGTGCCCCAGATGGTCATCCGACTCACTGGCTCTCAGCCTTTGTTTCACACTGGCCTTTCTCTCTGCCTTTGGTCTTGAAGGGCAATATGCTGGAAGGTTCTGGAAAGATGGAAGATCACAAGTCTGGGCTGTCCCTCACCTGCTAAAGAATGGTGTCTCCCTTTGATGCTCCCTGAGCCATTTCCTGATATTTCTCAGACTTTCCAGCTCAAGGATCAGAGAATAGTCTTTCCTTTTACCTTTTGCCTTCAATCCTCAGATTGAAGCAGCTAAGACCTGTAGCCGTAGTGCATCCAGGGATGCGGCCAGGCCCAGCCCACTGAGTTCAGGAACGGTCTGCTTGAGGGCCAAGTTTCCCCCACTTCTTCTCCCACGGACTCACAACGGCATGCCCCTCTGGAAGGTCTGAGACAGGGAGGTAAAAAGCAAAGGCTTCTCGCACCTTCCCGTGCCCTCCTCCTAGCCAGTTCATCCGTCCATCCTGAGTCAGTCCTGCCCCACATTCTGCCTCCACCCCTCCTTTATTCTCACTTCTACCTGCCCAAGCCAGGTCTGCACCCCTGCAAAGCCCCCTGACTATTCTTCCCGCCTGCAGAGCTGCCCCTCCATCTCCTTCCTCCCTGCTCTCCACACATGCTTCCCACACCACTCTCCCTAGCCTCACCTGGTGCCTTGAAGCCAAGCCCTGACCGCATCCCAAGGCCTCCCCCTCACACTCACCCCCAGCCCTGCCCCACAGTTCCCCTGCCTGAGCCTTCTAGCCCTGCCAACCAGGTCCACTCACTTCCCTCTGGCATGACCTCCACACACCTCCCCATCCCCCACCCCCCATCTTCCTGTCCAGGGCTGCCTAAATTACAGCCCTGTGACACCCACATCAGTGTCTGCCACCAAGCTTCTCATGGGACTTAATCCCCTGTCTGCAAAGCTGTGCTGTCTTCTCGGTGGGCAGGGCCCACTTTTCTACTTCTTTATGTTCTTAAGGGCAAGTGAGTCAACCGACTGGAGTCCATGTCCTCATCTCTAAACCGGAATCACAGCAAGGCTGCTGGGAGGCTGAGCTTGGAGAACATATACAAGGTGCCTACCACGTGTCAGGGGACTAGTTTGATCGATAAACATTGGCTGATTATGGTCCCAGATTTATGGGCTAACACGGAGAATCCTTTGTTGAGTGAAGGTGGTTTTAAATTTCCCATGATTTTATTTTCTCCCTCTGTTTCGAGGATTCTTTCCCACACCTGCACTCCCAAACCCTCATGTTTTCAGTAGACAGTTTGACAGTGAAGCCAGTGAGGTGCCCTTTGGGTCCCCTCAGCGGGGACCGATGAGAGGCTGAGTGTCAGGCACGATGCTGGCACACCTGCCCCAGGTGGCTCCAGGTCTCAGGGGGGAGATTGATGTGTACCCCTCGGGGTAATGAGGGCTCACAAGGGAGCACAGGAGTGAGGAGGAGCCACTTAACTCAGCCTGAGGGGTGAGGTGACTTCCTGGAGAACACCCCTCACCCTGCCCTAGGTTCCCGAAAGATGAAGGAGTTCCCTGAGCAGCAAAGATGAAGACGCAGGAAGCCTTGAGCACAGTCAGGCAGCCAAAGCCCCAACAGGCTGGGGTGGACCTGCCTTCTGGAAGTAGTGAGCCAACGACATTTGAAAGATTTTAGATGGGAAGCAAAGTGTCTGCATTTGGAAAGCTCTCCACGGAGGAAGAGCGGAGGATGGCCTGGTAAGGGGCCAGAGCCGTGTTGGAGGGTGGTGGGGGCTGCTACAGTCACCCCGGCGAAAGGGGACAGCCGCTGAGGATGGCAAGCAAGGCCAGGGTGCAAGGGCTATCTAGGAGGCAGACTCAACGGAATGAAGGTGGGACAAGTTGGACTCCAGTGGTTTGGAGTGGGACCTCCAAGGTCAACAGTGGGAGCTGTCCTGAGATGGCCCAGGTGAGCGCAAAGTGGGTGTCTCCTGTCTCGAGAGGTGGAACAGGCAGGCTCAGTGAAGCTTGGGGTAAGGAATAAACGATGTGTCCAGGGGCGCCTGGGTGGCCCAGTCGGTTGAATGCCCGACTCTTAATTTTGGCTCAGGTCACGAGCTTAGGGTCGTGGGATGGAGCCCTGCATCGGGCTCCGTGCTCAACACAGAATCTGCTGGAGATTCTCCTCTCCTTCTGCCCTCCCCCCCTCCTTTCTCTCTATTAATAAAATCTTTAAAAAAAAATGATGTGTCCATAGGACGAATCAGGGGAGATGTGGCAGAGCAGGGAAGCAGGAGAGCAGATGGAACGATGCCTGCTCTGGCTGGTGTCAGGGTCATGGTGAGAATCAGGTGGGGGCAGAAGGTGAGAGCCATCCGGACACCCAAGCTTCAGTCAAATATCAGGGTTCCTCCTGCTGCATCAGGGACACCAAGGACAACCACAGGGGCATTAGCCGATCTTGCCCTTGCTAGCCCAGACAGAACCCCGGCTGCTACGTGACTCCACGGGACCCCCTTCTTCTGTCACATCATGCCTACTTCAGCTGCTTTTCCAGCCACCCCCAGGCCCACCGCTCGCGTCACTCCATCCCACTGTCTGTCACCCAGGCCAGCACCGGCTTTCCACAGCCACCCGCCCACAGCTGTCACCTCCTCTGCTCTTTTCATCTGCTGTCAGACGCAGTTCTGCTTCCTGGCCCCCAGCCCTGAAATCAGTCCCTCTGCTGGCCTTGGCTTCTCTCCCCACTATTTTAAAAGTACACATTTCACCAGACGCGGCATCGCGATTGCCTCATTGCTTATTTTGCGCTCCGGTTTTTAAAGTTAAGTTTGACATTCAGGCAAGTTAAGTGTTTTGGCGCCAGGAGCCAAGGCTGAGGCAGGAAGCGCTGTGCAGAACTTCTCTGCCCGCACCCTCCCCGCCCCCGCACCACCCTGTTCTTGGAGCGCACCCCAACTCAGAGGTGGGGGACCAGGCACAGAGCCAGGGCCTCTCCAAACTCACTCACGTAGCTCCTTGCTCCTTCAGGGCTGGCCCCCTCTCTGCCCTGCCTCCCAGACCTGCTGTGGAGCTGAGGAAAGAGCACAGAGCCCGGGTGCTCCAGGTGATCCCGGGACTCAGGCCCATCTGAGGGCTCAGTGCCACAGCTAACAGACAGCGCTGACTGGAGGCTCAAGACTGTGCTCAGCCTCCTGCACGGATTACCTCGCCTCCCCCTGATGGCAACCCCGGCTACCATTATTATTCCCATTTCAAGATGAGGCCCTGAGGCTCGGGGAGTTTGAGTGACTCGCCCAAGAAGTAGCTGCTAAGTGAGAGACATGCCCGATCTCCAAGCTCACAGGGTAAGGAGGCCTAGCCCTGCCACTCACCCAACCAGCTACAGTGCTGGGGCTCCGTTTGCCCCCCAGCCGGATGGCGGTGACGGCGGTGACCCCTTCACCCCAACTGCTGCTAAGAAGGGGATGTGAGAACGCTCCGTGAAGTCTCCTAGAGCTACAAGTTGTGGTTACTCTTATTCTGAGCATGGCCAAGGTTCGGATTTTACTTGGGAATTGCGCCAGGTGCCCAAGCCTCTCAGGAGGTCCTGGGGCCCGTTCTGCCAGCCCCGTTTCTTTCTGGCACGAGAGGCGCAGGGGAGGGGCACGTCATACCGGCCGATGGTTCTTCAAAGCGCTGCGGGTAACAGGAAGCCAACATGACAGCACTCAGCGTTATAAAGGGGAAAAGTTCACATGTTCCAACTCCTTATTCTACACTGAAAACCGTGGGCAGGTCACCAGTTTTCAGTCAAGCTGCCATCAGTATGATGTGCCGACTCCAGGAGCAAAGAGCTCTGCTGTTCAAGTGCACAGATGGTATGGAAGCAGCTTATGTTGTCATCTGAAGCCGGACTGGGGGGTGGGGTGGTCCGGTGACCTCCACCCAGGAGAAGGCATGAGGGCCCAAAGAAACGGACGAGGTGGCAATAAAGGACAGCTCTCCAGGTCCTGCAGGCCCTTGAGTCTCCTTAAGAAGAGAAGTGTGTGAGGGGAAGGATTCATCCAGGGCCATGGGGGAGGGGAGGTGCAGCAGAGCTGGAGGGAGTCGTGCTTCTGGAAATAGCCTCCAATCAGATTCAGTCCCTAAGTCAGTTCCTGCACACTCTTACCAGCACAAGTATTTTCAACCGGCAGACAGGGCTGGAAGTGACCTTAATAAGCATCTCTGAGCTACTTCTGTCTTCTTACCTGTGAGGAAACAGACACCTGGAGAGCTGAAGGGTTGGGCACTATCTTAAGACCCACAGCTTCTCATGCTCCGTCCAGTAGCTTCCCCCCATTTTACCATGCACCACCACGATGTGGGAGAAAATGTCAAAAACACTCTGAAGAGAAGCAGGTTATTGAGGACAGACTAAGAGTCAGGCATTGTGCTTGGTTCTTGGGCAAAGGGCCTAGAAATGTGAAGACAGCTGGTGTAAAATACTTGATTGGGGATGGGAGTGGCCCTTGAACTCCTGAAAGGTGCTCTACCTGACTGATCAGCGGGGAACGGCAAACCTCAACCATAGGAAGATACCACGACTCAGCCTCTCAAAGGCTCAGGTGAAACAGACAACAGCCAGAGACTGACCACAAAGATGTGGAGCCACTGGGGCGCCTGGGTGGCTCAGTCGTTAAGCGTCTGCCTTCGGCTCAGGTCATGATCCCAGGGTCCTGGGATCGAGTCCCGCATCGGGCTCTCTGCTCGGCAGGAAGCCTGCTTCTCCCTCTCCCACTCTCCCTGCTTGTGTTCCCGCTCTCGCTGTGTCTCTCTCTCTCAAATAAATAAATAAAATCTTTAAAAAAAAAAAAAAAAGATGTGGAGCCACTGGTTATTCTCAGACACGTACACGGCCGGTGGGAACGTGTGTTCACCAAAAGACAAGTAAAGATTAGTCAAAGGAGCACCGTTCATAAGAGCCCCACACTGGAAAAACCCCAAATAAGCATTAACAGTAGAACAGATATACAACTTGCAATAGACTCATACGAAAGAATACGATAGAGCGTGAGAATAAACATACCACGTCTTGGAAAACGTGGCTGGATTTCACACACATAATTTTGAGGGAAGCCAGACACACAAGAGCACATACTGTGTAAGTCCATTTATATAGACTTCAAAAACAAGCAAGGCTAGTCTATGGCATTTGAAGTCGGGACAGTGTTACCTACGGTGGGGAGTAAGGGCAGGGACATCGGGTGGTTCTGGCAAACTGAGAGTCGTCTTTCCCTTGATGGAGGTGCTTGATGTGGGAATGTGGGTGTGTTCTCTCTGGAAATTTCTTCAAGTGGTATATGAATGAAGTGTCCACTTTTCTGTATGTATGTGGGACTCTGATTCAAAGTTTACTTAGGATGAAGAGAGGTTCTGGGTCTTTAGAAATATTTTGGTCTTGCAGGGATATTTCCAAAGCCATCGAAGTCGAAGGATTCAATACAGCCCAGGACTAGAGGCGAGAGCCACAGTCAAACTCAGCAATGCTTTCTCTTTCCCTGAGCACACCAGTTGTCTAGCACTGAAGAGAACATTCCAGAATGCAGAGTGCAAGTCCAGGGTCTCCTCTTCAGCCTTCTGCTTTCTTAAAAGTGTATACCCCACGACAGTGGGGAGAAAAAGGATAATTTAGAGGAAAGAGCAATGATGCCACCTTCCCCTTCATGGTACTGGTCCCGACTGCATGGGTCAGGGCTTGTTTTCAAGGCTAAGGGAACATTCTTCCCAGGGGGAGTGGCCCTCTGGTGAGAAGGGACCGGTGGCCTGTGGAGGGCAGTAAGGAGTCCCCAGTCACCGAGCTGGCAGGTTTGCCTCCTTGCGGAATCTAAGCTCCACAAGAGCAAGTGTTTGGACTGCTTGTTTACTGATCTTTGCCGAAGTGAAAATGAATAAAGGAAACCTCATTCAAAATACACAGTCTGGCAGGAAGAAGGAAGATTTCCTCTCAGCTGGGCAACAGCAAGCTGCCCTCACCTACAGCCAATAAGAAGCCACCACCACCTCAAACTCTCATTCTCCTCCAATGAACGTTTGTTCAGAACGACCCCTTCGACTTCCTCCTTTCTCCTACAGACGGATGTTCTCCCCTTTGGTCTCCAAACCCAGGGGGAGGGAGGGCAATGTGCCTCCAGAGCTAAAGCCATTTAATGCCTTTCAAAGGCACACAGGTTCTCCTTGGTCTTGGCGACAGAACACAAGAAACTATGGACTCTGTTAGCTAACTGAAATATATTATATCCACACCTCCAAACAAAACTCAAATAGAAGTATCAAACTGCCTTAATTGGGAAACTGAATCTTCACATATCATCTCTTCTCCTTGCCCTACAAGTACCAATAAAACACACACACACACACACACACACACACACACACACATGCTCAGTGAACTTAGACATAATACAGGCTTCATGTTTGGGATTCTCTCTCTAAACATATTTACATACATATAGACCTAGAATCTGAAAACTTGATTTTGAGTTTCGGCCTCCTTTGTTACACGTTGCCCGAGGAAGGAGACGATGGAAAGAAATGTGGAAAGACACAGAGAAGTGTGTTCAGTGCCCAGGACTGGGAAACTGATTTGGAATTAAATATTTCCCCTGCAAAATTTATCCTGCAAATTATTGAGTCTTAGGTTATTAGATGTTAACCTTAAAAATTGAACAATAAAGGTTGTTGAGCAGCAAGTGAGCTTATTCAGAAAGAGCAGGGAAATTGCAGTTCGGGATATACAAACTCTGGGGGACCCCAGGCAAGTCTAGAGACCAAAGGGGAGAACATCCTTCTGTAGGAGAAAGGAGGAAGTTGGAGGGGTTGTTCTGAACAAAAGTTCACTGGAGGAGAATGAGAGTTTGAGGTGGTGGTGGCTTCTTATTGGCTGTAGGCGAGGGCAGCTTGCTGTTGCCCAGCACTGACTAGCTGTGTGATCTCGGACATGTCCCTTAACCCCTCTGAGCCTGGATCTCTTTACCTGGGTATGTGCTCAATCCGCTAGTCTTGCTCTTCTGCCCAAGTCTTCATAGCCAGTATTGGTGCTCAATCCCAAACCCACCAGTCAGATGGGGCAGACTCCTTTTACTGATCCCCACCAGCTCCTTTTCCCTCTGAACCAGTTCTTGCTTCTCATCTCTCCCACCTCACCCCAGAGCAAACTCCCCAGTGTAAGACCCAGCACCCCCACCGTGAGGATGCCAGTGCCTTAAAGCCAAGACCCCACCTCGCACTCTACTCCCTTGGGATGGTTTTGGGGGTGGGGAGTGCATCACTGCTGCCTGGCACAGTTCTGCTCGGACCTACCTTGGTACTCCCCACTCCCCCCCACCCCACGCCCGCCTCGGCAGGAGCTCCGCTGACCCAGGACTGGCCAGGGATGTGTTCCTTAGGACATCTCCTGGGGTCGCTGAGATGATGAGGCCATGACAGGGTGAATGTCCAAGCATTCCAACCTTGACTGACCTGACTCTAAGCTCCTTATCTTGAATTCAAGACTTGGCTACAACATGACCCCAAGTTTCCCATCCAGAATTATTCTCCCCTCCATCACCCACACTCCAAGGAAAATTGAACTGACTCTTACAAAACAATGTGGCTCTCCCACCTCCTTGTCTTTGCTTATGCTGTTCCCTCAATCTGGGATGCCTGCCACCAGCTAAAATCCTACCTGTCGCCCCCAATTCCAGCTCAAATGCCATTTCCTTCAAAAAGCCTCTGCCTCCCATCCAAGCATAAATGCCTTCTCCTGGGTAGGCCAGCTTAATGCTGTTTTGACTTTTTTTTTTTTTTTTTTTTTACAGGAAAGCTCCTAACTCGTTTGGTATGCTCCACGGCCAAGACAGAAATAGTGACACCAAAACCAGGACAGGGCGGGAGATGAGTACTTGGGAATCGAGGACAGGAAGTCCATGCATTAGCTCCAGAATCAACAATAGGGCCTCAGAGCAAACCACAGTTGAACATCAAGAATCAGTCCCATGCGCATTTTCTCCATAGACCATGAGCTCCCAGGGAGCGGGGACCAATTTCCAGCATAGAGCCTGGCATGTGGTTAGTGCTCAATAAACGTCTCAAGTGGATGAGTGAGTGAAAGAACAGGAAAATGAACGAATGAATGCAACGCACAAAGTCAAAGCTGGTGGGAATGAGCTCAAACAAGGTGTGAGAAGACATTAGTCAAGCAGGTTCGTTCAGATGAATTCTCATCAGCAATTTTCTTGACTGGTCCCCTTTCAAAGGCTGAGATGCCACCTCTTTGGGAAATCTGCCTGAAACTCACAGAGTGCGCCAGGGTGGAGGGAATGGGGTAGCATGCAAGGACCCAGGGGCCCAGGAGGGGAAGGAATCCTGGCCCAGAGGCACCTTCCATCTTAGTCTCTGTGGTTTCTCTTCCCCTCCTGCCCCGGGTGAGAACCCACTCCTGTGCCCTGCATCAGGTACTCAGATAGCCCCGAGGCAGAGGATGCCATTCTTCCACAGAGCCACTTCTAGGATGTGCAGAAACTCATTCTGCTGCCCCCTTCCTAGGCTCCCTGGGGCTCTGGGATGCTCTGGAGTGAAGCGCACTCACAGCTCCTATCAACAGGCTCACAAACCCCTGTATTGAAAAATGGTGCACAGGAGGGACCAGAACGTAGCAGATGGGGCGAGCTTGTTTGCAAAAGCTAAGTGTCTGTGATGGGTTTCCTCTCTCCTCCCCTCCGCCTTGATGTGGCATCACCAACTCTGTGCTAAGCTAGTGGAATAGCCTCGCCTCTGAGGGAATATGAACATTTTTTATGCTTAGCTGTTCCAGCCGTAAAGATTTTTATCCTATTACTGCTAAGTGACGAGTACAAGGAGAGAAATGATGATGATCTTTGGCAGCCATTCCAACTGAGTAAATACAAGGAGGGAGACAGGCAATCCCAGACTGGGCCGCTGCCCCTTCATTTCCCAGGATGAAAAGGAGCAAAGGAAAAATGTCTTCCTGGTGAGACGTATCGAAGTGTGGAATTTTCCCTCCAGGCAAGCGATGGGTATCCCACTGTTGGAACCATTTAGCACCGCCCTGGACAGAGGCTAGGAGAGTTGGCTGAGGGGAACAATGGACCCAGCCGGCCAGGGGAGGTGACCTAATGAGGCTTCCCAGCTGCAACGCCCTCCTGCTCGTGGCTCCTGGGTGCAGTCTACCCTCACACCTGCTTCCCTGCGCTCAAAGCCACCCCCTAAGTATTGCTAGGCAACCGCAGAAATAGACATTTGCTTTATCAAAATATTGCCCTCCGTTCTCCAGTGGTGTGTCTCCGTTGAATGACTTCTCGTCTGCCAGATGTTTTCCGTGCTCCTCCGATGATGGCAAACCCAGCTGCTGTCACCCAAATGTGGTGACAGTGGTGGGGGCAGGACAGCCGGAAATCAAGGACTATTTGTTGGACCAGTCAGTGCTTGATAAACAGGAGAACTCCGCTGGGAAACGTGCTCAGACTCACCCCACAGACGCTGTCCCTTCCGTACACTGACATAGTTATTTACGGCACACTTACCCCGATACCGACAGCCAGGTCTTCGTCCTCGCCACCCCAGCAGACCTCGGCGGGGCCCCGGGAGTTAAGGCTCTTGTCCATGTTAACAGGATTGTGGGTCTCAGGGGACAACGTGGCACTAGGTGGGCCCGACGCCAGTGCAACCATGAGATTCCCACGGAGGCGGGCGGGAGAGCTGCGTGCGTGGATGTGGATACATCTGGAAGGGAAGACCGACCACGAAGAGTGCGCGGGCGTGGAGGCTGCAGCGACTCCGCACTGATAGAGCTTCGAGGCCATCTAGTCCGAAGCGATGAGAGAACGAAGCCGAGAGAGGACATGCCGAGGGACGTGCGGAAGGCCACTGCTGGGCACCCGGTCCCCATGCCTCCCACGGGCCCTGGATCAGGAATGAGGAAACTGAGCCACGGCCAAGATGTGTCGAAAGGCCGATGATAGCATTCTTCCCATCTCAAGACTGGAAATGTCACATGTTAGGTCAGGGGTGGTGGGTGCGCATGGGAAGGCTCCGTTGTCAACCCCAAAGGGTGAATGTGCAGGGGATCCATTTGAAACCACAGGTACTCACTTTCTAAACTAGCCTGGGTGTGGACATCACTCACTGCCCCTCCACCCCCATAAAGCCTGGGAATGGGGAGTTCCAAGCCTGCCTCCTCGCCTTGGTCACCCTACTCTCCAGGTCAACCCAGCCACCTCCACAAAATGCCTCGGGCTCCCTGGCACAGAGGACCGAGATAACAATGTGACAGTTCCATTCCACATGGGGAAATGAAGCCCCCGGCCTCTGTGGGGCTGCTTTCCCTCGGTGCCGGGCCACGACATGCTTGGGAAGGCTTCTGTAACTGCCAATGCACCTGGCTTTTCCATCGGCCCAGCTGCCTGTTGGGTGAAAACTTCCACAGCCTTGTCCCCTTCCCCCGACCCGCTGCCTCCTCCAGCCTCACGGCATCTTTGGATTCCTGAGCGATGCCCCCCAACACCCGCCTCCCAGCAGCGCGTGCTCTAATGCTCAGCTAATAGTTCTGTCTCAGGCGCTTGTCCACATGCGTCCTATAAATCAGAATCCAATTACGGTGGTAAGAAAATTGGAAGCAAATTTAATAAGCTCAGGCCACTCCCCCATGCTGTTTCTTCACTCTTATCTTCCCAGTAATGAGAACTCCTTTCATAGACTCCGTTCTCCTGGCTCCTCATCTAAAGCGCCCTAGGATGGAGGGAGTGGAGGAAGGCGGCTGCTTCTCCGCCCTCTTTGCCTCTTTGTATGAAAGGCAGATGGGGGAAAGTAGTCAAGAGTCTTTGCAGATTTGCTCTCCCTCTCCTTTGTTCAACAAATGTTTCTTGAAATTCTGTCACACATCAGATGCTGTACTAGGTGCCAGAAAAGATGTCCACCACCCCCCCCTCCGCCAGAGGGCGGAAGGCCTCGTCCCGTTGCTGGGGCTCATAATGCACTTTGATGTTTCAGTCTTGAGAACTCAGGTAACAGGCGGGGCTGGCTCTACAGCAGGGGCTCGCTCTCACTGCAACTCGCCCCTCCGGAGACGTCGGCAGTGTCACAACATGGGCAGCGCCACTAGCATTTAGTGGGTGGAAGCCAGAGAGGCTGCCCGGTAACCTACAATGCGCAGGACAGCCCTCACAGCAAACTGTGATCCCCAAATGCCAGCCACTGACTGAATCCCTGGGCGACAGGAGATAGGTCACCAGCAGCCACAGCTGGTTGGAGCTGGGGTCGGCAGGGCCCAAGAAGGGCCCCAGGCATTACATTGGGAGGAAGTCAGGATACAGGGAGGCTGGAATCACAGGATGAAGGGACTTAGCTGTTCGTTTTAACCTCATGGACACCGATTCCCTGAGAGGCAAGGGCTGGAAGGAGGAGATCCTGCAGACAGAAGGTCAACCCCCAGTGGGGCCCATGGGAGGGAAGCACACTGGGCTTCGCTGGCAGTCTCTGGAACTCTCGTTAGCGCAAGAGTGTTCTGTGCACAGGGTCAGCCCCATACCACACTCAGCCTGGACATGGCTGATCCGATTGTTAGCCTCTGCTGGTGCTAGCCTGGGGCTCTGCACACGGTCGGTGCTCAACAGCCCTGCCACGGCTGCCTGGTCCCGTGCGCCTGCCCTCGTTCCCAATCCCCTGTCCTCTCCTCTTCCTGCTCTTTCGGATCAGGAGCCACAGATCTGAAATTCTCTAAGTCACACAATCCCAGCTCCCACAGGGCAAGGTTAGTGCCCGGAGGCAGACATATGGCTGATGGACTTTTCCTTTTTGTCTTCCCAAAGGGGGCCTTAGATTGCATCTAAATCCTCTCTGCCCCTCTTGCCTCCCTGGCAGCAGATCACACTTACCTGATAGATACAACACACTCGGAGAGGGCCCCGAACAGGACCTGGTAAACTCCGATCCTTGGGGACGGTCTCGGTTCCGCCCCCACAACCCACACATATGTCCAGCCCTCGTAAACCACTTTCATTTCGGCCTCTCAGATCACAGACGAGGGTGAACGCAGAAATCCGTCCTGCTCAGGGTGCCCCCTCGAAGTGGCCTGCTCAGTGAATCCCCCACTCCATGCCTCCCTTCTGCGGGCGGGAGCAGAACTCACACCCAGATGCACTGGTCTCTTTCCTGGCCGGGAGGCGGCCCTTCGTCCTTTTGGAGGGTCTCACCATCTGGACTCAGGACAAGGGCGGGACCACCACCTGAGACCAGGGGGCGCTTCTCAGCCTTCCTCCCTGTTCCGCCTGTCGTCTCTGCTCAGGGAAATAAAATTACCTAATTCCTTTTTAAAGATTTTATTTATTTATTTGAGAGAAAGAGCACGAGTGGGAGGGGAGAGGGCCAGAGGGAGAGGGAGAAGCAGATTCTCCGCTGAGCAGGGAGCCCGACACGGGGCTTGATCCCAGGACCCCAAGATCATGACCTGAGCCGAAGTCCGATGCTTAACCGAGAGAGCCACCCAGGCGCCCCCAAATTACCCAATTTTTAACGAAAATTCTATCAGATGCCAAGGACCAGGATAAGTGCAGGGGAATTTTGATAGCAATATTACAAGACTCTGACTTGAAGAGGCTTTCAGGCCAGCAGCAGGGAGTGTTCGAGGTATAGCCAGTGCCCCGGATCTCTGGCTGTGGGGGATTTCCTGCTGCTCAGAAGTGTTCAGTTTGCAGACTCTTGCAGTCTTCTTCTGAAGACTTCTTCTGAAGCCACAGATGCCTTATAGCTCATGGCCCTGGCATCACTTCTATAGGGAAACCGGCTCCTTTTACAAACGATGGTGATTAACATGAGCTCCTCCATGGGATGCGTGCTATGTAAGTCAAGGTTTCTGAGTTTGTACATACAGCCTAGGTGAGGAAACTGAGTCCACCCCCCTTTACAGACTGACAACTTAAGCACCACCAAGTTGACCAACGTCATAAGTCATGAGAATTCTTACCGCCCTGCTCATAAACCCCAGTGTCCACAAACGGGTACCCACGGACCCAAAGATAGAACGCTAAGAAGCTAACACCAGTCCCCCAGCCTCTCAATTTAACAATGCCTTCAAGCCCCTCCACCCCAAACATGCCAGTCTGCTATTTGGAGCTGGTGCCAAGTGAATTTCCTGCAGCAGACAGAAACACACCCCAGTGCGCCTTTGGTGCAGCTGGGCCTCCCAGTTGTAGGCAGGGAGGCCAGCACGGAGGAGCTGGGGTTGAGACAGACCTGCTTACTCAGGCCTCACGAGGACGCAAAGGCCTGCTCTGACTCTAGGAAGGATTGGTAATGAGGCAACGTGCCTTGGCTGTCTGAGGAAATGAGCCCTCCCACCAACCTGACTTCCCAGGGGTCTGCCCATCCTGCCCTCCCTCCGTTTGAAAGCCACGCCAGGCCTGGCCGTGGGAATCTGCCAGGGAAACCAGGCCCAGGCTATAGGGTCTTTAGTGCTCCATGATTTCAGGGTGACCACCAGGTGAGGGGGCCAGGTGCAGGCAGAGGGGCCTCCCACATTCTCCCTGGAGGTGCCTGGGGATGGCTCACAGCAGTGAGCGGTACAGACAGCGTCAGCTACCATCCGGCCGGCAGCAGACAGTGCGTGCCTGCCCCAATCCATGGCCTGGGCCCTGCCCGAATCAAGCCTGCCCTTGCTCTGTCATGACCACAGGGAACGGGAGAGAGTAACAAGTGGGAGCGGTCACACATACCTCAGATGGCGGGTGTCGGGGACCGCCCGGCTGCTGGAGATCCGCTCGCTCTCCCGCTGGTTGAAAGCATACAGCTTATAGGGATCGTCACCGAGGCGCCACTTTTTGGCATTCAGATACTGCCGCTCATCAAACTGGTCCCACGGGTCTTCCCAGTCGGCATCCAAAGTCTGCGGAGCACAGATGGGAAGTCAGGGAGAACAGCTCCCGGCCCTCCCCAGCCTTCTCTGTCTGTTGCTGCCCAACTGCAGAGAATAGGTTTGTCCTGGCAAAGTTTTTGCCCAAGGATGGGGCCAGAGGGAAGAGGTTAATAAAACCACCAGTAGCAACAATAACACACGGAATGACACAATGAGGGTAGCTGCCTTTTATGGAGTGCTATGTACAAGGCGCTGTGCGGAGAACCTCTACTCCCTTCCCCGGGAGTCCCAGGAGGCGGGCAGTGCTCATGGTCTGAGGATGAACACAAGAAAACAGCCTCCACAGGCCAAGGACCTTGCTCAGGATCCCACCTTTAGGAAGCTGGCAGGCCTGGAACTTGGGTTCTAGGATCCTGAGCCCACAGGCCTCCTCGCCAAGGCACTCTGACAACACCTGGCTGAAAAGGGCCAGCACTGAAGCTGGAACGTAGCAGGTAGAACGACTGTATGACCGTCACTGCGCCCTCTGCCATAGGAAGAGCTGGGAGGTAGGCGATCCATCTGTAATAGTGTGCTCCCCACCGGATAGACGCCTGTGTGTTCCCTTCTTCCTCCAACCCAGGAATCTGTGATTATTTTTTTTTTAAGATTATTTATTTATTTGAGAGAGAAAGAGCATGTGGAGGGGGTGGGGGAGAGGGAGAGAGAGAGAATCTCGAGCAGACTCTGTACTGGGTGTGGAGCCTGATGAGGGGCTCCATCCCTGAGATCATGACCTGAGCCAAAACCAAGAGTCGGACACTTAACCGACTGAGCCACGGAGGCACCCCTAAATCTGTGATTATTTTTAAGAAGCATCAATGCAGGAACAAGTAATATCCTCACCATACGTGGAGACAGCACTTTCGAATGTGTAAGGTAGCTTCTGTATTCATGATCTTGTTTCCTTCTCCCCAGACTCTCTGTGCTGAGCTGGGAAGACAAGCTCTCACCCAAGTTCTGGGCTTGTCTGCACGGGTGCGACAGTGGCCGAGCCCAAAGCAGAGCTCAGGCTCCTGGGCCGTCCAGTGCCTTCGCACAGCAGAGAAGGCGAGGGTATTTATATAGGGAGGGCATGGCTCATGCTCAGAGCCAGGCTGCCTCCTCTGCCCTGCCCACACCAGCTCAGCGGCCAGGCAGAGGCTCTCCGCACAGCCGGCCGGAGCTGTGGGCTTCAGAGCCTCCGCACGCTGGATGCTTCCCTCGATGGCCCCTACCCAGCAGATGCGGGCACTTTCGCCCTGAGGGGAGAGCCACTCCCCTTTGATGAACTTTCAGCTTCATCAAAGCAAAAAGAACTCTGTATCTCTGGGAAAAACCTATTGACCAGGCTCTGCCCTAGAATGTGAGGGCCGGGGCCCTGGGGCTAGCAACGTCCCAAAGGATGAGATGCTCACTCATGTGTTACTGACCCCTAGTCACTGTGCAAATATGAAAAGCTGCCCGGACACCACCCCTCCTGCCGCTGACCAGGATACCCTCCTGGACATGGGGAACATGATAGGAAGGCCCAGGGCAGGCCCCGCAGATGGCAGGACGGGTGCTCCACCCACAGAGGACTCCAAGGGGTGGTTCACCAGTGTGCACATTTATCTCACGCACCACTCGATCTTATCTGGTAATTGATCTCCCTCTCTCTCTCTCTCTGTTATCTCCTTTTGAAACAGCATTCTCTTGCTAATAGCACAAAATGAACCTTTGGAAATCAGCGATTTTTATCCAATAATTGATTTTATGAATGTCCGGGGATACTGCTGCTACACAGGGGGCGGTGTGTAACCCCCCGCCTCCGCCACCAGCCTGTGCTGTGCAATGTCACAGCCTGACAGCTGTCACCCAGGCTTGGAACATCACCACAGGGTGACCCTGACATCAAGGGGCCTTGTGCCATCTCCCACTGGCTCATTCCCAAATAGATTCATTGCAGTTCTCTCAGTCAGTGGTGAGCTCCCACAGTGCTCTGTGCTATGGAGGAGAGAGGCAGAGATGGAAGGTCCCAGCCCTCAAGGGGGTTGCAAGGTGGCAGAGAGACGTGCATGCAGACACCTAGAACACCTATACCAGAGGAGTGAGGGAAACGGGAAGGGCTACCCGGAAGAGGTGTCAGATCAGTTTGTGCTTGAAAGATGAGCAGGGAGTTTGCTTTGCTTAGGAGGAAATGGGAAGGGAAATACATGTATACGTGTGTAGTGAAAACCCAGATAAAAAGCAGGAAGACCCGGAGGAGGGAGAATCTGTTCAGGACGCAGCTAGCTCAGGAACGGGGCGGCCAGAGAGTGGGCTGCAAAGAGTGTGTGAGTGAAAGACGACTCTGGAACACAGCTGGGTCTGTACGAAGCCGCTCAAGTGGAAGGGTTGCTGGCCGCACGTGCAGGATGAAGTGGAGGGAAGAGGCTGCCACAAGAAGCCCAGCTGGGAGGGGAGCGCAGGAATTGAACCTGGTGGGAAGGGAGGCCTGAATGGGGAGGTTCCATGAATCAGCTGGAGAAGCAGATGGAGGGGCAGGCCCTGGAGACAGGCTGGAGAAAGGGCAGGTAAAGACCTCTTGGCCTCATCCCTTACTCTCTATTCACACCAGACCAGGCCCAGGGCCAAGAGGGCATAAGGCCGGGTTGTTTGCTCAGCCTGGCAATCACCACCCTACGGGCAGCAAAGCATCCCTGGCAGAATCCGCCTCCTTCAGGACAGGGCCATGGGAACTCAGCTGGGATTCTGAACCCCAGAAAGTCCAGAGCCTGAGTAACAGCCTGGCTGGTGAGAAAAACTGAACAGTCAAAGCCTCCTTGGAGGGGACCGCTCCCTCCGATGGTCACGTGCACAGAGCGGGTTCACACTTCGCTGCACTGAGATCCGCTGGGGGCAACCCCCTGTCCTGGGAGCTTGGTTTTCCTACAACAATATCTGGATGTATTGAATAATAGTGATGCTGTGTTTAAAATATAAACGCTACCATCTGAATAACAATTTCTATTTTACAAGGCTGCTCGCACATATTGCCACAGAATACACACATAACCCATCTGTACGGGGAGGAATCGGCAGAGAGGAGAGCTGGCTGGCTTGCCCAAGCTTGATGGCTAGAAAGTGAAGGGGCTACTGAGCGAATCCTTCCGAGAACCTCGCAACGCCTCTGTCTTACCACGGAAACCAGGAAACCAATCGGGGGCATGTCCTCTGCTGAGAGCGAGTGGACAAAGGAGCGAGGTGGGGGCCATGCCCACAGGAAGGACCAGCCACTCTTTCCCTGCCGGTCCCCGGATTAAAGTGGCTGTGGCCCTCCCAGGATTTCTGAAGGGCCCCAGACTCCCCCAGGTATTTCCAGTACTAATCTGGAGTTGGCTTCCAAGCTCTTCAATTCATGAGGCCCCATATTCAGGCTCCGAGAGCCCAGAGGGCGGCACATGGTCCCCATGCTTTGGATTCCTTGCTTCCTGGCTCCTGTGACCATCCGGGGCAGGGCCTGAACACGCACGTGCAGCTTCGCAGACTTTCCCGTTCCGGGAAGTGATGACACTGCTCTCCCAAATGAGAATGCACACCCAGGAACCCACACAAGGTCCCACCCCAGGCCTCGGCCCCCTCCTGTGTGGCGCCCCCCAACACCCACGGCCCCCAAGCAAGGTCTCACTTGACTCTCTGACCAGAATTTACTCAATCTAGAGTGTGTGCGTTTCCAACCGTAAGCACCACGCCACGCACAGAAAACCAAGACAATCTTTTCAACAGAATCTATCTGATTACATCTGCCAAAGCCCGGCTTAAATAATGGGGCGCCAAAAATGAATGCTCAGAAGCACATCTGAGCGGCTTCATTTCTTTCCTCCCACCGTGCTTTCAGGAGATGCCACAAGTCCCCTTTCCTCCGACCTTCCCTGGCCTGTTCCTCTCATTTCTCTTTCACGCTGACTATTGGGCTCTAATGCTATTAGAGCTCATTATGGGGCTCTCTATGATTTTAATGTGTTTGTCTCCCTCTCTTCTTTCCCCAGCTACTACTTCTCTCATTGCCTTAAGTCTCTTCTTCCCCCCCCGCCCCCATTAGAATGAGAAAGTCTCTATCCCTTGAAGAAAGTTCTTTCCTACCCTGAACTCTGCTGATCCTTAATAACACTTCTCAAACTTACCCTATGATAAAACAACACTTTGTGAGTACCTACCACGTGTCATAAACATTTACATCTAATCCCCACAATCACAGATGTCAAGTTTGCCATTCCCATTTTACACCTGGAGAAACCAAGGCAGAGAGAGATCAGGTGACTTGCCCAATGTCACACAGGGAGTAAGCGCTCCAGCCAGGGTCTGAACCCATGGAGCCTGGCTCCACTCCCATGCTTCCGACCATGAGATGACACTGCCTTTCCAGAGCCTCCCTGCCATTTCCTTGAGCCACCTTCAAGGACTATCTATGTGTTTCCCATCATTTTTCTCAGCCAGCTTCTCTCTCTGCACAGCGATCTCCCTCCTCAGAGGATCTCTGTGTCCCCTTCACCATCACCCCACCGGTCCATCACTCTCCTTCCTGGGTACCCAGTCTTCCCCCAGCCAGGGCAGGAAGGGTACAACTCTGCAGGCAGATTTCTTTAGGAAGTTGGAAGATGCCAGGCTAACACACAGGAGGTCAGAATTATAAACAATGATAGAACTTATTATTTAAGGATGACAGAATTCAACTACCCATTCAATGTCTGACACTCCAGCATAACATTCCAGTGTCCAATGGACATCCCTCCTAGGTCCAGCCAGGGACACAGAGGTCCCAAGGAGCCCACCCCAAAATTCAAAGGCCTGCAACTTCTAGAAGTTTCCTGCTAATATTAAACCAGAATCTGTCTCCTCTCAGAAGCAAATGTAAATCCTATTTGGAGAAAAACATCTCCAATTTAGATCCTCAGGATTTCCACAAAGCTCACTGAAAGGTGAAATCACAATGAAAAAAAAAAAAAAGGTCGGGGCACCTGGGTGGCTCAGTGTGTCGGGCGTCCAACTCTTGGTTTTGGCTCAGGTCTGATCTCAGTGTCCTGATCTCAGGGTTGTGAGATTGAGCCCCACATTGGGCTCCGTACCTAGCACGAGTCTGCTTGCGTTTCTCTCTCCCTCTCCCTCTGCCCCTCCCCACTGCACTCTCTCTCTCTCTAAAATAAGTGAAATAAACCTTTTTTTTTTTCATCGTGCTGTATGACCTTTAATTAAGTATATATAATGTCTTCCAATCACGTCACCTAGGGACCATTTTACCCGCTGCTCTGTTTGGCAGCCAGTCTCTTGTCTCTCTCTTCAGTGATGGTGAGGCGGATACCCTTTCCACGGGGAAGAGAAATCCACGGTTTGTTGCCTTTGCCAATAACAAAAATGTTGGAGAGTCGGGAGGCAAAGCCGTTGCCATTGGCATCTTTCACGTGAACCACATCAAACGAACCAGGATGTCTCTCTCTGTTGGTGATCACACCAGTTCTTCCCAGGTTGGCACCCCCAGTCACCATACACAGATTACCAGTATCAAACTTGATGAAATCAGTCATCTTTCCAGTCTCCAAATCGGTCTGAATGGTGTCCTTCACCTCGATGAGGGGATCAAGATGGCGGACGGTGTGAGCATCATGGGTCACCAGGTGAGGGATTCCTTTTGTCCCCACAAAGATCTTTCGCACTTTGCACAACTTATACTTGGCCTCCTCAAGTGTTACCCGATGAACAGCAGCGCGACCCTTGGTGTCATAGATCAGACGGAAATTCTCCCCAGTCTTGTCAGTGCTGATGACATCCATAAAAGCAGCAGGGTAGGTTATATCAGTTCGGACCTTGCCATCAGTCTTACTAAAACGCTGCAGACAGATCTTCTTGACTTCGTCTCCTGTTAGGGCATGCTTAAGTCTGTTCCTTAGGAAAGTGATGAGAGGGAGACATTCTCTCAGCTTATGGGGACCAGTAGATGGGCGAGGAGCAAACACACCAGTCGGTTTATCCAGCATCCAGTGCTTTGGAGCTGCTACACGCTTCAGATGCTTCTTGGGACCACGAGCCATGGCTGTGCTGGGAACGAAAACAGACCCGCCTCCTTCCGGTACCCGAGAAAAGAGGCGAAATAAATCTTTTTTTAAAAAACGATCAGAGAAGGAATCTCTCACTAAGTGAGAGTTAGTGGAAACTATAAATAACAGATTTAGATCTTCCAAAGACTTCAGATGCAGGAATTACAGATACAAAAGAAAGCATAACTGGAGATAAAACGGTTAAAATATGGAATAAAAAATTAGCGAAGAACAAAAGTTCACTGAAAAAGAATTGAGCATCACTTTTAGAAATGAAAAAGTATAATAATGATTGACAGTCAGTATCAAACAGGCCAAACAGAAGAGTTTACTCTTATCTACAAAGCTTTTTCACTGGAATGCTGCATTTGTATTATCCCTGTGAGATAGGCAAGCCAGTTGTGTTGTTCCCATTTCACAGGTGAGAAAACTGAGGGTCAAGGAAGCAAAAGAGCCTGCTTAAGACTGCAGAGATAGTGAGTCCACTACTGAGACTCTAACCCAGGCCTTCTGGCTTCAAAGCTCGCGTTGCTTCAACATCACCAGGAGCTTCATTCATCCAGGACCACTTTTTATCCCCTTGCTGGATGGTCATAAACAAGTAGAAGTATCTGTTCACGCCAGTATTATTCGAATGTCCACCCAGCTGGGGATGGGCCTTATTTTTCCAAGGGCCAGTCCAGGCAGTGAAGAGGACAGCACCATCTCTATGTAAGTCCTGCCCAGAGTGAACGGGCTGGGAAAAGAATGACGCTGAGAATGGACTCCTCACCGCGCCCCCCCACGGCGTGTAAGACAAACTCCAACGAAGAAGGAAGGGCCAGCCAGCCCTTCCCTCGCTCACCTGGGCTCATGGCAAAGAAAAGAGCTGGAAAATCCTTTTCCCTCATCTAGGGACAGCACATCAATTACGGATTATTAGATAAGATCTTCATTTTAATATTTCCACCATGTATTATCACCTCTTCCTCTCACTGGAATTCTGTCTTGGGAGTTATTTAACTGATGTGCAGAAATCTAAATTTAATTTATTATGATCTAACTCACTTTAGAAGCCAAATTACCCTGCACTGGAGAAGGATCAAGTCAATATCCCACTTGGCTTTCTATTTATCTTCTGCGGGGTTTTCTCTCCTTCTCTTCAGTATTCATTTCATCTCGGGTACTGGTAATAAATTTAAATTTTCCTCAGAATTAGGCAATTGCTCCTTTAATGCTGTGGTTTAATGGTTAGTATTAATTATATGAAAGTCACTCCTTAAAGAATTTAGGAGTGGAATGGGCATATAATGGAGGGGAAAGGCTATTTCCCGGACCAAATGAGGTAGCATGTAATCCGCAGGGTTGAGTTGACTCTTCTAGTCTAGCTCCTTCCATTTCTTCCCTACTTTCCTTTCACCCGCCGCCCCCGCCCTCGAGCCAGGCGCCTACCAAATGGGTCTGGTGGGAGCTGTTTGCTATGGTTTCTCTGTGCCCCTGGAAGTTTTGTCAGCCCGGATGCCACGCCTAGAACCCTCTCTAGGGTTCTCCAGTTAGTGTCACTGAGGCTCTGACAGCAAGAGCCACCACCACCCAGCTCTCTCCTCCCTGCCACTGCCCCAACATACACACCCCACCTGTATCCCAACTGCACACCACACGCAAATACGGCTCTGGTGGAGGTTTCGAGCTTTCTGGGAAGAGGAGAAGTTCTGATAATTATTATAATTGCCTAAAAACTCCAACTGTGAAATATAATATGATTAATGGAATGGACAGCAGCCCAGGTTTGTTTCTGGGAGAGAAAACAAAACAAAACAAAACAAACTCACACAATGTGGACCTTCTTTGGAGATTAATTTGCTTACTAATTAGCATGAGAGGGAGGTACCCAGGAAGTTTAAGTCTGCGTGAGTGGGAAGAGGGTCTGGCTCCCCCGCAGGTGCCAGGGTGCGTGAGCAAGGCCGGTATGTCTGCTCTCCTCCTACCCAAAGCCCTATAAATTCCACCACCAAAGAACGACTAAACCCAGAGCTCCTGTACGTGGACAGGCATCTCAAATAACTTGCAGCTTGCTTAAAGAATCCCTCCCAATTGCTGGTGGGCATGAGGACTGAGTGAGAGCTGGCCCTACCCATAGCATTCATCTCTGCATCCTCTTCTTTGTGTTCAAAGACTAGAGCAGAAGCCTCCTCCTTCCAGGTCTGGAATCCAGAGAGCAAGAGATCAGGAGGGGAGGGAGCCAGGTACTCCCACAGGGCTCAGGAGAGAGAGGATGTGGTGGATCGCACAGTGACACAGACAGATGGGTTTGCCCCCAACCAGGAGGCTGATGCTGGAAGAGAAAATGCACCAAGAGATGGAAGCATGCCCAGGAGAGACTGAGCAGAGCCGGAAGTGGCTTGGGAAGGGAAGCCTCCAGCTGGACAGAACAAGACAAGTAACACTCTGTCTCCGGCGTGGATAGTGAGTCATCTTGGGTGCATGGTCACCTCATCAGCCTGAGGGCGGGCCTGCAAGGGGGATGCTGCAGCCATCTTTCAACATGGCCACGGTGGCCTCCCGCAGGACTGAGACGGGGCCTCAAGGTCAGGGCTTCACCCCATGGGAAGCAAGTTCTAGAAAGAAAGAATAAAGCACTAAAAACAAGATTTGCATTTCTCAGTGACAGAAGCAATCTCTCCCCCAAAGTCAGACTCCTCTCCCCATCCCTTGCCCTAACAGGGCTGTGAAATATCTCCAAGCATCCTCAGAAAGCTCTTTTGCCTCAAGGAGCAGCTATGGAGCCAAGCAATTGTCAAGGGGCCCTACTGAACCAAGGTAATCAAGCCGGGGTCACAAATGAACAAGTCTTCAGGGTCACTGAGAACAGAAATGCCAGTGTAATACCTTGTACGTGCCGCACAAAACCTACCTACTTAACACTCTTTAAATCTCCCCTTTGGGTGAGATTTGGCCTGAAGGCCACCGAATTGTGGGGCAGTAATGGAATAACAGGAGAAAGGTAAAGAAAGATAAAGGAGGGAAGGGTGACCAGAAGGGAAGGGTGCTTGCACCACAGGTTACACTTCTGGACTTCTTTTCTCCTTTAAGGGGCCCCTTGTATATTTCAACCCGATTTCCCCGGACAGAATTGCAGCCACCAGAGTGTTTGTGTGTGGGAAAGTGGAGGTGGGCAGAGAAGGGGGAGCACTGCACCAGGGATGACCCTATAATCCTTCTCTGCCGTTCCTTTGATGTCATGAAGAGATCGCAAGTCAGGAAAAGCTGGGTCCAGAGCCTGGCTCTGCTCCACACGTCCTTTCAACTGCTTGTGGTCAGTTTCTCCCTCCATCCTGAGGGTAGGACTAATCTTCACCCCATGCAACTTTACAGGCAGAAATGAGATACGGCCTGAAAAACTGCTTGGCAAAACATAATGCGTATGTAACATATTATTATTGTCAACATTGCTCCAGTTACTATTATTTCTTTGGGGGACTGAATGCTAATGGAGAGAAAAAGCCATTTATAGTCAGCCAATTTATGTTTAGCTTCGTTCTTCCTTGTGGCAGAAATGGGGTCTCTGACAGCAACCACAGGCAACCGGCTGTATGCATCACCAGGCTGTCCGCTGGGATGAAAGCACTAGGTCATTACCAACGCCGGTATGTCCTGGGACTCGGCAGGGTGGGTCTAGCCAAAAGTTCCATCTCAAACATGGGTTTGAGCTCAGGGCTATGCAAATGATAAGACAGAAAACTATTTTAAGAAGTGTAATAGCTAAGGGTTCCCTTTAGCTTAGAAGGGTATAAACGGGGCTTTGCAAGACCTCTGAGTTAACCCCCTTTCTACAGGTGTGGAAGTGGGAACTGGGGCCAGCACAGAACGATGTGGGCGATTCTGGGGAGAGACCTGGGGAATCTCGGGTGTAAGGTCAGAAGCCTGAGCCTGCTTGACACCCCAAGTCTCCCCTCAGGCCAAGGAACCTGGTCACCAGGGCTCTCTGCTCAACTGCGGGCCCATTTCCTCCACTGGACACATCAGCCCCAGAGGGTCTTCTCCAGGCCTCCTGGGACTTGGCTTCTGAGGGCTAGAATGGCCAGTCCTATAGCTATACACCCAAGGAATGTGTTTAGAAATGTTTGCAGCTTCCCCAAATCTCCTTCTAGGTTCTGCCCAGGCAAAGGTGACCTTGGAGAAATCAAGATGGAGACGGCTATGGGAAGCCAGGGAAAAGGGCTGACTTGAGAAGGGGATCAATTCTCACACCGGACGCAGCTCAGAAGACCCACAGCTAATAGTCTGTAATGTTTGCTGTGCACCAGGCTCTGTCCTAAAATCATCCCACACTCAGGACAAACCTGAAGCAGGTGCTATTACGAACCCTAGGTTACTAAAGGGGAAACTGAGGTTTGAGAGTCTAAAGGGACTTGGCCAAGTAAGTGGAGATGCTGGGATGAAGCCCAGACAGGTGGGCTCTGTTGGGTCCTTAAGTGGGACGTGTGATGGCAGGGGGTCACTGGCGGAGTGGCTGCTAACCTGGCACCTGCCTGGAGAGGGACAAGGGGGGAGGTGGGAAGAGGGATCCCACCCTATCAGTCCTACACTTTCTGCCAGGTTAGCCTGGAAACACCTCTCCTAATCTGCACGCTAAACTGCATTCTGGCTAGAAAAGGAGTTTCAGGCTCAAGTATCCCCTAAGCCCTGTCATTCATTCCCCAAAGGTGACATTAGCAAGAAGCCTCAAGCTCTCGGCTAAGGAGAATTTGTTCCCTTCTCTTGCACGCCTCCGATATGTGCAGGCTAGATCTCCCCAGATACTGTGTGCAGCAAGGGCCCAGAGCTTAGTGCATCTTCTATCTGCTCTGTAAATAAGGTGACATCCAGATACCCTCTAGCTTCCTCAAAACTAGGTCAGCTGCTGAATATGTAGGTGTGGGATTGGAGCGAATGACTTTGAAATGACTTTATCTGGCAGGACCCCACAGGGGGCCGCTGGCTGGCTTTTATGAAAGGGGCTCTTTTTATGTCAAAAGCAGACCCAGAGTACCCAGACAGCTTGCCTGCTGAATCTGGGTGAGGGTGGGAGGCCTGCCTCAGCCAAGGGCAAACTGAGTGATGCAGGTGACACAGCAAGTGAGAATCGCAATGGGCTGAAAAACAGAACGTCCCGAGCCTGTCCTAAATCCTGGCCATCTTTACGACACAGTGGGAACGTGGTCCACACCATGTCACAGGAACTATAAAAAGGGGGTTTAGGATGCACTTGCTTGTAAGCAAGACCCCCATTCCCCTCGCTTAGGAAGCACCAATAATTGCTCCCCCAGATGACATGCTTGTCACCAACCATTCTTGTCCATTCGTCAGAGTGCCTGGGGCCTGATCCCTTCTGCAGGTGAGCCCTGGACTGTGAGGGGGTGGAAAGTGCCAGAGCGCTATTTAAAACCCCTCCCACACGCTAACTCTACTTCTTTTAATCCCCCATGGCCCCCTCTTCGCTTTTTCAGAATTAGGCACCCTCTCGCTTTAATCACATCCGGGACTCTATGGGAAACCAGATTTGCAATTCAGATACATTGGAAGAGATTAATTACTTGCCAGGGCTGTTTTGGTTTATGTTTTACTTTATAAGAGCACTCATTCACTTTATTTTATAAGAGCACTCATATATAACATTCCTCTAAGTAATCCATTTTCTTCATGCATTAAAATTAGATTCTGGTGACAAAGAAAATTCAGTATCTGAAATTTCCCAGAGCACTCTTCTGGGAAACGAAGTTAAAACCCTCAAGGCTCTTGGTCCGGGCCTCTCTGCCCGGCCCACCTACGTCTCTTCCTGGACTCACGGCAGCAGGGATCCAGAAGACTCAGGCCCACAGACCCTGGGCAGGACACTTTCCTCTTCTGTTGGGTTATGCTGTGAGTGTGACCACCACCTGTCTGGCTCCAGCTCTGCTCCCCAAGATGGCGAAGGGGAGGGGAGGTCCAAGCCAAGGCACGAAGCCACGTTTCAGATTTTTCAACACCATCTTCTTTCTTCAACTTCTCAAGGGCCGGCTTCTCTCTGAGGGTCCTTCCAGCGGGACCCTCGCTCCACCTGGGTGTGGCTTCCTCCGGTCTCATTTGCTAAGTGGCTCAGCACTGGGCTCCCCTGGCCTGGCTATCTTTGGCCCCATCGCAGAGCTACTCCCGACACATTAGACATCAGGGCCTTCCAGGCAGCCAAGACAGCAGACCGTACCTTCCGGTGTGCCTCCGAAAGCCAGGCTGCGCAAAGCGGCAGCCGAGTCGGGGTGGCGGGAGGGCGCGGTGTGTAGAGAAAGTAGGTCATTAGTGATAAAGACTGCAATTTTCAAGGGGTTGTTAATGCTTTGTTTATATGGATTTCTCCAAATGTGACATTTTAATGGCATCATAATTGTGTGATTACAGTGCTGTCGACACTGCTCGGGGGAGGAAAGGCGACAGGGACTCCAGCGACCTGCTGGGGGAGGCGATTCCCTGCACGGGCAGCCGAAGGGACTGGCTCAGTCCTGCTCAGGCCAGGACGCCTGGCAAGCATGAGACGTGGCTCCCCAGAGGGCCCTCTGCTGCACAGGTCCATGGGTTTCCAGCAAACTCGCACCCAGCCTAGCCCCTTGGACAGAATCAATGCCTGGGGCTGCAGGAGGGAGAGGAGGGTAGTTCCACGCCCCCCCCACCCCCACCGAGGCCCACCCATAAGAGCTGCACTTGTTCCTTCGCTCTGTGCATGTGCACGTTCGTTCTTTCACTCATTATTTCTTGAGTTCTGTCGCCTGAGGGAAAGGGCCAATAGCTACTCAGAAATAAGAGACAAAATTCAGTAAGAAGGAGAAAGCGGCAAGGAAAGAGATCCACAGTGACGGGGTCTCCTTGCTGAGCTCCACCTCTGCACTAAACAAAAGCCGACCTGACATGCCCGCTTGGGCATCTCACCCCGAGTAGGTTCCAAATGGAATGCTCCATCTTCCCGTCCCAACTGGCCCCTCCTCCTGTTCTTCCCACAGGAAGGAACGGTACCATTATCCATGCAGGGGCTCAAAGAGGAATCTGACAGTCTTTCTTTTTGATGCTTGTTTCTCTCTCACCTTTGCCTTCAGCCTGATCACCTGAACTGCCCCTTCCCCATATCTAACCCATCACCACGTCCTAAAATGGGTCTCCATCCATTCCCCTGCCCTCCCCTATCTCTACAGCCATGCCCAACCACCGCTGACTGCGAGAAGCCCCAACTCTGCACTTCTACTCGTGGCCCCAAACATCCATTTTACAGAGTCACCTTTTTAAAAATTACACCCGATCCTCTCTCTCTCCCATGCTAGCTCCAAACCTCTCCAGTGGCTCCCTCGGCACTCGCAATACTGTCCCCACTCTGCCGTTACCCGCCCCCCCCCAGGCCTTCCCAAGTCTCCAGCCTCATCCCACCCTCCCTTCGCCTTTGGTTATTCTACTCCAGTCACACTGGCCTCTTCAGCTTCTAAAACAAGACCAGCTATTTCCCAACTGTTCTGGGCCGAGTTGTCTCTCCCCTGCAAGATTCATCTGTTGAGGTCTCCAGGACCTCAGAATATGACCATATCTGGAGACCGCACCTTTAAAGACGTAACGCGAGTTAAATGAGGTCATCTGGGGGGCCCTAATTCAAGGGACAATTTGGAGCTAGGGCCTTCAAAGAGGTGATTAGGTCAAAATAGCCATCAGAGTGGAGCCCTGATCCCCCATGATAGGTGTCCTTACAAAAAGAGGTACAGACCCCGGGGAGTCCTCACACAGAGAAAAGGCCATGTGAGGACACAGCGGGAAGGTGGCAAGCCAAGGAGAGAGGCCTCAAGGGGGAATGTCACTGCCAGCACTTTGATCTTGGGCCCCAGGCCTCCAGAACTTCAAGAAGAGGAATTTCTGTTGTTTAAGCCTACCCACCGCCCGACCCCCAGTGTGTGGTATTTTGCTACAGCAGCCCTAGCCAACAGGCCCCCATGCCCATTGGACTCTGCCTTGGAATAGTCTTCATCTGACCCACTCCTACTCCAACAGCCTCAAACAAAGTACTGCCTCTTTAAAGAGGCCTTCCCTGGACCTCAGATTGAATCAGTCTCTCCTTATACTCTCCTAGACCCTTGTACCTCTCCTCCAAGTCATCTGGACGCCCCAGCCTGCACCAGCTACCTCTAAGTATCTCTTTCCTGTCTGCCTCTCTGACCAGGCCATCGCAGTCCTGAGAGCAGGAACCGTGTCTTCTCCCTCACCACCGGTATCACTTGCACAGTTCCTGGCACATGGGAGATCCTCAAATATTTGTTGAATAAATGACTCTGTGGACACGAATTATCTCATTAAGAGCCCCAGGATTTGGATACCACAATTCCCACGTCATACACAAGCAGAGGTTAGAGGAGAAGGAGGTATGCCCAAGGGCAGCAGCAAGGAGGGAGCGGGACTGGCTGGGGAGTCAGGGCCATCTGCCTACAAAGGACTTGTCACGGCCCCATCTGTCCAGAGGAGGGAAGGTAGCAAGGGCTGGGCTTGTCAGAACGCTTTGGGAAGCACGCACATCCTGGCTTGGGGCTGCAGGGATGGGCCAGGCTGACAGGAGTCTAATACAGAAGGGGCGAGTGGGGAATGGGAAGAGTAGATGCCCAACAGGCCTGGCTTTGCCATCTCTCTCCTCCAGTTTCTATCTCTGTGACCTTGGGCAAGTGATTAAACCTCCCCTGGCAACGGAGAGCATCACAGTGGCCTACTCTGTGAAACCATGATGCTGGTTTATGAATGGAATAGAACACCGTAAGTAAAATATTGAGTGTGGTGCTGTGCGTACACCAAGCATTCAACAAATAGCAACCACATGTTTACGTGTTAGTAAAGTGAAGAAGACACTATGAGTGCTGGCCAGAAAACATTGGCTTCTATATCATTCTCTGCCACCACACCTAGTGTCCTTGGGCAAATCACTTCTGCTCTCTGGGTCTCTGGTTAGTTCCCCAGCCATCAGGTGCAGGGGTGAGAGAGAGAAAGTATTCTTAATTATTCTGACCAGACACGACCCCCTTTTCCAAGCGATGGAAGCCACGGGTCTTCTCCCCAGAGAAACGTCCTTGTATACAAAGGTGTAAATTTCTGCTCACAGTATCCAAGATCCTGTGCTACCCTGGAGCCCCAGGAGGCATCTGGCTGTCAGGTCCAGCGTGGAGGCGTGGGTACCTTCCTGAAAAGATGAGTTCACATGGGCAAACTTGAGAGATCAGTGATGCCCTCCTTCCCCCCTTCCCGGCTACCCTTTAGGGGGTGGAAGCCAGTTCCCCGGCTCTGCCAAATTCTGCCCATGTCATGCTGAGCACAGTCATGAGGCATGCTGTGCAGAGGGACCCCATCATTGGTCCCTGCCCTCTGCTGTAAGAAGACAACAACTTAGAGATACGTTATCCAGATGTGCAGCCCCAGCCCTGGCTGCCGTCTGGGCAGCCTTAGAAAACATCTCCAGAGGTCCACGAGGAAACAGCCCTGGGAGAGAAAGTGGGGTGTCTTTCAGCTGTTGCCCAGAAGGTGAGGGTGTGTGAAATGGGGTGAGGATAAGAAGGGTGGCGATGTCAACCAGTTTCAGGAACTTTTCTACTCCTTGGTGCCTCAGGTCCGAGCACAAAATATCTTTGCAGAGCTGTCCAAAAGATATGCTCCAGGGATTGAAGTCTTTAGATCTGCCATTTAATTTTTCACAGTGCTGCTGGAGTGACTCTTCTAAAATATAGTTGGGTCCCATCCCTCACCATGGGCTGCAAGTCCTTCGCTCGACTTCCGGCCTCATCTGGCTCGATCCTGGTCCCCAATACACTGGTATCCTTACTGGCATTTTTAATCTTAAATGGCCACCACCTGTGTTCAATGGAAGTGGAAAGAACCTGAGCCCAGCAATCTAAAAATGTCCCCCGCCTTGTGTCACGGCACTATAATTACCTGCTTACTGGGTCTTCCCGCCCCAAGCTGCACATGCTGTAGAGGGATGATCGTGGGTTTTCCCTGTGCATTCTGGCATCTGGCAGAGGAGGGGGGTGCCCTAATGAAGATGGCTCACAGCCCCAGACCAGCTCTGTGACTCCACCCTCCCCCGGCCAACACACTCAGGCTGCAGGAAGTAGAACACAGAGCTCCCGGCCCTCAAACTATGCCTTATAGAGGGAAGTGAACGGGCTCGGACATGCTAGGAAAGAGGTCAAGAAATGCCCTGCCCTAGAATGCAAGCTGGTGCAACCCCTCTGGAAAACAGTATGGAGGTTCCTCAAAAAGTGGAAAATAGAGCTACCATACGATCCAGCAATTGCACTACTGGGTATTTACCCCAAAGATACAAATGTAGGGATCCGAAGGGGTACGTGCACCCCGATGTTTATAGCAGCAATGTCCACAATAGCCAAACTGTGGAAAGAGCCAAGATGTCCATCGACAGATGAATGGATAAAGAAGATGTGGTATATATACACAATGGAATATTATGCAGCCATCAAAAGGAATGAGATCTTGCCATTTGCAATGACGTGGATGGAACTGGAGGGCGTTATGCTGAGTGAAATAAGTCAATCAGAGAAAGACATGTATCGTATGACCTCACTGATATGAGGAATTCTTAATCTCAGGAAACAAACTGAGGGTTGCTGGAGAGGTGGGGGGTGGGAGGGATGGGGTGGCTGGGTGATAGACATTGGGGAGGGTATGTGCTATGGTGAGCGCTGTGAATTGTGCAAGACTGTTGAATCACAGATCTGTACCTCTGAAACAAATAATGCAAGATATGTTAAGAAAAAAAAAAAGAAGAAGAAGAAGATAGCAGGAGGGGAAGAATGAAGGGGAGTAAATCGGAGGGGGAGACAAACCATGAGAGACGATGGACTCTGAAAAACAAACTGAGGGTTCTAGAGGGGAGGGGGTAGGGGGATGGGTTAGCCTGGTGATGGGTGTTAAAGAGGGCACGTTCTGCGTGGAGCACTGGGTGTTATGCACAAACAATGAATCATGGAACACTACATCAAAAACTAATGATGTAATGTATGGTGATTAACATAACAATAAAAAATAAAAAAAAATGCCCTGCCCTAAGTCAGGGTCAGGAGGTCAGGCAAGATGAAGATCAATGGCATGGCCATGATGTAGTCACGTTGCTGGGGAGGAGAAAACAAAACAAGGAAAGGGACCACAGCATGAATAAAATAATAATAACCCCCCCACACACACCAGAAACCCCAGTGTGAAAGAAAACATGACCTAAGGAACAGAAATTACTCAAACATGCTTCATGTTCTGGAACAACCTAAGAACACGAATTCACTAAGAGCTAAAAGATTAGATGATGAAACAAAGAAGTGACATGAAGGGTTATTTATACAGTTGAGAACCACAACATGCTTTTTCAGAGCCAATAAATAAATGTAGAAATTCCAAGAAGCAGAGCAGACACAGAGGAGAATCTAATTAATTATATCGATGAAAGGGTCCCAGTTCTGGTCTGCCACCTGCTAGCACTGGGTCCCCGGGTGAGTCTCTGTGACAGCACAGGAGAAAGGCTTCCGTTATTAAAGCGACCAGGGGAGAGAAAAGCCATGTAGAAACAGCAAAGGTGAGCTGACATCAGAAAGCTGGGGAACATGAAGCAGAGACACGGGTGGAACACACACAAGGTACTCGTCTTTTTCTTAAACGACACTCCTGAAACAAATCAAGCCCGAACACGCACAAGAAAAGAACATGCCACACGGTTCCACGAAATACCGATACAGACCAGCGGACACAAAGGCATGTCCCGGCTTAGGTACTGAACTCGGAAAATCAAGACAGAAGTCAGCAAGCATCCGGGCAGACCTACCAAGTCACCTACAAAAGGGAGAACGCCGGCTGACCTCAGACTTGCTCACCACCAGAGGACAACGGACAGATGCCGGGCAGATGCCACAGAGGCTAACTCCACGTGTGACCCGAGAGCATCTTACCCTGGTAGGGTGTTGTTCGGGTGTGAAAGCAAGAGGCTGATATTCTGGCCATCAGAGAGCTCAGGGATGACAGCACACGTGAGTCTGTTTTGAAGAACGTGCTAGATGGTAACTTCTGGCCAATGAAGAGATGGTTCAAAATGAAAAGGGAATGAAGGATAAGAACCAGTAGAACAGTCTATTTAACTATGAAAACAAACCCAAACTGCTGTGGGAGTGGTTATTAAACTTACATTTATGTGATCTGGAGGAAGCTACTTAACCTACTTGAGCCTCAGTTTCCCTCACCTGAAAAGCGGAAGAATCATGCCCATCTCACAGGGTTTAAGGATTAAATGAAAACACCATCTGCGAAAAGCAGTGACTAGCACATAACAATTCACTAAGAGCTGAAGGTAACCAAAGATGAGGATAAAAACTAGAATGGAAGTAGGCACCCCAACTCCCCCCCACCAGGAAAAGGCAAGAGGATGACCCACTGTTTGGGTCTAGAGAGCTCAGGGGATGCTCTCACGAAGGTCCCCATCCCAATGCTGTAAGTCAGAGCAGGGAGAAGCTTTCCCCACGGAGGGGTGTGGGGCCCCCAGTTTCCAACCAGGACAACAGCAGCCCCCTTTCATCAGGACAGAGGTCGAGAAGCTCAAGACTGAATGGGAAGACTTCACCTCCCACGAGGAGCTGGGTGACAGGGAGCAGCCACCTCCTGAGGGTCTAGAGGGAATCTCCATCTGACCAGTCCTGAGGAATGGAGAGCCATGGGGAACACGGCATGCACAGGTAGGGAAGCCAAATTCTAGACGTGGCACTGGGTCCTCCAGACCCACCTGCTCCTCTTTACGGATCGGGGTCTATTTCCTCATCAGGGAAATATGAGAATGGGGGCCACTGATCTCCCATGTTCTCTGGATCTACCACATGCCTATAGAGTGCAGACTTCTGAGCGGGCTGCATCCCTAGCATGAAGTCTTTGGACCACAAATAATTCAACAAGCAAATGAAGGGAAGAGGGAGACCAGCAAGGGAAATAGGAGACGGAGCGTAAATTAGCAGGTGAGGGGGTGAGAAAAGGACTCAGGAAGCAAAGGCTCTGCAGGGGTGTCAAGGCACTCTGTGCCAGTGAAAGCAGAGGTAGCTGCCTCCCCCTGCCTGGGGCACCCCAAATTCCTCTTTCAACAGGAGCATTGCAGAAAGAAGTCAATACCACCTTCTGAAAACGGTCCATAAAAACTGCATCCATCTATCTTAAAATAGGGGGGCTAAAGTTTGAGAAAAAACAGGATTTTTGCACAGTTCCAAAGCACATTCCTCCAAGACTTTCATTAACTACAAAGGGAACATAGGATAATTTTAAATGGAGAAACCTGGCGGGCATCACCTTAGCCAAGCGATCGAGGTGAACACCACAGTAGGTAAGACACCGGTATCACGTATCCCCTGAAATGATGCGTTCAGGAAGGCTCAGCATCATCTCCATAGCCTTCTTGCCAAAAGCGCAGAAGCTCAATCTAATCAGGAGAAAACATCAGACAAACCCAATTGAGAGACATTGTACCAAATAACCGACTAGTACTCTTCAAAGCATCAAGGTCAAGGAAGACAAGGAAAGACAGAGAAACTGTCACACACGGAAAGAGACTAAGGGGACATAACAACCGAAAGCAACGTGGGATCTGGAATCGGATCCCAGAAAAGACAAAGCGCATTAGTGGGAACACTGGTGAAGTTTTAGACTGGAGTCTCGTTAATAGCAGGGCTGTGTCTAGGGGTCAAAGCTAAAGATGCCATTCGAGGCAGCTCACAGGAAGTCTGACCTCTCAGCCGGAGTTCCCCACAACATGGTCTCCGACCAAGGGACCCATTTCACGTCAAAGAGGGGGAAAGCAGTAGGAGCAAGACTACAGATCCACTGGTCCTAAAATATACCATGCCATCCAGAATCTGCCAGCCCACTGGGAGTGTCACCGAGACACCAGCATGGAGATGATACCCCGAGAGGACAAGACACCGTCCCTCAGGGAGCTGCCAGGCACTGGTGGCCAGGATATGGGGCTTTATATAAGTCAGTGGGTGAGATTTACGGGCCTGGGTACCAAGGAGTAAAGGTGAGAGTGGACAGATTCACCACTCCCGCACTCTGGGAGTTTGTGGTTTTTTCTTAGGGTCTAGAACCCCTGGGTCCCAGAGCGGGGACACGTCTACCTCTTGGTCCCACCTAGTGGGACAGAGTCCCCTTAGACTTAAAGCTATGGCTACCACCTCTTTAGTTTTGACTCTTCTTACCAGGAGACCAGCAGGCCCAGAAGACAGCTCCCAGAGAAGGCCTGGGGTGAGGTGAGGAGGTGGGGCCACTGTGTAATAGGGGCGGGAGGCACAGGCGTGGCATTCAGGTGACTCCCTGGAGCACCTCTTGGCTCAGCCATGATGGGTAATAAGCAGGTAGTGCAAGCCCCGACTGCCAGAGGCACAGTAACCAGGGCCTCGGGGATGAGAGTCTGGGTCACCTTGCCAGGCAGGCCACCTAGCCCGGCCCTCCGGACAGGTGGACTGGGGGGAATCCTGGATGGGGACATGAGGATCAGGTCCAGCCCCTACCTCGAAGGTTTCCCTAGAAACTACCCAACCCGAATCCCAGAGATGGCTGAGGGCGCTGGCTGCCGACTCCCTCAGTGAACTGCGCCCCCCCACCGCCCCCTCCCCCGCCAAGCAGGACCTGCCTCTCCTGGAGCTTCCATCCCCAGGTCCATGGAGAAGCGAGTGCCCCAGTGGAGCGGACTGTGCTCCGGGCTCCCCGTGGGACCAGGCCCAAGCTCATCTGCAAGGCCCCAGCCTTGCACAGCAAGGGCAATTACCCTTCTTCTGCCCTACCACCTTGCCTCACACCCCTGCTCCTGGGAGAGCTCTGGGTTACCTCACTTTTACAAGGCTCTGCAGTGTGGATCCTGACCCAAAACACAAGGTAATACCCGTCCCGTTTAGAATCGTGCCTGGCATGCAGTAACTGCTCAGTGGATGTCAGCCATCAGCACCGCAATGTGCCAGGCTCCGCGCTAGGTGCACTATGCTCATTATTCCCTGACCCCTCCTACCAGCCCTGCAACGGGAGTAACTCCATGACCATTTCCTGGATGAGCAAAGGCCTCCCAGCTAACCATGGTGGACTCTTCATTTGCACCCCAGTCTCTCTGGCCCCCGTGGTCATCCTGCTAATGGCACTTCTGTCTCACATATCCCTTCAGCCTCCGCATTTTCAGGAAGTCCCTACGACTCTAAGCGCCCCCCATCCCTATGGCCTGAGCCCTGGAACCTCGAGAGCTGGGACTTCCTCTCCCGTGGCCCACAGGGCCTGCTCGGAGTCACAGTGGACCCTCAGCACCCCCCACCTTCCATCCCCGCCCACCGCAAAAGCATTTCCGACAGGCCCAGCAATACGAATTCTCTGGACTCCATTACAGCCTTAACGACATGTGAAGTTACTGCAAGTAATGCGCATAACACACTACCCATTTTTATAAGTATTTGAATTTCCTGCTGAGAAAACACAAGATTTTTATTTCTACCTGCAGGGGACCCAGGTTCTTGATGAAGCAAAGGTTTCAAGACTGGAATCTCCTGCCTCAGGAGTGAGCCAGAGGTGAGCGAGAGGGAAGCAGGACCGGTAACCTGTTCATGGCACCTGGCCTGGGGGCCCATTCTGCAGGGAGAGGGTCCTGTTTAGGCTCTGCCCTGGTGACCCTGCAGTCACGGAGAGCCTCCCACCCCCTGGGAAGATGCAGAGGGCCCGGCCCCCTCACTTGGGAATAGGCTGGTGCTGCTGTGCCGAGCGGGAGATGGAATGGTTGAGAAAGAGGGCGCTTGATGAAATTAAAAAGCAACTAACTTAAAAGAGATTAAGCAGGGAAAAGGGGATTTAATGATCAGCTTTTGCCACTGTGAACTAGCTGAACCCACTGGCACAGAGACTAATGGTTTAATATGTTGTTAAACAAGGGTGAGCCGTCTGCGTGAGTAATAAGGGCATCCGTAGTTACAGCGACAAGGGTGAGGTGGCCCTGGGCCTCAGGGGCGGCATGGCTCTGGGCCCGCACCGGCCAGGGGCGGGGGGGGGGGCAGCAGCCTTGGGAGCAGGGACGGGGTGGGGAGGCCACCAGCTCCAGCTCCAGCTCTGCCGGCCGAGGGCCGCCTGTCACCAGCACCAGAGAGCGCCAGCTCCGAAGGCCTCGGAAGGAATAATGGCCACATACAGTTCACTCTTGCTACAGAGTCCGCAGGGTTGGGAACCTGGCACGAACGACATCTGCAAGACTGAGGGCCTTGGGGACGGACGGAGGGGAGGAGAGGCAGAAGCTTCCATGCTTCCCTACAGCTGAAGCTCTAGGTCAACACAAAACAGCACAGTCTTAATTCAGAATGGGACTCAGGCTGAGAATGTGTTGGCCCCAGAGCTTATTTTGAGTGGGTTTTGCTTTCATTTTCATTGGTAAAGAGCCCTTCCTCCAGGACCAGCAGTGCTCAGGGTCTGACACCTAACACATGTCACCAGCTCCCAACGTTGTCGTCATTTGCGAGGACCCAGGGTCACTCGTCATTCACTCATTTAATGACCACTCACAGGGACTCTGTTTGCGCCCTGCAGGGCCTGGGCTAGGCAGGAGGCTGCAGGGTTCCCCACCCGAACACAGAGCCCAGTCCCACGTCGGGAGCCTGCCCTCAACAATGACACGTCATGACAGTCACGACCGGGTAGGTCCAGGGTTTCTCACCGAGGTTGGGTAGATATTGCTCCCTGTCCAGAGGCCCGCACCCCAGCCGGGAGCCCAGACCATCCCGACAACGGCAGCTTGGGACAGAGGCAAGAGTGCTGGAGTCCTAGTCCCATCTCTGCACCTGCTTCCTTTGGGACTCCAAATACTGAGCCTGCAGTCTCCATTCCCCACTCTGTAAAACAGAAAGCGTGATACCTGACCCGCTTAGGTCATTGAGTCATCAGGGGAGTGGAGTAGAGGGATGCATATAAAAGTGCCTTGACAACCTAGCAGCATCACACATGTACCAGAGACTCAGTACAGAGCCAGACTGGAGCTGGGCGGGAGAGGTGCTCGGGCAGTCCCCCCGATAAACAGCTTATCTGTTTATCTTATCTTATCGTTCTCTGCAGAATGAACGAGTGAAGCGGCCAGGGATTTGGGAACACACATGCCAGAGGGATGTGTTTTGCTACTATAACCCAGCAAAGCAGTGTTGGATCATTTCCCGGCACATGAAAACAGACTCAATCTACAGACCTGTACATTTTACTTGTGTTCATTAAAAGGGGATTGAACTGAAAGTGAAAGCTGATCTTTCTGTAACTGTTCTATCTAAAACCTGGCTACTGGTATTAATACCTCCATGTGGGTCAACAATACTGCAGGGAACAGAGAGGTTTGGAAAGAAGCAGGGGACCTCCAGCAGCCCCTGCTCTCCCTGCCTCGGAGACCATCAGAACACCACTCTGGGCAGCACAAAGCTGGAGGTTGGATAATTCCTACCTGTGCCTCGATTTCCAGGTGGTCTCGGCATCATATAAGGACGGTCTCATCTATAGATGCCAGACAGTGGCCCCTGTTGAATTCTCTACTCCTCAACAGTCGTGCTGGCTCTGAGACTGGCCCTCTGGAGATGCGCTTCTGCCCCCATCGGGGAGGGGAAGTGTGCTGCCGGCGGGATCAGCCTACATTCTCCGTCTTGTCCTTCTCTGCCTCTTGGCTCCCAAACATCATGCAGCTTATAGTGATCATCTGGGACAAGGCAGCCCCACCTGCTGATGCAGAATTCATCTGGCTCATCCCTGCTCTGGGTGAGCCAGTCTCCACTGCTCTAAGGAGCTCATAGTGTGCAGGAGAAACAGGCTTTCCAGCAGCCTGAGCATTTCTGAAAAGCCAATTACATGCTTATTACTTCTCTCCAGGAATGAAACCCACGTCCCACATGGCCATCGCCTTCCCCAGCACACACTTGCTTATCTCAGCCACACGGTCCCTTCCAGCCAGCCACTGCTGTCAGAAATGTATAGCTGGGCTCTTAATCACCTGCCAAGGGGCCTGGAGGGAAGGCAGGAGCGTGAATGCCCATCCCAGAGCCAAAAGAGATTCACGCAAAAGCTGGAAAAGCACCCGGGCACAGCACAGATGAGCTGGTTTGCAGGCAAGGGAGGGATCCTCCGGGAGTCATGTGAAGCGGGGGTCACAAAAGGGCATCAAAGTGAGGGGCAGATTTGGAGGCGGTCTGAGGTCCTCCCTCTCAGACCTGCAGACCAGATCCAGCCTGCCACCTGCTCTGACAAAGTTTTATGGAGACACGGCCACATCTACTCGTTAGCACGCTGTCCAGGGCTTTCTTGCTACAACAGCAGAGCTGAGACCATATGGCCTGCAAAGCCTAAAATATTTACTATCAGGCCCTTTGGAGAAAAAGCCTGCCAACCGCTGGTGTAGTCAGAAAGGCACCGGAGCCTGAGCCTGGAAGTGGAAGACTTGAGATAAAACGTGTACTCTGTCCTGCCCTTGCTGTGTACACCTGGGAGCTGTCTTCACTTCTCTGCAGATCAGTAGCTGATTTTCTCAACTATCAAATGGGGCTATAATATCTACTTTACAGGGTTGTTGCCATAATTAGTAAAAATTGGACAAGCTGTGTGTCCAGTGATGGCCTCAAAGGCAGGTGCATCGACAAGTAAGTAGGTGTTCTTCCTCTGTGGTTCTGAAATAAACTTTTGCATCCTATTCTTCATGGCTGGACTTTTCAGAGACCCAGCACGTGTTTTTGCAAATACGTGTATAAATGCGAGGTATGGGTCAGAAAGGGGAGGAAAGGAGAGATGAAGGGAGAGCCATTCTTTGTCACCGACTTGAGTTGACCAAGAGAAATACTGATAAAGCAGGTGAATCAAAGCCTGCTTTCTTTTTTAATGTGGATGCTGCCAGACCCAAAATATGGCCACTGAGCCCCCCCAGGGGCCCCCTCAGTGAGGGAGGGGATGGGATGCTGGGCCCCCAGCCCTGTGTACTACCTGGCTTGGGGTCAGTTTCCCCTTGGGCTGAGAATTATGGATCTTGAACACATACTCAGCTTGCAGTCTGCCCCCAACCCCGGTTCTCAAATGAGGCCACTTTTTTAGCAACACCCCACCTTCCTGAAAGTCAGAATACATGGGCCTTCAGTTGCCATGTAATACTTGTACAAGACTCCACTTAGCCAATGAGTCCTGAAGGACTAAGGAAGTACCGAGTGTTCCCAAGACTGGTGGGACACAATGCCTGCTCAAGGCGCTTCTGGCCTCCTCGGGGCAGAAGGGGAGCAAGCGGGGCCCAGTAAGCAAGGATCTTTAAGGATCTTTAGGACCTAAGCAGAGAAGAAATTACGGTGCTCCTCCTCATAGATAACTCTAAATAAAAACATGACACATCGACGCCCAAGGCTTACAAGTACACTGAAATGGACAGAGGTTCTCTGGAGCTTTTCTGATGTCGGAGTAAGTTCATGGGAGCTGACCTCTTCCGCTCGCGCCCCCCCAACCCCCCCAGCCCCCGGCGGCCCTGCTATGCAGCCATCCATGTAGCGGAGAACTCAACACTGATGCTAAGTGCTCTAGAGAGCCCCAGCAAAGGGCACAGACGGTCAAGAGGGACCACTTCTGGAAGGGGACTTGTGGATGCTTCAGCGGGGGCACATTTGCATCCGGCCTTGAAGAACAGGAACATTTCAACAGACTGAGATGTGGGAGACAGTTTTCTAGTTAAGGGTCTGGCCAAAGTATGGTGGGGGAAAAAAGACATCTTTGAAGGAACAGTAAAATTCTAAATATTGCCTGGAAAAGGTTCTGGTGGCTGAAAAATAACGTTAGTGAGAGGTAGAGTACGGGAGGTCTTCACCACCAACTGTATTACTTAGCTCTCCTCCCCCTCTTGGCTCCTCCAGGAATTCTTTCGTTGTCCTCTCCATCTTACATCATCGCATTTCCCCTCTCTGCTGGATCATTTGCATCCATCAGCACACAGCCCTAGAATAATATTTCCCACCTTTCAAAAACCCTCCTTTGCCATCAACAAAACAAAAGGCAACCTACGGAATGGGAAAAGATATTTGCAAATGATATATCCGATAAGGGGTTAATATCCAAAGTATGTAATGAACTTCTACAAATCAACACCAAAAAAAAAAAAAAAAAAAAAAAAGACCAAATAATCTGGTTAAAAATGGGCAGGGGCCTGAATAGACATTTTTCCAAAGAAGACATACCAATGGCCAACAGACATGGAAAGATGCTCAACATCACTCATCATCAAGGAAATGCAAATCAAAACCACAAGGAGATATCACCTCACACCTGTCAGAATGACCAGTATCAAAAAGACAAGAAATAACATGTTGGTGAGGATGCGGAGTAAAGGGAACCCTCGTGCACTGTTGGTGGGAATATAAATTGGTGCAACCATTGTGGAAAACAGTATGGAGGTTCCTCAAAAAATTAAAAATAGAAATTCCATATGATCTAGTAATTGCACTACTGGATATTTACCCAAAGAGAATGAAAATACTAATCTGAAAAGGTCTATGCAGCCCCATGTTTATTGCAGCATATTTACAATAGTCAAGATATCAAAGAAACCCAAGCGTCCATCATAGATGAATGGATAAAGAAGATGTGGCGGAATGGAATGGAATAGTACTCAGCCATTAAAAAAAAAATGAGATCTTGCTGAAAACATGGAGGGACCCAGAGGGTATAATGCTAAGTGAACTAAGTCAGACAAAGAAAGACAAATACATATGATTTCACTTCTATGTGGAATCTAAAAAACAAAAATGAAGACAAAGACTCATAAATACAGAGAACAAACTGGCGGTTGCCAGAGGGGAGGTGGGTGGGAGGATGGACGAAATAGGTGAAGGGGATTAAGAGGTACAAATTCCCAGTTATAAAATAAGTCACAGAGAGATGAAAAAGTACAGCATAGGAAATACAGTCAATACCATAGTAATATGTTGTGTGGTGACAGATGGTAGTTACACTTACCATGGTGAACATCATATAATGTATAGAACTCTTGAACTGCCATGTTGTACACCTGGAATTAATGTAACATTGTATGTCAGCTATACTTAAGTGATAAAATTATTTTAAAAAACCCTCCTTCGACCCCAGATCCCTCTCCAACAAACACCACCTTTCTTGGCTTGCCCTTATATAGAAAGAGTCCTGCTTTCACTGTCTCTTCCTCTTCTCTGCTGAGCCCCAGCCCATCAGGCTCTCTCCCCATGCCTCCATCGAAATGGCCTTTATGTAGGTCATCCATGATTTATGAATGATCCTTACGGAGGTCCTCCATGATTTATGAATGATCCTTACGGAGGTCCTCCATGATTTATGAATGATCCTTACGGAGGTCCTCCATGATTTATAAATGATCCTTACGGAGGTCCTCCATGATTTATGAATGATCCTTACGGAGGTCCTCCATGATTTATGAATGATCCTTACGGAGGTCCTCCATGACTTCCACATGGTTAAAGTCAATCCACAATTCTTATTCTCTCATTCTTGACCCATTGCATGGTAGCTCCAGCACTTCCACTGGGACACACTCCTCCTTTGCCTCTGGGACACTGCTCTGCCCTGGCTTCCCTCCCACCTCTCTGGCTGCCCTTTCTCAGTCTCCTCCCTGCTAAGCACTGAAGCCCTCTGCCATCTTCTCCTCTGTATCCACACACACTCCTTTCATGATCTCCTCTGGTACCAAGGATTTCAACATAGAGAGGACTCCTAAATTTCTATCTTTACCTCCAACCTCTCAACCTCTTCATGTCCAACTACTCACCCAGCACCTCTACTGGAAGGTCTAAAATATTTCCTGACCTAAGTCCCTAACCCAGGTCTTGATTTCCTCTTCAAACCTGCTCCTCTGAAGCTTCTCCACTCAGTAAGAGGTGAATCCGTTTATCCCGCTTCTCCAGCCTTCAACATACAGGTCACTCTATTCTCCTGTCTCCCTCTTCACATCCTTTCTGTCGACAAACTTGCAATATAACCCACATGATTCAGTGCCTCTACCACTACACCTGTACCCACACCAGCCTGTCTCACCTGAGTTCTAACTGGTCTCCCTGTTTCTTCCCTTTCTACTTAGAGGTTATTCTCCACACAGCAACCAACAAGGGTCATCCTTTAAGCACATAAGGCAGATTACATTGCACTTCTGCCTAAAACTTTCTCCTGGCTGCACATCTCACTCACGGACAAAGCCCTAACAATGGTCCAAATATCCTCATGTTCTCTCCTCTCTCCTTATTTACTCTGCTCCAGTCATTTATCCTGGGCTCCTCGCTATTCCTTTCTGGTGCCCATCAAGGTCCCAGGAACCTCAGGACCTTTGCACCTGCTGTTCCTTCCAGCTGGATTGCCTTTCCCTCAGGTATCTGCCCTTGCCTTTCCCTAGGTATCTGCCCAGCTCACTCCTTTCTGCTCAGATCTTATCTCACCTCTTTAGAAGACTCATCTGGACCACCCTTCCCCTTATTCTGTTCTGTTTTTCTACATATTCATTCATATAGATTATGTATCCCTTTGCTTTCTATCTTCTCTCACTAGAATGTGAGCCCCATAGGGAAGGAGCTTCACTGGATATCCCTGGCACCCAGCCCAGAGCCTGGTACATGATCCTATGCAATAAACACTCGCTGAGTAAGTTCTAGGCCCAAAAGTACAGATTTTATTTGGAGAAGCAGTGGGGAGACACCAAAAACCTCTGAGGAGAGTAATCCCACACAGCAGGCTCTGTGACCATCTTCCCAGCAGTGACAGCAAGCTCGTGGAGCAGTACCGCAGTTCCTAGACGGGAAGTCAAAATATAGAACGAGGGGCTCAGCTATCCCGCAGACGCTCCATATGAGGCAGGCCACACACTTGATCCATTTGGGGCAACTTTTTTTTTTTTTTTAATTCTGTGATAATGACGAAACTAGCTACCAGTGATTTAAGTACTTAGGTTAAATACATTTAATCCTTCTCATAACTCACTATTATACCTATTTCGGGGTGAAAAAAACTGAGGCAGAAAGATTTATTATAATGCCAAGAAGTTGACAAGACTAGATCCTCCTGCAGGAGGTCTGATTCCAGAGCTTGCATCCCTCCCCACCTCATTCTGCTAGTCTGTGAGAGGGGCTGGCATCAGGATCAGCAAGGAGCCCTCCCATCACCAACATTTGGTAATACGGAGACAGAGATGGAGATTTTAAGGAATTGGCTCCAGCAAGAGTTGATGCTGCCGTCTTGAGTCTGAAGACTGGAAACTCAGGCAGGGTTTCTATGCTCCCATCTTGAGGTTAAACCTCACTCTCTGTGCTTAAGGCTTTCAACTGATTGGATGAGGCCCAACCACACGATGGAGGGCAATCTGCTTGACTCAAAGTCTGCTGATTTAAATGTTTATCACATGTTTAAAATACCTTCATAGTAACATCTAGACTGGTGTTTCACAAACAATTGGGGCCCACAGCCTCCCCCAACTGGACACACAGATTTAACCATTGCTGTGAGCTTATCTTTAGATGTCCTGGGTGTGCAGAGCCAGCCAGAGATCCACGTGGAGTATCAGGCACTTTCAAGAGGGCACTTCTCTCCAGTAAAGGGCTGGGCCACTGGCTTTTCTGCAGGAGGTTTGCAAAGGTCAGAGTGTCCATCTTGATTTCCCTTCTCCTATTACTTTGCCAGGTCCCTGAGGCCTTGTAGAAGTGTTTTTCTTCCCACTCTTATGGCTGTCATTATTATCCTTCTTAATCTTGGCATGAGGATGCCTTGGCTGCCTTCCAAGACGGAGCGCTATGTTCTGTCTCCCGGACACCCTCCTGTTGCTTTTAATCGGGCGCAGAGTATCTTGTGTTCTTCTCCAGACGCTGGAGTGTGGCCTGTGATGGCTAAAGGGGCCATCCCGCCCTGGCTCAGAGATGAGTGGGACCTAGAACGGGGAGACACCAGCTCCAACCCTGGCTACCACATGAAGACGTTTGCTTCTAAGGAGATTCCCAAGGCTCCTGTGCCTATCACTTATCAGAAGGGGGCCTGCCCCAAGAATCACAATGGGCTCCAGTCCTGCCTCTGTCACTAACCTGCCCGGTGGCCATGGACCAGTCCTTCCCGATCTCCAGCCTTGAGTTCCCACGAAGACCTGGCTAAGTTCCAAGGTGTCATCCAGCTCTAGCATCCCACCATGCCATCATGGCTGGTCATTCCCACCGTGCTTATGTATAAAGAAAGGGGTAGGGCCCGAGGCGGGGTTTGCGAATATGTGCACAAGGACTTAAGGCCACAGCTAGGATTCGAACCCAGGACCCTCAGCTCTGAGTCTAGAACCCTTTCCTCTCCAGTCTTCCCCATGCTGCCCACTTTTTTGAGTGCAACCTAAGGTGAGAAATGCATTTCTCACCGTGACCAGGACATCCATACAGCACATACACCGATGAGTATAAGAGAGACTAACCTTTTATCAATGACACTCACCCTTTCTGCTTGTAATGCCTTCTCATTCTGTCCCACACCTTAAAATGTACAATTCACTGATGCGCCATCATCCATATTTTAAAAAAAACACCTTGATCCACGTGACAACCTCTGGGCCCAATGGCAAATCGGACCTCCATGTAGTCTCCTGGGGGCTTAAAGACAGGCTCTGCTTTCAGTATTTTCTTACTCTGAGAAGTCATGGGGCCCAGTCAGAGATCAGATCTTCAACCTTGGGGGTCCTAGCACAGTACACACAGATCCCAGACAAATGGGGTGATGGGTGAGATCGGCCAATTCTTGGCAAATTTAGGAAGAAAGCTGGTACATGGATTCCAGTGGGTTAAGAGTATTCCCAAGCATCCCTTTTGGGACTGGGATATAGTATTCGATGCACATTATCTGTGTGTCTCCATTTATCACCACAGTCTCATGCGCCCTCCCTACATGGCTAAATGGGAGTCAGAACAAAATTCACATCCACCATTATGAACCCATGGAGACTATATGCCTTTGTACACAATAATCTTCGACTCTGGTAGGCTTTGGGCAACAAGTGCTGCCTGGGGGATATGATATGCTTTAAAGAGAGTCATGGTGTGTGTGCGCTGGGGGCAAGGTGGCTGCGTCAGTGGCCTCTTCCTCAGGTGAATGAGGCTTGCTGAGTCCACTGTTCATGTGCGTATGTAGTCAGGTGCATAATGCATATGAACCCCTCCTTTAATGTTAAATGTTCCTGTTACTGATCCTCACCATCTTCCTTGTTGCTAGCGTGAATATTTTCCTCATCTTCCTTTGGCTCCTCAGGGCCAGAAACCTGACTCCCTCACACAGGAGGCTGCCCAGAGAGACAGGCGTGAGGGTGCCTGGCCTCTCCGAGGGGGACACATTCCTAAATGTCCTTTCCTGACCACCCGTCTTGCCGACGGAGGCCTCCACCATTGTACAGCCACTGCCCTCCTCCAAGATGACTGTCCTCTACCTCCACGACAGAGCAGGCTCAACCCGCCCTCTGCACCAGAGCTCCCCGCTCCTCACCTCGACTCGGAGACAGACTGGAACCCAGTCCATCTGGGACCAGCTCTGGGCTGAACACAACCGATTCAGAGCTTCGGGGCCATTGCCGGCGCCCAGGTTGTGAATAGGCCAGCTCCGTCCAGGTTAGAGCCGGCGGCTGTCTGTCCTTCTCTCCAGTGTCTCCCACACGTAATAGTCTGTGTCAGAAATACTGCTCCTGTATTATAAATATGCAAAGCCGGGGAGGCAGCAGGCGACTGGGATAAAACACCAGGGATTATTTACGAGTCTCCGACTCACACACTGGGGCTTTATTTGCTTAATGAATGGCTGGGGCCAGCCATCAGCCCAGGGATTTATTTGTCACTGGGAGCAGAAGACACTAGGACGTAGAGATGTAAAAATGACAAATGCCCCAACTCAGCCCAGGTGATATTTCATTGCCGCGATCTCTGGCAGGGGAGAGGGAAGGACAGCTCGCGGGCTAAGCAGCCATGGCTGGGAGGAGCCTAGAGTGGGGAGACTGGCCAGGTTAAAAACCGAAAAACAAAACCAAACCAGAAACGTTGCTTTCCAGAACGAAGGTGGAGGGGCTGTGCGCAGTTCTCACGTGCTCTTGCTCCCCTCAGCCCTCGTGGAGAGCCCCCACTTCTCAAACTGTCCCACCCAAGAAAAATGCTAAGGTGCATGCCGCGAAGACCATAGGTCCAGACGTGCGCAGAGTAGGATCTCAGCTTCTCTTCAGCAGCTCACTGGCAGGGGGACTCGGGCAAGTCACTTCAAGTCTCTGGGACTGTCTTGTCATTTGTCAAAAGGAAGGTCTGTGGCTCTTACATAGGCTGATGCCCCTACACCACCTTGGCCACCAACCTCGGCCTTCACCACCATCACCGGCCACGGGCCCTCCACCGAGCCGGCCTCGCAGAAGACAGGAGCAGGTCTTGTGTCCCCTCCCGGTGAAGCCCCCAGCCTTGAATCTTGCCCCGCGTCGTCCATTTGGTAACAACCCCCTGAGTTCCAGCGAGGCATGGCCGCTCGGCCAGTGACTGTACTCCCCCATCGGCCCCACAGCCAGACGGAATCACATCGCAAACGGAAGGTGAATGGAAGTTATGTGGGCCACGTACGGGTCCTGGCCTTCAAAAAGGATACGGACAATCCCTCGCTCCTCCCCCACTCCACCCCTACCCCGGGACATGGATGTAACGACAAGGACGACCCTGTAAGGCACAGAGGAGCGAGAAGACAGAGCCTGGCTCTCCACGTGACCTCATATTGCAGAATGCCCCCAACCTGGCCCACCTGTGGCTTGTACAGAGCGAAAAGAAGCTTCTATCTTGGTGGAACCACTACGAGTTTTGGTATCTTTGCTACCGCAGCTTAGTCCATATCCTAACCAATACGCCTCCCACTGTCCTTCCAGGGAGAGGGAGTCCTCTGCTCTGTGCTGCCACAGCTCATCATCTCGAGGACACCACTCCATGAGAGCGTATCATACAAACATCCTGAATGATTACATGTGTGTTTTCTGGATGGTGAGTAGCCAGAAAGCAGCTAAATGAATGAATAAAGTCCCCGTCAGACCACTTCAAGGGTCCTCATCGCTGCAGAAGCTTATCCGAAATCCAATGCGTATGGACGGGCCTGCCCATTCTGAGTTTTCAGAACAGCACAGGAGGAAGCAGTGGGGCCCCGAGCACCTAAACGATGTGCTGGGAATGGAGCCAACGAGACCCATGTAGGAGAGGCTCCCTGACATGACAGCATCTGCCCACTGCCCTCCTGGGGGGAGGCTGGGTACCAGGGCAGGTACAGAAGAAGAGAGAAACCAAGGGTCTGCATCAGAGACCACTCCAGGGATTGGAAGCAAAAGGGATTAGACAGAGCCATTTAGAAAGCTTATAAAATTGTTGAAAAGGCTGAGAAAGCAAAAGTTAAGGAAATCATAACTGGTGTTCAGAAAACCAGAAAATGCAGGAATTTTAGAAACTGCCACCGATGGTCTCTGCTGCCTGTGGTGCAGAGTGGAGGATATGTCTGTCACCATTAACAGGAGGACATCCAGAAATGCTGGCAAAAACCTCACACCCCAAGGCCGCGAGCTCAAATTATATGTATAATGCTTACACAAGAATGAAGTTTCCTATAACGGAGATCACTCTATATTTGGGGAATTTAATGTCATAACCTTTAAGGGACTGCAAGCCCTTTCTCAAAACTGCAGACATCCAAGTCCGGTCCTGACACCTGGAAATCACTTCCGGGGTGAATGCCTGGACGGCCATAGGAGTCCCATCATGTGGCCCCGGGGCTGGGGAGCAAGTCCCGTTACTTCCTGCCTACCATTGCCTCGCACAGCTGACTGGAAATGCTCTTAAAAGAAAGCGCACACAAATAACAAATAAAGATATTTAAATAATAACAAAATAAAGCACATGACTTGGACACACTTTGGTTCTGAGGTCACCAGAGCATCATTTCCAAACAATTAGACTTAGGTATGATACCGTCATCACAACTGGTAATGAGGAAACTCTTTTTAGGCTCACTAAAGTAATTAATACTACTTTGACCCCATCTACCTTTGCATATGGCGCTGCACAGTCTTTGATTAGCCGCTCATCTACTGATGCCACGGCGCCTCCCTCTACTGGGCTCACCCGTTCCCTCCTCCCCACTCAACTCACCAAGTTAAGGAAACCAAGTCCCCAGAAGTTACAGCTTGTTGGTACACATTCACAACACTGGTTTCCATCCAGACAACATTATATGGAGAAAAAGGAAGTCTTTGAATGCCCTGCCTATGCCTTGGGAATAGCCACCACCCTTAGAATCCCATAAGGAGATGTGGCTTTGGGTGCAGGATCTTGGTTATACCTTCCAACTTGTAGGGAGGGACAGAGGCCTTCTCCTCCCCCTCCACACCCTCATGGAGGAGCAGAGCAGGGGTCAGACACACAGTAAGTTCTCTCTCCAGTAAATGTCTTCCTGTCTGGGGCTCTGTCTCTGACACTGCTGAGCTGTGCCCTGCTCCCTCCTCCTGTACCTTTAGGAAGTCCTTGTAGCTGCCATACTAACCTTCCAGGGATCTTCCTTCATTTGGAACAAGGCATCTTTGTCCCTCAGGAAGGTCATGCAGAAACCAGGGTGGGATTTTGGGAGGAATACCCAGGGGCCAGATTCATGGATACGCAGGAGTCCCTGAGGCCCATCGCGATGAGGCCAGCTCCCCAAGATGGGTGACCCAGCAGGGGCTCAGGCCCAAAGCCCTCACCTGTATAAGAGTGATTTTTCTCAGAAAGTCTTCTGTGCTCGTGGTCCCCAGAGAACTGGTGGGGATGGCTGGTTGAGGATTCACCTACTCGAGATACCCCCAGTCAGACATCCCAGAAGGACCATCCACATCTGGGCTCGGGGCTGCAGATGAGAAAGTCAGGATGGGGTGCAGGGAGAACAAGAGGGACCACAGGCACAAGGACCGAAGCACCAGGCTCCAGAATATCCTGAATAGCAACCAAAGGCAGGGCCATTTTCATCCCAGGCTGCAAGAAACCGATGGAGTCGGCAGTTCCGGGTAGCTGGGCTCGACTTTTCCTGCTTTTACTTTTCTGGTGCCTTCTGAGGTCAAGCACATTAAGAAGCATCTTGGGGCTGGGAAGTAAATGAAGCAGCCCAAGGTCTGTGCAAGCAAGTGCACAACTTGATTCTGCAATCTTCCTGCTGGGGTAGCTGCTGAGAATATTCCTGCTGCCGCCACCACCCCGAGATTCTCTCTCTTTCCCAGGCCAGGAAGCCCCTCCTCAGCACAGCTCAGCAGCACTGCTGAGCGATTAAGGCCATATCAGCCTCCCACAGATCTGCTGTCGAGAGCAGAAGATGTGTCCCACACTTGGCAGCCAGGAAGCCCTGCGCTGAGCGGCACTTAGCTCGTGCTGGAAACACAGCTGGGCTCTGTGGGAGAGGGTGCCAGGGAAGGCTGCATCCCATCCACTAAGGGACCCCTGGATCAGTCGGCCCCCAAAGCAGTCCTGAGCTGGGAGGGGCCCAGAGTCACACCTCACCCCAAGTTTAGTGCCACACGGTGATCAGTGGACATGCTTGGGTTGGGGACCAGACTGGGCGTCATCTAGCTGGTGCTGCACGTAAAGGGACAGATGGCAGTAAAGGAATCAGGTCTCTGAAATGAGCTCTGCTGGCTCGGGTGGGCTGCTTCTGCAGGTGCTCAGGCTGAGTCACGGAAAAGAGGATGAGCTCTTGAGACTCTGGAGTCTCTCTGACTTGCCAGGCACTTCCTTCCTGCCTTCATGGAGAGGGTTCCCATCTACCTATCATGTGTAGCACGGCTCCTACTTGCAAAATGCAACACACCAGAGGCAGGGACAAGAGGGGGTCCCCTGACACTTCCAACAGCAGAACCACAACAGAGTTTCTATTTCAAAATAAGAAACCATGCAATTTCAATGCAAGACTCTGTCCCAATTCTTTCTTCCAAAGCCAATCGTTTAGAATGAACAGGCAGGCTATCCTGCTGCCTTACTCACGATTCTCCAGTAAATTCTGACAATACTGTTTTGCCTGCTTGATGTTCTAAGGAAACTCCCGGGTACAGATCACAGACATCCGCTCATCCCAGACCCACTATCCTCTCTTTCATGCCTCAGGGGTAACGGCAAGCTGCAAGTGGGGGATCCCAGTACTTTCTTCCCGGCTCCACCCTGGCCTGCCTCTGCCCCTAACCATTTGGATTTCTCCACTGGCTGTGTGCTTGCCCATGCTACCCCCATCCCTCTCCCCTCCTTGAGATAGGCAGGTGATGCCCAAATGTTAGTTCTGGCACTAATTTCTCAGCAGAATGCCCTCCCACATTTCCAACCATCCGCACATTTCCACTGAGAAGTTCTCATTATTGACAATGCACATCAGAACCTGAACTCATTATATGATAATAGCAAACAAAACCCTCATACTTGTCAAGAGTTTGAGCATTCACAAGTGGCTTCTACACCTCTTTTATACCCATTATCCCATTTAAATCATACACAAAATCCTGAAATGTAGGCCAGGCAGGCATTGCTAGTCTTATTTCATAGATGAAAGGACCAGGGCTCTGAAGAACTGCCTAAGATCAAACAGCTAGTAAATTATGGAGCCAAGACTACACTCAGTTTTTCTCCTTTCCCATTTCTCAGATCAAAGACCCAAACAGCCATCAAATCCTATGAAGTCAGGACACCTGGCTGGCTCAGTCAGTAGAGCAGGCGACTCTTGATCTCGGGGTTGTGAGTTCGAGCCCCGCATTGGGTGCAGAGATTACTTAAAAATAAAATCTTAAAAAAAAAAAAAAAGGAAGAAGAAGAAGAAAATCCTGTGAAGTCTACTTTCCTCCCTAACCCTTTTATACTGAACCTGTCCTTCTTGGTGATGACTTTACTCTAGGCTTTTGTCTCTAGCTGCCTGGATTATCCCAGTGGCTGCTTGCTTCTTCACCTTGCCCCTCTCATTACTTAGCCCTTATAATGCACTGAACACCACCTCCAAGTAACGACCAGTGACACCAAATAATCCTTTAGAACACTTATTTCATGTTGTTACTCTTCGAGGAGGAAGTTTCAAGGACTCTTCCCAGCCCACATGTCAAAATACAGTGCTTTAGTCCAGTACCAGGGCCCTGCAAAATGGCCCCTCTGTCCTTCGCAGCTCTGCTTGGGGAGTTCCCCTGAGCTCCGGTAGCTCTCCCAGCCACTGACTTGATCTTTGTGATTGTTTCTGTATTCTGTATGTGATTAATTTCCGCTCTAATCTTTACTAATTTCCTTCCTTCTGTTTGTTTTGGTTTTTTTTCGAATTTCTTAAGGTTTCTAATTTCTTATGTTATTACTTGAGATCTTTCTTCTTTTTAAATATAAGCACATACAGCCAGAAATTTCCTTCTAAGCAATGGTTTTTAGCAGCATCTCCTAAGTTTTGGTATGCTGTGTTTTCTTTTTCTTTTTCTTTTTTTTTAGGTGCGTTCACACATTCTTTTAAAGTTTTTATTTAAATTCCAGTTAGTGAACATACAGTGTTTTATTAGTTTCCAGTGCACAATGTAGGTATTCAACACTTCCATACATCACCTGGTGCTTCTCACAAGTGCACTCCTTCATCCCCGTCACCTGTTTAACCCATCGCCCCAGCCACCTCCCCTCTGGTAACCATCAGTTTGTTCTCTATAGTTAAGAGTCTGTTTCTTGGTTTGCCTCTCTCTCTTTTTCCCTTTGCTCATCTGTTTTGTTTTTTAAATTCCACATATGAGTGAAATCATACGGTATGTGTCTTTTTCTGACTTATTTGCTTAGCATAATACTCTCTAGATTGATCCATGTCATTGCACACTGGCAATATTTCATTCTTTTTATGGCTAATATTCCATTGCATATATATATATATATATATACACACACACACACACATATATATATATGTATATATACCACCTCTTCTTTATCCACTCATCTGTCAGTGGACATTCGGACTGTTGCCATAATTTGGCCATTGTAGATTATGTTGCTATAAACATCGGGGAGCATGTATCCCTTTGAATTCGGATTTTTGTATTCTTTGGGTAAATACCTAGTAGTGCAATTGCTGGATTGTAGGGTAGCTCTATTTTTAACTTCTTGAGGGACCTCCATACTATTCTCCAGAGTGGCTGCACCAGATATGTTGTGTTTTCATTTTCATGCTTCCCAAATATTTTCTACCTTCCCTGGGATTTCTTCTCTAATCCACTGGTTATGGAGGAGTATAATTTCCCAGATTCCTTTCTGTAATGGATTTCCAATTTCACTCCACTGTGGTTGAAGCAACTACTTTGTACGATTTCAATAGTTTTATATGCACTGAGGTTCCTTCATGGCCTGACATCTGGTCTGTCACGAAGAATGTCCCATGTGCATTTGAGAAGAATGTGTGTCCTGCTATTGTTGGGTGAAGCATTCTACAGATATGTTAGACCTAGCTGGCTTATAGTGTTCAAACCTTCTATCTCCTTTTTGGTCATATGCTGACTTTCTCTATCCATTATTGAAAGTGGAGTAGTGAATTCTCCACCTATTTTATCATCAAACTCTTTTTTTCTTTTAATTCTGTTAGTTATTGCTTCACGTATTTGGGGGGCTGTATTGTTAGGTGATTTATATGCTTACATCTGTTATGTCTTCCTGATAAATTGATGCTTTTCTCATTATAAAATGTTCTTCTTGGTCTCTATTTAAAAAATGCTGTTTTAAATATGCCTAATATTAGTATAGTTCCTTTTGGTTCTTGTTTGCATTTTATATTTTTAACCATCCTTTAACTTCCAACTTCTTTGTGTCTTTAAATCTAAAATGTGTCTTCCTGAACATAGCATATAGTTGGAAGATTTTTTAAAAATCCATCTTGCCATTTTATTGGAGCATTTAGTCCATTTAAATTTAATGTAATTAATAACAAGGTAGGATTTATGACTGCCATTTTGCTATTTTTTTCTATATGTCATGTCTTTATTCCTCTATTTTTGAAATTTTGCCTTCTTTTATGTTAAATGGATGTTTTCTAGTGCACCATTTTTATTCTCTGCTTCTTTCTTTCATTTTCGGGTTTTTTTTTAAGTTATTTTCTTAGTGGGTTCCCTAGAGATTACAATTAACATCTTAATTTATAACAACCTCATTCAGATTAATACTAACTTATTTTCAATAGTATAGAAAATCTTTGCTCCAATATAGCTCCATCCTCCCCCACTACTTGCTGCTAGTTTTGCAGTACAATTTACATCTTAATGCATTATTAAGCCTATCGACATGGTTTTATAATTATTGCTTTGTACAGTTATCTTTTGAAGGAAATAGGAACACAAAAGGGTAACATAAAAATACACTTATACTATAGTAGCTTTTACTACTACTCTTTATTTTTTCACGTGGATTTGAATTACATCAGGTGTGCTTTCATTTCATTCAGCCTGAAAGACTCTCTTTAATATTTTTCATAGGGCAGGTCTTCTAGTAACCAACTCCCTCAGTTTTTGTCTATCTGAGAATATCCTAATTTCTCCTTTACTTTTGAATGATAGTTTTTCCTGGATGTAAAATGCTTGGGTGACAGTCTTTCTCTTTCAGCATTTTGAATATTTCATACCATGGATTTCTAACCTCCAAGATTCCTTATGAGAAGTCAGCTGTTAATCTTACTAGGATCTCTTCCATGTGACAAGTCTCCTCTCTTGCTGTCTTCAAGATGCTTGCTTGGTCTTTGTCTTTTGACAGTGTCATTATGATGTGTCTAGGCATGGATTTCTTTAAGTTTATTCTACTTGAATCTGTTGAGCTTCTTGGATGTGCAGATTAATGTTTTTCATAAATTTGGAATTTTTGGACATCACTTCTTGAAATATTCTTTCTGCCACATTCTTTTCTTCTGGGGGGGTCCTATAATCCGTATATTGGTATTCTTTATGGTGTCCCACAGGTCTCTGATACTTTGTCAATTCTTCTTAATTCTTTTTCTACCCTGTTTCTCAAACATAGGGGTGTTTGCATGGAGGGCTCCCTGCATCAGGTCAAATAAAGACAAGCTCCAAGAATGGGGCATTTCCAGGATAGTCTTGATTGGCTTATTTTTAAGTTTTATTTATTTTAAGTTTGCTGATTCTTTCTTCTGCCCACTCAAACCTACTGTTGACCTTCTCTAGTGATTTTATTTTTCAGTTATTACATTTTCCAACTCCAGAATGTCTATTCATTCTTAGATAATTTCTACCCTTTTATGATATTCTCTATTTAATGAACCAATGTTTGCATACTTTCCTTTAATTTTTTTAGACACAGTTTCCTTTAGTTCTTTAAACATATTTATAACTGCTGATTTAAAGTCTTTGGTAATCCAAAGTCTGTGGTCCCTCACAAGCAGTTTCTATTGATTCCTTCTGTGCCCCTGTGTATGAGCCATGTTTTCCTATGCACTTCTTACAGTCTTTGGTGTTACTGAAAATTGGATATTTAAATAATACAATGTGGCAACCCTGGAAATCAGATAACTTCCCCTCCTCAGGGTTTGCTGTTGTGGCTGTTTGTGTGTTTAGTGACTTTCTTGGACTAAGTCTATAAAATCTGTATTTTTATCACTGCAGCCACTGAAGTCCCAGCCTTTCCTGAGAGACTGTGTGTGTGTGTGTGTGTGTGTGTGTGTGTGTGTGTGTGTGTGTGTGTTGGGGCATGCTTTCAACATTACAACTCTGCTTCATCCTTCACTTCCTGCCTGCATAAAGCCTCAAAATTAGCCAAGGGTGAGAAATTAAGGCCTCCTCAGATATTTCTTGGCCATGCACACAGCTTTGCATATGTGTGTGGCTTTATGGGTTAGCAAGAATATGTCACCCCCTATTGACATCTCACTCCCCAGATTTTTCTTTTAAGTATTTTGGTCAACTTCTTATTTTCCCCAACTGGTATCACTGTTTCATGCCACAATGATGCTAAACAATTGCCACTAATTGTTTTTTTGACAAATGCTCCAGTGATAGGGATGTTTGCATGGAGTGCTCCCTGGGTCAGGTCAAATAAAGACAAGCTCCAGGAATGGGGCATTTCCAGGAAGCTGCCAGACAGGTCACACAGTGATAACTCCCAGGAGATGGGGCTACAGTGGGTGGGGTTGGGGGGAGCTCCAACTCCATTCTGCCCTCTCCAGAGCTGCTAGTCTGCCGGTTTTCAGAGCTACTGTAGTTTCTAGGCTGTTGGTTTTTAAGAATACTGCAGAGCTGAAGCACATGGGAACAGGACAATTTAAAACGTCACAAAATTCATTGTTCTTACTAAGATTTAGCCATTTTTCTTGAAAAAATTTTCCTGAAATTGTTGTAAGCCTTCAGTTAATTTCAGAATTCTGGAAAAGTTGGTCTTGACAATTTTTGCCAGCATTCTCATTGTTTTTATGGCAGAACAGTTTTTTGGAGATAACTATCTGCCATATTGAAAGTGCTACAATGGTTGGCTTTTTTTTTTAATTGCTATTTTAATCATGATAAAGAGCATATACAATTTATCATCTTAACTATTTTAAGTGCACAGTTCAATAGTGTTAAGAATTTTTACCCTGTTGTGAAACAGAGCTCAAAATTTTTCACCTCACAGAACTGAAACTCTGTATCATAAACTCATTAAACAACTCTCCCCTCCCCCTCTACTTTCTGTTTCTAGGAATTTGACTAAATACCTCACATAAGTGGAATCGTAAGTTATTTGTCCTTTTCATGATGGCTTATTTCCCTTAGCATAATGTCCTCAAGGTTCAACCATATGGTAGCATGTGTCAGGATTTCTTTCCTTTTTAAGGCTGCACGGTACTCCAATTATATATTCCACTGTATACATTTTGCTTTTCTATTCATCTGTTGATGGACATTTGGACTGCTTCCACCTCTTGGCTATTGTGAATAGTGCCTGCCATGAACACGGGTGCACAAGTATCTCTTCAAGACCCTGCTTTCAATTCTTTTGGATATGTATCCAGAAGAGGGACTGCTGGATCACATTACCACATGATCTAGTTTTAATTTTTTAGGAACTACCATAGTGTTTTCCATAGTGACTGCACCATTTTACAATTCCACCAACAGTGCAACTTCTTCTTCCTCAACCATATTTGTTATTTTCTGGTTTTGTAAGAGTTTTTTTTTTTTCTTTTTTTAATGGTAGCCATCCCACTAGGTGTGAGATGATGTCTCACTGTGGTTTTTAGTTTAATTTCTTTGATGATTAGTGATTTTGAGTATCTTTTCATATGCTTGTTGGCCATTTGCATATCATTTTGGAAGCAGTGTCTATCCAAGTCTTTTGCCTATTTTTAAATTAGGTTATTTGATCTTTTTGTTGTTAAGCTGTAAGAGTTCTTTGTATATGCTGGGTATTAAATCTTTATGAGATAAAAGATGTGCAAATATTTTCTCCCATTCTGTAGATTTTCTTTTCACTCTGTCGTGTCCTTTGATGCGCAAGATTTTAAGGCTGATGTAGTCTTATTCGTCTGTTTTTGTTTTTGTTGCCTGTTTTTTTCATTCCTATTCAAGAACTCACTGCCAAGTCCAATGTCATGAAGATTTCCCTGTTTTATTCTAGCAGTTTTATAGTTTAGGATGTTATGTTTATGTCTTTAACCCATTTTAAGTTAAATTTTATCTATGATGTAAGGTAAGAGTCCAAATGAATTCTTTTGTGGGCAGGTGTACAGTTTTCCCAGTACCATTGGTGGAAGAGATTGTCCTTTCTTCGTTGAGAGGTCTTGGCACTACTGCTGAAGATCGTATGACCAATACAGAAGGGTTTATTTCTGAACCCACTATTCTATTCTGTTGGCTCATATATGTCTTTTATGCCAGTATCACACTGTTTTGATTACTGTGATTTGTAATATGTTTTGAACTCAAGAACCATGAGTCATCCAATTCTGTTCTTCGTGAAAGATTTGAAAAAATTGTTTTGGCGATTCAGGGTCCCTTGACCTTACATACGAATTTTAGGATGGGTTTTTCTGTTTCTGCAAACAATGTCATGGAGATTTTGATGAGAATTGTGTAGGATTTGACCCAACCGATTCATAGACCACTTTGGGTAATACTGACATCTTAACAATATTAAGTTTTCCAGTCCATGAACATGAACATGGGATGTCTTTCCATTTACTTGTGCCTTCTTTAATTTCTTGCAGCAACGTTTTGTAGTTCCCAGTGTACAAGTCTTTCACCCCAGTTAGGTTTAATCCTAAGTTTTTTATTCTTTTTGTTGCTATTATAAATAAAGTTGTCTTCTTAATTTCCTCTTCAAAGTGTTTATTGTTAATGTATAGAAACACAACTCATTTCTGTGTGTTGCTTTTGTATCCCGCAACTTTGCTGGATTCATTATTCTAACTAAATCACTGACTCTTGAATATATCATGTTCATTCTGGCCAGTGAGATTCCTCTCGTACAATTTCTCTGCCTGAGATGCCTACCCCTCACTTACAACTGGTAACAACAAGGATAATAAGCAACATTCCCTTAGTAATTCTCAGTTTATAAGGATACTTTTTATTGCAGAGAAGAACCACTGAAATAGATAACACTCTCCTCATTTTACAGATGAGAAAATGAAATGATCTGACCAAGGTCTCACAGCAAGTAAAGATATATTCTAAGATTTGACTCAGGTTTCATGTTTTCTAATATCATGATTATTCCTTTATATACCACAGCTTCATGTTTTCTACCCAGCAGCCCACCAGTTTTCACTGTCCTCCCTGACAGTAATAATGTGCTCTTCCTCCCATGTCCCCTAAGTCACTGATGGATCATTAAGCCTATTTCTTTAGTTCTGTCATGTATGAGGCGGGGAAGGGTCCACCTTGGAGGAACTCTTTTCTCATTTAGCTCCATATTATTCTCGAAATTTAGGAGACTAACTTAAAATATCATGTTACAGATATTAAATAGAGGCAATAAACAAGCATATTAATTCAACAATGATTTATTTAACACCTGTGAAAATCAGGCACCATGCTTGGCGTTGGCAATTCAGTGATGAATAGAAAGTCTTAGCCCCTTTGCTCAGAGATTTCAGCAGGAGAAAGAAATGACCAAAACCATTAACAAACCAAGGAAATATCAAGAGCAAAACCTACTTGATCACACCAATCATACTTCTCTGTCACTTAGGTTATGATCTTTAGTAGATGTTTATTTCAATCTTTGTTCTGCTTAGGCTATGGTGCACTGGTGATGTCAGTAAAATCTGGTCATATTTAAAAGTCTGAACAGCACATATAAAGGTAGCAAAAGTACAGATCAATGTGTGTGGTCAATGCTCCTATGTGCAGGCCCGCAGGCATACTTATCCTTGAGAGTGGTTATTGAGAGCTATAGGCTACAAGAGACAGAGGCCTGCATGCAATACCTCTGACTGATGATATTCCCTTTATAAAAGCTTCACATGAGAAATCTATTTTAGAACCAAGTAATATAAAAAGCTTTGCTTCTCTTGAGAAACTAACTGTTTTTCCCTTTCTGATAACAGTTATGAGACCAAATCTCCCTTTTCACTTTGGCAGCCAGGAAGCTTAAAGTCAAACGTGAAGCTTAACTATAGCAATTATAGTTCATTTGAACTTTTTTATTTGAAACTTCGAATTCTTTCCCTGATCCAAATTCTTTCTCTTCTCTACTGTCATGGATTTATGATGTGTACTGAGCCTAAATCATTCTATTAAGATAGGAACATCATTCTGTAATTAAATTTTTGACCATACTGAAAGAGGCTAAAAGGAATGGGAGATATCTTCCCTCTCTCATCTGGAGGAAGTTGAGAATGTCCTTTGAAATTGAGATGGGTCTGGTTTGTGAAGGTACAATGAGTGGTGGACATTGGAGCTTTTCTCCCTGCAGTGCCCTGGGACTGTGGGAGTGGCTCTCGGAAAAAAACTGATGCTTCCAGCCTGGGCCCTTAAGCTCTCACTGGCCTGCAGACCGCATGGGGTAGGATACGACCAGTATGGATCCCAAACAAAAGGGTCCTTGCCGCAGCTCTTCAGAACTAGTGAGAACCCTAAGGCTTTTGTACAGTCCTCAGGGTGTGGTTGGGGGCAGGGGTCTCTCAAAAGACAGATTAAATTTCCTGCCAGCTCAGCAGGTGAAAGCTTGGCACCGATTAAATTTGATTTAGAGAAATAAAGAAATGTGACATTTCTTGCACCCTACTGTTGTGGTCTAAAATTTATACCTGCTACGTGAGATATAAATATATGAATAAATAAACAAACCAGAGGCCAGAGTACCTGGGATGAATTCCCAATTTGCTGTGTTTCCACCATTAGAATCATGCACCCTTGAAACACAAGGGCTAGTGGAGAATTTGGCACTTCGCACAATAAATGCCACTTGTGGGGACTGTATGGTAAGGGCTGAGGATAAAAAAAAAGCCAAAGACGGTTCCAGACTTCACAAGACTTACAACTGAATGTGGGCCTCCCATGTCAACCATAAAACACAGTAAGAACATGGACAGCCATTGTGTCATGCTATATATTTTTATCATGTGCTCACTACACATAAGGCATGAAAGAGAAAGGTGAGGATTAAGACAGCACCCAGCAGGCAGGAAGGATGCCAGAAGAGGGACACGCGTTACAAAAGTGACTTGCATAAAGTGATATGAAAGGAGGGGCCGTTTCTGTCTGAAGAGTGAGAAGGCATCAAAGAGGAAGGGGTGTTCAGGCTGGTCTTTGAAAATGGAAAGGATCTGAGAAGAATAAGGTGGCCGGAGGGGGGCACTGCAGGCCAGGGGTGGTGAAGGTGCGGGCCCCCACCTGCTCATGCTCAGGGCTGTAGGGGCGTGGGAAATGCTTCTTCATGGATGCCCCTCATGGTATGTGAGGATGAATGGGACAAATGGTGGTGAGAAGACCAGAAAGGTGCATGCAGGTTGGTCACAGACAGGGTTTTGGAGGCCATGCTCAGGGGTTTAGACTGTAAGCTCCAGGCAAGGTGATGGGGAGGTTACAGATGTTTGAACAGAGAAGGGTCATGGTAAGAAGGATGCTTTGGGCAGTTGACTTGAATAGCTGAGTGTGGGATGATGCCTCCTTAGAGAACACGGATGAAGCAGTTACAGGGCAAAATGTTAAGAAGTCCATGAAAACGTCTTGGGCACTTGAACCGTAACAGAGGCAGAGGGTCCTGGAGAGAATGCAGGAGATGCAAGAGAGTTCACAAATGTGGAGAAGGTGAGCTGGAGGCAGGGGGAGAATGAAGAGAGCAGATGTCAAGAGATGACTCTGGGGCTTCAGGTCTGCATGAAACAGGGAGTACAAAAAGAATACGATTTAGGAGGAAAATGATGAGCTCAGGTAAGAGTACACTGAGCCTGCGGTCCCAAGAGGCCCTCGGATGAGATGCTTAGCAGGTACCTCATGTATAGAGACATATTATACAAGTGTGTGCTCAGTTTTATACATTTATACCCTGATCTTTCATAACTGATAAATTAGTGGAGACCCATAGTCATCTAACAAAAGGATTCTTCACCTTACAAAAGCATTAATAATAGGGTACTTTAAATAGTTAGCTCCCCTGGTGAATATAAAATAGGCTTTAATATTTTTTTGGAAAGGTGACTTACACCTCTCTTTTCAAAAACTCATCTACTGTGTTAAGTAAAGCATATCTATGTATGACTATGAAATGAACTGGGAGACTTCAGCCAGGTAAAATTAATCCAGGTAGATGTCGTGAAGGAGGTGATGGACCTTAAAGGGATTACTAAAAGGGTGGTGTTTGAATTGGTGAAGAAGAAAGATTGAGGGCTCAAAAAACAGGGGTGAACCATAGTCTCACTGGGACGGAGAGCCTCCCATACTCTCCTCGATCCTCTTCCACCCCAGACATGGAACCAGTGGGTGGAGGGGCTGGGAGGTGTGCAACTCCATCCACTCACCCACTGAGGTGAAAACTTTGAAATCTCCTTCACTCCCTTCCTCTTTCTTGCACCCTGTATCCAACCCATCAGGAAACCCTGCTGGTTCTTGACAAGCATATCAAGGATCTGTCCTTCTCTCCACTTCCACTGCTGCCGCCATCTTGAGCCAAGCCACCACCATTTTGGCCTGGATTATTTTAACAGCCTCGTAAGAGGTCTCACTGCCTCTACCTTCCCCTCCTAAAGCCTATTTTAGTGCAAAAGCCAGGATGGTCCTTTTCCAGTACAAGTCAGGTCATCTCATTCCTTTCTTCCAAACCACCAGTGGCTCCTCATTTCCTCTGGATGGAAGCCAAAGTCCTTTTTCTGGCTTACAAGGCCCTACTTGACATGGTTCTGGTGACCTGTCTCATGTCGCCCCTGCCCCTGCTCCCCCTACCCTCACCTGGCCCATCTACTGCAGTGACGCCAGCCCCTTGCTGTTCTTCGAGCCCTCCTGCACACTCTTACACTGGAGTCATTGCTTTGGTTCTTTCCTCTGCCTGGAACACACTCCCCCAGGTATTGGCAAGACTGAATCCCTAACCTCCTTCAAGTCTTTGTTCAAACCCCAAACCTGTGTCACTCTCACCCCATGAAGTGCTGCAGCCTACCACTTGCCCCTCCTCAGTATTTCCAACCCCCCACTTTGCTCTCTTGTCTCTTTTTTACACAGCACTTCTTTCCTTCTGATTCCTTCTGACATACCGTATACTTTCCTTCTTGAACATGCTTGTTATTTACTGGCTATCTTCCCTTGCTAAAATAAAAGCTCTGTTAGCATTCTTTATCTATGTTGCTTTGTTCCTAGCTCAATGTAAGCTGTTCAAGAAATAAACGTACGAATGAGTCAATGAATGGATGAATGAAGGAGAAGAAGAAAAAAAAACATGTAGACAAACAAGAGGAGAAAAACCCGCAGCTCAGTAACTTCAGCCCAAATCGCTGCCCTTGGAGACGGAAAGCAAAGGACCCAATGTCCGCAGAGCCACGTCTGCCCGTGGGGGTCCAGACAAGGGCTTAAAACTTGCTGGGGTCCTCCACCTTACCAGGAAAGAAGGGACCATGTGATTTTATTCTTAGTGCTTTCCCAAAGTTATTTCATTCATTCCACAGATGCAGTGAGGACCTCCCGTGTGCATATAAAGATTCATAAGACATCACACCACACCAGTCCCTTCCCACAGTCCAGAGAGACCAACCTGTAGACAAAGAATGGTAACACAATACAGTATCACATGTCTCTACAAGGTGCCATGGAATCACAGACACAACAGTGATGAAATCAGTGGGGGGGTGGGCAAAGGTAAAGGATGACCAGGAATGGGCCTGTCAGGCTGTAGGGTGTCTAGCTGCATCCTGGAGAGTAGTACCAGGAGGACGCGCCCTCTGTCAAGTTTCCTGACTGCCGACTTCATATACTAGCCTCTATTACAACAGAGCAAAGGACTAGCAACTTATCATAAGACCATTTAATCATTCGAAGATCAATTTTTCATGGAATTGTTTCTTCGTGTTCGCATTCGTAAACCCTTGAAAGCCACACAGTGTTGTGAAAAGACAAGCCTTTTGTCCTGACACATCGGAGTTTGCAGAAACACTTGCAAGGACTCACCAATAAACAGCACAGGGCTCATTTCATCCAGCAACGGCGTTGTGCTTGCAAACTCAATACACCGCCCCCTTAAAATATGCACCCCTTGAAACTTGCATAGAGCTTGCATTCCCCTGAAAACCCAAGGTTCACATTCAAATCAAGTAACATTTTCTCTTTCGCATTCCCGATTATTATCATTTACTGACACCACCACCATTTTCATCAAGACATTGATTTATTAAGTGTCCTTCTGTGCCTAGGATATAATTCAGAGCAAGATAAACAGAGCCATGGTCTCTATATTCTAGAAGCTTTTAGTTCAATACTCTACATTAACAGTGACAAATCAGAAATGAGTCTTCTAGAAATGACATCCTGGCTACGCTCTATCTCAAGTGCATTTGAGTAGTTAGAAGTATGGGTTGTCTGATCCATCAAAGGCACTGGAAATTCAAACCAATATGGTCACAGAAAATCACCATCTAGAAAACCTTCAGGAAGGGCTTCAAGAAGGGAGGTGAGGAGGCAGATGTCAGGAGCTATTTGCATGTTGGGATGAGAAGAAGAACCAGGTTGTGCAGGGAGAGGTTTAGGTACAGGTACAAAGAAGGATGGGAAATCTATGACTCTATGAACATCACCCATGATCTAGGGCATGTGGGTGGAGGAGAAAACTGGCCCAAACTTTGAACTCTGAAGCTGTAGCCACAGGGGGCCGTTTCTACGTCCCAGCATCCAGGAACACGGGCACCACCATCATCTCTGGCCTGGATCGCCAGCCGGTCCAGCTGAGGTTCAACAACACTCGAGCTGCTGAGTGGGGCTCAGGTACACCAATGAGGAAACGCCAGTTAACAAAACCCCGTGTCCCTGAGTTTCCCAGGAACATGCACTGCCCGTGAATCAAGGATGAAAGTCTTTTCTACTTCTTGAACAAAATACAAGCCCGGATCCAGAAAGAACTTTCGTGATCCCTCCATTTTGATAAGAAGCTTCTAACTGGCTATTTCTCCCTGTTCTCTGTGGTTATCTGGAAACTGAAAGTAAAAGGTCACACTTTACGACAGGAACCCCTAAAGACCTCCATGGTGACCTCTGTCTGCTCTTAACTTCCTACTCTCTACCTCCATCTCTTATTCTGTATTATCATTGTGCTGCTCTTACTGCATACGGCCCTCCCATCCTTTGTGCAACAAAGCGGAGAATAATATTACAATACAAGAGCAATAATAATAATAATAATAATAATAATATACTTTTATTGGGCAGGTTAAGTTACAAGCGGTCATTGGGTTAAGCTTTTCATGGAGTATCTCATTTAATCCTTACTGATAATAGGTGCTATTACCATCTACATTTTACATGGAGAGAGAAAGAAAGCAGAGGAAGTTGAAATAATGTGCCCAAGCACCAGAGAGAGGTTTGGATCTCAGCAGGCTGACCCAGGAGCCCAGACTCTCAGAGCCCCTACACACATGCACATCCAGGCATAAACTACTTTATAGGGCATCGTTTGGAAAAGGTCGTAAGTGTGGTATGGAAATTCATGATGGCCACCTGGCTTTTGAATGATGCTTTACAGGAGGAGTTCGTTGTTGGCCTATAAGCCAATTTTGGCCCTTAAATTTGCATTATTTGGAGGCTACGGTACCTATTTTTTCTAATTGAATCTAATTTTGCTCTCCAGTTCGCTGCTCCCACCATTCTTCACTGCCCAGCCCGCTCATGGATGGCCCGCATTTCAAGTTCACAGGCCTAGCTTTAGAATTTTCAAGATCTTTCCCATCTCTCGGCTCAGTTTATTTATTTTGTTACTGTGTTATGTTAGTCACCATACAGTACACCATTAGTTCTTGAAGTAGTGTCCCAGCTCGTTTTAAAATGTTTCTAGAAGGAAGGCAGGACAAACATCAAAATCCTCTTTTGCAAAAGGAGAAACTCAAGCTCACCTCACCTGGGCTCAGATGCAAGGAGGCGGCGCAGTGGGAAACAAGACTCCATTCAGGTCTTCCCCCTTGTGCAGGGCTAATCTCACTGGGCAGACCATCCCCCCAGTAGGGCTCTCAAGAACACAGGGGGTGCACCGTGCCAGCCATCAGCTGGGAGAATGAGCACGCCTCCAGAACAGGGCAGGGCCTGCCTGGCAGGAGGCTGAGCTGCAGACCTCAGGCTGCTGAGAGGAGCATGGGGGAGGCCCGCCTTGCCGCCCCACCTCCCGCACACCCCCAGTCACACCCAGTGAGGCAAGGTGGGAAGGCACGAGGCAAACATCTGACATGAAGTCAGCATGTGGGCTGTTACAGGCTCTTCTGCAGCATGGCACCATCCCCTGGGGAAGGAGGTGAACCCGCTGTGGTAATCGTATGTCACTGCAACCCTAGAGCCCCTTACCTTCCTTATGCTGCTCCTTACCCTACCACTTTACGACAGGGAGTCCTGTTGGCGGGACTCCCATTTGCAGCCCCTCACTGGGCTCCAGCAGCTTTGGAATTGGCTCTTCCTGAGGCCCCTTACTCTGAGATCTGGTGGGCACTACAGATAACAGGTCTTACCTCAGCATAACTCAAAACAAGGACCAGGAGCCCAAGGTATTCCCCAGCCTCCCTTCCATATCCAAATTCTTGAGAGCCTGGTCTAGTGACCTTGAAGGGTTCCCTTCTTGAGGAGAGGGGGCACCCGAGCCAGGGGTCCCAAATCTGGCTGCAGGACAGGACCACCCAGGAGAGTTTTTCCAGAATGCAGATTCCAGGGCCCCCAACAAATCATAAACTTGGCAAGCGGGCCCTGGAATCCGCGTGTTGACCATCTCCACAGATGAGGTTCACACCGTAAGGGGACAAAGTTGTGCCAGAAACTTCTTACTCACCGCAACTGGAAAGAGGGCACATCCAGCCAGAGACGAGCCGTGGGAACCAGAGCTATGCCCACCCACCTCATCTCCAGGCTCGTTTCCAGTTCCAGTGCCCGACCTATTCTGGGAGCACAGGCTGACAGCCAAGCACCAGTCCCTCGGGGCTCCAGTCTTGGGGTCTATAATAGGTAGATTTAGAACATTTTAATCCAAAACTGCTGAGCATGTAGGATGCCTCCAAACATCCAAGAACCAGCTCCTGGCCCTCTGTGAGAAACCACCCAGCCCTGAGGGCCCTGAAACCACCTGGCCAGGGTCCAGAGGGGCATGCTCAGGGTCAGGGGTAACCTCATCACCACCCAAGGAGGACTTCTGGGCGTAGGTACTGCCCACACCAGGCAGGAGGGTGGGGGTCAGGAGACCCATGACGCTCTGCTTTTCCTGCTTTCATTAGGAACCACAGGCCCTGCTGGCTCTGTCTGTGGCTTTTGGCTAGGGGACGTAGGAATGCCCCATTGTGCCTCAAACCAGCCACTTCTCCCCTATGAGGACACTGACAAAGGAAGATAGGGCTCTACCTCTCTGTTGGCTGATAACCCCTAATGGGAGCTAGACTGCAAAACCTGCTCTAAAAGCCCAAGGCTGAGGGAGGACCTCTCCCCGCCCCCATCCAATTCCAACACTGACTACTCACCTGCCTTCTGGAAACGAAAGCAGTGAGTGGCCAGATCCTCAGGAGCAGAAATAAAAGAGAGAGTCAGAGTGCCAGAGATGACCAGGCCCAGGAAAAGCCTCCCAGACTAGCTCCTGCCTCGTTTGTCTTCCTGCACCAACATCTATCTGCATCCTCCTGTGGAGCTCTGCCCTTGCTTCCCCAGGTGGAAATGCCCACTAGGAACCGCGGTCTCATCCTCTTCTTACTCGAGGTGCAAGAGCTCTGAGCTGACTCCTTCACTCTATGCTGCTGCTATTCCTCTCGGTCTTGGGCCAAGTCAATGCCCTGCCCCAGACCCCAGAGAAGCCCCTCCTGCCCTCGTGATCAGGACTGAACTCGACACCTACTACTCATCAGAAGTCAAGGCCCTTCCCCTGACCTGCTCATTCCCGCCAGGACCCCTTCACTAGACAAATGCTCCCTCCAGCCCACAGCTCCCCCCTTCCCCCTTTCCCTCCCCTCCCTTCCCCTGCCCAGCCAGCCCTCCCTCACAAATGAGAAGGGTGGAGCAGAGCCATTACAAATATCCTAGGCTATCCTTGCAAACCTGCGTTTTCTCATAAAGTGCATTTTACCCAGCTAGCTCTCTGCAGTGGAAAGCACATACCCACTTCCTTGCTTCCTTGACAGTCTTTGTCTGCCCTACTCCGGGCATCTGACTGTCCACTTAGGTGTCATCTGCCTCAGATCCCGCCATCTCAGGTTAGGGTCTGTGTCTTCAGCTCATCCAGGTATCACACACAAAACTTATGAAATGCTCAAAGTGGGAACGATTATCGAACCAAGAAAGATGACCCAAGATTCCTCAGAGATCTCCGAAGTCCAGTCAAATGCTCCTTAATGCTCCAGGCCAGGGCTGAGCTGGCTCCAGGCCCTGGCTCCCAGGTGAGCAGGGGCCCGTGGGGCCAGCGTGGCGCTGAGTAGAGGCCTGGAACCATGCTGGCAGCTCAGTCTCTGGCCCCTGGTCACGGAGAACCCCTGAACTGTGGTGTGTATGTAGCAGGGGCTCGGGGGGTGAGCAGGGGGCATCGAGGGCGTGAGGGGGTACAGGGCAGAGGAAGTCTGCAGGCTGAGGGAGGCAGAGGAAGCCACAGGGCAAAGCAAGGAGGACCGAAGCAAATGGTGCCCCTCTCAGAATGGGGAACCAGGAGGAGAGCAAACTGCAGACCTGTGGGTCTGTAAAATCCATTTCCCCTCATTCGAGATTCTACTCAGAGCTCCTTCACTGATTCCCTTCTGACTTCACATTAAACTTTATTACAATGCACAGCTTGTAAATGGCATCAAAACAATTTACTACAGCCTTTATATGCCTTGGTTTAAATAATAAACATTTTTATCTCACTCTTCTGTGAAATGAAACTCTTGGGGGTCAAAGTATGAAAAAGTAGAAGCGGGACCGGGAGGTGGGGAGGGGCTCCAGGGAATAGGAAATGGATGATGCCACATGCGGCCCTGTGGGATGTGGGGCTTCCCACTGTCTTAGCCACCACCAGTGGCCCTGTTTCGCTCTGTCTCTGGGCCAAGTACCGAGTGCCACCCTCCTCCTTCCAGACGAGAAGGCTGGGTCCTGTGGGTGAGGGGTTGGATGGACGGGCCCAGCTCACCAGGGTTGCAGGAGGGCAGAGGCATGACAGGCTCGGGATGGGGTCCACAGCCCCACAAGACACCTCCAAGGGGCACAGACCGAAGTCGAGCTGAGGAGGAAGAAGCCGAGGGGAGAACTACCTGGGTATGAGGTTTGCGGGGGGACATTCTGGGGACAGAGCTGAGCCAGAGCCCAGCAAGGTCTCTGGTGAGTTCAAGGTTGCAGGAGCCTGGCTCCCAATCCTGGCCCCTGGGGCTCTGGCAGCCAGGGCAGCGCCCAAGAAGCAGCAGAAACCAATCACTTCTGGGATATTCTAGCTGCAGGCCAACACTAAAACCCCTTAAGTGCAAATCATTCAGGCTCCCCGGCCTCTCGCGAAACCTGAAGACTCAGCAACCGGCCAGCTTGTTACTTTCTTTAACTTATGCCTTTCTATTTTCTGCAGAGCCAACAACTCGATTCCATTAGATGTTGTAAAATATTTACCAGGTGGCCAGGATGGCTTCCCAGCATGCCAGAGGGAAGAAAGCTCCGGTCAGGCCTCTGAACGAAGATGCACAGACAGCACCACGAGCTTCCGGTCAGTGACCGCTCAACCAGGGACATGCGGGCTGGGGAGCAGAGGAGGGGAGAGCGGGGCCGGGCGTGGTGGGAAAGAGCGAGTGGCACGCAGACCACGCCTGCCCGAGCACTAAAGGCAATGTGGCATCCTGCCCCAGAGCCTGGAACCGAAAAACAAGTGAAAGCCAAATCAGGTCTGGAGTGAACAGTCCTGCACCCGTGTTGGTTTCCGAATTGTGGCAAATGTTCCCCGGAGTGTGAGATGATCACGTTAGGGGGGACTAGGTGAGGGGTGTGCAGGGACTCTCTGTACTAGCTTTGCAACTTTTCTGTGCGTCTAAGAGGATTCTAAACCAAAATGTTTAATTTTTTACAAAGGGAATGTGCAGCCCTTCTAGAGGTAAAGTGGTCTCCATATCATGGGCGGGTGGTGGTGGGTTCTGGGGGCAGCCCAAGGAACCAGGCAGGAAGATGGTGCAGAGAAACCATCTTCATCCCAAGGAAAGGCCCCTGAACAGAGGCTAAAATGAACTGGGTAGAAAGCCTTGAGTCACGTGGAATACTCTGGGCTCCCATCAGGCAACCCATCGATGGAAGCCTTCTGAACCTGCCTCCAGGGGTTTCACAGAAACCCTCCACCCAGCTGGGCATGTTTGGAATTCTCATCACTGGCCCATGAAGGAACAGTAACAGCCCTGACCAGGGAGAGGAAGGCCGGCCAAGTGATTCCCAAACCCCCACGCCCCACCACCCCCACTGCTGAAAGCGGCTTTGGGCTTTTCCAATCTCTCCTACCTTGTGCCAACTTCTACTGGGCAGGGGCAGTGGATCAGGTGAATATGACCACTGAAGTATGTACCCTCCCCATCTCTCTAGCTCCTGGTCTGCTCCCACCATGCCAAATCTCTGCTCTGAATACACGTGGTCATACCCTTCTCATCCAAGGCAACAGCAGAGTTTCTCAACTGTCAGGATGAAGGTGTACAGTTAATTTTGTGTTTAAACTGGGCTAGGCTACAGTGCCCAGGTGGTCAAACACCAGCCTAGATGTTGCTGTGAAAGTACATTCTAGATGTGATTCACATTTACAATCAGTAGACGCTGTGTCAAGCAGATGACACTGTCATGTGGGTGGGCCTTGTCCAATCAGTTGAAGGCCTTAAGAGAACAAAGAGAAATCGCTCCCAAGCAAAAAAAAAAAAAACAAAAAAACAAACAAAAAAAAAAGTGACATAGTAATAAGAAGAGAAGGGGAAATCAAGATGGACACTCTGACCTTTGCAAATTTCCTGTAGAAAAGCCCAGCCCCTTACTGGAGAGAAATGTTCGCCTGAAAGTGGCCAACATGCCCCCTGCATCTCTGGCTGGCTCTGCACTCAGCACATCTGGACAAGCTCACTGTGATGTATCTGCTCTGTGTCAGTTGGGCAAGGCTATGGCGCCCAGTCTTCGGGTCAACACCAACAGTCTAAATGTTGCTGAGAAGGTATCTTAAACATGTGATTAACATTTAAATTAGTAGGCTTTGAGTGAAGATTAACAGTTAGCTCAACAGATTTTGAGTCTAGCAGATTGCCCTCGCTAACATGGGTGGGCCTCACCCAGTGAATTAAAGAACAAAGACCAAGGTTTTGAGGTTTCCCAAAGACGAAGGAATTCTCCTTAAGACAGCCACCCAGAAACCTTCCCTAAATTTCCACCCTGCCTGGCCTGCCCTATGAATTTCAAACCCTAGACCGCACGTCAGCTCTCCCTGCATTTCAGCCCTGTAGGTTTCAGTCTCGCCAGTCCCACAATCATGTGAGCCAAGGCCTTAAAATTAATCTCTCTCAGAGAGACAGACAGTTGTAGATGTGGATCTACAGACACCCACAGATGCAGCTCTGCTTCTCTGGAAAGCCCTGACGAACACAAGGGGAGCAGAGAGTCCAGAACATCACAGGCAGGGCCAGAGGCCCCTGCTGCCTTCACCAGCCTGCTGATGTCCCTCTGGGGGTTTAGAGACTGTGACATTCCATCACGGGTGCTTCCACGCCGCACTGCTCAGTCACTGAAATAAAGAGTTCCTATTGATTGTCTTAAGAGGATGTCTTTCCCTGAACTCAAAAGTGACAGTAAGTGACAAACACTTCAGAAAATAGCTCAGTGGACATTCCCCTCCCCCCGCCTTTTATTTTCAACTCAAATATAACAACACATCACTCAATGTCTTACTCCCCGCCACTCACATGTGCCCCGGGGCTGACAGAATTTCCTCAGTGAGAACAAATATGCCCCCTGCCCAAGGAGATGCGCTCATTGAGGTGCTGAGTTATCCAACAGCACGCCAGAGATCCACCTCCCGGGGGGGCAGGCCTCGGGTCCTTCTAAGTTGTCCCGCCCACAGTTCTCGCAGGGTTGAGGAAAGGAGTAGCATCTGTGAGGGGGCCCAGGGCCTGTGGGTGCTAAGCTGACCCAGGAGGCCACAGGCTTGGGCTGCGTCCCCAGCACCCCCACACAACCCCAAGCGTCTCAGCTTCCTGTGCTCCTGTGAGCTATGGGCACCCCCTCCCCCACTCTGTGAAGCAGAGAACCTTCACCCTACAGAAACGCTGACCCATACCGCTGGGTGCATGACATCCTCGAGGTCACATCCTACGTGCTGCCAGAGGACATACTCAAGGTCAAATAACAGGGTGGAAAGCTGAGCATTTTCACTTCACTCACTTGTTCAAGGATGGGCAGCAAAGCACGGCTTGCCTGCTCTCCGTAGAAGCCTGGTCCCCTGGGAGACACCAGGACACCCTTCCTCCACTTGGCCAAGACACCCCTTCCCTCTGCATCAGCGCAAGCCACTCGGGCCCCTTCCCCCAGCTCAACTGCTGACTCAGAGGAACGTGTGCTCAGGAGGTAGAGGAGACACACCAACTCCAAGCACCTAGCCTGAGGTGGACGGCCGAGCAGCAGACACTTTAGAAATGTGGTCCTCTCTGGGGCTTCTGCCTTTTGCCTTCACATCAGGATTGCCACATTTACCAAATAAAAATTCGGGATGCCCAATTAAATTTTAATTTCAGATCAACTACAAATGCATCTCATGCAGTATTGGGGACACACTTAAATTTTAGAAAATTGTCATTTCTCTGAAATTCAGAGCATCTAACTGGTAATCGTCTTTTTTTTATTATGCTATGTTAGTCACCATACATCACATCATTAGATTTTGATGTAGTGTTCCATGATTCGTTGTTTGCATATAACACCCAGTGCTCCATGCAGTACGTGCCCTCTTTAATACCCATCACCAGGCTAACCCCTCCCCCCACCCCCTCTATCTTAGCCGGTAGAAGAGAGCCCTGAGAACTACAGCATCAGGCCCTATGTGGTCGGTCGCCAGCTTCTGGGCCTCGCCTTCCTGTTCCTCACAGCTGCGGGCCCAACCCAGAGCTGAGGGACTGAGTCTGATACACATACCAAAGCAGGGCCTCAGAAGTCCCGACCAGCCCTCTCTGGGCTCTAGGTTCTAGTCTTGCATTCCACTTCTTGTACCTGCCAGTCTGTGCTAGTGTTCTGCCCAGGACCTTTCTGGGACCCTTTGCCCATCCTCAGGTCCAGTGCCTAAACCCCAGCATAATGGGTGGAGAGCCTTAATTGCCGGCACAAGCAGCCACTTGACCTTGGGTACCACATCCTTTCCGGTGGATGTGTGACTGAAGACACCTCCAGCCCCCGAACCTTGTGCTGGCTGCAGGGGTAAACTCACCCACCAGCACCTACAGCTGGGTAAGCTCTCCACCAGGTGAGTGGGACTCTTCTCAGCCCACCTTTCCCCACCAGCTTTGTCAGGCCCTCCTGTCTGCTCACCTCCAATAGCCACAGGTCAGATCTTGGCCAGGTGTGGTTCCTGAGCAGGACCACCCTTCAAAAAAGACCCACAAAAATGCATCGAAGGACCATCCCACCTGGGATAGTTCATCACTTCCCTCGAGGCACCTGTTCCATCTGTGGCCTGAATCCAAACACAATAATGCTTCGGATTACACAAGCTTCCTAGCTACCATGCTTCTGGAACAAGAGACACGGCAGGGCGTTCCTATTTTACAAAGGCCTAATCTTTGTCTTCTCATGCTGGTCTTCGGACCATAGTGTTCGAGTGACTAGCAAATCCAATCAAGGCTAGGAAGACCTCTCTTACTAGCTCCTGCCCACCTTTGAGTGCCTGTCACTGCTGAGTAAGAAGCCCACCACTTGAGTCTTTATGCAAAGTCCAAAGAGAGTGCAAATCAACACCATTCATTCCTCCGTCCTTCATCCACCTGCCGAATTTAGTGCAGGCCCCCTCTGAGCCAGGTACTACATTAGGCTCTGTGCATATGAGGAGAGCTAGTCAGTGTCCTGCCTGATTTAGGGAGAGAGACAAGTAAACTAGCCACTTCAAGGAAGTATGACAAATGCTTGAATTCCCTGGGGTGAGCTGTCAACTTAATAGCTGCTCTGATTTCTTTTTTTAGTCGTTTGCGATATGACGGAAGTCCCATTTACATATGTATGGACTTACTCTCGCCATTCTGTCTACGTGACCAAAGACAACCTTGGCATGGCTGGCTCCTTCTTGTCATTCCTGTCTCAGAGGTGCCCTCCTCCGAGAGGCTCTCCCATCTGCCTGATCTGAAGCAGTCCCTGCCACTCTGCATCCCATCACCCCATTTTATTGCTATTAGGGCCTTTCTCGCTGCCTGGCCTCTCCATCCTTGTTCTCTGTCTGGCTCACTCAATGCTACATCCTCAGCACCTAGCGCCTTGTCCGTGCCATGGAAGTGTACTGCATCAATGAATAAACAAATGAATGAACAGAGAGAACCTCCACCCAGGGGTTCCCAACCTCCAGGGGCCCCTGAATGTAATAACAGGGCACTGCCAGCTGTCTGCATATATTCCAAAGCCTGGCAGACTTCATCTGCTTGATAAAGCCCCACAGGAGAAATAAGATGTCACACTTCTTTGCCTTTGACTGGAATGATATTGACGCAGTTAGTATTACTGGCTCCCATGCCAATCGGAAACTCTAATTAGTAAATATCTTTTGGTTCCTGAAAGTGGGAAAACAAAAGCATTGTAACATCAGAGCCGCTTATTTAGTGGATAACATCCTTCAAGACAGGAAACCACAGAGCAAAATGAAAAGCACTAGCGGGTCCTCGGGGTGGAGAGACAGGGAATATCCACCTATTTTCTGGGTGGCAAGTCTGAGGCTCAAGCCCCTTACAGAACCACAAGCAGGAAACTTCAAGCCAGAGTTCTGTCCACCAAACTATCTGAGCAAAGGAGGATTCAACCATGAAGACACTGCTCATAAAAGAAATCATGCTCTGGAAAAGGAGTAATTTAAATGAAAGCTGAAATTATTATTCACAGCACAGACGTGACGTATCTTCAGGCTCAATGCTATCAAATGGATCATCCATGTAACACCGGCAATCTTCAGAAGGGCTAATGAAAATCTGGAAAGCATACACCCATTAGCAAGGTGCCTGCATACTGCTTTTCACTTATTCTAGTATTTCAAAAAGCGGCAATGACACAGGCAGTTATCCCTTGAAAGCTGACCTTTGGGCAGCACTTGAAACACCAGGACTAAAGGTGCTGGATAAGCCACAGCCTTGTCATTTCCCCTGATCAACAGACTGGCCTTTGCAGAGCAAAACTTCGGGGTCAGAACAGAAGAGCCTAGGTCGGCTGATATTCCAGCTGCTGGAGGCCAAAGGGGCCATTATGCCATTATCTGCTCTTGGATCCCTGGCGCGTGTCCTGCCACTCGAGTGTTTGTGCCACTGCAGAGCACTGGGCCATGGGCAGGGGAGGCTCCCTGTGCCACAGGAGGACTTTGAGCAGGCTCATTGCCAAGGGCCAGGCTCCCCACTGGCCAGCCCCTGGCCACCACTGGTCTCCTAAAGGACTGGACAATGGATCTGTGACTTCTCCTACCTTCTAGCCTGGCCTGACCAGAAGACCTCTAACGATGCTGGACGGGACCCAGGAGAGACGTGTACGTATGGTACAAAAAGCCATGATTCTCCTCGCTTGCGTGCTTTTATCCAAACAGAGTGTAGCTTGGTTTAAAAGTTGGCTGTGTTCTTGAAAATTCAATTTACAATTCTGAACTTTGGGTCGAAGTAAAAGCCCCAGGGCACAAGCCATCCAGAGCAGTGGTTCTGGGTCTCAAACAGCAATGCGCCCCCAAGTCACCTAAGAAACACATCAAATGCAGGTTGCTAGGCCCTGCTCCCCCAATTCTGAATCCGTAGGGCTGAGGTGGGGTCTTGGAAGTTTATATTTTAATAAGCTCCCCCAGTAGTTCTGAGGTAGGCAGGGGATGAACAGATCACACTCTGAGGAAGCACTTGTCTCAGAAGTATGATTCTCAGAAAGGATCAGTGTTGAGGTCAGTGAATCCAGAGACAGAAAACACCAGAACAGCCCCAAAGCTTGTCCAGGGGTCTCGACCTTGGGTCTTGGGGAGTCACTGGTCAGGTCCTATGACTGAGACCTTCGAGGTATCACTGACCACAACCTGGTACCTCCAAAGGCAGCAATGTACGTAGGGTCACGCACGACCATCAGCCCGGGACCTCTGGAACTTTTCATGTGTCTGCGTGCCATCGGAAGCCCCTCTCAAAATAATGCTTATAAATGCACAAAATAAAGGGCATAGCAGTACAAAGGAAACAAATCATATTCAAATGTGGTTTTTCAAAATGTTTTTTAAAACTTAATACAGTAATACTTGTATTTCTTTATTAATGCTTTCAACAACAAGATCCTACAGTAGCCTAATAACTGCTGTGATTTCAAGGTAGTAACAAAGATGGAAAAAACATTTCAAAACACCTGTAGCAGCTGCACTGTGTACGTGTAAAGTTGGGGCCAGCTAGGAGAGCCAACTCAGCCAAAGGGGTACCGGGCCTGGCTCTCGGGAACCACAGGAGAAGCAAAAGCCCTCTTTTTTTTTTTTTCTTTCTAAGATTTTATTTATTTGAGAGAGAGAGAAAGAGAGCATGGGCGGCGGGGGGAGGGCAGAGGGAGAGGGAGAAGCAGACTCCATGCTGAGCAGGGAGCTGACACGGGACCCTGAGATCATGACCTGAGCCGAAGGCAGACGCTTCACCAACTGAGCCACCCAGCTGCCCCCCCCCTCTTTTTTTTTAACTTTTCAATTTTATTCATTTTTTTAAGTAAACTCTACCCCCAATGCGGGGCTCAAACTCAAGAGCCAGCCAGGTGGCCGCAACAGCCCTCTTTGTAATGCCAGGAAGGATCACCAGGTGCTTCCCTTTTCTGTCATGGAGGCTCAGGACATCACATGACAACTGCACCCCACCTGGGAGTGGGAAATACTGGTCAGCTTAGTGAAATGGAATGGGCCCTGATTTTGACGTCAGAGTCTGGGGTTTGCATCCTGGCTATTCTCCATTTGTGCCCCCAGATATATTGTCTCCGATACTTTCCATCCCGCTCTGCCCACCACCCCTCCCCTGCTGCTCCAGCCCTAGGGGGTAACTGCTTCCTGCTGTTCCTGGTCCCTGAGGGCTGCTCTGTCCTCTGCTGGCTCCCTTTGCCCCGCCCACAGATCTGATGATCTAATGAAGAAGCCCCTTCATTAAGGTCCCCTCAGCCGTAGTCCATGTGTGCCGGCTGTGGCTTGCCAGAGCCTCACTGCTAAAGCCCCTCCTAGCTATATGACCTTGAGCAAGATGCCCTGCCAATCTGAGCCTGCTGGTCCCAAAACACCTGCCTCATCATAGGGGGCCGTGAGGGTTCAAGTGGGACAACGTGTATCACGGATGTAGCAGGATGCCCAGCCGGGGGAAGCCAGGGGAGTCACCTTCCATTTTAGACCCAGCAATGAACTCCAGGGTCAGGTGACTTGCAGCTTGTCCTTGGTGAACAGATCAAGAACAGCCCTCGTCCAGGATGGCAGAATCACTCTGGGTGGGAGGGGGGCGGGTCTGTGGCACAGAGGGCTCAGAGGCCAAGCACCAACAGCCAGAGGGCCACTCCTCGAGGGACGAAGAAGGAGGTCCGGCTGACCCCAGAGGAGTCACCTGGTTGGGGCATGACCCCCTCCAGATGTCCTCTTCATTTCCCTCATCTTTCCCCTTGGTAAGAAATCCCCACAGCTGAGAGCACACACAGATCTTTCACAGAGGATGCCCCATTTGATCTGTCCATCACTACGTGGGCCTTCCGACATGACTTATTTTTTGGATGAGACTGATTTCACAGATATTAAGAGACTTGTCCAAAGTCATACATTCACTAAGCGCCAGAGCCAGACCTAGTTCTCACATTTTTTAACATCTCAATTTCTTTCCCAATAGAAAGACCTAAGATAGCAGGTATGAATGACTCAATAACTGCCCGCCCCACCCCCACCCTGCAATCCTCTGGAAAGACAGGCCCTTCACGGAAGAACAGAAATGGCACGGAAGTCATCCATCTACTGGTCATTGAGCATTTCTGGTTTAATTGTGTAATTGAGAGAAAATAATTCCAGGAACAACAGAAAGATCAAAGAAACATCTTAGTTGACGTGAAAGTGGAAGGGCTGAAAAGCGTAACCTCTTTATCTCTCAAAAGACACCACTTTTTTAAAACCTTTGTTTTAAGGGGGAGGTGAGCCAGCCTGGTGGTCCAGCATCCATGAGAAAAGCGTTCCTCTCCTTCAAATTAAAGACAGAAACCACAACCCGCTTCTAGCCTGACCAGAAACAGCTCAACGCTTTACGTACTTACCCTAGAATGTTACTTGTTCTGAATAAATACCCTCAGAAGTTCAATTTAATGTCTGATTTCTTGGGAACATCAAATTATACTCCCCCCCCACCCCCACCCCCCGTCAGCAGGAATTCCCGACTCTCCTTGAATGCTTAGTATGGACACCATCGGGAGCCTTTCCTCTCCCCAACACTTGAAATGCTTCATGGCCATTAATTCCTACAATACACTTGAGAGGAAGAGAGGTGTTATTAGCTGCACTTCACAGATGAAGAGACCAGAGGCAGAAAGGTTAAATGGCTTGCCCAGGACTGACAGGGAAGCCAGTATTCCAGCCAGCACCGGAACCAAGGAGGTCACGATCTTTTCTACCAGCGCTGGGAAGAATCTATTATGACCACAGAGCGTACACCAGTCACTCGGGGCCCCACTTTGCCAGGAAAGCACACAAGTCCCCCAGACGCACACGCCTACCCCCCCAGGGCTCCCCATTTAACCTAAACAGGTCCCACTCCTGCCCGAGAGAAAGCCCTTCAGTGGAGGGAAGAAGCTGATTATACACTCTTGAGCTTTAATAGGGGAAAGCAAATCCATCCGAATAAATTGAATCCGCCTTCACAGAGCACGTGGAACCTGTTCATAAAACATTTGCTAACCATTAACTACAGTCCTGCTATTAAATGCGGCTAATAGCAGCTCCTCGCAACTGTGCCTCACCCACGGAGCTGCACCTCTAATGGGCCAGTGGCTGTCAGCGTGCCACCCAGGGCCCAGCCACGGCACAGTGGGGGTGACGTGTTTAAGTTAAACAGCTCTCTCCATTAGTTTCAGTGCTCTGGGCCCAGCGGGTCACCTATTTTCAAGGGAAGCCAGTGTGGCCCGGAAGATAGCCAATCCTGCAGGGTCTCCTGGCTCTGCTCTGGCCGGGGTCCTGACTCGATGCCACAGTCAGGACGTTTCCACGGAAGCCCCAGTCCACCCCGGGGGTGACGGGCTGCTCCCAGGGCGGGTCTCTGAGAAACACAGGAGGCCCCTACTCTGGCTCTTCCTTCTGCATTTCTTCTCAGCCTCGTCTCCCTTTCCGTTTTAAGTGTTGGTGTTTCTCTTCCCATCCTTCAAGTGCTCCCTGATGGCTCATCCGCACCCAGTCAGCCTTCACCCCTATGCCAAGGGTCCCAGAGCCCACCAGACCCCCTCCAGGGCACCCCACGGGGATGTCCCCCATACCCCACAAACTCTGGCTTCCTCACGGCCACCTCCCACTCCCACAGCACTCTTTCTGCACCTGACTCCAGTCAACACCAAGTTCCTTCCTCTGCCCAGTTTCTCAGGCCAAACATTTGGCCTCTTTCTTAATTTGTCTTCTCCGCCCTCACGTCCATTGATGGGTGTATTTTTTATTTTTTATTTTTTTCCAACTTCTCCATAATTATTTTTTATTTATTTATTTTTACTTTTAAAATTTTTATTGTTATGTTAATCACCATACATTACATCATTAGTTTGTGATGTAGTGTTCCATGATTCATTGTTTGTGCATAACACCCAGTGCTCCATGCAGCATGTGCCCTCTTTAATACCCATCACCAGGCTAACCCATCCCCCCACCCCCCTCCCCTCTAGAACCCTCAGTTTGTTTTTCAGAGTCCGTCGTCTCTCATGGTTCGTCTCCCCCTCCGATTTCCCCCCCTTCATTCTTCCCCTCCTGCTATCTTCTTCTTCTTTTTTTTTCTTAACATATATTCATTGATGAGTGTATTAATTCCACTTCCAGATATCTCCAGCATCCATCCCCTTCCTCTCTCTTATTTGAGAGGAAAGCATCCCGTGTTAGTCTGGGCTCCCATCGACACTCCCAAGGACAAGGGAGTCCCCCTTTCTCCCCACTCCAATATGCCTCCTCTAAAATAACAGAGTAATCTTCCTAAAACAGTGATGACCATAAATTCCTCCTCCTGGAAACAAGCTCTTCATCCTGTAACACATATGGCCTTTTTCCACTTGGGACCCAAACCCTCTGGCCAGGCTCACCTCCAGGAACTCACCTCTAGCAGACCTGATGTTCCATTGACCCCGGAGCACCACGCTACCCTAAAAGAACAGGCGTGGAGGGATTGCTCATGCTATTCCCCTTGCCTAGAATGTTCTTTCCTTTACCCCTTATATTTTGAGCCTGGTTCCCAGGCCATTCAGAGTAAAACCTTGCAACTTATTCTATACCTGCCTCTTTTCTGAGCACTGATCACTACATCTCTAACCCTGCCATCTGCCCTGAGATGCCTCCTATCACCACCCACACTGAACAGTCCTGAGAACAGGATCATAGCTGAAGTTTATTCATAACCCCAACATTTAATGCAGTGCCTGAACCAAATGGTTCCAATAAAATCTTGAGAATGAACTCAATCGCTGCCTGGTAGCACTTATGAGTAATTTTGCCTGGATGGAAAAGATTTGAAAAGATAATTCTATAGGAGGAACATGCAGGATGAGGGTTTTATTCTCATTTTCTCCGCATCGGGCCAAGAGTCCTCTCTTGCAGATGGCAGCGGGAGGAATGGTAAGGCTCAGACCAGCTCCTCTAGAACTCAGAACAATGTCACATCCACACTGGGGTTGGGGGAGCAGCTCTTTCCCCCAGAAGCCCTGCTTGCTGCAAACACTTGATGCGAGGGAGAATGGAGACTGAAACTCAGCTGGGTACAAATCTGCTTTGACGTTCCTACTGTGTGTGAGGACACACAACAAATGCAAGACAGAGTCTCTGCCACCGCAGCTTCCCTGGGCTCTCTCTAGACACAGGCACAAACCTGAGAGGAGAATAACATGAGATCGTCAATTTCTACAACATCAGAGCTGGGAAAAAAACCTCCAGATCCAACTCCTCCAATGCTTCCCTGACCTCCCTCAGAGCCCCAGGTCCTATGGTGGCAAGAGAGGAGACAGACAGGGGCAGTAGCGTCTACCCAAACCCTGGTCCCCCCAAACCAGAGCCCCCCTATATCCAGTTCACATTTGCAGCCTGGCACAGACTTCTGTCAAACTAAAAGGATTCTACCAGGGAAAACAGTTCCAAGTTAACGTCTATTCCAATTCTCCAGATCATTCAACCACCTTACAGAACAGCCGAGACTATGTTTACACATCAAAATATATGATACAGAGGATACTAATTCCTGTTGGATTGGTACACTTTAGATCGTCCTTTGGATCTTGCCAGACAACCCCACACCTTGAGATCTGAAGCTAGAACACCTCCCCACCAGGGGGTCCTCTGCCTCACCCACCAGGGGGGTCTTCTGCCCCACCCACCAGGGGGTCTCCTTTCCTACCCACCAGGGGGTCCTCTGCCTCCCAGAAGGCAGCCCTCTCCGGGTTCTGGCTCAGAAAGCAAACACCCCTGTCTAAAGGAAAGAGAGGAGCGCCTTATGTCAGATATCCATGCCATCTGGGCATCCGGGTCCTCCACTAGCCCAGCCACAGGTCCTCCACCAGCCCAGCCATGGACCAGGCTGCAGCAATGACAGCTTTCAGTTCAACATTACTACTTGGTATCACTTGTCAGAAACGGCTCCTCTCTAAATAAATGCAATGGGGGAAAGGCAAGGAGCCTGGGTAAGAAGGACTAAGGATACTTTTTTAAAACCACGAAGCCAGGTCCTCCCAGGGAACAACTTCCCTTTGTCTGTATTGATCTCCAGAATAAACAGAGACGAGGAGAGAGAAAGTCGTGAAAAACTGTTAGCACAGTTAAAGACATTCATCTCCTCCTTCATTGCCGGCACATTAAGCGCTCACACTTCCAGGCTGGCTATGCTTCAACTCGAGGGATGAAAACTGGCGGCAAGGAAGGAGGCTGGAAGCAAGCCCCACACCAACCTCTCCCTTCCAGATCAGCCCTGACGACCGCCTCGCTCTGGACTCCCACAAAATTTGCAGTCTGTGCATCCCTCCTGGTCCTTTATCATCCTCTCTTTTGTTTTATTATTTTAACTCTTATTACGTGGATGCTCTAAGTCCCCAGGCCCTTAAAGGCAGAGAGGATGTCTGATGTTCTACACTCTGTCTTCAAGCCTCCCCCATCCTCTCTCCTCCCTCCACGAGAGCCTAAGATGATCGCGGGAAAAGGACCGCTGTGAATCAGTCCAGATCCCTTCCTTCTATTTAATAGCTGTGTGAACTTAGACGAGTCTTTGACTCTCTCTGAGCTCCGTCTTCTGCATCGGAGAAATAGGGAGAATACTTTGCAGCAGAGTGGTAAGAATTTAGGCAAAGCTGATACCATAGGTAAAACACTCAGCTCAGTGCCTGGCAAACCCCAAGGAGCAAGACGTGGGTGCCATCGGCAGAGTGCCGGGTGGACTTAGCCAGAACCAGTCAGGGGCCAGGAGGAAGGCCCTGGAGGAGCAAATGTTGCTGCACCTGTGCCAGCCCTGCCAACTTAGTAATGGGCCCTCCCGGGTCTCAGATTTACAGATCCTGCTCGCCATATTGGATTTTAAAAATTATGTGAATTGAAGCCTCGAGAAGTGAATCACCCTTCCAAGTGCACTGGGGAGCTTCCTGCTCCATTTCAGAATGACTACAACAAACCTCCTGCATATCCTCCCTAGGTGCCCAATAAATCCTGGGTGTCCATCAAACCTTTTCTGGGGACCTAGGAAAAGCAGAACAGCCGGGCCGAAGGCCAGAAGCTGACCCGGGTTGGAGCTCCAGCTTTGACACATTTGTGCCTTATCACTTACCTAAATACCCCCCCAAACTGCTGAAAACACAACCTATGGGAAAGGAGTAGAGCACACTGACCAGAGGCTTTTAACTCAAGATTCGAACCCCTGCGCCAGCATCTCCCTAGCTGTGTGACCTAGGACAAGTGGCTCAACCTCTCTGGGCCCTCCTTCCTTATCTTGCTCACACGGTGGATATGCAGGAGAGATGGACTAATAGCTGTCAGCTGCCTAGCTGACAGAGTCGGATACCACACAGGCAGGTGCCCCCTCTGCATGACCCTGTTTCCCCTTTCCAGCAGTCCGTGGAAGTTCCATTCTGTGTGTGCCCAGTGTTAGCTGCTTTCCATCCGCTCCTCAGCTAAGCTGTTTTTAGGGCCCCCCCCAGGGGCCAGAGCAGCACCGGCAGAGGAAGACGGGGGAAGAATTCACAGCACCCACCCCCGCTGTAAAGTACCCAGGAGCCTGTCAGAAGCTGGAGAAGCGAGGCTGTGGCCTGGACCGTGGCCATTACTCACCTGAGCTGCCCGAGGACTCCGGCTGGCTGCCAGGGGCCGGCTGGGGCGGGCCGGGGGCGGGGGGGGGGGCAGCCAGCCCTCCTTTGGGTCTCGGTTTGCTTGTGAAAGAGAAACAAGGGGCTTATTTATGTCACTCCAGCTGAGCGTGCAGGGAGGGGGCCATGCGGGGAAGCCTTTAATTAGAGCTCTTCACCTCAGAAATGCTGACACGGGTTGGACAGCAGCTACATTTTGGCCAAAACTTCATTGTCCCAACCATCCCACCAGAAAGACAAAATTGGCTACAAATAGGGGTCTCTGCGCAGACCTGGAGCGCAGAGCGGCCAGCAGGCTAGGCTGCAGCTGGGCTCCCCGCTGCTGCCTGACACCCTGCGCCAGCTGCCTGGCCCTCCAAAGGCCGGCCTACCCCCCGCGCCGCACCACACCAGCCCCCCAGGCTGGGCCACGCTCCAGAAACAGAAGAGAGAAACAAAGTCAGAGTGGGAAGCCGCGGGGCTGTGGAAATCCAACGCCCAGGTCCAGTCAGGCTGAGAAGGGTGTAGGCTGGGAGGGGCACTGGCCGCCCCTCACCTTGCCCATGGCCTCGCTGAGGTGCTGGGACACCAGCCCTAACCCACTCGGGGCAGGGACACCCACCCCAGCAACAACAGTGATGCAGCAGGACCGTGCAGACCCAGGAAGGCCTAGGCTTCCTGCACCACATCCTAAGCACAGACAGCCCTCCTTCCGGGGGCTTTTGTGAAGGACAGACACCACATTCACTCAGGAAGGCAGCGTGTCTGCAGGTCACTGGATCAGTTGTGAAACCAGGCATTGTCTCCAGCTTGTCCCCAGTGGCTCTGAGACTGAGGTTGCTTTCCATGCCTCAGTTTACCAGCTTTAAAGACAGAGGAGCCTATCCCTATTGCAAAGGGAGGCCTTAGGAGTCCACACCTACTCATGCAATAAAAATGACCTTTCATGTTGACGCCATGCTCTGCTTCCGGTATCACCAGCTCCCTTAATTTTCATTAACATTTTATGAAGTGGGCATGCCTCACCCCATTTCTCAGACAAGGATTGGGGCTCAGATGTGCTCAGTGACCTGCTCAATGTCACCCTGTGGCTGAGCCAAATCCAGCAGTCCGGACGTGTACAGTATTACTATTTGCATGAGCCACCATTGGGGGGAGGTGCAGGCAGAAGGGCTGGGGACGCCCCACCCCAAGTCTGCTCTTCCCTTCTGTGGGTGTGGATTCTCCCCATCTGCACCAGCAATAAAGCTCAGGAGCCTCTACTTCCCATCCTGCCCCCTCCCCACCCAGACAGGGACTCCAAGTCATTCCCCAAACCGGAACCTCTGGTCATTACCAGGGGCACAGCCCTGTAGGCACTTATATTATGGTTGCTTCTGAAGGAAGAGAAAGGGCTGCAGCCCAAGAAAGGTCCATGACTGATGGCAAACTTGCTTTAAATAGTAAGAAGTGCAGAGTTACCCCTGTTCCCCTCCCAACCCCCAAGGATCCAAACCAGAAGCAAGACCACAGCAGCTCACCACCAGCCCCTGGCAGCCCAGGACAGCAATGGGGCCCTGGGGCGTTGAAGCTGAGGCTGGGTTATTCATAATGAAGTGGAAACAACCCAAACGTCCACCAGCTAATGAATGGGTGAACAAAATGTACATCCATACAAGGAAATACTATTTGCCAACTAAAAAGAATGAAGTACTGAATCATGCTACAACATGGATGGACCTTGAAGACATGATGCTCAGTGAAAGAAGTCTGTCGCAAAAGGCCACATATTGTAGGATTGCATTTATATGAACTGTCCAAAAGAGACAAATCCATAGAGACAGTAAGTAGACTAGTGGTTGCTGGGGGCTGGGAGGGGGCCATGGGGAGTGAATGCTAATAGGTACAGGGCTTCCTCTCTGGGGAGGAAGAGGCGTCGTACAACCCTGTGAATACACTAAAACCACTGAGCTGTACACATTATAGGGGTGCATCTTATGGTACGTAAATTACATCTCAATAGAGCTCTTTTTAAAAAAAATAGTAAGATGCTAGAAGGACTCCCCACTGAATCTTCCCTTTTGGTAAAGGGCAGGAGGAAGGTCAGTATCTCAGAAAGAGCGTTAAGCCTTCTCCTTGTTATTTACCTAGCCCAAGGGCCACACAGGGAAGGCGAGGCGGTCAGTGTTTCTCGGCCGGCTGGCCCGAATCGGCCCTATCCACACCATACGTCTCACCTGCTGCACCCGAGCTGTGTCCCAAGCTCTTTGCCGGCAGTCTCTCACTAATTCTTCACATAGTCCTAGGACATAAGTGCTTCTACTACTATTCCCACTTACAAAGGAGGAGACAGACTCTCTGAGCAGCTAAATGTAACGCCTCGCCCAAGGACAGGTGGCCCTGGAGCGCTGGTCCTAGATTCTGAACCCACGCAGCATCCAGAGCCTTCCCTCTTCCCTCTGACCCTGGGGAGAGTGCACTGGAAGCCGTCCAGGGTCGTGCCTACCTGCAGGAGCAGGGCCTGGGCTCCCCGGAGGCTGACCCCCGGCTGTAATAACTGAACTCGCAGTAGGAAGATGTCTTTTTCTTCCCAAGAGGCCTCGGGCAACATCGAGATGGATTTCCTTTTAAATGACTGTCCACCGTTGTGTGTGATAGCTCTTTGGTTTTATCTAATCCTCCCCAGTTCATATCACTGCTGTCATTTGTCTCCCCCATCCCAATGGGGTGATGAACTGCCTTGCTCAGTGAGAAGCAGGCGCTGTGACAGGGAGGAGAGAAATCCATCAATGCTGGCCCAAACCCGGGTGAAGAAAAGAAGCTGGCTTAATCAGTCAATCAACAGCAAAGCCACAATCTTCCCTCCATCCACCCATACCTCCCCTCCAAGCTCCGAAAAGCATTCTCCAAGAACCTCTGGGAGGAAAGACACAAACTGTAAGCCACAGCCTGAGTGAAGTCCAGGCAGGCCCTGACCCCATCCGGCAGGACACACACTCTGACCCACGTTCAAGGCCTTCTTTCCCAGGTTAACTGGGGACTGCTCCGCACACGCGCTCCTTCACCAAGCGCCTGTCACAAATCCGGTATGGGCTCAGCACTTGTCCCTGGTCTTGAAAGGAGCTCATAAACAAACCTAGGAGGTCAGTTTGGGTGTTAGGTCCCGTGTTCCTCTGATGACAGAAGGAACGTAGAAACAGCAACACCCTGCTGGCCTAGCCCAGGCTGGCCTGTCTTCAGGAACAGAGATGCTTATAGCTCTACCCCCTGCCCCGGGGGGCCCCTATTCAAAGGTCATCTTCTTCCACCTGCCCATTTTACAATGACCTTGAACAAGCTTGCAGTTAGGCTCCCCAAGCCCTGTGATTCATCCATTTTCTACCAACCCGAGGAAACGCTCAGCAGCGATTTATCAAGTGTGCTCTAGGGGAGGTGGCTGACAGCCATGAGCCAGCACAGCCAAAACAGCAGTGCTGTGAACCACACTTCTAATTTTAATTTGAAATCCTATATCCTGAATTCTGAATGTTTTTTCTCAGGTGCATCCGAATTCCAGCGTGGAGGCGAATGCCCAAAGCACTGAGTTGATCGGGCAATCCAAAATCCTTCAACCAATTGCAACAATGCAGATTTGCAAGTTGGGGTAATTTGCTGTTCGAGGGATGGAGAAAGGCAGGTTCCCCTCGGGCCTGGACCCTGGGCTTGCAGGAGAGGTGAGGGCTGTCTTTATTAGCAAAAAGATCTCATGATCCCCTTGGACTTGGAAAAAAACAGACACAGACTCAACCAAGGATGACCATCCTGAGTCTGAGTTCTCCCTGCACTTGACCTTCTGCAGCTATTTCTTGAACAAAGTCCAGAGGACAGCAGAGCCCAATGGAGAGCCCACAGCTCTGAGGGCAGCCACCTTGGAGGTGACACAAAGGGTGGACAAAGCAGCTTGGTTCAGAAACTGGTGTCAAGTGACATCGCTTCCCTCATCACAGCCTTTCCAGCTCCCTTCCTTGCCCACCCAGCCAAACCCAAAGTGGTGCTGCTGCCTCAGGGGTCGAGGCCCCGTAGGCTCTGACTCTGGGGCCCCTAGCCGGCCTCTCCTACCTTACAGGACTGGCTCCCCAGGGCCCAGGAATCTGCCCCCAGCTTCCCAGCGGCTCCTTGGCTGCTTTCTCCTCACTTGACCGGGTATGTCCGGGCCTCCCTTCCTCTTACCTCTGGATTCTGGGTACTTCTCTGTCTCTTCAGGCCCCACAGGGGGGTTCTGGGCTCTGACGCAGGGCTGGCTACAAAACTGGTAGGGCCTACTGCAAAATGAAAATGTGAGCTCCTGGTTCAAATCTCATGACGAATGTCGAGATGGCAATAGCAGAGCATGAAAGCAAGCACGGCACCCTGTGCACCCTCCTGTCATGCCCCAGGAGGCCAGCTGTGTTCCGGGGGCTGCCCCGACACAGGGGTCCAGCCTGGAGGGGCCGACCAGCAACTCCAGCAGAGAGATCACCGGGGGACAGCCAGGGCTGCGGGGGGGGGGGGGGGGGGGGCGGGCGCACCACCCTTGTGTGGGAGAAAGGAGAGGGAATCGGGAGGGGCCAGAAAGGGAGGTAGGAGAGAGACACATGGAAGAACAGGTGAAGCCGGGCAGACAGGGCATTTTGGGATGGAAGGACTGAGGCCTGGTCTTGAACCTGTGCTGCGCAGAGAGCATGGGCATGCCGGGAGGAGAGGCGGGTGGCGGGCTCAGGCTGGAAGGAGCTTGCTCCCCTCCCTTTTCCCAGGCTCCTTCCTCCACCGCGTCTCTTTGTCTGTCTCTCACACATAGACGCACATGCACGCACACACACATGCGGCAAATACACATCTCCTGCCCCTTCCTTATTTGTGGGTGGCTCAGTCGGTTAAGCATCTGACTCTTGATTTCGGCTCAGGTCATGATCTCAGGGTCCTGGGATGGAGCTCGGCATCGAGCTCTGCGCTCAGTGGGGAGTCTGCTAGAGAGTCTCTCTCCCTCTCCCTCTGCCCCTCCTTCCTCTCTCCCTCTCCCTCTGCCCCTCCTTCCTGTGCACAGGCTCTCCCTCTCTCTCTCTCTCTCTCAAATAAATAATCTTTAAACACATATATTTGTTGCACACTGGCTGTGTGCAGGTGTTGGTTTAGGCACAGGGGATACAGTGGTGAAGAAAAACCAACAAAGACTTCGCCCTCTTGGAGCCTGCGTTCTAGCCAGGAGACTGACAAATCGATAAACTGTCTTTGCTATGAAAAAAATAAAGCAAATTCGGAGACTGAAAAGGAAGTTCCAGAAGAGCAACATCTGGGGTGGAACCTTCTCTTTTTATTGCCACATGGGGCCCTCTGCCTTACCCCAGACTACCTGTCTTCCTGCGTATTATATGAGCCCTGCGTTCTCTGCACATAATAATAATCAGTTGGGGTTTACACTGCAAGCAGAGCTAATGAAGACAGGTCTAATGGGGATGTTCAGTTCACAGTATGCTGAGCAGAGAACACAGCAGAGCCGGATCTGCATCCAAATCTCAGCTCTGTAACCTTGGAGAAGTCACTTGACCTCCCAAGTCTTAGCTTCCTCACCTGAGAAATGAAGCTAACGAGGGACAGCTGCTGTGAGCACTAGGGAGAGTATCACTGGGGCTTGGCACATAATAGGGGTTCCACCGTCCCCACACATCTGTCACATGCAAATGTGCCTCACGCATCTTTGAGCCTCCACCTTCCACCGGCCCAGAAGCTGCACCATCCGAAAAGGCTTGTTGACTGATCTGGAAAAATCAGATACAATCTCTGGGGCATGGAGACATAGGTCTGAAAAGTGCTTCTTGACGGATGCAGAATATGTGTCACCGTGAGCTCTCACAGCGCTTCTGAGAAACAGAGATGCACGGCAGAGAGAGGTTCGGCTGGACCGGGCCCAACCCCAAGAGTGACAGCATGTTTACAAGAGCTATTAGGGGTTGCTGCTCCTCATATGCTTACGGGATGATTTACTCAGCCAGGACTGGCAAGCTGCTCCTTTCCTTTCCACTGCTGAATTGATTATTGAATCACAAATATCCCATTTGAATAACATGATTTAACTTCCAGGCAGGCAAGAAGTTCAAAGCCTATGGTAGGAAAACTTCTCCCAGAGGGCTGGGCTCTGTGACTCTGGAAAGTTCTACACATTCACGAGTTAGGGAAAGCAACCTTTCTGAAGCACCCTACAAAGAACTCCGACAGTCATGAGCTCTGTACCACAAGAGTCTGCATCTGGCAGTTCACCAGAGAATTCCCCATGCCCAGGACGGTGCCCACATGCACCTTCCATAAACACTGCATGAATGAACTGACCCATCCATCTACCTGTTCAGAAGCTGCCCAAACTCGAGCATACTCAGGTCACCCACGGACCTGGAAACTGCGGTGTATAACGATCAGCTGGAAGAACAGGAGAAAGGAGCTGAACGGGAGCAGGCAGGGATGCGAGGCTACCCATATACACTCAGAGGGCTGTCCTGCTCAAAGTTCCCATCTGTGGGGCACCCAGTCGGGTGTCATGCAATGTTGACTTGCTAACAAGCCTGCAAGGTCTCATTTGTGCCCCTCATTTTCTTTATGAATAAACAGAACCTCCAAGAAGTTCACTGACTGCCCAGGAGCCTGTAGCTCTGAGGTGGTAGGGAAGGAAGCAAACCATGGTCTGCCCATGGCTCCACACTTTAGATCCAACTCTGTGCCTACGAACACCCTCTCTCCACCTCTTCTCTTAGCCCACCATCCTCTGATGACCGCTTTCTGTGAGAGGCCCATGGAGCAGTGAAAAGGGGTCCTGCAGAGATGACCTCTGAAGGATGAGGTCACCAACATCACCATGGGATACGCACTATAGAAGCACCAATGCAGATGCAAAAGAAGTACTAGGTGTGTGTGTGTGTGTGTGTGTGTGTGTGTGTGCGCACACATTCCCAGATTCATATATGTATGTATACACACACACACACACACGTATATAGTGGCCTCAAGAAACTCAAAATCTCTTTGAGAAAATAGGAAACAATGAATAATGCAATACTGTCTTACCAATTTAGACAGTAAGAGCCATACATAGAGTAACTATATGACTTATCCAATTGGAACACTTAAGAATGAAAGGGGGGGGTGCCTGGGTGGCTCAGTCAGTTCAGCATCTACCTTCGGATCAGGTCATGATCTCAGGGTCCTGGGACTGAGCTCTGCATCGCACCCCCTGCTCAGCGGGGAGTCTGCTTCTCCCTCTGACTCTGTGCTCTCTCTCTCTCTCTCAAATAAAAAAAACCTTAAAAAAAAAAAAAAGAATGAAAGGAGGCATTGCTAACAAGCATGCTGGAACAATACATATCAATGGGACTGGCCAAGTGAGCCAGGACATAAGGTCACCTAGGGTAGCTGGATGGTTGCGAACTCCAGCAAACTTACAAAGACCCAGCTTTCAAGGGTCCAATGCAAAAGTGAATTCTGCACAATGACACCCTATCCCTTATGACAAAAGCATTAATGATTAGTTATTTGTATTATTATAGCAACGGCCCTTATAATAACTGCAGCTTCGATTGCTTAGATATACCAGATACTGTGCTGGGCCATCACAAACATCAGCTCATTTGATTCTTACAATGATGGGGGCGGGGTGGGCACTATGAGACCCATTTTACACACTGTAAAAGCAGGTGCAGAGTTTAGGTTACATGACATGCCAATGGCCACAAACGTGAGTCCTCAAGAACTGTCTGCATTTAAAGGGCCTCATCTTAAGCACAAGCCAATACAAGTTACTCCTGTATTCCTCAAGGAGGCTCTGAAATCCAAAATCCACGCCCATCTCTTACCATCCACAGCTCAGCTCCTGCCATCTCGAGTGGCTTCCTTCTCTCCATTTTAATATCTGCTTCCCTCTGCAACATCTGTCTCTCTTCTCCCCTATTACCTCAGGATAGACTTTTCCCTTCTCCTTAAATATTTTTCCCCATTTCCATTCCTGTTACAAACCTCCAAAGACACCAGCTAATCTCATTTGCTGTCTAAGAGTTCCTCTATGAAGGCAAATGAAAGCCTAAGTTGTAAAATAAACTTAAAAATAATAAAGTTCTGTCATCCAATAATGACATCAAAAGTGCCCAGACGTCTCCGTCCACGATCCCCAGAAATCCTTATTTACCTCCTGATCTGCCTTTAATTAAACCGGCTTTTCCCTAAGTACCAGCAAAACCCACACACACATCTCACTCCATTTCCTCACCTCTGGGTTTCTGCCCATATTTGGCAGGGCCGCCGCACCCACAGCCTCCCATCCACTGCACACATGGTCCAAGGACAGCCCGGGGGCAGAGGCTGCAGTGCCCTGGCCGGGGAACCCGACTAGGAGTGATCACAACAGGCCCATGGGGGCCCTGGGTCTGGGACAGACCAGCACACACCCAGAGGCTGGGGCAGCCCGCAAGATGCTAGGGATGTTGCTCCGTCCCAGCCGAAGTGACAAGAAGGGAAATGGGAAGGGCCAGGGGTAATGTGGAGGAGCCTGGCTCCAGGGGAGACGGGGTTGGGTTGGGGATGCAGAGGTTGGACAAAGGCCAGGACCAATTACGTGCTGCAGTCAACAGGGGCAACAGGCGGAACGTGCCAGGCGCAGGGCTCTGGCAGGGAAAGCGCGGGCTCGGGCAGAGAAAACTCACATAGTAATGATCCTACTCGACAACGTTCCGAGGTTCAGCAAGGCTTTGAAAATAGTAATTAGGTTTGATAACATTAGTCAGTCAGAAGCTCACTGGGTCTGCCCCCTAACTCTGGTCTCAATCAGCCCTTCTCTCATTAAAGGAATGCAGATTGGTAAAAACAAAACAAAACAAAACAAAACAAAAACCTATCATTTTAAAGGTTCCCCCAAAATTGTGTCCAGAATCAAAGCCAACTCGATGACTTTAGAATTAAAAGCCTACACCTGAAGTTCTCATCGAAGCCATCTGGAAGGATCTGACCTCCCCGGGCCCCCATCAAATCAGTCCCACATACCCAGCACCGCCCTGGTTGCCGTGAGCTTCCCTGGGCCCAGCCCTGCAGCGTGCCCCAGCCAGGGAGGTCACAGGCCCCAGCTCCTGGGGGCTACACTGCCCACTCAGGGCAGGCTTTTCACACATGGCAAAGGTCCAGAAGCTGGACAGCACAGTGAGACCACCAAGATAAGCAGCAGGGAGTGACACTGGCACATAAAATAAGACCAGGGACCACGTTCAGGCCTGCAAGAACTGGGCCGTGGAGAGAGAACGGGGCGCTCGCAGACGAGAGGAGAACAGGGCTGCAAACTCAGGCCCCCTTGGGTGCCCTGCTGCACCAGCCCATCTCGGGGCCTCAGAAGGAGAGCAGGGGAGCTACACCAGGGGGGCTGGGGTGACTTCCGGGTGAGATGGTCGGGCCCAGCTCTCAGGTGCAGAGCATTTTCAATTCGAGGAAACAGAGAAGAAATGGAAATGCATACCAGGATCTATGGCTGAGGTGACCACACCTTTGGGAAAACAACTTCTCTGAACCCGGAGCCCCAGCCCAGGCCCCCACCTCAGGAGGGAAGACAGACGGACAAGAGGTGCTCCTCCAATGAGAAAACTACGCATCTCACGATAATCAGCTTCCTGGTGAGGTTCCCATCCACTGGCCAAGGGAGTGTGTCACCATGAGCTTTGCGCACAGGCTTCCTGAGTCACAGGGGTCTCGATCTCCCATTCTGGGCACAGTGAGGTTCAGGTCACTCAGCCCCCATCTCACCTCCCTCTGGTGGTCACCCTGATGCCGAACCTCCTGCTGCACCCAGGGAAGACCAGGCTGTATGCTCAGGGTACCACTCCAGCCCCCAGCAGTCCTGCACCCTCCAGTCCGCTCCAACCTGGGGCCACTCAGGCTGCTTTAGGCAGGAGATGGGCTCTGAAAGCATCAGGATCCCTTCTCAAAGGGATGCAGGGGTGCACATGCATGAAAATGTCACAGGGGGCAAAACCAGAGCAGACCAAAGTGTTTTGTTTTTGTTTTTAATGAAACAACAGAAGAGTAGAGTATATGGTGAAAATATAACTCAAACATGTCTAGCCACCTGTGAGGTGGATTATGTATGTTACCTGACACCTTACACACATCACAGGAAACCAAACAAAACACATTACCCTAAATAACAGGGAGAATAGGATCACAAGATAAAATACAGGATGCCCAGTTCAGTTTTTAGTGTAAGTATGTCCCATGTGATATTTGGGACATACTTATCCTAAAAAAGTACTCATTGTTTAGCTGTAATTCAAATATAACTGGTGTCCTCTATTCCTATTTGCTAAGTCTGGCGTCCCTACTAAGAAACCATTCCACACTTAGCCTCGGCGCGTGGCTCTAACAAAGTCCAGCGAAGGACACCTGTAAAGGAATAAAAGTTTGATGTTGGTCTATGGAGAATAGTTTTAAAAAATCATTTCTTTCCAGAAGAGGAAGACTATGAGGAGAAATCATCCAAGTCAGGCATGATTTGTTACAGGAATCACCCTCTCCTGGGAGACTCAGAGGACACGGTTTTCCATCCCAGGCCTGTCACCTGTGTAAGACACTGAATTTTTACATTAAAGAGTTAGTTTGAAGAAGGGACTAGGAAATCACTGCGTCTTTCCAACTCTAAAATATGATGATTCTATTCAATTAGGACTATATGAAAAGGGTAAACACAACACATTTATATTCCAAGTCCTAAAAAAAAAAAACCCAAACAAACAAAAAAAAACTACAGAGCTTGGAAAATACAGGTCCTTTTTTTCTTTTTTTAACATAATGTACCATCACGCCACATAGTTACCTTTGTGCCCCCCCCGTGAGAACAATTAAGATCTACTCTTAACAAATTCCAAGCATATAATAAAGCATTATTAAGTACAGTCATCATGCCCTACATTACATGCCCAGAATTCATCCACCCTTCATATCTGGAACTTTGTATCCTTTGGCAAGCATGTCCCCATTTCCCTCTCCCCGGCCCCTGGCAGCCACCATTCTACTCTCTGCTTCTGTGAGTTTGACTATTTCAGATTCCAAGTATAAGTAAGATCGCATAGATTTCTTTTCCTGTGTCTGGCTTATTTCACTGAGCATAACATCCTCCACGTTCATTCATACTATCACGAATGACAGGATTTCCTTTTTTATGGCCAAATAATGTTCCACTACATATTTAATACCTCATTTTCTTTATCCATTCATGTAACAACAAACACTTGACTTTCCAGCCAGCAGAGAATACATATGGCCGAGTTCTAAGAGATAATGCCAGAAACAGGATCAGAAAAGACAGAGGTAAACTCATAAACCCAAGTACATTATCTGGGCCTCTAAAGCTGTATGCATCCCAAACATTCTGATGATGATAGAAGAGAAATAGCCCTTCCGAAGACAGCTCTTTCTAAGACTGTGTCTGACTCCAAATGTGTACCTTAAAAATGATTTGTTACTGCGAAAATACTTTCTTAAAATAAAATCCACTGATGCTCGTAAAGAGAACTTGTTTCAGATAGGGTAAATCTCAATTAATCACAAAAGATCTGGTCAGGCTTCCGGAAGGCCATGCCAATGGCTGGCAGAAGTCAAGCACATGGATTCTCAACAATGATGAAGAGGAATATCAATCAAGTTCATGGGATCACAACTATTTCTTCTCTACACATCCAAGAATGTCTTCCAAAGAAGACAAATTCATTCTAAATTTAAAAATCATTTGGGGGCTCCTGGGTGGCTTAGCTGGTTAAGCATCTGCCTCCGGCTCAGGTCATGATCTCAGGGTCCTAGAATTGAGCCCCATGTCAGGCTTCCTGCTCAGTGGGGAGTCTGCTTCTCCCTCTCCCTCTGCCCTTTCCTCCCGCTTGTGTGCACTCTCTCTCTCAAATAAGTAAATAAAATCTTTTAAAAAATAAATAAAAATAAAAATAATCTGGGAACTATGAAAGCTCACCTTTCTCTTCTAATATGTAAATAAGCAAAAAGGAAAGGTAAAGACTGAGTTAACTCCAAAATAGATAAGTATTTTGGGTTGGATCTGCCTCAAACAGTCTAATTTATCTCAGCAAAGACACATTTTTACATTTACAACAAAAAACAGTTAAAACATTCAAAAGTGCACATGCTTATTTTGTTGGGAAAATTATACACATTTGTTTGATTAGCTTTGGTAAATAAAATAACCAAGTCATCACTCAAGACTCAGAAGTGGCTGCAAAATTGATTCAACGAAATGTCAAAATAAATCACAGCTTAAAAATGCATGGTATGTAACTTCTAAAAATGAAAACCACATCTATCTCTGTCAGAGTTGTGAAGACTACGCATTAAAATTATATCAAAAGTGAATGCATTTTTGAAGGGAAAATATTGATTTAATCGACTCTTCCTGACTAGTGATTCAAATCATGATTTGAATCAATTCGATTTTAATCGAGCCCACCCTACCCAAAAGTCATTTATACGCGCCTCCGGAATGCATGATATTATTTTCAGTGGTCTACTGGCCTAGTTACATGATGCTGAAGCTGATATGAAAAGGACGTGTTCCCCATGCCATGCAAACAGGACAAGGAGCAGATAATCCTGGGAAGGCCAACCAAGCAGCAACTACAGACAGTCCCTGATTTACGATGGTTTAACTTGCACCTCTTTGACTTTGCCATGGCGCAAAGCAATATGCATTCAGCAGAAAACATACTTTACAATTTGAAATCTGATCTTTTCTCGGGCTAGTAATATGCAGTACAATACTCTCGTGATGCTGGGCAGCGGCAGCGAGCACAGCTCCCGGTCAGCCTCGTGACCACGAGGGTGAACCACCTATAGACTTACAACCCCCCCGCCCCCCGCCCCCAGACAACCGTTCTGTTTTTCACTTTCAGGTCAATATTCCATAAATTACACGAGATGTCAATGAGCAGGCACAGGTGAAGACAGCCATGTGGGATCCAGAGTGCAGGTGTCAAGGCCAAGGATAGGGACTGAAGTTCATGTGTGACACTCAAGGCTCTTATAGAATTCTGGGATGGAAGTCAGGAACAAGGCTGACCTCGGTCACAGGGGACTGTAGTACTCACTGGACCTCAGCCATAGGAGAGGCTGATGGCCACAGACCAGGACAAGGCAGAAGCTAGGAGGAAACCAGTTTTTAGAACAAGAAGATTAGAGGCGCCCCACACGAGTTGACCAGATGCTCAACACACGAGCTAGGGGTTCAGGGAAATGGTAGTTAGTCAGATAAATGAGCTGCAACTTCTGTCTCAGCTTCCTAAAAAGGAGTATCGATCGGCCTCCCAAAGATTTAGAACGTGTGGCACAGGTCAGCTGGGTTCATGGAAAGTGCTCGGTATTAATTATTGCTGCTGAGGGTGGTGGTGAATTATTTCCCTGCTAGTGTAACCAACTGTCCAGCTTGCCCAGGACTGACGGGTTTCCTAAGATGCAGGGCATCTGGTGCCAAAGCCAGAAAGAGCCAGACAAACCGGGATGGTGTGTCCTTCTCTCCCTGAGACTGATCACAGAGCTTGGGGGTGGGCCAGAAGCTGCAGGTGGTCCCAAAAGCCTTTAGCTGTGGGGATCAATGGCCAGTTGAGTCAGGGAGCCAGGTACACACATCTTCTCAAAGGCAAAGCAGGATTTTCTTGTTTGAGGACCACGTCTAGCTTATCCCTTCACGGCACCTGGTGAAGGGAACGTACTGAATCGATAACTGTTAACGAGCTGCCCGGTCTAATCATTTCCTCCTGACGGTTCCAGTTAAAGAGAACAGAACAGGAGGCAGGAGGGGATGGTGAGGACGTGGGGTCTGGCTGTGCCTGGGGTCACGGACTTTCAGCCGGTCTCCCTACCCTTCCCCGAGTGTTCACCTCTGCCCCGTGCCTCACCACGGGAGCTGGCAGGTGACGGGCCCCCTGCCCACGCCCGCCACATAAGCAAGCCCAGTGCTGGGGCTGGGATGCCCACCTGCTGCCTCCTTGGATGTGCCTCTGGGAAAAGGCCTGGGCTCCTGGCTGCGAACAAGCTCAGGATGCTGTGGTTCTGCGGGCAGCCCTGCACCCCCGTGTCAGGCAGCTGTGAGACAAGGCCCTCCCCACGACCCTGTCACCGAGCCCTCTGTGTGACCCAAGGGTAGGGCAGTCACCCAGCTGTGGGTCCCTACTTCCTCTCTTGTTACTGGTGAATCTTCAGACAGGGGGAACACAGAAGGCCTGGAAAACCCTGGGGACAGGCTGGTGCCGGGGAAGCGGCCAGGGACCCCCTTAGTGCCCCGAGGGGCTTGGGCGATGGACTGAGGCACACCGTTTCTGCAGGCTGCCGGCACACCGCACAGCAGAGGGGAAAGTGCACTGGGTTCACTGTCCAAACCTCCAATTCAGCCTCAGCTCACCCTCCATCCTCTATCCTCAACACAAAACTCCAAAATAAGCATAACTATACTCCCTCCTTTTCTTGGTGAGAGAGTCTCAGAGAAGTGGAAGATGAGGCTAAGAGAAGAGTTGTTCAAGACAAGGAAACTGCTAGGTGGTTTGGTGTGTTGGCTGAAGCTCAAACAGTTGATTCCGGAACCCTGAAGGTGTGGCTCTGGACGGGGACCAGGAACGTGCACCAAACTAATGATGGCTGATGCAAGAAAGCAGAAACCTCGGGGCCAGAAGGAGCGTCCCCTTTGGGCCATCCGTCCGGTGTGGCATTTGAAGCCCCTCAGGAGGTATGTACAGCTCCTCCACATTTATTAAGGGCTTCAATGTTCTGACCTGAAGCTCAGCTTGCCTGGGTCACAGAGGTGGGGGGGTGACCTCCTTGGGAACATTGCTCAGGCGGGCTGGTGAAAGAGCAGCATGGGTGTGGACGCCCTACCCATCAGGACAGGAATAACAGCTCTGCTCCTTGAAAACTTAGTGCCTGAAGCAAGTCACTCAACCTCGCGGAACCTCCACCACTTCGTCTATAAGCCGGCTCAGCCACTGCTGGTGTGAGCATTCAAGACAGCGTGTGTCACCCTTAGCACTGCATGGGGTGCAGTGCGGCCCTCCACATGTGGGGACCGTCACTTCAAGCAGACATCTGCTGACCTGCCAGGGTGTCAGGCCCACAAGACAAACAGAAGAGAGCCCACTCCCCCACTGATGGCATTTGACCAGACTGACTTGTCGGACCAGGAGCCTGACTCGGAGTCTCCATTCCTTGCTCCTCATCTTCTGGGCACCCAGAAAGGCGGTCCAGGATCAAGACAAGGACTTCTAGAGAAAGGACGGAGCCAGTGCTCAAGCATGACCTTCAGAGCTTCGGAAAGATGCTCCCGAGAACAGCTACAGATGAGTTCAAATCCAAGCCAAAAGACGAGGGAGGCTTATCCACCGGACAGCAACACGATGGAGCAGGATGTACAGCAGGTGAGGCAGGGAAGTCGGTCCCCGCCGCACCCTGGCCTGGGCACCCATGGGCTCACCACGGAACCCCAAGGCCCACACGAGACTCTGCCACCTCTGCCCGACCCTCCCCCTTGGCCACGCCATCACTGCCCCTCGCCTTTCCCTGTGCTCACTAGCAGCCACTTCTTTTCCTCTCCGTGCATTACCGTGAGCCTTCAGCTCTCTCCTCCTTTCTGATGCTCCTCTAATTGAAGCGCTCTGTTCTGGCCCACATGTGACACCAGCTCTGCCACCACCACAGCCGACCCTGGCCATCCGGCCTTCACTGGACTGGGACCACACTCTACTCCAGGCTAGCCCTTGGTTTTCAGGACACAGAGTCGCTAGCTCTTCGCCCCGACACCTGCTACTACCCTCCCAGGCCCATCCTTTCAACCACACAGACCAGCTCAGGCCCCTGGGCATGGGACCGCCCTGCCAAAGCAGGGACCTTCAGAGTATCTGCCTCAAAGCCGTGCTCTTAATCACCAGGCTCTACAGCTCCCCAGCCCCTTGACCTTTCCTTTCCAACCCCCTCCAGGCCTTTCTACTACAGAAGAATGTGACCTTGAGTAAGTACCTTCATCCTTCGCAGCTGTGGTTACAGTTATAAAGATAGAAGTTATACAAGTTATGTTCACAGGTGAGATAAAATAGCCCTATGAATTTAGGAATACCTTCAAACGAATCTGTACTTTATTCATGATAATGCCATCATTTGAGAAACCGTAATCCACCTATGAGTGAGATTTATTACTTAGTTATCCAACAGCAAAGGAGTGACTGGTGTACTATGGATCCTCAGACCCAGGGTCATATTTCCACAGCCCTATGGGGGTCCACAGCCTGCAGGCTGGCAGACAATAAACTCGACAGTCTCCAAGGGCCTTTCGAATTCATTAATTCAACAAATATTTACTGAGTGCCTGCTAAGTTAGAAGTGTACGTCCTACTTAGGGAGACAGAAAACATCCAAGAGAACAAGTAAAAGAATGACCAATTATGCTAACTGGTAGGACACATACAAAAATGAGGCAGCATGTGGGGGACTGAATGGAGAAGGAGGGCTTCTCCAGGGTAGTGACATGTGTCTTCAGGACCTGGACGGTGACCAGACACCAGTCACGGGCAGGGGAGCAAGGATCGGGAGAAGAGCCAAAGGCATTGCAGGCATAAGAAACAGCCTTCACAAAGGCTCTGAGGCAGGTGCCAACATGGTCTGTTTAGCTGAGGGTGAGGACATCGAGGGGCAAATTAGAGAGGAAAACAATTCCACGTGGAGGTGTTAAGTTTGGGGGTGACCATGACATCCAAATGTCAATGTCAAGGTGGATGAATAGGAGAGGAGGCTAAAAATCAGATCCCTGTGTTACAAACACACATTCAGGAGTCACCGACAGAGAGAAGGTATTCAAACTCAGTGAACAGCGATGGGGTTTAGAGAAAACAGGGAAGAGAAGAGGAGCTTTGGACCAAGTTATTAGAAATGCCGCCACGGAGCTGGGGGCAGACGAGGAGTCAGGGAGGGAGGAGGAAAACCAGGAGCTGCTCCAGTCACGAAACCCAAAAGAGAAAGGAAGAGGGAGTGACCCACTAGGTGGAGGCAGTTAAGACAAAGATGGAACCACATCCACTGGCCTTTTCAGTATGGATGATGCTGCTGACCTTGAGAAGATGGGCCCAGATGAGGTGGTTGTGGCGGATCCACTGGAGTGAGATGAAGAGAAAAAGGGACGGGAGGAACTGGGGCATTGTGCGTGAGCAACCCCTTTTAAATGTTCGGCTATCCAGAGAGCCAGAACAAAGGCACTGAAGAGGAAAGACCACGGTCTGTTATTGTTCAGCAAGTACTCGCTCCCCTTCTCAGTCTCCATGAGAGGAGGGTGTTCCCCAGCCCACTGATGTTGGGCATGGCCATCTGACGTGACTTGGCCAACGAGACGTGCAGATATACCCTCAACAAGGGCTTGAGATGTGCTTGCCTGACTGGGCCTGCTCTTTTTGGCTCCTGTCTTCTTCCACGAGAAGAACATACTTTGGGGAGCTTCTGGATGATGGAGGATGAATGATAAGTGGCACAGACTAGAATGCAACCCACAACTCGGGAGCCCAGCCTAGATCTGCAGAGCCCTAGCCAGCCCACAGGCCTAGAAGCGAAAACCCAAATACTTCTTGTATGCCTGCGATACCATGGTTCTTTATTACGCAGCACTATGGAGGACAGAGCTGACTGACGGCAGGGGGAAATGTGTAGTCAGATAGGGTTATTTTTAAAATATGTGTTGCCAGATATATTTATAGGCCAATGGGAAAACGATCTATTGAAATGAAAGAGAATTTGGGTGCCTGGGAGAGGTGAGCTAGCTTTGGAAGGGCAACATCAATGAGAAGAGCAGGAGGGAATGAGATCCTCAGGACAGGTGGAGGAGCCGGCCTTAGATCAGCAGGAGCATGTACCTCCACTGGTGTCAGAGGGGGAAAGGCAGATGCAGATGCCAAAAGGTCTAAAAGCCTGGGAGGGGAAAGATGAACTCAGATTGAATGGACTCAATCTTCTCAAGGAATGATGAGGCAAGGTCAAGTGTGGGGAGTGTGGTTGGGAGGGGTGAAGGGGGCACCTTGTCATCCCATTTGCTCTTCTTTAAATGTCCTTTTAATTTTCTCCACTGATGTAAATTCTATGAAGTCCCACCTTCTCCTTGAAAGTATCTGCTAAGGACTCTAGCCTACCGTGACCCTTCCCTTTTCCTACCGCATCTGTAATCTCTACCCCAGCCCAACACTTGATTAGCCTTCTCATTGTCTGATGCAGGACTTATTCACCCCGTCCCTCTCCTGGACACGAGCTTGATGAGCCATGTGGGTCATGCCGTCTGCTTCTTCTGAACCCCCCACGATACAAATGGCACACTGATGTCATGCCAAGGAGGCTTAATTACTTGTTAACTGGCTCAAGAAGAAAAGGTATTTGTTACTGTCTGCTAGGACAGCCCGCTTGGACCAAAACAAATCAAGCAAGATCAGCTGGTTAAGAGTTAGCCACCAGAACTATTGTTTTTGAAGACAGACATGTTTTCTGGTTTGGTTTTTTTTTTTCCTCCCCTCACTTCTTATGCCAACTTCCCTGAAGCCTGATCCATTTTCTTTTCTTGACTGCTTCAAAAATTCTTTCATCAATCCTGCCCTGGATGTACTGACATCTTCCCTGGGAAAGCAGAGGGTTATTTTCCAGATGTTCTTTAATGCCATTGCTTAGAGGGCTTTCTGTTTTATTTTTAATGAAACAAAATCTGCCAGATCTGACAGGCGATGCTAGGGAGCTGTATTTCATGCAAGGGGTCCCAGAAATAACAAGCAGCCGGCATGCTCCCTCCATCCCAGCTACGCGGATTTTATTTCTATCTGAAGGAGAACAGAGGGAGCTCACTCTCAAGGGCCTTCCCAGGCTCAGCCCCATGGCTTAGTGAACCTTGAAGCCCTGGTTCAAGGAACCTGTCAGTTTCAGAAGGTCCCACACTGCCGTCTTTAACAACCACCAGTTATGTGTGGAGAAAACAGGTTTGGTCCAGAGAACACCTGCTTGGCAACAGAGCCACCACAGGTAAACTCGTGAGGTATGTAAGGGTGCTCACCTTCTGCCTTCTCAAGACCTCCAACCTATCCTCCCAAGTTTCCATCATTTCCAGAATCGCAAGCCTGCCCACCCCTCCTTCTCTGTTGGAGCAAAGTGTCCCTCAAGAAGTGCTCCAGTCCACAGCCAGGCTAGGGGAGGGTCCCCTTTTCTGAGCTTCCAGGAGCACCTGACTCTTAGCTTCTAACCAAGGGCTGAACTGTCATCAGATATTTCCCCCACGAGGCTCTGAGCTCTCTGGGTTTGGGGTTGTATCTTACCCATCTGTATTTCCTTCTCTAGCAGTGTGCCAGGCACAAGTGGGTGCGCAAGAAATGGTTTGTTGTAGGAAGAGAATGTGACCCAACCCCCCACTCTGCCTGAAATATGGAGCCCAAGATAGTCACTTAATCTTTAAAGGACTTTCTCCTCATCTGTGAAGGTAGATATGAAAGTATCTACTTCACAGGTGCTGTGAGGACAGAATCAAATAATGCATGTTTTAGAAACTGGCAAGTGTTTTTACAAAGGGAAGTCATTAGGGCTAATTCATACTAAAGTTGTAAAGACTATATTACCTGTCCCTCTGACCTCCCTTCTCCTTTTCCGCAGAGGGCAATGTTTTCCTCCTTGAGCAGTGGTGATATTTTAAGCTTGGGTGAAAGCAACTGTCTTTGCTTTGACTGAGGGACCTTACTGACAGAACATAGACTAGAGGTCAGCAAAATGTGGCCCACCACCCAGATCTAACCTACCACCTGTTTTTGTATGACAGATGAGCTAAGAGCGATTTTTACATTTTTAAGTGGATGGGGAAAAAAAAGGGCAAAAGAAGAGTATTTCGTGACACATGAAAGTTACATGAAATTCAAATTAGAACATCCATAAATAAAGACTGAAACACAGCCACGTTCACTTGTTTACACACTGTCTAAGGCTGCTTTCATGCTACACCAGAAAGCTATTGGAGAGTAGCTGCAACGAAGACCGTATGGCCTGTAAAGCCAAATTCTTTACTAACTGGCCCTTTAGTTAAAAAGTCCGCCAACTCCTGATATAGACCATCTCTCTACCTGCCCCAAGGCTACTCCTAGAAAAAGATCTAGAATGAGCTGGGGTTGATGCTGGACTGGGAATTCCACTTTAAGAGAGATTACAGACAAAACGGATCATATTCAGGAAGGCAAACAGGAATATGCCGGGGTTCGGACGTGTATGTATCAGAGGAAGAACAGTTAGAGAGCTAATTAAGGGGGTGCCTCCAACTGTCCAAGACCTGTCAACGAGGAAAGAAGATAAGGATCCTGCTCTGGCTGCAAGGAGTAAACGCAGGGTCGGAGACCCATTTCAGCCCCGTACAAAGAAGTATCCGGGCTGTCTGAGCTGTCTTAAGCTATCAGTTCCCTATCACTACATATATTCGAGGTAGTGAATGTACAATGTCAAGAGAATGAAATGTAGTGATCAGTGACCAGTATCTGGTCATCTTTTAGAAGATTACTCATCTCACCAAGACCTCCTTAACTACCCCATGAGCATCCACAGGGCAGGACATCCTGGGATGCCGTGTTTGCGCAACATGCCTTGGCCAGGGCTTAGGGGACTAGGAATGACTCCTGTCTGGGGCTGGGCCCACTGAGGTCTTTTACCTTAGAACTTGAGAGCAGCTCAGGGAGGAGAGAGAGGACTAGGGGGCTCTGTGTGGCTGGCAGGGTAACCCTTCTGCACCCCATGTGAGCTGAGGAGCCGAGAAGGTTGGTCTGCCGGGAAAGAGGAATACAGCAGATACACAGAGGACAGGGAGGAGACAGAGGAGGAACGATTTCGGGGGCTCCTCAAAGACTTTGGGTCCTGGGCTCCCAACTCCTCAGGAGGCCCGGGTTCAGAGTCTCATTTTGCAGGAGCTAGCTTGGGGTGGATTCTCTGACTTACAGCTCGAACAACCGTAAGGGGAGACTCAGGGAGGGCCTGGCCAGGCTCTGTCAGAATGGGGGACTTCAGATTCTATTAGCCAGTCTAGAGGAGCGGCCAATGCCACCTCTCTAGGCAGTGTCTGAGGGGGTCTGGAACCGCACATCCCACGCAGGGAGCAAAGACATGATATGTGATTCCCACACACCCAGCTTGTGTCTCTCCTCTTCAAGAAGAGATAACATGAGTCTATCACACCCTGCTGCTGCAAAGAATAATGAATAGCACTGTTAACAAATGACAAGTGGTACATCTCTTATTATTATCTATCATGTATACACCATCTTATTTCCGTCACATCCAGCAGGTGTTGAATGCAAATGGCTCGAGAAACTTCTGCAGGCTTGCAGCCTCTCAGAAAGAAAAACATCCGTGAGCACAGAACAGTAAAGCTGCCAGGTTAGTCCATGGCCCGGGCTCAACTACCCTGAGCAGGACTTGAGAAACCCCTTTTAAGCACGTTGATTGACTAGAAACCCACAGAACGCAGGTAATTCACATTTGTTTTGGTACAGTAAGATCCACTCAGCTGCGGGCTTTGACCTGGCTCCATTTGTAGGCCAAAGCTCTTTGTGTGATCAGAAAGCCATAGAAACTGGACATTTGGCACCATGTGGCCAGGTGCCCTCAATCCCTCTCTGCACTTGGGGGTCTCCCTTGATCCATTTTATTCCACATGCCAGACAGACTTCACCATCTCCCAGATGTCTCAGCTTCTTCTCTGCTCTCAGCATTTAGCATAGAGAGAACAGAAATTCATGATCAGTTTCCCCAAAGGACATGAGGCTGGCTTGAAGACTGGAAGGCCATGTCCGGTCCAGCAGTGATGTTCCTACACAGACTGGCCGTAGGGGATGTGCTGGGTGGGGGCAAGGAAGGGCGTCGGAGAAACTGGGCTCTGGCCACATTGCTGCCCTGGAGATACTGGGCCCCATGCAGGCCGTTTCTCCTTTCTGGCCTTAGTGGTTTGTCTTTCAGTGAGCAGACTGGACTGGGAGCAAGGTCAGAGCCACGGGGTAGGACTATCAAGATCAAAATGAGGAAGAGGCCAAGAGCTGATACAAAAGAACCACCAGGCAAATGTCAAGTCTGGAGTGGGATCAATGAGCATACTCTAGCTGAGTCACTAAGGGTACAAATAACGTGCTGAGTTAAAGAGGTATAAATGGAAGAGTCGAGACAACACAGAGGTGACTAAATTTTGGTAGAGATGTGGGGGCGCCTGGGTGGCTCAGTCGTTAAGCATCTGCCTTCGGCTCGGGTCATGATCCCAGGGTCCTGGGATTGAGCCCCGCATCGGGCTCCCTGCTCAGCGGGAGGCCTGCTTCTCCCTCTCCCACTCCCCCTCTCGCTGGCTCTCTCTCTGTCAGATAAACAAATGAAATCTTTAAAAAAAATTTCAGTAGAGATGTGTCACCTTAATAGCTTAATGCCACCAACACAAATACCACTAGGTACGGTGACCACCAGGATCCCACCCAGCATTCAGTGTCTATGAATTGCAACCTTGCTCCAGATGTGCTCACAAATATGCGTCAGCCCCAACAACAGAACAACAGCAAGCAAAGTATCTGCACAGCATGGGCTCTGCATTAAGCTACTCCTTCCTACCCAGTGCTAACTGGGCACAGGGGAAATCATCCTTAAAAAGGATGTACACCAAAGTCTCCATTTCCAATTATACAAAAAATGGTTTCTGCTCCAACTTCCTACTCTCTACCCTCCCATTAAAATGTTCTCCGGTCCGAAAAAAAAAAAAAAAAAAAGTCAACCTGCCTACTCATAAGGACAAGTAATGATTACACCAGGTCACTGAAAAATAATAGATTTTAAAACTCTTGACCCTCCATGGGTAGAATGCCGGCTGGCTAGAAAGAGAGGAAGATTTCTTTCCAAGACCATCTATTTAATATCCTAGTCTCTTCCAGGCTATCTCTCAGAGCCGTTATTAAATATAAATATACTCAACACATCAACTCCTTTCTCTAGAAAAATTTCCCAAAGCAGCTGAGATTTATGACTTAGGAGAAGTCTCTACCTTTCTCTGCCTAGTTTTCTCATTTGTAAAATAGGAGAAATGGTACCTGTATTCATTTCCTAGGGTTGCTATAACAAATTACCACAAGCTTAGTAGCATAAGACAATGCCAATGTATATACCTACAGTTCTGTAGGTTAGAAGTCTCACGAGTCTCAGTGAAGCTGAAATCAAGGTGTCAGCAAGGGTGTGTTCCTTCCGTAGGCTCTACGGGAGAACTGGTTTCCTTCCCCCATCCAGCTTCTAGAAGCTGCCTGTATTCCTTGGCCTCTTTCCTTCCTCTCCACCTTCAAAGCCAGCAACAGAGGGTGCAGTCCTCACATTGAATCACTCTGACCCCCTCTTCTGCCTCCTTCTTCCACTTTTTTTTAAGATTTTATTTTTTGAGTAATCTCTACACCCAGTATGGGGCTCAAACTTACAACCCTGAGATCAAGAGTCCCCTGCTCTACCGACTGAGCCAGCCAAGGGCCCCATCCTTCTTCCACTTTAAAGACTCTTGTGATTACACCAGACTCACCTGGGTAATCCAGGATCCTCTCCTTATTTTAGGGTCAACTGATTAGCAACTCAACTCCCCTTTGTCATGTAATGGACATGTACAATTTCTGGGAATTAGCAGAGGACATCTTTTAAGGGTGAGAGCGTGGGGGAGAGAGGGAATTATATTACCTACCACAGTACTATCTCAGGCTGAGAAACAGTTTCCTGTACTAGCTAAGCACAGGACCCTGGCCAAACCGCCTGTCATTTTGGTTCCTTCTTCTAAAACCAAGGGCTTTAGTCTAAGAAGATCTTTAAGATCTATTACTTCGGGGGGATAAAACAAGACCATTACCAAACAAACAGACCTAAGAAGACACTTTTCAAGAGTGTTACAGTCTATGAGAAAATAAAATAGGGTTTTTGTTACAGAGAGACACCAAGGGTGCTGCTAACTGGACTTTTCTGCTTTGCTAGCTAATTCCTCCTCCATGTAAGCCCATTTGGATCAGGTTTCCTGTTGGCCACAGCCAAGCCTCCTAACACAAGTGGTGTTCACCCCCCGGCCCATGAGCCTTTCCCATACTGCGTTGTCCACACGGCCACACCTCACGGACCAAGCCAACACCTCTGCAATCACAGGAAATGGGCAGACGGGAAAGAACCCAGAACTGGCAGGTTCCAGCTCAGAACCACAGGTTCTAGCTCTGGCTCACCACTGACTAGCTGAGTACCTTCTACCTGGGCTGGAGTGTTTCCTCACCAGTGAACCGGGGGAGTTTCATGAGTCAATCTCTATGACCCATTCACTCCATCATGTTATGTCCTATGCTCCCATTTGTAGGAGCTGCTCAGACGTACATCACAATAGGAGCTGAGTAATCTCAAGCCGGCATCAATCACCGTCCTACATTTCTATTAAAAAGCTGCAAAACAAGCATCTCACACTCAATCCAGATCCATACCAAATCGTCAAGGGAGATGCAAACTGCACACTCAGCAAACGCACTCCATTCAACAAACAAACACTCTAGTGCCTAGTAAAAGTTAGTGATTCTAGATGGTCCTGATTTTACCCGAAAAACTCATGGCGGACTCCGAGGAGCTCTGCCTCTACCCTTCATGGCTTACTAGGGAGGAGAAAGGATTCAAGCAAATTACATGTAGTTAAAGTCGAAGCATTCGTACCCTTTTCTGTACGTGCAGACAAGGGGGCATGCATATCTTGTGACAAATATATCAGTGAATATGTCCAACTCCTGTTAGTGTAATAATCCTCTTTTTAAAAAATGCATTTACATGGTTTAAAAAAAAAAGGCATGCAATGAAAAGTTTCCCTTCTACCCTGGTCTATCCCTAGTTCACATCACCACCCCCACAGGCAAACCATTCTTAGTTTGTTGTATATGCCTCCAGAACTTCTTATGCATACAGATGCAAATATAAATACATTCTAATTCTGCCCCATTCCCACTCCACCACCTTTCATATAAAATTATATTGTATGCACGTTGTTCTACATCTTATTTTTCATCTGGCAATCCGATAGGTGAAGTATGGTATTTAGATATAGATTTAATTAGATTTTTTATGAGGTAAGGTTGAGCATTATCTCTTAACAGATTTAGGACACTTTATATTTCTTTTTCCATGAATTATCTGGTTATATACTTTGCCTATTTTTTTTCTATTAGATTGAAATGCTTTATCTTATTGACTCTTTGGAGCTCTTTATTAAGTTGATTAGTCCTTTGTCATTTGTCTTTTCAGTTTACTTTATGTAGATTATTTTTGCCAGTCAGATGATTTTGTTGGGGTTTTTTTCTTTCCATTTTTATCCAGTCATATATCTATCAGATTTTTCTTTTGTGGATTCTGGATTTAAATCTTGGTTAGAAAGGCCTCCTCTGGGCTATCTTCTGGTACTTTCATAGTTTTAACATTTAGATCTTATTTTTGTTTTTAATTTTATCCTGGTGTATATACGGTGTGAGGTATGGATCCAATTTCGTTTCTCCCCCATAGGACAACCAGTTACCCTAATAGTACATATTTAAACTTTTCCTCCAGTGATTTGAGATGCCACCTTTACCAAACACTAAATGATCATATGCAATTGGATCTATTTATAGATTTTTCACCCTGTTCCTTTTTAACTATTTGTGTATGTGCCTATAACATTCTGCTTCAATAAATAAGGCACTATAATAACGTCTAGTATCCAGGCGCCTGGGTGGCTCAGTTGGTTAAGTGTCCACCTCTTGATTTCAGCTCAGGTCATGATCTCAGGGTCATGGGAATGAGCCCTGCATTGGACTCCACACTCAGCAGGGAGTCTGCTTGAGATTCTCTCTCTCCCTCTACCCCTCCCCCACGTGTGCACTCTCTCTCTCTCTCTAAAATAATAAATAAATCTTAAAAAAAGAAATGTGAATTTAAAAAATAAGTTATAGTATCCAGAAGGGTCAGTCCTCCCACATTGTTTTTCTTTTTCAGAATTTTTTTGAGTATTCTTATTTGTGTGTGTGTGTGTGTATGTGTGAATTTTAAAACTTACCTGATTAAAGAAAAAAGGGACATCTGGTACTTTCATTTAGATTGCATTATATTTACCAATTAAAGAGAATGACATCTACTGTTTTTCTATCCACGAACATGATACATCGTTCCATTTGCTCAAGGCTCCTTTTGTAGCTTTCAGTGCTGCTTTTAAATACTCTTACATGGGGGCACCTGGGTGGCTCAGTCCTTCAGTTCGGGTCATGATCCCAGGGTCCTGGGATCGAGCCCTGTGTCGGGCTCCCTGCTCAGTGGGAAGCCTGCTTCTTCCTCTTCCACTCCCCCTGCTTGTGTTCCCTCTCTCACTGTGTCTCTCTCTGTCAAATAAATAAATAAAATCTTTAATAAATAAATAAATACTCTTACATGTCCGACATCTGCCAAGCTCATCAGTTTTACGTTTTTTGATGTTATTGTAACTGAGGGCTTTTCCTCCTATGTATATTGTTTGATGTCTGTATATATGAAAGGTATTAATTTGTTACTTTATGGGATTCTTTCATTGTCTGGAATAATTTTCCAGAGATTTCTCTTATGTTCTCCAACCATACAACCACAATACCTCTACATAGAGTGACGCTCACCTCCTCTGCACTTCTCTCTTCAAATTGATTTCTCCTGTCTAGTGCATTGGCAAGCATCACCAATGCAAAAGGAATCATCATACTAACAGCGTAAATCCCTGTTCTTTACTTTAGTGAGAATTCCTTTGTTGTTTCCCCATGAAGCCTGATGCTGGCTTTTTGTCTGCGGTGGATGTATTTTTAGCATGGTAAGAAAGTATCCAGCTGTCCTGTTGTCTTGGGTGTATTTTTTATTAAAACATGATCATTGAACTTTCTCAAAGCCCTTTTCAGAATCTATGAAGATAACCATGAATATTTTTTCTGCTAATGTTCACTAGTGTAGAACTGTATCTGCATTCTAGGAATAAAACCCTCTTGATTATGACATATGTATTCAAATGTATTGCTGAAGTTGTCTTGCTGAAATTTTTTTTTTTAGAATTCTGAATTGATATTCATAATGGGATTAGTCTTTGGTTTTTCTCTTTGTGACTTCTTTGTCAGACTTGTAACTGTTTCTCTTTCTTTGTCTATGCTCTGGAACATACATATTGGAATTGTCTTTCCTTGATAGAATTTTCCCTGTAAAACCTTTTGGACTGGTGATTTCTTCTTTGGGGTAGGGTATACGTTGTTTGAAAGTTTGGGGGTGTTTTTACTTTTTAATTTCCACTTCGAATACTTTGGATTCCTTTCTGGGGTCAGTTAAGTAAATTTTATTTTCTTGGAAGAAAATCTAGTTCACTTAGGCTTTCAAATGTATTTGCATATGGCACCTGGGTGGCTCAGCTGGTCAAACTACTGCCTTCAGCTCAGGTATTAACCCTGGGATCAGCCCCACATCAGGCTCCCTGCTCAGATGGGAGCCTGCTTCTCCTTCTCCCTCTGCCTGCCACTCTCCCTGATTGTACTCTCTGGCTCTCTCTCTCTCTCTGTCAAATAAATAAAATCTTTTTAAAAATGTATTTGCATAGAGCTGAGTCAAGCAGTCTCTTGTGACTCCTTTAATTTCCTATTTATGTGATTATTTCCCACATATCATTTCTTATTTTATGTATCTGTACTTGCTCCCACATTCTCTCAATTAGATTAACTAGTAGTTTATGTTGCTTTTCCCCAAAACCAGCTTTGAAATTTATTTCAACTGCTTTCTTTTCTAACTCGCTAATTTTACTTTTATCTATGTCTTCCTTCTGCTTTCCCTCTGCTATAATCTGTTTTATTTTGTTGTAATTCCTTGACTCAGATGATTTATTTATATGTTTTCATTCTTTTGTGTAAATATTTAAGACCATCATTTTTCCTCTGAGTACTGCTTTAGCTATAGCACATCTGTTCTGATAGTGTTTTCATTAATCATTGTTTTCCAGAAAATCTGCAACTTCAGTTTTTATTTTCCTCTTTAAGTCATGCATTAAATGTTTTGTTTTGATTTGATTTGATTTTACATTCAGTGTAATGGTCTTTTGCTTTTCTGATTTAGTATTAATTTCTAGCTTAATTGTATCAGAGAATACTGCTTCTATTTTTTTCCTACCTTTTGGGATTTTCTGAAGTTATCTTTGTCCCCTAATAGATGGTTAATATTTGTGAATGTGTCATGGGCCCCTGAAAGATGTATTCTCTTCACTTAGTCTACAGGGTTTGCTATTTATCCATGGGGTCTTCTTTATTACGTTAATTAGGTCTTCAGTATTGATTTTTATTCTTTGTCTAGTTACCTGGAGATTGAAACATGTGAATTAAAGTGATCTGTTACTAGTGTGCTTTCGTCTATTGCTCCATGCATCTCCTGAAATTCGTCCTTTCAGTATTACTGCTATGCTTTTTTTTCCTTGTGAAATGTACACTTTAGCATTATAAAGTTCCTTTATTTCATTAAATGCATTTTAACCTGAATTCTACTTCATTTGATGCAAGCTCATCATTCCTACTCTTTATTTCTGTATTTCCCTCACATTCCTTTACTTATCCTTCCTGTATTTCCAACGTTCCTGCATCACTTTACTTTTGGGGCATCTCTACAGATAATATACAATTGGGTTGTGATTTGTGATCCAATCTGAAAATCTTTTTAAAGGTGAGTTAAACGCATTTATATTTAGCAACATGACAAATAGGTTTGTTCCTGGCTCTGATTTTATACCATCTTTTCTGGTTTCTTGGCATTATTTTTAGTCTTTCTATGATTGTTTCCCCCTGTGTGGTTCTTCTGGGAGGGTTCATGGTTTTATTGTAGTGGTTGCATTCAAAACTGCAATGTTACATAACAATCTTAACCTATGTCTTTAGACATGATTGATTAATCCTATACTACAAGCAAAGATAAAATTGGTCTATTCTCTCTTCTTCCCCCTCACTTCTTTCTGCAGAGGCAAAGCAAAGGCATCACTGGAGTGGGAACAGAGAGACACACACGCCCCTGGATGGCAGTTAGGAAAGAGCATGGAGAGGTTAACACAGGGGCAGCTGCACGTGGGGAGGGAGACAATAAACACACGACGGAGCCCCTGGATACCACTGACTCTGGCTATGCTGCCCCTCTCTTCCACCGCCTGATTTTAGGCAATAATATTATCTTTCTTAATGTTTGTCATTTATTGTTAAAAATAATTATGCTTATGTTACTTCTTTTGTCAGCTCTAAATTATATCCTTTGAGTCCCTGGCATTCAGAGAATTTACTCTCCCTCCCCCAGCCTTCCCAAATGTGTTGGTTGTGTCATTTCATCATCATCAGGGCACAGAACATTCTCCTCTGTTGCTCTAATGCTTATATTTGTTTTTGTCTTCGTTTTAGTGTAGACTGACAGTTGGAAATACTCAGCATTCACCCTCAGTCTTCTCTTTGCTGGCTGAAGTTCATCCTCTACTAGTTTGCTCAGGAACGGCTCATGGGAACAATATTCCCTGAGTTATCACAGGCTCAAAACTCTTTATACTTAAAAGACGGCTAGGATGGATATAAATTTTGGCTCACATTTTCTTTCTTTGCTTATCTTTCAGATGTTTCACTGTCTCTGGGGCATTGGATGTTGCTGCTAAGAAAACTGGGACCAACCTGATATTTTTCTCCTCACAAATAACTTGATTTCTTTGCCCAAATTCCCAATGAATTCCTTCTTTTTATTTACTATTCTTTTTCACGGTCTTTTTGTTAATTTTGAAGTAATTCCAAACATAAAAAAATTTTTTTTTGCGAGAACAATACAAATGCTTACACTCCCTCACGCCATCTCTAGGATGATGACCTTTACGTCTACTTTCCCCATTTTTGGAGAGAGAGTGATTTTTCTTTTGGCAGGATGTCTATCAACTCTAAATCCTCCAACATATGCCTCCCAAAGACAGGAACCCTTCTCCCATATGACCACCACACAGCCCTCTGAGTCAAAATACCAACACTAGTCCAGCACAGCCCCATCCACAGACCCATTCAAATTCCTCCAACAGCTTGAACAATACCTCTCTTCCCTTTCTGGTCCAGGATCCTATCCACCAACACACATCCCAGTTAGCTGCCATGTTCCATCAGTGTGCTCCAGTCTGGAACACTTCCTCAGTCCTTCTCTGCTACGCAAGTCCTTGAAGGTCTCCAACAAATTACAGATGTTTCATTCTGTAGGGTCCGGGCCCATCTTACATTTCTTCATGACCAGACAGAAGGCATACATTCTTGGTAGAAATACAACAGAAATGATGCTGTGTTAGTATATCCCATCCAGGGCACCCCAGGTCAAACCATCCTACCACCAGTGACATTAATTTGGACCAGTGGTGTCTGCCAGGTTTCACCACTGACAATTCACCATCTTTCCATTGTGTTTCATTACAATTTTGTGGGAGGCTATCCCAATATTTTACCAATAGACTGATCCTTCTAAGACACCTCCACCCACATGACTTAGCATCCATTGACAACTCCTGTCTGTTTCAACTACCATTATGATAGTTGTCAAGATATTTCCACTGTTCCTTCTACATTTATCAGAATGTATTCCCACTCTACTCTTAGGGAAGAGTTTTCTCTTCTCCCCTACTTATTTGTTTATTAACTTATCTATCTATCTATATAGTCATTCATTCATTCACTCATTCATTGATAACAGTATGAACTCATGGATTCCTAGTCAGTAGGTTGTAATCTGACACTCGTGCTCTTATTCCTCAATTTGGCCTATGGAAACTCCAAGCTGGCATCTGTGTCCTTTGGATATGTTCTAATCTTTTCCTGACTTTCGGCAAAACAGAACATTGCAGGTTCATTTCATACTTTCTCTGCCCCACCCCATAAGTCAGCCACCTCTCTGAGGAGCCCCAGTAAGTTTTAGTGGAGGACATTATTTAAAAACTCAGATCTAAGTACTTAGTGTGCACTCAGGGTTACTGCAGTTCCACTGCTTCTAGACCATTTCAATGCAATGAGTTAGGAAATGTATGTATGTATATTCACACACACCGATGCTTCTAATTCTAGTCCAGCACCCCAGGTTCTTGCCAGCCTTCCTTCTTCACATGTTTATAACTCTCTTCTCAAACAGTGAAAAACATGGGTCCTCCTATCTTCTCTGTATTTATCTACTTGCTCAATAAATTAATCTATTTGCCCCCATAACTAATCTTCCAGTCATTCTGGCCACTTTCTACGCATGCCACCTCCACACTCACCCTTTACCCTGATGGGAAAGGAAGGGGGGTGGGAAAGGAAGGAAGATGAGAGTGAGGAAGGAAGGGAGGGAGGAAGGGAGGGAGGGAGGGGGGAAGAGGGGGAGGGAGAGAATGATTCCCTATCAAAACTTTGCAAGGCTATATCCTGGTGTTAACTGTTCTGGGTAATTTTCCCCAACACCCAAATTTGCGTTCTTTAACATTTAGATTTAAGTCTTCTTTTACATCCTGAAAGATTTCCCAATTTATATTTTAAATATTTGTTCTATTTAATTATTTTGTGTTTTCCTTCAGGGACTAAAATTACATGTATGCTGAATTTCCACTGCTTGTCTTCTATATCTATTACTTTCTTTCTAATCTTCATGAATGCTTTCCTTATTTCAATTCCATTTATTCACCTTTCTCATTTCTATTGTCTATGTCCCACACTGTATTTTCCAGTCTATTTTCCCTTGAGACCCTTCAGATTTGATCTTCATTTCTGAGATAGATTTGCCTTTTTCTTTCTCTTTCCTCCTTTAGTACTGACAGTTCACGTTCCCCTACCTCTTACCATCCTGTCATCTCTCCCAGAATTCTTGTTTCTGCTTTGTAGTTTTTCTTCATAGAAATGATTGCTTCATTGAGGTCTTTAAATTCATTATGAAATCCTTGACTGCAATTTTCATCTGCTCCTTAAGAACATTTTCCTGGGAATGTTCCTTATTTGTGAGTTCCTTAATTTTTGTGGCTACTGTTGACATTTTCACTATAATATCTTTGCTTCTATTTTACCAATGCTCTCAATTTCTCTTCTTACTTTGCAAGGTGGACTTTGTTGGGCCAGTTTTTTTGCAGGAAGTTCCTGTGGGATAAGAGGAAGGACCACGGCAGCCTTTCATTATTAAAAGAAAATTCTCTAATGACTGGGAGGAAGCCCAGGGAGACTTCTGGGGTGCCGAAAAGGCTCTAGATCTTGATCTTGATGGTAGTTACACAAGGACACACATGTGTAAATTCTGGCAAGCTAAACAATATTTGTATACTTTATGTATATATGTTATACCTCAAGAAAAATATTAAGGAAAGAAGGCAGGGAGGGAGGGAGGGAGGGAGGGAGGGAGGGAGGGAGGGAGGGAGAGATGACTTTTTTCCTACTGCCACAGACATCACTTCCTGCAAATAGGCCTCTCTGGAGGATTCTTTGTATTAACCTACCTCCTCTGCTTCTCTGAAGCAAAAGAGGGGAGGTACCTTTCTTCAATTGTGCTCACACCAATCCCTGCCCAGTGTCTGCAAATAAGGGATACGGCTGGGGTTCATCAGGATGCCCTTGCACCTCCAGGTCACACACTCCACTGGCACTCGACCGTCTGCTGCCCGGAGGCCCTCCTGCCACTATTCTCCTCTTCACACCCATGTATCACCGCCCACCCCCCTGCCGTGGTCCCTCCCAAACAGCCCTCGTACCTACTTCAGATTCCATAGATTTTTTTCTACTCTCTAGTTCCACTGAAAATGAGATTTGGGTTTTTTTTTTTTAATGGTTCTTCTTGTTTTTCTTGTATGATATGATATCCAAGAGCCGAAAGCAAAAGAGGCTGTCCTGCACAAACCGTATCATGCTGCAAGTCCTGTGTGCCGTTCTACCGGCTTACCACAACATCTCAAACCAGTCGTCCCTTAAGCCTCAATCTCCCATTAGCAGAACTGACAGAAGAAACAGTTGTCCCCCCCCCCCCTTCTGAAGATGATCAACACAGCGAATGGAAGGTGCGAACAGACAGCAAGTCTCCCTGCTGACCTAGGAAGGCGAGAAGCACGGCGCTTTCCATGGTGCTGATCATTTCACCTCTCATCCAATTTCTCCTTTAGCATCTGTTCTTTCCTAACCATTAGCCAGGAAACAGCTGGTTCTTTAGGACTAGACTCGTACCCCGCCTCAGACTCTCACCGCCTCCCCACCAACACCCCCACTCACACCCAAAGACACAACGGATTCTTCAAAATACCAATTTGCTGGCTGCCCTGTCTCATTTCTCTTGCTGGCTGCAAAAGTAACAGTAGGAATGTGCCACTACTTGGCACCATCCGCCTGGCTGTGAGCAAACACAGGCTCTCTCAGCCAGCCAGTGTTTCAGGAAATACCAAACCTAGACTCCTGCCTCTGACCCCACATGAACCCCAAAGTTTCAGACTGCGGATGGGCAACATTCAATCACTGGGGCCTCAGGACTCCACCATCACCACATCAGTCACAAATACCACCCTTACTAATAGAAGTGGCAGATGGGAACATAAATTCTTCAAAAGCAATTCACTTGGCCAAGGACTAAGGAACATATGAATGAAGTGTGAACAGTAAATTTTTCCAAGTTTTGGAGGCTGGACATGTCACCCCCTCAACTATACAAACAGGCTCTGGAAGACCCAACCTAGTTTTCCATCTGGCTGAAAACACTTCAGGCTGACTTAAAGGCAAACACAAAGGCTAGCTCTCTTTTCCCTCTGCTACCTCCTCAAAGAAGGCCCAGAACTACAAGAGCAAAACTCAAGAAAGGCAACAATGGTAGGAACATTGGGCATTCAGTTTTTCCAAAAGAGTGAGAATAAGAACAATCCTTTGATAAAATAATCCTTTGAAATCACATGTCCTTCTTCAGAAAGCTCTTTGGAAAGGAAAGTGTTTCCCAAGGGAATAAGCACCAGACAAGTGTTAATCACTTGCATGCTCTGTGATGGTTTTCACAGCTGGAGGGTCCAGCAGGCACCCAGAATCCCTGTCGGCAGCTCCCAGCTCCATACTAAGCTTTGCATTTTATGACACAAAAGCAGCCAGCTTAGGAACAGACAGAATGCAAAGAATTTGGAGCAGGGGCCCAGAGGCCAGGTGCCAGGTGAGTTCTGCCATGAACCAGCTGGGTACTCCTGAGAAGTCCCTTCCTTTCCCCAGGGTCCACATCCTCAGACCCAGGGAGCATGCAGGTCTGATACACTCAAGGGCTCCCTGCCTCAACAAATGAAGACTCTGGTCTGTCCCCTGAGCCTGACTGTGATCTCATTCCCAGAACCCACACCTTCACATCATAAGGGAAGGTCTTGTGCTTTTGTGAACCAGCTGCCACCCCACCCAGGCCCAGAATGCCGCTATCACTATGGCAAAACGCTGTCATTACTCCAAGACCAACAGCAATGGTCAATGGCAGAGAAAATAAAACCCAGCGGACTCGCCCTGCACAACCAAGCCAGCAGAGGAAAGAGGGGAGGAAGTGACTGTCTAAGTAACATTTCTCGAAATTGCCCACCTCTGGCCTCTTCACGAGAAACAGATAACAGAAAGAAGCCACCCATTGAGTCTGAAAATGCATCACTCCTTGTTCTGAGATGAATTCAGGCTGCTAATAGCACTGATAGCTTTAGAAAACCAAAGACGAGGAATCTGAGGCTTCAAAGGGAGCCTGTCAGAATGTGAAATGATGCCCTTTCTCCTTCCTTGAAAGTGTAAACCGGTTTGGCTTGAATTATGTCTAATTAGGACGCACTGAAAATGCAATGCTCATAAGCACACATACACAGAGATGCGCACACACAGGACCCGGCCCCTCTGTCCTACGGCAGTGCGGACAGATTGTCATGGACGCGATGCAGTACAATCATTAAACATCTCTCCAGCTTATTTGCGTGCAGTGTGTCTCAATAATGTGTTATGAGGTGTGTTTGTAATTGGCTACTGCTGATAGTGGTCCTTGAAGGGGAAATGGAGTGTGTCTAAATGCAGACAAAGCTACTTCGCGCGCCAGGACAAGATGAGATGCTCCTTGCAAGGTCTAAATGGGATACTCAGGGCTTCTTCCACCCATAGCTTGGGAGAGAGAAAAAGGAATAATCTGTCTCAATTTTCTCAGCTCCAGAAACAATATTTATAAAATAGAAGGTGATTTCAGAGCTCATTTATTTTCCTGGTTCACAGTCCCCACTCTCTGCTGACATCATTTTCTAACCAATTTTATTTCCAACAATTGCAGGAACAGCCTCAATTCGACTTGAAATCGTTAAAAACAAATCCATTCTTTCCTTGTCTTTGAGTCCCATCTTTCAAAAAAAAAAAAAAAGGTTTAATTTCTGTATTGTCTTTCTTTGAAACAATATTCCAGGTCTCTGAAGAGCCAGACGAGACCCTTCTTTCTCCCCTTCTTACCTCCTAAATGCCTGTGTTCCCTACAAATGCAAGAAGCACACAGATTCGTCCCGGTTCCATTTCTAGGCACCCCGCTCCCTGGCTCGTCAAGTCAAAGGTTGTCCTACGAGTAGTGATTGCAGGGGACAGGTCTCTCAAACACTAGGCATCTTGGAGATGGAATAGACCAGGGATTTTAAAAGTCACAAAAGGAACCCTGTTTCTTACCCAGAAGGCAATCTTCCACAAGCAAAATCGCAGCATAGCAGGAGATGCCAGGCATGTGCTGGCTTCCATGAAAACTGGACATATGCTGGCATGGGACAGTTTGGAGTGGTCTCCTCGGACGGCCAGGGGAGGGCGTGACAGCCCCTGGGCTAGGTGTTGGTCATCTCTTGCTCTGTCCTTTCCCTGACCTCCCAGGGGAACCCCCACAAGGAAGAAAGCATGCTATGTTCTTGCAGGAGGCAGGCGAGCCCTGGCAATCACTCCATTTTTTCCTAAGTGCTCAGAAAACCATCTGTTCTCAAATTCAGGGGAATTAATGTCAAGCTGATTGGTCTTTTTCTCTGAGTGGGAAAAACTGAATTGGCGAGACTTATAGCAACTTGCACAGGCACTAGCTTCACGCAGAAAAACATTCTTAGTCAGATTTCCAAAGATAGGACTCAACTTGAGTCAGGTGGATTAAGGGAAAAGGTGGGAGCCTGGACCAGAACGCCACATCCCTGACCGACTGAGAGGGGTGCACCCCATGTGTAAGACAGAGTTAGCCAAACTACCCCTCACCCCTGTAGTCTTCCAGCAGAGCCAGAGAATTTTAAATGGCACCCACTCCAGAGCCTCAAAGACGGCAAACCAGAGCGAGGCAGAGAACACAACGCTGCCTCTCACTTCAGCTCTGAAGCCCCAGGGAAGCTTCTGGATTGTGGCTGGGGAAATGCCACGACTGAGCCACCCAGCATGCAGACCCAGGGATTCCACATTAGCAAGCTCCAAGGACACTAGCACAAGGCCTCCCAGGGTGGCCACCCTGCAAGACGCCACAGGACTCCAGGGCAAAGGGCCTGCTTATAATTTTATTCCCACTTTTATTCCCAGTTCAGCACTGGTCACACCATAGAGATTCACTAATCAGGGGCAGAATTCAATTTGTTCACTGAATCCACAGCAGGAAAGCCAAAGGCGGGGGGGGGGGGGGGGGGGGGCGGGGCAAGGAGGACTGTCTGCTTGTTCCCAGACTGACGTGTCTGGGATATCTTTCGTGTGAACCCCATGTGTGGCTTTTATCCAGGACTTCAAACTCCATTCCATCAAACAGCAAGTAAACTGTAATGAAATACCACAGGCTGCACAAAGCTCACCCGTGGGCCCAGCCCTCCGGAGAATCCTGGCTGCATCACCGTGAGTATGAGTACACCACGAGCGCCCTTCACCTTCTCACATGAAGCAAGAGGATACAGGTCAACAGGGACCTGTTTACAACCTTGCTCCAAATGGAAGTCCCCACCCGGTTTTAGTCACATTTTCTAGGCAAGATGAGTTTCCATTTGATCCTTTCCTCCTCCCCCTCCCCCTCCCCCCCCATCTATTTTACTTCTTCCTCCTAGCTTCTTTATCTTTCATTAGGTCAAAAGGGCCACCAGAAGCACCATGAGCAAGGGAACAGTCCCACAGAAGGTAGCTCCTCCAACCACGGGGCTGGGTGCCTCCTCACCCTAGAGCTCTATGTATTTGCTTCTTTTCCTTCTTTGTATCCCTCCCTATTCCACAGGGGACCTGAGCTTCCATTCTGGTCTCAAATGCCCTAAGAGACTGCCCTTTAGAGAAGGCCAACAGTCTCACTCCTGCCCACTCAGCAGAAGTGTTCCCCGAAATGTTCCTCCCAAGAGCAGTGAGCAGGAGCACAAACACACCGCCCTTGCTTTCTTACTCTGAGCACTGTTTGAACAAATCCTGGACCAAAACCTACGCTTTTCTTTTTTTCTTTTAAAGATTTTATTCATTTATTTATTTGAGAGTGAGAGCTAGCACAAGCCGGGGGAGGTGCTGAGGGAAAGAGAGAAACAGGCTCCCCGCTGAGCAGGACGCCCGATGCGGGGCTCGATCCCAGAACCCTGGGATCATGACCTAAGGCGAAGGCAGATGCTTAACTGACTGAGCCACCCAGGCGCCCCCAAAACCTATGCTTTTCAACAACACTGTCCCATCCAAGTCAGGCCCCCTGATCACTTCACAAAGCCATGCCACAGGCATCTATTTACACATGACCTTGAATAAGTCACTCACTTCTCAGTCTCATTCTTCACGTAAACTGGGAAAACACGGCTTCACATAGAGGATTGGGTGGAGATCAAGTGAGATGTATGGGGCAGTACTGGGCACACTATTTTGTATGTAAGAAGTGTTTAATACATTTTTAAAAGGGTGAGGATCTCTTGAATTCTTCATGAGCTAACCTTTGTAATACTCCAGTCTTCAAAGAAAAATGGCCAACATTCATGACCTATTCATGGCCATTCATTCCAGTTCTCCTCACTTGAAAGGACATCTGATAACATCTTGGCCAACTGATTTCCCAGCAATGCAGGGTCCACCTGGCACTCTGTCCACTCTATGGATCTGATACCATGCTCATCAGCCCACAACGCCATGGAGTTTATCCCCGATTTTACTTCAAATCTTCTCATTTTTGCCATCCCCTGATTCTTCACTTTGATGCCCATACTATACCAAATCCTCCTTTCTCTGGTTATAGAATCTCATCACCATATCCTCCTGGAACTCTTACTTTGCGATGGATTAACTATTAAGTTCCCAAATGGCCCCATAAGGAAGCCATTTCAGTCAAGATGAGTTAGGCCTATCCAGTGTGTTCTTATACGCAGCTGCTACAAAATCACAGTAACATTTCCCAATGAAAACTAAAGCAAAACCCCTTTCCCAGAATGTAGTGGAATACGAAAGTTAATGGAAAGACTCCACCTCCTCACTTTCCTACCAGAACTTAATTACATTCAAAGAAACCTAAATCTTAGAACAGAATTTGCTTGGAAATTTCTGAAAATTCACTGTTGAAAATTCAGAAACTGATGAAGCAGTTCAGTGCTGTCTTGAACGTGTGCTCTCTGACATATGGAGCTGTCTCTCTCAACTCCAATCCAACTGGAAGGAGCTTTCATGAGCCTACAGGCCCTGAGGCCAGCACGCAGGTATGGTGGGGAGTCTGTGAGAAGGACCGAGGGTCCTGCAGAGCTGGATGGAGAAAGCTGAGGCAGGACTGAAAGAGAGCAGAGAGAACAAGAGCACAGAGGTTCAGAGCAAGAGCAGAGCTCCCAAATCCCATGGACAGCTCAGCCAAGAGTGAGATGGAGCCCAGGGAGGAAGGCAGCTCTCCCTGGCATGAGCACTTGGAGAGGACCTTCCATCTCCCTGGCCCAGAGGAGGGGCTGGAAGCTGAACAGGCTGCCAAGTCCTCCCTAGCCTGGAGCGAGAGCGATTCAGCTTCCTTCTGTTGTCTCAGGGAACTGACACCAACCAAGTGGAACCACCCCAAAGAACAGAAGTCAAGACGACAACACCATCACCACTCTCTGCTTCTCTTACCTGAAGACAGCCAAACCGCTGGTCCTAAGCCTCATCCAGTAGACAAAGGGAATGAACCACCCACAGAGGGGACCAGAAGCCAGAGGGAAGAAGGAGCAAAACACTTAGAAGGGGAGGCTGTTGATGAAACAGACCAGCTGGAGGAGCCAAAGAACACCACAAACAAAAAAAAAAAATCACAGCACTTACTGATATTCAATCACAACGCACACATACAAAAAGACTCTCTGGCACAAAAATTATGATTTCCATATTAAAAAGCTCATCAGATGAGTTGACAAAAGGGATCATTGCTGTAGAGACCTGAATTAGTGGCCTGGAAGATCAAATGGAAAAAAAATATCACAAGAGCAAAAACACAAAGACCTAAAAATCAGGGACAAAAAGATTTTAGAACAGATCCATCCCAAAGATCTAATTTGTGGATAACAGTAATCCCAGAAGGAGAAAAAGGAATGCATAAAGAATAGACCAGAATTAAATTAATAAAAGCAGAGAATTTCCCTTGAAGAAAGACCCAAGTCTACAAATGGTACTGAGCTCACTGGAGTCATGGAAAAGGACATATCCCGAGGTGTGTTCCTAAGTTCCAAGGAGAAGGAGAAAATCTCCCCAGGCCCCAATAAGAAAAAACAGGTAACTTACAAAGGAAAAGTAATCAGGCTTCAAGTATACCTGTTATTTGCAAAACCAGAATCAGGACGACAGAAGCCATCCACAGACTGGCAGGTAGCCAAGCCAGATGTCACCCACCTGTCCAATCTGCAGAATATTCGTGGGTATGCAAGGGATCACAGAAAAGATAAGCCACACACCCTATCTGAGGAAAATGCTCAGGTCAAAAAATGAATGAATTCAAACAGAAATCTCAAGGTAGGCGAAATCTTGTGGTGAACCTCGTGAGTTGTTACATCTAAGTAGTAATAAAGTGCTTGGAACATGTAATGTAAGTCACAAATAAGAGTACTTGAAAAAGAGGCATTCTGCAAAGAAAACCTGACATTTAGTTCTAGAAGTGTTAAATTATCTCAGCAAAACCTGGAAATTAGGGTGGTAGAAGATGAAGGGAGTAAAAACCTTCTGAAGTTCCACCTGCTTTCGTGGAAGCAAGCTTAAAGAAGTAAAAATTGTCCTAAAAGGCTCAACTCATCAGGTTGATAATGAATGGGTGAGGAAAACATGTTGGCAGGGAAAATTCGCTGATACCTTGTTTTCATAGCAATAGGTATTTGAATGCCCTGAAAAGGAAGGTAACAGTAGGTATTGAAGGCACAGTAAGATGTCCAAATGGAAAAAGGACAGAGGAGTTGAAATGGTCACTGGCCAAACTAGTGAAAATAATATAAAGGAGAAAGATAAAAATAAAATAGTAAATATTCAATATATCAATTATTCCATGAATTATGATATGCTGAATATTCCTATTAAAATACAAACATTACCAGACTGGTTTGAAAAATAAAAATAGGTATGCAAGGGTGGGGGGGGCGCCTGGGTGGCTCAGTTGGTTAAGCGTCTGCCTTTGGCTCAGATCGTGATCTCAGGGTCCTGGGATCAAGCCCTGCATTGTGGGCTCCCTGCTCAGTGGGGAGTCTGCTTCTACCTCTACCCTTCCCCCCCACTTGTGCGTGCTCTCTCTCTTTTGCTCACTTTCTCTCAAATAAATAAAATCTTAAGAAAAATAGGTATGTAAGGTAGTCAAGGGATACCACTGGAGAAGTCAACAGGACCAGATCATTTCAGAACTGAGTTTCATGTGTCCATTAAAGAACAGATACATCCAAATTATTTAACTATCCCCACAATTAAAAAAAATCTTCTGGGCACCTGGGTGGCTCAGTCTTTAAGCGTCTGCCTTTGGCTCAGGTCGTGATGCCAGGGTCCTGGGATCCAGCCCCGCATTGGGCTCCCTGCTCAGCAGGAAGCCTGCTTCTCCCTCTCCCACTCCCCCTGCTTGTGTTCCTGCTCTCACTATCTCTCTCTCTGTCAAATAAAAATATAAAATCTTGAAAAAAAATCTTCCTAATTCATTTTAGGGAAGCAGTATAGTCTTAAATATAGACTCTGATAGAGTACCAAAAAACCACAAATCAATCTAATTCATGAATACAAATGTTAAAATTCCAAATAAACACCAACAAATAAAATCCAGCAGTATAAATAAAAATAAACCATTACTATATAGAGTTTATTCCAGGAATGCAAGAATGGTTTAAAAAAGGAAATCAAAATAATTCACTGCATCAAAAAAGAAAAATTATATAATTCAATCAAAATATGAAAAATTTAAAAAATAATTTCTAATTAAAAAACGAAGTAAAATAGGAAAAGGAAACGACTAAAATACAATAAATAAAGTAAATAATGAAACACTACAGCCATTTGCATCAAAATCAAGAAAAAGTCCTATATTAGCATAGGATGGCATTGTGAATGTTCTCATGAATGCAAAACAAGATAAAGAAATAACCAAGAAATATTCAAAAAGAGATAAATTTAACTCATTTTGATAATGATATGATTTTATACTTAAGAAACCCAATGGATTATTCAAGTAACCACTGGATTTAATTTAAAAATTCCAATAAAAGTATGATATTGGCATAGTAAGAGACATACAGGTCAATAGAACAGAATGGGTTTACCAGAACTAAAACTCAATAGTTACGGGAAACAAATATATGACAAAAGTAGTATGTCAGTCACTGGAAGAAATAATGTTTTCTTTAATTAGTGATATTGACACAAATGACTACCCTTTTAGAAGAAAACAGAGTTGAATCCCTACCTCAAACTAGAAATAAAAATTAATTCCAGATGGGCTTAAGATCTAAAAATGTTTTAAGTCATGTAGAAGAGGAAATTAAGGATGTTCAACCAAGGCATCACAAAGATCTTTTTAATAAGACAGAATGCTCATTAGCTACTATTAAAAAAGCATATTTAAATATATGAAAACAAGCAAAAAAATTATATGGCAATATATACCATAAACAAAATCAACAGTATAACAATTGATTAGAAAAAAAAATCTTTAATACATATGACCAATAAAAAGTTGTCTACAACATACAAAGAGCTCTTATAACTGACAAGGAAAAGATAAACAGCCCACTGGAAAATGGGCCGAGGATATGAAAGGATACATCACAGAAGAGCAGATCCTTAAGGGCAATGAACATACAAGAACATATCCAACTCCTCTGGTGGTCAGAGGAATGTAACATTAAAATAGGATCCTGTTTCCCAACCTTTCAATCGGCAAAAGGAAAAGAACAACATTTATGCTAAAGGAGATACTGGGAAAAGAGTACTCACACTTTGCTGGTGGAAATGTGGATGAGCACACCATTTCTAAAAGCAATCTTAATATACCCATTAACATAAAAATCAGACTCCCTTTGATTCAGAATTCCCATTCCTCAAAATCCATCCCATAAAAGCAAAAGCCCCAATGTGTGAGAATACGTGTACACAGATAGTTACTGCAACACCGTGTTCGGTGACAGAGCTAAGAGACAAGGTGGATACTCACCAAATAGAAACAAGGCAATGAAATAAAGCACATGATACCACAGAATATTAGACAGTCATTAAAAACAAGCAGGCTCTTTTTGGAGCAAGATGGCGGAGGAGTAGGAGACCTGGATTTCATCTGGTCTCAGGAATTCAGCTGGATAGGGATCAAACCATTCTGAACACCTACGAACTCAACAGGAAATCGAAGAGAAGAATACCAACAATTCTCTGAATGGAAAAGCGACCACTTTCTGGAAGGTAGGACGTGCGGAGAAGTGAATCCGAGGCGATATTCGGGAGGATAGACGGCGGGGGAGGGGGTCTCTGCCGGACACTTCTGGCAAGTGCTAGAGCCTCGGAGCACAAAATCGGACCTTTTAGAAGTTGGCTCCGCTGAGGGACTCGCTGCAGTGGCTAAGCGGGGGTGGAACCCTCGCGGGACAGTGTGGTCTCAGGACCCTCAGGGTCACAGAAAGACTGGGGGTGCCTGAATGCGGCAGAGCTCCCAGGTATCGGAGTGGGGAAGCCGGCTGCAGAGACGGAGCCGAGGCACGGGCTCTCAGCTTGGGGTTGCCATAAACTGATCCGCGGCACAGTCGGGTCACTGCTCCTCCAGCAGGGACCCAACAAGCGGCAGAGCCGGGGAGACTCCCCTTCCTCCCCCGGGAGGAGCGGCGCGAGAGCGTACGGCAGGGATCTGCTGGGTTTGGAGACTCCACACGGGGTCGGGTGCCAGAGATAGAAACGCTCCGTCACAGGCCGGGTGAGTACGGAGTGCCGCCGGAGACCGGGGAGATGGGAATGACTGCTTTTCTCTGGGGGCGCACTGAGGAGCGGTGCCCCGAGTTCTCGGCTCCTCCAGGCGGAGATTGGAAGGCCACCATTTTCACCCTGGTCCTCCAAAGCTGTACCGAAAGCTTGCAGGGAACAAAAGCTCCTGAGAGCAAACCCTAGCAGAGTACTTAGCCTGGACCGACAAGGGCAGGGCAATTCCACCTCCGGCAAAGGCATTTGAGAACCACGGCAACAGGCCCCCTCCCCCCCAAAGATCAGCAAGAACGGCCAGCCAAGACCAAGTTTACTGCTCAATGAGAACGGGAGAACTCCAGCGCTAGGGAAATACTGCACATAGAATTCATGGCTTTTTTACCATGATTCTTTCAAAGTTAATTTTTTTAACTGTATTTATTTTTTATTTTTCTTTTTCCCTTTTTCAACCAACATTTTATCAATCCCTTTTTTAAAAAAACATTTTTATTTTTCATTTTTAGAGTCATATTTTATCCCTTCATAGTAGTTACCCTTATTTTTGGCATATATATATATATATATATATATATATATATATATATATATATATATATAAGTTGTTCTCTCTTTAAAATTTTGAGATACAGTTTCTTTTAACAGATCAAAATATACCCTAAATCTCTAGTGTATGGCTTTGTTCTAGTCTCCTGCCTGATCACATTCTCTCCTCTTTTTTTTTTCTTTCTTTTTGTTTTGAATCCTCTTCTACCTTTTTTCAAACAACTTATCAATTCCTTTTATAACATTTTTTATAATTTTCATCTTTACATTCATATTCCATCTGTTCATATCAACCCTTATTTTGTACATATATGTCTTTCTTCCTTTAAAATTTGGGGAGGCACTCTTCTTCTAACAGACAAAAATACACCCAAAATCTAGTGTGTGGCACTAATCTATGCACCAGCCTGATCATATTTGATCATATTCTGTTTTTTTTGTTTTGTTCTGTTTTTGTTTGTTTCTATCTTTTTCTTCTTCTTTTTTTTTTCTCTTTTTTCTTTCTTTCCCTTTCTTTTCCCCTGGTTTCAGGTCTTTTCTGATTTGTTTAGAGTATATTTTCTGGGGACGTTGTTACCCTGTTAGCATTTTGCTCTCTCATTCATCTATTATCCTCTGGACAAAATGACAGGACGGAAAAAATCACCTCAACAAAAAGAACAAGAGGTAGTACCGTCTGCCAGGGACCTACTCAATACGGACATTAGCACGATGTCAGACCTAGAGTTCAGAATCATGATTTTAAAGATACTAGCTGGGCTTGAAAAAAGCATGGAAGTTATTACAGAAACCCTTTCTGGAGAAATAAAAGAACTAAAATCTAACTAAGTTGAAATCAAAAAGGCTATTAATGAGGTGCAATCAAAAATGGGGGCACTAACTGCTAGGATAAATGAGTCAGAAGAGAGAATCAGCGATATAGAAGACAAATGATGGAAAATAAAGAAGCTGAGAAAAAGAGAGATAAACAACTACAGGATCACGAGGGCAGAATTCGAGAGAGAAGCGATACCATAACATGAAACAACATTAGAATAATTGGGATCCCAGAAGAAGAAGAGAGAGGGGCAGAAGGTATATTGGAGGAAATTATAGCAGAGAACTTCCCTAATGTGGGGAAGGAAACAGGCGTCAAAATCCAGGAGGCACAGAGAACCCCTCTCAAAATCAATAAAAATTGGTCAACACCCCGACATCTAATAGTAAAACTTACGAGTCTCAGACACAAAGAGAAAATCCTGAAAGCAGCTCGGGAGAAGAGATCTATAACTTATAATGGTAGAAACACTAGATTGGCAACAGACCTATCCACAGAGACCTGGCAGGCCAGAAAGGAGTGGCATGATATGTTCAGAGCACTAAAGGAGAAAAATATGCAGCCAAGAATACTATATCCAGCTAGGCTATCATTTAAAACAGGAGAGATAAAAAGCTTCCAGGACAAAGAAAAACTAAAGGAATTTGCAAACACGAAACCAGCCCTCCAAGAAATATTGAAAGGGGTCCTCTAAGCGAAGAGAGAGCCTAAAAGCAGCATAGATCAGAAAGGAACACAGACAATACACAGTCACAGTCACCTTACAGGCAATACAATGGCACTAAATTCATATCTTTCAATAGTTACCCTGAATGTAAATGGGCTAAATGCCCCAATCAAAAGACACAGGCTATCAGATGGGATTAAAAAAGAAGACCCATCGATATGCTGTCTGCAAGAGACTCTTTTTAGACCCAAAGACACCCCCACATTGAAAGTGAGGGGGTGGAAAACCATTTACCATGCTAATGGACACCAAAAGAAAGCTGGGGTGGCAATCCTTATATCAGACAAACTAGATTTTAAACCAGAGACTGTAATAAGAGATGAGGAAGGACACTATATCCTACTTAAAGGGTCTATCCAACAAGAAGATCTAACAATTGTAAATATCTATGCCCCTAACATGGGAGCAGCCAATTATATAAGGCAATTAATAACAAAAGCAAAGAAACACATTGACAACAATACAATAACAGTGGGGGACTTTAACAGCCCCCTCACTGAAATGGACAGATCATCTAAGCAAAAGATCAACAAGGAAATAAAGACTTTAAATGACACACTGGACCAAATGGACTTCACAGACATATTCAGAACATTCCATCCCAAAGCAACGGAATACACATTCTTCTCTAGTGCCCATGGAACATTCTCCAGAATAGATCACATCCTAGGTCACAAATCAGGTCTCAACTGGTACCAAAAGATTGGGATTATTCCCTGCATATTTTCAGACCACAGTGCTTTGAAACTAGAACTCAATCACAAGAGGAAAATTGGAAAGAACTCAAATACATGGAGGCTAAAGAGCATCCTACTAAAGAATGAATGGGTCAACCAGGAAATTAAAGAAGAATTAAAAAAATTCATGGAAACAAATGAAAATGAAAACAGAACTGTTCAAAATCTTCGGGATGCAGCAAAGGCAGTCCTAAGAGGAAAGTATAGAGCAATACAAGCCTTTCTCAAGAAACAAGAAAGGTCTCAAATACACAAGCTAACCCTACACCTAAAGGAGCTGGAGAAAGAACAGCAAATAAAGCCTAAACCCAGCAGGAGAAGAGAAATAATGAAGATCAGAGCAGAAATCAATGAAATAGAAACCAAAAGAACAGTAGAACAGATCAACGAAACTAGGAGCTGGTTCTTTGAAAGAATTAACAAGATTGATAAACCCCTGGCCAGACTGATCAAAAAGAAAAGAGAAAGGACCCAAATCAACAAAATCATGAATGAAAGAGGAGAGATCACAACCAACACCAAAGAAATACAAACAATTATAAGAACATATTATGAGCAACTCTATGCCAGCAAATTAGATAACCTGGAAGAAATGGATGCATTCCTAGAGATGTATCAACTACCAAAACTGAACCATGAAGAAATAGAAAACCTGAACAGACCTATAACCACTAAGGAAATTGAAACAGTCATCAAAAATCTCCCAACAAACAGAAGTCCAGGGCCAGATGGCTTCCCAGGGGAATTCTACCAAACATTTAAAGGAGAATTAATACCTATTCTTCTGAAACTGTTCCAAAAAAACAGAAATTGAAGGAAAACTTCCAAACTCCTTTTATGAGGCCACCATTACCTTGATCCCCAAACCAGACAAAGACCCCATCTAAAAGGAGAATTACAGACCAATATCCTTGATGAACATGGATGCAAAAATTCTCACCAAAATACTAGTCAATAGGATCCAACAGTACATTAAAAGGATTATTCACCATGACCAAGTGGGATTTATCCCTGGGCTGCAAGGTTGGTTCAACACCCGCAAATCAATAAATGTGATACAATACACTAACAAAAAAAAGAACAAGAACCATATGATCCTCTCAATAGATGCAGAAAAAACATTTTACAAAGTACAGCATACTTTCTTGATCAAAACTCTTCAGAGTATAGGGATAGAGGGTACATACCTCAATATCATAAAAGCCATCTATGAAAAACTTACAGTGAATATCATTCTTAATGGAAAAACTGAGAGCTTTCCCCATAAGGTCAGGAACGCAGCAGGGATGTCCACTCTCACCACTGCTATTCAAGTATTAGAAGTCCTAGCCACAGCAATCAGACAACAAAAAGAAATAAAAGGCATCCAAATCGGCAAAGAAAAAGTCAAACTCTCACTGTTTGCAGATGATATGATACTTTATGTGGAAAACCCAAAAGACTCCACCCCAAAACCGCTAGAACTCATACAGGAATTCAGTCAAGTGGCAGGATATAAAATCAATGCACAGAAATCAGTGACATTCCTATACACCAACAACAAGACAGAAGAGAGAGAAATTAAGGAGTTGATCCCATTTACAATTGCACCCAAAACCATAAGATACCTAGGAATAAATCTAATCAAAGAGGCAAAGGATCTGTACTCAGAAAACTATAAAATACTCATGAAAGAAACTGAGGAAGACACAAAGAAATGGAAAAAACGTTCCATGCTTATGGATTGGAAGAACAAATATTGTGAAGATATTAATGCTATCTAGAGCAATCTACACACTCAATGCAATCCCCATCAAAATACCATCCACTTTTTTCAAAGAAATGGAATAGTCCTAAAATTTGTATAGAACCAGAAAAGACCCTGAATAGCCAGAGGAATGTTGAAAAAGAAAAGCAAAGCTGGCGGCATCACAATTCTGGACTTCCAGCTCTATTACAAAGCTGTCATCATCAAGACAGTGTGGTACTGACACAAAAACAGACACAAAAATCAATGGAACAGAATAGAGAGCCCAGAAATGCACCCTCAACTCTATGGTCAACTCATCTTTGACAAAGCAGCAAAGAATGTCCAATGGAAAAAAGACAGTCTCTTCAACAAATGGTGTTGGGAAAATTGGACAGCCACATGCAGAAGAAACTGGACCATTTCCTTACACCACACACAAAAATAGACTCCAAATGGCTGAAAGACCTAAACGTGAGATAGGAGTCGATCAAAATCCTAAAGGAGAACACAGGCAGCAACCTCTTTGACCTCAGCTGCAGCAACTTCTTCCTAGAAACATTGCCAAAGGCAAGGGAGGCAAGGGCAAAAATGAACTATTGGAATTTCATCAAGATAAAAAGCTTTTGCACAGCAAAAGAAACAGTCAACAAAACCAAAAGACGACAGAATGGGAGAAGATATTTGCAAATGACATATCAGATAAAGAGCTAGTATCCAAAATCTATAAAGAACTTATCAAACTCAACATCCAAAGAACAAATAATCCAATCAAGAAATGGGCAGAAGACAGGAACAGACATTTTTCCAAAGAAGACATCCAAATGGCCAACAGACACATGAAAAAGTCCTCAACATCGCTCGGCATCAGGGAAATCCAAATCAAAACCTCAATGAGATACCACCTCACGCCAGTCAGAATGGCTAAAATTAACAAGTGAGGAAACGACAGATGTTGGCGGGGATGCGGAGAAAGGGGAGCCCTCCTACACTGTTGGTAGGAATGCAAGCTGGTGCAACCACTCTGGAAAACAGTATGAATGTTCCTCAAAAAGTTGAAAATAGAGCTACCATACAATCCAGCAATTGCACTACTGGGTATTTACCCCAAAGATACAAATGTAGGCATCTGAAGGGGTATGTGCACCCCGATGTTTATAGCAGCAATGTCCACAATAGCCAAACTGTGGAAAGAGCCAAGATGTTCATTGACAGATGAATGGATAAAGAAGAGGTGGTATATATATACAATGGAATATTATGCAGCCATCAAAAGGAATAAGATCTTGCCATTTACAACAACGTGGATGGAACTAGAGGGTGTTATGCTGAGTGAAATAAGTCAATCAGAGAAAGACATGTATCATATGACCTCATTGATATGAGGAATTCTTAATCTCAGGAAACAAACTGAGTGTTGCTGGAGTGGTGGGGGGTGGGAGGGATGGGGTGGCTGGGTGATAGACATTGGGGAGGGTATGTGCTATGGTGAGCGCTGTGAATTGTGCAAGACTGTTGAATCACATATCTGTACCTCTGAAACAAATAATGCACTATATGTTAAGAAAAAAAAAGAAGAAGAAGATACCAGGAGGGGAAGAATGAAGAGGGGTAAATCGGAGGGGGAGACGAACCATGAGAGATGATGGACTCTGAAAAACAAACTGAGGGCTCTAGAGGGGAGGGGGTGGGGGGATGGGTTAGCCTGGTGATGGGTATTAAAGAGGGCACGTTCTGCGTGGAGCACTCGGTGTTATACACAAACAATGAGTCATGGAACACTACATCAAAAACTAATGATATAATGTATGGTAATTAACATAACAATAAAAAACAAAAAAATAAAAAAATAAAAAATAAAATGATTCTTTTAAAAAAAAGGCTGGCTGACTTGAGGATTTCTAGGCTATGTGATTAAATGATGAGTAAAATGCAAAGACATATACAACACGTTCAATTTCTCCTCTCCTTTGTAATAATGACCGTAACAGATCTGTAAATGCTTATCTACATTTCTGTACTGATGTCAGGTGCACAGAGAACGATATTGAAGTTTACATATCCAGGTTGCTACATTGCTTCTGTAAAAGGGGGGAGGAGGGAGTGGAAGGAGATAGGGAGCAGATAAGCCAAAATCAATCAATCAAATAATTAATTAATAAGGAGCAATAAGAAATACAGCCTAGACAATATCCCATTTAGGTAAATCACCCATTTTGATGTTCTAAGTTTTTTTTTTTCAATATACGTCTTGTGTTAAAATAAGGTCCTACTAGGGACACAATTTTGAATCCTACTTTTTTCTTGTTTAACTTAGTACATGATGAGCCTATTTCCATGTCCACTGCATTAGGTCCTTTCCTAATCTAGCTTCCCACGAAGGTAATATGGAGAGAAGCACAGTGGATCGGCCACATATCACAATTAATGCAAAAAGGCCATCAGTCTTGGGCTACCTGGTATATATAAGCAGGGAAGCTTCTAGAACCTGATTGTGATCCATCCTCCCAGTAACACCAGCCAGGATGTAGTCACTTCTCCATTCTTCCAACTAATGTGCATGGACTAAGTTCTTCAGGACTCAGGACCCCAGGCATAGCCTTCAGAGGACATGACTGTTCTAGGTAACTTTTGGCCACAGCCCTGCCAAGGCCTCATTCAAGGGAATGTAGACAGGTGAGATGGATTTTCCAGGGAGCATTTCTTTAAGAGCAGCCACATGAATTAAAGATGAAAACAGTTGGTCAGGAAAAACCAGAATCAACTCTGGTGAGAAAGGCAGAACATACACAGTGACTCTCATTTAGGCCAAAAGTGTAAAAGAAAGGGAACGTTAAGTTCAAATTTCACAGAATTGCTACTTTCAGAGCAATGAGCATACTCTGAGCAGCTAAAACCCTTAAACCCAAAACATTTACTGAACCAAGTCCTCAGTGAGTAGGGTATAATATTCCCAACTGGGGATATCTGTTTACTTTCAGACATACATGCATCTTAGAACAAAAATAAGCAAATGACTTTATTTTCAAACTCTTCCACACCTGGCCTGCTCCCGGTTTCCACTGACCTCTGGTCACTCTTGTTGGAGTCCTAGCACCTCAGAAGACCTCCCTTGCCCCTGCCACCCACACAGTCTCCCTCTAAATTCCTGAAGGAGTTGCCTCTTTTTCTACAGGAAGACAGTCTACATTTGCTACTGTCCTCGATACATCGGTTGTCCCATCAACTGCATCCTAATATACTGCAGGTGTGGTAGGATAATTTACTGAGACATTCGTTATATTTCTTCTCCACTGCATTCTACCCACTCACTCCTACCCCAGCCCTAACCTAACCCCTCATTTCAGCACATAACCAGGACTTGATGCTCCCTTGCTTCTGGGGAGGTGGTATGCAAAAGCCAGTGTCCTTGAAAGAAGAAGTAGCCCAGAGGATAATGGAAAAAGGGAATTCCTCCAACTTGGAAAGAAAATGGAGGCAGCCAGTCCTAAGGGGGGAGGGGGGCTGCCCAGAGGGTAACAGGATCCAAAAGAAATGGCTTGCTGCTGCCCCTAGGGAGGCAAGACCCTGAGTGTGGGGGCCCCTGGCATCACAAGGAACCCACCAGCCCGGGAGCAGCACAATGATGAGGGCTTGCTTAATGATGTTCCTGCCGTGACCACAACGCTGGAAGATTCAAGGCTCCTCTTCTGTTCCAGGGCAGGGAGGAAACCTCCTGCATCTTTGTGCAGTTAGAAGTAGAAGAATTCCCAGTCCAACCAGGGGGATGGGAGTTTAGTCTTGAATAATCCAATCCAATGGAATTCACAATAAATAGGAAAATAATGGCACTGACTCAAGACCTCATTTTGTCCTACACAAGCTTTTTGGAAGAGTTAGCTGACATCTAACCCAGCATTTCACAAACTTGAATTGCACAGACACCACGTAGGGGTTCTGCTTAGATGCAGATATAAAATCAGTACGGGTGGCCTGAGATTTGGCATTTCTAACGAACTTCCAGGTGAACCGACATCCCTGCCCAGAAATCATACTTTGAGAAGCAAAGGTCTGGGGCAGGGATTAGCGAATTTTTCTCTCAAGGGCCCCGTAAAATACTGGCTTTGTAACCCACCCCATCTCCCTCACCATTCAGCTCCACCACTGCCGTTGAAGGCTGCCACAAAGAATACATAAAGGAACCAGCGTGAATGTTATCATAAAACTTTATTTATGGACACTGAAATTTGAATCTCATATCATTTTCATGTGTCACAAAATATTATTTTTCTTCTGAGTTTTTTTCCAACCATTAAAAAATATTTAAAAAAAAAAAAGCCATTCTCAGTTCCCAGGCCATACATAAAGAGCAGGAAGAAGGAACTGGATGTGGCCAATGGGCAGACCCCAGTCTTGGGTGCCCCAAAAAGTACAGAACCCCAACAGGCATCCCTGACAAATTTAATCAAAGCGGGTTGCTCAGTCACCCCATTTTCTATCCTGAAGTTGGTGTTCCTTTCCTGTCCTCCTGACATTAGTGCTATGCTTTCCAAACAGCAAACACTTTGGGGATGAGTAGATCCAAGCAAATGTAGTTCTTCAAAAATCACTGAAAGGACTTTAAAAGACTGCCCCCTAAATGCTTCTTCTTCTAATAAGGGGCCTTGAGGAATAACAGGCTCATCCTGAAACAGCTTTTCAGGATGAGATTGACCTTCAACTAGAGTTTTCTGAGCTAACAGAAGAGTGACATGATCAGGGGAAGAAAGTCAACCTTGCAAAAACAACTAGTAAATTCCAAAGCAATCTTCTCAAACCTTTATCCCATGAACCGAATAAAGACTCTCTCCGCTTGGCCTCACGTTCCACTTTGACTCAAAAGAGAGAAAAGATTCCTGTTCAGCTCGCAGTCCCTTTCAGTGTGAAAAAGCTACCCTAGAGACACAGTTGTAGCCTTCCAGTAATACACAACATAATGTAAAATCCAGGAGGGAGACAGTTCTAGAAGAGTGGCCAGGGGCCAGCAGACAGCCACAGCTCCATACTCCACCACTGCCCCAAATCTGCCCTGAGCAAGGAGGGCAGAACCTGGCTGGGACAGGGTCTTGCAGGATGAACGGATGCGTGTGACCCAGGCACAGGGTAATTTGCCCACTCTGTCACTCCACACTGGCAAGGCACTCAGAAGGAGAAACTCCTTCAAGGAGCTCACTGCCCCCTTGTGCACCATCCTGATGGCACTCCAACATGGGCTCCAGAATCACCCAGACCTGTCTTTGCTCTGCCACTTACTAGCTCTAATGATTTGGGCAAGTTATTGGAACTTGAACCTCAAGTTCCTCATCAGTAAAATAAGGCTAATCAATGTCATCCAGAGATACTATTTATAAGAGAACATGTGAACAACCTGTATGGTTCAGGCACCGTGGAATCGGAAGGGCAAAAGCATGACTGTGCTGACGAGCACCAGCTAAATCTCAGCCTGCTGACCTCATAGGGTGGTTATAAAGAATGAAGGACTTAACTCAGATAAAGCACCTAGCATCTCTCCCAACAGGCAGTCACGTACCCCTTTCCCCTCAGAAAACTTTCCTTTCTGCAAAGACTCCTGGCATAATAGTGGTCACAAACCAGTTCCATCTCTAGCATTTTGTGTAGGACACCTGACAGTCACTTGAACCACTTACCAAGGTCATGGCCAGAGCTGCCCCTTGGCTCTTGCCAGAGTGGGCATCTCTCTCCAGGCAACCCAGGAAGCTCCCGAGGGCTCTTTCAGATGGTCCTACCCACGGAACTCATAGCCACCCTGGGTGGGAAGACAGCCAGAATCTCACACTGCTGGGCACCCACCATCAACCTACTTGTAGAAATATGGCCGACTCAGTGGGGAGGGGAGGGGGGTGCTGGTGCCTGAAACACCCACTTATCCCTCACAATGATGCTGTGCCTGTGGGAAAGATCTGGATGCTGCTCTAGAATTGCCCCACTTTTTCCCTGGAAGAATCTAACACACTTCAGGGCCTGACGTGTGGCACTCAATACATACCAGCTCTCACGACCCCCCTTTGAGACTGGAAGAAAACAAGAAGATGACCAGATTATAGCTCAATAAACAAATATGCTTAGTATGACTAGGGAAAACTGGAAGTCTTGGCCCCAAAAGAGAAGAAAGGAAATCGCACATCATAAAAAGGAATATGCACTTACAGTAGAAAATATCATAAATGTGGCTTATTTATGGTATTAATAGCAGGTATTTGTTTTTGGTGCTAATAATCTAATTAGCAGTCAATCCAATGCATCCTTTATCATCAGCTGATCCGTAATTACTGCTCCATGCTGAGTACTTTCCCGGCACACGATAGCTTTCAACTCCTCAGCACAACCAACCAAATAATTGGTGCTATTATGCTGGATAAGGGACTCCTCTCCGAGGGACGATGTTGGGAGTGGTTAGCCAACCACTACGGCCTCTGCATTTTCCCATCTGTTGATCGATTCTCACTGTCCCCTCTCTGATCAGTCCTGAAGCACGCCTTAATGCTCGCAAGAAAGTGATACCTTGCAGACTTCCTTTTTTCAAGTCCATCCTTGGGACCAGAAACATTCCCAGTCATCCGCAGGAGCGAAGTGTTCATAAGGATGTCAAATGGTGCCGAAAGCACAATATATTTCTCTTTGAAAAGGTTGTAAAGTTTTCTCCTTGAGTATTGTTATAAAATGACTTGTCCTGGAAAAGCTGGCTTCTGACATAAAAATACTGCATCTAATAGCTTCTGGTCGAAACAAGATGTGTCTAAGTCCTGGAAGCAGTATGGGATTCACTTTGGGACAGCAACACCAGCCAACATCCTACTCACGATTCCCACCGTCCTGAAGGCCTTCCGACCATACCCATTCTCCTAGAAGCTTCCACATCTTCCTGTGATCCAGTGATGAAGGGGTTAACACTCAGCACATACTTTGCTTTTTTTTTTAAAAGGAATATAAAACTACTTATTGACCACTGTTTACCAGTATTTACAAGAGTGTACACAATATACAGCTAAATAACATTCTGACTACTGTTTTTCCTGGTTCCTGCTGAACCAGTAACTCAAATACTGAGAAGATTGAGCCTACATGTCAGGAATGAGTTGGGCTAAAGGAAAACTGTGGTTGGCTGGAGCCCCCACCACACCAGTTGTTAAACGTCTCCCTGATTATAAAGGGAAATAAGATTTGGGAAACTGGAAAGACATATCAAGACCTTTCTCCAGAGACAGTCTTATCCAGGAAACAGGAACCAATAGCTATCAAAAGAACAAAAATGACTATGCTCTGACCCCAAATGAGGTGCTAAAATCTGAGTCAGAAGCCACACACGCAGTTCAGATTTTTTTTAACTTTTTATTGAAGTGAAATACACACACAGAAAAGAGGTGCATTCAATGAATTTTCACAAAGTAAACACACCTGAGTACCCAGCAACCAGATCAAGAAACTGAACAGAACCAGTTCTCCCCAATTATCTCCTGCCTTCTTATTTTTTTTAGGATTTTATTTATTTGAGAGAGAGAGAGAGAGAGCACGTGCATGAGCAGGGGGAGCAGCAGAAGGAGAAGCAGACTCTCCACTGAGCAGGGAGCCTGACCCGGGGCTTGATCCCAGGACCCTGAGATCATGACCTGAACTGAAGGCAGACGCTTCACCAACTGAGCCACCCAGGCACGCCTGCTCTGCCTCCTTCTTGTCACGGACTCCAACCAAGGGTCCCCATGAAACTGACTTCTAACACCATAGATTAGCTTTGCTGGTTTCCGTACTGACTATAAATAGAATCCCATTGTCAAATCTGGCGGCCCGCCACCTGTTTTAACATATCCTGCAAACTAAGAAAGCAGTTCACATGTATAAATATTTGAAAATACGTAATCCTAAAAGGAGAATACTTCATGAGATGTGACAGATCTATGGAATTCAAATTTCAGTGTCCATAAATAAAGTTTTATTGGGACACAGCCACACTCATTTGTTTATATACTGTCTGTCACTCTACAATAGCACTGTTGAGTAGATAGAGCAGAAAGTGTATAACCTAAAAAACCAAAAATACTTACTATCTGGCTCTTTCCAGAAAAAGTTTGCCAACTCCTATCCAGGTACATGACGTTCAATGAAATACAAATTCACTTTTCTTGGGCTTACAGCTAGCAGTGAAACTGCAGGGGCAGAGGTATATACATATGCTCAGCTTTCGCAGACACTACCAAGAAGCTTTCCAAAAATATACCCTCAGTTCTAAGGGAAAAGCTAAAACCTGGAGCAGAAACCATAACGTCAGTTTTAAGAGAGGCAGGGAGAATTTAATTACAGGGAGTTATCTCATCCAGAATTGAGCAAATATGATTAGAAAATCATGAGGGCCTCCGAGTGGAGAGGGAAAATATTAGTTACTAGGTTTATACTTTTTTTGTTCTTACTCCATGCACTGGCTTTAAAAATACAGTTCCCTTTAATGTTGCCACACTCCGTGGAAATTGACAGGAGAAAAAAAGTCATGTTTCTGCTTGGGATCTTGGAGTAGACACTCACTTTGTCATTCAGGCCAACATAAGAAAAGCATCACCAGGAGCCCTCCAGTAGGTCATCGGAAGTGCAAACAGAATATCCAGGAAGACATTAGCAGCTCCTGATTTTATGCTTTCATACTGAACCATGCACACGGGGCAGCAAGTATAACTCACGCCCATCCTCCCAAGTAGCCACAAAGCAGCTGAGCCCTGTGCTGGGTCTAGCCAGGGGCCCAACTCCAGGGCTGAAGTGAGCCGTCAGTCATCAACGGTTCTCAAGGTTAAACAGCACGACACAGGCAGGGAGCCCTCTGTCTGGCTCAGGTGATGCGTCCTATCTCCTAAAGGCACTTCCCTGGAGTCATCCCCCCCCCACCCCCGCCCCCCGCCGTGCATTTCAAACAGGACCTATTAGGTTCTTTCAAATGACATTTTTCCTCTTAGAGGGGAATTGCTTCTGATTGTTTAAGGACCACATTCATCATGAAAGGGATTCAAATCAACGGTGTCTATCTTAATTGCACAATCCTGTTGACTTGTGAGAGGAGCAGCCTCCTGAATGACAGCAGAGCCTCATTTCCTGCTGTCAGCCCCCCTGCCAACCCAGAAGGGACCTGGCTGGTAAGCGTGGGCTCACCCTCACCAGGACGGAGCCACCCTGGTCCAGCATCTTCCCACAGCAGAAGGACCGTGGAACGGTCCTGTAGGGCCCGTAGGCAAGTTACACTTGGCCCATCCTGGAAGAACACCCAAAGTTCTCTTGGCCCTCCAGTGGCCCTTCTGAGATGGGCTCTCTGGTGACCCTAAAATCCACTTCTCAGTTCCTTTCTGCATGCAGAAAAGCAACGCTGGTGTTTTAGAGGTCCGGAGTCGTTTCCCAGCACGAGCATTAACTTTTCATCCATAAGAAATATACATACAATATACACATACATAAAATAGAGTTCATTTCCCCCTGGAAAAGGAAGCTAACCAGAAGCTGAGCATGGCTACGAAGGAAAGAGCATGAGCTTTAAAGTCAAAAGAGTGAGTTCAAGGCCACTTACTGGTTGGGGGTGCTTGCCAGAATGTCCTCCCCCTTACAACCTCGGCTTCATCACACTTCAGAAAGTGAGAGTAATAATAACGTCTACCTCACGTGGGGACAGGAAAGAGCAAATGAGGCATCTGGGAATACAAACGCCGTGTAAACCATAAAACATCACAGGACGTGGTGGAGGAAAGGAGCTACCACTTAAAGTCCTGTTCCTGATTCACCGTTAATTAAGCAAGTCTTTGAGCCAGTTCCTCTGCCCATGAAGACCCCAGGCCCACCATGAGGATGTCAGTCTTTTCAGCACCCAGCTGGCAGCCATCAATTGGCCATCTATTAACAGCCAATTATCTGGGCAGCTTAATTAATCTGTGCACCACGTGCTCTGATCTCCCCGAGATCCTAGAAAACAATGAGCCTGATATATAGGCGCCAGCTAATTTTTCGATGGCCACCAAGGAATTTGGTGTGCACAGTGCCTGTGTGTGGCAGCTGGGAAGGATGGGCCCATAAATATTGATTAGACCAGTCTCTCTGTGGCTTGGGGCTCGGGGGGGGGGGGGGCGCGAAGGTTAGGGAAGTAATGAATGACTACAGTGTTCTCCGAGGAACAAGAGAAGCTACATAAATCTCCAGTCCCGACCACGGGGAAGAAAACCCAATTTCTAAACCTCAGTGAGACATGGAAAAGAGACAGTGAGCTTCTTTTGGGGAGGGCTTGTCAGGATGGGGTGGTCATACCCGTTCCGTACATGCTTCCCTCTCTCTCCTGGCCCGGAATGAGATGCAAATTAGGTTTAAACAGCCAGGATCATTAGGAAGGAGGCAGCTGGGTGGCTGTTCTCTTCATCTGGGAATTCAAATCCAATGGCAGGAACATGTGAGTGTGCCACTCTCCCCTGCATTTCCTTGAAAGATCACCGTAGTGCTTACAGTTAAGAAGACAAGTGACATGAGGAGAATTTAATTATTTTTTAAGTGCCTAATCTTGTCTCTGGGAATGGTATGCAGAAGAGACGTGATACTTGGAAGCTGCAGCATCCAGGAGGCCGTGGGTCGGCCAGCTCCTCAGTTCCTGCAGGAAGGGCTCAGGGCATCTGAGCAGAATGGTCCAGGGCGGCCCAGGGCAAGGGCAGCCACTCCCCTCCTTCATGAAGAATATCCAGAACAGCAGGGACGCAGGCTGCTCCTGACCTTGGCTGGAGCCTGCAAGGGATGTCCCGGGCTCCCGTCCCTCCAGACTTGTTCCTGGGGCTCCTGGCCGAGTACCCGGGCCTCTGTGCTCTGGACCCCACCAGCTCTCCAGGAGACACAAATAAGAAGAGGGAGAACGTGGTGGAGGGAAGAGAAGCAGGACTGCCGACCCCCGGCTCACACCACAGAGACCTCTTCCCCTCCACCCCGCCCCCCTGCCCCTCCACTTCCTCGCGTTCATTAGGTCCCCTGATGGCAGCAGCTGCTGCCAAATGCAAAGGTTGCTGCCCTAGAAGGTCACATCAGGCCATTTATTCTCAAATACCAAAATACCAGAGCCAGCAGATTTCCAGAGCTTCTGCAGAATTCCCCAGGGCAGCCGAGTACGCGTGTGTGTTCTTGCATATCCCAAAGGGGTTCTTTCTTAACCAGCTCAACATCAGAGGACTCGGAGACTGATTTATTTTTTTGGTTAATCTAGTGTTTCTGGTAAAATAATTAAAAGATAAGTAATAGACACGGAGTATCTGTGGCATAATTATTTATAGCCATGAGGTCTCACTTCGGAGTTATTTGCAAGTCACCCGGATCCAAGGAGACTGCTGGTGGAGCAAGTGGGGGACAGGCCCCGGGCCACAGCACGCCACCCTCATTTCACAGCTGGGGAGACTGTGCCCAGGAGAAAGGACCTGAGTCACCCCTGGCACCTGCCAACAGGCTGCCACACGTACAAGAAAAGCCAGAAGGTGAAGTGGCACGTGATTACAGGACAGGCGCTCCCAAGAGAGGGTGGGGGCTCTGTCTTCTGACTCCAGCAAGCAGGGCGTGCAAGGCTCCGAGGCTGCTGAGGAGCGGGGGGGGTGACTACCCGCTCGGGGCGCTGCAGCCGTGGGAAGGGTCAGCAGCTAGCCGCGCGGGCAGCAGGCTCAGCCACGCTCACTTCCCCAGCAGATGGTGGGTCTAGGATGTTGGTCTCTGGGGTGGAATGTGCAAAAGCCATGGCAGGGTTCACAGACTGCCCCGAAGAGAGGAGCAGGGAGGATGGGGCCCTGCTCTCTAATTTAGATGCTTTTCCAGAAATGCAACAGGGACTTTGAGATGCTCTGGAAGAGTGTCAAAACTGTACACGTTAGACCCTAAACAAGGGCACGGCAACACATTTCTTCAAATGTGCCTGGTAATGGCTAAGACTGTTTTGGAAATTTGGGATGGAAAGCTGTGGGAGAGGATGCAAGCAAAGGAGGTAGACGAGATGGCTGAGAACCAGGCTGTGTGGAAACCCTGGGCTTCAGGCGTCAGCCCCGGCAGCCTCATTCTGTCCCTGTTTAGTTTACAGATGGCCTCTGATGGGTGGAAATTAACACTTTTAAATGATACAGACACACAAAAGCAACCTGGAAAAAGGGTAGTCTCTAGACAGGCTGGGGAGGCTGGTGACGGGGACATTAATTTCTCTTTCCTTCTTGGTTTTGCCCCTTTGCCTTCTCTGATTTGAGCAGGCATCATTCTACACCTCCAGGAACATTTGAGACAGGGATTCCTGGTCTTTGTTTCCAAAAGCACGAGACCACTCAGGGGAACAAGGGTTTAGGGAAATAGAGAGCTCCCCAGACTGAGTCAAAGAGAGTCCCTCAGAACAGATCCATCAGTCCCTAGGACAGGGCCTCCCACGGGGCCCTGGAGGGGAGGGCTCACTGGGAAAGCAAGCTGGGACGTGGGTACAACCCAGGGCAGGCCAAAAATAACCCCAAGTGGAAAGATTCCCACCAGCCTAATGGCCTGGAATTTGGGGGCTGGGGGAGATCTCAGGGTTTTTTGTTTTGTTTTGTTTTTAAAGCAGCTTATTGATACCTACAAAGCAAAGATATGCCATTTCTTGGACACCTGACATTCCAACCTGCTACTTTTCATATTTCCCATCCTCTTATAGCAACACCTGCTGGACCACAAGGCAACACTACCCTCCATCTGCTCTAGGAACCTCCGCAGAGGGGAAGACAGCCCAGCACAGGGCACAGGCACCAGCACACAGGAGTGAATGAAAGGATGAACATTCATCTGACAGTGGGCTACTTCTGGTCATGCCAGAGTCAAAATTCCCTGGACAGAGTCCAATATACATGCACTGAGTATCAGCAGATTAATAGGGTCTCTCTCTCTAAAATTCATAATTTTTTTAATGGGAGAAATGATCTACTAAATGGGGAATAAAATAGCAGTGTCATATACTCAAAGCATTTGTGGTATGCAAATATTACAGAAAGACAAGCTCTTTTCTAATAGTGTTTGCTATATTTCTAGTAGAGCACAAATATATCTCCATGGGCCCGAGGCACTTTATTCAAAGACTTTACATTTCCAGTACCTTCCTCAAAAAGTACCTCAGGCCTCAAATTCTTTTGCTTTTACTAAGCCCTAAGCCCCTGGACTAAATTTAGTTTCTTGGAAGTCAGAGACAAATTTGCTGTTTTTTTTTTTTCTTTTAATTCTGTCAGTTACTGTATAATTCTCCAAATGGCAAACAAATGATAGGGGAGAGAAGAAATAAAAACAGTTTTTCAGTATTTTTAATGGTACAGTATTTATCACTGAAATACAGTTTGAATTAAGACATCCAACTTGTTATATGATTTTCAATTAGGAATTAGAGTTCTGCAGAATTTGGGGGTGGGGGGCCCGGCAAAAGATTCAAATCAACATTAAAAAGTCAAACTTAAAGAAATCTTTACCTGAGCTATTAATAGAACCAGCCCTTCTTGGAACTAAAAAAAAGAAAGAAAGAAAGAAAGAAATCCAATTAATTTCCTTAAACTAGGAGTGCAGCATGCCTTCTCCACATCAGCTGGCTTGTGACAAGGCATAGGTTTTCTTTTATTATCAGGCCCACTTTGGAGACCCCATCACTAGGTGAATGAGGATGCTTCCCAACTCTGGGAGGGGAGACAAGGAAGGGCCTGGGAACTAGAGCTTGTCCCAGACCCCAGGGAAGGCAACTTGCTACACGGAATCTACACAGAGGGGTCCCCGGCCCAGAAGCCCCGGCCACAGTCTCCGGTCCCTCCACCAATCCCCTGACATCTCCAAATAGTTTTAAGGGAAGGGAGTCCACAGCCTGTGCTTTGGAAAATAAGCTGACACCCTCTCCCACGGCAGGAAGGTGCCCAGGTAGGATGAAAACTTCCCGAAAGGCTTCCACATGCCCAAGGCAAGAGCTCTCCCCAGGACTATGAATGAACATTTCCTAGGAAAAGCTAGGGTACTACACTCACTCAAAACTGAGTTTTTTCCCTACAATAGACAAATGTCCCAGCCGAATCCCTACTATTGAGGAAACGATCTCGATCCTGGCCATGATTCCTAAACCAGTGGTGCTCCAACCATTGGATGCAACCTCCCATGGGACCCTCCCCACCAGAGTGCACTCTGTCCCGTCAAGGGAGCCTCCTCTGCCCCAGCTGGCCTCCTCCAAGGGCAGAGCAGGATTTCCCTTCCAAGGTGGTTCCCCCACAAATTACACCAGTCCCCTCTGCCCTCCCTGGAGCTCTCCAAAGGCAAGCGCCTAGGGTTGAGCCGTGGAAATGTTGGAAAGTAGGTTGGGAAACACAGGCTATAAATATCCCTAACCTCCCCCCATCACCCACAAGTGGAGACCCGGGCAGTGCACACAGCATAGCGCCATAGGAGTCTGTGCGGGGGCAGTTCCCAAAGTGATCCCCATTCCATTCTTAACCCTGACGCTGCCACTTAATAATAACCTCATTATCTTGGTCCAGTTGTATAACTTCATCAACCAGTCTTGTCTGCATAAAAGTATTACCTGCCCCATGCGGTTGTTGTGGAGATTAAATGAGCTAATATGCATGAAATAGAGTTTGTGAATTTGTAAAGCACTACACAAATACTAGCTACTGTTATTTTACATGAGTGCACATGCTCACACAAGCTCGGTCCTTGAGGAACTCAAGAAGAATGAAATCATTCGGCCATATTTACATGGGGCTAAGCAAACTACAAAAAAATCAACACACTCAGTATTCTTCATCTAGCTCCAAACGTTATCCATCAATAGGCTGCTTCCGACTCACATGGAACACTTGTAAAGACAGTGATTCTAGGACCTTCTCCCAAACCCCCAGAATCATAATCACTGCAATAAACCCCAAAGCTTGTACGTGAAACGAGCTCACCGGGGGATTCTGACACGCAGTCAGGTTTGGGAACCAACTGCACTCCTCCTGGACAGGACGTGCACATTTCCTAAATAGATCAGTCACCGCAATAAAATTGTTCTGGCGCTAAGGACTCTTTGTCTCTCCATCTCCTTCCTCAGATACAAACACCAGACACAAATACACTCACAAACACAACACATGTAGGTGGACACGCGAAGTCATACAAGCAGGTGAAAAAACACAAAGGAGTAATATACTAAGAAGGGTGCCTAATAATAAAAGGCATCAAGATTTTTAAAGTCTATAGAATTTGTGTTTCTAAAGAATACAGAAAATGGGAGTAAGAGGAAATACGTTATTGAGACAGAAAGCAAGGGGTCAAAACTAGAAGACGCCCTCTTCTATGCTTGGACAGCACTATGCCCAGAATTCCAATATTAGACCACTCCCCCCACCCCACCCACTACTCATTTGTTTGTAATTCTGCCTCAGCCAGGAATTTGTGAAAGCCTCCCCACCTCCCTGCAAAGGGGCAGGGACACGGTATCCTCCAAAGCCAGCACAGAGCCCAGCAGAGAGCTGCCTTCAATAATTGTGTGCCCAGCACACACCAGAATGAGAGGAGGCAGGTAAGGACGAAAGACAAAGTGCACAAAAGAGAGATAGAGATTTCTTGTCCCAGCTCCTTGGTGTAAACTAAGAATATGTAAGCTTAAGGTAATGAGGTCCAACGCAAAACAGAGAGAGTTCATGTCCCTGCAGGCATCATTAACTGCAGACCCACCCCAGGGGAAAAAGAGGAAAAGCTCTTCAGATCTACCGGCAGGTTTGAGGTGAGAAAATTGATCCAGTGCTCCAAAGGCTGCTTGAAATCACCAGTCTGATCTCAACACTCTCCTGCTTACTGCCCCTCCAAGGGTTCCTAGCACCCACAAGGTCCTACCCAATCTGACCCTTATACACCTGCCCTCAGCCTCATTCGTGCCTTCAGCCACACAGTTTATGCTCAAATTATGCCAAACTCACACAACCTGCTGTGTCATTCCTCTGAGCCTGTTTGGTACAGTTAACCTCTACCTGGAACGCCCTCCCAACCTCCTGGCAAACCTATTGTTCATCCTTCTCAACTCATTTCTGTTCTATCTTCCTCCTCCAGGAAGTCCCCAGGCTCCCATGACACCCAGTGCACTGAGCTCTGTTGGCCCTCAGTGAACAATACGGTCCTGGCCCCTTCCTGAGCGAATCCCCTATGTCCAGAGAGCAAGTTCTGCACCTCTGTACCCATAGTCCCTAGCACACAGCCTGGCACACAACGCACCACCAATAAACGCTTGTGGAACTCAACTGGGCGTTAGCAACATTCCAGTACATAAGTGCCAGAAGACTTAGCTAAAAGGGGATCTGAGAGACACTTTGATATAGTGGAAAGATTCTGAATATCCGAGGCTAAGTTCAAATCAAAGTGACCTAAGGCAAGGTACAAAAACTGAACCTGCTTAATCTTTGAAATTAGGATACCACCAACTTATACAATTACTTATGAAGAAGCACCCACTGTGTACCTGGCACAAGGTGGGTCCTCTGTACTGTACTTACTGGGGAGACTCCCCTCTTTCCCCCTCCCCCCCGTTTTTTTAGCCCCCTGCTTCAGACCATAACCTCCTCCAAGGGCTTTTTCCCAGTCCCTGAAGGACTGCTCTGGACCCCGTTCATAAATGGTGCCTGGCTGGCCAGGAACCTCCAGAGGCCTCCTTCTGTGTCCCGCGACCAGGTGTGTGGAAGAGGACACAGAGGAATGGGGGTTCTGAATGACAGGTAAGAGTGTGCCCGAAGGGAGAACCTTCTGGCTGCGCTTGGAAGAACCGACTGGGCAGGAGTTAAAAAAGCCACTTCGATTATTCTCATTTCCCCAACTCCCCACCAACACCAAGGCGTCTGCTTTTACAGGCTCCTCAGTGGCGTTCAGGGCACATTCAACTTCCCACGCAGCTGGAGAGCTCGGGGACAATCAGAAAACAGGGGTGACGACAGGCCGGCGGGCCCCAGCAGCAGGCGTGCGGGAGGCTGCACGGCGCTCGCCCGCGATGCACACGCGCGCGCGGCGCACCCCGGGCCTCCGGCCTCCCCTGGTCGGGCCTGGCAGCTGCGGGAAGGAAGGAGGTCAGCGCGGCGGCCAGACTTCTCGCGGGCGCCAGCACCCGCCGGCCCTGCCACCCGACCCCACCGCCCGCGACTCGCCCGCGGCGTCCACGGGCCGCCACCCCTGGGCGGCTCGTCTGCAGCGCCCCCTCCGCCCCGGGACCCCCGCGCGCTGCCCAAGTTCAGCGCCCCGCTCTGTCCGCGAGCGCGCGCCCGCCACCCACACCCACTCCCACACTCCGCGGGTCCCGACGTGCCCCGAGCTTCTCTAAATCCAGAAATATCACCCTGTGGCCGCATCCGGCGCCCCCGTTACCTCCTCGCGGCACCCAGACCCCCGCCCCGGCTTCCCGGGAGCCCGCAAGCCCGGCGCGCGGGCTGCGCGCACTCCTGCAAACCAGTGCCCCGCGCCCACCACGCCGCCCAAGCCCGTACCTTGGGGGTCGGCACTTCAGGTCCCGGCGGCACCTCCAACTTCTTCTTGGTTACCCAGAAGAACAGGAGCACGGTGATCCAGAGCACCCCGAAGATCGGCAGCGCCAGGCGGCGGGTCAGGCGCCGCATGGTCCCGTTTGCCTCGTCTTCTCCGCGACGCTACGCCCCTGGGGCACCCCCTGGCGGTGAGGGTCGGAGGGGCAGGAGTCCGGGAGAGCGGCGGCCCCGGGATCGGAGTGCAGAGGCCGCGGGAAGCTGCTAGGCGCCCCGCCCGCCTCGGAGAGAAGCGAGCAGAGGCGGGGGTCTCGGGGCGCAGAGCGGCAGGGAAGGACCGAAGGGCAGCCAAGCTGGACACCCGCTCCCGCCGGAGAAGCTCAGTGGCAGCCGAGATGCTCCCCGCGCCGCCGCCGCCGCCGCCGCCGCCTAGCCCGCCGCCGCCGCCGCGAGGGAAACGGACTCGAGCTGCGGGGAGGGAGGAATCCGCGGCTGTGCCCGGCACCCCGGGGGGAACACGAAGGAGGAGGGAGGGGAGGGAGCGAAGCTAGAGCGTGGGCCCGACAGACCGACTCCGAGGGAGCCCGGGCGGGAGCGAGCGGGGTTCTGCGAGGGGGCGCTACCGCCGCCCGCCGACCGAGGCGCACCGCGCTGCTCTGGGGCCGCCCGAGCCGAGCCCTGGACGCACGCAGCTCCCGGGCCGGCCTGGGTTGGGGCGGGACCCGGCAGGAACCGTGCCCCCGCAGCGCCGTCACCCCAGCTGCCCGCTGGGACCTCGGGCCGGCCCGCGCCCGGCCGAGCCGGGCAAGGCAGGACTTTCCCGCTCGCCGCGGGGGCTGCACGTGGCGCTCACTCCCGGGGCCCGCCGCCAATGCACCCGCCTTCCGGGAGCCGGCGCTGGGACCGCGGCACGGGGGCGCTGGGGCCTTGGCACGCGGGCGCTGGCGGGGCTCTTGCCCCAAGCGTGATTTACTCTCCTGGCCGGTGAGGCCCAAGGCCGAGTTCAGCCAACTCCCCAGGGTGTTTCTATGCCTGCCTGCAGGTGCCTGGCAACTTTTTCTGCTTAATAGAACGCTGAGCTGGTGGAAGTCTTTTTAAAAATTAAGGCGCGATTGTCTCCCTTAAGAGTTTGCTCTCCCCATAAGCACCAGGGCTCTGTGCTTGTAAGGAAGCAGGGGTCCAAAGTCGCGCCAACCACATGGGGTACTTGGAAAATGACCCTGGGAAAGCCCCTTTTTCCAAACGCCCTTGGAAAGTGCATTCTCCTCCTTTTTGCAAATTTCAAACTATTTGAGTCGAGAGGCAGAGCAAATTATGGATTGGATTCCCATGTAGGCCTCCGCTAGGCTGGAATCATGGTGCTATGGACTAGGGGTTCCTAGCCTGGGTCAGACTTACTGGCTGTGCGAATATTGGGCAAGTCCTTTACCTTTCTCCAGCCTTAGATTCTTCATCTGTACAATGGTGGGGATGGTAATACCTCCTTTGACAATGAGTTAATAGTTGTGAGAATTGAATTCGAAGTGCTGGTGTTATTCTGATCATTTGATCCCTCTAAGAGGGCTATGAAAAATACTGTCCTGCCTGGGGGGACAGTGGCTGCCAGACTGTGCCATTTTAATGTCCGCAGCCTTAGCTGGAGGGGTGCTTATGTCATCAAATTGCTGGGGAAGGTGAGGATGACGTACTTGCCACTGTATAGCGGCCATCCACCTGCCTCTCCCCACAGAGCTCGGCGGAGGGGAAGCCACCGCACCCTGTCTGGAGGTGGGACAGGTGTGGAGCAGGGAGGGCTTTGGAATTCATTCTCCAGTAAAGTGGAGCCCCCAAGAGGTGGAGTCAGATAGGGAGGAATCTGCCGAAAGCCCCCTGTGCTTGGTGCCTTGTCATTCAGCCACAGGGCAGTCCTGCCTCACGGCCCCAGGGAGTCCTTGACCAGGCTGTGGATAACAAGTTTCCGGTTGGGAACAGAGGTGGCAATCAAACAGCCCAGAAAATGCTGAGCACTCTTGGCAGCCCATTTTAAGATTCAGCTGAACTCTCAGACCATCACATAGAACCTGGGGTGGGAGGGTGTCCAGGACTCGCCTTTATTAGAACTCTGTACACGGAAAGGCCAGGGTAGGCTCCCCAGCCGCCGCTTTGGCTGGGCAAAAATCCAGGTAGATCACTGTAATGGGAGGGGTGAGGGGAGCAGAAAGAGAACCCATCCCTGCAGTATCTTGAGCTCCCTGGATCTCTTCCAGGGGACTCATCCTGGACCTGCAGACTCGGGCCCGCACAGCGTGCTGTGGCAGGTTCTGCAGGGGACCCCCAGGCAAGCCGCTGAGATGCTGTCACCACGGCGTAGTCCATTGCTCAGCGCTTTGTGATGCTGCTTCTGAGTAACAGATGGCCGACAGTTACACAACCGCCGAGCTTTAGAGATGGTGCGGCACCACACTGCCTGCTGCCCAGGGACTGAGGGGCTTCGTTCCATTGGGCATCTGGGGAAACTGAGGCCCTGGGTTTCCCGGGGCAGCTCCACGCAGAGCCTGCAATGCCTGGGAGAGCAGGGATTGCCTTCCCAGGTGTTTGCTTCTTGAATCACTATTTTGTCCTCTACTCAAGTGGAGAAGATCAGGATTGAAATCCACTTCAGATGGGACTTCGAACACCTGGAAGCCAGGTGAGTCCCCACACAGGACCCAGCCCCGTAGGTCTCTCCCAGGACCCAGCACGGGGTTCCCCCCCCCCCCCCCGCTCTGGCGGATATTTAAAACCTTAATAACCAGCTTAAGTAATGCAGAACAGAGTTGATCCCAGTGGGGGATTAGATATCATTGGTGATTAATCCAAGTTACTTTTTTCTCATCACAGCTTATATGGGAAGGAAAAGCTCCTAGCAAAAGATTTAACATGGCAGGAAATAAGAGGAATTAAACAAGTACACTCATTAGGAATAAGGAATTAGGAATATCCCAGTGCCCTAAAATGGATCTACCTCCCTGGTCTTGATATTCCTGAGCAAGTTCCTCATTCCTCTGGGTCTCAGTTTCCCCACCAGTAACCTCATGACTTCTCAAAGGCCCTTCCGGCTCACGCACAGAGGGTCCTAACCTTCCTCGGCCCTGGATCAGGACTCTTCTCTGCTACACCTTGTCGTTGGCAAGTTCTGTGTAAGCTGTTCTGTCCTCACAGCCGAAGACATTACAGGGGAAATTGGGTATTGGAGCAGATGTGAGTCATTCATGTTAGTATAAAAACTATGGAATGAAACCCATTATGGCCCCGGAAAGCTGTGTAAAGCAGCATATGGAGCAAATGTAAGCTGGAATCCAGAGGAAGCTGGGAAGTCCAAGGCACATGCTCTCCAGCAGCTTTGGCCTGGGGCTTTCCCACTTTCCTTCTGGTTTCCTTGAGCCGTCCTGCCGTTCTTACTGAGCTCAGCGCAGAGCCGGCAGCCTTTTGCTCCTTTCGGATCGTATTCTCTGCATCCTTCCTCTCTGCCCACTGTGTGACTTAAAGGAAAGAGTGTGCGTGCATGCGGGTCTTCCATCTGCATGCTTATTAGACCTGTCACCACCAGCGAGATGCCCTCTGTGCCAACGCAGTGAGATTTCTACCCACAGAGGCCCAGGCGGCTTTCTGTTGAGGTCTTTACCCCTTCCAGGCCCCGGGGAGAGGTAACGGGTAGCAGGGCAGATTGCCACAGGGCAGAGAGAGGAGACGCACGCCGGCCCTGCCCTGGCAGGGGGCCCTGGCAGCAGAAGGAGCACACCAAGAATTCAGAGATGTCTTTATTCCACAGTCGTACAGACACAGGTCTTCGGGCCGACCCCTGCAGTCTGCTCTGTTCAAGTTCTCCAGCTGTAAATAATACATCAGCCCCTTTTCCTCTGTGTTCTTCTCCCTTTTCCCTGCCGCTGTAGATTCTGTCACAACCATACGCCCCAAGTCTCCCACAAGGCCTCTTGATAAAGAGAGATAGGACTCTTTCGGCCGCATGGGAAGTGAGCATGAGCCATTACCAACCTTCCTACCTCCTCCCTCTGCCACGTTGGCGCATCTTTGTCAGAAGAATAAAGCCAACTGGCTTTTCCTCTCATCTTTAATGAGTAGATGGGTGGCTTTATGTAAGAGATCTGAGGATCACCTTTCTGGATCTTTCTCTATCCATTAAACAACTCCTTCCACCATCCTACTACCCTCTACCCCTCCTCCCTTTTTTCCTGAGGTATAATTTGCTTCCTAGAAAGGGATTTATATCTTTGTATTTCAAAAGCCTGCTTCTTCTTTCATTATTTGAAATGCCCCCAAACTTTCATTGTTCCCTCTCCAAATACCAAGTGGAGAACTTACTATTGCCCCAGTGATATGTCTTCCACTGGTTGTAGAAAGTGATTCGGTCTTCAGTGGTAGTGTCCTGCCGTGACCTGAGCCATGAGTCACCACCCCGCCCCAGAAAGTGCAAAGTTCTAATTGCATAAAGGGGTAACCCAATCAGCTTAAAGAAAAGGAGAGGCAAATTCTTTAACCTGAATTACCTAGAAGGGTCTCTGAAAGAGGAGAACACAAGCAGAAGAAATGGAGGGATTCAAAGACAGCTGTCATTTACTCCCCAGGTCCCCAGAATTTCAGACGGCCAGGTCTGACAGCTACCTGCATCATCTCTGACTATTAAAGATGGTCCTTGGGAGGCTTACACTTAGAGGCACCTGTGAAAGGTAGAAGGGAGCAAGAGAGCTGGAGTCCCAGAAGGAACAGAACCGTGTGGGTTCTTTGCAGTCTGGCAGGAACATTAACAAGAGAGGAACCAAGCATGCCCCAGGGGTAGAAATGGGACAAACCTCCTTCCCAGGACAACTTCCAGGGGCCAATGGCAGATTCTGTGATCAGGTCATTAGTGGATGTGGCATACTGAGCAGGGTGACCACAGTTCCAGGTCGTGTAAGAAAGTTCTGGTTTATTCCTATTTTCCCAGCATAATTATTGATAGTGCCCCCTTTGTTAAGAAATTGCTATTTTAGACAATACATTAGATGACTACTCTAATGGACAGGAGCCAAACACAAGATTGACTAAACATGCGGGTCTTTGCTGTTAAAAGTTCTTTTGTGTGTGTGCTGAGCTCAGGATAATCTAAGAGTTCATGTGGGGCACTTTTCTGAGTAAATGATATTCAAGACTTTTGTCCAAAGATGAGGCCATGTGGACAAATTGAGCGAGCTTTAAATGGAGAAGAATTTTGTTGCCCACATCAGTGTCTGATCCCATTTACTGACTGAAAGCATTTTACCCACCTAGCCACTCACTCATCCCAGAAAGCAGCCAGGTTTCTGGCACAGATGTCTTTTCAGAGGTTAGGGGTTCCTGACATCAGACCCTGATGATCCCTCCAACCATCTCTTCCTTTCACCCCTGTACCTACACAGGCCATGAAAGAAACGTGAACGAGTCCAACAGGATAGAGTCAGGGAGACAACAGCATAAGTGCAGTGGGAACAAGGGAACTGACATTCAACCTTCATTCTGAGGACACAGTTGGGGGAGGGGGCACAAGACCCACAGGGAAGCAGTTCTAACTGATCATGGCCAGTGAAGATCATTGCCAGAGTTTTCCAACTTCTCAACAGAAACAGAAATCCAGACAACAATGTCACATCCCCTGGATTTTAACTATTGGTAACTAATTTGATTCCCATCCTTGGGGAAAAAAAAAAAATCAGGGGGGCTAAACTAAACAGGCGTCCAGCCTGGTGCTGGCCGGTTTACAACCCATCCTTGAGCCATAAATGTTTTAATAAGCACTGATATTTCCCATGCATCATCATTCCATTGACTTAGAACAGATATACCTGATTCAGGCAAAGGGGAAATAATAGATGGCACTATGTTAGGGTCATAAGGGGCCCTCGAGAACATCTAGTTCAATGCTCCTTATTTTGTAATTAAGAAAAGTGGAGCCCCAAGAAGCTACATGATCTAGCTACAGCGAGAAAATAAGTTCATTACTAAAGTTTGGGTTATCATGTATCTAGTCAGACCCCCAATTCTCCAAGCGATGTCCTTCGAGTGAAACAGGGAACTAAGGCACTTGGGTGGTGGGGGCGCTACTAAGCCCAGAGGTTTCCAGGTAATCAGCAGAGCAATCAACAAACACTTCATGAGCACAGATTCTGGGCAATTTGCTGTGAGGAATACAAATACAAGGCCTGTGTCCAGCTCTTCAAGAAAGTGGAAGCTGGCCATTAGGGAGCAGGCTTGAGTGTTCAAAGACCTGGTTCCTCCTCTCTGTTGAGTTTCCAGTGAGTAATAACAGGAGTCCCAGGTACAGGCTCTTAGGCCCACCAGAGAAATAGCTACATTGCAACAGGAAAATTATTTTTGTAACCGTACTCTGCACCTGTCTTCAGTTTCTCTCTCTAAGTGCTGTACAAATATTAATTAAACATAGACTATTTGAAAAGTGCTTTTAGCATTTGAACTCAACTGGGCTGTGTCAGAGGATGGTATTAATATCATCCCCCTGTTGGCAAAATGCTATTTTTTTAAAAGAAAAACTCCTTCCCTTTTGCAGTTTTCCTCCACACAGACAATTTATTTTGCCCATCCTCTGGCTATTTCACCTTTTGTGTCATCATTTTCATGAGACAAGTGAAAATAACATTTCTCTTGTGCTCCAAAGAGCCAAATCCCTTTTTCTAGCTTGATACGAAGAAGGCGGGTTTGCACGGTAATGGAAAGAAGCCTGATGTACAGTCCAAGCACAAATCCTCAGGGAGAAATAATGCATCTCTTCGAAAAAAAAATAGCTTATACTTATGAGGTAGGAGATTTTCAATTTATAAAGGTTTCCTTTTTCCTTCAATTGCCAGGATAACTGCATTCCAGAAAGGTTAGGCTTCTCGTCCATAAGGCAGACCTGCCTCTTGGATCTGGAATGCAAATCTAAAGTGATGAGTGCTGATAAGCATTCCTCTCTGTCCCTGCACCACTGCCCCAGGGATTCTGAGGCAATGCGGATCCAAGGGTTAAAATCCATTACCCCGAGGGATGGCCAAGTTCCTTTCAGCGATTTCTTCCCCCATCACGGCTCTCGGGCCTAACTTCCAAATTGATTTCCTTAATAACTATTAAAGATCTTTTTAATTAAACCAGGCATCCTCTTCCTTGGCAAACTTTTCTTGATGACATCTCTGGTTAATTATAGGTTTAAGCTGCAAAGACGTCTTACGTAAGAACACGGAAAGCTGCTGTTGTGCCGAAGGAACCAGGGCTCCACTGAAGGGCTGCTCCCATCTTCCTACATGGCAGCCTGAGGAGCCCCAGCAAGTGTTCACCATAAAGATGGTTGGGGGGAGGGGGGAAGTGGTTAATTTTTCTGTCTCCTGAGGTTCAATTTCTCCTTTCAGACTTGCTGGGTAACTTTTTATCAGGTGTTTTTCATTAAAAGCCTCATTCATTTTGATTACAATTCACTGATCCTGACAAAACATTTTTACCTTTTCATCCAAAATCCCTGAAGTAGTTGATACATGGGGTAATCTGAGAATGACAAATAAAGGTCTCTTTTCACCCCATCAATGAAATGCAGCCATCTCTACAACAGAATGTAGCAGGTCCTCAGAAGAAGGGGGGAAATAGTATATGTATTTGCAACAGTAAATAAAAATATCCTTCTTATCCTTCTTTATTAACTTTTTTTTCATTTCTTCCACCAAAACCTTCATTTAAAAATGGTAGAGCAAGGTAAGGTGTGCAGGATGTCATTAAGGAATGGCACTTTTCTTCATGCAAAGTTCAATAGCTCTTAAGTTGGAAATCAAACCTGCGACCTTGGCTTTGTGCTCATTATCTAAAATATGGGTCTCAAACCTAGATGTAAATTATTAGAATTACCTCTGAACGCTGTTAAATCAGATAGCTGTGTCTCACCCTAAGCCTGCTGAAATTCCATAGGTGCTGTTTCTAGGCACCCAAGTTTGGGAACCACTGGTCTAGTCCATAAAATCCAATTGAGTTCATTACACTTTTAGACCTGCCTGGAAATGAGAAAGATGGCCTATTAGATCAATATTTTGGCTCTGCAGATGACTCAGACAGGCAAAACAAAGTAAAAGGAAATAAAACCTTGCTAGTATTGCTAGGGGAAAGTGGCTCCAATTCTAATGAGACACCAAGGAGGCAATTAAAAAGACTTTTCCACTCACACATACACTGTCATTGCTAAGTGCAGCTCCATAATGGTTCTCGAACCAGTAGAGAGAATCAGAATCACCTGGAGAATGTTTTACCAGTCATTTTATTATAGAAGTTCTCAAACATACAGAAAGACTATATCTACTCAACTGCCACACCTGTAACATACCCACCACCTAGATTCAAAAGTAGTTAACGTTTTGCCATATATATGTGGGCACGCACATGCATGCACCCACAGTTCCTGAACCCTTAAAAAATAAATTACAGACATCATGATACATAACACCAAAACAATAACCCTGAATAACCCACAAATACTTCAGCTCACATTTCTGAAAATTAACGACATCCTGGGCATAACCACAACACCATTATCACACCTAAGGTAATTAAAAATAATTTCCTAAGATCACTGGACACTCAGTCCCTAACCAAATTTTCTGGGGGAACTTAAAAAGATAAACCAAAACAAAAAAGCAAATTTTCCTGTCCAGGTTCCCAAAAATGTTTATCCAGGTGGGCGACAATCGTGCTCTGAGAAACGCTGTTGTAGGTGACTAATTAAGAATGCTTGCCTTTCTAATCACGGAGCTGCGGTTCACTTTTTGCACTGGGAAATTGCTTGGCGATTCGTATGGCACTGAACAGTCGTTGTTTCATCTGATATTCTTTGTAAGGCTACTCTAAGGTAGATAGAAGTGATGAAGCACATGGGGCCCAGAATCACTGTGACTTGCCAGGTCCTGTGGGTAGATCATAGTGGTGGCGTGGATTCCTAGTCTGGTGTAGTGGACAGAGAGAGCACTGAGCAGTGGGTCTGACACTGGGAATCCTGGTTCTCACTCTGTCTATGGGACACAGGGCATCGGACCCCACTTCTCTGGCGTCTTCACCTGTAAATTGAAGAACTAAACTGACGGTCTCTAAGATTCTTTCTCCTTCTATCTTTCTTCAATTCAATGCATCTCTGAGTCCTCTTTCAAAACCTTTGATTCATCTCCATTGGGATCCGCAGCAAATGTATACGAGGGTTTTTTGAGTCCTCAGGAAACACCCACTAATAGAATGCCGTGGAGAAAGAGATGGATGTGACAAAAATTTTCCCACTTGTGATGGCCAAATAGAGCCAGGTCCCTTAAGCTCAAGGAGGGTGTGAGCCAATACTGAGAAACCCCTTCAGTGAATTAGATGGGACAGGGTGCGTTAGGGAAAATTCTCTTTCTTCTGCCTGGGCTGGGAAGGCAGCCCCCTGGAGCAGAATGAAGCAGGCCAGGATGCTGGGCATTTTCTTGTGGTGCTGGCTGCCCTAAGTTCACAGATACAAGAGAAAGGGGCACATCTCTGTGGAGTCCGAGCCTCCTTTTCTTCGTTCCTTTAAAAGCAAACTACAAAAATCTGAGCGTGTATTGCTGGCAAAGTCAACAGCTTCTAAACAGAAAGGATCCATTCAGCTTGAGACCCCCATTTCACTTTACGAGGGACCCCAGTGTCCTCACCCATGCCTGTATAACACGGGCTCCATGTTTCTTTAAACCTCCTCTGGGCTCGCCAACATTCCCCGGAGCTGGTCCACGGCAGCCTGCTGTCTGACAGGTGAAGACCAGAACTATTTAAAATTCTTCACTTGAGGGAGACTTTAATTTTATATGTATTGTGTGAATTTTTTACAAGTAGAACATATTCATGCATTGCTTGTGTAATTAAAAATAAATAATTAAAAGCTTTGATGGCTGATGGGTTTTCTTTTCAGACTCTCAAAGACAAAGCAATCTCCAGGGTGCAGCAATGGCCCCGAGGTTTTTATTGGTAGGATGTGGGGTGGGGGGTGGGGAGCAGGGGTGGTGTGTATGTGTGTGTGTGTGTGTGTGTGTGTGTGTGTATGGTGGGGGTGGGGGTGTGATGTGGGAGGGTGCTGTGTATGTGGGGTGTATGTGATATGTGGTTGGGGGGTGTGGTATGTGTGGTGTGGTATGTGGGGGTGTGATGTGGGAGGGTGCTATGTATGTGGGGTGTGTGTGTGTGTGTGTGTGTGTGTGATATGTGGTTGGGGGGTGTGGTATGTGTGGTGTGGTGTGTGTATATGGTGGGGGTGGGGGTGTGATGTGGGAGGGTGCTATGTATGTGGGGTGTGTGTGTGTGTGTGTGTGTGTGTGATATGTGGTTGGGGGGTGTGGTATGTGTGGTGTGGTGTGTGTATATGGTGGGGGTGGGGTGTGATGTGGGAGGGTGGTGTGTATGTGGGGGGTGTGTGTGATATGGGTGTGGTATGTGTGGTGTGTGTGTGTGTGTGTGTGTGTATGGTGGGGGTGGGGGTGTGATGTGGGAGGGTGCTGTGTATGTGGGGTGTGTGTGTGTGTATGTGTGATATGTGGTTGGGGGTGTGGCATGTGTGGTGTGTCTGTGTGTGTGTGTGTATGGTGGGGGTGGGGGTGTGATGTGGGAGGGTGCTGTGTATGTGGGGTGTGTGTGTGTGTATGTGTGATATGTGATTGGGGGTGTGGCATGTGTGGTGTGGTGTGGTGTGTGTGTGTATATGGTGGGGGTGGGGGTGTGATGTGGGAAGGTAGTGTGTATGTGGGGTGTGTGTGTGTGTGTGATACGTGGTTGGGGGGTGTGGTATGTGTGGTGTGGTGTGTGTGTGTATATGGTGGGGGTGGGGGTGTGATGTGGGAGGGTGCTATGTATGTGGGGTGTGTGTGTGTGTGTGTGTATGTGTGATATGTGGTTGGGGGTGTGGTATGTGTGGTGTGGTGTGGTGTGTGTGTGTGTATGGGGGTAGGGGTGTGATGTGGGAGGGTGGTGTGTATGTGGGGGGTGTGTGTGTGTGATATGTGGTTGGGGGGTGTGGTATGTGTGGTGTGGTGTGTGTATATGGTGGGGGTGGGGTGTGATGTGGGAGGGTGGTGTGTATGTGGGGGGTGTGTGTGATATGGGTGTGGTATGTGTGGTGTGTGTGTGTGTGTGTGTGTGTATGGTGGGGGTGGGGGTGTGATGTGGGAGGGTGCTGTGTATGTGGGGTGTGTGTGTGTGTATGTGTGATATGTGGTTGGGGGTGTGGCATGTGTGGTGTGTCTGTGTGTGTGTGTGTATGGTGGGGGTGGGGGTGTGATGTGGGAGGGTGCTGTGTATGTGGGGTGTGTGTGTGTGTATGTGTGATATGTGATTGGGGGTGTGGCATGTGTGGTGTGGTGTGGTGTGTGTGTGTATATGGTGGGGGTGGGGGTGTGATGTGGGAAGGTAGTGTGTATGTGGGGTGTGTGTGTGTGTGTGATACGTGGTTGGGGGGTGTGGTATGTGTGGTGTGGTGTGTGTGTGTATATGGTGGGGGTGGGGTGTGATGTGGGAGGGTGGTGTATCTGTGGGGTGTGTGTGTGCAGTATGTGCAGTGGGGAGTATGCTGTGTGTGGTGTGGTGAGTGGTATGTGTGTGGTGTTGGGGGATATGGTATGTGTGGTATGATGTATGTATGTGGTGTGGTGGCTGGTGTGTTTGTGGTGTGTGTGCATGTGGTGGGGAGATCTGGGGAGGTGATGTGTGTGGTGGTATGCATGTGGTGTGGGGGGTGTGCATGGGGGTGTAGTGGGGGGTGTGTGGGGGGATGTAGGGCAGTGTGGTGTGGGTGATGTGGTGTGGTATATGTGTGGTATGGGAGTGTGTGTAGAGGATGTGGTGTGGTGTGTGTGTGCACCTGTGTGTGTACGTTGGAGGTGAGGAGGTGGTATGGGCTCCCATTTACAGGAACTGAATGGAAATGGCCTAATGATGCTAACGGGACAACAGAAATGCTTGAGCACAGATATACAGACCACGTTAGTGCACGTGAAGAGCAACAGGAAAGCTAAGGCTGGGTAACTATGGTGCAAGATGGGAGAAAGACATGGAATTAAGGACCAATTCCCCTGATTCTCTGTGTCTCTGTCTCTCTCAGCCTCTCATGACCTCTCTCAGAATATCCGCTCTTCTTACCCTCAGCACTGCCAGACCTGTCCACTTGGGAGTCATGCCCTCATAATGTCACTCTCGACACCCCCACCAGAGGCACTGAGCATGTTCCTTCTTCAAAGGTCCTTTTCTGTCATTACGAACTTAATCACCACTAGCAACCTGTCCTCAGCCTTTAGGAAAGGAACTCGCCAGCAGTCAGGGTGGCTGGCCTGAGATCAGAAAGCCCCACAGTCTCACAGAGGAGAGTTAAAATCTAGAGCTTTCTGTCCTAAAGGAGTCACACACTTCAGGAATGAGCCCTCTTCATGGAGAGTCAGATGGGGAAGTGACCTTCAAGGTCAGCTGGACGGTGCCCTGATTCTTTCTAGCCTGCCTTCGGAGGGTCTTTGGGTGGTCTGGCTTAGGGACACGCCCCTGTCCTAGAATCAGCTGGTGGTCACCATCCCTCAAAGACATGGAACTGCAAAGGACAAGTTTTATAACCTCAAGACTGAATAAAAGGCATCCAGACCAATGAAGGCAAAGGGGCAAAACAGCCTATACACGCTGTAGTGAGTGTGGCTCATGTGGAGTCAGTTTCACTTGGTGGTTTAGCTTTTGGGGTTCGAGTCAGAGGCCTGTGTTTGAATCCCAGCTCAGGCAGCAGCTGTAGCCACTGATCCTTCTGTCCCCCAGTGTCCCCAGGTTGGAGTTGGTCAGACAGAACCTCTGGTTCTCATCTGGGACTTGCTGTTTCTTATTTGTGTGATGTGGGCATGTTATGTAGCCTCGCTGAACGTTGGTGTCACCATGTGAAAAACAAAATGGTGTTAAGAATGTCTCCTGGCAGGTTGTTGTCAGGATTTAGGGACAGTGGATATGAAGCACCTGGTACAGAAGGTAATCAATATGTTTGTCATCCATCATTGCTGCTCATGACCATGTGATGCTGGCTAGATAGGCTGGCACCTTGAGGGCAAGGACCATCTCTTCTGCACCTTTGCAACCCTCACCACTTAGTGACGTGATGAAAATACTCAGCACCACGTTTGTTCAATACAGTTTTTAAAGCGAGCCTCTCCTTCTACTCCATCGACAGCCCTAGGGTATGGAAACGTGCTGGGATCCGGAAATGGAGCACCAAGTCCACCCCTCCCTGGATATGCCATATTGACAGCTCTGGTGGGCATGTGACCTGTGTCTGGCTGCCTACATCTGAACCACTTTCAATTTTAGACGAATTCCCCCACCTCCATGACGGACTGAACCGGTCTGTCTTGGGAGTTGAAGAGACCAGCCACTTCCCTTCCCAGCCTCTCTTACAGCAAGAGCTCAGAAGCCACTTGGCAAAGTTTTACATGGGAGCTGATAAGACAGGAGAGCGGTGGGAGTCATGAGAGCAGGAAGGTTGAATTTCAGGGGGCAAAAGAGGCATGGTGGTGGCTACAGTGGCTGGAGCAGTGGAGCCACGTACCTGCCCGGACATGGCCGTCAGGTGAACACTGGCATCCGGTCCTTGGCCGACCGGCTCTGCAGTGCGATGCTCCACTTACCCCTGGAAGCTACACCCAAATTCCTCTCAATATTCTGCTTCTGCTCTATCAGTCACAGTAATCTTCTGTAGCTTCCAAACTTGACAGATCCAGCAAGGCACTTAATCTCTGCAGCTCAGTTTCCTCATCTTTAGAATGAGGTTAATTCCTAAGGGACAGAAGGAGTTAATCTATGCCAAGCATCTGGCATCAGAGGACTCAATAAATATTATTTTCCTACAGCCTAAGTCCAGTGGCAGCCACAGCCTCCAGGCACAGCATTGCGTTGTTACCTTATGTTCCTTTTTTGACTTTGGAGTATTGGTGTGCCTTGGGGGTCCACACAGTTCTAGAGTGATCCCATCTTATTGGTTGGTTCTCTAGCTAGAGTGAGGTCACGAGGCCAGGAATAAACTGTACCCCATACACATTTATACGTCAGATAAACCGTACACATTTATATGTCTAATACCTCAGAGCCATCAACGGTGATCTATATGAGATGAATCCAGGTTGGGGACCAACGGTGGCCCTCATTTAAAAAAAAAACCCACAGCTAATGTAAGTTTCCCCAGATCCCCCAGATGAAATGGAATGATCTTGGCACAAATACTCTTTTAATGCTTTCAAGATTGATGCTTTCTTGCATTTCCAAGATGGATGCTTTCTTGCATTTTCAAGATTGATGCTCTCTTGTATTTTCAAGATTTGCTGAACTGGAATAAGAAACAGTTGCAGAGTTATTACTTCTTGACATCTCTTTTACTCACTGACTGGTTGGTTTCTGCCCCGTTGTTAAGGCCCCTGCCCTTTAGGGCTATCATCAGGTAATGAGAAAGAGCCACGTGCTCCAACCAGGGAGCCTTAACAGAAATTCTAGAGAGCTTATCACTGCTTTAGACTCACCTTGTAGATTTGTAGATGACTTTGAAACTTGTTAACTGCAAGAAAGGAAAACCACAGAAACTGGCTTAAGAAAAAAGGGGAATTCTTTGGATGTGTAACCAAGTGTCTACCAGAACCCAAGGACGGTAAGGACGGTAAGGACAGCCAGACCTCAGAAGAATTTCTCTCTCCATTTCTCTAGGACCACATGAAGCTTTGCCGTGAATCCTCTCAGTGGCTCGCTTCATTATATCCCCCTGGACAGCCACAGGGATGGTTCCCTTATTCTACCTCTCCTTCTTCCTTGTCAAAAATAGCAGCCTCACAACCATCAATATCAATCTGGCCTTAGGGGCTTTCTTTTCCTTCATAGCACTTTTGATGGCCTGAGCATATAGGCCATGTTTATTTATTCTATATCTCTCCCTTGCCCCACTAGAATGTAGACTCTATGAGGAAAGGGACTTTGGTTTAGGCAATGTTGCATCATCTGTGCCCTGAAGAGAGTATGATGCATAGAAGTTGCTCATCGAATAGTTTTAAATGAATAAAGAATGAGTGAGTGAGGGAATTCTCCTTCTCTTCCCAGTCTTGTTCTCTGCTTCTGGGTGCTCATAGAACAAAATGGCTGCCTAACACCCATCTCTGTGACCTCCCGTGAGCCCCCCATTCAAGATCCTAATTATTGACTAATTTTGTTTCTTAGTGAAATCCTTGAAGAGAGAAAGAATCTGATTGGGTCAGTTCATCCTACAGATGAGTTCCTTTGGAGTCCACTCTATGTCCCCACCCCCCTTTAGTTGCAAAATGGAGCTCAAAGCACAAAAAAGCAGCTAGAACTGTGGGAAGAAAAAATTTGCATCTATAATAAAAAACCATCATGTGCACAGCCTTTGTTTTATTTAATTTTGTGCTCCCATTGGGGAAGTTGGACAATCACTAATTGGTTTTTGTTATTACACACACACATATGATATTAAACAAAACAAAACAAAAATACACAAAACACACGTGTATGGGTCTTTCTTCCATGAGAGCCCTTTTAAAGGATCTTCTCAGGAACCCTGATCAGAAGGCTAGCCTTTACATGGAAGCCTTTACAACTCAGCAATTGAGCTTCTCTCCTGATAGATGCTTCAGTGATGGTTTCCTTCTCTCCCAAAAAGGCCTTCAGCTATTTTTCTGCTGGTCATCCATTTGGTTATGAGCTGAACTATTTTCATCCACAACTTCTTCCCACCCCCGCTCATGCCACTTCTTTCAGGGTCTTTCCCCAGCTAGCTTTAAAACGAGACAAAACCCCTACTATGCTGTAAAACTCCGTGTTTCTCTTTCATCCATCCCTCACATGGAAGAAAATCATCCCAACCAGCTTCTTCTTCTCTTTAGCTAGAGTTGGGTGCAATCACTGTCATATTAATTAATTAAGAGACTCTTGGTCTGGTTGCCCTGGCAATGCTCACCAAAGCGTCAGAACCCTTCCAACAGAATAGCACATCCAGTAGTCAATTAACTGTTTTCTTCACACATATAAGCCAAGTGCACGGAGCACCTGGTGCAGAGATGGGCACCCAGGGGGTGCTCAGTAAACACTTGCTGACTAGCTGACAACACCAAGGCCAATGAGGAGGGTGCTTAATCTGCTGCCTTGAACATCTGAAGCATTTAGAGCTAGGGGCTGAGACACCATCCAAAGGGAATAGCAACCAGTGTGATTTTACAAGAGCATCAGCACGGTGCTAAGACCTTAGAAATAATATAGAAGAGCAGGGAAGGGACTACAAGCACTTTGGTAGGCCAGGCGGTGATTAGAGGAGAAGAGGCAAAAGCTAAAGCAATTCTTTCTGCCTGTCATTCCCACTACCATCTCCCAAGGCAACAAAGAAGACTCTCCACTTTGGACCTCAGGCTCAGGGGTTTCTCCATAGCAGCCCTTTAGCCCAACTCAGGCTAGGTCAGATGTCCAGGCAGGAAAATCCCCCTCACTCAAGTATAACAGAGACTGCCAAATGTATGCATAAACACAAGAACTAGCTTCCAGCTTAGTTACGAGCGTGAATTTTCCAGCTTGTTTCTTCTGAGGCTGTGTTTGTGGCTCTACTCTTTAGGAAAGTTGAGTCCTGCCAGGTACTTCTCAAATTCGAGTGGAAACTGTTTACTCCATCACGTGCTCAATCACTGATGGCTTCTCACATTTCTTTTGAAAATAAAGAATAGAGAGACCCATTTAAGCCAGCCCACGTAAAGGAGAGTTTATTGAAAAGATACAGAACTTGCAGTCACCTGACCCACCTGGGCTTCTTTGAAAGAGGATCTAAGTAATTGAAAGGCACAGGGCCCAAGTGGCGACCCTCTCTTGTTCTCTCTGACACAAAGAGTCTTGCATCTCAGCCTCTCTCCGACTTGTTCTATCTTCTCTCTGCTTTGTCACGCACAGTTTCTGCGCTCATAATTTCAGCCTTGGCCTGCACTGGAGCTGACTCTGACCCCATCTTTATCTACACGTTGGGCCCAAGTTATGACAAAGAACTCTCTTAGTCCCTTCACTATTCCACTTCCAAATTTTGGGAGAGGGATCTTATTGACTCAGCTCTCCTCAGGAACCTCCTCTAGACCAAACAATTATATGAGGAGTAAGGGGCAAGAGCAGTCACATGCTACGGTCATGATTGCCTTGGGCAACATCCTCAATCTGGGCTGGGAGCAACTGGCCAAGGAGGAAGCTTTGGCGGGGCAGGAACTCCAAGCCATGTTGACTGCAGCTTCTGGAATAGGGAGTCTCCTGAACCTTTTTATTTCCTGAAGTCTCTGTGCGCTCCTGCCTGTCATTCAATACTTCTTTTTGTTCTTCCACATTTTCTTTATACCTTTTGAGCATCCTTTGTCTGACCATGACTTTTATGGTCCCATCACCTACCCTCAACTATAGTTACTCTTTTAAAGAAAAAATTATTTATTTATTTTAGAGAGAGAGCATAAGCAGGAGGAGGAGCAGAGGGAGAGGGAGACAAGCAGACTGGCCTTTGAGCGGGAAGCCCGATGCAGGGCTCAATCCCAGGACCCTGGGATCATGACCTGAGCCAAAATCAAGAATCAGACGCTTAACCAACTGAGCCACCCAGGCGCCCCTCAAACACAGTTACTCTCGCATGATAGTCTGAGATTCATGTTTGGATGGAAGGTACCATAAACAATATGGTGTATGGTGGTATGGGATCTCCATCCAGACATTCCACATCTCCCACCTCCGTGCGCACCTGCCCATACACCACTTACCTGAGCATACAGCCTCCTTCCTGCTCACTGGAAAACATTTGTCTCCAAAACTCATGTTGACACAGTACTCTATAGCCATCTGTCTACCCAAGTCTATTCTGTAAGTCATTTAGTCAGCAAAATCTACTTCCTTTGAGAATTAGAGGACTTAAACTTAATGAAGATAGTCATAACACATCGATCACTATGGTCCCTGAGTCCAGGTTAGGCCATAAACCAGTTTTCACAAATTTTTTAATTCAAACTTATTTTCTAGAGACCAAGGGCTTAATTCTGATTCCTAGAACTTAAGAAAACCAGGTGCTTTTTGAGTGAGTTCAAAACAATAGCCCCCATTCAAAGTAAAAGCTGCACATTAACTCCTTCCTTTATTTACCAACTATTCATCTGGTATATGTTAAGTCTGACCTTCTAGGCAAAGGAGACCCAGGTGAACAAAAGCAGACAAGTCCCTGCTCTCCTGGAGACATACATTAATCAAGTATCTATACTACTGACATGGTTATAAAGTAAGATGAGGATAATGAGGGAAGGAACACAATTTGAGGAGATCATAGGACATAGGAATTGTATCGAGACTGGGGAGGGGGCTGAACCGAAGGCTTTCCTGAGGATGTGAGATTTGCATTCAGTGCTGAAAACAAAGTTAACTAGGCCAGGGGACAAGGATGAGAGGAGTACTCCAGGAGGAGGAGGGGGACTGGTATGTGCAAAGGCCATGTAGCCAAAGGCAGCATGTCGCATTTAAGGAAGCACAAGACACCCGGAGTGAAGGGATGATAATTCCCAGTGAGACTAGAGAGGCAAGGGGCAGCTCAACTCCACAGAACTTTTGAGGTCCTGTTCAGATCTGTGGGCTTTATCCCAATAGCACAAGGAAGAAGGGCCATGGGAAGATTTTAAGTGGCAGGTGGGTGAGGAAGGGTTGCAGAGGGCTGATATTATCAGACTCCTGTGTTCCAAGACTCCCTTTGGCTGCAAAGAGAAAAACAATGTGGAAGGGGAAAGAATGATTTAGATAGATCAAAGAAGCAATGTGGTAAATACGAGCAAGACGATGGAGCTGGAACTGGGCCAGTTATGCCCAGATGGGAGAAACACGTGGATTTGAGAGATGTTCAGCGGGGGGGGGGGGGGGGGGGGGGGGGGGGGGGGGGGGGAGCACCATCAAAAGCTGTGCAATCTGCTGAGAGAGCTAATATACATGCATACCCTGTGGGAATTAACCTATTTTATTTTTTCGAGTTAACCTATTTTAAATGACAGAGAGAAACTGGTTGAAGTAGGGGAGGGTAGTGCTAGCTCTAACCAGGAAAGGCATCATGGAGAAAGAACATAGCTCGGAACTGAGGCTTATTGAACATAAAGGTTAGATATGGACACGCTGGAATGGGGGAGACTGGGGACCCCAGATGTTCCCCACGAACATGTCTCAGAGTTCATGCTGTTGTACTAGGGTTCTTGCACTAGTATACTTTATACATAGCCTTCTAATTGCCCAGTGAGGAGTAAAACTTGAAAAAGTCAATCAGGTTATCTTGAAAGAGCACAGAGGTATTCATTTAACATTGGCCAGTGTGTGTTGGATGTCTCCCCCGTGACAGGCATTGTGATGATACACAAATTGACATCACAGAGGCGCTACCCTTAGGATGCTTATGGTCCAAGCTCACCATCTTCACAGCCCACGGCACAGTGTCTGAGGCAGTCTGCACACCACCTGCATCCATGTCACGTGGTCAGCTTGCTCAAAGTGCAGACTCCCAGGCCTCTCCCAAGACCAACCAAATCTGACTCTCTGGTCTGAGGCCACAGAACCTTCCTTTAAAGCCACCTCACCAGAGGGCGTGTAGGCACCTCAAGTGTGAAAGTGGGGTGAGGGGGCAGAGGAGGAAACAAGCATTCTCCAAACGACTGTGCTCTGTGCATGACAAGCATTTTACATATTAATTTAACCCTCCCCGTGAATTTAACCCTATTATTGTTACCTCCATTATGCAGATAAGGAAACACAGCTGCAGAGAGGCTAAGGAATTTACCTAACGATACGACTGACGTTGTAAAATGGAGGTTTCCAAAGGTGAGATCTCTTGTCTCACAAACGACATTTTTTAAAGCTCAGTGTAACAGTCAAAAATCGAGACGGGCCACCACCTTTTATCTCAGCAACAGAATGGCATTGGTCCATTTGATGAAAATGCCCCATGAAGATCTATGATCTTCCCAACAGAGACAAACAGGCAGAGTTCCTATGGGCATTGCTCACACAGGGGGAACAGTCAGGGAGAAAGGAACAGAAGGAAGAGAGGGGGGCCAGGGAAGAACAAAACTGACTCACGGGTTGGTAAACCAAGTCGGGGGGCCTGAAAATCACCGGAACGGCCACTTGGGGAGTGCACATGCTATAACTTGACAAAGTCATTTACTTGCAGATAAAATGGCCTCTGGAGCACCGGAACTCCCGGCAGAGCCATTTCTACAGGGAGAAACAGCAAGCAAAAACACCAACACCCTCTCCTCCCCCTCCACTGCCATTTAAATATAACCACCTGGGTCAGGCACTCCCCGGCCCCTCCTGGATTGCAGATCATACCCAGCAAAGCAGACACAAACCCAGAGGACCAAACCTGCAATTAAGCCACCGGGAGTTAGGAGGAGAGAACTGTTAGGTAGAATAAACAGGCACCGAGCCTGCTGATGAGGGTGGAGGTTTAATTCTGTCGAGCAGGGAAGATTGGCAAGCATGTCCCAACTGGAGCAGATTATTGCAGTGGAGGTGAAATATTTCATAGGATATTTTCAGAGGGAGATGCAAGCAGAGGAAACTGTTCCAAATATATATATATTTTTTAAATATCTTTGCAGTAACAAGCTAGGTAGGAGCATGTGGGTAATTGATGCATATGCATGAGAGCATAATTAAGAACTATAAGACCTGGAAGATTTTCAAGCTCTATGGCAATTATAAACTATGAAAAAATACCCTTCCTTGGGGTGTAGGGCTATTATTCAAGCATCTCTCCCCATTATGGTAGCTGGAACTTACAGAAGCACCGCACAGAAATGCAATAAACAAGGGCGAGCCGTCATAAACTAATAATGATTCCCGGCTTTCTGTTTTTCCAAGAGTCTTCCCACACATTATCTTATTTGATCCCTACGTGTATTAGTTTCCTATTGCTGCTGTAACAAATTACTATAAATTGAGAGGCTTAAAATAACACAATTTTTTTGCTCTTACAGTTCCGGAAGTCAGAAATCCAAAATGAGCCTGCCAGAGCTAAATCATGTGTCAGCAGGTGGGAGCCCCTTCTGAAGGCTCCAGGGGAGAATCTGTTTCTTGCCCTTTCTAACTTGCAGTCCTTGGCCTGCGGCCCCTTCCTCCGTCTTCAGGGCCAGCCACATAACACCCTCAAGTCTCTCCCTGCTCTGTTACCCCATCACCTGTCCTGCCGATCTCCTGCCTGCCTCTTGCAAGCACTCCTGTGATTACATCAGACCCATCTGGATAGTCCAGGATAATCTCCCCATCTGAAAATCCTTAATTTGATCATATCTGCAAGGCCCCTTTTGCCTTATCAGGTAACATATTCTCAGTTTCCAGGGATGTGAAAGTGTCTGGGGGACGTTACTCAGCCAACCACACTGCAGAAACCCTAGAAAGTAGGTCCGTAAATCCCATTTTGCAGATGAAGAAACTTGACTTGCCTTTGTTGGGTAGGGTCATGCATGTGTTCCACCAATATTTATTGAGAGTCCTCTGTGTCACAGACACTATTGTATACACAGCGGAGATAAGTCTACCTTGAGGAGCTTACAGGCTAGTGGAGAAAATAGATGATTATTTAAAGATTCACATAGAGGGCGCCCGGGTGGCTCAGTCGGTTAAGTGTCTGCCTTTGGCTCAGGTCCTGATCCCAGGGTCCTGGGATCCAGCCCCGCATCGGGCTCCCTGCTCAGCGGGGAGCCTGCTTCTCCCTCTGACCCTCCCCTCTGCTCATGCTCTCCGGAAATAAATAAATAAATAAATAAATAAAATCTTTTAAAAATATTTACATAGACACAAATACATTTGTGTTCTAAGAGAAAGGAATAGAGTAGTAGAAAAGAAAAACAACAAAGGAATCATCATGTAGGTTTGGGAGGTTTACCCAGGGAAGCCTCTCTGAGACAGTGGTGTTTGTGCCAAGAATTGAAGATGTACGGGAGTAGACAGTCAAAATGAGAGGGAACAGCATATGATGCTGAGGGAACAGTAAACGAAGGTGCCCTGGAGTGGGGAGGAACCTGTAACTGCAAGAAAACCAGCGTGGCTCCAGCATGGTGAGTAGATGTCCCCTCTGCCTGGAAGTCTTTCCTGATCCTGGATTATGAGCCCTCCTTGGTCTTGCATAACCCCTTGCACTCACCCCTTCTCAGAGCTCCACAGTGATCCTAACAAACCTGAGTATTTGGCTCTCTTTAACTAGAATGTGAATCAAGGAGAACCAGACCAGGTCTGTTCATCTCTATTCCCACAGTTCTGGACATGGAGTAGGTGCTCAATAAACACTCATGGAATAAAAGTATGAATGAGTAAGGTACAAATCGCTTCCTCTGTAAACTCCGTGTGACATGTGCAGGGGCCACAGAGTTACTGACATTGTAACTACTGCGCAGAAAACTGTTACTGCTTTATTTTTCCATAGCTGATCTGATTTTCTCACAAGCCTCCCCTTCTCTTCTCAATTGCCCTCCACCTGCCAGATAGTGAGGGGAAAATCCTGTATTTGGTTGATCTGGTTGGATTTTTAGTTGTATGCGTCAGCAGCCTCTTTGCAGAACTTACACTCTTTAGCACACTGAATCTTTGAGATTTCTGATCTGTTCCCACCAAGAGAGCATCCAGGGAAACAAAGAGGGCTTTTCTGCATGTGGTCCTGGAGGTCTTCTATGCCTCTGCTCAATAGAAACTCAGTGTTTCCCTGTTGGAATGGAAGCTGTTTGAAGACAAGAACTATACTCTACCAGACACTCTTGGCAGTATTGAAAGTATGGAATGAATTTCCTATGACATCAGTACCGTTATTAATTATAACTAAGGGGGACAGATCACATCCCAGGAGTCAACACTCTGTGGCTAACTAGGAAAGCAAGCCCAAATGGCTAGTGATGCACTTTTTCTCGGTCTCATTTTCCTTATCCGTGAAATACTGAATATAAAAAAATATATATATGGGTAACGTTCTTTGGGTTCAATTTACAAAACCAAGGTAAAAAAGATATTTGGGAAGGGAAGTCAAGAGATCCAGAAAAGAAAGCGAGATCATTGTCCCTGCTCTTCTACCACCCCTCTACTCTGATTTGTCCCCCCAACATTCTTGTTGTTTCACTGAACGTCAAGATCCCAGAGAGTCATGTTCTAGGATCTCTCCCTGGGGTTCTAGAACTTCCGCAGTCCTCTGCTCCTGCCTTCTTTTCCAACCTTGTCCTTTCCTGCCTTTGTAACCTCAGGCAACCTGCCTTAACTTCTCCCTGCTTCAGCTTCCCTGTCTGGAGCTACCCCTCCCTGCCTCACCACCGTTAGAAACTCAGTGAATCTGATGAGACTCGGGCCAGAGAGCAGTCATTCAGTACACGTCTGTTCCTTCCGGGCTGGAAGGTCCCCCTAGACAGGCCCCCCCATGTTATGTTAGCTCCTTCCTCCAGCCTCAGCTTGGGGCCTGGGACGCCTTCCCACCTGAGGCCCCTCCAGGAACTCTTCCTGTCTTCTAAAGCCCAGGGCGAGTTCCCCTCCAGGAAGCCAGGTCAGGATCTCTTCTTTGTTGATACTTACTGCATCGATCCTAGGTAGAATCCTACATCTCAGGCCTTCATTCTCTTCCATTTGTTCCATGTGACTTCCTTCTTCAACTAGCTATAAAACCCCTGAGGAACGTGTCCTAGACATATTGCACAGAGAAGCCAAAAGGGGGCCTCATTTCCACTCATTGGTTGAATGTATCTGGATCCTCCTCGGCCCCAGGACCTGCAAACTAAGACCACAGGCTCGCAGAGGCGGAGCCCGTCAGCTGGGCCAGACCCACAGGCTCCGGGAGCAGCTGGACGGTTCTCTCAAATGGAGAAGGTGGTAAGAAAGCCGATTTACCCATAAGTAAATAACTGTTGTAATTATGGAATATTATTCTCAACAGATCAGCGGATGGAAACCAATTTGCATAACAGACGTGGTTATTCATGGAAATGTTTGTGATTTATCTACCAAAGCAGATGAAGACCCTAAAATTAATGTGTGTATACCAGCTCCAGTAAGCCAAACACTCATTTCCTCACCCTCTCCTCGATGAAGCAAACAAGTTGCCGAAGGGTCAGATTCAGTGTCTTCAGGTGTCCTTGGCACTGGGGAGCTCTGGACTAAGCGCGGGTCTGAGAGCACGGCACATGAGCCGGGGGGGAGGGGGGGGTGGTAGGAAATGCACAAACCAACGTTTTCCATTATGCCAGGAGGTGAGAGTTGCCAGGGCCCATCTGGCAGGGGTCTGGTATGTCCTGGAAACCTCTGACCGGAGCCTCTCTTGGAGGAGGATGGAACATATGGAAGCTAACAGAGAAAAGTGGGTAGGTTCTGAAACACAGGTCTCTGCATACATCAGAACCATTTTAGTGATTTTTCATGAAAATGGAGCTTTCGTGAAAAACCTGGATTTTCACATCTTTGCCCAGAATTTCAGATGTAAGTGGTGAATGAAGGTGCCTCCCTGCACACCCAGGGAAGGCAGCCCCCCTAAGACAAAACAATACAGAGTCATCTGTAAACTTGAAGAACGTAACATGCCATGAAAGTGCCATGTGTAGGGGTGCCTGGGGGGCTCAGTCAGTTAAGCGTCTGCCTTCAGCTCAGGACATGATCCCGGGGTCCTGGGATCGAGCCCCACATTGGGCTCTCTGCTCAGCAGAGAATCTGTTCCTCCCTTTGTCTGCTGCTCCCCCTGCTTGTGCGCGCGTGCTCTCTCTCTCTGACAAATAAATAAATAAAAATCTTAAAAGAGAAGAAAGTGCCATGTGCTACAGTGAAGAACCCTGGAATGTGTGTTTCAAACCTCCCCATGGGGTTCTGATTTAAGGCCCCACCGGTCGGCACGCTAGGGAGGTGTCCAGGCACCCCACATCATGTAAATCCCGCATGCCCCTGGGGTTCATGGTTTGAAACCAAGGAAGTCACGAAGAGCCTTAGTTTTGAAGCAAACGGACTGCTTTCCAGACCCCTTTCCTTACAGGGCCGTCATAGTGAGAGTTCGTACAACCAGCAAGGAGACCAAGCCACAGGGAACAAATGGGCAATCCCCAAATGAAACCTCAGAAATCTGGGGCTCCGAGGAGGGATTCACACTTGAAGATACAGACCTGGGGCTTAAGTTACTTGTTTCTCCTAAAGATTAGCTTTTAAATGCTTATTAATGACAACTGTTTGCTTACCTTTTTTTTTTCTTTAATTCTTTGTAAGGGAGAAAAACCTTTCAGTTTCAAAATCCCAAACTTAATGTCAAAGGTTGGCTCTGCTTAAGACCCCTGCACACTTTCTATAACTCTTGGCTTAAAGGGTGTTTGTATAAGCTCCCATGAGCTCCTAGCAATGTTCAAGGCTGCGGTCATTAGTGAGATAAACCCACCCATGTGGTGCTTTACCTAAAGGCAGCTCGCAGGCCAGGTCACAGAGTCTGAGGGCCTAAGGGGGACCCACGCTCCTGAGGGGGATGCCCTGCCTACAGGGGCCTGGGAGGGCACCCACGGGTGCCAGAGGGCCCGCCCTGCACACTCAGCGACGCAAACCAACACAAAATCACCTGGAAAGTTGGACAGCGTGGATGGCCGCGAAAGCTCTGTGTGCTCACCTCACATGAGGACGGCGGTGTCACACACACGCAAGCAGATGGATGACAGTAACTGACAGCTGATGGCACGCAGTCAGGGAGCAGAGCTCACCGCTGGGGCAGGGGCCGTCCGGGGGGACAGGGGAGTGCGCGGCTGGCAGCACAAATACTTAATCACTAGCAAGACCTCCGCTGCAGCGGCTCCGGCTCGTCTCACTGTTTAGCCATGTCATGATTTGTTTGCTTTTCCAGGTGCCCAGAGGCGGCCCTTTTTGGAGGGCGGGTGTCTCCACCTGGTCACTCCAAAGGAACATCCTCTGTTGACAGTGGATAGATTGAATTCCCAGGACACGTTACAAGTATGTGAGCATGACGGGTGGGGACATGGGTTCCCAGAGACCGGTCACTTCTGGGTGCCCTGACCTGGGGGTTTCCAACCCGCTGAACCTTGAGCTGGGAAGGTCCCACAGGCCATGAGAGACCCAGCTAGAGACTAGCCCACTTCTCCTCTCCAGCCTCCCACTGCATCTCTTTAAGGGGACTCCTGACATGCTGCATCTGTCTAAAAAGCATCTGATTGTTCTTAGTGTATGATGTAGAACGTTGAAAGTCATACCCAAGAAATGACGAGAAATCCTGGCAACTGGCTACATGGAGACTGTCTTCACCCGGATGGAATGAGGACACAGCCGTGGCGTGGAGGGAAGACATCCCACCTGTGGAATAGGAAGGCTGTAAGTGTCTGAGAATCCTGTCCTAAGGCTGGGTTTCTCCCCTCTCTTAGGAAAGTCAAGACTTGGGAATAACTGGCCACTCTCAGCTCAGCTAGGCCCTCTCCCTCCTGGGCGGGAGCAGTTGCAGACTGCCTGTGTGTCTTGCCCTGTCTCTCTGATGCAGTGCTCCCCACACCCTCCCCACCCTGCACGAACACATGGCCGGTGCCACATGGCTGAGTGCACTTGCTGTTAGCAAGCCCACCTGGTTCCCAGACCTGATGCTACGTCCCCCAACCTGGCCTCTACCAGTAATAAAAATGACACTCAGACTCGAGTTTTTTTTTTTTTTTTTTTTTTTTAATCTCTTAACTTACTGAGAATCTGGACAAGGAAGAGGTATGCTGTTTACTGGGGGCTCTCAACAGCTTTGGTGGAAAGAGCGTAGGGTTTGAAGCCAGGAGCCCAATGTCTGAATCCTGACTCTACTTACTGGTTGTAACTTGGGCAAGTTGTTGAACCCTGCAGATCTCCAAGGGTGGTTTGTGGACCCTTCCAGGGCCCAGGGGAGTCAAACTATTTGAGTAATAGTGCTAAGCTGTTCTTGTCCTTGTGCCTTGTGTCGGCATGTACACCAATGGTGCAGAAGCAGTGTGGGTAAACAGCAGGTGCCCTGGGGCCAATCTTTCCAGTTGTCACTGAACCACATACTCTTATCATGTTCTTCCCCAGCCCACACTCGCAGTAAAAAAGGGGACAAAATATGCCAATTTCATTTAAGAATGTCTTTGATGAAGCAATAAAAATGACGAATTTGATTAAGTCTCAACCCTTGAACTCATGCCTTTTCAATATTTTGTGTGAGGGAAGTACACTTAAAGGGAGTTGAGCAGCAGAGTATCCCTAGTGAGACACCTCACCTGAATAGCTTTCCGTGGCACACTAGAGGGCAGATTCCAGCAAGTCCCCGGGTTCCGATTTCCACAGGTTCTGCCATATGGCATCACAGGGACTTCTCTGGCATTCATGAGCCACAGATGTGCCCTCTTCATCAAAATCTGCATCAGCTCTGAGAGGGGAAGGGGGCTCTCCCTTGCCCACCCTATCTCAGCCCTAGGGGGGTAGCACGTGACCTTATTCCTGCTGATGTTGCATTGTTTAGCGCTCTCATTATGCTTTCTCACCCAATCTCTCCTCACTCCAATCCCCTGTTACAAAGTCTTTATAGGAAAGCTTTCCTGTTTGCCGTACTGTGCATTTCTCTCTCCTGATTGGGCCCAGGTGGCTCCTTTGATAAGATGGTTTCCTCCAAAAGCCCATCCCCTGGAAAGGAAGTCTTGTGTTCAATAGCCCCCCAGTGTTCAGTAAGATTCCATAGTAGTAAAAAGTGATTTTAAAAGCTCCTGTCCAGAAAGCCTGGTCTTATTGGTGCGAGTCTAGGTGGAAAATGCCTTGTCTTATTCACTGAATGCCCTGTTTGCTTCTTGGGCTGTGTCTATTACACATCTCACAGGATGGATGGAACATAGGGGCACCCAGGTGGCTCAGTCAGTTGAGCATCTGGCTCTTGGTTTCAGCTCATCATGATCTCAATGTCGTGAGAGGTGAGCCCCGAGTTGGGCTGCACACTCAGCAGGGAGTCTGCTTAAGGTTCTCTCTCTCTCCTCTCCCTATGCCCTTACCCCCACTCACGCGCACGCTCTCTTTCTCTCTCTCTAAAATAAATAAGTAAATCTTAAAGGTAGATTAGACAGAAATACCTTTCTGGTTGAGTGGGGAAAACCAAAGCTGAGAAGCATCTGTGAAATCATGTGTTAGCCTCTTCTTCCTCCCCTTTCTTCCCGACGTCCCTCGGGACCCTCCTGACAGAGTATGGCCTGGGCAGGACAGCAGGGCTTGGGGAGGCCCCCTTATATACTCTGTCCCACAGCTGCCCTGTCCCCATCACGCTTTCAGCCTGGCCTTTGTCTGGGTCTCTGAGACATGAGGTGGGATGGGGCAGCCTCCTCGCCCCACCTCCCTTCCCAAGAGGGGCTCATTCCTCAGCTATGAGGGTGGAGGATGGCAGCAGACCTGACTGGAAAGGCACCTGTCAGGACCTTCGGGGCTCTAAGAACTAGGGCAGAGGGTCCAGAAAGAGATAAGTCATGAGAACCTCCTACTTCCTGTAGACCTTGGGTAGGCCACTTAGGTTCTCCAAACTTCCCATTTCTACCTCTACCAATCTGTCCTCTGCTAAGCTACTAGAACAGTTTCTCCAGAACATGCTATATCCTGCTACAGCCACTTGTCTTGACAGCCAGTGTCCCTCTCCTGAGGAGTCTGCTTTCTCATGCTTGGTCCTGTCCCATGCTCTTCCTCCTCCCTAGATCATCCTTCTCTCCCTGGGTACGTCTCTGAGCATTCACGCTAAGTACATGTCCTCCAGGAATGCTTCCAACGCTCCCAGGCTAGTCTGTTCCCCAATGTGTTCCTTATAACCTGCTCTGGGCTGACTTTCTTGCATTTTCCTCCAACCACACCACAACCTCCTTAAGAACAGGAACTGAGTTTTCATTTCTGTGCCCTAGGATCTAAGCTTTATCTACCTCTAACGTGTCTCTCAAGCCGTCTGCTTCTGCACTTGTATGAGCCACCCTCATCTGTTGGTTTCTCTTATTTTCTAGAGCTGAGTCAAATATTCTCAAATAATCCAGGCAGTGCACATGATGCCAGGTCTGATCCTAGAGCTCTAACCTGCAGCTGTGTGCAAAACCTCCACTGTATGGTGTGCAAAGCTCTCTCACACTCAAAATCTTATTTATTCTTTGCCACCACCGTCCCGTGAGGCAGGAGTTCCCACCAAATCGAAAGGCGAGCACACCAGCACCGGGAAAGTTAAACAACGTTCCTGAGGCCACACAATCACAGAGCCCATTGGTGGCAGAGGGGAAATACGCTCAAGCCATCTGGTTTCTGGTCAAATGGGTTTCCGACATCGCCAGTACCTCCTCCCAGGATCATTTCCACCCCCTGGGAGGGCCCACCTTTGCCAGCACAACTCACAGAATTCAGACCTCTCCTCCCAGCTCCCAAGCCTCAGAGCCCGGCCCCGCCTGACCTGCAGCCGCCATCACCTCCTGCAAGCCTGGGTGTGGGACACACACACCCACACTCACAGGACAAGGATATGGAGCAAAGAGCAGGCCTGAGCAAGCAGTCTCACAGGACCACTTCCAGGCAATGCCTGCAAACCCAGCTGCTTGTTACAGACTCCTAGAGTCCACAGGAAGACTGCCTGCAGTCCACTCCTTCCAGAAGTTCCTCCACTCATGCAGAGAGGGTGGCAGTTTGAGGAGAGGAGTGTCCACACCCCGAGAACACCACGGTCCTCTCCACATTAAAGCCCAGGCCAAGGGCTCTCCAACAATCTCTCCTTTCTCCCTTCTCAAGAAAGCCAAAGACAAGGAAAAGAATGTTCTTGGTGAGTTAACCATCTGAGCTGCACCCAAGGAACCCCCAACCACACGCAATGGGAGTGAGGCTTAGCACAGAGGCCAGTCTTGCCAAGGGGCCCGAACCGGGCCCACTTCCCCTAGTGTGTGTGGGCCCAAGGGTGAAAGGTCAGAGGGAGCAACCTAGGGGCCCACGCCCAGCCGGGCCACTAGGCCTGAGCTGCTGTGTGCTGGGTTGTCTCCGCAGGGTTGCCTCCCACTGTTCCTATTGGTGAACAAATTGGTCTGAGAGCTATGTGAGTGCAATGTCAAGCTTGCTGAGGCTTCCTCTTGGGGGGATACTTGATGTGAGGCCAATGGGAAGTCAGAACAAAGACAACCATCATTTCGATCCTTTCATTCAGCCAAAACGAAAATGAATCTGGGAGCTGGATCTTTTGTATGAAAGTTTTCCAAGAGATGTTTTCCAAGCAGAATGGAAGCTTGGGTCTCAGGCTTCAGAGCCTTGTGGCCTCTGCTTTGCCCTGGTTCAGAAACCATTTAGCTTTTCCCCTAGTAGAGAGGGCACAGCAGAGGCCCGGCTCTGTGCCGAGCAGCTGAAGCGTGTGATCCCATGCAATCCACAGGGCATCTTCTGGACTGTAGATATGAACACTTGGTGACTCGTGAAGGTAACTTAGGCCAGGAAATAGTAGAGTTGGACTCAAACAGGCATCTTTCTTTAAGACCAGCCTGTGCCCTTGCAAATCTGTTATGTCCAGCCAGAGGCAGATTTAGAAGTTCTCCAATCCGATCTCCTCCAACGGCACACATAACTTCCTAAAATAGCTGAATTGAGAAGTTAGGGAACTCATCTATAGCCCCATGGACAGCTGGTCAGGGAAATAAAATACAGCCAGACTCCCTGACAAGGTGAGGCCTGTGCCTTCCACCACCCCACCCTGCCTGCATTGGGTTATACCACTTCTGGCCTCTTTTGCTTTTGCAAGCGGGAGAGGCTGAGCAAGCTGAGGATGGAGATGAGTACTTACCCACCTGGCCTCCCCTCAGTCTGGGTCTGGCCTAGGACCAGCTACCTCCTACTGCTCACACAGCTTCCACAGAAAGTAAAAGGCTCTGGAACTTGACCCAGATGGTTAATGCTTCTAGGAGGATGAATTCTGAATATGTAAGAGAAAATGATGTCCAAGTCCCTGGAATGTCAAAATAAGAAGAATGTCTTCTGGGAGAGTCTGATGAGCTTTTGAACAGTGGTGTGAACTGCCCCTGGTATCAGCGCATGGCGCAGGGCAGCAGAGTAAGCTAGCTTGGGCCACATCAAAAGGACCCTTTTAGAGGAAAATCGATATGTTTCTTTAAGCAACCCTATATGCTAACATCTTCGGTAAGCATCTTGAATGTGCACTGACTTTTTCCTGACAGGATTCACCTCAATTACTTCAAAAATTGTTCATTCATTCAGTAAACCCCAAACATGAACTCGGCATTAAGCTAGGTGCTAAGCTAGGTGCTGGGGCTCATGGGTGACTGGCCTGGGCATGGTTGTATCTCTCAAGGAGATGCATTTACAATAAGGGCTTAAAAACACAGTTTTGCTTTTTTCAGAAACAAAAAAGCTATACATTACTTACAGGACAGTGTTTATAAAACAAAGCACAGGGCATCCATTAAACACTGAGCAGAAACAAAGAAGTAAGAAAGGAAAGTGAGCCTGCATGGGGCTGACGCTGGCCTTTTGAGCTGAGTCAGGCGGGCAGGGCGCTAAAGCGCCCAGTTGCCCAGGCTAAGGGCTGAAGCTGTCCACCCCGCCAAGTCCGTTGTTGGGAGCCCTTGTGTGGGGACAGAGTGCCATCTAGTGCTGGAACAGCCTCAGCACATGCCACAAATGGGGGAATAAAGGCGCCCACCGCAGGCAAGGGGAAATCGGGTGGAGCTCACACCTCACATAGGCAAGGCCGAAAGCCAGAAAGGCCAAAAACGCTGCTTTGTTATCTTACGAGACTCACCTTGTGAGGTGAGTGTTGTTCTCGCCATTTTATCAGCGATGCTGTGGAGATTCAGAAGGGTGAACTAGGGCAGGGATTTGAACTCGGTTCTTCCGTCTGACTCCCAGGTCGTTGTCTACACACTGCTGACTTCCTGGCTTTGCTGGTGGGGAGGAAGGGTCTGAACGTCTCAGGCCCAGGCTTGAGGTCCTTGGGGGATGCCTTGGCCCCGCAGGAGAGGACCCGGATGCTGTGATGTGACAGAGCTCAGAGGGCCCCGGCCACCTCCTGCCTGTGCCACCGGGGCCCACGCCGCACCCTCGAACAGAGCTAAGCTCTGCTCCCCTGACCCACTGGATGCTTTCCAAACATACTGTTCCATCCCTCACTTCAGTCTTTTAAACACACACACACGCATGCCCATGCACACGCACACACACATACCCGTGCAATACCCTCCGTGGGGAACTTTGCTGTTCTCCCCTTAGTTTCTAGTATCTAGCCTTTTTACTAAGCATCATCTCCCAAGAAGCCCTGCCCCCCCCCACCGAGTCACAGTGCTAGGCCACCTGCCAGTCGTCTGCCGCCCCGGAAGACTGTCACTCTGGTCCCCAGGGCCTAGCACAGTGCCTGACCCACTGCAGAAGGTGGCCAGGTGTCTTCCCACAGAACACTGAATGTTTGGCTGCGTGGCCGGATGGACAGAGGGATGAGAGGAAAGCTCACTGCCCGGCGGGCCTCCCCACCTGCTGACCAGCCGGGTTAGCCCGCGAGCCCATCGGGACAGAGGACAGAAGTCCACGAGCCAGGGGCCGCACTCGGGACCGCAGGGGTGCCACGCCTTCTCACGGTAAGGTCAGCTCCAGATCACAACTGAATTGCCCAGCGGAGCTTCTGGAGTCAGTGCTGGCCAGCCTGCCATCTCACAGAAGACTCTCCCAGAAGTTGCCTGGTCTGTGGTTCAGGAAACCGCCAGCTAGCAACCTGGACTCTGATGCGCCAACCCTCTCCTCTCCTGAGGCGCCAGGTGAGCAGAGCGCAGAGCCGCCGTCTGCCTGACAGAAGAGGACCTTTCATAGCCAGACGGCCACTTTCTCAGAGGTCCCTGGAGCTGAGTCCCTGACACGGGAGACTGGGGCAGTCCTCCTGGGGCCACACCTCAAAGACATGGTGTGAAGTGTTCAGAGAGGGTACGTGGAGGAAGAGGAAAGTAGAAATGGACTATGAAATCCTGGATACTTACGAAGAGCCGTCACTATGAGGGACGATGTTCTTAGAAACAAAAATAAAAATAAATTATGATGGTTGTAAAAAATACTTTCACTGCCTAAGGGAAAAAAGACATGCTTTATTTATTGAGTGCCTACAGTATGCTGGCATTATTTATTGTCATAATGACCCAGTGATGTAGACGTTTTGGGCTCCATTTTACAAGTTAGTAAACTGAAGCCCAATGTCATCCAGCTAGAATGTTCCTTCCCAACGTCTCCTCACTTTCATTGCTGTTGGATTTTGTACCCCTGGGTCCTCAGGGCACTGGAAAAGAGATGGGACTCAGGACCTGGGGCCAGTGACCCCAGATGGCCATCTTTCCAAAGCTCCCTGAGAACTGAGCACAGAGCCTGTTCCAAAACTGAGCCCAGCACAGCTGGCCCACTTTGACCTACCCATGACCCATGAAACTCATTTCCTCCTTTTTTCCCATTATAAATATAAATGCAGATATTTCACTGGGGAGACATCAGATTGAAAATCCCAGAGGCTAAAATCATTTCTCTAACCCAGCGTGATGGTGGCAGGGAAGAAGTGCTATTTACAGTCAGCTGCTGACTGCCCTGCCCTAGACTCCAGCTGGAATCTAGAAGGTTCTCTTTGGTGGCTGAGTTTTTGTACAAAACATGAGAGAAGGAAAAGAGAAAAAAGGGGGGTAAAGAAAGGGCAGGTATTTTAGTCCTCTCTTGCAACCCTCCTTTTCTTTTCACCAGTTAGGGTCTTTTTTCTTTTTTTTTTCCTGAGATTTTAAAAGCCTGCGCCAGTGCTCAGCCTGTGGGCTCAGCCTGGTGTGCTCAGCGTGCTTACGCTGGGTGGGTGGACAACCCAACCTTCCGGACGCCCTGACCTCACCTATTTTGGCACCTGAGGACCGATTCCTTGCTAATCCTTCACTGGGTTTGCACACTTCCTGCTTGTCTCGGTCAGGATCCAACTTTTGGCTTTTAACTTCCGGGAAATGCAGATGTCCACCTCTCAGACCTTCAGCCTGACCTCACTCTGACCCTTGTACGGTCCATCCTGTCCCAGATCTTTACTTGCCTCACATTCCCTGGAGTGACAGAGGATGGGGAAGGGATATTTGGGTGGGAAAACAGCTCTGCCCCTGGTCTCCAGTACTTAGCTTTGGGGGGCACTGGAAGGAATGGAGGAGGTCAGCATGGCGTGGGGCATCTGAGTTACCACAGTGATAGACTCAGGCGAGTGAGGGTAACACGTGAGTGACATAGGAGGGCCATTCAGACCATTGAGAAGCTAGAAGGGAGGTTCTATCAGACTTAATTAACTTTGATATAAATGTCATCGGCACCAACCAAAACTGTTACACTGTAGTCCAAGGGTCATAAACGGGATGATGGTATCACCTGCCCACCACCAAAAATCTTCCAAATTGCCTTCGTGGGACCAAAGCAATAGCTATTTAATTAAAACAAATATTTACAATGGCAGAATCTAAAGACAGAGATACTGACGAATAAATAGACATAAAAATCTTGCCTATAACACATGATCACCATTTATAAAAACAGTAATACCTCATGTGCCTGGAACTTTATGGAAAACCATTTTACATTTCATCATTTGGATTCAATAAAGTTTTTTCTAAGTAAAATACTTTTCTACTTCCTTAAGCCATGCTTAGAAAGTGTTTGCTCCTTCTTCAGTGTCCATTTATCGGACTGTCAGGTTTCCTTTTGTTCTGCGAATGGACACCCTTTTATTCAGCTTCCTCCTTTAGTCTTTTATGGGTTTGGAAACCAGACAGTCATGTCTATTAGAACAGTTTGGAAATCAAGAATAAATAGAATTTTAACAAATGGCTCTGGGTTGCTAACCTGTGAGTAAAATGTATGGACTTTGGGAGATGGTCTTTATTCTGGTTTTCCTCCAGGTTCTGGGTTGAGAGGGATGCTGTGAAACTGACGCAGCATGGTAGTTCAAAGAATCAGAGATACCAACCATCTACTGCTTAGCTCTATGATATAGCATGGATTGGTTGTTCTTCTTTAAAGTTGGCACACAGAGGCTTTGGGGACTGATTTGAAATGGATCTGATAGTCCATAGGTCAAGTAAACAGATTGGCACCTATTATATGCAGGAAGCTCTTGGAGAATTCAGGTGTTTTAAATCCACTGGTTCCGGCCCCAAATTCAACCATCTGGAGATACCGTAGCAGAAGATCATCCAGTGACCTCAAATGCCAGAGCCAGCCCAACCCACCTGGACTCTGCCAATCCTCTCATTTTCTGTGTTCTTGAAAGCTCGATATAGCCCCACCCCACCTCCACACAGTTGAAATTTAGCCTGAATCCACCGATTTCTAGAAGCTGGTGCAGTTGTTTAAGGACATACTAGTCCCTCTTCAGATCTTAAAACCTAGACTATTACCCCGAATGGGCAACATTCGACTAAGGTCATTTAAGTTGGACAGCCATGGAGGCAGTATTGTTAAAGGTTGAGACACCAATTCTGGAGTCAGATTGCTTAGGTCACATCAGGTACATCTCTGCTTGTGAAAAGGTTGTGGCCTGAGAATGACAGTTGGTCTTTACAAGTCCAAGGCAATCTCTGCTAATTCCTTTCCCTTTTTGCACACTGCCTATCTGAAGGGGAGATCTGCAGAAAAGAAAACTTCCCAGCTGAGGAGATGATGACTGGAGACATGGTCCTGAAGAACAGTAAATGGGTTGAGTGTGGATTGGTCTCAGCTGAAGGCTACCTTTGAGCCATACGCAGCATCCTCGGTGAAGGTATATAGGGCCCCAGCCTTCTCAGGAGTACAGAGTCATCATCAGCCACTGGACATAATGCAAAAGCAAATTACGGTCAGTTCAGGCAGACCTCTGACATTCAGCTAAGGGGTGATTCATTTTTTGGTCACTAGACCCTGGAGCCTGACACAGCACTTGGGACCTCCTCCCCCTCGTTCCTGGGAAGCCATGGAGACAGGACAGTAATGGATGGTTTAGCCAGAGGGACCACACCATCTGGTAGTATGTATAAATCAACCTGAAATATAATCAACCTTGACTTCTCATGGTGCCGGTGAATGATGATACCCAAGATACTGGCTGATTCTGTATTCAACAATCAATGCAATTTTCTGCCATGAATTTAATTTGGCATTCTCATGACAGCAGTGTGCAGGTGTGTGGACCAACTGGGTAGCAGAAATCCATTAGAGCATATTCTACATGTTTACATTTATGGGCCCATTTGTCTGACAGCTTTATGTGGGTGTGATGAACAGACCCTCTGACTCGAATAGAGGGGATCTCTGGAGAAACCACTCCCCAGGCCAATTACATCAGAATGTTGCTGCTGCTGATGTTGGTGATGAAGAGGACAATGATGGCGTTACCAATGGCATCAGAGAAAACCAGCGTGAAATTCCAACAAGTTGGCTGCCACTCCCTATAGACTTCCTTGGATGGCCCTGAGGATCTCCTTCTCGTGGAGCCAGAGATGGTCAGAGCTGAAGAGGATCTTAGAGACACCAGCTCACTCATTTCACATGTGGGGAAGCTGAGGCCCATATATATTGAAGTTGAGTCGCCTAGGGTCCCACAGCTAGTTACAAGCAGCGCTGTGGGTTCAGCTCAGGTCCCAGTCCAGTTCTCTTCCCGTGATGGCACATTGCACTGCTGCAGCCTGCGTGGGCTGTGGGCTGCCCTCTTTCAACTGCACGTTCATGTTGTCCTACCTCCCAGCTCTGAGCCTGCACTATGGAGGGACTGCTTGGGATCAGCACGTGAGCTTGGGGATTGGAGATGGAAATGGGCTCAGAAGATTCTAACCATTGCCCCTCCAGGTGAATCCTGTCTTCACATTCAAATACGACTGTGACTGAGGCAAGACACATACTGAGGATCCCAATATCTTGGAAAGATATTACATAAAATGGACATTGGAGGTCAAGGAAGAAACCTCAGCTTTTACTAGACCCTTTTTAAGCAGCCCAAACAGAGGACGTATTTTTACAAAGCAAGAACAGATAATTTAATTCCAGACTCCAATGTCTTTGCAGCCAACTCTACCTAGTGCCACATCTGACATACAGTAGGTGCTCAGTAAATCCATGCGGTTTGAATCATCAGGGAAGACCATCAGTGTCAGGCACAGATTTGTCTTATCGGCATATCATCTCATTCACTAATTCACTAATAAACATTTGTCAAGCTCCTATTATGTGTGAACCACTATATGAGGTGCAAGAAGAGGCTACCCACACAAGATCAGAATCCCAGCCCATAGGGGAAAGGCTAGGCCAGCTCCTGAGAAAGATCTGACCCTGATCTTTTCAGACTCATCTTGAGCCAGTTTTGTCATTCTCTCTACTCTAGCCAGGACCGCACACGCTGTTCCCTCTAGCCTGAGCCTTTCCTACTCTCCACTCTGCCTCCCTGGCTCCTTCTGATCATCAAGATTTCAACTTTGATGTCACCTCCTCCAAAAAGGCCTCTGTGAAATGCCCTATTCAGACCAGCTCCCCTATTACTGTCTGTGCTGGAGTTCATTGCTGGCCTGGGTCTTCACCCAGTCTGTGTCCATGCCCTCTGCAAGTGACTTCAAGGTGCCTATTTCCCTATGTGTTGGAAGTGGGCTTGGCCATGTGACTTGCTTTGGACAACAGAATGAGTTGCAGAGCACGAAGTACCTGATCTGGAAGGCCCTGCATGTGTAAGCTCGCTCCCCTGTACTTCTGCCATTGTCCAGAGACAATGAGGAGGCCTGGCCAGAGCTTCCTCGATGAAGGTACCCCAGCAAAGCTCCCAGTTCACCCACCAATCACGAGCCAGCCAGTTGGAGATGCACTCACTCCCAAACATGTACCTGGGGAACTCAGTGAGTACTGTTGTCAGAGCTGAAGTTGGGTGGATTTGTTCCATGGCATTATTGTGGTCACAGTCATTGGGTCCACTGAGTCAGGGTCTAGGTCCCTGGCTATGCACCCAGCACAGACTGAGTGCTCAGTAAAGAGCGGACGAATGAATGGATGAGTGCAGTGAATGCAGGGCCACATCCCCAACTCAGTAGAACGAAGGCCCCAGAACCCTGCTCCTTCACAAGAGCCTACACCTGCCGTGGCCCTCTCTGCCTAAGATGATGTGAGTCCACCCCATGGACAAAGGCTTACCTCTGGCTTCTGGAGGTATATCCCTTTGCCATCTTGGGTTAAGTTCTGGAAGGCATCTGTGAAAATGCAGCAGAAAGGAACACAGCTAAAACACAGCTAAAAGGAAACATTACGAACTGGTTACTCTCTTCCATCCCCTCGCCTGGGAACCTGGTTTCAGCCCCATGTGGCCACACTTTACAAGGGTAAGTGAGCTGCCTCAAGCCTTTGCCCCTGGGACAGATGGGGTGTACATGAGCTTGCGATGCAGCTGGGTTTCTCGGGCACAGAGCCAGCGTCCCCCATAGCTCCTGGCCTGTTGTTTCTGTGCCAGCTGCTGTCCTCCCTCCTGCTTGAACTGGGCACAGGTGGGCAATCCACAAAGAGTGCAGAGGGAACTCTGGCCCTGCCTCCTTCCCACCAGCTCACCCTCCATGTTCTCTGCACGCAGCATCAAGTGGACAAAGCCGACGAAGTCTATCTGGAGGTTGGGGCCGCTGTACCGGATAAGCATCAGCAGGCAGACATCATCACTGAGCACGATTCCTGCATGGAATACAGACTCCGGTCATGGGTGCTGGGGAACTCATGCCCCCTCCCCACCACCTGAGGCCTCTTCAGCTCTCTCCCCTTCCAGGACCTGAATCCTGATGACACGGGGGTCTTCTTTTATGGGGTTCAGTATGAGTTAATTATGTAGTCCATTAAATTTATCTCCATCTCGACTCCCCATTCTTGCCCCTTGGGCCACCAGCATGAGGATCTTTTTATTGACTGGGATGTTGGCCTTCAAGGCAGGAGGCAGTCTGCTCAAGAGTGGTCAAAAACATCCACTTTGGGGCCTGGTAGTCCTGGATTCAGGCTCCAGACAAGTTACCTAACTTCTCTGAGCTGCAACTTCTCTGTAAAGTGGGGATTATCACTCGGTGTGGGTGATTAAACGAGAGCGTGGAATCCCCAGCCCTCAATAATGTCGGCTGTGACCACAGTGAGAGTGATAATAAATGTTTCCGTGATTTGCAGATCCACATCTTCAGGCCTCTGGGAGCAACTCCGCACATTAAAATTACTTCAGAAGTGACGCACCCCCTGCTCTCCCAGCCCGGCGAGGGTGCGGCCTGCAGCCCCTGTTCAGCCTGTGCCTACCTGCGTCCCTCCTGGCGGCCTGCAGCTGAGTCCTGTTCAGGTATCCCGACTGGTTACTGTCGTGCTTGTGGAAAACCTCCTGTGAAGAACCCACACCAAAGGCTCAGGAGCCAGGCGTGTCCAAGCACCACCCGAGAGCCCCTCCATGCCCCCGTGTCCATGTAGCAGTGGACCCTCGGCCAACGTGAGACCCTGCCAGCAGGGCCTGCTGCCAGGACAAGAATAGGCAGAGGGTCCGGGCTTCTGAGATATGGAGTGGTTTTTTGTCATGCGGATAGACAGCCTGGGTATAGCCAAATGTACTTGACTTCGGCACATTCTCCAAACCTTGAAGGGCTGCCAGCTTTCAGACTCAGGAGACAAGGCGGATAGTGGTGAGTAAGAACTGGAAAAATAGGAAGAAGCCAACTGATGCAGGACTTTAATTGCCATGCTAGAGTTCAGACCTTAACTGACGACCGTGGGGAGTCTTAAAAAGCTTTCAGTAAGAAGCGACATCATCAGACATACACTTTAGAAATCCAGGAGACTGTTGGAACAGGCTGAGTTTGGGAGAGGGGGAAGGCGGGCGCACTGAAGGGAGGGTAGAGCAGCTGGGTGAACAGTGGGGTACACGGGGCTGAAAGAGGCGTGGTGCCTTACACAGTTTCGCAGAACTGCCATCTCTGCCCCCCACCCCCGTAAGGAGGTGTGGTTAAGACTTGTTCTTACCTGATAGAGCATCAGCTGCTTCCACAGGTCTCTGAACTCTTGGATGCTCACAGTACCAGATGCATTAAGCTGATAGAGGGTTAAGGTCAAAGCCTCTAGGGGAGTTGCCTTCACACCCCTGGCAGCAGCAATTGGCCCTCCGCACAACAGGGTGTAATTTGTGGACAGCCCAGCTCCCTGTCTGATAGCCCTGCTTGGCTTCTGCTGGCTGGTCAGTCCAGCCCTGGGCTCCCTCGCCCTTGCTAGAAAGGGACAGCAGGAGCCAGAAACACAGCCGCACTGGGAGAAGACTGATGATGGAGGGGATGTTGGTGATGACAACAGCTAACATTCAGTGAGAAAGGATATTTTGACACAGCCAATCTGATGTGATTTAAATAAAAAAACAGTAACTTTTTCTCCCCATTATTGTTAAAACCAACTTCTGGAAGGAGTCTGTCACAGGGTGGCTCTTATATTTAGTCATTTTATAAAAAGTTAAAAGCTTAGAGGGGGAGACGAACCATTAGAGACGATGGACTCTGAAAAACAAACTGAGGGCTCTAGAGGGGAGGGGGGTGGGGGGATGTGTTAGCCTGGTGATGGGTATTAAAGAGGGCACATTCTGCGTGGAACACTGGGTGTTATGCACAAACAATGAATCATGGAACACTACATTAAAAACTAATGATGTAATGTATGGTGATCAACATAACAATAAAAAAATTTAAAAAAAGTTAAAAGCTTAATGATTGGCCTTGTAGACTGTATCATGTCCCAATACCTCTGCATCAAGGAGACCAGGTCAACATACCACCACACACACCTCTCTTTGAGCCCGAGTTATATGCTTGACCTACATCACTTCATTTTCACCTCCTAGGTGAGGTAGGTATTCACTCTCCCCCTGTAATGGATGATAAAACGGGGGCTCAGAGAGGATGCTCCTATTGAAGTTCATGCAGCCAGTGGTAAGGTTGGGACCTCCTCCGATGCCGGCACACCTGCCCACCGCCGCACGCTGTCTTCTGCAACGTTTCTTCAAAGACCGCTTTTATATTTGCAAACCCCACCCCACACTCTCCATTCTACGTGCCCCTCTGTACCATGGATAATTAAACTGTGATTAAATTGTCCACTTAGAAAGGCAGAGGGTTTGCTAGAAACATCACAGGGCTGAGAGCCAGGAAAGCAGAGTCTGTGGCATGCCACTGAGCTTACTGACCTCTGATTTCCTGCTCTGTAAATGGGAGCAGCCACTGCCTGGTCACCAACTGCAAAACTTGGGAGCCTGAGTCTCCTGGAACAGAGTCTTTTTACCCAGAGGATTGCTCCTAACCACCACCCCCCTGCAGCTGCCTCATCCTCACTGTCGGCAAATAAGATTCTTATTATTCATAGCTAATATTCACCACTCCTTGGATGACAGCACTAAGCACTTTGCCTGGGTTACCCTACGTGCATTCTCCCGCTGATACTACAGAGTAGCTTTTAATAGCATCTCCACGCTGCACACGAGGGCCTGAAGGCACAACGAGGCTACGTGACTTGTCTGAGATCGCACGACTAGGAAGTGCTTGGATTGGAATTCAAACCCAGGCAGCCTGGCCCAGCTCGAGGCTCTCCACCAGCAGCAGCATGCCTCCTGCCACAAACCTGAAAAGATACGTCCAGCAGGGCCAGGATCCCCTGACAGGCGTCCAGGCTGAAGAGAGGCTGGGCGTTCCCCAGACCTGCAGAGGGACAGGAAGAGTGTGCATGGGGGTGGCCCTAGGACGGCACAGCCCTTTTCTGAATGGGAAGAGGCTGAGCTGTCTAGGCCCCCTGTAGGTTCCAATGACCATCATTTATGGGGGCGTAGCAGGGAGTAAGAACAAGAGGGCAGCAGAGAGAGAAGGCTCAGTGGTGGTTCCTATACCCAAAGAGCACCATAAAGCCCTGTGGAGATGAGCCGGTTACAGCCTGGCTTTGCTTCCACCATAGGCAGGTGAACATAGCCCCAGGTACCTAGGATATGGGTACCTCACCGAGTCACGGACTCCCAAATCTGAAAGAGAGCTGAGAGATCAATCTGTTCAAGTTCCACCTAAACTGGGGGATCCTTTCCTCAGATGTTTGGTGGACGGTCTCTCGGTTATGGGTGTTTGCTTTTTCACATGGAGGCATAGCTCCAGTCAGGAGAAATTTATGTTATTTCCAAAGGAATCTCCTGCAAAATTCAGTCCCTGGTCCGAGTTCTGCCTCCAGAAAGGCATAGACAGGCATATGTCTGCTCTTCAACGTCTCCTCTCCGTACTAAACGTGGCTTCTAAACTCTCTTTGCCTTCTTCTAGACCCTATGCTTTGCCATCTTCTCTCTAAATGTGGTACCAAGACCAGAATGCACTCCTTGAGCTGCAGTTTAATGAAGCAGAGTACAAGGGGACTATGACTTCCCAAATTTTCAAGTTGTATTTCCCAAATTATGTTCCAATGATGGTGTTCTGCGGAGAAAGGGTTTTGAGTTCAACTATATTTGAAATATTTTGTATTTAGAGACCCTTTTATCCATTCACCATGCATCTTAGCACATAATAGGTACTGAGAAGCCAGCACCGAAATTTTGTTTTTGTTTAATGCAGAATTCCCTGAGCACAATTGACCACAGAGTCTAACCCCTTTTATTTCATGGAACATTTCCTAAAACTTCATAGTGTCTAATACTCCTTGGAAGGCAATTTCAAAAATACAAATCTAAACATTTTCATTAAATATAGCCTGAATTTAGATTAGCTTATCTAGCAGCAACTTGAAACTATGAGCTCGTGTTAAGCTCCAGGTTAACTATATTAACCAGATATCTTTCTTTACGTAAACTGCCACAAAAATGAGATCTTGTCTGCCAGGAACTTAGGCAATCAATTTTTAAAAAATAATGAAATGGCAGTTTTTAATTATCATCCTGACTCTGTTTCATCTTTTTGGTTTGGGGACACAGCTTATGAGCATTGTGAATTTCAGTTCAGCTATCTATTATATTAATGTGCCATCTGCAAATCTGGTAAGCCTACCTCCCGTGTCCTCTTCTGAGTCATTGATAAAACCTGAGGAAGTGAAGGGGAGAAACCAGGGACTCTCATCTATACTTACAGACTCTCATCTATAACATAGAATTACCCCTCTGGTTTCGCATTTATATAACTCTTGGGAACGGTAATCAGACTTGTGAATACATCTCATATTGCTACTTCCCAACCCACATGTCATCATTTACCATCAGATACTTTGCCAAGTATTTTGCCCAAAACCACAGTAGTTCTCTGATCTGTCAATCCAAAAATTCTCTCATAGGACTAAATGAAAGCAATTTGTCCACACATTCTTTGGAAAACCACTTTGCATACTTGTGATCAAAACATTTAAAAAATTATAAATGTGCTCAGACTATCTCTTCTAGATAATTTCCCTAGAATTTATTTTCCAGGGTATGTGTGTCGCGGGTGGTGGTGGGGGATTCTTATATTCTATAATTTCTAGAATCTCTCCTTCTGGTTCTTTTATAATACCTGAATTTGGCTTTGAGGAGCCATCTGGAAATTATTTCAAGCCCTGAGTTATACAACACCCTAGACTCTAATTTGTTTGGGTTTGAAGTCTTGGCTTCATATAAAGGAGAATCAATCACATATGTTAGGTGGCAAATACCTGTTAATTGTTTGGTTTACTTTCTTTGTTTTGAAATTCATTCTCCTCCCTGGAGAAATCATGTTCTTCCCACTTGAAATATACATATAAAAAATTTTCCATGGACTTTAAACTTTCTTAACAATATATCTCAAATTTCCTGTGAGGGCATCCATACTGGCCATTTGCAGCCCTCTGAGGGGATGTGCTCCCCTCCTTCAAATTTTTGAAGGTTGGTCAACTTAAATACGAGTCCATTAGAAAGCTCCCTGGGAGGGCTAGTCAACACTTACATTGTATATAAATACAATGTTTATATGCCAGGCTGGGTACAGTTCTTCCACATGGAATTTATATGCCAAGAAAGAAGTACTCAGATATTCTTCCCAGACTAGCAAAACATCAGAAATCTTTAGTTTCATAGCTATGTATCTCTACACACCCAAACTAAGCAAAGCAAAGCAAAAACAAAACCAAAAACCCCAAAAACAAAAAACAAAAAATCTATTTTCCAAGCTGTATAAATTTCTCTACTGCTACATGACCCACCCTGGTGTAAGACACAGCTGCTTAGGGGACCCTGGTGCAGGAATTCATGTGTCCCACAGGGGAAAGAGAGCAGACCCGGAGTTCAGAAGAGCCGTGCCCCTTGAGTCCTACAGGATGACTCTGAAATACTCACTTGACCAGGTCATGTGGTTCAGGATCTTCTGCAGCTGCACTGCATTTATTTCTGGATACTGAAGTGGGAGCAGAGTAGCAGGAGAAAATTATCATTACCGAAGGTTCATTAGATGCAGAGGAGCTGCAGGAGAAGAGAGCTGGGAAGTCACCCCAGCCCTGCTCTGCACGGAACATACGCCACTTCTGGGCAGAGTAAGTGAGCCCGGGTGTCAAGCCCAGGGAACCCCAGCAGGACAGGACTCATAAGAAACAGTCTAATAATGGTGTTTGTCAAACTGAGTTTCATCAAGATGCTTCAGGAGTTCAGCAAACAATTTGGTTTGAATTTTATTCTTAATAAGAGATCTTCAGCCAAGGCTCCAAGTTTTAATTTTAGAGTTTATCAGAAGCAACGCTTTACATTAACATTTAACTTTAAAGAGGCGCCTAGGGGGCTCAGTTGGTTAAGCGTCTGCCTTCGGCTCAGGTCGTGATCCCGGGGTCCTGGGATCGAGCCCCGCATCGGGCTCCCTGCTCAGCGGGGAGCCGGCTTCTCCCGCTCCCTCTGCTGCTCCCCCTGCTTGTGCTTACTCTCTCTCACATAAAGAAAATCTTTAAAAAAAAATTTAACCTTAAAAAATATAAATGAAATGTAAGTATCATCAATGTGAGCTTATAAAACAGATACATATTCATAATATATCAGTTTTATCTGTTTTATATATATTGGGGTTCTCAATGAGATTCCATTTGATAAAAGGACTGCAACAGAAACTGTTTGGAAACCCCTGGTATGGAGGAAAACATCTATGAACAACACAGGTAAGATTCTAACTATCCTCTCTGGCTACATTAGGCAAAATGCCAGGGGTGAATATGAGAGAAGACTGGTGGGCAGGCACATTGTGAATTAAATCCGGAGAGTTACTAACACGAGGGGCTCATGCCCTTGTAGTTTTAATGACATCACTAAGCTGTCAGATGCCAGATTTCTAGTGTATTTGTGTCTTATTCCTCAACGGACCTAGTGTCCTGCAGCTTAGGGACAGAGTGGCTTCCAGAGCCCGACCTCACACCACTGGCCTCCTGATCTGGGTCAGCTTAAGGAAAGGCCTCAAGGGGACCAGGTATGCAGCCCCAGGCCCTCTCTTCCCTAATGCCCTCTTCCCAGCCCTATCCCTTCTCTAGGTGACCACCCAAGGGGTCTTCTTCCTTGGGCTCCCCCAGGCCCCTTGGGCTTGTCATTACCATGCTCTGCACCCACTGCCAACACGGATTCTAAACTCTACATTCCTTTTTCTCAGGGATTAAAGATTAAAGCCGTTTCTCCTACAACTAATCAAAGTCACTTCCAAGAACAGATATGCATTTTACAGGAGCCTTCTGGAGACAATCCACTTCCACTTACTTGTCTAAAAACTTGAGGATTTGAATATAAAATGGCCGTTTGGGGAACAGTAACCTTACATCAGACTTTGTACCAGGATCAGGCAGCTGCAAACATATCCTCCATGGAATTCTATGCTCCACTTTGTCCCCTGCTTTGCCCTCTGCTCGCCACCACCCCTGGCCAACTTACCTTCTCAAAGAGTTTAGTGAAGAATTCATCCTGCCCTTCATTTTGGTCCACTATTTCCTAGAGGAACAGACACATGGAAAGACCTCATCATTCACCTAGATGAATGGATGCTCATGCACACACTGTCTCATGACCCCCAGGCTCCAGAAATCTATAAGTTGGACCTTGAGCACCGTCTTAAGTTTTCTACCACAGCATTCACACATCTTTTGTTTCTCCAATTCTCACTGGCTTTGGAGAAGTAGCAGACAGTGAAATGGGTAAAAGAAACACCAGGTAGAAAGAAGCAGAAGCAAGTCGATGTATAACTCATGTACTGGGCACTCTGGGCCCTCCATGACAAGGACCTGACCAGAAGGGCAGTTCTCCTGGTGTAAAAACAGCAGAACTAGGGACTCTTAGGGCACAAAAGAGAACATAGTATGGGTGCCGTAGAGTAGGGTCCTCAGGATCTGCAGACTTCTTCCCCCAACATATGAACATGAGGGGAGAAGCCCACCGTCCTTTGGAAACGGTCCCAGCGTGTGGAATGCCCCCTGCCTACGCACCTTAGAGAAGACAGCACTGACGTTGCAGCCGATTTCACTGAGGGAAAACAAAAGGCAGAATTACTTCCTGAGAGCATTTGGCCAATATTCTCCCTCCCCTGGGAACACATCTTCCAAGTCCTTTAACTGATCTGCCATGTGGGCTCGCCCCGCTCTCACGCCTTTCCCCCCACTTCTCCTTGGAGTAGACAGTCCAGCCACATGGCCCCACACACTGCTCCCCACATGCCCCCGGGCTGTTGCTCATTTCCACGCCTGGCATGCCTTTCACTGTCCCCACCTACACCAAACGACTCCTACTCATATATACTATCAGCATGGACAGGCAGTGAGGCTCGAGGTCAAGTCAGACTACATAGAGCCAAACCACCAATAAAAAAGAAAGAGAACTGGATTCTAAGCACTGAAGGGCTGTCGTGTCAAAACAATCATAAGCAGCAGCAGAAGTTGGGCTGGGATGCGTGTCTATTGATTCACTTGCGCACACTTATGGATCTAAGCCTGCTCATTGATGACAGCCTCCCCTCATGTGCACAACCCCTATGCAGCTCCTAGAAATTAACACCTCCCCAAAGCCACCCCTGCTTCCCCCAGGACCACGGGAGTTTGGCTCAGATGCTCCTCCTTGATGTTCTGCTAACACCCTGTGTAGGTAAATGCTTGCACTGGACATAGTATAGCATAAATCACTGCTCATACGTCCCTGTCCCTTCCAGGCCTTGAGCTTCCGGAGTGCAGGGGCCAGGCCTAGTCTAGCTTTTTCTCTTGAATGTCTAGCAGACTGTTCATTTCTTAAGAGAGTGGGGAGGAGGAAAGGAAGGGCGCTCCCCGTGCAGGGAGCTCCATGCTCTCCCTACCCCTCTCCTGTGTTGGCCACACAGACCCCGTCCTCTGCAATTTCCGCCTCCTCCTCCATACTTCCCCTGGCCCGAGGGGGCCCCAAACTCCAGGGGAGTCCTATGTCCTTACTGAAAGATGTGCTTCCTGGAGAAGACTCTCAGGAGAAACTCCGACTCCTGGCCAGCCTCAGAGGTGCAGGGCACGATGAGGTATGTCCCTGGCTCCAGCTGCAGCTCTTGACTCCCTTCTTTGTGAGAAATGCTTCGGGCCACCTTAGGGGAGTATTTTTCCAGAAGAACTCAGGAGGCAGTCTCCTCTGGTCACCATAGTACTGTGGGTGGAGGATGGAAGAGCCCCAGTTAAGACGATACCCAGGGCTTCTAGCCAGCCCTGGGGTCCTTGGCCAGGAGACAGGATGAAGGTGATCTCTGATTAGCCAAACCCAACCTGCTCCAGGGGAAGGATAAAGGGGTGAGCAGTGGAGGGGAAAAAACACAACATGTCAGGAATGAGCACCATTGCTGGAATCCTATGTGGGGCTGATGAAACACATGTCAATCCATTTAACTTTACATTAAAAACAATGTTGTATACAAATGACGTGAGAAATGTCACTGTGTCTGCACTTTCCATTTTACGGTTAAGGGTCTGAGTCTCAGACAAGTTAGGTCATGTGCCCAAGGTCACCTAGCTGGTAAGAGTCCCAGCCAGCGTTGGAATTCAGGGCAGCTGAGCTCCAAAGTCCTTGTCTTTTACACTCCCTGATGCTGCCTCCATGTATGTGATGTAATTTCAAGGTTGATTATGACATGACTATGGTCACAGATACTGGTGGACCACCAAACATCTCCCCACCTACAGTAAAACAGCTACGTACAGATAAACTGGACATTCTACATCATCTCAGTGAAGGGGAAAGAGAACTGGACAAAAGTTCAGAAGACCTGAATCAGGCTCTGCCTTTCACATTGCCTGGGCGTGTGTCTTTTGTTTTATCTCATATTCTCTCTCTCTCTCTCTCTCTCTTTCTCTCTCTCCCTCTCTCTTATTTTCTCTCTCTCTGTCCTTTCTCCCTCCTTTATTTCCCCATCTTTCCCTATCTTTCTTTCTTGCTGCCTTTCCCCTTTGCTCTCACTCAAGGGTTGTAGAGGGAGAGGAGGACCATATGCTGGTTCTTCACTCCAGTTTATATAAAGATAACAAAGACGTTACCCATCTAACATAAAAACATTTCACAGGTTCAAGGCTAAGGAAACAAAATGTACCTCCTGATGATGCATGCTTTCCTTTATCAGACAATAAGAACTAGAGAATCATCCTGTTGCCATTTTTGCCTTGGCTACTGGGAATCTCAGAACTAAATTTTATAATCAGCCATATTAGCTGTCCTAGGTTTAGCGTTCCCTGTAGACTCAACTGCTTACCTTATCCATATATGACTTTTTTCTTGCCTTATAAATTTTAACTGGCTTATAGTTTTGTTCTGTTTACAGTTTTATTGTAGGCTGACCCGAAGTCTATTTAGAAATATGCATGATATAAATAACTTAAAAAAATTTATGGGGAACTTTGGGAGCCTTCAGTGTTCCTACAGGAGGAAAAAAATCCAAAACTGACCCAAGACACCTAATACAGAAATAGTTTCTTTTACAAAAACCCTTTTACTTGATTCAATCTAATTTGAGAAAATGCAGTTTTCCACTCCTGTTTACTTTGGGAAACAAAATAATAGCCGCCACGCACGCAGAGGCTGGGGTCCCTCCAACCTTCTCAGCTGCTCCTCTAGGCTCCCGCTGCACATGAGAGCCACACTTGTTCCTGTCCCCTGTCTGTGTTTCTGTCCCATTTTCCCAAGCCTTTGTCCCTTGTCCCTAAGGAGGTGGGCTGCTTGGTCTCCTGATGTCCATATGTTACAGATCTGTTTTACTATGGGCTTCATAACTCAGGCTCTAAGACTATGATTTACCGTTCTTCTGACACCGGGATGGTCCTCAATATCAGTGCTAGCTATTTACGCAGGGATTTAATAAATTCTAACATGTATTGGTTCTACACCAGGCTCAGAGACCACCCCAAAGAGGCAGAAGGATTTCTCAGGGTCCTTGGGTAAAAAGAATGGCAAGCACTCATCCCTTTGGCACTGTTGCCGGACACGCTCACGGCTCCTCACGTAAGGCTGCTACAGTCGAGCTGAACCTCACACGTGACATCACTCCAAACCAGGGCCAGCTGGTCAAGTGTGGCACTCACCTTGCTCAACTGAAAAGCAGAAAAAAGAGAGGCCTCATTGGGCAGGGAATGCAACTCTTCCACAAGCACAAACTAATGGAGGTTGATATGTAAGAAGGCTCCCCGCAAGGGCCCCTGTCTCTCCCATAAGACTTGCTATTCTAGTCAGTGACATTTAATTCATCATCAGGAATTCTGGAAAAGGGTGATGGAAGGCAACCCTGACTTTTTGGGAGAGGAAAAGAACAGCGGTCTTGATTGTATGAACTGTGTGCCGGGCCCCATGAGGAGCACTGGCATGCGGTGTCCTTCTGGTCTACCCTTTGCGTAAATATCAGTGTCCCCACTCTACAGATGAGGAAGCTGATGCTCAAGGGCCAGCAGGTGACGTGTTCTAGATCACATATTCCCAAGGGACAGAGCCAAGGTCTGCACCCAAGTCTGCGTGTAGACAGAGACAGATGGTGAAGAGGACAGGAAACAGGGAGGAAGGATACCCAGTGGTGGGAGATGCCCCACGAGGCCGTGGGCCCTGGAGGCCCACTCACCCTAAAGAGGTAGAAGCCGATGGCAAGGTGAGGCTTCCAGTTGCGGTGCCTGTGCCTGGGCTTCTGGAGCAGGGACACCAGCATGCTGCAGGGCATCAGGAAACTCCTGCCCTCCTGAGGGCTCCAGACAGACAGCAGAAACTGTGGGTTCTTCCAGAATGTGTCTGGAGCAGAATGAAGTGAGGTGAGCCAAGCCCCCGGCTCCCTCAGCTTCACACTCCCACAGACCCAGGGCACCTGCCCTGAGATTCCCACCCTAAGGTCCATCTGGAGGGAGTGGGGTTCTCAGCCTTCCCTCTGTCCCCCCTCCAACCCCACCCCTTCCACCCTGTGTCCTACAGACACACACAGACCAAGAGCTCTTCTCATCACTGTAGCCCCTTTGCGCAGCATGGTTCCTGGCACAGACTTTGTGCCCCATAAGCACTGACTGCCTGAGTAAGGAACTGTATTAACTAACTGAGGAGAACAGGTCCATGATCACAGGGAGGTTTGCATTTTAACAGGGACCAAGCTTCAGCCTCTGGAGGGACCTCTGTGGTGAGAGGGGGAAGCCAGAGCCAAAGGCACCTGGCCCACTGAGATCATATCCTACAAGTCTTTCCTTCCAAAGAGATGGCTCAGCACCTCCACTGTGGAGAAAGGGACACAGTGACAAAATCTCTCCACTTTGAGAATTCAGACACATTTGTCTCCTGTAAGTGGTGAGCTAAGAATCCTTGATTTTGTTTCACCACCGACCTCCAGGCAAGCCTGATACATAGGACAAAATTACTATTTCAAGCCTGCCTTTAAGGGGTGGTTATTTCAGCATAGAAATGGCCTTGTCCTAAAACCAAAGACTGAACCCCCACTTCTACCATGCATGTGTGCCTGTGGCTTCCTGGGGCTGAGGAGGACATGGCCCAGGGCCAGAGCACACGGCTCAACCAGCAAAATCCCTCACACTCAGCCAGATGCCCCGTGTAGGGCACAAGCCCCACCCTCACCCGCAGTGCGCCCGCGTCCCCACCCTTGCTGGAAAGCTGCTACTCTAGCCCCAAGAGCCCCAGTTCCTGTGCACGTGCTTACCTTGGGGCGACTTCATCCGGCCACCAGCCGTGCTCCCCTTCTCCCACTTCCCCTCTTGCATGGTGCATGCTGAATCTGGCCCACCTCCTGATTCAGCAGGCCTGGGGTCAGTTTACAAATGACCAGAAGCATGAAATGCGCTTTAAAGTCCCTCAGTGTCATCCTGTGGAGAGGAAGGGGGCACAGCACAACGTCTACACATCAGGACTAATGTGGGGGCTGGAATCAAGAAGCCCCACCAGCCCCACCAGCCCCAGCCCCATGACCTCACCCTTCTGTCCTGCTGAGCTGGCCTGGGACATGGGAGAGCGAAGCTGGCTACATGAGTGTGAGGAGGCATCAGGGGAGGTGGGCCATCGAGAAACCACCCCCCACCCCCAGCCCATCACTGGAAGCAGCTTCCTGCAAAGCATGCCTGGGGGAAATGTTCTTGCTTTGCTGATCGCAATGATAAAGCTGAACTGAGGCATTCCTAGCTAGCCAATTGAGATACAAGTGTTCAAGAATAAATGCACAAGTCGGTTCTCAACTATTCATTGATAAAAGTCTTAGCCCCTACTCACTTTGTGACCCAAGGCATGCTATCTGCACTGGCTGATGCTCAGTTTACTTATCTATAAAGTGGAAATTAATGGTAGTTTCAGGGCTGTTGAGTTCAGTGACCACTTCCAAAGAGACAGGGGTCACAGCAGTCTAGAAAGAGTGCAGAATGGGGGAAGAGTGGCCCATGGGAACAAGGGTGGAAGTTAATAGTAAGGACCAAAAGCGAAGGGAAAGGGGAGCAAATGGGGCTCGCCTCACCCAGAAACAGCATCAGCTCAAGGCGTCTTGGTGGCTTTTGATAAAAGAGGGTGAGTGGCTTTGGGGTGGGTGGGAGTCATGTCATGGTGTTCTGAGGTGGCTTATAGTTTATAGTTATGGCTTCTTTCCTTATCTCCCTTTCAGGCCAGGAAAGACAAAACCTTGGGTTTGAGTGTTTTGAGTGATTCAAGAGACTGGGCGGAAGTCAGGGAGAAGGAGGCAGCCACCCCCATGCTCTGCACCCAGTGTCCACTGAGCACCATGTCAGCAGTCACTGCACTCATCATAGGGACCATGACCATTTGCAGGGGCTGTGGGCCCCTATCTCCGCACACGAGGTGCTTGGCAGACGTGTGGCACCCAGTAAATATTTGCAGGCTGGGTGTCCAAATGTAAGCCAGGGCATTTGTCCCGAGTCCCCAGGTCAGATACCAGAATTCTCCATCATCACTTTCTCTCAGCAGTAGAATCTTCTCCTTGGGGCTCAGTAGCTCCCACGTACTTGAGCTGAAAACAGAAAAGGGGGTGTTTCCGTGGGGAATGAAGGATTGTGGAGGACATGGGATAAATGTTCAAGAGTGTCATTATTTCTCTCCTCTTCATGCCGCTTTGCAAACAACTAAATCTCACATCCTGTCTTCTAAAAACAACGTGTAACAGTAACTCATCCCTCACTGGGCACCAAGCTCTGGGCCAGGCCCTCCACATACTTGATCTCACCTAAGGCTAACAATTTTGCAAGGCAGGGATTTTTCTTTCTTTCTTTAAATTTTTTTATTGTTATGTTAATCACCATACATTACATCATTAGTTTTTGATGTAGGGTTCCATGATTCATTGTTTGTGTATAACACCCAGTGCTCCATGCAGAACGTGCCCTCTTTAATACCCATCACCAGGCTAACCCATCCCCCTACCCCTTCCCCTCTAGAACCCTCAGTTTGTTTTTCAGAGTCCATCGTCTCTCATGGTTCGTCTCCCCCTCCGATTCACCCCTCTTCATTCTTCCCCTCCTGCTATCTTCTTCTTTTTTTTTCTCTTAACATATATTGCATTATTTGTTTCAAAGGTACAGATCTATGATTCAACAGTCTTGCACAATTCACAGCACTCACCATAGCACATACCCTCCCCAATGTCTATCACCCAGCCACCCCATCCCTCCCACCCCACCCCCACTCCAGCAACCCTCAGTTTGTTTCCTGAGATTAAGAATTCCTCATATCAGTGAGGTCATATGATACATGTCTTTCTCTGATTGACTTATTTCACTCCACATAACACCCTCCAGTTCCATCCACGTTGTTGCAAATGGCAAGATCTCATTCCTTTTGATGGCTGCATAATATTCCATTGTATATATATATACCACTTCTTCTTTATCCATTCATTTGTCGATGGACATCTTGGCTCTTTCCACAGTTTGGCTATTGTGGACATTGCTGCTATAAACATCGGGGTACACGTACCCCTTTGGATCCCTACATTTGTATCTTTGGGGTAAATACCCAGTAGTGCAATTGCTGGATCGTACAGTAGCTCTATTTTCAACTTTTTGAGGAACCTCCATATTGTTTTCCAGAGGGGTTGCACCAGCTTGCATTCCCACCAACAGTGTAGGAGGGTTCCCCTTTCTCCACATCCCCACCAACATCTGTCGTTTCCTGACTTGTTAATTTTAGCCATTCTGACTGGTGTGAGGTGTATCTCATTGAGGTTTTGATTTGGATTTCCCTGATGGCAAGGCAGGGACTTTTGTTGCCATTTTAGAGATTGGGAAACAGAGGTTAAAAGAGACTAAGTCACTTTCCTGAAGTCACAAAGTTATGAAATGTCCAAGCGCATCTGAACCTATGTTGGTACTATGTATTTTCAAGCCCGTCATTTTGAACTTCTATGTCAGACCACAAGGGAGTAAGGCTTTCCTGCATTACTTCTCCACCACAAACAACTAAAAATATAAAAAACAATTGTTTTCAGATGCTAGACAGTAGGCAGCTCAGGGTTATGACCCGGGGGGTTTTGGGAGGAGCAAATGAGGTGAGCCCTCATGTCGCCCAGACTCCTGCCCGAAACTAAATCCCTGGAAGGTGACCCAGGGAATCACATTCTGATCTGAGCAGAGCTCCCAGAGGTCACAACATGGAACCAGAAGGTCGGGGCCAATCTGGATCTGTCTACCTCTGACTCAACGGGCCCAAGAGCACACTGAACCATGTCCGGGAAAGAACACTGGATTTGACTCCAAAAACCTTTAAGTAATTTGCTTACTAAGCATCAGTTTCTTCATCAGTAAAATGGAGATAAAACTCCCTACCTAGTAAGAGCACTGTTCAGAGGATTAGAGATAATAAATATTCGAAGTGCTTGAAGGAAATATGCCAGACTGCACCTAAGGGAGGTCTCTGCACATTCAAAGTCAAGGTAATTTTTACTTTTAAATAAATAAGGGCAGGAAAAATAAATTCAAAATGCTTAGCACAGTGCTGGCAAGCTCTCAATAAACATTAGCTCAATTATGATAATGAATGAGAAACCCGTCTATACGTCATTAAGCATCACATAAATGTGAGCAATTGACCTTCACAACCGGAACACTCTCCTGATCCAGCTGGAGACCAAAGAACACTTTTAAATTTGTGTGCAGACAGCAGACTCCTTCACAGGCTTGCCCTGCCCCATCCTCACCCCTGCCAGCCCGTTCCGGGCATTCACCTGTCACTCCAGTCTCCTTTCCATTCCACTTTGCCCCAGGGGTTCCGCAGCTTGACTAGATATTCTGGTCCATGTTTGCAGGTCACCTGCACAAAACGAGAAGCAATTTAGGTGGCTGGGCTGAGTGCCAAATGCAAATGTTGCAGCTATCTGGGTGAGATCCGTGCCTGCCAGATGAGACCTTGAAATGGAAGACCAAAGGCCCTGAGCGTGGGGAGAAGAGAAAGTGGTTCTGCCTCTTAGAGCTGCTGAGACCTAGCACAACTTACCCTCTCTGGGTCTGTTTCCTCATCTGGAAAGTAAAGCTAATAGCTACATCTGCTGTAACGTGTTGAAAGGTGGCCCCCCAAAGATAGATCTACCAAAAATCTGTCAATGTGGTTCTATTTATTTATTTATTTTTAAAGATTGATTTACTTATTTCAGTGAGACAGAGAGAGAGAAAGAGAGCACAGGGGGAGGGGCAAAGGGAGAAGGGGAGAGAGACCCAAGCAGACTCCCAGCTGAGTACAGAGCCGGACACAGGGCTCGATCCCACGACCCTGAGATCACGACCTGAGCTGAAACCAAGAGTCGGATGTTTAACCAACGGTGCCACCCACGCGCCCCAGTGTGATCCTATTTATTAAAAGGGTCTTTGCAGATATAATAAAATTAAGGAACTTGAGATGAAATCACCCTGAAGGGGTGCCTGGGTGGTTCAGTCAGTTCAGGGTCTACCTTTGGCTCAGGTCCTGGGATCGAGCCCCGTGGTCGGGTTCCCTGCTCAGGGGGGAGCCTGCTTCTCACTCTCCCTCTGCTGCAACCCCCCCCCCCGCCGACCCCGCTGCTTGTGCTCTCTGGCTCACTCTCTCCTCTCTCTCAAATAAATAAATAAAATCTTAAAAAGAAAAGAAATCACCCTGGATTAGGGTGGGTCCTAAACCCAGTGCTAAGAGAAGGGAAAGGAAGGGTGGGGGGGAAGGCCATGAGGAGATGGAGGAAGAGATTGGAGCTCTCCATCCCTAGCTAAGGAATGCTGGGAGCCGCCATAAGCTGGAAGAGGCAGTGAAGGATTCCCCCAGAACCTGCAGAGACTGTCATGACAGCTTGATTTCAGATTTCTGGCCTCCGGTACTGTGAAAGAATAAATTTCCATTGTCTGAAGCCCCTCAGTTTGTGGTAATTTGTTACGACAGCCCCAGGACGCTAATACACCCCCACACAGGGGTGTGTTGAGGATTGAGTTAACATTTGTGAAGAAGTTGGAACAAGACTTAGCACACAGTAAGTGCTAAATTTTGCTAATTATGTTAAATAAATATACAACAAATATGGACACAAACATGTAACTCTATTAATAAAATCTAATTTTTGTTAAAGAAATATGAGAATTCATGAAAAGCTCTTGACACACACACAAACATGACTGATGTAGATCTGGGAGGAGGAAGAAGAAGTCAGGTGGGAGCTGAGGTCAAGAAATCTGAGAGAGTAAAAGGGAACTGGAGGACTTGGGCACATCAGGCTGTCTAGAGGACATCAGCAGCTCCGTAAGATGGAACCATGCTTTTCTGTGCAGCCCCGTCCACCAGGAGTGCCCCTTTCCCTCGGACAAATCTACCGACCTTTCCAGAGCCAGCTCAATGTCACCTCCTCTACGAAGCCTTTCCTGACTTTCCCCAACCCAATCAGGCAAATGTGTTCTCTCCTACCTCTGAGACCCTAAAGCCTTTCATCTATTTTTTTTCTTCTCTCCACTTTCTACTTTGCTTCGTTACCATGCTTACCTATGGTTTGTCTCCATCCCTGACTGTGAGCTCTGTGTAGGCCGGGTCCCTGTCTGATTCATCTTTCTCTCAGTGCTTAGCACAGCTCAAAAGATGAATAGCCATGGAAAGAACCCGGGAGGCTGATGAAAAGGAGTGTGTGAGAAAGAATTGGGAATTTGGGCAGGAAGCCCCAGATGTGAAGGTCATGGGCAGTGGCAGCCCCGAGCAAAGGGGGCCTTGAGGAAGGGCGGTGAGGCCCATCAGGGCTAGATGGCTGATTGGCAGGGCTGCCCCAGGACAGGAGGGGCCGGGACTGTGACCTGCAGGTGGCCCAGGCTGGACCCACCACATCACTCCAGAACATAGATGCACTGGTGCAGGAACCCACCACCTGCTTTGGCAGGACCTGTAAAACCCAGCAAAGAATTTGCCCCTCAGACTGGGCACAGCTAGTAACGTTCACCCAAGCCTTGGTGAGAAGCCCTGAGAGAGGAGGAGCCCAAAGGGAAACAGAGGGTCTGGTTCCACCCACCTTCCTGATTCCTGTGAGGGTATAGGCATGGCCGCCCACCAGCCCATTCTCCAGCACCCTTTCCTTCTGTGGAGACAAGAGAGCTCCTGTCAGCCCACTGCTGTATACAGCTTATTTGGCAGGGGAGCGGGGCGGGGGGGGGGGGGCATGGGGACCTGTATGGCTAGAGCAAGGGCTTATGGGGAGGGCTGGGAGAGACCCAGCTATGCCCTCACAGTTGTCAAAGCTCTTCAGCATCCACAGTCTCGTTGGAGCCTCTAAGTCAGGATGCCATTCTGCAGGGATTCCCGTCCCATTGGACAGAGGACAAACTCAGATTTGGAGCTGCTAAACCATCATGTGGGATGATGTGGTGGTCGCTCACAGAGGCAGGGCTGAACCCAGGGCTCCCTACTCTAGTCCCATGTTCTTGGTTGTTACTAAATTAGGCAGTAAAGACCAGTTGTGCTAGTAAAGCACCTTGCATCTGGTTGACACTTAGTCACTGTTAGCTCGCTTGTCTGCACACCATCTGCATTTGACTGTGGCCTTGCCGGCCCCTAGGGCTCAGCTTGGCTGCTCCGGTTTGAGTATCAGGACTCTAGGAGCAAGAGCTAGAGGGGGGTCTTGGGGCCCACCCCAAAGTGAGAGCAGAAGCGGGTGGATGAAGGGGATGGGAGCAGGGAGGACACGCTGCTGGTACACAGCCCAGTCGCACCCCTGAGTGGGTCTGGCAGCCAATGAGGGTTCTGCTGTAGGTGGCTCAGGTTAGGATGTCCCAGAGGTTGCCAGGGGCTTCTGCTGGATTGATGGTCATCGTCACCACTCCAGTGAAGTCCACGAGTGCTTCAGACACCTGTCCATGCTGCAAGTCTTCGTAGGAGCCAGAGAGCCTGCCCAGGGAAGGAGTATGCATGGGAGTAGAAGGGAAGGGGCATTTATCCTGGAGCCTGGGATGGTCCAAATGAGTCTAGTGAACCCCCTGCTTGGTTCTTCCCTGGGCACGTGCCTGCTACTCCTTCCTTCCATCCCAAAAGCAAAGGAGAAAACTCACCGGTGGGCAGGATACTCTGAGTTCCTATCCTTGTTAAACAACTCCACCCATTAGGGAAAGGCAAAACTCCCAAATGCTTGTTCAGTTGGGGTAAACTCTACATAAGAGTCTCTGAATACATCACTTCTATATTCACTAAGCCATGCCTCAGCGTCTCACTTCATAAAATTTACCTGCCTCCTCTTGTGCTCTCCCAGCATTGATGGGAGGGAGACAGAAAGACAGAGACAGGGGAGGGAAGGGAAGGGGAAGGGGAAGGGGAAGGGGAAGGGAAAAGAAGGGAAGGGAAGGGAAGGGGAGGGGGAGTGGAAGGGAAGGGGAGGGGAGGGGAAGGGAAAGGAAGGGGAGGGGAGGGGAGGGGAGGGGAGGGAAGGGAAGGGAAGGGGAGGGGGAGTGGAAGGGAAGGGAAGGGGAGGGGAGGGGAAGGGAAAGGAAGGGGAGGGGAGGGGAGGGGAGGGAAGGGAAGGGAAGGGAAGGAGGGGAGGGGAGGGGAGGGGAGGGGAGGGGAGGGGAGGGAAGGGAAGGGAAGGGAAGGGAAGGGAAAGGATTTCTGGTGATTATCTTACTTAGCATAGGCCTTTTCCAGAAGAGCTCCCCAGAACAAGTGTTTGTCGGTGGAAGAGACAAACACCAGCTGGCCAGCTGCATTCACAGGGAGTCGGTCATCTATCACCACAGGCACCCACTTCCCAAAGTGCCAGAACTGGAAGGAGAAAGTGCCCACCGGTGAGAGAAGATTGCCGTGGAAGACGGTCAGCCCAGGAGGCGAAGACATGACTCTTCCAAGAAGCCTCTTTCCTATGGCTTCCTCCAGGCTGAGGCACCAGGAGGTTACTCACCCAGAACTGGAAAATGCCGGCATACTTCTCAGTGAAATTCTGCTTCAGGGGAACGACACGGCTCAGGATGTCCTGGTGCAAAGTCAGGGCTTGCAAAGCAGCCAAGAACCAGCAGTCACCTAAGCCAGAGAGCACATAGCGTCTGCATGGGTGTACTTCCTACATTCTGCAAGGGTCTGCGCGAATCTATTGAAGACATTACATGCAAGAAATGCCTAGTCCCAACTGCTTTCCTCTCTGGGCTTGTAGCCCAGTTTAGCAGAAGGGAAAGATATACTAAGGAGGAAGACAGTGAGTGAGCAGAAGGAGGGGAGGAGCGTTGGCTGGAATCTCAACCTGACACCAAGAATTGAGCCATATTCCTGGACCAGCTTTTAGCTTCCTGAATGCCACATCCTCAGGAACTTGGACCCAAACACAACCAAACTTTTCTTAAAGTCCTGCCTCTGTAACTGATTTATGCCCTTCTGGGAAAGCCTCAACCCTTCCGGGCTCCATTATCCCTGTCTGTGGAACAGGTATCACTACATTGTGCCTTCCCTCTGTGGCCAAGGGTTTTTTTCTATTCCCCTAAAAAGAAAGTCGGGGTGAGGATAGGCTTGCTTGGACTCCAGCTGGGGCATCTAGTGACTGGTGTGCCAAAAAGGACTCATTATGGGGACTAGAGCAGAGTGAGCGCATTCTCCCAAGACAAAACTTAGACCTGTAAACTGGTAATGAGGATTCTCCTTGGGCAAGTTTTGGCATTCCCATACATCCTCAGAGGACTGGCTGTTACCATTTTCCTGGCAAAGGGCACAGACTACAGGGTGGAGTTCAGGGTGGCCGTTTCCCCCATTGGGAATCTCTCAGTTGCCCTCTTTCCCACCCCACTCAGCCTTAGCAGCTGCCAGGCCTGTGTGTCCAGGGGCTGTACAGACTTACCTACCACTCCCTGGCACAGGTCCAGTCTTTTGGCATTGGCAGAATAGAACTGGGGATTGCTGCGTAGCTCCTGTGGGGGACAGACGGAACTGCCCTTTTGACCAAGAAGAAGCTCCTTGAGCTACGGTGACCGTAGTTTCCCATACCCCAAGACTGGACTTACGGGGACATAGATATAGAATATATATGAAATTAGGGCTGTCCCAGACAAGCTGGCATATGGATTCGGCCTGTCGCATTTCTCATTTCTTCTTGCAGCCCATGTAAGCCAGAGTCCGGGAGAACTCTGGGTCGATACTGAGAAACAGCACTTGTACCAAGATGCCTTTGCTTGGAGTTTCTGTTAAAATGGAGGTACGTCTTTTAGAGGGTGTTCGTATTTTTCCTAGAGATCTTCCCGTTGTCCTTATTCTCCTCCTGCTGCTCATCCCCCCCCTTTCCCCCAACATAATGGCCTCTTTGCCCTTCCACACTGAGATGTGGGGGGGGGGGGCGGCAGTGGGAGGTGGGGCAGGTGCTCTCTGCTCCGTGGTGAGCACTAAAGCCCTCATGTTCTGCAATGGCACAGCTCACCCAAGGTCCGGTGTGTGACGGACTCTATGTCAGCTGTTCCCGAATTTTCTGGGAAAAGTAGAATCTTGACTGCTATCTAGTTTGGGAGGCCCTCTTGGGAATTTTGCACACAGAAGGGACTTAGTCTGGGGCCATACGCTTTGATGGGCAGGCTGAACGGGGCCCAGAAGGGCAGAGAATCTGTAGCACAAGCTGACTCCACTTTGTTCACCAGCCATGTTTGGGAAATCTATTGCGTAAATCAAGTTTGGTGGGGACTGGATTGCCTTTGAACACATTAAGTTGCCTTTTAAAGGAATTGTCAAAGCACTTTAGAACGTGAAGAACATTGTTGTAAAGTAATTAATAGCTTCTTAATTTATGTGTTCTGTGGGCCTGAGTTGGGGGTTGGGAGTGAATGTACTTGAGAATGCGTCTCCCTGGCCGATGGCATTGGTGGCGGCTCAGGATGCCCTGCCATCTTGGATGAGGCCCAACAGGACTTTGGCTGTGGCTGCCCAGTGTATTTCTGGGTAGGGGCTGAGGGAAACCACCTCTCAGACCCCTCTCAGTGCCACCACTGGTTTTCTCCATCTGGAGAATGGGAATGTGGGCACTCATGCATTCCCCTCATGTGGGGATCGATGGCAGTGAGTAAGACCTGGCATCTGGAACACCCCAAAGGAAGGTCTGGGTTGACCTGTGTGTGTGTGTGTGTGTGTGTGTGTGTGTGTGTGTGTGTGTTGTGGGGAAGCACCCTCCCCCTTACCGGAGGCCTCCTCCACTGCAGGCCAGGTGGCAGCTTCCGCAGCAGGGGCCCACCGCCCACGGAGCTCAGGCTGGCTGGGAAGCAGTCATCTTCGAAGAGGCGGCCTTCCATCAGGCACCTTTCCCTCAGGGCCTTGGGGAGCTGCGAGGAGCCCCCCAGTGAGTTCTTCCGCCCCAGCTTCCGTCTGCCTCGGAAAGGTAGCCACAGAGACATGGCCGAGTGGGTCTTCCCGGATAGTGTCTGTTGCTCCTGAAATGGAGAGCCCATGTTCAGGTTACTCACTGCCTGTTGACGCTGTGCCATTCCCCCAGTGAGGAGGAGGTGAAGGATGGAGGGGTGAGACGGACGGCAGCACCCGGCCTGATTCTCATCCTGGAGAGGGGGCTTCCTTGAGCGCTTGTTCTGGTTCTGGGCTCCCGCAGCCAAGGCCTGAGGGAAAGGAGGGGTCTCTCCAGCCTCAGGGCTGGGTCCTGGGCCCCTGACCATGTCACAGGGACACTTCTGCTTTGGGGGGCAGGGGCGGGGGGGGGGAGGAGAGCAGCAGGAAGCTAAAGTTCAGTTCATGGGGCTTGAGGGTCCCTGTGCCAGACAAGGAAGGAGCGGTGGATGCGCCTTCTGTCCCCCCTTGCAGGGCCTACCTGTTGTCACCCCCAGTCTCACTCACGTCCTCCTGCCTGCTCTAATGTCCTTCTCCGTCTTCCCTACAAAACCATGTCTCTCACTTTCCTCCTTCTACATGTTCTTCAAATTAACTCCTTCCTTAAAGACATTTTGGGCAATGTAAAAAAAAAAAAAAAATCACATACACATTATGGTAAATACTGACAGTTGTCTGTATCTACCCATTCCCTCCTTCACCTTATTAATAGGATCCCAGCTTTGATCACTCAGTAAAACTTGATTTCCCAGAGCTTCTTGCAGGACAGGTTGGCCAATGAGATGAAGGTGGCAGTCTACCAGGTGGGGCTTTCAGAAAAGCTGCGACTTTCCCAATTTTCTCAGTTGGCACTACTTTTGACTCCCCGCCTTCCCATTCCTGGAAAGTAGATGTCACACCTAGAGAGGGACCACTAGAAAAAAGCCACATGCTAGAAGGAGTCTGGATCTTGATGACTTCCTTGAACAAATGGTCCAGCCTCGGTGGCTTGCCTCTAGACTTGCTACATGGGAAGGACAAACCATTTGCTTACTTAAGCCATGGTAGTGGCCACTCAGCAGTGTTCTCTGTGTTAGCCAGTGTCATGTGTCTCTGTTACATGCAACCATAGCACTCGCAAGTGATACTCAATGGCACGGAAAATTTTACATACTCTTTTGGGAGATAAATGGATCCTTCTTCTGAAGCTTGTCGACAAGCTTCACATTAAGAGCTCTGCTAGCCGACTGGACCCCACCAACCCCAATATTCTAGCACATCCTTATATCTCCTATGTCTATTTTTGCACAGTAGTGATTCATTAAGTCAATGATTTTATGGCCTCTATGATTTGCATTCTTATCTACTTAGAATCTGAAAATGTCAGAGCTAGCATATGCCTTAGAAATCATCAAATCCAGTATTTCCCCAAAATTATTTTAGCAGTGGAGTTCCTTCTTCAAATGAAATCCTATAGAAACTCAAGGGTAGAGACTTGATTTTGCAGGTTGGACCACAGTGCAGCTTTGCAAGGTTTCTCATTGTATGATTTGAAAACCACCAATCGTACCTAGCCCCTCTCATTTTTCAAGTGTTAAAACTGAAACCCATTCATCCATTGGCTCACCAGAAATTTTATTGGGAATTTTTTATCTGCCAGGCTTGAGCTAAGCACCATTCATCAGAGATAGTCCCTGCCCTCATGGCTTTTCCAGCCTAGTAGGGATCAAGTGATCTTCCCAGGGCTACCCAGGGAAAATTCATCAGAGCCCTATCCAGAACCCAGGGCCGTGACTCCCATGACCATGCTCAGCCCTCCATGCCAACAGTTCCCATTTGTGCCAGGACAGTGCTTGGGACAGAATGCATATGCCCTGAAAGCAGCCTGCAAACAGGCCTATGCCAAGTATGAGTACTCCCTCCCAGCTGTAGGAGCGACCTCAGGGGACTCTTCACTCGTCAAGATCCTGCCTATCCTCCAAAGTCCAACTTTATCCTCTCCACCAGGAAACCTGCCTTGTGTGTCTGGTCTTCACTGAGTTCCCCTCATTCTGAAGGTCTACTGACCCACTGTCTACCACCTAGGACACCCTACCACCTTCTACTTGGTGCTTCTCAAATTATCACCAGTGAAGCACCTGTATTTTTTTTTATTTTCAGCTTGTCCCAGAAATTAATGAAAATAAATAGAAAAATGAAATTTAAAAAAAAGATATAGAAGATACAAGCCCTCCTTGAAAAAAATTTTTTCAGATTCAACGTAAGTAAAATTATTTGATCAATTACTATAAAATAAGTTTCTAAACACTTACCTTTAGTTTTGTATTCAGCCTATCAGGCACTGCTAGCGATCAGTTCATGAAACGGTTTTGTTCTTGGATCCCATTGTGGGCTCTGCTCTGCGTGATTCACACACGGAAACCTCCCCTGCCTAATACCGGTTTCTTCCCCCACAGGATTAACACGGTTGGAATGCTGTTTGTCTCACACCCTTAACCTCTCTCTGAGGTGAGGACAATCTGATTCCCGGCTGTTCTCATTTGTCACAAGTGCATTCATACTTCCTGGGGGACAACTCCTAACCTGGGTTACAGGGATCCAAACGCTATTATTGGGGCCTTGTGTTTTCCCCTGAGTTTCTTCCTGGTACGGACTATCAGGCAAAGCTTCCTCCACCCTGACTCCTTCTTCCAATCACGGTTACATCTGTAAACAAACACAAGGCCATTCAGATTCCTCTCCTTGCCTGAAAACATTGCATCTCATGACAAGTCTTGGTGCCTTGTCGGGCTCAGAGGACAAAATGCCTATCACAAGATGCTTTCATCCTCCAAATTTCAGAATGAGGCCAAATGCATAAATATCTTGTCTTTAAATAAGTACTCCTAAGGCACCTTAAGGAGAGTCTAGACCCAGATGTGGGCAGTTCGCAGGTCTTAACGTGTCTTCTGTATTTCAATTCAACCTGTGGCTGAAATCGACTCTTTCTCAGATTGCCACAGTGCCCCGCAAAGGGCCAGGTGTATCTTGGTTGTATTTGGAAACTCCTATTGTAAGTAAACAATGTCAGAGCAGGCCCAAAACATAAGACTATGCAAGTGAATAGGAAAAAGCTGACCGAGGCACATGATATTCGAGTGTGCAGCCTAAAGGCACACTGCCTGTGCCTGAGCGTCCTCTCCTTGCCTCCCCAGAGGTTGTTAGACTCCTCTGTCACGTTCCTCATGTCAGGAGTCATTTGTACTCAGCAAATAAGTAGTCAGAGCCTCCATTTCACTTTTCTACTTGGCTCTACTCACCTTCTCTATAGACGTTAGGTGCAAGGTGGAGCTCTATGATGGTGAGGGCGTCCCTGGTGCTCCTAATCTAGATGAAGCCTTTTGGTGCTAACCGGCTGGTGAACACTGAGGGACATTACCAGGTGAGACACCTGAGTGTTCCATGCCTGGAGTCCCTGCCCCGACATTCGGTTAATTCACATGTGTCCTGAGCGCCTACTGTGCGCCAGACACCGTACCCGTGCTAAACATACACACATAAGGGTAGAGTTGGGGCTCCAGAAAGGAAACAAATAAGAACCACATTCTCATTCACAGGTGCTACGGACCTGTAGAATCCTCCTAGGGAATGACTGATTTCCAGAGAACTCTGGCATCCTGCCATGACCCACCAAGCTGTCAGAGGTAAAATTGGAAGAGAAACCTAGGCTTCTTGCCCATTGGTCTGTCTGCATGATAAAGAGCATTGGATTGGAAACATGATCAATCCTAGGCCCTCCACAGCTGGAACAAAAGAACAAGGCTGTCGGCCCTGCCTGATTTATCTTGGGCAGGGACTGTACTTCTTTTGTGTCATAGACGGTGTGCTGTGGTCGTGGAGCACTACATTTGGGATTAGAAAACCCAGGAGGTGGCTGGGTTTGTCCCTTCCTACTGTGTGACCATGGGCAGATCGCTTACCCTCTCTGAGCTGGTTTCCTTACCTGTAAAATGGAGATGACACATACTGTATACACTCCCAGGACTCAAAAGAGCTAATGATATAAAGTAGTTTGAAAAAACTTTAATCTAAAGCAGGAGTTAGCAAACCATGGCCCATGGGCCAAATCTGGCCCAAGGCTGGTTTTTGTAAACAGAGTTCACTGAAACCCAGCTACACTACCTGTTTATGTACTATCTCTGGCTATTTCTACAACATACATTACGACAGCAGAGTTGGGTAGTTACAACAGACATCATAAGGCCACCAAGCCTGAAATATTTATTGGCCGGCCCTTTACAGACAAATTGGCTTAAATCATGGTCTAACTGACATGAGTTGTTATGGCACAATGCTAGACACAGTGGTAGGCTCCAAATAGGAATTCAGAGAATAAAATGTGATTAATTGGGTCCATCGTTAAGAATTTATGTTAATGCAATAGAATTTTATCTCTAATTGATTCATTAATTTTTTATAGACTCAACATTTACAGTTACATTTATGTCTCAAAAAGACTTGAAGATGTGGCCTGCCATTTCTCTCTGCTAAAGTCTTATCTCTAATTCAATTTTCAGATGTGATGACATCAGACATTCCTGCGAAGTTTTCAGGTGGTTTTGTGGTTACTGATTATGAATAGGAAAATCCACATCTCTATGTATAGATCATGACCTGTTTGTAAAAGAGGAAGCTATTTTGCAATGTAGGGGAGCAAAATTTGCCACCCCAAAGTGTGTCTCTTTGGCATGTGGGTTATTTTAGGCTGTTTATTTTTAAAAGAAATAGAAGACTCAGGAAGTTTTTCTTTTTTGCCTCCCTCCTAACTCCCTAAGAAAGTTTAGATAGAGGACTTACTTCAGCAAAGGAACTATTACCATAGATAACTACAGTCCAATATGAACTAGGTGTGATAGAGAGGGTGGGACCTAGGAAAGTCTGTTGGTTAAAATTCTTCTCTATCTCCCATTGTTGCTATGGGCCCAGCAAACATTTGTTTACTCTTTTAGTCTTTTTCATCTTCAGGTGGATTGTCTTCCTTTCCTTTCAAGACCTAGACCCCTGCATCCTTTTCATTAGTTCTGGATGGCGTGTAAGCCTCAATTGCCTGAATGCCTGTGGGCCTCATATTCTTATGGAGCTCTCTTGCTTACATAATTAAATTTCATTTTCCCCTGTTAATCTGTTTCATGTCAATTTAGTTCTTAGGCCAGCCAAAAGAAGCTGGAAGGGTAAAGTAAAATTTTTCTTCCCGACAACAAAATTAATGGTTTGAAAGGATCATGAAAGTTTTCACTATTTAGGTATGTCTAATTTAGATATAGTTTATAACAGAAGACCCCAAGCCTTCCTTTATTTATTAGGGCAGACATTTGTCTTTGAGGAGACAATGAAGAATGTGGCCCAGCCATGAGCTATGGAAGATAAGAATATATTTTTTTCTGGATTCACGGAGCCAGGCAATACATCATGAATAAACAGATGCTTGATAAATGCTTGCTGACAGGCTGACTAAATGAACAAATAGATGCTTCTTCATTTGCAAAATGTAAAGAATGATAAAGCCTGCCCTCTCCACCCCTCCTGAGCTGAAGCTGAAATGAGATACAGGATATGAAATATTTTTGTGAGCTGTCAGTCATTCGGCTGCTCTTCTGTTTTTCTGACCATATCCCTGAGAACTGTTTTAAGTTGAGGTTTGTTTTCAGGAGCCTCATTAATAGCCTTCCCTTCCAGTCCTTGCTGGCTTTGGGGTTACTTCCTGGGGAATTATGCAGTTTCCAGGGCAAAGAACCCTGGGCAACAAAGTAAAATCAAGGTCAACCTTCAAGGAGGAAAGAGTCTCCAAAGGGAACATATACCTTGGGAGTAGATCGGGGGGAGGAGGGGCAGGAAGCACCCTGCCTTAGCTAGTGATGCTAGGGGTTCCTATGGGCTCACTGTATGTTTATTTGGAGATGTTAAAATTTTGTGGCACTCTCTACCCACTCGCAACTGCCCCGTCTTTCATCTGACTCCATGGGACACTGAACAGCCACGAATCTGTCGAAGTACAGCCACCCCCATAGAGCTAACTTTCCTTGGGCTTAGGAATATTCACTTAGCCTGTGTGGAAGATGTCATTCACTATATATGAACCAAATATCAGGCTAGAAGGAATTTGGTGGTCCCCCCATTCAGCACCCCTGTGTGCAGGTGAGACTTCTGAGGAGGTCCAATGGGCTCTCAGCCTGCTCAACCTCGTGGGGGTGAGCCCCTCATCCAGAATCCCAGTGGGGTCATTCTGTTCCCTCAGGCCTGCTTCTGGTCTTACAGCTCCCATCCACTAGCCTCAGGTCAGTCCCTGCTCTTATTTCTCCACCACCTTCCACACTTTTAATGGACGAATCCTTTCAATTTTTCTCTCTTCTGAACATTTCAAAAACACATTCGAATAGGAATGAGTTTTAAAACAGATTTAAGTTAGTTACTCTTATTTTTTTTTTTTTTAGGAGTATTTGCATCTTAAAAGAGTCACAGACTTCGTGCTACATTGCCTCCGTTTTCTTCCGACTGACCCTGCATTTACCTTCGGAGCGGCCATTTCACACCACTCCCCTCAGATCCACACAGCCCATGGCCTCAAACCAAATAGTCAGGCTCTTGGCGTTTTGGCCCCTTTCCGTGTAAACAACCTACAGCACACCTCCTCTTCTCCATCCAACTTTCTTTTTATGGGCACACAACTAAAAGGTGTTTCTTGCTCTCTTTGTTTCAAACTTTCATCCGCCCTTCAAAGTTCAGCTCAGATTTCCCTTCCTCCCCAGAGTCCTCTCTGCACCCCCAGCACATGTGATCTTCTCCTCACAGCTGAGTCGCCTCAATGATGTACTGATGTTTTCACCTTAGAAAAGGTATTCTAAGGGTCTCTGATCTTGTGTGACAGGCAGAGACCACTGTAATAGGAGCTGCCCAGAAAGAACAACGCTGAATCTGTTACGACTTAGTGCTTGCTTGCCCATTTGTCAAGTGTGCACACTGGGTAGGAGGTTGCTGGGGAAGAGCGTCCCTTGCCTGCCGCAAGGCTCATTCCTGGACTTGAGGAATGATGGCTTTGCATCTTAGGTTATGATTTACACTACGCTAGAATGCCAAGCTGTGCAGTTAGCAATTAAGGCAAAACTTTGGGGAAAGTAAGTTAATCAAAAACCTCTTTCAGGAAAACGACTTGGCCATGAATACTAAAGCTAAACATATATACACCCTACAATACAACAATCCCTGGGCATTACCCAACAAAAATGCTTAAATTTATGCTCCAAAAGACATATACAACAGTATTCATAACAGCGTTATTCAAACTAGGCCTGGACTGAGAACTACCCACGTGCCCATGAACATGGATAAATAGTATTGGGCTACATTCACACAACAAAATACTATACAGCACTGAGACTGAACAAACAGGGACTACTTGCTACAATACGGATGGAATTCACAAACACCAGTACTGAGTGAAAAATATCCAGGCACAGAGACCCTCTGACAACATATGTAACTTTTTTAAAAAAGGCAAAACCAATCTATGTGTTAGAAATCGGTTTATTGGTTACCCTTGGAGTGGACACATTTATCACAAAGCCAATGAAACCACTAATATATGAGTCTATTCTACTCCTTTCTATTGCTTGTTTTGATGGTCAGGAGAGAGATTTATAGGGAGATTGGAAAGGGGTAGATTCAACTACATAAACAAGGCTTTATTGAGCGCCTCCCCATGGGCCAGGCATCACCCTTGATGATAGGAGGGCAGGATGAATTAGTTTCTGCCCACAAGGAAATCACGGACCAGTGGCCAGGCTCCCACTCTAGAGAGGGCCTTCTTCTCTTCACTGCAAGGTGCTCACTCCGTATAATGGTCGGCACCCACCAGTCTAAGAATCCTCATTCTAAAAGTCAAAGACACCTTGTCTGGTCAGGGAGAGTCCCCAGATCTAAAAACCTAGGTCTACTTCACCAGTTCAAGGTTAGGATCGCTATTCCAGCCCTGAGCTCCTGTAGACTATATCTGGCATTTCTGGAACAACAATATTTAACCCATATCCAGGCTACTTCCCACCCAAACCACAAAAAGGATTTTGAGCTGAGCTGAGAGCTGCCTGCCTTCTTCCAGAATCATCCAGAGCCCCCGTTAGTGACTTCTCATGTCCAGAGGCCAGCAAATGGCTCCAACCATGGTGATTTCCAGATTTCTAGTCTAAATGAGCCCTAGTGTCATACTGATAACTACTATATGAGAGATGGAGGGGAGGAAAATTTCTCCTCAATCCTTTTAGGGGCCTGGCTGGGTCAGAAAATTAAACTGACCAAGACAGATTAGCAGGAGAAAAGCACACAAATTTTATTCAATTTTTACCTAAACATGGGAGCCTTTATAAGAGGAGGAAGACCTAAAGTGGCCAGAGCAGGATGCTCTCATACCTTTTAGACAAAGAAACAATAAATCTGTGAATAATTGACATGACAAAGGAATTTGGGCTCGGCCAAAAGAACTAAGCAGTCTTCATCCTCCTCAACTAAGAAAAGAACTTCCTTAACTAGGACAAGAACAAGGAAGATAAGCGTTATTTTTAGTAGGTTTGTTTGCAGATTCCTCTATGCTTTCTCTGAGCCTATTAAGAGTATGTCTCCAATAAAAGGAGAATTTATTTCCTGCCTTTAGGCAGAAAAGAGGGAACTTTTTTCTGTGTTTACCACTTCTCAAGTGCCGTCAGCTCAAAAGTATTCTTATATCAAAGAGGCTTACTTTGGGGTGACGTATTCTGGTTTTCTTCAGGAACCATTTCCCTCTTACAGAATGTGAGCATCATCACTGGCGTCTTCTTCACATGTGATTTCACAGAAGTCAAACGAGCCTCCCTGTCTATCAGTGCCCAGAGAACAGCCTGCCTCCCAGAACATCAGGACCCCACAAAAGGCTCCAGACAAGAACCAGCCACCTCCAGACCCCTTCCAAAATCAAGGAGGCCCAGAAAACCGCTGGAATGGTCTGAATCCTGGGAATGACAGCACCTAGCGACATCAGTGACTCCACAAAATAACCACTGATAACAATCAAAGCTGGAGGACTCTCAGAGATCCCCTGCACCCAAAGACCCCCGATTTTAACGATGAGACTGAGGCCAAAGGGCTGAAGACTGTCCCTTAAGGTCACGCAGATCAGGGACAACAAAGTTGAGAACAAAATTCAGGTCTCCAGACTCCAGGGCTCTTTCCCATGTACACTCTCACCTGCAAAGTTCAAACCAGGAGAAGCAACTACCTCTTTCTCAGCGTCTGAACCCAGACACTCCAGAGGCCCCCGGTGGCTCTGGGCTAAACTGATCCCACCCTTGGAGCTAAAGAAATTTACCTGCACTGAAGATCTTGTTTCTTTAAGCAAATGGACAGGCTCTAGTCCCAGTGCAATCAGAAACCTGCTGCCTGAGACCAACCTTACATATGAGCCTTTCTCAGCACATGTGCTTGGCTGGGAGTCTGGGTTCCTGGCTCCCAGAGCCTCAGCTCCTCCCCGCTGTATGTTCTCTGGAAGGGAGGGGACCACCCAGGGCTTTGTGATGGTATTGCACAAATCCAGTTATTTTCTTAGAAAACCAGGCAGACAGAATTTGTTTCAGTAATGGCTTGACAAGAGTTAGTCACTTCTCACTTCCAGATAAGGGAGGGTATTTGGAGATATGACTTAGAACATTATTTCATTACAGGAAATAATGCAATGTTTATGTTCTTTTGTGGTCTCCGGAGTTTGATGCAGCCCTCAGGGATGATCTCTGCTGAGAAGGAACCCAGCGACTCCTCTGTGCCGTTGAGAGATCTCCCTTTTCTTTCCCAGACCTACTTCCTGAAATCCCCCATTTTGGTTCATTTGTCTTCTTGTCTTTGGCCACTCAGGGCTAGAAACGACCTCTATTGATTGTTTCCTTGCATTCCACACTGGCTCTTCTTCCCTTAAAGCCTTTCCTGGCACTCACATGGTGGCTCTTTGGTAGGTGTTCTTGGCTCTCCCAGGACCTTTGTGCTAGGCTCCCGGTATGGCTTGTGCAGAGCTCAGCACAGCGACTAAGTCAGCCCTCACTTGCCTGACTCCATGCTTGCAATCCTTGGGTCCCCCGGACATGGAGCAATGCCTTAATTGCTTAATACCGTCAGTGGAAGGAATGAGTCCCTTACTTTTAGAACTTCGTCCTCCTCTTCCTTCCTACAGGCTTCTCTGCAGTGGCCTTTGCTCTGACTCTAACCTCTCACATCTTGATCTTTTTGTGCAACTATCTATCACCTCACTCATTTTATTAGCACTGATAAGGAAAATAATACCGGTAGTAATAGCTGTGATGGACTGAATGTTTGTGTCTCCCCAGAAATGGACATGTTGGAGCCCCTACAGCCTCGATGTAGCTGTATTTGTATTAAATGAGGAAATAAATGAGGCCGTAGAGACATGTAATCCTATAGGATCAGTGTGCTTACAAGCAGAGACAGCAGAGATACCGGTCTGTGTGTGTGAGTGCATGTGTGCGCGTGCACGCACAGAGGAAAGGCCATTTGCAGGAACAGCGAGAAGGTAGCTGTCCACACGCCAAGAGGAGAGCTCTCACCAGAAACTGAGTCTGCCAGACCTTGATCTGGGACCATGAGAAAATAAATTTCTGTTGTTGAAGCTCCCTAGTCTGTGGCTTTTTTTTCTTAAGGCATTCTGAGCAGACTAAGACAATAGCCAACATTCCAACATTTATTGGGCCCTTGTGACATGCCAGGTACAATGCTACGAATCTCACTGAATCTTCGCAACTCAGTGAGGTGGTACTATTATCCGCATCTCACAAAAATGAAGCTGAGGTACACAGCAGTAACCCCACCAAGGTACCCATAGCTCGTAAGCAGCAGAGATGGAACTCAGTCCCAGATGCATCGTATTCCGCTAGCTTTTCATCATATCAATCAAGAAACCATGTCTTTCTGTCATGGGTAAGTCAAAGCCAAAGCTTTCCTCCTGAGTTCAAAGCTCTTTGAATCCTTGCCCCACCTCGTGTTTAAACGGCCAGCCCTCCTTACCCTGTTTGGTCTGAGGGTGTTGTGTGGATAGCAGGAGTAGAGGATTTAGGAATCAAAACACAGGGGAGAAGATCCTATTTGGCTAAGAAAACTTCAATGTTCTCTTCTGAAAAATCAGCATAATAATTCATCTCTATTAATAATACATCAAGTCACGGGCGCCTGGGTGGCTCCGTCGGTTAAGCGACGGCCTTCGGCTCAGGTCATGATCCTGGAGTCCCGGGATCGAGTCCCGCATCGGGCTCCCTGCTCGGCGGGGAGTCGGCTTCTCCCTCTGACCCTCCCCCCTCTCGTGTGCTCTCTCTCTCTCATTCTCTCTCTCAAATAAATAAAATCTTTAAAAAAAAATAATACATCAAGTCACAAATGTGAAAATGTTTTCTAAACAGCACAGGGATCTGTGTGTGTAGAGAGGACTGCTGTTACAACCGACCTCCACGTTGTGTCTCAGACAGAACTTTCTTGTTCTTATCCCCTCACCCTGGCACTGATCTTGCCTCTCATATTGGCCATTTGTTTCAGGAACTTCTGGCTGGGGCTGCTTCCCAACGCTAGGTCCCCACTCCACACCTAGGGCAGGGCTGGGACTCACTCTGCGTCAGAGCTGTTCTTGTCAGGTCGCCATTGGGCTTGTCGTAAACTGTGTGGAAGAGGGCAAGGCCCAGTGGCCATTTCCTCCTTTGATCCTCCTGTGAATCATTGTTCAGGGTAAAGGAAACAAGTCCAAGGAGGCTCACTGGCCTCTCACATGAGCCCTGTGACGTACAGTCGTTCAGAAGTCAGATGTCCCCTCCTCATCTGGGGATGAGTCCATCTATCTTTGCTCAGCCTGGGCAGTCCTTGACCCAGGAGTGGGTTGTGGACCAAAAGCAGGTTAGCAAATTTGTGATTTATGACCAGGAGTTCATTTTCCAGTAGAAGCAAGGCTTGGGGAGTGGTGAAGTCCCCAGGAGGGCTCTGGTGGCCTCTGTAAGCTCTGGAGCCGCAGGACCTGAGTGCTTGCCGAGTTCTGGGTCCTACCAGAAAATCCAAGGGGGAAAGGAATGCCTCCTTGCCTGTGCTAGGCGGCAGAATATTAGAGAAGGAGCACTGACATGAGAGTGGATTCAGGTCCAAGTTCTACCACTGACTCTGTGAAGCTGGGCAGGTCACCTCCCCTCTCTGGGACTTAAGTCACATAAAGCAATGAAGTGGTACTCCGTCATCTCTCAGCTTTTTGTTACGACATTCTATGACTCTGCTTGGGACCTGCCTTGAGCAAACATTCAAAGGAAAACAAGTTCGTCTCTGGCATCCTCTTACCGCACTCCACAGATTCTCCAAGGGCCCTACACAAGCCTAACTGAGTGCTCTCTCCAAAGTGGTTCCTTCCTTTTCCTCCAAGCAAAATTCTCATTCCTTCAGGGCACCAGAAAACAATCTGATGGAACTAGTCCTCATAAATGTGGGAAGAGCTCACACCCCCTCAACCTTGCAATAAGGATTTGCATTTAAAAAAAAAAAAATAGGGAGGGCGCCTGGGTGGCTCAGTTGGTTAAGCGACTGCCTTCGGCTCAGGTCATGATCCTGGAGTCCTGGGATCGAGTCCCACATCGGGCTCCCTCCTCGGCAGGGAGTCTGTTTCTCCCTCTGACCCTCTTCCCTCTCGTACTCTCTATCTCTCATTCTCTCTCTCTCAAATAAATAAATAAAATCTTTAAAAAAAAAATAGGGAGCTCCTTATCCAGACAAATTCCTGATTGCTGGAATTTCAGGTAGTGATATAATCCATGCAAAAGTCTGGTTGAGGATGAAGTTAAGGCACCAAGTACAGTAAATATAACTGCTCACAAGTGTTCATGCATGCACACATGGGTCACTTCTGTTGCTTAATGCGACTCAAACTAAAAAACAAGTTAAAACTATAATGTGTCCAACACAACTATAAATAGGGAAAACTACTAAAATACTTACAGACAAGCTCTAACTATTTCTTGCATTGATTCCCTTCTGTGCAGATACAAGAGTAAAACAAGAAAATCATAAGGCATCACGGCTCTGGCAAAGGTCACTCCTAGCAGCCCTCTAGGTAAGAATTCAAGGTCTTGGTAGTTATGGCTGCACCAAAGCTTCATGAAATCATTTGACAGGTTGTACTAGTCTCTGATGTTTTTCTTGCTTGATTTTTGTTCAGTTGGTTACAGGTTTTCAAAACTAGGATCAAATAAGGTAAAGAGAAGGGATTTGATTTGTGAGTGGGAGAAAGTACCATATCGAGTTCAGAAGAATGAAAGGAAAAATTGATGATTCCATATATAACTTTTAAGCATTAGAAATTTATCCAAAAACCAAGATTATAAAAAGAGGCCCTGTGGGCTAACTCATCTCCAAGATTCCAGCATAAATTCTAAGACCTAAGTTATTAATTTCTTTATCTTCAAAATATTTTCAGACTGTCATAGGAAAATATCTTTTTAAGAAATCCACTACAAAGTTTGGAAATAAAAACAGACAAGTTTGTTTGTTTGCAATAAGAGAGTGTTTTCCTAAATTATCAGAGAGCTCACCAGAATTTTAAGGACACTTATTTCTAACTCATAACCCAAGCAAACTTGAATTGACAAGATTTGCTGTACCTGGCAAGGGCTTGGGGGTTCACTGGGAGCCATGCAGATCAGGGAGGCAGGGCATGATGGTCTGGGGTCGGAGAGGGTGAAGAAATGTAGAAATACGCTAGGTTACGCACCAGACAGGCAGGCAGCATCAGAGATGGTCCAAAACAGCAATGGTGACCTGGCCAAAGAGCACAACTGGATTCCTAGAAAAGGGGGGCAGAAGTACGTCTGATATCTGTCTAATTGGAAAGCAGGTCCTGGGCAGGGAGCACCTTCGTGGTATTAGGATGCAAGGAAATTGCTTGATCCTAGAAAGGCAAACAAGCGACGTTGTTGACTTCAAGACCCCACAAAATCTCTGAGTTGGGACCTAGCTATTTCCCCAGTCTTGGGGCAGAATTGCTCAGTAAATCTTGGGTGGAAAGCAGCTAACTGGAAGCAGAAGCAAGAGCCCTCCTCCAGCAACCTCATTCTGGTCATGTCTTCTCTACCCACCACCCGCCCCCGCCGTCCCTTCTCTAATTGAGCATGGGTCCAGGGGAGCAGGTTTGTATAGCACTTGGAGTCATACTGGGGCAATACTTGGGATACATATATGACCTAACTTTTCACTCAGATGGGTAGTACATGTTGGCATTTCTGTAGCAAATTCATGAAAGATCCATTCATCCAGCACTCCTGCCTCTTTCTTTTTTCTTTTTCTCTTTTCACATGTTTTCTCCCACGACCATTGGAAAGAATCTGATAACCTAATTCATGAAAAGATGCTCATGGCTAATAATAGTTGAATTGTCAAGTGTCAATGTTTCAATTATAAAATACAGACCTTGATTGGGGCGCCTGGGTGGCACAGTCAGTTAAGCATCTGACTAATACTTGGTTTCAGCTCAGGTTTCGGCTCAGGAGGTGACGATCTCAGGGTCATGAGATCGAGCCCTGCGTTGGGCTCTGCCCTCAGAGCAGAGTCTGCTTAAGACTCTTTCTCTCCCTGTTCCTCTTCCCCTCCCCCCCAATACTTGCATGCTTTCTCTCTCTCAAATAAATAAATAACTCTTTAAAAAATAAACACAAGAGTGCCTGGGTGGCTCAGTCATTAAGCCTCTGCCTTCAGCTCAGGTCACGATCCCAGGGTCCTGGGATCGAGCCCCACGTTGGGCTCCCCGCTCCGCGGGAAGCCTGCTTCTCCCTCTCCCACTCCCCCTGCTTGTGTTCCCTCTCTCGATGTACCTCTCTCTGTCAAATAAATAAATAAAATCTTTAAAATAAATAAATAAATAAATAAAAATAAACACAAAATATAGACCTTGAAGCATAGACCTTCAACTATGAACAGTAAGCCATTGGGAGAGATCCTTTTCTCATGATGGGCCTTCCTAGCATACCCAGAAATCACACAATTATGAAACTATTAACTGTTCCTTCAAAGAAAAACTATCCAAAGACAGAAAATTTTATTTATTTATTTATTTATTTATTTATTTATTTATTTATTTGACACAGAGAGAGAGAGCGCACAAGCAGGGGGAGAGGCATGCAGAGAGAGTGAGAAGCAGACTCCCCGCTGAGCGGGGAGCCCAATGCAGCGCTCGATCCCAGGACCCCGAGATCATGACCTGAGCTGAAGGCAGACGCTTAACTGAGCCACCCATGCACCCCAAAGACAGAAATTTAAAAAGGTCTACAGCATGATTTGTTTTCATTTCTTTTTTAGCTCTTAGTCTGGTTCCCTAACAGATAAAAATGTTGTCTAGACTTTTTCTTTCAGTGTCTCATTGTGTACACCTTGTTTTCTGCCTCTATTCTTAATTCTGTTCTTGGCTTTATTAAACTTGTCCAAATCAATACACAACTATGGAATGTATTTCTAACCATTCTTCTTTCTGACCCTTACTTTATTCCTGACATCTTTTTCCCCTGCGTGTCTTACAATTTTACCTCTAGTTATATATTTGTTTTGGTTGGTTTATTTTCCTTTTGACTTGTGACCTAGCCTATCTTTCTTGGCAGAAAGTTTGTTTGCCATTATGATGCTCATGACAGGGAAAATTGCTGTTTTCCATATTTCCTTCCAAGAGGTGGTGGCAAAGTTTCTGTTAGGAAAAGAAGTCCCAATGGTAAATAAACCATGACTAATCCCAGGGGTACAAAAATGAGTAAGAGGTGCCTAATGCCCAGGAGATCCAAGAAAGGAGGGGAAGAGCATCCTGAAGTCAACAGCATCCCAGTTAGGTGATGATGCCTGCAAAGTTGCCAATATGGCAGCTCCCATTCCTGAGAGTTTTGTCCTCCATAACCATCTAAAGTGGTGTCTCTAGGATATAGGCTGCCTGCTCCGCAACCAAAGGAATTCCTAACCTTAACAAGTATGTCTGTTAGCCATCCTCAACCTTGCATTCTCTGAAAATAAGGGATTTCTCTACACCCAGAAAACACCAGACTTTTATAGAGTTGTGTGGGCAAAAGTCTTCAATGGAAACATGGCAGGGATTTGTGTTGAAACATGTTGTCCTCCCACAGTTCCATGGAAGGGTTTGTGTGTGCCTTTCAAAACATAAAAAAAAAAAAAAGAAAGAAAAGAAAACAACGAACATCTCTTTAACTGAAAAGCATAATTCTGTTAGGCTTCTGGAATGAGGCAGCAGTCATGAAAACATCAGTCACCTGGAGGGCCCTCATGTCTCGGCCTCCCCAATGCATGGTGCCTTCCACCTTGATCTGCCTGCTCTGGAAACGTGGCATTTTCGTCCTAGAAAGCGCTTACCTTGAGAGTCAGATGAACCTGGAAGCTTGAACCAGACTCCACCACTTACGGGTTGTGTAACCGAACCCAAGTTCATCTGCCGGATGCACAGTAGAAATAATCACTGGGACCTGGATCACGCAGAAAGGAAAGAGATTATTCGAGAGGCAGCCAAACTTGGAGACAGAAGGACAACGCCCCAAATCCACCTCCCCATGGAGAGTCAGGCAACTTTAAAGGCAAATGAGAAAGGCCTGGGTAAAAAGTTGCGGCTATGCTTATTAGTCCCATAAACCCTTTGGATACTGGTTTCAGGTGGATAGCTTGAGAACTAACCTCTGAGAGTCTCACTCTAATCATCTACAACATAGTAATCATCCATACTGGGAAGATTAGTGGAAGAATTCAACTAATATTGTGTTCAACAAATACAACATATTTAGTTCAGGGGTTAGTACATAATCAGCACTCAAAACATTTTGTTAAAATAATGATTATGATTATTCCTTATGATTGGATTCAGTGCTCACAGAGAGGTATTTGAGGACCCCTTAACCCCCAGGACCGAGTGTGAGCTGCCTACGGGACACCCAGGGAATGCCTGGGCTGGAGATAGGAATGTTCACGATTATCAGCATGCAGGTAGTTAGTAACTGAAATCTGCAAGCAGGCGATATCACAGTAGTAGATTGATTGTTTTGGGCTCACCCTATATCCACAGTGTTTGCCCTCCCATGTGATAGCCCTTCAAGTATAACTTTAAAATTTTTAATTCCTTAAATTCTTTACACTACAATGTAGGGATTCGCTCTGTCACTGTTAAACGTGCCACATCAGGACACATCTGGTGTATACTGTTTCAATTCAAGACCCTACACTTCATAAAAACTACAGCACATCCTCTGCTCTGCTTCATTTTAGGGACTTAGCTTCAGTTTCTCTCTTGACACTTTCAACTGTCCTCGTGAAAATGACATGAGTAATCTGTGTGAGAACACCTAGCATCATGCCTGCTATGTATCAGGCTCTTGGCCAACACCGATCATCATCATTTCCTATGTTTGTCTTCACAGAGCTAGAAGCTTATAGTTATTTTTGGCAACTACATCTAAGTGTTGACTCACATTGAGTTTTCCATAAATTAGATCTCATGTCTCTTTAACATGTGAATTCTGTCCCATCCTGTGAAGGACAACCCTTTGAGAAGATCCTGAGAAGTGCTTCAGTATTCTGGTGACTATCACTAGGTATCTCCCCAAGCTCCTCCTGCGGTCTCATTTCTACTAATGCACCACCAGCTACCCAGACTTCTAAAAAAGAAGATTCCGAGTGCCTGGGTGGCTCAGTCGTTAAGCATCTGCCTTTGGCTCAGGTCGTGATCCCAGGGTCCTGGGATCGAGCCCCGCATCGGGCTCCCTGCTCCGCGGGAAGCCTGCTTCTCCCTCTCCCACTCCCCCTGCTTGTGTTCCCTCTCTCGCTGTATCTCTTTCTGTCAAATAAATAAATAAAATCTTAAAAAAAATAAAATAAAAAAGAAGACTCGGAGTATATAACATATATGTAATTAGGTATGTAGGATTCTACATACACACAAATAGATGTATGTTAAATTTGAGAAAATGCTATATACTAGATGCTCTGTTTTAGTAGAATATTTTTTATCTGACAAAAAAGAGAAAAGTGTTGATAGAGGTCACAACTCCCAAGCCAAGGGAGCAAAGAAAGAAGAATCTAGATAGGTATCTAGGAACTGGGAACAAAACAAGAATGCTCCTTTTTTAAAAATATTCAACATTGTTCTGAAAATCCAAAATATGAAATATAATTATAAATCAAAATAGTATTAATGAAGAGGAAAAACACTAGCTGATGGTCCTTATATAACTAGAAAACCTAAGAATAAACTAGAAATTATATTAATGAATATTAACTAAAACAACTAAAGACAAATTTTTTTAAAGTAATGGTATTCCTATATATAACAATTAGCAGTTAGAAGTTATCATAATAGAAATCTCATCCAGAGTAACAATAAAAATATAAAATAACAGAATAATCTTAAAGGAAATGTTTTGACCTGTTTGATGGGAACTACAAACAGTTTATAAAGATGTAGAAGATATATGAATAAATGGGAAGTCATGACATCTTGGATGGAAGGAGTAAATGTTAAGAATATGTTCATTCTCTTAAAGTTAATTTATAGTTTTAATGAGATTCTGATAAAAAAAATCCCAATGATTCCATTTTTCAGAGGAGTGAAGAGACAGAGAAGGTAACTGACAAAATTTCTTTAAAATTAATCTGGATGAATAAACACACAAGAGATTAATGTCCTTATTGTAAATAAGAAGTTCTTTTCAAAACAATGAGAAAAACATTAGTTTTTAGAAAAATGAAGGATAAACAAAAACAATCATGGAAGAAATATACATGGTTAATACACACAAGAAAAATTTCAAACATTTTTGTAATGACATTTACTAATTTTAAAAAAGAGATATCAATGCCAACTTCCCACACTGGTGAATATTTTTAATTAATAACATACAGTGCTAAAGGGGAAAAAAAAACCCCTAGGAACTCTGGTATCATTATGATAGGGATATAAATTGATGTACCTCTTTTGGAAAGCAATTTGGTGATAAGTACCAAAAGCATTAATAAGGTTCCCCAAAATTCCATTTATATAAAATATATTACATAAATAAGGCCATGGATGAAGACATATATACAAAAATGCTCATCTTTCATCGATGATCACTAAAACAGAACAGATAACTTTGAAATAGAGCTTTTATTATTGTTGACAATAATTCTGCAAAATGACTTCTATGTCCACCATTGGCTATGGCTAATTCAATTAATGACATTTCCATGTAGGTGAATATTAGCATTCATTCCAATTCAATCATTTGGCTAGCTTTCTAGGATATGTGAAATACTTATGGTATGATGTTGCCTGGGGCCAATGGCATAGTTACTTTGCACAATGACTTTTCAGTTAAAAGAAACCAAAGAGAGAGAGTGAGAGAGAGGAAGAAGACATTGAGGACAAGACGAAAGAGAATATTTGAGAAATTTTAAAATCACATAAGTAAGGGAGGGTGCTAAGTAACTATGCCATTGGCCCCGGGCAACATCATACCATTAAGTAAGGGAAGGGGGATACTCATACCAGATATTAAAATATATCATAAGATCACAGTGATTTTAATGGCATTTTACTAAAAATAGACAAATCACTTACTGCAACAGAACAGATAATTCTGAAATAGGCTTTATGTTCTTCAATCATTTGTACTAATTTATCTTTAAGAAGACCTGCCATGGAAAAGAGAATGGACGATTATTTAACAGAGAACTGCTCAAGCACCGGGAACCACCCCATAACTTTTACAACAACAATAACAGCAAAGATAATGATGAATTAAAAAGTTATATATAAAAATGTCAAACAACAGGACAATTTCGAGAAAAAAATCCTCAAGTATCTGAGCAGAGGAATTCTAAGTTTAGTGTAGTAAGAGAAGGAATCATAAAGAATAAAATCAATAGCTTTTACTATAAAACAGTGTTAAACTTCAGTAAGTAAAAAAAAATCTATAATCAGAATTAGAAAGCAAAATGCAAAATAAATAAAATTAAAAGAGATACAATTTTAAAAGGGAGACAAAGCAAGAGGTAGCTGCTGAGTAGCTGACTTGTAAAAGACGTGAGCAGTCTGTAACTTCCACTGTTGTCTGCTTCTGTGTTTAAAAAAAAATCCTCTGCCTTATCATGTTCCCTCTGCCCATGCACCTTTTGGGATGGTCATGGTCTTGTCTTACAACCGTTGGCCAGCTGTAGGAAATGCACATTTCCAGTCTCTGATCATCAAGAATCACTTCAGCCATGAGTGAAGTTAGGGGGCTGGCACTAGCCCTGAGCTGGGGATTTTTTTTCCCTTTTAATTAGTCTCTATGCCCAACATGGGGCTTGAACTCACAACCCTGAGATCAAAGTTGCATGCTCTAAGGACAGGTGCCCCTGAGCTAGGTTTTGTTTTGTTTTGTTTTTTATTTTCTTATGTTATGTTAGTCACCATACAATACATCATTAGTTTTTGATGTGGTGACCCACGATCCATTGTTTCCATATAACACCCAGTGCTCCATGCAGTACGTGCCCTCCTTAATACCCACCACCGGGCTAACCCATCCCCCCACCCACCTCCCCTCTAAAACCCTGTTTGTTTCTGAGTCCATAGTCTCTCATGGTTCATCTCTCCCTCCGATTTCTCCCACCTTCATTTTTCCCTTCCTTCTCCTAATGTCCTCCATGCTGTTCCTTATGTTCCACGAATAAGTGAAACCATATGATAATTGACTTTCTCTGCTGGACTTGTTTCACTCAGCATGAGCTAGGTTTTAAGAGAGATGAAAGCCCAGCCTTCCTCCTCCAGGAGCTTCCTGTAGCTCCCCCTGGTGGGCAGACCAACGAAACTTACTACCTGGGAAAGATGCTTGGACTCACTGCTAAGTACCAGACTCCTTCCAGCTTCGGAATCTTGTGCTTTGGGAGTTTCACTGTTTTGTCACTTTTCTCACCCAAGGGAGGTTGTTTAGCAGAATGGTGTGATCCAATACTTCTGGCAGGGAAAGATCGATCTATCTGGGTAGGGACCAGGAACTTACTTATTTCTGTTTTGCTTTGATCAAGAAGCTTAGAGCCACCCGTGTTGCTCACCTCCAAGGAGTCGCGGGTGAACCCATCTGCTCTGACCTTCTCACTGCACCACCCACCTACCTGCCCATTCCCCTCCTATCTACTGCCTCAAGGGTTAAACTATTTTTTTAGAATTCTGGAGATTTTGGTAAGCTGCCTCACAGCTTTTATGGATTGAGGGGAAAGTAGGAAAGTAGGATCATAGCTAGCTCCATAGAAGATGCCTCGGTGGGCAAAGCTTTCAGCCTCTCTGTTCCTCCCCGGGGAAGCATCTCTATTTTCATTTCCAAGATTGCTGTAAGGACCGATGCTGCAAGAGTAATGCCCCCTCCTGCCCTGCTCCCTCCTCCACACCTCCTCCCCCAGAATCAGAGTCTAAGGTTGAAGGTACAGGTGGGGGAGGTTTTCTAACTACAGCTCACATCTTGCAAGTTACATATGTCTTGCCTTTGGGAGACAAGATTCTTAGAAAACTGAGCCATGGAGGCTCATCAAACAGGCATTTTAATAAAACCAGACATATACCACTGCCTTCATGGTGTGGGCTTTCTTCTCTGTGATGGTGGACTTTCCAGGTTAGCTCTGCCCCTGGTACACCACGGGGTGAAACTAGGTTCCTGCCCATCCAAGCTGGCATCACAACAGACACGTGTCCCAGCAATTACGTAGATGTGGCAGTAATGGCATGACTGGGGAAAGCAGTTCCTAGACAACTGGACAACTGAACCTAGCCTGACCCTGTTTCTTCATCCCCTTTCCTGTTTGTGCACTTCTGGAGCACAATTTGCTAATCTCCTTATTTTTATTCCAGACTTCCCTGTCCTTATGTGTATTCAGTTGTCATTCATTCAAGGGGAAGTGAACTATTATTTACTGAGTGCTATAGATCTAGCCTATAATTATATCACTAGCTAGCTAGCTAGAAAGATGTAAATACATAACACTGTATTAGTTCCCCGACCTACGCTGTTTTATTCTATCCCCACAATAGCATTGTAAGTGTCATTCTTAGGTCTGGTGTCACAGATGAGGATGTTGTCATAAGGTGGTTAAATAGTTTAGCCTATTTCTCAATGATAAGTATTGGCTGACTTGATGCACTTACCTCTCCAATGGAGGCCAACAAAATGAGTAAACCATGGTTTACACAGGGGCCAGGCTGAGAGGGGCCTGGGTTCTGGGGTTGTGGACATGGGGTCCCCACTGAACTCTCCTGACTCCTCCAGCCTCCCTGAACCAGGGCTCAAGCTTTTATTCCAAGTTGCCTCTGCAGTGTCCATCTCTCTCCCTCTACTTCTGGCCAGACCTTGGTGATCTTGGTGGGAAAGGACAGAGAAAGGGGAAGAGAAGGGAAAGTCCCCTATTTCATAGTGTCACCCCCAAGAGCCTATAGCAAATGCCACAAATTCTATTAGCAGTTATATTCTTTCGAGTCAGGAAGCCCTCTTCAGTTAAGATACAAAAGAACCGAAAGAGCTACTCCCTGACTTACACGCTAGCTTACTAAATAGATCCAGATCATGGGGCGGCGTACACGCAGTGACTGAAAGTCACGGTGATCATCACACGCAGAGCTAACAGTGTATGTTGAGCGCTCTCAGTGGACCAGGCACTGCCTAAGCACGGCACACTCATTGTCTCCTTTAATCCCGAACGATCCTGTTACTCTCTCCATTCCAGAGACCAGAGAGCTGGGGCTTGGAGAGTGAAGCCACCTCCCCAAGAACACACAGTCAGGAAGATGGGGGACCAGGACTCTGTGTTGCAGGCTGTCTGACTGGGAATCTCTGTGAGCGAGCAGGGTGACAGAATATAGGAGCCAGGTGCTGGGTTCGGGAGAGACACCTGGCAGGAGAGAGGCGCTCAGGAGCTGGAGAGGGCTGAAAAGCAATGCTGCTGACACCATGTTGAGTAGGAAAAAACAGACTTCCAGGAGATGCGTGCAGCCTCTATGCTGTTTATCAAGTCCCAAAGCCCTGGGCATCCACAATACGTTGTTCAGGCTTGCATACATATGTGCTAACATTAATTTAAAAAGCAAGGGAATAGAGCACACTAAATTCCAGGTGGGGTAGGAGCAGGATAGGGGAGGAACACATAGGTAGATGTAAATTATTGCTTATTTTTCTAGTCCTTGGATTGATGGGTTCACCAGGTGCTCCATTATATCATTTTAAAATGCATTAGGAAAAAGAAAGAAAAAATGCAATGAAAAAGCCAGACACAGGGGCACCTGGATAGCTCAGTCGGTGAGGCATCCAACTCTTGGTCTCAGCTCGGGTCTTGATCTCAGGGTCCACACCGGGCACAGAGCCTACTTTAAAAAAAGAAAAAGAAAGCCAGATACAAAAAGTTCATCTTGAACCACGGTTTATGAAAAAAATCTAACTTCGAACATCAAAGGACCAGATTTTTTTTTTCCAAAGGATGGGGGAATTATAAATGAACAGCCAAGTATCTGTTTTCAAACTTAAGAAAAAGACATCGTAAATACAGTTGGAGCCCCCGGTGTAACATACCTCCAATTTCCTTTCCTTTCCTCATCCCCAGAGGACACTGCTTTCCTGATTGTTTTATATTCCCTCACTTCTCTTTTAAGAAACTCCTACGCATCCACCAACAACGCACTGTGGTTTTTGCAAGATCTCAAATTTGAGAGAAGTGGCGCTAGGCTCCACATCACAGCCCCCCACTGGCTTTATTTATTCAGCGCTGTTTTGTCCTCAGTTGCTCCAGTCCCCTCATTTTCTCTTTTGCATCGTATTTATTTTATTATATGAAGATTATTTTGTAAGAAATTTATTTTATGACATGAACACGGCAAAATGTATTTGTCCACCTTCTTGGCCAGGGAAATTTAGTTGTTTATTGTATTTGGCTGCCTCCCACAGAGCCACCACGAACATTCCGATCCTGATCTCTCCGGGCGCCTGTACGGGGTTTCTCTAGATCACGCCCAGCATTGGAGTTGCAGAGTGGAGGTCGTGCATGTTTTCAGCTTTGCCAGATAATGCCAAATGGTTTCCCAAAGTGTTTGTGCCAATCTACACATCACACGGTGTGTGAAAGTACCCACTGTGCCACATCCTTGCTACCACTTGGTATCATCCAACGTTTTTTATTTTTGGCCACGTTGGTGGGTGTGAAGTGTTATCTAATGGTGGTATGGTGCTTCTCTAACTACTAATAAGGTTGTATATATCATAAATATCTTTTCACTCTATTTGTGTATTCAGTTGAGCACTACTGCTTACGTTTACCAATGCCAAATTTATTAATCCTTTCATTTGCAGTTTATGCTTTCGGTGTTTTGTTTTTGAAAACATTCTTCCTGACCTTGTAGCAGTATATATGTGACATCTATGGCAATTTTTCTGTATATCGGGTTTCCACATGGACTGGCTCTTTTACTGTGTCATTGTTCTATTTTTCTATCTCTGCACCAAAACCACGCCATCTTAACCCCTGCAACTTGGTAATGTCGTCCCCTAGGGTAAGTCCCCTTCACCTAGTTATTTCTCTTGGTGTTACTGTCTTCTTCTCCTCCCCCAGTTCCTCCTTCTCCTCTTCCCTCTTCTTCAATATCTTAGTTATTCTTGGAGTATTGTTAGAATCACCTTGTTAACTTCCAGGGAAAACCCTATTCCGATTTTAATTTAAATCCTATCAATTATTGAATCTAGCAATTAGGTTGTAAAAAATTCTCAACTTTGAGACCTGGAATCTTTCTATAATTAAACATGGTGTGACTCTCCCATTTATTTAGCACTTCTTTAATGTCTTTCCATTAAGTTTTATCATTTTCTTGAGCATCTTTTGTTAGATTTATTCCTAGGGTTTTTTGTTTTTCACAAACCATATCTTTTAAAAAAAATTCTCTTTTATAACTATTGCTAGTATGTAGGAATGCTGAACTATTACTCAGTTCCTTTCCAAAGAAGTCTTCAGGACTGAGACTAGAGTTAGATGTGTCAACAGGTACTCCACAAATTAGACACTCAGGACTGACATTCAGTGGTACATAACACCATGGTTGTACTGGTTACTAAAATATTGAAATATTCCCACAATGGAATCCCTTGACTTCTTCCTTGACACTCTGGCCATGCTGGCCTCTCCCCCTGGACAGACCCAGACCTCCCCAATTTCCAGATACTACTACTGAGGTCTAACATCTTTTCTTATGTCTAGAGGACATTCATGTCAACACTTTTGTAAGAGGAATTTTTGTGTCTTCTGACATTTTTTTCTATTGGAATGTTTTCCTTTTTCTTATAGATGTACAGGCATTAATTATGTATTTTGGAGGCTGTTTTATTGGTTTTATGTACTGTAATATCTTTTCACTCTCTTTTGTATCTCTACACCCAGCACAGCATGGGGCCTTAGGCCCGCTCCCCTGGGAAGCCAGGTGCCTGTTCTGATTGCTCTGTTCCCAGGTCATGTGAGTTGTTATTTCAAATGTCACCTCTTGTGCTCAGATGCCAGTGCTAACATAAACACCAAGGGTGAAATACGTATATATATATATATATATTTTTTTTCCCCCGCATGGTGGGGGAGGGGGACAGAGGGAGAGGGAGAGAGAGAATCTTAAGCAGGCTCCATGCCCAGTGCAGAGCCCGACGTGGGGCTCGATCTCAGGACCCTGAGATCATAACCTGAGCTGAAACCAAGAGTTGGACGCTTAACTGACTGAGTCGCCCAGGTGCCCCAATACCAAGGGTGAATATTAATCCAAGTGGTTACTCCAACAGGGGTACAAAGAGCTCAGAAAGAAGCAATCAGCTCTGGAGTTCAAGGAGGGAGTCAGGAGATTTGAGCTGTAAGTGAGGAGATTCTAGCCAGCACCCACCTCTGATAGTCCCTACCCAAATCCCTGCAGCTTCACCATACTCTTCCACGTGGAACTCCCACAGCTCTCTCCACCACCACATGTTTCACACTGAACACATCATCTATATTTATTTTCATTGTTATTCTTTTGTTGTGGAAGTATAATTAACATACAGGGTTATAGTAGTTTCAGGTGGACAATATAATGATTCAACAATTCTACACATTACTCAGTGCTCACCATGAGAAGTATAGTCACATGAAAAGATGCTCAGCATCACTAATCATGGAGAAATGCAAATCAAAACCACAATGAGCTACCACCTTACACCTGTCAGAATGGCAAGAATTGAAAAGACAAGAAATAACAAGTGTTGGAGAGGATGTGGAGCAAAGGGAACCCTCGTGCACTGTTGGTGGGAATGCAAACTGGTGCAGCCACTGTGGAAAACAGTATGGTGGGTCCTCAAAAAATTAAAAATAGAACTACCCTATGATCCAGTAATTGAACACCTCATCTTTAAATGCTAAATCTGCCCTCTTCCTGACTCCTCTGACTGGTAGACCAGTGTCTCCAACCATCTTGTCACCTGCAGTAGAAAATTCAGAATCATCCCAGACTCTGCCTTACCTTCATTTCCTCTTTTTTATTGCTTACCAGGATCTGTCAATTCTATGCCATTAAAAGTCTCTTGAATATCACCTTTTCCCCATCCTAACTGCCGCTGTCTTGTAAATTTTTTAATAGTTTCCTGATCGGAAACTATTGCCGCTTTTGGCCTCCAGCCTCTTTTGCCTGTTCAGCCCCTCCCTGACTGCTCCCAGCATCAGCAGTCCAGCCTGGACCATTCCCATACTGTGTCCTCATCTGGGGAAGGCAGTGCATGGGACCCATCCGCCTTGGTGCGGAGGAGTTTATCACTGGCATGGTTTAGAATGGTGCTAATATAAAGCAGATTGACTTTGAGTTGGTTTTATTATTGTGTTTAAATTCCCTACAGACAATGCCACCCCTTTTGCCTAACGTGGCCAACTGTTACCACCCTGTTGTCCTTGGTGCAGCACTGGAAAGAATATGTTCTGCCTCAGAGCTGCCGTGAAGGGTGAATGGAACATGCTCAATGAGAGCTTAGCCCAGCCCCTTTCACATTCTGAGCGCTTAGTTAATGTTAACAGTTGTTAGTAATACCAGTACTATTGGGTCCTTATTTCCTATATGATTCCCGCTATGGCAAGCAAATCCTTTTGCACTGGCCTCGCTCACTCCCTTCCACCCGCCTGAACCCTATACTGTAGATATAGAAACTGTTTACTCTGACTTCTTCCATCCTCCCAAGCCTTTGCCAAGCCCTGTACACGGTCTGGGGTGTCCTCCCCGCTTCTCTGAGGAGTCATCATTTAGGATCCAGGACATGGTCATGCTTTCTGGGAAGCCTTCCTCGGATTATACAGACAAAAAGAATGCCTCCTCTCCCCCTGCACACCCATGGCCCTCTGCGCATGGCTGCTCCTTACAGCTCACCCCGAAAGGAGCTCCTGCAAGGGAGAGTCTGTGTGTGCTCATCTTTGTGATTAACTGTGTATCCACAGTCACCATAATTGTGTCTGCCCCATAAGACCCACTCACCACCTGTGGGAGTTTTGCTTGTTTTGTTTTGTTTTGTTTTACTGGAAGGAATGGACAAATGAACGAATGAATGAATGGGAATTGTTTTGACTTCACCCTAGATCTCGCAAAAAGTTTGGGTAGTGACAGTTGTGGTCATTTTGTGTATCGGATTCTTCTTTCCACGGCCCAAGGAAAATGTTCCCAGATGCTAGAGTACCCGTCTTCCTAAGGCATTGGCCTCGGTAACTAAAGGAAAGGCTAGGCTATTTAAAAGCAAGGAGAGGGTGGAGCGGGTCAGCTCTGTCTTCACAGCTCTCCCTGAGAGGGCGCTGTTCCCAAATCAAACCTCCAGAGGCCGGGACCGAAATACCGGAGCGTTCCCACAGGACTCAGCATCCCTCCCTTCCCAGGCTGCGGTCGCCGGTCCCCCGCGCGGAGCGCCTGCCCACACACATGGCGGCGCCCTGCTCAGCTTCTCGGCGCCGGGACCGACGGGCCGGGCTGGCCTTGCCAGTACTCGGGGACTTCCTCCGTGAGCCCGCTTCCTGCACGGCTGGCATTTAAACCGGCGCCTGGGGCTGCGGGCTGCGGCTGCGGCTGCGGCTGCTGAGCTGTCCGCGGACTGGGCGACGCCGCCGCCCCTCCTGAGCGGGCCGGGCGCGCAGGAGCCGAGCTGCAGCATCCGCTCGCCGCACCCGGGCCAGGGCTGGAGACGTCGGGGGGGACGGGGGCAGGTCGGGGACCCGGCATCGCACCCCGGCATCTGGCAGTTTCTTTGCAGGTTTGACTTTAATTTCCGAGATCGCAGCCCTACTGCCCCGCGCTGATTATTTCTCCTCCCCACCCCGCCTTGGCCGCTGCTGGCAGCGGGCGCTGGGCTGGGCCCCAGGAGCTCGGGCCGGGCGCGTTCCCGCCGCCCCAGGGACCCCCTCTCCCCCCTCCCCGCGCCGCGCGCCCGGCCATGGTGCGGCCGAGCCCGGCGCTCGCGTGAGGCGGCGGCGCGGCTCGGAGCGGCGGGCGGGCCCTGCGCGGCCTCTAACCCCGGGGAGCCGAGGGCGCCGGCCGCGGGGCTGCGCGCGGGGGGTGAGCGGCGGCCGCGATGTTCAGCTGGCTGGGTTCCGATGACCGCCGGCGGAAGGACCCCGAGGTCTTCCAGACCGTGAGCGAGGGGCTCAAGAAACTCTACAAGACCAAGCTGCTGCCCCTGGAAGAGCATTACCGCTTCCACGAGTTTCACTCGCCCGCCCTGGAGGATGCCGATTTCGACAACAAGCCTATGGTCCTGCTGGTGGGCCAGTACTCCACTGGGAAGACCACCTTCATCAGGTGAGCCGGCCCCGGGGCCCTGGCAGCCCACCCCGCCGCCCAGCGCCTAGGGCCTCCGTTCACTCCCTGGGGGCCCCTCCTGCCTGGGGACAAACGGGAAGCCTTCCGTGGAGGGCGCTGAAGACATTCTGCTGTGTGTGTGTCCAAAGCTTACCTCACCCCCCCCCCCATTTCACTGCTGGTCCCCCACCCCTTCCTACCTAGTGCCTCGCTGCTGGTCTTAGCCCTTGGCTCCAGAGGTCGGTTTGAAGAAGTTCAGGGCCATCCGTATTCTCCCCATTTTGTGGATGATGAAACTGAGGCCCAGGAGTCCCAGTGAGAAAACTCCTGGTCACAAGAGCACCTTATGCTGGTTGGGGGTGCCTCACACCCTCACTTTTTAGGGGCAAGCCCTTCATGGCCAGGACCACCTCCCTTGCCTTTTAAAGGGCTCAGCCACTCACGTGGGGGCTTTTGCAGCTGAGGAGGTGGGCTGGGGATTCTGTAGCCCCTGCTGGGGCAGTGTCACTGGTCCTTCTTTTTATCAGTTTCCTTCTCTGAGCAGAGTTCCTACATAGATCTCTTGGAGACTGGCCAGAAGCAGTGTCAGAAGCAGAATGCTTTTTTTCTTTTCCCTTTTTTGATCTTAATGGCTCAGTAATAACATTAACGTCTTTTAGAGGTGGAAGGGACATGGGTGGGTGGGTCTCATCCAGCCCCTTGACTTGGCAGGTGTAGAGGGGTTAAGTGACCGTCCAAAGCCATGTAACTGAGTAGGAGGCCCACCTGGGATGCTGAGATGCATGGGAGGAGATGCTTGGCTAAATGCCCGTGGCGCTGAGAGTGAGTCATCTATTCCCTTGAATTACAGAATCCTAGGGCTGGAGGGAACCTCAGGGAGTCAGCTTGTCTACCCTGCACTCAGAGAGGTCCGTACATTGTCCACCAGAGTGACGACCATCTTTCCTATCTTTCCAGGACAGGCCTCTCTCCAGTCTTCAGTCCACACAACCCCCAAAGCCAGGCTTGGGGGTTTCCTTTGGCCTCATTTACAGTCATTGCCAAACTATTGCAGGTGCTCTGTGGCCCTCTGTTGAGTCAGACTCCAGTAGTGTGGCCACGGCGGCAGCGGCCCCCCAAAATCAGTGGTGCTCATCTCCTACGGGAGGTTTCAGAGCAGGGTGCTCTTGTTTCCATTCAGATCAAATCTCGTTTCCATTCCAGTTAGCTGAGCACCTACAACATGCAAAGCACTGTGCTTTGTTTGGCAAAGAGAGCAGAAAAGTTAACAGTCTGGTTACTAATTTTGTAGATACTAATTTTCTCTGACACTAAGCTTGTACCCAAGCATTCTGGGAGCAGGGCTTGCACCCTGCTAACATGTCATGTCTGAACAGAACACCAGATCGGCGTTGCCTTCGTGGGGTGGACAGCCTTGGGCTCAGGGGCTTTGAGGGGCTGAGTGATTTCTAAAGAAGTTAGATTCCGGGGGTGGGGGGTGGGAAGCTACTGGCTTTGGATATCTTATGTTAGAATGACAAGGGCTCTTAGCAATGGATCTGATCCATTGCTTTCTTAACTTTTTAAAAGGTTAATATATCCTTTGAAAATCTGTCGAAAGCTGTGGCCCTATCTTTAGGAAAATGCACATCCATATACACAAAAATGCACAAACTGACATGGAATCTCAGACCGAGAACCCCTGATCGAATCCATTTCCCTTGGTTCATGAAGCACCCGTTGCTGCCAGAGGCACTTCCGGAGCTCCCTAGGTTCTGTACCAGGTTTCCTTTGTAATCCCTGTCCTCCAGCTCACCTGGTTTGTGCCCCACGGGAAGCACAGGCCACTCACAGATGGCTCGTTGCCCTTGCACGAGCCCTCCCTAGCCCTCTGGACACACCTGGGTTATAACTTCCAGGACATTATGTAGAGCTTCTCCTTCCGGTAGCACCAGATCTTACAACTGTGCCTTAGCTCCCTGGGGGCCTCGTGAGGGGTGGAAGCTCCTGGAGGCTCCCAGGAAGTAGTTTACAGAATGGGAGGGAAGATGGGGAAAGACGAGTGCCTCCAGTGGGGCAGGATCCTAGAGAGGCAGACATAAGTACCTCTTGCCTGAGACACTCTCCTGGCTTTGCCTGAGTCATGCTGGCTGTTAACTGGATCGAAGAGAGTGGCAGAGTCGAGTTGCCATGGATTTTTCCTTATCTGAGGGAGACAGGAAGCCTGGGAGAGGCAGATCCCTCGCTTTCTTATCCTCCAAATACAAGAGGTCTCCCTCCCCACTCATGTAGTAACTGAATTTAGCTCCAGCATCAAAAGCCATCCCCCACTCGAGGGAGAGTCCACCAGCGGGGCAGAGGGGTTGGAGCTTGGGGAAGCCCTCCAAAACCAAATTACATATATTCCTCCTTTTCATGAAACCCACTAAACAGCTATTTTTTCCCCCCCACTGGAAAATGTAGACAAGAATAAATTTGAGGAAGAAGAAAAAAAAAAAAATCACCCATAAGCCCACGACTCAGGGGAAACCATTTTAAATATCATGTATATAGATGGATCAATACCGATATTTATATATGAGGTATATATATATATCTTTCCAGTGTTTTTAGCTGTTTTATAACACAATTGAGATCATGCCATAATGTAATTCTGTACACTAATTTATTTCACTTAGAAAAGGAGCATTTTTTTCTGTAACTTTAAAAATCTTGGTAAGCATTATTTTTAAGAGGCGCACGATATTTCGCTGTACGCGTATGCAATTTTTCATTAACCAGCCCACTTGTTTTGAATGCTTTAGGTCATCTCTAATGTTTTGCTATTGCAGAATCACTCCGAATACCTCTATGCATAATATTTTTCCACACGTTGGACTGTTTTCTCAGAGACTCCCAGAAGTGAAATCACTGGGTCAAAGGTTGTGCCGTTTCGTTGTTTTTAAATCTTTCTGCTTTTTAATTTGGGTGTTAAGAATCCTATTTCTGAGTTGCTTTCCAAGAGGGTGAGTTGGTACAACACCCCTTCCCCAGAGCGAAGAAGGCCCCCGCTTGGGGTAGCCCAGAGTGCCTCCCGCCCTCTCCCGCCCCTGCTGCTTGCTTTGAGCACAGTGATTCGCAGCAACTCCTGTCCCTGGCCTGAACCTGTGAGGGACGTTTGCCTCGGAAACAAAGACCTCTTCATTTCCTGGCTCTTGGCCCTTTGCCTCCCGAGTGCCCATCCACTTTCAGTTATAGGTACTTGCCACAGCGTCTATTTCTCATCTCAGGAAGAACATGCAGAAAGGGACATTCTTCTAATAATTAATTCATGTGCTCTGATCTCTGCCTGAAGTAACTTCCCTGGCCTAAGGCCCAGCAACCCAGAGTAATAAAATAAACAATAAATTGGCCTGTTGGCTGCTGCCTCCACGCAGGCTGCCTCTTCGGGTACAGTAGCTCTGTGTCCCTCTGGCCCTGGCAGCCCTCCTCAGCCTCTGCTGTGTGCCTCCCTTCATTCTTCTTCTCCCGGGCCCGCAGCCCCCCACCAACCCCACTCCCTTGCACACGTGGCCCCCTGGTCACCGAGGTGCATGGCGGGCGGTCCCAGAGCCTGGGGCTGGCCCGAGCACTCTGGTGGGCTGGGAGGGAGGCCTGGCCGAGGCAGAGCTCAAGTAGAGGACCAGGGGCTGGAGTGTGCGGCCTTGAGGCTGCCAGAGCGAAGCTGCCTGGGCCTCCACGGGGAGGTCTGGACTGGTGGTGAGGACCTGAGGCCCTTCTACAATGGGACTCAGACTCTAAAGTACAAGCACAGGCTGAGGTGGGGCGGGGGGGGGGGCGGCTCCTCCATGGGCCCTTTGGACCTCCCACACTTCTCAGGGAGCTCTCTGTGTCCTCCCACAAAGGTGACTCAGCATTTGGCTGGGGTATGCCATCTTTCCTCACAACCCTGACGTCCCCACTGCCCGGGCCTCATCCCTGGCTTTACAGCATCGCCACCATGTGAAAGATGATCCTCCAGAAGGCCAAAGGACTAGGGAAAGGGGCCACCGTTCCAGGTAGACCCCCTGACCTCTGCCGGGTGTGTCCTGCCAGCCACAGTCCCTGCAACACCTCACTCCAGTCCTGCCGCTGTGGTCAGTGGCCGCCCTTCTGTCAGGGCTGTGTCCTACCGGTCCCTAAGTGGGGGTGGGTGGGACTCTGCCCACCTCTTATAGGACCTGAGTGTTACTCAAGGGAGCAGACAGCCCTAGGCCAGAGGAGTGAGTCCACCTGCCTCAGGTCTGGCTTCAGATCTGCCTTGAACATCCGGTGTCTTGGAGGTCATCAGGAGAAGCATTTACTGGCAGGAGGGGACCTCTGGAGAAAGGCCTCCATCCCGTTCCCGTTGACAGTGGGGCGAGGCCATGGAAAGAACACAGGCTGGCTTAGCTGAATCCTGGCTCTACCAGTACTGGCCAAGAGACCTTGTCAGGAAGGCCTAACCTGTCCAAACCCCAGCCTCCTCATCTCTGACGTGAGACTAGCAACAACCGCCTCGTAGGGGCTCTCTCCCGATTAGGAAGGGAAAGAACCAATGCAGCACCAGTTATGTTGCAGACACCGCGCTTGGGACTTTATCCTTCACTCTCCTCTTTCTAGCTGATTCTCTAAGCGGAGGTTTAGAGGGTGGGGGGAGCTCTTGTCCAACTCGGCCCACAGTTGGGGGAGGGAAAGGGGAGGGAAGTGAGGGAGAGGAGGATCTTGCCTCTGCCTCCAAGGGCCGAAGAGGAGTGGGGAAGGGGACTGTGGGCGGTGCTGGGTCGCTAGAGGACTGGGCGGGCGGCCTGTCGCAGGGTGGGCACAAGAAAGGGAGGCTAGTGGGCTGCGGGGCTCCTCCGGCTGAGGCCCCTTTGTCCCGTGGCAGAGCTAATTCAGCCCGCAGCATGGCCATCAAGGGTCTCCCGTCTCCTATGTCACTTTGTGATTATGAGGTGCTTTCTGGTGTCCCTAAAACCTCCTGACACAAGTATTACCCAACAGAGTAAGTATTATTGTTTTTGTTTTTAAGATTTTATTTGAGAGAGAGAGAGAGAGAGAGAGCGAGCGCACGTGCAGGAGCAGGGGGCGGGGCAGAGGGAGCCGGTGAAGGAATCTCAAGCAGATTCCCCACTGAGCAGGGAGCTCAACATGGGCTTAATCCCAAGACCCTGAGATCATGACCTGAGCCAAAATCAAGAGTCAGACACTCGACCCACTGAGCCACCCAGACGCCCCAGTATTATTGTTTTGATCCTGTTTCAAAGCTAAGAACCCAAGGCTTGGAGAGACCAAAGATACAGATGTACAACACAAATACCTGGAACACAGAGCACAAAGTGACCTGTGCCTTTAGAGTCTAAAGACATGCAAAGTAAGAGCCACAGCCCGAGGCCTGGCCCCGCTGTTGCGGACATGAATACTTTGGAGGCAGACTGGGTTAAGATTCTTGGCTCCCTGCCTTTACCCTAGATGCTTAGGTCACCAGTAAAGCAGGCCACATGCCTAGATTGCCAGCCAAGCAGGACACACAAAAAAATGAGGAAAATGCTAGAAAATAATTTGCTTTAAAAGATGTGAAGAAAAATTGTCTTCATGGGAAAAATCAGAATTGCGTGGGACTTCCTGGCATCTATATTATGGTGTAGTATTTATTAATTTTGCATTGGATGTGGCCAGGGGCCGGCGGGGGAGCTGTACCAAAATCTTTTCCACTCTTAGGCCCTCTGAATATTGTTCTTTGGCCCCAGAGGGGGGCCGCCTCTCTCTCAGTTTGCTCACCTGCAGCACGGAGTAAGGCCGCCATCCCATGGCACTTCTGGGACCGATGAAGTGAGGGCATTCGGGGGAAGGTCCCGGAAGGACACCTGCCACGCCGCGGGTGCTCAGCCTGCCTGTCCCTCTGTACTCTTGTGTGGCCCCATCTCAGCCATTCCCACCCAGGCTTGAATTAACTTTTCTTTTTTTACACTGCTGTGGGAATGCTTTTGCCTGGCAACAGAGGGAATCTGTATCACTCCCCATAGAGAAGCAGCCATGAGATCCCTCAATAGCTTTTTCCTTTCTGGACACAGTGGTGGCTTTGTTAAGGGGGCACTCAGTGCTGCAAGCCCTACCCAAATGTCCCTGAGAATTTACCCAGCCCTGGGTTCTCTGCCCAGCCCGACTGTGTCCCTGGACCTGCTGGTGGCTTCACTGGTTTCTGTGTTTCTTCAGGCCCATGTGTGGTCAGCAAATTGGGGGTCACGTGGGTTTAGCTGAGAGAGCAGGACAGCAGGCCCAGCCGCCAGGCCCTTGCTTGGCCGTCTGAGGCTGTGGCTCTGGAGCATCCTGGAAAGTGGCCGCTGTTGTGCTGGGAAGCGTCACCCTTTTTTCATCGGCTGGTACACCACATCTCTCCTGGGGCTGGAATCTGAGGCGCCCATGTCCGGAAGATACTTCGTCATTGCATTTGGCCCTCTGCAGGCTGGGCATTCCTGAGAGTGTCTCGAGCCTGTTTCTTTCCACCCATCTGTGTGTCAGCTATCCCCGGGGCCTTTGATGACATCCGGCACCCTGCTCCAGGCTCAGACTCACAGCCACCACATGCTCTGCTGGGAGGGCCCTGCTAAGGCTTCTCACCCAAGCACACGTGGGACAGGTGCCCCCCCCCCCCCACTGCCCAGCACAGGCAAGAATGCACGGGGCTTCCCGAGCACAACCGTGACTCTCATAAGGCAGCTTCAGGTTCCAAGAAGGGCCTTGGAGAGCCAGTGGGCCTGGACCTGCTCTGGTCACCCATAGCAACTACTTCTGGGTGCTGCATCCCACTCGTTGGAGACTGAGCTGTGAACCCCAGCAGTGGGTGTTTATGGAGATGAATACATTCCTGGGTTTGTGGGCACCGAAGCCTAACTTCCCCCCAAGGCCTGGCCCCTGGCCAGCCTCCTGCCAAACCATACTCCTCCGTGGCCTTCCTGTGCCACCCCTCCTTCTGGTCTCTGTGGGACTCAGCCCTTTCCCATTTCCTGGTCCAGGGACCGAAGGCAGGAAAGGAGACAGTGCATGTAGTGGTTAGGAGCGTGAATTCTCAAAGTCCGAGTGCTGAGGTTCAAATCCTAGCTCTGCTCTTCACTGACTGCGTATCCTGGGGCACATTGTTTGCCCTCTGTCTCCTCCTTTTCACAATGCCTGGGTACCTTGGTGCCGGTACTGGTTTAAGTGCTTAAGTTCTGTAGCTGACATGAACCTCGGAACACCCTATGAGGTGGGTTTCCTTATTAGACCCATTTGATGAGAAGAATCATAGTGCTCACATCCGAGATATGAAGATGAAATGAGATAATCCCTGGGAAGTCTAGAACAGCGCCTGGCACATCGCAGGTGCTTAATAAATCAGAACTGTAATCTTCCATGTCATGGAGGAAGGGGGTGAGGTTCCCTTCTGAAGGGCATATCCCTCATGGTTAGAGAAACAGGTCGCTGGCCCCTGCCTGCTGAGATTCCCTGCCTCGCCACTGAGGCCCCAACGAAGGTGTGTTTGAGAAAGCCAGACGTGCTGTCCAAGTGTGCTCCTGTTGTCATTTATTCTCATCACAACCCAAGGGCCAGCTGTCAAAATGGTCCTCTGATGGGAGAAAATCCTGCCCTCACACCAGGATTCTTGGGCCATCCTGGAGGAAGATGAGGGGCTTCCCAGGGCAACTGAAAACCCTCCAGTGCGGCCAGGGATGACCTCCTGGGTACTGGCTGTTTAACTTGGAGACAGCCACATAACCCTACTATGCCTCAGTTCCCTCAGTACCTGCCTGTAGGGCCGATGTGAAACCCGAAGAAGATAAAGTTCTCCTAGTGACCAGTGTGATGTCTGGCAGGTGGAAGTGCTACTGAGTGTCAGTGGTTGTATCAGTGAAATGGGAAGGTTGGTCTAGAGCAGGTTGTCAACCCGGGCTGCACCTTAGAGTCAACCAGGGAGTTCCTAGAAAGGACCAGTGGCCAGTCCTCCCTCTCCCCCCAGCCAGCAGAGCAGGACCTTGGGGGTGGGATCTGGGCACCATTAGCCGGAGCTGGACGGTAGCTCAAATGCACCACCAGGGCTGAGGACCACTGGTCCGGTAGGCTTCCACCTTCCTTTTCTTCATTTTTGGGCTCACCATGTTTGCTCTTGACTTCTAAAAGGGGCTGTGGAGAGGAGCAGGGGCCTTGGGCTCTCCCTTCCCAGACCGGGAGAACAGCAGAAAGAGACACCTGCCACCTCCAGCCACAGCCTAGTCTTGACGCTAGAGGGTGAGACCAACAGTCTTAGATGGGATGGAGACCGACTTTTCACAGTGTGCCCTTCACACTGTATGATGTGGGAGCTGTTTTTATATTTTATTTTATTTATTTTATTTTTATTTTTTTAAAGATTTTTATTTTACTTATTTGAGAGAGAGAGAGAGAGAGATTGAGAGAGGGCACAAGAGGGGGTAGGGTCAGAGGAAGAAGCAGACTCCCTGCCGAGCAAGGAGCCCGATGCGGGACTCGATCCCGGGACTCCAGGATCATGACCTGAGCTGAAGGCAGTTGTTTAACCAACTGAGCCACCCAGGCACCCTGTTTTTATATTTTATATTAAATGACTGACTTACCAGATAAAGAAATACGGACCTATGGAAAGCCAGCAGAGTCTATGGATGGTCTCATTCTGACCTTGACTTTGTGCAGGTACTTGAGCAAGGGACCTTCGGTTGTAAAGTCCACTGTACTCTGCAGGATTCCGTCTCAACCCATGCTTATTGCCAAGTCCAAACCCTGCTTCTCCCCCCCCCAACCCCAATTACTGATTTCAGGGAGGGAAAAAGATAAAAACCAAGAAGCACAGATTAGATATTTTAAATTCAGCTAATATCCCACTTCCTCCACAGAGGTCTTTGGATTCCCCATCCGTGGAAATCTGTCCCTGCCATGAAATGTCATTGCTGTCTACCTGCCCTCTGCCGTGACTCACATCACCACCTGCCCATGGTAGGGGTGCGGCTTTGCTCTGCGAACGGAACCCCTGCCTGATGGCTGTGTCCCTTCTGCCAGGTACCTCCTGGAACAGGACTTCCCAGGCATGAGGATTGGGCCCGAGCCGACCACTGACTCCTTCATCGCTGTGATGCACGGACAGGTGGAGGGGATCATCCCTGGGAACGCACTGGTGGTGGATCCTAAGAAGCCTTTCAGGAAGCTGAACGCCTTTGGCAATGCCTTCCTGAACAGGTGCGTTCTCCGAAAACACTCATCCTAAGTGTTCTCTTCTCTTCGTCTTGCAGTTTGAGAAGGAAGGGACGGGGTCTTGGGAGGCTCAGTGCCTTCTCCATACCCTTGTCTCTTGATTGTCCCTTTCTTGCTGGGAATGTAACTGAGTCAGTCACCACTGATTAGGGATGTAGGAATCTGGGCTAATTCTTCCTGATCGTGGAGCCGGGAAGGATACACCAGTTAAATCACATCCCCCTAATCTGCACTTCCCTCCAATAAAAGCAGAGAGGGCTGTACCGTGTCGGTCCCAAGCTCTCTTCTATCCAGTTGACCGTTGAACAACACGGGTGCGAACTGCGTGGGTCCATTTATACCCGAATTTTCCACTGTGTGGGGTGGGATGGGGGGATGGACGCCCTTCACCCCTTATTGTTCGGGGGTCAACTGTACTACAGAGGGGATTTGCATCCAACTGGAAGGATGTAGAGGAAGGTTCCTCTCTGTTCCTGGACATTGTCTTTGCTGGATGGAAGGAACCCGGGGCTGAAGGCGGGAGCGCTGAGTGTGAGTATTGCCTCTCCTACTACACTCACTGTGTGACCTCGGACAGGCCATCTCTCCTCCCCTGGGACGAGTGTAAGCCTGCAGACACCAGGGTCATTGGGTCGGTTTGAGGAATGAAAGCTGTAGGGAGTGTGTGGCAAGCTGACCCTGCCTTCCCGTTATTATTCTGCTTCACCAGGATGCAGGCTGACCCCGATCACCCTTGTGCTACAGATCCATACCACAAGCTTGCGTGTGTATTGCCCCCAAACAGTGTGAACTACTTTCTCTAATAGGAGGTGTTTAGAGTAGAGGCAAAGGTGATGGGCTGTGCCTCAGGTGGTCCTGGGTCAAAGTCCTACCAAAGAGCACCATGGATCTTAGACTGTCTAACGTCTCTGTGTCTCACGTCTCCCATCTGTGAAATAGGGTGAGAGAAATATCCTTCTCCAAGGCAAGAGGACTGATGAAGCCTCTGTGGAAAAGTTGGCATTGGACGTGGGTGTTCAATGATGAGTGCAATGATGCTGAAAAGGTGGGGGGAAAGGACATTTTATATAGAGAAAACTGGGGGAAAAAAAAAAACAAACCAACAAGCAGAGAGGAAGGGAAGAATACAGCTTGCTGCAGGAGCCCTGGGAGCAGAAGACAGGGCGCTGTGAGGCTTGAGCTTTTCTCCAGAGGCACAAGAGCTGAGCAGACCCTACCAGCTCTTCCCCGTTCTCACTTCCCTTCACAGCCAAGTTTCCGGACTTCACCTCCTCATTTCTCCCTGCTTCCCCGTCACAGCGCCCATGGGAAGGTCACCCTGACGTCTCAGTGATCGGGGGCAGTGGGCACTTCCCTCCCTCTCCTTACCCTGCCTCTCTTGGCTATCAGTCCCTCTCGACCCCTGCTCCCTCTCAGCTCCCTGGCCCTCCTCCTCCCCCCGCCGCCCCGGCCAGGCCCTCTCCAGTCTGCTCTGTCCCCTTTCTTTCTGGCTCCTGTGACCTGGTGTCACCCTCAGTGGGGCCCACCCTCAGCCCCCTGCCCCTATTACTCCAGGAGCTCAGCCTGGGGGAAACCTCAGCCACAGCCCCCGCCCCAGACACCAGCCCCGTGCACCTGACCGCCTGGTCACCAAGGGTCCGAAACCCAGGTCATGCCAGCTTCAGCAAAATGAGGAATTTTTCATATACTACTTGAATGGGCCATAGAGCCTAAGGACCAGAATGAGGCTGGGCCTTGGGAATAATGGAAGCCATGGTCCTCAATAGGACAGGGGCTTTGTCGTGGGCTTTCCCACCCCATTACCTAGTCCAGCACCGGGCACGGGGCAAGCCCTCCACACATACTTGATGAACCGAACTGGGCTTGCTGACAACCATCCTATCTGACTGAGTCATTCTTTTGCTTAAAATATTCCTCAGCATAAATGGGTTTCTGTTGCCCTCAGTATAAAATCCGAATCTCTCAAGGCCCTCGTGAGGAAGCTGGAGGGGCCCCCGCCTCCCTACCCAGCCCCACCCTGGCCACTCCAGCCTCCTCTGGGCAGCCTCCCCTGATTCCCTCTTCCTTGCATCTCTGGCCTCCTCCCCTCCCCTGCATCTCTGCTGTCACCTCGCTGGGCAGTGGGGCCCAGTGTACCTGAGAGAATAAGACACCTTGTGAGTCTCCACCAAAATTGGCATCTAAGAGAGAAGGCTTAAAGTAAGAAGGACCTAAGTTAGGTTTACCAATTTGTATTTTGAGACTTCAGGATGCAATCCTAGAAATACTTCCTTTAACAAGGCTTGACCTCTATCTTGATAGCAGGGCATCTGGAAGCCCAAATAAATGTTCTTAGGTGGCACGAGCCATTCATGAAGGCTCCCGTGCCTCCTCCAGGAAGCCATGCCGGGAAGCCATCTCTCCACCTTGGATTTCCCGAGTCCTTCCCCTGACCTCCCTCAGAGCACTGGTCCCATTTCACCCCATACTGTGGTACCTCCACACACACATGTTCCTCCACACATACCACGAGGCTGTGCTCCTTGGGGGCGGAGATTGAGGTTTGGACATGTTAGTGTCCCTGGCAGCAGGGGTTCACAAGTGGAGCACTGCAGCTGTCTCGGGATGACCCAGGGAGCTTCCTCAAAATACAGCTCCTGGGCCTAGTGCTGGGGCTGAGTCTGGCCCGGAGCCTGGGAGTCTGCATGAGAAGGCAGCCAGGCTTCTGAACCTCCGTCCCAGGGCTGGGACGTGGGACGGTGCGTGAGAACCAACGAGAGGACAGTGCGGGCTTGCTGTCGCCCCGTGCAGGTTCGTATGTGCCCAGCTGCCCAACCCCGTGCTGGAGAGCATCAGCGTCATCGACACTCCGGGCATCCTCTCTGGAGAGAAGCAGAGGATCAGCCGAGGTAAGCGAGGCACCGGCTAGGATTGGCTCTGGCCTTGTGCTGTGTTCTTTCTGGTATGTTCCCTTGCTTCCAGCCTATTAGACCCCCAATCCTTGGTGTACCTTGATGAGCTGGCACTGCTTCGTGTGCTATGTGGGACAGTCCTAGGCAGGGGACAGAGGACAGTTTGGGCCTCGCTCAGGAGACAGCTGGCCTCTGTCTTCTCATCTGTAAAAGGAGACATCAACATCTGGCTTACTTCATCGGGTTTATTCATTCTGCGAGAGGCACGACTGTGGGCCAGACCCTGGTTTTCTTCTGAAGTTCCCATAGTCCCCAGCCTGGGGAGCTTGCCGTCTGCAGGGAGGGCGAATGCCTGCAGAGACCTTCAGCCCGGGAACGTGAGGATGGGAGCACGCTCTGGGGCGGGAGAGTAGGGAGCTGGGTATGTAACGGCACTTTGAAAACTGTTCACTCCGGACAGATATGGGGAGACTGCTCACCGGGACGTCCCTGGGCGCGGCAGCGAGGAGACGGAACACGGGTGCCAGACAGCCAGTGAGCTAAGCCTACCTCTGCCACGTCCTAGCTGAGCGAGCTTGGGCAGGGTTCTCAGTTATGCACCCGTAAAATAGGGGGAATTGATTCTATCTACCTTCTAGGATTGTTTGAGGATTAAATACAGGCACACTGCAAGCCCTGCTGGGCACGTAGTGAGTGCTCAGTAAACCTAAGTAAACAGATCATCATCACTGGGCCTTTTCTAGCTCTAGAATGCTCAGTGATGCTGTCCAAAACTCACGTTGGCTCCTGGCCGCCCACCCCAGCCTCTCCTGCCACAGCCTGCTGTGTGCCCTGGGTAGCCCCCTGCCCTTTCTGTGTCTCTGGCAAGCAAAGCAGGGAAGCTGCTCCCGCCCCAGGCCTGGAGCTAGGAGCTGGGCTGGAGCCAAGTCTGCATGCAGAAGGCAGCCTCCGGGAAGGAAGGGCTTGGGACTGGCAGGCTTCTCTGGTCAGTGGCCCTAGGTGACTGTCTACTGCCCTCCCGCATGGGCCTTGGCCCGCTGTGCTCTGCAGCCAGCCCAGATCTGTCCTGTGGCATGTCTGGGCCACCGTGATGGGGCCCAGAAGCCCCCCCCTCCAACGGCATGGCCTGCATGGGCTGGCACCTGCTGAACCCTAGGCTCCTGGGCCCCGGGGAGGAGAGCCCACTGCCTTGCGGGCAACAGGCCAGTGCCCCCATGGCTGTGCCAAGGAGGCCCATGTGCCTCCTTGTGCACTGAGCTCGGCCCCATGGGGGCCACCATGGCCGTGTGAGTGGGTGCAGCCAGGCCTGGCAGCAGGTGGATGGGGAAGACAGCAGGAGAGGCCCCTGGTCTGTCCTGCAGCAAAGACAGAGCCGGTGCCTCAGGACTTCATTCAGCAGCAGGAGGGACAAGGGCCGGGCCGAGGCCCCACTAGGAAAGCCCTGCCTCCCCCGCCTCCCCCCATTTCGCTGAGGAGGCGACACCGGGGACAAGGGGGTTAACGAAGGCAGCCAGGCAGGAGGGGCCCGTGTTACCACACTGTGTAATCAGCAGATATCGATGGAGGGAGTCTGGGGAGCTGGGCTTGGGCTCCCTACCTCTGGGCTGTCTGGCGGTGCAGGGGCTGAGGAGGAGCTTGTCTGGAGACCTAGAACCCACGGCCCTGGGAAGAGAGGCTCGCCTGCCCTCTCCTCTGGGCCTTCGTGAGCCCCGCGGTGCTCTGTCCAAGCCCTGTGGAGGGGAGGCTTGGGCAGCTCTCTGTCTGGCTTCTATGTGCTTCCCTAAACACTCCCTCCCTCCTTACCAGCCCCTCCCCACCGCCACCCCAGTTTTATCTGGGGTTCCCCTGAGTTTAGGCCTAAAGGAGCTTCACTGTTTCACACAGGCAGCCTGGGTCTCCTCGAGGAAGGCTCAGGAGAGCCACAGCTTCTCAGTCTGAATGGCCTGGGGGTCAGGAGGGAGCCGGGGGTGGGGGTCACATCATGCAAGGCCATGCAGCCTGACAAGTAGGTCCAGAGAGGGCTCCGGCCTCTAGGGTTTCTGAGAGCACTGGACTGCGAGTTCCTGAGCCATGGGTTTTAGAATTAGGATGAGTCCTAACAGGTCACGTTTTCTCCCTGAGCCTGTGTCCCCTTGTGTGACAAGGGATAATGATACCCATCACATGACCTTGTGAGGTCTACAGATGGTAATGGAAACACAGACATCAGCTCTGGGCCTGGATCACAGTGAGCTCCCTTCTTTCCCCATTACCTGCCAGCCAGGGCTGCCTGTTAAACAATGCAGGGCTGATCTATGTGAATGGCCTCCCTTGCGGTTGTACAGTGCACAGCCCTGCTTCCAGGGACTTCTGCCCTCTTCAGCTCCTGTCGCATTCCATTCTTTCCCTATTCTTGTATGGTCTCTCCGGCTTGGAGAGCCAGGAAAGTGTGGTCTTTCTCAGGGTGTGGCCTCTCTGCCGAGGCCTGGGCGGGGGGGGCAGTTAGGGGGAGAGAGGAAGCAGGGGACATCCGGGAACCTGAGTCCAGGAGGTCCCAGGCCAGCACATGTCTCTGGATAAAGATGCACTGGGACGGGCAGCAGAGGGGCAGGGAGCCAGTTCCTGGAAGTGACGGGATGTGCCCAGCCCCGGGCTCATTACTGGGAAGAAGCAAGGATGCAGCTGAAGTGGGAGGGCTCCGGAAGCCTGAGTGTCCTCACACTTGGGAACCACATTTCCTGGCTCCTTCTCAGCTGGAAATCCCCACAGGCCCCACCCTAGAAAAGCCACCCCTTGGGCGTGGAGCTCACATCCCTCCAAGGGGACCCCTTCCTGTGCAGGTGAGCTCAGCAGGGCCACAGCAGGTAAAAACCACGCCCAGGCCATAAAGCTGGAATGGGAACTCGGGTCTCCTGATTCCCAGTGTAGCGGCTTTTGAGCACGTTATCATCTCCTGCCCAGGAAGAGTGCAGGGAGTGGAAAGGGGGCAGACTCTCATCTGCAGTTACCCTGGGGGGACCTCGGAGGGTCTGGGCTGGTCCTTACAGCCTCATGTCCCTGGCCCGTCCCTGGACTCTGACCAGGGCGGGGCCCGCACTTAGGGACGTCTGGGCCCCAGAGTTACACTGTCCACATGTGGCTGTGTGGGCATCACGCGCCGGGGTGGAGCAGCCGGGTCCTGACACCTGTCACAAGGGCTTGCCGGCAGCCTGGTGGTCTTTGGAGGCCTGTGAGGCGTCTGTCCGGCCACTGTCAAGGTTACCTCTAGGAGGCACACAGTGTGACATCTGTTCCTCCTTGTCATCTGAATCCTTCCCACATTTTGAAAATTGAAGCACTCTTATTTTTTTGCTAAGATGTCTTTAAATCTCAAAAGAGATCTTTGGGGATAAAATGGGACCTTTCATGCGCTCAGTCCTCTGAGCTCCAGCCTCAGGCGTGGCTCTGCCTAATAAGAAGGGAGTGTGGACAGGAGGCAAGGGTCTGGGTTCCAGTCCCGCCCGTGTGAGCTTGGCCAGCCCCTAAGCTCTCTGTCCCCTCCCTGCCCTGTAAGATGTGTGTGCCCTGTGTACCTCCTGGCATGCGGACACTTAGGAGGCTCAAATGGATGGTGTGGCTGAACATACAAAGAAATGTGCTGTCAGCTCTCTTGTATTTCACTGCAGACTGCAGGAAGCCGGTGGGTGATTAAGGAGTTGCCTTGCTTATTGTACTTGTCTCAATGATTTCCTCCTGCCCGGCATTACTTAGAAGTGCTTTCTTTCCCGTCCTCTGGAGCCTGGGGGTTAGGGGGGAGAGCCTCAGATCCCGCAGGCTGCCTGGTCTCTGGGCCTGATGCCTGCAGATCAGATCTCTGGGCGCCAGCAGACTGGCTACCCATAGCCCAGGGATTCCGGGACGGCCAGCTTCGCCGCTCATTCTCTTAGGGCTTGAGTCTCCCTCCGGCTACGAGTTCATATGTCATGGGCCCTTGCGCTGCTGCAGGGGCTCGGGAGCTCCTGCTGGGGGTGTCTCAGAGCCATTCCAGAAACCACGTCAGGGAAGGGGGCCTGTCACCCTGGAAGTTAGGGCAGAGCCTCCAGACTGATCCAAGCCCTCCCTCCACTCTTAGATCCTATTGCCATGGGCTCTACCACTGACCCCTTGTTGGTCAGGTGTTATTCTCCCCATTTTACAGCTGAGAAAACCGAGGTTCAGATTTGCTAAGGCCACACAGAGAGTAAAAGAGAGACCTAGTCCTATGCCTTTTCCAGCCCGTGCCTTTCAGATGCTCCCATTCCTGGTTGTGCATAAGCCCAGTCCCAAGACAGTGACCCGTCCTGGAGTCTGCTAGGTTTTGAACAGCTGGGCGCAGGAGGCTGATCTCCACAGGAAGCCCATGCCCTCACTGCTTGATCCTCAGGTTCCTCACAGCCAAACCTGGGGAGAAGGCGCCTGGTGCTGCTAACTTTGTGATTTGATAACACCTGTCAGAGCATGCAGAATTCACGAAAGCGGGAAGGTGAATGGGAGGCCTCTGGGCTTATAAAGTCCCCGAAAAGCTTCCCAGAATTGTCCGCCTGTCCTCAGTCCCCAGAGCAGACTTCACACAGGCACCCCAAGGTGTTGAAGACAGAGCACCCCCCTAGCCTCCTTTCTCCCTGTCCTGCAACGGCTTCCTTGTATGTTCCCAACTTCCATCCTGCTGTGCTCTCCGCCTTCCACCTCTAGTCTTAGAAGCAGGGAGAAGAGAAGCTCAGTGATCTTCCAGTCCAACCCCCCTGCTTTGACAGGCAAAGAGACCAGGGACCAGAGACAGAAGGCTATTTGCCCAAGAACACACAGCTAGTTAACGGCTGACCAGAACCCCAAAGTGGGCTTCCCAGGCCAGTGCTCCTCAGGTGACCCCTTCAGAGCACATACTGAGAGCACTGAGGGGGCACCTCCCCCAGCCAAGGGGACAGGAAAGGGCAGGGGGCAGTGTTGCTTTTGCCCCTCCCACCCCGAATTGCCCCTACTCCCCCTGAAGCCTTGGCGGCTGAGCCCCTTCTTGCATGGCTGGTGCCATCAGGGAGTGGAGAGAGTTGGAGTTGGGGGGAGCCTCTTGTCTCCACAGCTCCTCTGGCCTCTTTGCTTTCCTGAGCCCGTGGAGGGGTGGTAAGAGGGCCTGACTCGGGATGGGGGGGACATGAGCTCTGATCCTGGTTCTGCCCCCTCCCACCACATGGCCGTGTGCACTCTCTGAGCCTCCCCTTCCTTGTCGGTAAAGTGCCAGGCTCCGGCCGCCCAGCCAGTTAGGAGGGGCTGTTCTGGGCTGCCTACAGGGGCAGCAGCATGCTCTCGGGGCCGCCCCGCCTGCGGCCTGCACACCACAGCCACCGTCCTGTCACGTCAGACTGGGGAATGAGCCCTGCTGCCCTCCCCAGCTACCATGGAGGGCAGGCCTGCTGGGTCTGGGCTCCAGAGCAGCGAAGCTGTGGCCTGCTTCCCAGCGTGGGGCTTGGGGCAAGGGAATGGGGCTGTCCTGGGTCTCTGAGCCCTCTGGCCCCCCTCCTGCCCACAGCTCTGAGGGACTGCCTTTGGGAGGTGAGAGCAGCCCTCCACCTGGCTGGGCTGAAGGGAAGAGTAAAATAGCCGGGCCTGGGAGGGAGGGGCAGGGGGGAGCAGGGTAGGAGGTGCAGGCTGCAGGCTCACCTGAAGCAGGAAGGCCCAGACCTCCTGGATTCTATGGGAGAGGCCAGCTGGGCCTGGGCTGAGGGGAGGGGAGGGCAGGGCAGGGAGGTGGCCAGGTGCAAGACAGCTGCCCTCTGGCCTGCAGGGAGCCCAGAGCCCAGGTGGCCCCATCCAGTCCTGGCCCCTGCCCCTCAGTGGCTATTTGACTGTTACCCCATCTCTGAAGCTGTTTCCTCCTCTGGAAAGTGGGAGTGGAACTCCTCACCCTGCCTATCTCACAGGGGGCTGTGGGGGTGAACGTCTTGCCAGCCGGAGCAAGCACTGAACTTGGGGTTGGAGAGCTGGGTACCGTGCCCCAGCGGCTGCCTCCTACAAGCAGGGTGGTCTTGGCTGAGTCACGGTGCCACAGTCTCTCAGTGGCACTGACCGAGCCCCTACCTTGTTGCTGGGCACAGCCTGGCCCCGAAGCACTTTCCTGAGCCCCGTCCCTGAATGGTGAGGGCCCCACCGCCTGAAGAAGAAGACTGCATGGGAATAATGATGTTACGTGCTGGGCTCCGAGTGTATCTGGTCCGTAGAATTCCGTGAATTCGGCGCTATTAGTGTGCCCGTCTATAGGTGAGGGAACACTGGCTCGGAGACACTGAGTAACATGTTCAAGGTCAAATAGCGAGCATGTGGAGGCGCAGGGATTGGAACCCAGCTCTGACTCCCCAAGACCGTGTTCTGTGCACGGCGCCTGGCTGCCTCTGCCCAAACCCCTCCCTGTGCCCCAAGGCGCCCCCCCTCCTGACCATCCCTCTGCCACAGGGTACGACTTCGCGGCTGTCCTGGAGTGGTTCGCCGAGCGGGTGGACCGCATCATCCTGCTCTTTGATGCCCACAAGCTGGATATCTCGGATGAGTTCTCTGAGGTCATCAAGGCCCTCAAGAACCATGAGGACAAGATGCGGGTGGTGCTGAACAAGGCGGACCAGATCGAGACGCAGCAGCTGATGCGGGTGTACGGGGCCCTCATGTGGTCCCTGGGCAAGATCGTGAACACCCCGGAGGTGATCCGGGTCTACATCGGCTCCTTCTGGTCCCACCCCCTTCTCATCCCCGACAACCGGAAGCTCTTCGAGGCCGAGGAGCAGGACCTGTTCAGAGATATTCAGAGTCTGCCCCGAAATGCTGCCCTGCGCAAGCTCAACGACCTCATCAAGAGAGCCAGGCTGGCCAAGGTGAGGCTGTCCCCTGGGGAGATGGGCGGGTCGGGGGTGGGAGGGCCAGCCGTGAGAGTGGAGGGTCGCCACCCACAACCCTGAGCCATCGCCTGCCCCCCTGACAACGTCCTCGAGCCCCTGCTTCGTGGGCACCACCAGCTGTGCCCACTCGGGCAGCCGGGGGCAGGATAGCCTGGTGGTTGTGGTCACAGGCCCTGGTGTCAGGTGGCCAGGTTGGAGCCCTCCTGCACGGTTCTCGAACTGTGGGTCCCAGCCCTGGGAGGTCTCTCTGTGCCTGTCTCCGTGGCTCTACAATGAAAGGGTGGAAGGACAAAGTAAAATAAGGCACTCAGTGCCTGGCATCCTCAGAGTGCTCTGGAAGTATTAGCTGTCGTCGTCATCTTCCTCCTCACCAACCCCATCAGCAGTGTTACCATCCCTAGTACTGCCTTGACCTTAACCTCCCCGTATCTCGCTCTTCCCTCGTGATCTAGGAAAACAGCTCCCCGCTGGAAGCGACAAGCGAGGGCGAGGGGGTGAGATAGGAATGATTGCAGAAGTAGCGGCAGGAGGGATTTGTGGGAAGACATGGGTGAGAGCCACACCCTGGAGGGAAGGAATGGATCCGAGGTTTTTCTCTCTGCCCCTGTGTGTCAGGTTCACGCGTACATCATCAGCTCCCTGAAGAAGGAGATGCCATCGGTGTTCGGAAAGGAGAATAAGAAGAAGGAGCTGGTAAACAACCTGGCTGAGATTTATGGCCGCATCGAGCGGGAGCACCAGATCTCCCCTGGGGACTTTCCCAACCTGAAGAGGATGCAGGTAACTGGGCTTCTGGGGCTCCAGGGCAAGGGACAATGTCATGCGAGCTGGTTGAGCGGCCTGACAATGGAGAAGGCCGGTCTTGGATGCCCCAGATAGAAGCTGACCCGGATTTGAAGGCAAGGAGATGGCCCCAGGTCTGCCCTCCCCGCTGGACTGCCAGTACCCCGGCAGGTGTCGTATCTGGGCCCGGGGAGAACACAAAGCCCCAGTGCTCCCAGTGAGGCAGGGGGATCCATGACTGATACCTCCAGTGTAGGACCGCCCCCGCCATCATGGCCACCACAGGCTTGGAGTCCCCAGGAGGCCGTGTGAAATGGGAGGGTCTCCAGACCCTCAAGTGCTTACGTTTACCCCTGAGCTCCTCCTTGGGAGCAATTTGGGACACAAGCCATGGAGAAGCAGACGTCTGCACAGGTGCTTTCCATCTTAGGGGTATACCGTGGGCCTCTGTCTTGGGCCAGGGGCCGTAACACCTGGTTTCTCATGTTATTCCCCAAAGCAGTCCTCTGAGGGAGACCTTTCCATCCTCCTTTTACAGATGAGCAAACTGAGGTTTACAAAGGTAATTAACCTTTGTAACTAATTGCTGGCAGTTTTCTGAGAGTGGTGTTCACACAGGCTGCTAGTAGAAGATCCAGGAGCTGTCCCCACGGTCCAACCAGGAAACCACCACACCATACTAACTGGATCCTCTCTGAACCTCTATCTCTTCTTCTGTAGTCTGAGGCTCCAGAAGCACCCAGCTTTATAGATGTTATGAACATCCGTGCGATAATGTTTGCAAGGTGCTTAGCACAGAGCCTGGCACAGACTGTGCTCTTAAAATGCAGTGTCCAGTTAGGTAAGGCAGCACCCCTGGGGGAAGCTGACTGATGAACACCAGGGACCTACCTGTGTGCACAATCCTTGCAACTTCTCATGGATCTATAAGTATTTAAGAAGAAAAGGTTTCTAAGAAGCAGGGAATTTTTTAAGAATAGCAATAGATGTAGTAGTAATATTGTTTGTGCTCCTGTTGCTGATTTTGATCTTGGGCTTGGGAACTCGTTTCTCAGTGTAAGACTGGGGGTTCAGAACATCAGTATATTTCCAAATTGCCATTTTTAGTTTCCTATGTGCTAAAAGAAAGAGAAAACAAATAGACATTCAAAGTACACATTTGTCCATGTATCCATTCATTCCCGTAACCACTCACCAGGAGCCAGTTACTGATTTCAGAATCACTTTAACATAATTCAGGTTTGCCCTCAGCTGTGGCTTACAGTATTTCCCACTTTTAGCCTCTCTTTCTGTTAAGAGTGTCACGATCTGCAAGCCAGCATTTGGGAAGATAACATTTGAAAGGGCCCATCCAACCCCATTTCTAATGTGAGGAATCCTTTCGCATTATAAATGATTTCACCTTCTCATCTGTTTGCCAGTCCCACGTTAGGATCTGTTGTTAGGGACGCTGAACCAGTCACATAAATGGCCGTCCTGGCGGGGCATGTGTGGGGTGATGGGGTTACCCACTGCGCCCCCTGGAAGACATTAGGATGCCTGTTTGGGAGCCCACCAAACACACCTAGCTGTGGATGGGCTGGGACCTTAGGGGGTTATGCCCGGGTGGCAGGAGGAAGGGCTTTCTGCTCCTTCCCTGCACACCCCCGCCCTCCAGCCCCCACTCCCCTCCCAGGATCGGCCCTGCCTTGGAAGGGAGGTGAGAAATGCACAAGCTAACACTCGCTCTTGAAATGCAGCTGTAGGTGTTTTCTGAATTTTTCTGCTGTGAACTCGATGTGCTTGTCCCTGAGGCTTCTCCTGTGCCCAGGAACAACCCTGGATAAAGCAGAGAGAGGCACACACGCCCTGGTCTCAGAGAACAAAGCATTCAGGAACCACCCTTCAGTAGCTAAAACTAGCAAAAGAGACATTTAATTGTTTTCTAGAGCATTAAAGGGAATCCAGATAAATGGAGCAAACCAGTATTTGTTCAATTTCCTTTTCTTCCCCAGCCCCTGCACCCATTCTCTCCTGCAAAATTCCACCCAGAGCCAGTGTGCCTTTTTTCCTCCTCCTCTCTCACAACTTCCAGTATTTCATTATTTTGTGATCGGCTTTTTAGCCTCCAGAGCTGGGAACATTCCAGCATTCGCAGAAGGCAGCATCCCCAGCAAGGGGAAAGCTCTCCTTCCCTGGTCTTCTACCCCCACTTTCTTTTCTCTCCCTCTCCCCAGGACCAGCTGCAGGCCCAGGACTTTAGCAAATTCCAGCCCCTGAAAAGCAAGCTGCTGGAGGTGGTGGATGACATGCTGGCCCACGACATCGCCCAGCTCATGGTGCTGGTGCGGCAGGAGGAGACGCAGCGGCCCGTCCAGATGGTGAAGGGTGGAGCGTTTGAGGGCACCTTGCACGGCCCCTTCGGGCACGGCTACGGGGAGGGCGCCGGGGAGGGCATCGATGACGCCGAGTGGGTGGTGGCCAGGGACAAGCCCATGTACGACGAGATCTTCTACACCCTGTCTCCGGTGGACGGCAAGATCACAGGTGCCAATGCCAAAAAGGAGATGGTGCGTTCCAAGCTGCCCAACAGCGTGCTGGGCAAGATCTGGAAGCTGGCTGACATTGACAAGGATGGCATGCTGGATGACGAGGAGTTTGCACTGGCCAACCACCTCATCAAGGTCAAGCTGGAGGGGCATGAGCTGCCCAACGAGCTGCCCGCCCACCTGCTGCCCCCATCCAAGAGGAAAGTGGCTGAGTGATGGACGGAGGAGGTTCAGGGCAGGCAGGGGTTCGAGGAGATGGGAGAGGAGGAGATGCACATACAGACACACACACACACACACACACACACACGCACACACTCGCACACGCAGATCTTGAGAACTGCACCGCAGCTGAGAGGCGCAGGGACCCCCAGGCTTCCGGGCTGGTCTTCGGACACATCTCCAAGTTCTCGGCATTGGTAGAAGCACAGGAGTGCTCCCAAGACCTCCAGTTCAAGCCCAGATCTCCATGCCTCTTTCCCTCCCATCTCCCACCACCCAGACCTGCCTTCTCCCACAGAGGCAGTTCGCTCGCCCACAGGTGGCCCACCCGCCTCCACATTCCCAGGCTCGGAGCAGATGGAAGAGGCTTCTTGCTTAATCGGCACTGCATTGTTTTCAGTGCTGTCTCCCCCTCTTTGGCTTCCCCATGGGAAGCAGTGCTCCAGGGCTGAGAGATGCAAGGGAAGGGGCTGCTGCAGGGGGCAGGGGAGGGGGAAGGAAGTAGATGTAGAAGGAAGCATCTCGGCCGGGTCCCGGACTTGAAGAGACATGACCCTGAGCTCTGTGCTTCCCCAGGCTCAGACTCCGTCTCCCAGTGCAGACCAGTCTTTGAACCCTACCCCTACTTCATGGCAAAGAATCCCAGATCCAGAGAGAAAAGAACAAATTGGCAGGAAAGAAGGCAAAGAAATTGCCTGAAATCCTCAACTCAAAAAACCAGTCCAAGTGGCTTTGTTCCACAGAGTTTGTGAGGTTTGTGTTTTTCCCACCCAGCCCTGATGCTCAGCCCCTCCTGCCATTGATCCAGCCCCTCCCATGTGCTGGGAGCTGTGGGGGGCACTTCACATACATTATCCCATTTGGCCCTCACCACCACCCTAGGAGGTAAGCCTCAGTCCCCCCCCCACCACTTTGCAGATAAGGAGCTTGAGACCCAGAGGAGTTGAGATGACCTTCCCAAAGTCACAGAGGTCACATGCAGTGGACAGAGGATTCAGACCCAGGGCCTCAGACACTTCCTTCTGCTGTGGCCACGCGTGCAGGATCCCAGCATTTCTAGCTGCCACCGCACCACAGGGAGCAAGCCGAGCATGCGGGGCACACCTCAGCCTCCCAGGGTGGGCTGCTGAGGGAGGAGGGCCAGCCGGCACTTGGTGCACCATCAGTCTGGCCATCTGTCCCATCACAGAAGCAAACCATGCCGTCTGGCTATGCAGCCCACGGTCCTAAAATCACAGAAGTCCAACAGTGCCACCAGGAGAGTGGGCTGGCCTGCTAGAGGCTCTTGGCACCTGAATCATCCCAGCTCAAATGCAGCCACTGGCTCTCATCGCATGGGACCTCATGCCAATTCTCAGAAGGCTAGCGTGGGGGGTCTGAGGTCTGGTCCCTGGCAGGAGCCCCGGTGACTCGGCAGCATCCTTGGCATACCCCAGCCATTCTCGGTGCCCTACTCCCTCTTTCACGGCCTCTCCCTTGGCTTGCTTTGTGGCCACTGAACCAATCACTTTGTATGCTGTACTCCTACTGTGATGGAAAATAGAAACAAGTATAACTTATTTTATATCTATGTTCAGACTATATAGAGAATATTCTATGTACCTATGATGTGCTTACTACTGCAGTGCATTTGTCATTAGGATTCATGTTAATACAGCACATTTATCCTTTGGTACCTGCTTGGCCACAGAGCATCATTCCGAAGGAGGCTGAGGGGGGCCAAGGAAAGGAGGCTGGGTTCTTACTTGGGGCTCTTGGTGACATCTTTGGAGGATCGGGCTGCCTACAGCCAGCATCCATACACAGCATCCCATTGGCCTGATGCCTCCAGGCCAAGGAGCTCTCCGGGCTGACCTCATGGAACCCACCACTTCCTACCACTCTGGAGTGGAGAGGGTCCCCAAACCTCTGGGCTTGCTTCTGCACCCACAGGGTTCTCTTTGTCATGAAATGAAGGGGCAAGGGAAGATCAAGGCAAAAAGGTCTGACGTCCCCTAAGCTGAGTGCTAAGTCTAGCAGAGGGACTGTTTCTCAGCTCTATGCCATTCTTTGAGATGAAGGAGAGAGCAGAGAGGGGAAGTTGCTGTCGTTTTAGTGTAGAAGAAAGGGGTGTCCGTTGGGTGCCCTCACACCACCACCACCTGGACACATGCACACCTTCCTGCCCTACATGCCCCTGCCTCTCTTCCCTCCCCCTTCAAGACTCCAGCCCGGAGAGATCTGCAAGGCACGGGAATGTGTGTTGGCAATTTTCCCATCTCCTAAGGAAGAGGAAGTGGTGTTTGAGGCTCCTCTCAACGGGTGAGGGAACCACGGAGGGACACTTTCTCTGGGGCTGTCCCTCCAGCTCTTGCTACCTCAGCCTCCTGACCTCTTACGGGCTTTGGGGGCCTGGGAGTCGATCCTGCGTCTGCCTGGAACACATTTAGTGTAGAAAGCGGGGACCCAGCAGGGCGGTTTCATAGGTAAGAATCCCTAGAGACTCCACTGTCCCATGGCTCCTTCCCCCACACTACTCAGTTTGGGCCCCAGAAACCATCAGGTAAGAAGAGCAACACCCTACACGCCTGCGCCGGCAAATTTTGCCCCTGGTGCCTTAGAGTTAAATCATGACCAAAGTCTAGTTGTACAGGTACAGGTGGGGCACGGCTGGCCACGGCAGGGCCTGGGCCTTCAGCTGGCAGAGCGGCGAGAAGTTGCCTTGTGTCACCCCACTTCCATCTGTCTCCTCTGTTCCAAGAGCCTGTATTTCTGCATTGGGTGGTCAGAATCAGCAGGGCTACCTGGGGAGACAAGGCTTGCTTCTTTTCCCTAGGAGAGGTTAACTGACTCTATATGTATTCAATCCTTTATTCTTTCACTTGTCCATCCATCCATCCATCCATCCATCCAACCATCCATCCATCCATCCATCCATCCATCCAACCATCCATCCAACCATCCATCCTGAGATGGATGGATGGACAAACTGAGATACTCCTTCGGGAAAGGCCCTAAGGTAAAGACAGAGATTCATTCTTTGACCGACTCAAAAATACTTAGTAAATGCCATCTGTGTAGCAGGGACAATTCTAGATGGATCAAATCAAGTTCTGGCTCTCAGAGAGCTAGTGGGGGAAGTGAGGCATTTATACAAAGGTTGATCATGCAATGAGGGACCGGGCCAGGATGGGGGGGGTGGGGGGCACAGGCGAAGTAGGGACTCTGGAGAGCAGATGGCTTCCAGCTGGGGAGAAGGTGGTCAGCGCAAACCTGGGCTGAACCCGAGAAACCATCTGGGTCACGCCTCCTGTGCCAATCACCTTCTCTCCCTAATTCAAGAAAGATAAGCGGGGCTTCTATACAAAAGTAAACATGCGCATTCCCAGCCCACAGAGTCATGACAGACTGAGAACCACAGATGTATTTGAGGAAAAGCATGAGGAGAATTTTGCCTCTGGGGACTGTGCCTGGTTTTTCACAGGCCATTTTCAAGTAAAAATGGTATCATATCTTTAAAGCTGTACTTGTCAGGGCCTGAAGGAAAATGGTAATGGGGGAATGTTGAGTGGCCCCAGCTGGAGTGACAGGAAACCAGGACGGTGGAAGGGGCATGGTGCAGGGGGAACGGTGTAGGGGGCATGGCTCTCCCTTCCACCTCCCAGCAGAGGTAATCAGTGCTGTTCACCGCACTTTGGTTCTCTGGTCCCTTCAGCACAGGGATGACTACAATTCTGCCCCCTTGACTCTAGGCGAGCTGGGGGACTCGCTTTGGTTAGTGAAACATGAGTGTCAGCAAGTCCTTTCGTCCTTTCCTTGCCAGAAACAAGTGTGTGGTTTGCCACACTCTGTTTTTCCTGCCTCACCAAGAATGCATTTGGGAGCAGGTGTGAAGGTAGAGCCGTGGTCAGCCCAAGGCCCTGGGGCACTCTGAAATCCAGGCCACGTTGGACGGGTGGCAGGAACCAGGTGTCAGCCCTGGTCGTGTTAATGCTAAACCCCTGATGGCTGTGGGCTATTGATCCCGCAACATAACCTAGACTATTGTGACCAAAATACTATCATGACTAAAGTTCTTCCAATAGTTGAGTCCCCTGAGTGGGTGTAAAGGAAAGAAAGTCTGGGAGACTGAGTTCCTGCCTTCTTAATGACCAAGGTCGCCTGAAGCTGAAGGCATGTGAGATTTGCACAAGGATCTTCATTGTCTGAGCCACATTCTGCAGCGTCTCAGAACATCACTGATGGCCCTTCCATGTGGCTTTTTAGGCTGGGGAACTTGGCATGATGGAGTCAAATACGGATGGGACTTACTTTTCTCCTGTGATGATATAGATACCGGGGACTGACTGAGCATGTGTCTGCCTAGAGCTGAACAGAGTGGGTACAGCTTGGACAAAGAAACACTGCAATTCCCAGACCCCTTTGCAACAAGGTTCAGGGTGTGATTTTAGATCCTGCCAACCAGACATACTCATGGGAGAGTTTGCTGAAGTGGACCGTGCCAGAGGCAGACCGAGTAGCTAATACAACAGCTTCCCGGCTTCGCAGCTTCCTTTCTGTGCTCAAGAAGCTGGAAGCCTTGTTTCTGAGGTCAGATGGAGCAGTGGCCTGCACCAGGAAACAGCACGGGAAATGGCGATGTGCCACCTTGTGTCTGCCCACTTAAGCATGCTGCCTGAGCACCACTGTGATGTGCAGAGCGGGCCCGGGCTGCACCAGGGGAGGCTCCCTGGAGGGCTGTGTGTGTGTGTGTGTGTGTGTGTGTGTTGCGAGGATGTGCTGAAGTGGGTCTTACCAGATAAGTGAGGAAGAAAGGGTATGGCAGGGCTCCCCAGAGGGACCGATGGCTGAGGAACTTTCAAAGTAATAATCCCCTTTCTAAGCATCCAGAGGCCATGAGTGCCTGCACTTACAACACTTGAGAGTATAAAATGAGGAAACGTCAAAAATAACAGTTGTATCTCCTCACTCAGAATTTCACGAGGTCCACACCCCTGCCCCAGGGGACGGCAGTGAAGCCCGAGGGTAGGACTGTGGCCTGAGGCCAGGTCAGCCTGGAGCTGATCGGGGGCACGACTGCTTGAATTCTAGCTCAGGACAAGCCGTGTGGCCTCAGGGCCTCCATTTGTTTTCTCCCTAAGCGGGGGTCATCTCCATCTTTTGGAGTTTTGTGAGGATGCTGACAGAGGGGAAAGTTCACCAAGAACATAAACACTACACATGTGAATTCTGTTGGGGTAGCTAGAAGAGGCTCAGCTCTGGGAAGAGCTAAGAATCCCATCTACAGGAAAGAAAGCCCTGGAAAGGCACAGAAGAAAGAGTGTGGAAGATCCAGGAAGAGCAAGCGTGCCTGAATGCCCCAGCCCAGGGGGTATTCTCTGTGGGCACCTGCAGGCCCCGGCCCACTGTGGCCCCTACACAGCCCTGAGTCCCCGCCTGGCCTCCCAGCCACCATGAGCTGGTGCTGACAGCGGGCTTAGAACCCACAAGAAGCACCCACTGGGGTGGGTTTGGGGGGAGGGTGGCAACACGACAGCCTGGTCCAGTGCAGACCACCTCAGACTTTCATAGGTAATAGCAGATCCTCCAATGTCATGAACGCCTGACCCAAATGGCAAATGTTTATCTTCATCCACAAAGTCAGACTCATACTGTTGTGTAAAGTGAAGGCTCCTTTTCTCCCAGCCGGGGTCTTGTCTGTCACAGCATCTCTCAATCCCTGTGTGAGTAGCAAAAGCCAGCTCAGTGTAGAGAGATGACCCTCGCCGCACCCCAATCCCATCTTGGTGTAGGACTGAGATTTGGTTCACCTCTGAGCGAATCGCAGACATGCTGGCACAGTGATGACCCTGGGGAAATCAGGCCTCCTTTCTCCGAGGCCATTGTCTCTTTCATCCCTGTTCCTCCTGCTCTCCTTCCCACCCCTATCCCCAGAGGCCAGAGGCCAGAGGATCTCCCTTCCCCTGACTCCACTGGCCAGCGATGCACGCACGCACACATGCACACAAGCATACAAGAACACACACACACACACACACACACAAACACACACACCATTCCCGTCAGACGTCTCCCATCCCACGGAGCTGGGTCTCGCTATGCTGATCTGAGGAACCAAGAGTCTGCTTGTGTGACCATGGGATCCAATGCTGTTGCCACGACTCTGGTCACAGGTAAGTCACAGCAAGGAATGAAGCAGAAGCCCTGTGGGAGAGGGTCCTGGTAGCCCGGCAGAGAAGCAGGTGAGCGGTTCACGGTCAGGCAGGTGTCGGGTCAGGCCACCAGGCAGGCATCTGCTCCCATGTGGGCGGCCCGACCCTCTGGATCTTATCTGCTTCCTCAATGCCTGCACAGCTTTCTCGGCAGGACAAAGTAACTCCCCTCATTCCAGAAAATCCTACTCCTCAGGAACGTGGCAGGGAATGAAATGCTAGAATTCGCTGCGGGGAAGTCAGCGGGTGCCCCCTGCCCCGAGCAGAATAGCTGTCCAGGCCCCAGACCAGATGCAGCTTGTCCTCTTGCTACCCTGGCGTGGCCAGTGGCCACAGGAAGTGAGGCTGGAGATAACTGGAGCCCTGAACTCTTCGGCCACATTTCCTGGAACTTCTTGAGATAAAGCGAGAACAAGCAAACTGCCTCTGAGCTGTGGCACTTGACCAGATGGCCCTCGTCAGCCCCAGGGACTGACCGAGGCCCAGGGGGCTGTGTCAGGGAAGCCCCCCTTGGTGCACCACGCATTTCAACCGGGCTACCTGGACTGCATAGCAACAAAACTGCTCAAGGCAGTGTTCTCCAAGACTCAATTCAAATACTGTCCCCAAGCAAATGTGACACCTCTACCTCCCCCATCGACCCCTCCATCCACAGCTCCCTAGGGCCCTGGGATCTCCATCTGCCTACTGCCACCTTAGAGCTCCGGTCACTCGCATTCTTATTTAATTCCACCATCCAGACATTACGCTCCTTAAGGGCATAGAGCGGGCTTAGCATGGTCCTGTGGGCGCCTTGCTGAGCCACCAAAATTGTCCTTGAGTGGTTACTGGCCCACAGCTGCCAGCCCTCAGCCTCAAGCTGACTCTAGAAATTGCCCTTGGCTGCAGAAATCTGCTTCCGCCAGCGCCGCACCCTCTTCCTGAGGCAGCTGCAGCCTTGAGCGGTCCGTGAGGAAACAGAAGGCCGGCTCCCCTCGTCCCAAGCTGAAACAGTTCTGATGGGCCGCCCCACGGCGGGGGAGCTGAGCCCCCAGGACCACACGGCAGCCTGACCACTCCCTCCACCCACTTGCCTCCCTCCCTTCCCCTTCCCCAGTGCTGAGCCCAAGAGCACTAACACCCTTCCCACATGCCAACCTCCAGCTTAGAGCCAGCTTCCTGGGCAGCCCACCTCCAGCAAGGGTCCTGGCAAGTAGGAGCCGCTCAGGAAATCCCGGCTGGCATCCCATCAAGCAGCCAACGCCTCCGTGATAAAGCCAATCAGAGGACGGCCTCATGGGGACTGGACCGTTGACCACGCAAGCAGGAGTCGTGGCCTTACCAGGAAAAAGTGCCACGTGGCACCACACCCTAGGTGGCAGGCCACTGTGAATTACTGGGAGAAGCTGGAGCCGTGGAACACGGGGGAAAAGGCAGAAATGGTCCCAGAGGCACACCTCAGGCAGCTCCAGCCAGAAGGCTGTTTCATAGTGAAGGATAAGAAGGACCACAAAACCCTTATTCTGTGCAGAATGAGGCCATTGTACTAATCACTCTCAATCTGTCATTTCTGCTATTCTTACCAAAAGAAAGTCCCTGGCATTCTGGGACGTGCCACAGCTCGGAGAGAGACAGAGAGTGATAGCTGAGGGAGAGAGCATTCTTTCCTGGGCTGTGGCTCCAGCCTGGGCTTCTCAGGACGTAAGCATTGGAGGGGCGCCTGGGTGGCGCAGTCGGTTTAGCGTCTGACTCTTGATTTCTGCGCAGGTCATGATCTCAGGGTCGTGAGATCGAGCCCCGTGTCAGGCCCTGTGCTGGGCCTGTCGTCTGCGTGGGAGCCTCTCTCCCCCTTCTTTTCCCCTCCCCACTCCTCTCTAAAAAAAAAAAGAAGAAGAAGAAGAAGAAGTAAGCATTAGCGGGAAGGAGGCTTCCTGAGGAATGAAGCTGAGGAAGACGCTGTCCTTTAGCAGCAACCCAGACAACTGCATACAGAGACTGAAATGTTTCTACATTTGGTATAAAAGCCCTGGTGATGAGTTGGGTTTTTGTTTGTTTTTTTTTTTTTTAATTCCAGACTCGTAGGCTATGAAAGATCAGTGGATGACAAAGAACTGGTATAACAAAAGATCTGATGGGGATCAGAAGCCCCTCAGCTGCTTTCCACGTCCAGTGGCCACGGATTGGTAGCAGCTGTGAGGACACGGATGGGAGGACCTGAGTCCCAGTGTGGCTGCCCGGATCACTCAGCAATGCCTTCACTGCCCCTGACATGCAGAACTGGGGCACATTCGTCCTAGGCTAACATGCCCCCAGGTCCTCAGTGAAGAGGAGTCAAATTTAATCCCAGAGCCAGACTGTACATTATATCTGGCTTATTATATACATAATTATATTTTATATACGTAATTATATATGCATAGTTAAGTTTAATAAGCCATACAAGTCTTATTCCATGTCCTCAATCATTTCATCAATCTTTGAAAAGTGTGGAGACAAACAATCCTCTTGAGACATTATCAAACAAATAGAAGCCCGGACACCATGAATCCTGACTGATCCTTACGTTAAAGCCCCATCGGCAGGAGTGGGCAGAATGGGGAAGACGCACCCCCACGGGTTACGGCTTCACAGGTGTGTTCCTCAGAGTGGACGGCCAAGTTATAGAAGCGCGGGTCTTGGAGCTGAGTGGGCCCCTCGGAAACCATCATGTCCCCCCAGTCCCAGACACCCACCAAGTTCTATCTCCTTACAACTGTCCCTGGCCACCCACATGTCAGGACCCATTTCTTCAGGATCCAATATCTTCTCAGAATCACTCTCTAGTTACTATACTTTGCCTTATAAATATGCACACAGAACTGCATCAGGAAAGAAAGTAGGGTCAACACACATTTGTCAAAACCCATAGAGTATATCACACTGAGAGGGGCCCCTACTGTAAACTGTGGGCTTCACATGATAATGATGTGTTCTCTAGGCTCCTCCAGCATAACAATGGACCCCTGCTGTGTGGGCTGCCTGTGTGGGGACAGGGAATATGGGACTCTCTGCACTTTTTCTTTTTCAAGATTTTATTTATTTTTTTATTTGACACAGAGAGAGAGAGAGAACACAAGCAGGGGGAGTGGAAGAGGGAGAAGCAGGCTCCTGCCGAGCAGGGAGCCCGACGTGGGGCTCGATCCCAGGACCCTGAGATCATGACCTGAGCCGAAGGCAGATGCTTAATCGACTGAGCCACCCAGGGGGCCCCTCTCTTCACTTTCTGCTCAGTTTCTCTGTGAACCTAAAACTGCTCTGAAAATAAAGTTTATTAAGTTTAAAAAAGGAAGAAAGAAATCAGGCCTTCCCTGTGCATGTGGAGCTCAGCATCTGTACACAGCGATGATGGGGGTGCTGTGGGCATGAGCTTGGGGCTCAGCCGGCTGGGTTCCCTGGCTCTTTCGTCCCCTTCTCACTTAAGCAAAATAAAATCCATGGCTGGTAAGTATTGTGAGGGATTGAGTTTTGAGTTGGAGGAATTTGGGTCTAGAAAAGAAAGAAGATGTGAATAGATACTCGTTTAATTATGTGCAATGTCCTCATCTTTACAAGGGCAGCTAATCTGGGGCACACAGGGGTCTCCTTGTGCCCAGATCCCCTTCTTGGCACCCCACTTCAGTTCTTCCACTGTGGCTGAGCATTGAGATCAACTTGTCCCATCACTTCCCTTCGTCGTTGGTCTCATTTGATCTAGGCATGGAAAAAAAAAGAACCCAAGATGACTTATTGTTGAAAGAAAAGGAGATAAGTTTCAAGAAGGGAAGGAATTTTTTTTTCTTTACAGCTCAGGAAATGCAACTCTCTAGATAAGTTTTTAAAAAAAAAAAAAACCTCTACATTTCTTCCAATACAAAAATAAAATTTCCTTTGAAAACCAAATGTATCATTCATGTGTCTCAAACCACAGTCGGTTTTTTTTCAATAAAAAGAGCAGATTTGGGGTGGAAGGGGGGTGATGAATTTCAGTCTGTTCCCTTTCTCTGTGAGCATTAAACAAGCATGAAGGGTCAGATAATCCCTTCTCATGCCCTTCCCCTGCTCTTCCCACTGCCCCCAGGGGTTCCTTCCAAAGTTATTTCAGTTATTGTAGTTTCTGGCCCTAATCCAACATTTTTGGCAAAGTATGTATTGGGAGCACTGCAGCGTCTACAGGGCTTCAGCATCCGTGTGCGTGTGTGCGTGTGTGTGTGTGTGTGTGTGTATTTGTGGGTGTGTGAGGGTCTGTGTGTCTGTGTGTCTGCCTTGTGTGTGTATTTGTGTTGTGTGTGTATTTGTGTGTATTTGTGTGTGTGTGTGTTGTTAATTCCTCTCATCCTGCTTCTCTAGTGGTACAACAATTTTGGAGAGTCCTTGGGAACAACTTTGCAAAATGCCATACCAGAACCTTCCTGCCCTGTTTCTATTAAGTAATTCCAGCTTTGGAAAGACAACACTGAAAAGTGCCTCCAGCTGAGCAATCTGCAGATCCAGGACAATGTTTACATGTGATGAAACAGTCACCTCTCAAGGCCACCAAGCCCATCAGCAGTGCCTCTGTAGCATATCATCTGGACAGATAATTGAACCCGTCTTTGAACCACATCTGTAAACCACAGATAATTAAACCCACAGTCACAGGGTTGGCATGAGAATAAAACCGGACCCTGTCGGCAATGGACAATTGCCCTCTCCCTCTCCCCTCAATGTGGCGCTAGACCCTGTCCTCCTCACACTAGCTGCCAACGTGCCTCCACAGAAAGTGGCCAGGGGATGAGCCCACTCTGGCTGTCTCCACTTTTCCCACTTCCCAGCCCTGGTCACAAGTCCACGGTAACTCTCCTTTCCCTGAACTTGAGAGCACCCACAAAGTCAGCATCTCATCACAAAAGACTGAGCGGCTTCTTAAGGGTTTCAAGTGTCTTTGTTTTGCCTGCCAAGTGGACCACAAGGTACCGGAAGATAGGCTTGGGTTTCCTATTCCTGTTATTCTTCCCAAACCACCTGGACTAAGCGGGGCAATCCACTGGTGTTCGGTGCCGGACAAACTGGCCCAGGCCCAGTGAATGCAGTCCCCAGAGGGCTGCAGTCAGAGAAGAATCCAGCCCGCATGGCTGTGCGGGTCACACGACAGCCCTGGGAGCCTGAGGTTTGGGCCACTGGAGGAGAGATCTCCAGCTCTCCCACACTCAAAGCTCATGCCTCTTCTGTCCTCTGCAATTGAGGCAGGCAAATGGTGACAAGGACAAATCTTGGAAGGCAGGCATGTGCCTAATGTTGGCAGCTTCCTTTCTTCATGGAGACTCCCCTACGCCCACCAGACACCCCGAAACCTATGGAACCTCAACATCTATAACCATCACTCACTTTCAGACCAGTTGTGAAATTCACCTCCTTGAGCACTAAAGCCTTCTATTTTACTCTCTAGAAGCTCTTCGTGTTATGTGGGGGGCGGGGAGGGGGAGGCACTATTACTCTGCACCTTAATAGTGTGTAAATGCTGATTCTAGGAAGTCAGAAGCCCAAGCTGGAAGCCCAAATCCACCATGAGCAACTAGTTGCCGTGAGCAACTAAGTATCAGTGTTCTTCACCTGTAAAATAAAGGTAACAATGCTTCTATCACCAGAACTTCTGTAAGAATTCAAGTTATTAATGATCACTAACATTTGTTAATCCATACTGTATACGGGCTGGGCTGCTTACATGCATTTCATCTGGACCCCAGAACAACCCTGTAATGTGATCTCTGTTATGACAGGAGAGATACTTAAAGAGTAAGTCTCAGATGAGACATCAGAGTTACTTGCCCAAGGTTGACATCCATGACGTGGCAGGGCCAGGAGGAGCAGCAAGAAGTCTTTTCAAGAGCTGTTAATCTTGGGCACCTGGGAGGCTCAGTCATTAAGTGTCTGCCTTCGGCTCAGGTCATGATCCCAGGGTCCTGGGATCGAGCCCCACATCGGGCTCCCGGCTCAGCGGGAAGCCTGCTTCTCCCTCTCACGCTCCCCCTGCTTGTGTTCCTGCTCTCGCTGTGTCTGTCAAATAAATAAATAAAATTTTAAAAAAAAAGAGCTATTAATCTTATATATACCTTCTCTTCTCATCTGTAATTGGAGACTTCTCAAGGATAAAAAATATACCTTCCACCTCTTTTATATCCAACTGTATAGTTTTTTTAAAACACACAAAAAATTCCTAGTAGAGGAATGAAGGAGTTTTTGGGGGGGTTGTTTTTTAAAGAAGCAAAGGGCACAAACTCTTCATGGAAATAAGAATTAGAATATAGAAAATCGGAGATTATTTACATACAGCTCCACTAGAGACAAGAAGAATAGGCAAATTATTCCTCAAAGTCCTTCCTAGACTTGTAACACTGGTACTAAAAATAGCTTAACCATTGAAGCTGTTGACCTTGTTCTCGTCTGTGATTTCTTGTGATCTACCTGCTCATTAGTTTCTGACCAACGTCGCTCACTAGAGGGCCACGCTCTGCCCCTGAATTCCAGTGGAAAAGTGAATGAGCCCATGACGAGTGAAAAGGCCTTCATCAGCTAGGAGAATTGAACAGAGCTCCCAGGATTTGACTAGCTGGTTCTCTCCTGTCCCTATCAGGGTCCTGACTGCACTGTGAGAGCCTTGTGATTAGGGACTTGATTACTGGCCAGCGGGGTTGGGGGGAGGTGCAAAGGCAGGTGAAGAGAGAGACTTCTCACACCACTGTAAGGAGGAGAATTCTTCTCCCAAGTCAAGGACAGGGTATTTCCAAACACTCTCAGAATTCTTGCCAAAGATATATCCAGATCTCCTTCTATGCCTTTGGGTGGGAATATTCCAGTCCCAGATTGGATGATAAAGCCTCCTCCTTACTTCATGTAGCAGCTGAAATTCAAAAGTTGTGCACTTAAACCAAGGGTAGCCAACTGTCATGAAAACCTGCAAAATAAAAACCTCTCTAAATGGAGCCCATAGTTTCTGGTTCTTCCCATCCTTACTCAGTCTGTCTAATGGACTGCCTTTCCTGCCTGACTCTTGTAGGCATCTGTGCAAATCAGTAAGGACACAGTCCAAGACCTGAGCCTTGAGGGCTGTTGCAAATGGGCAGAGAGATAGAGCAGAGGTAGCACTCATGCCCTAGACCTGAGACAGAGAGGCAGCTAGCTGCTTCACAGCTAGAGGGAGAACATGGGATCCCAGAACCCAGTGGTTATCAAGAATGAGGGCTGGTAAAGTTTGATAGGGAAGGTTTAGGAGTTGTCTGGAAGGTGAGGAGACATAGCAAGATGGACCCCAAGTAGAAGAAGTCTAGCAATCCATAGATGAAAGAGAGTGGACTAGGAGCTTAAGGGGAAGCAGAATTGTTTAATGAAGAGGAGTCATGGGCCTGTCCACAGGTTAGGAAGGAGTCAGTGGAGGGAAAGATCTTTAGGGTGACCTACCATCCCGGTTTGTCCAGAACTGAGGGGTTTCCTGGGATTTGGGACTTTCAGTGCTAAAACCGGTAAGATCCCAGGCAAACCCGAACAGGTCGGCCATCCTACAACATGCAAATAGACAATGTGGGGATAGAGAGAGATCCTGAAAGAGGTAGAAAGGCTAACTGGAAAAGGAGAATGAATTCTCTCTATATACCAATTTTTATGCTACCGAGAAGTATCTTGGTACGCAAAGAATACCTGGGTTTGCAGATTATAGAAACACATTCTCAGCTGCTCAGTGAGTTTGGTGCAGAGTTAAAGTCTCGGTCTCCATGCTAGTCCTCATTTCATGCTCTTGCTTAGCTCCCTCTGCTATCTAGAGCTTTCTGGTCACTGACCTTCCAGCTCTCTGCTCTCCATCTCCAAGTCAAGCTTTCACTGTTAAGTCCTCAGCTCCTGACAGATCCAGCTCCCGGGAGCTGAGGCCCCTGGCCAGGCCTCTCCCAAATGCTGCATGGGTGAGAAGCACTCAGGCCTGCAGCAGGTGTGTGGGCTTGCTAGAATGTCCCCTTTCTTCCCCCTCCCACCTGGCCCACATCCTCAAATCCCCCTCTGACACTGTCTCATGCCCCAGCCTCCCCAATCCTGGGCCCACTTGTTTCAATAGTGGCTTCACAGGAGCAGGGTTTAGGCACACAATTCCTTTCTAGGGCATATTCTCTTAGGATTTAGGAACTTCTCCAAAGCTGAAAAAGCTCTCCCCTTTATATCTGGCAGGAGTTAGAAGCAAACAGGAGTCTTGAAAAGATGGACCAGAAGATCAGGGGATAGCTGTGGCTCTGGGTATTAGCCACATCAGACTTTGGTTAAGTAGTTCAAGATCTCTAAGCCTCCATTCCCACATCTGTAAAATGGGTATATAATGCCCACCTCCCAGGGTCAGCCTAATTGAATTAGAGGGATAAAATTCTTATACACACTATAAAGAACTGTAAATTCTTAGACGTGCCATAAATAAGCTAACAGCACAGAAGGTAATACTCAAGTTAAATAGACATACTGGAAAACCAGCAATAAACATTTACTGAATGGATGAATAAATGAATGGATCAATATGGAATTGCTGAGGTCAGTCAGACCTGCAGAGAACCTAAATACCAGTCAGTGCCAGCGTAGGTATAAAAACAACGGTGAGTAGTCCCAAATACATGAAGGTGGAAATTTAAATTAACTCAGAGGTGTGAAAACTGACAAGGTGGGAGGATGACCGGTGCCAAGCCCTGGCCACAGAGGAGGCCTCGTGGGACTGGGCCCCGCCCTGGCCGTGAGAAGCCTCCCGGGCATGAGGCCAAGCACAGGGTAAGCTGTGTGCTAAAGCATCCTAGAATCCCACAACAGAGGCTGTTAGAGCCAGAAGTGGTGCAGACTTGAATGTAGATGGGTAAAGCAGACAGGAATAAGACCATAGGTGTACCGGCTAGTGGAGAGCTGGAGAATGTGTGTCCTTTAAAAGGGAGACATTTAAAAAATCAGTTAAAAACAAAACCTTTGCCAGCCAAACAAACATGGATGAAGAAATCGGCTGAGAGAGTGGAACCTGCCAGTTCATGACAGCCCAGCTACTGGCAAGTAGATCTTCTGACCTTAAGCAATGCATTGTCTAGACAATGGGGGGGGGGGGCGGGGATGGGAGAGCTGAGGGTCTTTGAGAGACACCAGCTGGATTCATTTGCTGGGGCTGCCATAATGGACTGCTCACAGACTGGGTGGCCTAAACAACAGAAATTTCTATCCTCAGAGTCCTAGAGGCTACAAGCCCAAGATCAAGGGGGCACAGTTTCTTCTGAGATCTTTCTCCTTGGCTTATCTTCTCCATACATCTCTATATGATCTTTCCTCTGTGTGTCTCTGCGTCCTGATTGCTTCTTTTTATAAGGACACCAGTCACACTGAATTAGGACTCACACTAATGATCTCATCTAAGCTTAATTACCTCCTTGAAACCATATCTCCCAATACAGTCATATTCTGAGGTTACTTCAACATATGAATTTTGGAAGGGGCTCAGGTCAGGCCATAACACTAGCTAGCCCTTGGTAAACACCAACAAGCCTTCAAAATTTTAATGAGATGTGTTTTCTTTGGTGCCATAGACATAATCAAAAGATTTTATGGGAACAGAATGAGGGAGCCTAGACATAGGATGTCACAGCAAAACTAAGATAATCAGTCTCCCCATTCCCCTCACACCTTAATTCTTCCATTCAAGAACCATTTTGGGGACTGGAAGCTACTATATTCCAGGCACGGTGCCAGGTGCTGTGGACACAGTGTTCAGCACAGCCGACCTGGCCTGGGCCTTCAGGTAATTCAGAGTCTACTGAAAACATTATTCTTCTCATTCCAAGCTTTCCTACTTAAGTGACTTAGACCAGATTACTTCATCTCAGTGAACCTCAGTTTTCACATCTGTGAGATGGGGAAAATAATCCCCATAGTTAGAGAAGATAACCTGACAAAGGGTGTGTCACAAAATGTGGAACTCATATGTCCCCAATAAATGTAAACCTTCCCCCCTAAGTCATATTATCTCAGATTCCTCATAAAATAATACACACTAAGGAATTAAACTTTTCAAATTTGAAATGGAACATCTTTATTTTGCCTAAATTTGGTACTTCCCATTCCGGGGGCAAGATGAAAACAGGACCATAACTTATTAGTGGAGACAATGAACATGTTATCAACAGAAATGCACATTCCGAGATAATACAGGCCCTGCTTCCCAGGGTCCAGCTTACCCCTCCCTTGTCTACTGCGGTGGGCTGAGGAAGGACTGGCGCCATCTTGAACCATAAATCATTTCCAAACAGTTCCTGGAGGGCACAAACCCCCAGCACAGCACCTTCCACGCAGCTAAAGAATTTCCTGCCAAAACGGATAAGAATTTCCTGTTTTGCTTTTCATTATTACTTTAAATAATCATACTCAGAGTCTTGGATGATCATGAACAGCAGGGGTTTAGAGGGTGTGTCAATATCTTTTCTAGATTAACTCAGGACAATTGCTTTAAAAGCAGCAAGTTGAGATCTGGACAAAAGGCACAGAATGATGAGTCAGGAATGAGCCGGACCTCTGACACATGGACCTCCCCTGGGCTTGGCCCTGGACTTTGCCCATGCCTTTGACCAGGACTCCAGACCAGGCAGGAGTACCGTCCGTGCCCTTGGCCCGATTCTCACTTTAGAGTTCAGGAGGGACCCCTGAAAGCCCTCAGGTTACCCCTGTCCCCTCTCAGGAAAGCCCCGGGTGCCCTTTGGGGCATCTGCACATGATCAGACGACACAGGCTGGAGGGCTAGAGGATCCTCTCTGGGGGTCCTGGGAATACTGGCTTGAAATTTCACCCCCAGGAGGTTGGCTCCAGCCCACTGACACACCTGACAACCGTCGAGGGCTCTCCGCATGCTCCCTTGCCTTCTGCCTTCCCTGGAGAAGAGAAGAGAGACCTCCTGGTTTATCTCTAGAACTCAGCACAGCTCCCCACCTCCCTCACTCCAGACCAGCTCCCCATCCTGACTTCCTTCTTTCTGCAGATGCCACCTTCCTTCCAGTCGTATGAATTCAAAACCTCCTGCATATTTTTATTCCTCCCTTTACACCATCAACTGTCACCCCCTTATCACCTCCAGCCCCAAGAATATCAGTGGCCTCCTACCTGGTCTCCCCAACCCTGATGCCATCCTTACCCCCACTGCCTGGGGCTGCTACTGCCATCCCCACACTGCTTCATAAGTTCACAGACCTGCTCAGAACTTTCAGAGCCTTAGCAGATAAGGCACACACCCCTCCTCCTGGCACTCCAAGCCCTGAGTGATCTGGTCTCGAATTTCTCTCTGGTTATTCCCGCCTGGTGTACCCACCCTTCAGCCAAACCAGGCAGATCCCCATTAAGTTAGCATTCTTTGTGCCCTTTGCCACACACTCTAGATTTGAAGCTCTCCACACTCTGCCTCCCAGAGTACAGCCTCTTCCAGGAAGCCTTCCCATCAAGTCCACAGGGGGAGGTGCTCCCATTCCACCTGTCCCACACAGCTCTACTGTTTTGTCACAAAGTAAGGACCCTTAAGGGTGGCAGGACTGCTTTTCAATATTTCCAGTCTCCTCTCCTGGCATATGGTGGATGACCCTGAGACTGGCTCTGGAGGACAAAATATAAGTGAAAGTGATATGTGCCAATTTTGGCGAGCAGCTTTAAAAGCCAGTGTGTACTTGCCACATTTTTTTCCCCATGAAACATGTGTCAAGGTGGAGCCTCCATCAGTCTGTGTCCCTGCTGACCTGCCACGATCATATAATGTGAGCGAGAAATAAACCTTCTTCCTAAGCCACTGACATTTGGAGGTTGTTCGTTATCAATCTAGTTTGTCCTGATCGTTATAACATGAGACCTAACAGGCCATCTGGTTCCATCCTCTGCTTCACAGGTAAGGAAATGAAGGGTTGAAGGAAGTAAAATGACCTGCCCAAGGTCACATCATTAGTAGTGGCTCAGATCTAGCACCAAGTCCCCCTCACATCCGGTCCAATACTTCTCTCAGGACACCATCCTGTAGGCTCCTTGAGACAAGAACCTAAAACAGCGGTCTGGGATCCCAGCCCCTGCCTCCACCCCACCCCCCGACTTAGCTACGCGATCCTAGGTAAGTCACTCCTGGCCAAAGGCCTCCGTTTCTCCTCTTCTAGAATGATAGTATGGGACAAAAATCCCGCTAAGGCTGTCTTGCTCCGTGCCTGTCTGTATGCATGACCTGCCCCCACAGGGTTCGTTATGATGCCTCCTACAGAGGAGGCACTTATGATGTGCTGATGATCCCTAGTGGTCTCCGGCATATCCTAGCTTTCCCGAGGGAACGACCAACACTGCATTCTTCAGGTGGGGCAAAGGCCGGTCAGGTGCGCTGACCCACTCTCGCATCTCCCTTCGCATCTCCTGGGTCCTCATACGGTTGCCCACAGGGAGGAGGGTATGCTTGAGTCTCATCTACCAGACCCTGCCTTTAGTTGCCCCCTCATTGAATTAACACTCACAGACCCTAGCTGATGCCACAGAAGTACGGGCTCTTGGCAACAGGTGCAGTCTACAATGAGAGGCGTGGGCTTGCTTTGTCCTGGGTGCGCTGCTTTCGTTTTCTCCTCACACTCCTATTCTTGAGTATCCTAAGAGCTTTCAGCCTTTTCACCTGGTCATTGGGTTTCTGTCTAGGACTAGCTCTCAATTCCTTTTTCTTTGTCTTTTGATCTTTCTTTAGGCTGCCTCTGTGAAAAGAACCAATTATTTTTATTTTTTTAAGACTGTATTTATTTACTTGACAGAGAGAGAGGATGAGTTGCGGGGGCAGGGTCAGAGGCCAGTGGGGGAGGAGGAGGCTCCCCACTGAGCAGGGAGCCCGACGTGGGGCTCCATCCCAGGACCTCGGGATCATGACCTGAGCCGAAGGCAGACACATAACTGACTGAGCCAGGTGCCCCAAAAACCAATTCTTTAGAAGTTAAGACAGCTATCAAGGTTCTAAAATGTGGCAGACTATCTCTTACTCCCGGACATCGTAGCAAAAATTGAGGCTGCCCCTTAGCTATTAGCCACCTGCCTGGCTGAGGGGGTGGTTAACCCGGAGCAGGAAGGATCTCAGAGTACACGTGACCTCTTCTTCTTACTGGGGGGCAGAGAGCACAGGCCATGAGCTGGTGCAGGGCCTGTCGGGGCAAACATTTTGCCACAGACACCGGTTCGCAAGGACACCACCACGGGCCAGCACCATGGAGGACATCAGAGCAATGACAGAGGAGCAGCAAAGGAAGGGGTCCCTGCAGCCTCAACAGCCTCTGTTAAGCTCCCCAGTCACCTAGCCCTGGACAAGTTACCTGAGCAGACCGCAACTGGAAAGGAACCCAGAAGGTCTAGTTCAACCTGTCTGTGAGAAACATAGTCCCGATCACATGTATATTTCTAATGTTCTAATAGCCATATTAGTACAAAGAAACAGGCAGTGAAATTAATTTTAACAATCTATTTTATTTAACCCATTATACCTGAACTATTATCATTTCCACATGTAATCAATATAATTATGATTCATAAAAAGCTGACATTCTTTCCGGGGGTTATCTTCGAAATCCAGGGTGTATTTCGCATTTGCAGCACGTCGCAGTTTAGACGAGTCACGTTTAGGGTGCTCCCGTGTGACTCGTGGCCTCTGGATTGAGAACACGGGTCCTAGTCAAGCCTCTTATTACCACAGATGAGGAGACTCAGGCCCCAAGAAGAGAAGTGAATTCCATCAAGATCCCAGCTTCAGGGGCAGAGCTAAAGCCTAGGTGTTCCGCAGCATTCTTTCTGCCGCTAAAAAATAAACCAAACCAGAACAAACCAAAAATGCCACTCAGCAAGCAAATAAGATGTTGGTTTCTACAAATCCCAGACCAAAGGCTAAGGGTACATTAGCAGGGTTACAAGAAGGAGTCCCATGACTTTCAAGTTGGAGCAAGCCGCCGTTGACGGAGTTTCTCACCACCCCTGGCATGAGGTAGTTCCTTGGGCTACAGCAAAAGCCCAGCAAAGGCATCCACCCTGCAAAACAGACCGACGCTCCTTCCAGAAGAAAGGAGTCCTGCAAGGGCTGCAAGCCAGCCAGCAGGCAGCGCCCACACAAGTGGCCACTGGGTCCACGGACTTTGCTTCGGACCTGCAGCAAGGTGTTGAACAAAGTATTGGGGGTAAAGAGAAAAGGGCATCTTCTGGAATCACGTCGAGCCAGGTTCCAATCCCCGAGAACCTCTGTGAGTGTCTGCTCTTTCCTCTGTAAAGTGGGGAAGATGCTGACGCTACTTTCTCTGGATGGCTGCTGGACAGATTGAAAGGCCCAGCCCTGCCAGCACCCACCAGTACGTCCCTGGCATACAGTCAGGCCTCAAGAAATGTTGGCTTTCCTTCCCTGATCTTCTCGAGGCTGGTTTCTCACAGCCCATCAATGCCATTCTCCTAACTGCTGGGGGGAAACGGGTCCTCTGACTGAAGGGCCACTCTTGGCCAGGACCTCTGAGGCGGCTTTGGAGTGTAGCCAGCTGGAGCCTGAGTGTCTCTGTGGGAGCTCCTGGAGCCTGACCGTGACCTGCACGGTCATGGGTGACCTCACGGCCACAACACCGCTGCCTGGGATCGGAGAAAAAACCTGGTCAGGAGGTCACAGCTCCTTGTCTCACCAGGCTGTCAGGGCCAGTCTCAGAGGGCGCAAACCCAGGACTGAGTGCCAGGAGCAACAGTTTTGGAGGGGAGCGCCTTGGTTGTGGGGGGAGGGGGTATATCTAGTGCCCCACGTGGGTAGGAGAGTGTCCCTCTCTCCCTGTGGTATTTTTAATTCTAACATCAATAAGAATAGAATTTCCTGTTGATCTGATGAGAAATTCCTGTTTTCCCAGGAAGCAGGGCACCCTACCCTGGGGGGCATGGACCGCGGAGCTTACCAACCGCTTCCGACATGGATGATTAAAGGGCCTCAGTTCACATTTATTTATTTTTAAAGTGTAAAGACAACTCATACCAAGAAGAATCGCAGGGTGTGATTAATAGTTTCCTACATACATTGAGGACCTTGGCTGGCTTTGGAAGACCTCTTTCTGCTGATTCCCTGGAGCCAGGGTATTTTTAGTTGGTCCAGACCTCTCAGGCGGAGCTGTCAGACCTCATACAAGGAACATGGCACAGAAGGGCGGCACCTCCCTGGAGCTATGCAGGTGCCAGGCCCCAACCTTCTCCCCAAATCCCTGGTCACCCAGACTTCTGCTCTGCTTCTAGGACAGACCCGGAGCCTGTGACGCCAGAGCCCCTGCTGTGCTTGCTTCTGTACAGACCGTGCAAAGAGTTGGTCTCTGGTGGACATTTGAGGTTTGGGGGCCTCCCAGCACCCACTTCCTCCTCCTTAACAGCTCCCTTGTTGGCATTGGAGAACCACCTCCTCCTGCCCCCCAGGGTGTAGGCCTGATGGAGCTGCCCTCCTCTAATCTGGTGGCCCATCATCCGGCCCCTCTCCTGGGACCAGGAACCTTGAGTGGAGCCAGGCAAAGAAGAAAAATGACCGTTGTTTCTTTGCCCCAGCAGTCAGCCCCGATCCCTGGCCCCCCAGCCCTTTTGAGGCCAAATATTCATTTCTCGAATTTCTGTGAGCTCCCCAGGAGCCTTCTGAAGATTTTCACTTTCTAATACTTGCCAGTAACGCCCTGTGACTAACACACAAGTGTACGGAGGGTGGCTCAGGAGTGTCAGCTTGTGCGTCTTCTAACAGGGAAATAACAGTTATGGCACAAATGTGTGATCCGTCGCTGCTTGAGACACTCCCAGGGAATACAGGTCCTGCAGCCTTTCACGGCACTGTGGGACGGTCTGCAGGGGCCACAGCACATCCTGAGAAAGGAGGTGGTTGAGCTTCAGAGACCTACCCAGCTACTTACTACCCAGCCTGGGAATAGCAGGGCCATCACTTAAACACCTCCCTGCCTTCTGACCCCAGCCTGGAGTGCTCTCCACCGGACCACACAGTCTCTCCCAGGCCTCTTGAGCTGACTTGGAGCTGTGTCCCCAGGATGGGGGACTTCCACCGTTTAGCTTCCTCTGCCTACCAACGCCTGTGTCCTGGCTCATCAGTGACTGAAACTGCACGCCTAACCTCTGAAATACATGTCACAGGCTGACTTGTCCCCGCATCCAAGCAAAGTACACATAAAGACACAGCATCAAAGTCATCTTCAAAATGTCATCAGGATGGTACGCTATGTTCCTACTGACTATTTGGCAAATTGCAGAACAGCCCAAATGTCCATTAATGATGAATGTATAAACAAATTTGGTCTATGCACACAATGGAATATTATTCAGCCATTAAAAGGAATGAGGGACTGATGTCTGTTCCAGTGTAGAGGAAACTCGAAAACACGCTGATTGAAAGATGCCAGATATCAAAGATCACATATTGTAGGATTCCATTTCTCTGCAATATCCCAGAGAGATAAATCCATAAAGACAGAAGATAGCTGGTTAGCAGGGACTGGAGGGAGGAGGAAATGGGGAGAAATTGCTTAATGGATACAGGGTCTTACTTGGGAGTAATGGAAAAGTTTGGAACTTGATAAAAGTGGTGGTTCTACAACATTATGAATATTTAAAGGGCTCCTGAATTGTTCACTCTAAGATGGAACTCCAAGACATTCGTTTTATGTGAATTTCACGACAATAAATCATATAAAAAAACTTAAGTCGATAAAATAATAAAACTCATTTGAACAAAACAAAAAAATATCGTCAAGACCCATCCCTTCCTTTTTATTCCTATTCGTCTCCCTTTCCCTTCTTTCCCTTCCTTGTTGAAACATTCACACTCACCTGTCATCCCACGGCTCCCTTCACCCCGTTTTTAATCACCATGTTGGCTCTCTCAACAACGCCCAGTGGCACCCAGGGACTACAGATGAAGGCTCAGTCTGGTGTTCAAAATCCTCCGATCTCTGCATCTAAACCTTCCAGCATTCCCGTCTGCTTTAGCCAGGCTGTTCTCCCCACTGTCACTGGTCCCTGAGGCCCATGTGCTCTTCCTAACCAGCCCCCACAGGAGAAAAATCCTCATGGACTTTCATCCTACATAAAGATGGAGTGATGACAGCACCACCAAATTACTGCTGCTGTACCACTAAACGCCTCCAGTCGTCTACAGCCTTCTCTGCCCCAGCTCTCCTAGGTGTTGATAATGGGGTGCAGACGCATCCCCTCAGAACTGAGACAGTCTTCCCGAGCTCCCTGCTTGTGTGGCAGGCTCTGGTGTTAACTCCGCTCTGGCAACTATTTCTTCCCCTTTTCCTTCTGCATTAGATCTGGTGCAGCCTTCTCTCCCCCTGCATTTTGACCATGAACCTCTCCTCCTCTTTGTTTTACATTTCCCCCTTGACTTCTCCCCTAGTTGATATGTACGATATATATGGTATTTTTATGACCTACTGAAACCGGACAAGGACATTGGAGCCAAGATCTCAGGATAATCATCATCTATCGAGAACTTTCTCATGGGGTGGTGCTGTGTGTTCACAGGCCAAGAGGTCCTAAGAAGAAGATAAAATGAGATCTCCTGAGAACAAACATCTCTGCCTGGAGGGCAAAGTTCCACGGGCCGGCTGGCCTTCCCCGTCCACTGCCAGACTGAGGATGTGGCTTAACTACAGTGATGGGAGGGGCTGATTGGGAGAGAGTTGTCAAATGCCGCCAAGGGGGTAGGGGAATATTTGTTTGAGGTTTTGACTGAATGGCTGGTGGGTTGCTTGGTTCCTCCTGACTTACATGTCTTTGTCAAACATAGGCATCGTGGAGCCAAAGAGAGCTAAGATTCTGAGAGCCGAATTACAGGCGCAGGGCCACCAAAAGAAGAGGTGTTCTGGTAACACTTTACATATAGGATTTTACCTAATATTTATAATAATTGTAGCTTGAGAGAGATAGAAGTACCTCCACATTAGAGGTGAGGAAACCAACGCTCAGAAAGCTTTGGCCAAATTGCCTGAGCCACATACCGGTACCCACAGAGTGTAGACTGAGTTCCAAAGTCCCTGCTTTCTCTTCCAACATCAGTGCTGCTTCTCTTCTCCTTTCCTACCCCTTCCTTGGACTTTTCTCTCGGAGAATTAACTTGCCCTTGATCAGCTCTCCCACCTTGGGCGGGGGGGGGGGGATCCCTTTCCTGGACTCCTACGGTACATACTAGCTCTGTTATTCACTTGAACATTGATTTCTTAATCTTCTAATATATTGTGATCTACCCTAATCTTCTAACACACTACTCCCTGTTTCAAGAGTGTGTGTCTTTTATCCTCAGTAAAAGCATAGATTCTGGAATGCCTGGGTGGCTCAGTCGGTTAAGCTTCTGCCTTCGGCTCAGGTCATGATCCCAGGGTCCTGGGATCGAGTTCTGCATCGGGCTCCCTGCTCCGCGGGGAGCCTGCCTCTCCCTCTGCCTGCAGCTCCCCCTGCTTGAGCTCGCACACACTCTCTCTCTCTCTGACATATAAAGAAATAAACTCTTTTTTAAAAAAATCATAGATTCCTTGAGGAGATGACTGGTCTGCTCTCCTTTCCCCAGCCCTGCCTAGCAAGATGCTGAACAAGCAGGAAGTGAGCACCACACCCTGGGGATCTAGGAACTGAAATCATCTTAAAAGATAGTTCTCATCTAGGACCAGATCCCTACAGAAACTCTCCAATGATCACAAGAGCAAAGCAGCAAGAAATATATTGTTTCAGCTGAGTTCGTTACTTCTCATGCTTTCCACCCTTACATATCAATCTGCAATTTCTTTGAGGGAAAAGAGTTAATTCCATTCCTTCCAGGGTTTTGGCTCTCGAGAGTTCCAGAGCTGACAGTCACTGCTATTGAAAGTCAGTCAGAGGACACGCTGTGCTTAGAAGTAACCCAGGTTCACAATCCCTCATCCTAAACCCTGGGAACCAGGTGCATTGCAGAATTCAGAATGCTTCAGCCTTTAGACGGATAACGTGGCGTGTGTACAATGCATCATGTTAACAGCCCCAGCAGGCTCCAGAGCCCTGCCTCATTAGCGTTTCTAAATATAGCTCTGCACCACTTCACGATAGGCTTTGCTTCCAAATGAGTTTTGACACCAACCATACAATTTTCAGAGCTTTTCTGGCTTCAGAATTGTAGATGGCAGACCGTAGACCTGTATAGATAGTAACTATTGCATGCTTATTCTGTGTCAGCTCTGCTAAATGCAGCTCTGCAAGGTACCTCGGATAACCCATCAAGAGCACCATGAGGCAGATTCTCATTTTACTTCTCATTTCACAGATGAGGAAACTGAAGCTTTAAGAACTTGCCTAAAGATCATACAGAGAATGGGCATTGGAGCAGGACTTCATGCGTAGTTTTGGCATCATCCTCCTCCTATGGGTGGTCCCCTCTGGGGGCATTTACGATGGGGGACCTAGAAAAGGTAAGGTAAGGGATCTGTGGGCTATAGGCCTGGGCAGTTTTCACCCAAGAGCTCTGAGAGGTGGAGTCTCAGGTCTTGTACGCAAGAGACAAGAAAATATCAGCCACCTTCTTGAAGTACTTGAACGACAGGTTCATGGACAAACCTTAGCCTTGACTATGAATGAGACACACATGACACGGGCATCACCTGTCCTGGAGGGTCTGCATAGTGCAGTGATTAGGGCAGGAGATCTGAGGTCAGACCATGGGGGTCAAACCCTGTAAGAAGTTGGGGGATACTGGGCACACTTGCTTCCTCGGACAACTTCAATTACCTCTTCCGTAAACTAAGGTTTCGTGATGCTTCTTCATAAGACTGTTTTGAAGATTCCATGAAACAATGCATATAAATGCAGCTCCCAACATGGAGTGGGCCCTCAATAGTAGCTTCAAATAAAAGCATGTGAGAGAAGAAAATGGGAGAGTACACTGAGAAAACCACAGAGGGAGGGAATCACTGGTCTGATCCTGTTCAGGTGTCCAGTGTGAAAAAGAAAAAGAAAATAATCCCAACTTAGGAAAAAGAAAACCACAAGTGGAATAATTGAGGCTCTGACCTCTAGCTTGAACACAAGTGAAATCATCCATCCACACATGTGCACACATGCGCGCACACACGCACTAGCCGTCTGGGACAGCATGAGCTGTCGCCCTGTGACTGGCCCCGGAGGCCATCTGGGCAGCCACGATTTGCCTGAGGGGCTGCAAACAGGACGCTGCTCCTTCCCTGGGGTTTTCCAGGGCCAACACCGGAGCCACCTCAGACCTAGGCTACATTCTACATCATGCTCTAGGCGACGGAGGCTGTAGAGCCTTCCTTCGCTCCATCAACTCCTGGCCAGACACCAGCACCAGCTGAAGTGCCCTGGAGAACAAAAAGTTTCACAAAGACAGGGTGTTTGACCCTTCACCGTGGAGATTCACCGTTCACTCTCAGGCCCCCAGGAAAGGACAGCAATTGGCAAACGATATGTAATTGATCAATGTTTGTTGAGTGACTAGATGAAAAGGACGTGCACAGGTTGGACGTTGCAATGGAGGCTCAGCTTCCCTTGAGGGGCTGGCCCAGCTCACTCTGCCCCTCCTGGCAGGCCCGGGAGCTCAGCAAAGCACCACACCTGATGCCTGAGGCAAGGAAGGAAGGGAGCCGAGGCCTGAGGAGTCTGCCCGGACTGGCTGGTCGGACATGACGGTCAGCAGTGGCCCATCAACTGCTTCTTGAAAGCTCACCATGTCTGCTCTTGTTGCACAGACCTGCCATTAGGAGCCTTCCAGACCCAACCGCGGCTGCTCTGTAGAGTAGTAATTAAATCAGCTGACCGTGATGTCTGTTTTCTGTTCTTTTCACACCTGTCTGCCCACAGCTGGGTTTGCTGGGTAAAAGAAGATCTTGGCCCAGCCCAGACTGGTAAGCACCCTAGGAAAATAGCCAAGGCCTGAGGCTGGTGGGGAGGGAGGTGGTGGTGAGCCTGTGCAGGCCAGCCTCTAAGACCAACAGCAACGGGCTGACATTTCCCTGGGGGCTGCCACGTGGCCTGGGGTAGCTGTGGCTGGGGCTGGGATGAAAGAGGCTCACATACAGAGTCAGCAATAGACTACTGATGTCAGCCAGGAATAATCGCCCACTTCCTGAGTATTTACTGGGTGCTCCTAGGCACCAGAGATGATGCTGACATCTCCGTCCTCGGGTCCCTCCTTAAGCGGCCCAGAGTTGAGCAATTTCTCTGGGCAGAGGAAAGCCCAGCAGGCCCACAGGAGACATTCTGGAAATACCTTGCAGATGGGGCAAGGGCAGAGGTGGGTGACAGCCCAGAGCCCAAGGCAGGCCCATGAGAGACTCTGCTGCCAGATTCTCCTCCCTCCCTGGACAGGGTCCTGGATTTGGAGCACCAGGAGTGGAAAGAAGAAGCCTCTAGGCTCCCAGGGGCTCATCAGAATAGAGGTCAGCATGTCACTTTTCTCTCTGAGGATCCCTGTGGCCTTCTCTAAATACACACAGCCTGGAATTCCTGCTCTGCTGATTGTCCAAGAATAAGAGGAAAATTACCCACACAGCCCCACTGAGCCCTGCCCCACTCCAGGTCACATAAATACTCGATGACTGAAAATACCAAGAGCCCTTAAAGGGGCGCCTTCCTCACCAGAGCCCGGCGGTGGGCCCAGGACCCTGAGGCCAAGGGCAGCCCCTAGAAGAGGAAGTGAGGCTGCCTCTGGGCATCTCCGGGGCAGGGGGTGGGCTGCATGCCTCTGCTCTGAGGGGCCACAAACAGAAGTGTCTCTGGGGTCTGGAAGGCCCTAGAAGAAATGATACAGGAGGTCTGTTGATTCCTACTTAGAAAGAAACCCAACTAAGGTCTGTGTATTTTCCTCGGAGCTGAAAAGTTCAGTGAAGTAAGAAACAGAAAAGCCTGTGTTACCACTAAATGGGGAAGTCGATACATTTTCTTCCTCAAGACTCTACCTTCCAGGAGCTTCCTTGCCTTTTCATTGTGAGGACAGCCTGGGTCTGTGTGTGTAGGGAAGAGCCAGCCCTGGAGAGGGGCTGAGACCAAGGGAAGTTTCTACCCTGGGGAGCAGGCTGTGGTCCAAGGCTACACCCCACAGCTGGTGTATGTGTGTATGTATGTGTGTTTGTGTGTGTATGGGGGGTTGAAGTCTACACCCCACTGCTAGGATGTGTATTTGAGGGCGGGGTCCGAGTCTACACCCCACTGCCGATGTGTGTGTGTGAATGCCTAAGAATGTGTGAGAAAGTCTGTATGTGTATGAGGGGGGTTCAGAGAGGGAATATGAATGGGGACTAGACAGGGTCATGGGTACACAGACACCCAGGAAGGCAGCCACGGACTCCGCAGAAGGGTGTCCTGGGGAGGTGGGGGCACAGCGCGGAAACGCCCCACTCACGCCACACTCCTGGCCCTTGGGCAGAGCAAGCGGGGGCCAGCCAGCCTACTCTGCCTGGAAGACAGCCGCTGTGGGAACTGTGCCTCCTCCCTGAGTCCTGGAGATCAAGGGAGCTTCTGCAATATTATAGTTGGAAGTGCATTTGAAACTGCAAAGGGCTATGCAGAAATTCGAGAATATCATTCAGCAAATGGCTGAGGCACTGTGCTCCCTAACTGGACTCAGGGTGCCTGCTGGACACACAGGCCCCCATGTGGGAGCAAATGGACATCTGGGGGCACCAGGCAGCTCAGTCGGTTAAGCCTCGGACTCTGGATTCCGGCTCAGATCATGATCTCAGCATCGTGAGATCATGCCCTGCCTCAGGCTCCACACTCAGCGAGGAGTCTGCTTGAGATTCTCTCTCTCTCTCTCTCTCTCTCCCTCTGCTTCTCCCCCTGCTTGTGCACGTGCTCGCTCATGCTCGCTCTCGCTCTTGCTCTCAAAATCAGTAAATAAAATCTTTCAATGCAATAACCTTCCCCCCCAAAAAACAAGAGACATCTGTATGACTACCCTAAATGCACCCACCATCCTCCTCATTTAGTTCATCTTGAGACTCACAGATGATAATGAACATGTGGGTGCTTTGAACACTGGGCTGGAGGCCGCAAGTGTGAAGCACTGCGTGTGCGTGTGGGGGTAGGGTGAGCTGCACTAGAACCAGGAGAGAAGACCAGCTTCCATCTTTTCTCTACCACTTACCACTCAGTGCCCTTTGGGAAAATCACTTAACTTTTCCTCTGTTCAACAAAAATGGGGACCCATGCTTTGTGCTCCTTACAGAGCTTTTTTCCTTCGCTGTGTGTATGAGGGTCAATGAAAATATGAATTTGGAAGCATTTTGAGGTGGGTCCATTGAGGCCAAGAGACTTGCAAAGTTCTTACCTCTTATAGGTGGAGAAGTTAAGTTGGATTGAACCTGGGGGCCATTGACTCCCAAGCTCAGCCTCTTTCCATGCCATGCCAAGCAGTATTTAGGAATAAAAATAACAGTAACACAGGTTATAAACAGTGATCACCATTGCTTTTGAAAACACCTCAGGCCACCTGGCACTTCGGTGTTCATTAGAGATGCCCCTCTGGGCTGAGGGGACCCGGCTTGGTCAGGACAGCAAGGTCTCCAACTCAGACCCCACTCATCACTCATCGCCTCCACCAGCCACCCTTGGACAGTGCACAACCTGTCCAACTCCACATTGGCAGCCTTGATGGTTATCACCTTAAGTTCTGAGCTCCTTTTCTACAGCAGGGTGGCTGTGCACTCAACATTTTACTGTCATCCAGGTTGTCCCCCGACAGAGAGCAGTGAAATCAGTGGACTAAAGGGTAGATCTTGGCCATGAAAGAGTGTTGCCAGCCCGCCAGCCAGCCAGACACGGGCAGCACCCTCCCCCTTTCCTGAGAGAACAGGGAAGGAGGTGTGGCCTACAAGCAAAGGGAAGAAAGACCAGAAGGAGAGGAAGACCACTGTGGTCAGGATTTACATCAGGCACATTCTCAGCCCGCAGAGGAGGAGAAGGCATTGTCAAACTTCCCTCGAAAGAGGAGACAGAGAGAGAAAGGAGTCTTGAATTTTCCCAGTGTTTCCAAAGAGCCTCTCCATCCCTGTTGCCAGCTTCCCCCCACAACCAGGAGATCCGGCCAGCCCGGAATCCCGATACCCTCAAGGGAGGAATAGCTGAGCCTTCTCTGGTGAGAAGTGAGGGAAGCCCAGTGACCCTCCTTGCCTCTTCACTCCATCTATTACACACCCCTTTCTTCAGGGTGTGGACCAATGACAAAGTTGTTTTTTGTGCATCTTGCCTTGGTGAAGACATGACGCAAGTCCTGGGGTTCATGGGAGTCCCTCCACACTCAGCAGCTGCTGGAATAACTCAACACAGAGCGAAAGTCACATAGTACCTGGTAGGTGGAGGCAACGAGCCGAGACACCACTCTGTATGTTTCTAGACCAAAGGAGTTTCTAGATCAGAAGGTCAATGTATTACCTGATAAGAACACAGAGTTTTGAGTCAGCTGACCTAGATTCAAGTTCCCACTCAGCTACTCACCCACCCAGCTGGTGACTCAAGTGAGTTAACTAACCTCTCTGAGCCTGCTTCCTTATCTGGAAATCAGAATTAATGGCCACATGATGGAATCACTGTCAATTAAGGTATGAAAGACTACAGTGGGGTGGGTCAGCGTGAAAGTGAAGGACAGCGTATTTGGAATTAAAGAGCCCTAATTTGGGGTCCCAGTTCCATTGTGCACCACTACTGGGACCTTAGATAGGTACTGACTTTTTTTTTTCTTTTAATATGGACTCTATTTCTTAGAGCACTCTTAGGGTCACAGTAAAGTTGACTGGAAATTACAGCATTCCATATACCACAACCGCCCCCCCCTCCGCCGCCCCGGAACAGCCTACCCCATCAGAGTGGCACATTTGTTACCATCAGCGAACCTACACTGACACATCATCACCCAGAGCCCAGAGTTTACATCAGGGTACACTTCTGGTGTACATTCTCTGGGTTTTGACAAATGAATAACGATATGTATCCACCATTACAGTACCACACAGAATGGTTACACTGCCCTAAAAATCCTCTGTGCTCCACCTATTCATTCCTCCCTCCCCTGAATTCCTGGCAGCCACTGGTCTTCTATTCTCTCCGTTCTTTTGCCTTTTCGACAATGTTGTATGGTTGGAATCATACCCTACGTAGCCTAACCAGATTGGCTTTTTTCACTCAGTGATGTGTATTTAAGGTTCCACCATGTCTTTTCATGGCTCAATAACTCATTTTTTTGTTAGCACCGAATAATATTCCACTGTTTAGATAGACCACAGTTTATCCTTCCACCTACTGAAGGACATCTTGGTTGCTTCCAAGTTTGAGCAATTATGAATAGAGCTGCTATAAACATCCCTGTGCAAGTTTTTGTGTAGACCTAAGTTTTCCACTCATTTGAGTAAATACTGAAGAGCACCACTGCTGGATCATATGGTCGCTCTCACTTTCTTGAGCCTCATTTTCTTCCACTGGTAAAGTGGAAAGAACATAGTCCTTCAGGGTATCGTGAGGTTTCTTTGAGCTAATGCACGAGAAGCCTTTAGCACAGCGCCCAGCACGTAGGCAGCGCTCAACTACAGGTTGTCCTGCTCAAGCGCTGATGGGAACACGAACATGGGAGATGCGAATCCAAGTGCGGACTGGAGGAGAGGACATTAGGATGTCATAGTCATGGGTCATCTGTCCACGGTCCAGGAAGGCACAGGGCAACAGGGAACGGTGACAGGCCAGCAGAGCACTACTCCCTCCATCGAGGGGGAGTATGGTGGCCTCCTATGGGCTGTGACCCCGAGTGCTGCAGGCCTGAGCAGCCTGAGCTGGAGGGGAGGTAGAGGTAGATCCACATCACTGGCCACAGGGAAGCCGTCTTTCTCAGGTTCAGCAAGTCAGAGCCCCCGGGGATCACGGACCCTCAGACATCTGCAGTCCTCTACTGAGTCCTGCTCGCAACTGCCCAAGCCTGCTCTCCCCTTCTTCCACTTGACTCATCTGAAGGAGAGCCCTGCCCATAACCAGAAGCTCAGAGGTGACAAAAACAAGGGTTTTTTTGTTTTGTTTTGTTTTATCTTTTCACCTACTTCCTGTGTACTCACTTCATTGTTCCCAGAATTACCAAGTCACCAGGAAGCTTTGCTAGCTCAGGTTTTTTTCCTGTTGTTTTTCTTTTTGCTTCTCTGGAGACAAGGCCTACTTGGGGTCTAGACTCATACATAGAGTATGAGCCGGTGGTCGTTCTTTGGAACCCAGTTCTTTGGGATGTCTTTGGAGACACCGAGTGAGGCCATGGGGCTGAATAACAAAATGAGCCCCACTGGTGTGGTGTGTGGTTTCAGAAGGCCGTGCGTTCTACAGAAGGGACTGGAGCCCCGTTCCCTGGGCCTCGGGCGCTGGGCCGTGCTAGCTGGAACTGCTTGTGCTTTGCTGTTTATATCTCACTCTTCCTTCTCTAGGCTGCCACGGAATTATTAAATGGTTTGAGTCAGAATCAGGCCTGAGCCTTCCAGGAAGCTTTGCTTACTCAGCCCCTGCCCAAAGCTCCTTACTTCACCTTCTGTCCAACGGGGTCATCAGGCCATCCGCACACCCCCATCCCCCTCCTCACAGACAAACCTTGGGGAGCAGTGAGAAGCGCTTGTTCTTGAAGCGAAGCCTTTTGGAGAGCTGGTGCTTCTGCCAGCAATGCTTACAAAGCAGGCACGTGGAGGAGGCTGCCGGCTGAGAGCCTGGCGTGGGTGACGGCGAGCGACATCTGCGGAGCATCCTTGGGCACGTCGCCTCCAACAGGAGGGTGTTTGACTTGATGACCTCTTCGATCTCTTCTAGAACCTATTTTAAATGCTTTTCCAAGCGACCCCAGCACTGTCCAGTAGAAGTTTCTGCAATGGTGGAAAAGTTCACTAAAGCTTCGCTGTCCGATAAATGGCCACTGAGATGTGAAATGTGCCTAAGGCGGGCAAGCAGCATTATTTCATTTATTTTATTAAAATTTATTATTAAAAATTATTAACATTATTACTGGAAAAATTAATTATTTTAATTAATTTAAATTTAAGCAGCCATGGTGGCTACCGTATTAGACAACACGGATCTAGGAAGCTGGATTCTGTCTTTAAAACCGTGGATTCTGTCAATTATACCTGAAAATTATATCACAAATCCACCCACTTCTCTTCATTCCCATTTTCCACCTTCAGCTGAACCACCAGCATCTCGTCCTCCTTCGTTTCTCTTCTCCCACTTTCACCCCCTATGATGCTTTTGCCCCAGCCCAGAGCAATCTTCTTAAGACATAATATTGGCCAAGATATTCCTCTTCTCAAAACCCTTCAACGTCCCCATCGCAGTAAACCTGAAAACCCACATGAGGCCCGCAGGTGCCTGTACTCTGAACGCCGTTCGCTACAGACCTCATCTGGCTCCCGCCTCCCCATCGTACCCCACACCTTAGGCTCCTGGAAGCCACCAAACCCTTTCTGAGCTCAGAGGCTTTGCATAAACTTCCCCTTGGTCCTAAAGCTGTGCTGCCCAATACAATGGCCACTAGACACATGAGGCTCTTTACATATCTATATTTAAATGAAGTAAAATTAAATAAAATTAGAAATTCAGGTCCTTGGGCGCCTGGGTGGCTCAGTTGGTTAAGCGACTGCCTTCGGCTCAGGTCATGATCCTGGAGTCCCGGGATCGAGTCCCGCATCGGGCTCCCTGCTCAGCAGGGAGTCTGCTTCTCCCTCTGACCCTCCCCCCTCTCATGTGCTCTCTCTCTTTCATTCTCGCTCTCTCAAATAAATAAATAAAATCTTTAAAAAAAAAAAAAAGAAATTCAGGTCCTTGGTCACACTAGGCATATTTCAAGCGCCCCATAGTCACATGTGGCTTGTAGCTACCATGTTGGATTGCACAGACATGGAATATTTCCATCCTTATAGAAAGTTCCTTTGGACAGTACAGTTCTGGAACATTCTTCCCCACACTCGAGCTAGGCTAATTCCTACCCATTTTCCAAGTCTCAGCTCAATATCACATTCTCACAGAGGCCTTTGCTGGTCCCTCAGTCTAAATTAAGAGCCCCTGCTGTCTTCCTTATAAAGCCTGCAATTTTCCTTTTTCGTTCTTACAACTGTTTGCAAAGTGATAGTTACACACATGGTTGTCTAATGCATGTGTTTCCTATCAAAGTCTCAGAAAGTGTCTTGTTTACCAATCAATCCCCTACCCTTATCTCAGCTCCTCACACTTAGTAGAAGCTCATTTATGCTGAGTGAATGAATGAAATAATGAATAAATGTTGGACGGAGTGGTTGCATATCATTTACTTGCCTGACAGAGCACTAAAGAGCAAGAGCTCAGGAACTCTATGAACCTGGGATGAAGTCCTGACTTCCATACTTATTTTGGCCGATTGGTTAATCATTCCAAGCCACCGTCTCCCCACTGGTACGAAGGTATGCTAATGCCCAGCTCAGAGCAGAGTGGTGAGCAGTGAATGAGGTGGGTAATCAGGGCCGTGTGTATTTCTTTTCCTTTACTACTTCCCCTATGTCCTTCCAGTCTTCTCCATGGTCCTCTCCCTCTCATACAGCCTCTCTGGCCTTAACCTCTAAGTCTCTCATCCCTCAGTCCCACCCTCACTAGGAGGACTTGATTTCTCTCTAAACTGCCACCACTCATTGATCAACCACAACATTCCTCCCACAGAGAGAGCCCACCTTGTTTGGGCCCTTCTTCACTGCCTTCCCTGCCTTTGGCTATATGAACCAGCCTGACCCCCCACCCGCCCAGAACTCGTAAAAGCACACACCCATCCTGGAGATGCTCTCAGAATAGCAGGTGCACACAGCACCTGGCCTAGAGTGACACCAGTCAATTCCTATTTGTGGACCACCTACATCAGCTTCCCTTCCAGTGCTCGTTTAAAATGCAGATTCCTGGGTCCCAGTCCTGACTCATCTAATCTCTACAAGGGGAGCCCTGGAAGCTGCATTTTTCAATAGCCACCTCAGGCAACTCTATTGCTCAAGGCCAAGTCTTGGCAGTGCATAATATTTAATCCCATGGAGCGCTGGGAGGATTCTTCTGATAAGTCACTCACCGATCCTCCCTTTAACTTGTATAAAATATCATTTTACATCAAAAGATGACTTAGCAAATACCTACCTAGTAAGTTATTAAGTGAATTACTAGTATTTGGGACTTGTAAACTCATGTTAAAAATTTACTGAGATTTACAGTGAGCCCCAACTCACTGCTCTCCCAGGAGAAGGAGGCAGCCACACTGTACGAGGCCATCCTCTGGACTGCATGAGGCATGGGTCCAAAAAAGTCACTGCAAGTCCCCAGTGAGTTTAGAAGGATTTGCTGCAATAAGAGGCCGATCACTGTTGTCTTGAGGGTCATGACTTTAAATTGCTGCTCTTCTTGGCCTTTGAGGATAACTTCTGGTTGGTTCATCTTTGCTGATTAATTTATTATGGGCTGCATGGTGAGCCCTGTAGTTTGTAGGGGTGCAGGTTGATAATGACGCAAGCGTGGCCTAGACACACGTTCTCAGGAACTAGACTCTAAGGCGTGCAGCCTGCTGTTCAAATAGGAATAATCAGAATAATGTTAAAGCTAAAGCCAGTGTGTATTTATGTAATCTCTCCAAAGTTTACTTTAGATTAATATTTCATTATTGTAACCAGGTTCATGTTCCATGTGGCAGCATAAAGGGTGGGCTGGGCTGGCTGCAGGCAGAGTCACGTGACCAGCACTCTGCGGCACGCAGCTATGTGACTCCTCCTTTTTATCTGCCCTGCACCCCAGGCCGCCTCCTCCGGTCAGAACTGCCAGGTCCCCCAGGCCCCTGCCTCGCCCCCCTGCAGAGTCTGTCTCCACTGACCACTTTCCCTGGTACCTATCCCAGAAAGGCACTGAGCGGCAGTCTTAGGTGGGGGTTTCTCAGAAGTAACAGCGAGAAGCATGCCCGGGCCCTATCTTTGTTCTCCTCTTCCTGGGGGTCTCCTTGTGACTCTTCCCCACCCTGCCTAGGAAATTACAGAGCACAGCAGCTGCCTGATAGCCCTGGACAAGTTTCAGGATGAGTCCCACATGTTGACGCCCTGTCCTTCATCAGACACCACGCTGGGCTGTTATACACAGGATCTGAAACCCTTACCGCAGCACCAGCCTGCAAGGCGGGGCTGTGTCTCCTTCACCCACATGAGGGCTGAGGGTCAGAGCCCACTATGCTGAGCTTCTCCCCCGGGGGAGCCCGAGGAGGTCAGTACCAGGACAGCCCCTCCTGTGCCTTCCTTCCTATTTCTCCTCCACCTTATCCCATTTATATTAACTTGCACAAAAATAGCAAGATCCTGTTGGTTTGCCAATGTAGAACACTTAAATTTTTTTGTTAAATATTGAGGATCATTTATATCCAGTGAAATGCCTAGCTCTTAATTGCAACAGTCCCGGGGTTTTAATAGATGTGTAACCCACACCCCACTTAACACACAGAATGTTTCCTCACCCCAGAAGGATCCCTGTGCTCTTTCCCGGTCAATCCCCCCCAACCCCGCAGCCAGAGGAACACATTTAGTCCTCAGATCTTCCATTCTGCTCAGGCAGCTGGGAGCAAGGGAGGAGAAAACAGAGGAGCAGGAGATGGATACAGGCAAGGAAGCACAAGTATTGTCACTGTCCTAGCTACAGCCCACAGCAACTGTGTGTCCGTCCTCCTTCAGCCTATTAAAGCAACATGCCTTTGCTATGTTCTTCCCTTTCCTTCCAAAGGAAACAACTTCCAAGAGGCGTCCTGGGAAGCTCGGGTGCGTCTCCCTGGGGGTTCCGCTCACCAGGACTCAGGGCCTGCTCCGCGGCCCCCCCCCCGGGGGGCTCACACCCAGCTGAGCTCCCACGGTCCTCCACAGCCCTCAGCTGCTGCTCTGAGGCCCCTCTTCATGCCACAGCTCCAGCATCCCCAGCAGAGCCCTCGGGTGCAGCCGGATCAAGTTAACAACAAACAACACACCTGGGGACAGCCAAGAGGCCCGGATGAAGAAACTGGGCCGGGGGCCATGCACCCTAGCCACTGGGACTGCACCCAGGCACCGCCCCCCCCCTGCAGTCCCGCCGAGGGTCTCACGACATCCTGTTCAACATGCCCGTACAAACAACCCTCGGTGTGGTCATCTCAGAGCTGTTTATGATAGTAAAACAAGTCGGCACTGAGCCAAATGTCAACATCGGGGGACTCGTTAAATAAACCATGGTGCCACCCATACAATAGAAAACCACCTAGCCATTAAAAATAACATCGCGGGAGACTATTAATAGACCTGGAAAGCCGGGCGCACCTATTGCTAACTTTTAAAGGCATCTCACAAAACAACATAGCATGTACACTTCCATCTGAGTGCTCAGGTGACGGGTGCTTGTCATTCTTCTTCTGATTTGCCAGTACTCTGTACAACGGATATGTAATAATACATAAAAGTTACTTACTGCAGGTGCCCAGCTTTTACGCTCTTAAATCACGAAGAACGAAGCGTACACAGGAAGCATAGAAATGCTGCAAGAGCAATTTCACCCCCAGGGCTGAGGGGAAGGCACCGCACTCCCCACGCCCCCGGGCAGGAGTCTGCCACTGCCGGGCTCTCATTCAGAAGGTCTTACTCTGCCCACGAGCTTGCACACATGTCTCATCATTTGGAAGAAACTGGCCCGCTTACTCCCGAGCAAAGCTAGCTGTTCGCAGGGCTCCGTGCACGTGGCCTCCTGCCTCCTTAGCCTGAAAGCCCTCTGTCATGGCCCAACATAGGTACTTTCTACCCATCGGTGCTGGGCGGGTAATGGCTCTCCCAAGACGTCCACGCCCTAATCCCTGGATTCTGTAACTATGTCACCTTGCAGGGCAAAAGGGAGTCTGCAGATGCAGGGCAGGTTACAGACTCAGAAATTGGGACTCTAGCCTGGCTTCTCCAGGTGGGCCCAATATAATCACAGGAGCCCTTAAAAGCAGAGAATGTGCTCCAGCTGGGGTCCCGAAGAGGTGTAGCAAAGGAAGTCAGAAAAATCCACAGCATGAGAGGGACTCACCTCCCACTGCTAGAGGTGACCGCATGTAAAGCATAAAGGGGAGTGGGGTGGCCTCAGGGAGCAGACGGGCCCCCAGCTGACAGCCAGCAGGGGAACGGGACCTCAGTCCTGCCACTATAAGGAACTAAACTACTTGAACGAGCTTAGAGGCAGATTCATCCCCAGAGCTCTGGAAAGGAATGCAGCCCTGCCAGCGCCCTGATTTTGACCTTGTGAAACAAAAAAAGGACCTAGTAGAGCTACACTGTACTCACACTTCAGACCCACACGACTGTGGGTCACTAAGTCTCAGCAGCTTTCAAACAGGCAGTTAACAGTATTACTACCTATAGTCCCAGGCTGTACCTTAAAGGTGTTGTTTGAATGCACTAAACTTGCAGTAATTTGTTACGGCAACAATGGAGAATGAACACACCATCCTTCAGCACCAGTACAAATGCCACTTCCATGAAGCCTTCTCTGATTTCTCCATGTATGGGTGAGGTCCCCTCTGAATTCTCACAGCATTCTGCTCCTGAGTTTCTTCAGCCATTACCATGGTCCACCTGTATCAGGGGTATATTTCTCCCACCAGACTGTGTGCTACTCGGCGCAGTAGCTGAGGCTTCCTCATCTTCATTTTTCTTCCAGGGCAGAGCACCCACCTCATATGTAGTCAGTGTTAAATTTTCGTTGGAAGGATGTCTCATGACCTATATGGGCGGTTACTGTTTAATAAAATGAATTGCCGTGGCAATGGACCCTAGAAATATTTGCAAATATACAAAGGAGTAGCTGACTGATGACGGAACGGGACAGCATAAGAAAAACCAGAATGTGCAGAAGAAGGATATGCTAATTTTCGGATGCTTGGAATCTGAGCACACTGGCAGTTGGCTCTGAGATGTAAATTCATACACAAAATAAACAGGATTGAAAGTTGGGATCGAAAATGTTTTAGAATATAACCTCTTAAAACATTTCAACTTCTGGCACCATGAAGTTTTAATTAAATGAATGTTCTTCTTCTGCTTCAAATGGATATAAATATTGTCGAACATGTAAAATGATGTAACACCCAGCTGAGCTCAAAAGAAAGAAAGGGAAAACCCCCAAGTTCCAGAAAATAAGAGGGAAATCAAAGTCAGAATGTCCAGAGCACGAGCTCCAAAAAGAGCTCCTATCCCCGTTGGTGCGACTCCTCCTACACGAGGGAGCCTCTTATCCTTGGTCTCTGAGTGACTGTGTAGAGTGGACCCCCACCAGCATCCTCTGATGCCGACATAGGAATGAAGAAGCGAGTGAACCCCAAGCATAATAAATTAAAAGTTTCTCCATACCTAGGTAGCGGAATACCTTAAAACAAACTACCTTCACAGAAGAAAAGCAGCCAGTGAGCCCGAAGATATCTTGCCTGCAAAGGAATGGCTGTTGGACTGACATCAGAAAACTATGGTCCAAGGACTGGGAGAGAGAGCTGAGACCTACCATTTGGTGCCCAGAGAAGCCATCATTTGGGGAGGAGGGGAGAATAAAGACGTTTTGACAAAAGACGGAGCTGACCATTCACAAACTCTGACTGGAAAACTGCTAACAGGTGTGTTTCTGAAAGAAGGAAATTGAACCCAGAAGGAAGGAGTGGGTTACAAAAGCAGAGATGAGGAAACCAAAGGTAAACATATGAGTATAACTAAACACAGGACTGCGCAAGCTTCACACCACCGACGACTAATGGGAGTGTTCAAACCAGGTGAGACCATGGCGCCCAGGGATGGAAGCACGGTGGAAGGGAGAGCTCAGAGTGGATACGTTCAAAGGTTCTTCCACTGTGTGGTGACAGCATGTAAATCTTAAATAAACGCTGGCCTCGCTAAATACAGTGGGCAGGTGAAAAATGTACCAAAGACCTTTAAAAGAGTAGAAAGAAAATGCAGAACTGCCAAACTAGCAGAGAGAACAGGGAGGGAAGGGAAGAGAAAGCTTGACGCCAATGGAAGACCAGGAGAATAGGAGAACATGGTCAGTAGAGAAACACCAAAGGTGTCGTTTGTAATCATGAAAGATTGGAAATAGCCTGAACATCCCTTGGCAGAGGGATGAAAAAATACATTTTGACAAATACATTTAAGAAAACACAATGTAACCGATAAATGACTGAACCAGATCGAATGGGCCAAGATGGCTACATATCAAAAGGGTAATGTTGGGGCACCTAGGTGGCTCAGTGGATTAAGCCAGCTGACTCTTGATTTCAGCTCAGGTCATGATCTCAGGGTTGTGAGATCGAGCCCCGCATGGGGCTCCGTATTGGGCGTGGACTCTGCTTGGGATTCTCTCTCTCCCTCTCCTCTTACTCCTACCCACACACGCGCTCAAGCACACACGAACTCTTTATTTAAAAAAAAAAAAGGAGGGGTGACGTAATGTTGAATAGAAACTCCAGTTGGAGAAGGTTATCCCCATTTGATATCATGGACGTAGATTTTTTCAAAGGAATCTTTATATCGAAGAAAAATATACATATATGAAAGTGTACAAATCATAATGGACAGTTCGATGAGTTTTCACAAAGTAACTGGCCCTTGTACCCAGCACCCAGATTAAGAACTAGCACATTCCCAAGTATCCCAGAAAGACTCCCTCACTTTCCTCCTGGTACTATCCCCCTCCGAAGATAACTACTGTCATAACCCCGTAGGTTAGTTTTGCCTGGTTTTGAATTTATATACATGGGATCATACACACAAAAAGTTTGTACTCACCTTGTTCTCGCCTCTTTCATTCCATATTATGTGTGTGAGCTGCATCGTTGCTGAAGCATGAAGCTACACCTTATTCACTCTTGCCTGAGCTCGGGTTCCCCTGCGTGAATATGCCACAATTAATTTATGGACTCCATTAGTGATCTACCCTTGGGGGTTTTTCAGTTTGGGACTTTACAAGCAGAGCTGCTGTGATCGATCTTGGACTTCTCTTTTGGTGCACATGTGCACACATTTCCCTTGGGTATTGCTCAGCAATTGCTGGGTCAGCGGGTATGCGTGCTTTCCGCTTTCGCAGACTCCCAGTTCTCCAAAGTGGTTTTACCAATTTACTTCCCTAAAATTATATGAGAGTTCCAGTAACTCTGCATCTTATTTACACTTGAATTTTTAGTCTTTCAAATGTGAGCTATTCTGGTGGTTAATGGGTACGAATTTTAAAACGCACTCACGCACAAGTACTGTACCTTGCCCATGGATATATGTATATATACAGTAAAAATATAAAAACATGAACGGGGAGGATAGCCACCAGTCTTAGGGCACTGACCACCTCAAGGCAGGAGAGGAAAGCCTGAGGGTGGGAGATACTTCGGAAGGTTTCCACCGTTCTTATAACATTAATTTTTATTTTTTTACTTTTTTAAAAGATTTTATTTATTTATTTGAGAGCAAGAATGAGAGAGAGAGAGACCACATGAGAGGGGGGAGGGGCAGAGGGAGAAGCAGACTCCCCGCTGAGCAGGGAGCCCGACGCGGGACTCGATCCCGGGACTCCAGGATCATGCCCTGAGCCGAAGGCGGTCGCCCGACCAACTGAGCCACCCAGGCGCCCATAACATTAATTTTTAAACATAGGAAACAAATCTGGACAAACATTTTTGGAACTGGATGGGCAGTATATATTTGTCTGTGATTTTTCTCTGTGTTACTTATGTTTGATATATACTATAATTATTTAAGAAAAAACTGTTAAAGGAAAAAATAGAGCATAAGGAAGCAAACAAATTCACAGTATATCTGGTTACAAAATTCAACACTTGAAACTTGGCTAATAGACCAGACATTCCCCCATTCCCCTTCTGGGGAATATATATATATGGGAATAGATAGATATGAGATATACATGTATATGAGACAGAGATAGAGATACCTATAGATAGATAGATATGATATATAAATCTATGTATAGATCTATATTTTGCAGGGAGGGTAATTCCTCATGCTGAGCAGATACCACTTGAGTGTCCATTTAGAAATAAGAACTTCTGGGTATGCTCTTGCACTAGGAGGTTTCCATTCTACAAGTTTGGAATCCCTACAAGAGATTGTTGTCATGCGCTTGCTACACAGAACTGAAGCTATAACATATAGAGACAACAGGTCAGTAGAGAGAACAAGTCAGGTTTGAATTCTGCCACCGCCATCTCCGGAGCCCTCAGTCACCTCCCTGATATCAAGGTGGTCGGATGGACTAGGGTTTCTCAACTTCAGCAATGTTCACATTTGGGGCCAAATAATTCTCTGCTTCAGGGGGCTGCCCTGGGCATTGCAGGATGTTAGTGGCATCCTTGGGCTCTACCCACCAGATGCCAGGAGTCACCACCCCCTCCCTAGTGATGGCAACCAAAGAGGTCTCCAGACATTTCCAAATGTCCCCTGAGGGACAAATCATCCCCACATAAGGACCACCAAGCTGTTCCAGCTCTAAAATGTTTTGCTTTAGGCATACCACTGGAGCAATGCATATCATTTTCTCAGAGCCCAGGTACATGTGAACATAGAAGGAGCCAACAATGGCAAGGCAGACAGCCCTGGTTGCTTTTGTGTGGGCCTCATCTGCTATCTTAGGAAAAGATGAGGATTCAGTGGAACAGTAGAGGAAATTGATGATGCTTTGACGAGAGGACATTTTTGTGAGAATGGGGCAAGTGGCCCTGAGTAATGAAGGAGACTCGGGAGAGACTCAAGATACTTGTCAAGAGCAACCAAGCACACACACCTGATCTCATTAGACTGACTTTGAACTCCCAGCAAGTTGGGAATCCCCAGCCACACATTACCTTACAAGACAGTGAGGATTTCCAGCCATACAGTACCCAGAGGGCAGGGATACAAGAATGTAATGTGGTTTTAAATGATGCAGGTAGAAAACAGCCTACAACCTATCCTAGGCTGGGTTCCCAAGAAACCAGGATTTAGAAGAGATTGACTGCAGTGATTTGGGGAGGGGAGGGGGAGCTGCTCTCAGGACAGAGAGAATGAGCAGGGCAGGGGAAGGTGCAAAGCAAGGCCGGGGGCTCAGCGGGAGTCGAGTTTCAGCCTTGTCCCCTAGACAGTCAGCAGCAGGAATCGTACCACCAGGACAGGTGGACAAATCTTGAGGCAAGCACCCATTCTTCTGTGCCTGCTGACAGTCAGTCGTTGTCTGTGAGCTGCACTCAGGGGTGAGGGGTGCAGAGGGCTTCTAACCTCCCAGGTGAGGTAGCTTCTGTTCTAGCTGCGGGCAATTCTCCAGATAACAGGCAGCAGATACGAGACATCAGCAGCCAACACAGAGAAACCAGTAACTCGCAGCCCAGTAAGAGGATTTCCAACAGTGTCTCCTGCAAGTACACAGTATAAACATGTTTGCCACCAAACTTACAACATTTTGTCCAGAGGCTGGGCACATCTTGCAATAGCAACGGGTTGACTTTATGGAGCGGCCAAGCAGGGGCCAAGTGCGGAGCTGGGCGCTTTCACAGTTGACCTCACTGAGTGTCAAAATACTGACAGCAGGTCTTGCCACCTTGCTTTTCTCAGCGAGGAGACTGAGGCTCAGAGGGTGAGTCACTGACCCAAGGGAAGAGAGCTCAGATGCTGTCGGAGCAGAGAAGAGTCTTCATGGGCAGCTCATGCTCCTTCCACTCCAACCCTGGGCTCAGCCCGGTGCCTGGCCATTAAGCAGCACAGGGAGCATGCCCTGAACAAGGAGAAGACCATGTGGGATTTTGGCAAATGAGGGCTGAGCTCCTCTCAAGCCAGTGTCCTCATCAGCTGAAGTCCGCACATCACCACCGGCTGGACCACGGCCCCATCCCCAGAGAGGTGGCAATCCCGGGCCCCAGGGGCAGGGTGGGAGTGAGCACTGGCGAGGAAGGCTGTTGCCAGATTAGAGGGGAAAGCACAGTACAAAGATTTGAACAATTTGCTCAAGATCACACAGCAGCTAAGTGAGAGACCCAAGATGGGACTGTATCTGTGGAGGTCACAGCTAGTGCTCTTGACTGCACCACCACCTTCTTGCCCTGAGCCTCTGCTTCCTCATCCATAAAATGGGTATGATTGTAACACACACTGCATAGGTTTACTGCAAGAGTTCCATTAAACAATAAAAGGTAAAGTGCCTAGCAAATTGCTTTAAGAATGTCAGTTGTCATTATCAGACAAGATTAAATGGCCGAGGTGACAGAAGTGAAGGACTGTCTCCTTCCAGCCTTTTGGTAAAGGCCCGGGGAGTTGCCTGATGTCATGGGTATCTCTTAGTTAGCGGTGGGGAGCTGAGAGCCAGCCCTCCTCCCCAGGCCAGTTTGCTGGGAAAGTCACGTCAGTGTGAGAAGCTGAGACATGCTAATCAATCATCTTTGTCATTTGTGCCAAAACATAATGACACAAAACGGTCTTACTTGGTTTAAGACCACAGCCATCTGGGTGGTGGCAGTTCCCCTCAGCCCACACCTCGTTATGGTCAGGAGTTTGACTCATTCCTGCAACCTCCCTCGCACCCGTGTTTTGGAAAGCTCTCTCGTGATCCCCCAGCGGTCTGTCCCCTTTAAGCCCTGGTCAAGGCTTTGAAGAGACAACTCTGCACTCCTCAAAGTGCTTTCTAATCCGTTCCCTTTCACTCCTCACAACGGTGCAGCAGAGGAGGTATGACTATCCGTGCCCATTTCACAGATGGGAAGACTGAGGTTCTGAGCAGCTAAGCGAGTTGCCCAAGAGAGAAGAGGGAAGAGGAGAAGCAGAGGGTCTTGGCCCCCGTGTGTTATACTCAGCTCCTACATAACCCAGTGTGGGCCCAGGCAGGGAGCCTGCCACCGCCCCACGGTAGGCGCTCAGTCCAGCCTAGGCGGGAAGCAAGGAGTGGCAGTGCCCCACAAGGCTGTCATGCAGCAAGGAGGACCCCTGGACCACCTCATGGGAGGAAGAACACAGGGAAATGCGTGGGCCAGTTCGGTATTTGTCAGAAGCTCAAAGGTTGGGACAATTGGCTGCACAGGGGAAGGGCCCTGGTCTCCACCGCAGGTAGGATGTGTGGGAGATGGGAAAGCAGGGGCGGGAGATATATGCTGCTCAGACTCTCAAAAATGTGCTCTGTGCTCCCTGATCTGAGGCAGGAGCCCATCAGGACAATGGGAGTGGCCCGGGCCCAGCCTCCTTATGCTCCCTACTCCCAACATCCAGGGCTCAAGTTCAGGAAAGGGACCCTTGGTCTCAGTGTCAGGCTGCCATCGAGGCACAGGCTCTGCTACCTTCCTCCCCGCAAAAGGTCTGTGTGTGGTGGGGCTGGGTGGGGCGAGGGGCGCTAGAGAGCGGCTGGGTGGATGTCCGGCTGGGTCAGCGGAGGCAGGCCATGAGGTGTGAGTATTTCCCACGGGCCACACTGGAGAAAGCTCACCTGAGGCCCTTTTGAGCCCTGGGCATAAAACTGCCCCACCGTCTCCAGGCAGTCCTCCTGGGTGACACCCAGTGGGGCCACACTGGAGGATGTGCGGCTCGCTGAAGCTCCCTTCCCGTCTCTGTCCTGCTGCCTCCAGCTGATTCAACTGCAGCTTCTCAAGCAACTGTCATGGTTTGGGTCTTTGAGTGGTCCCTTTGAAGTCCCCCCTCCCACGGCCTGGTCGGGGAGACCTTCCCCCCTAGAAGACATTCTCATTTTCTCTCTCTCTCCTCTTTGGCAGAGAGGATGTACAGCCTTGCCATCTTCAGAGAAATCCTCTCTCCAATCTCTCAAACTCCACTTGAACCCTTTATTTCCTTGAGGTAGGAGATGAGCTACAGGGGGCACAATCAGTTTCTGTCCCCTACAAGTCTTGCACAGACATCTTTGCATCTCACTCTGGAACGAAGGGATGTTTTCCACTTACTGTTTTGTTCCCGTCGGTGGGGCTTAAGAAAGAAGCCCGTTTTAGGATCCTGCCCTAGGACTTGAAGAAACAGTAAGGCATAAGCCTCTTTGGCCACCGTGTTTGCCTTGGGCCCCAAGATCTCTGTATCTTCTTCCCAACCAGCATTAAGTAGATTTCCACCAGATCCCCCTGCAATCTGACCCAACTGCATAAGAGAAGGCTCACTGTGATTTAAAGAGTCTGGACCCGCAGTCAGGCATCCTTGTCTTAAGCCTGCCCCTCTCACTGAAGGGCTGTGGGACCCTAAACAAGTCAGTTACCCTCTCTGCTCTGACACAAAGAGCTTGAGCTTGATGGTCCCCATGCTCCAGAATGCTGCGTCGGTCTGGGGAAATGTGCAGGGCCAGGGCTGGGCCAGTTCAAGGGCAAAGCCTGACATCTCCACTCCCATCCGTGGGCTGCTTTGTTCCAGGTGACAAGATTGTCACAAGATCTGTCTCCCGCCTTAGGGGCAGGTACTCCTGCAGTTCGGGATAGAGACAGAACAAAGGGGCAGGCCCCCGGGCCTGGGGGCCCCAGGGCGATGTCAAGCCTCGGCCAAGGAAGCCGCATGTTCCAAATAGCCTTATCCCAGGATCTAAAATAGTCAGCCAGTGGTTTCCAGGCTCCCCCTCAACTAAAGATAAAAATATCATGGGCTCAGGGATGTTCCCAGTCATCAGTCAATAAGCCAGGACTATTTCTGCCCTCATCCTTTGCCTGGGGTTTCTCCTACGCCCCCCATCCATCCTGTGCTCCCCGTCACCCCAGCTCTGAGTAGGGTATCTTTCCTCAGCTGCCTTCAAGCAACAGCTCTGCAGCCTGGCCATGCCAGCGTTTGAACCCAACACTGCCTACAGGTGAAGAGATAGCATTCAGGTGCCTCCCATAGCCTCTGGGAGCCTGCCCAGCCCGAGTCCACTCTGTCAGGCTGATCAGCTCCAGGTCTACACCAGCTTCCTGGCTGGGTGGCCCGTGGGGGCTCTCTGGGAGTAAACACCACCGGCTGAGGAAGTCCTCTGTAGCTATGGGTCGGGCTTCTTCACGTAGCTGCAGAGATTAAATGAATACCTCTTAGGACCACAAGGAGGATCAAATGACACTCTGTAGGTAAAGCACTAACTGTGGCACCTGGCAAGTTACAGACACTCAGAAAAGAAGACTCGCCTTCCCCCTTCCCCCAAGTAGCCATTCATCAAGAGCTCAGGCTGCCATGGCTGACCCATACCGTCTGAGGGCTCTTTTGAGGAGATCTTGTCATCCTGAAACCCTAAGTCAGCTTTAACTCCAGGTCGTGGAGAGGCCCTTGAAGACACTCCGTCTACACGGAGATCCTCAGTCAGTTTCCGAGTAACTAACCCCAGATGCGGTGCTGCCGGGCCCGCCGAGGCTTTGGTTTCATGTCCAGTCTTCCACCGCCCTCTGCAGGTCGCAATGTGGTACTGCAGGCGGTGTTGGCCACATTCCTTGCGCAATACCAGGAAGACCAAGCACCCTCCCCTTACAGACTTAAGACAATTTGTTGTTGTTGTTTTTTTAAGATTGTATTTATTTTATTTTGACAGAGAGCGAGAGAAAGCACAAGCAGGGGGCAGAGGGAGAAGCAGGTTTCCCGCGGAGCAAGGAGCCTGATGTGGGACTCGATCCCAGGACTCTGGGATCAGGACCTGAGCCCAAGGCAGATGCTCAACTGACTGAGCCACCCAGACTCCAGACAGTTCACAGATTAAGATGGCAGGGCGAGGCCAGGTGTCTGAAAGAACAGCCCCTCAGCATAACACAGTGATGTACGGCTCACAAAGTACCGACTTGTTGGATTTTCACAACCATTCTGCCTTGCCTCTGTTCCTAAGCTCAGAAGAAAATTCACAGTCATTGTTCAGTCCTCGCAGGCTCACTAATGACAGCAGACACAGCTCAGTCTTAGGCTAGTGTCCTAATGTCCTAGAACATTCCAGAAAATCAATGAAATGGACATGCATGGATCTCCATGTAAATATCAGTTCAATCTCTAATGTTCTTTACTCTTACTGTGCTGTAAAAGAGCTGGCTTATCCAGAATACTCTGAGGAAGGGAATTTTGTAAGAAAGTGTGTGGCGTACCTGGGTGGCTTAGTCGGGTAAATGTCCAACTCTTGATTTTGGCTCAGGGTCATGAGATGGAGCCCCACATTGGACTCTGTGTTGGGCACGGAGACTGCTTAAGATTCTGTCTCTCCCTTTACCTCTGCCCCCCCCCAAAGAAAGTGCATGTGTGTGTGTATGTGCGTGTGCATGTGAGTATTGGGTATGCATGTTCTCTAGAAATGAAGTCTGGCTAAGACATGGCAGATATTAGCGTTTGGTGAGATGATGATGATTAATAAGTATTTCTCACATGCCAAGCACCTGACCATTTCATTTATTAATGGCATCAAGCACCAGGCTCAAGTGCATGGCCTCCACTATCCTCCCTCTGCAGCCAGAACCATGGCCCCATCTGGCACAAGGTTGGGTGTTTGAAGCGGTGAAGGAATATGACAATGTTACATCATCCACCCCACACCACACAGCGATGAAATCACCTATTGGAGCAACTAGAGGGATGTTTGCTCCTCTCCTGTTCTCTTTACCAACCTCAGGAACTTGGGAGAATCAAAGCAGGATTCATTAAGCCCAGAAAGCACATCACAGTAAGGAAGCCAAGTCTCTGATAGCTGCAGATCCCTTATATAACTGGAGCTTTCAGGTCATATATTTATAGACTTTTGGAGCTGGAGAAGGCCTTAGAGATTATTCCAGTCTAATCCTTTCATTCTGCAGTAAAATGAAGCACAGAAAAAGACACGACGGACCAAGGTCACACAGATACACAGCTGGGATGGGAACCCAGGCTCCTTGACTGTTACTCCTCTGGCTGATCTGGATTTTGGTAGCATGATTTCTAGATGGAAATTACTCTGGCCTCCACTGAAGATTTTTCAACCTGATTTTTTTTTTTTTAATGTACAAAGGGGAAGAGAAAGAAACCTAACATGATACAGGTGCTCAATAACTGGGTTGGTTGGCTTTTGATGGTATAGAATAATTTCCTTTCTGCCACTTAACAAGATCAGATTCAATTAAACTTGAAATTGTTTCATTGTTCATTTTCTTTAATGACCCAAAGGTGGTTAGAGATTTGAATCTCACCCCACTGTCCCACTGCAAATTGAGTATGGATCTGAGGTTATAATATGATGTTCACTGGTTTGAAGGGGAGGGTTTCTGAGGAAGGCACGTGGATTTAGAATTTAAGCTTCCGGAGGTTTGTGGGCATCCTCCTTGAAGGACAGACACTGTCAGCACCTGAGGTTATACAGTCTGTCCTGTGAGTTGGGATTATGGCACAAATACTTCTTAAACCTATTTTAAATGCATGATTAAAACAGACATAAAAAGATTCTAATTGCATATTAGTTACGTTAGTTACAGTTCTGAATTGGCTTATCATTAAGTTTGCAAAGCAGATTTTTGATCAACATCTTCTAATGCATGTTCTTCCAAGATGGTGTTCTTCCAAACACCATCCTGATGAATCAAGCATCATCATCCCACGACTTGTATAGACTCATGTTCTGCAGGGAATGTCCCACGCTCCATGGAAGCTCCGGTGTCGCATAAGAAGGCTCTGCTTGGGACTTTCTCTTCAGACCCTCACAGACCAGGGCTTACAGTTTTCTGGTACGCCAGTGACACACTAGGAAGGAATGGCAGAGAACTTATTGCCAGGGTCTTCCCATAGCACAGGACATGTGACCCCCTCTGGTGCACATGCCACCTCCCACCGCTGCCAACCACCACTCCAAGACCAAACACCCCTCTGTAGTCCCAGCTGTTGGGAGTGCCCCCAGGGCAGGACCCCTTAATTTCATAGTCATTCATTTATTTTTGCTAAGCACTTTCCATGTGGAATTCTTTGCTTTAGGTCTGGGGACCCAGAGGGGCTCATTAAATCAATGAGTTCTGCATCAGACTGTTTGCAAGGAACTAACTTGCAACCTGTGTAAGCTTCCGGGGAGCCACGTAGCACCTCACCTGCCAGGGAATGGACTTTGGTGAACTGTCAGCATTGTGGCCATGGTGGGAAGGTTCTGGGCTGTGGGAAGGTTGCTGCAGAGCTGTGGTCATTCCTCACTGCCTGGAAGCTCCACACATAATCTGGTGGTTCTTACCCCATAGCTAAAGCTACTGGCAGAGGAGGGTGGCCTGCCTGGGGTCCTGTCAGCCTCCCTCACCCTCAGTGCTGAGGCCTGGGATGGCAGGTCTGCCTGCTCTGGAGACTCTCCTGGACCCTCCCCATCCCTGGAACACTTTGGGTCCATGAGTACCCATTTCACATCTAAACCCAAACCCCAAAGGCCTATCAAATCTGCTATCAAACGCCCAGGAGGAAATCCAACTTGGGTTGGCAGGAAGAGCCGGGTCCTGCTAAGTCAGCAGAGACTGCCGCAGCAAAGGCAGCCAGACGGTCCTGTGTGTGCGGCGCCCACTTCAGCTCAGCTCAGGGGCAACGGCGAGGAAACTGTCCCGCACCGTCTTCTTTTGCCAGGCATTGCCCACTACAAGTACCTTCTAGGGGCTTCCCAAAATGATTCCAATGGCCACAGAACTCCTGCTACATTCTGCTACGTACACTGAGGTAGTAACCAATCGCCCTGTAACACGATCATCTGGTTTCCTGCAAGACCGCCAAGTCTTCACGGGCACCCACACATGCCCGCCTTAGCCCGGCCCACAACCAACCAGAGAACAAATGTGCCGTCTCTAGTTCATTCATTAACTCCCCTTTTTGTCTCCGGCTCCGTAGTACTCACACAGTGGCCTTCACAAAGAAGGGTCTCAAGCATGCCAGGGATGGACACGAGAGATTAGGCCGTTGGGGACCTTTATCCATCACCCTCATTTTCATGGAAAACAATGAAATCCATGGGTGATAGCTGTGTACCAAAGAGCCCTCTTCCCTCGAAGAAGGCCCAGCTGCAAGCAGCAGCTTTAAGGGGATTTCTTGCTGTTTTCCAGCAAGTTCGAGGGGGTGCCTTAATGACAGAAGGAAGGCAACACGGACCCAAGGCTGCCCAGTGGAGAGAGAGAGCCTGGCAACCCACTGTCCTGTCTGTAGTGCTCAGGCCTCTGCCCCGGCCTCCCCCAGACTGACTGGGCGCTCCAGGGACCTCATACCAGGGTGGTGAACTTGTCCACACAGGCGTTGCGGATCTTCTCTGGGGTGGCGGGGCTGTCGAGCCGGAAAAGCTTCTCCATCTTACAATCTGCGTTCTTAGTTCGAGCTGCACGGATGGCGTCTTTGATGGCAAAGAAGATAGAAGCTGCCAGGAAGAGGGGCGGCTCCCCGACGGCCTGGGCACACAGAGCACAGGACAGGGAATCAGGCAACGGGACCCCAGCCTCCACACCCGGAGGGCTGGTGACGCCGGGAACCCCAGCCGGCACCGGCAGGCTGCACCCAGTAAGGCAGGGAGGATGGCCAAAATTCCTCAGGGGCAGAGAACAAGCAACCCTAGTAAATGACTCAACCTCATTGGCATATTTCTTTTAACTCTCACTATGTGATTTTCTCTGATGCCATCATGCGAACAAAATGCCATGATGCAAATAAAATGTACCATTAAAAGTTGTATTAAATACTTCTATTTTATGGATAAAAATGTCTGACATGAATTTTGACCCTTTCCTCACAGTTATGAGGCTAGGGGACTCATCTACCTGCAACTCTGACCACCTTGGCAGGCACCATCATCATATTTACAGGCAACAGCATCGTCTGGAATACAGGCATCATGACCAACAGGAATTAAACATTTTCTAGCAGAGGTTGTTTTGTCCCTGGAAGCTCAGAAACTTCCCACAGAGACACGGTCACTCTGCTTCCCCCACCCTCGAAGGACAGATAACTGCTTCCCACATCAGGCACCAAGCCTCAGAAACTGCCTGTATCAAAATCACTAGGGACATTTGTTAAAAATGCACATTCCAGGGCCCTACTCCATCTACTACTGAACCAAAATTTCTAGGGATGGGCCCCACAGAGCTGCATTTTTATCATGCATCCACAGTGATCCTGATGCGTGCCACGGCGTGAAAGTCGATGGCAAGGATCAGAGTGTCCAGCCCCAAGCACAGTAAGTAAACCATGAGATGAGCAAATGGGTGTGTTTCACTGGTTACAAGTGAGCATCTGTCTTCCTTCTTAGATCCACGATTATCTCATCAGCTTACTTGATTTTCAACCACTTTTTCGTCCTTACTGCGGACAGCAGGGAAATAGAGAGTGGCTATAATCCTTCAGGCATGCAGGTCAAGTTTAAGGTCAGGTGCCAGCCACTGAAGGGGACAACGGGTCTGCGCGGAGGTGTTGCCTGATCTGCAGTGGATAGGCTATTCTTGTGGGGTAACTGGGAAGGGTGTGTATCTGTGGGATCATCTTTAGGACCAAGCATCAAGATGCACACCTGAGACACGGGTGGAGGGCAGGCTTTGACCTATAGGACTGGATTAAGGAATCCCTCTGAGTGCACCCAAAGGAGCTAGCTTTGACCACACAGAGGTGGTGTCATTCCAGTTCTGTTTTCTCAGGCAGGGACTGCCCACCCCTCTGCCATCCTCACCAAAACTAGCGTCAAGCCCTCTTGTCCTTCCACACAAGCCACCCGCAGACCCACAGGGTGGGTGGCTGAAGCCCCTCCTTCCCACCCGGAGCCTCCCACAGTGCAGACCAGAAGGCAGCACAGACCCAGGGCAACAGTACCTTGGACGCATAGATGGCCTTCTTGTTGGGGCTGTCACGGAGCAGGGACACCCTGAACTGAATGGGGATGCTGCCAAATGCAGGGATCTTATAGGTGCTGGGGCCACGGGTGTGCAGGCTCCCCTCTGGGGAGTAGTGCAGCTCTTCCAGGGTGAAGAGGCCAAGGCCCTGCACAAAGGCCCCTTCCACCTGCAAGGCAGACAGAGACCATGGTCACTCGGCTTCCCCCCAAGGACAGATACTGCTTCCCACATCAGGCACCAAGCCTCACCTGGAGTGGGCCTGGAAAGAAGCTGAAAACAGCCCTCCATAGCCTACCTGGCTCCTGCCCAGCCTGGGATCATCTAGCCGGGCCTTTGCCAGGCATTGAGGTAGGCCAGGCAAAGGCATTAACACTGAAGGTTAGTCTTAGAATTGGGCAGCAATTCCAGAAGGGTCACACTGTGTAAGGCATAATTTTTCACTGCTGCAGGGTGGGTGGAGCGGTTCCCTCCATGTCGCTACTGGGGAAACGGCAACTTGGAGCTGAGAAGCAGGCTCCCAGGCTGACAGTTGCCCCTCATCCCTCAGGGGCCCACGCGCCTCCTTGCCAAGCAGAACCATGCGCTTGCAGGCAGCCCCGCAAGACAGGAATTTCTGGGACCATAGATTTAGGCTTTGTGAACTCCCAGCCCTGCCTGCCCTCTGGGAGAAGCAGTGCCCCTGCTGTGCGCTTACGGATCTCTCCGAGGGCACCTGCCATGCTCTGCGAGCCCACACGTCTGTTCCCCCAGCCTCCCTGCTCACCACGAAACTCAGGGGGGGGCCACCGCCAAACAGGTGTGTTCTCCCGACCAGGTGCTCATCATCTCTGGGACCGAGGCACCGAGCTCAGTGCCTGCCTCCAGGAGGGGCTCCCCCAATGGTTGTGGAGTGAATTAATGAACACAGCGACTAATGACTAAGTTTCTGTAGACTCAGTAACTGTCTGTTTTTGAGAAGTACAACTTATATATTCTACCAGATGCTCAGTGCTCCAGTTCTCGGTGCCTCCCTCTGTCTCCTGTTCCACCTAACCTCCCCAACACTCTCATATTTTCCAAAAGTGATTTTCTTCGAGCCATCCCTTTGGGCCTCTTGATTGAACCTGTGTCTTTTGCCCCAGTGTTCCCTAGCATTCCACTGACATTTACTTCCTAGAGAACAAAATGAGTCCTGGGTGGAAGAGGTATGAGGAGGGAGAAGCTCCTCTGGCCTCAGACCCCACTGCCTGCAAACCAATCCCAAACTCAGTCTCCATTCCACAGTGTGCCCCTGCTCACACTGTGCGTGCGCGTGCATGCATGTGTGCGTGAGTGTGCACCCAGTGTTTGCACCCTTCCTCTTGTCCTCTGAGGTGTGAGTGCCCTTTCCAGAATCTACATTAATGCGTCTTCTACCTCAAGAGGTGGGCGTGCTCTCATCGATCTAACTCCTGCTGAGGGAGACTCACATGGTACCCTGGTCAGACCTGCTTCACAGTGACGTTGGGCAAAACGTGTTGGCTGGTGACCCTAGGAGAAGAAGGGACACACCTGCGGCTGAGTCCATCACCACCCCGGTCACCCATGTGCCTTACCTGTCCAATATCAATGGCAGGGTTCAGACTGGAGCCGACATCCATGACAATGTCAGTGCGGAGGTTCTGAAGTGGGGAGGAGAATAACAAGCAGGGTGAGAAGGAAGGAAGGTGTGGGATGATAACGGGGCTTGGTGACCCTTAAATTACTGCATCAACCAAACAGCACTTTCAGAAGCGAGTGCCCCGGGCATGCTCAGTTGGCATTGGCATTGTCGATGCTCAAGTTTGAGTTGGGGCCAGCTGAGCAGGGCATGGCAGCGGCCACGGTCTCCTGGTGAGCGTGAGTCACAGTGCACACACCTCCACATGAGTGGGAAGGCCAGGTCCCGGGTCCCTGGCTCAGAACCTGGGTCTGGACTGATCGCGTCAGGAAGGGGACATGGGCCGATTCCAGCTTGAGCCCCATTTCTGTAGGACCTGTGAGCTAATAATGGTGTTTGCCTTTTTAAATGACAAAAATAAAAGGAATATGGTGTGGCACGTGAAAATTATATGAAATTCACAGCCAGTGTGCACAAACCACATCGTAGGGGAACACAGCCGTGCCCGTTCGTTTGCATTCGTCTGTGGCTGTTCTCATGCTTCGGGGATGGGGCAGAGGATTGAGGCAGAGTCTTTGGGGCCTAGAAAGCCTCAAATATTTGCTCGCTGGTCCTTTCTAGGAAGTTTGCCAGGCTGTGATGTCAGACTTCTTATTTTCCAAGCCAGAAAGTGTGTCTCTATCGGTTCTTGGTGTTTGCAATTCACTTGCTTCTCCTCTCTTCCCCCTAACTTAGTGCAAAGGTTTTTGCAAACTCCTTACTTTGTGATCCCCTGTTAAGCAATCAATTTCCACTTCGGAGCAAGCCACCCCATAGGAGAAGTAGTGGAAGGGATTCCCTGAGTTTGTCTCAAAGCTGTAGCCGAGGTTGGGTGTCCTGGGGGAGAAAAGAGAAAACATTGCACATGTGTTAAGATGAGCATCCCCCCACACCATACACACACACACACACACACAGAAGCTTGACCCACAAAATTCTAAGACTCCAAAGGTTTTATTTTTTCATCCAGCTGTTCTTCATAAAAGTCCATGTGTTTTTAATACTTTGAACCTGTTATTGAAATCCAGGGTTGCAGAGCATTCTGCCTCCTGTCTGCTCAATTCCACCCAAGGCCCTTACATGAATCATTCTGTACAGCCGAGCGGCATATAGCATCAGCGTGCTGCCCTCTATGTGGTAGAAACGGGACACATTTGCCCAAGCTCACGAAGGACATGAAGGCCATGCTCCAAAGGATATGCTGAATTGGAATTCAAGGTCTCAGAACCAGAGATCCTGCCCGTACCACCTCCTGGGCTGCTCACCTTTCTCCAGGTGAGAGCGGAGATCAGCATCTCATGCCTCTTTAACCGCTTGCCTGCATTACTCCTTGGCTATGGGCCCCTTCTCAGTTGCAACAAATGATTTGAGGAAAGTGTTACTGATAAAAGCAAATGCTCTCCTATATTTTTTCTTCTTTAATCCCGAGTATCTTACACAATTCCAGTTTCACATGAGTCATACGTGTGTGTGTGCATCTTCTCACACCCGGAATTAATAGTCCCCTGTACCCAAGTTTTTCTATGCATGACACAGAAAACTGTGAGCTGATGGGATCAGAATCTCCATGAACACAAAACCAGCACAGAGCTGAGGGAAAAGACTTCTCCCAGGAGAACCTGCCCACCTTCTCTGACCTCTGATTTCACCATCTTCACTTGGGTGTTCCTTTATTTTACCCCGTTTTATCAACTCTGAAAATGAAGCAAGAACTTCTGAGAAAATCTGCACGTGTGCGTGTTTGCACAGGTCAAGTATCACATAACCCAGGGAGACTGGCAAAATGTAACTTTGCCTAAAATACATATTGAACTAGTTCTCCCAACCCATTGATGTGTGAAAGAAAAGGTCCTGGTTCAACTTCCCAGAGAAAGCTAGAACGTTACGGCTGGTAGGAAATATAATCACATCGTTTTACAACCTCGGAATCAGATTGGCACTTTACAACCTCAGAATCAGATTGGCACGGTCTCTAGCTCTCCATGCTGCTACTGAATTTCAAAGTAGCTGAAGGTATGTGCTCTTTTCCAAATCTCACTTTCAGCTCCACTGAATTCTGCATTTTGTAACGAGACCACATGCTCTAAATCCTCCTGTGGTTCTTTCCAAGGAAAGCCTCTGTGCAGAAATACAACGCATGGTAGAGAGGAACACACATGGGTAACTCCGCCCCTGGTTCTAGGAGAACACCCAGGGAGGGGTGGCTGGGGATGGTCCCACTATGTCATTAATGAGGAAACAGGCTCAGAGAGATCCCTGATTTCTCCAAGCGCAAGAATGAATACACTTCCAGACCAGAACTAGAATGCAGGTCTTCGGATATGGCGGCTCATGTTTTTGCCTCCTTGGCACATAGATCGGTGATGCCGGGTATCTTAGAGCATCTTCAGAGTGAAATTAGCAGCAGTCATTGAAGAGATAAGAGTTTCAGGGGAACTGCCCTCTCCTGACCAAAGGCTGAGAGCACTCGGGGCAAGAGGGGACTTCAGAGGTTAGGATGACACCACACGGTGAGGCGAGCTGACACCAGCTCCGTACTTACTTATAAAACCCAGTCGCAGACAAGCTCACTGCATCAAGGTAGGCAGCTGAGATCTGAGGAGAGGAGACAGACAACAGGAAGGGCTGAGCATGGTTTCCGGAATCCCTGCCCCAGCACTAAGATTTCATGGGTTCACCCCCCCATCTGGAAGCTGACCAACTCTGTGAACCACAGCTTGCCTCACACACTCACTGCATCGAGGAGACTGCACCGGAAGCCTGGGGGGCTACAGCACCCTCTCAGCTGGTCTTCACCCTTCGAGTAGCCTCCCCACCCCGCCGGGGAGCCCAGCCCAACCACAGTGAGCATCTTAACGTACCATACTGCCCACGTCACCCCCCTGCTCTAGAGCTGTGGATGACTCCCCATGGTCTCTAGAGCACATGCTCGACATTCAGGACCCCAGTGTTCTCTCTGGTTTCAGGTGGCACACACATCATGGCCGCACCAGCCAAACTCGAGTGTCAGCTCTCTCCCAGCCCCGCCGAAGCCCCACAGCTCTACACGTTCATTCACGCAGTTCCTCCACTGTATCTGCCCAAATGTCCAGCTCAAGCTTGCCTCCCCATGTCTCTGTGCTGAAACGCAAACGACCGAAATCAGCCTAGATTCATACGGTATTTACGTGTGTGGTATCTGTGAGCGTGGGAAGGGAAGTGGAGGTCAGTCACACGAGGCACAGTAAGGTGAGGGGGTCTGAGAGAAATAGTTTATTTTCTTTGGGTCTATGGAGGGAAACGTATACTATCGGACTGGGTCATGTGGAGGCTCCTGCTATATCTGTTACCACTGTGCCCACTTTCCCCACCCCGACTCTGGGAGATGATAAAGAGGGACTGTCACCGAGGGGTCTGCTTGTTGGAAGAGATGCAGTCTCCTGCCAGAGAGAGACATCCTTGTGGCTTCCCTCTGGGGGTTCCCGACACACAGCCTCCAAACCAGAAACCAGAAAACTGGGCTCCTTCTTATCAGCAGTGCTTGCCTGTCACTTCTAAAACCACAGGAGTGATATAAACTCCTGGGTAATGTCTTTTTCCCCCCACTCCTTCACAGATGGAGCCTCAGTGGACCCAGACTCCAGAGCTGCTAGGGACAGCCCTCTGACAGCAGGAGGTTTGAAGAAGACCAGGCTCTTCAAGACTGTGGATGAGCAGGGTATGGAACCAGGCCCAAGTGAGGCACATTCAGCAGTTACCCCACCTTCTGAGGCTCAGGACAGCCAATCCCCCAGTCCCCACAAGGTTGTCAAGATCCTGGATCAAAATTTTTCCTCAGGTGCCTTCCTTCAACTATGAAAAGCACAGACCAGGGTGCCCAGCAAGGTGGAGCATTTCCTTGTCCTGTGAAACCATACAAACCACTCCAGCTTCTCTGCCTGTGACTAGATCATGACCCTATTCCTGCTGCAGGAGGGACAGAGAGCCTTCCTTTAATGTCTCTCATTTTCAAAAGCAACTTGGATCAGCTCAGACTTACCCATTCTTCCCAGGTTCCAGTGGGATTCTTTTTCTTGAAGGGCTCCAGCCTTTTCAGGATGGTCTGACAAGCTTCCTAAGAACACATCCACCACATACCAGACATATTAATCTTCTGCATTTCCTGGCCCAGGCAAAACCCCAAGGGCCTCAGCAAGGCCACCTCCAAGTAATGCTGTGCCATTCAGATAGTTTCCCACCTTCTCAGGAACGACTGAGACCCAGGGTGGAAGCCACAAGGCCCCGCCACAGGAAACGGCATTGGCCCTTGCTGGAAGAAGACCCAGTTCTTAGGCTACAGAAGATGAAATATTTGAGGGATCTCAAAGGAGATGACTTCTCCCATCAAACCATTTTCTTAATTACATCCCTCACGTGGAAAGAGAAGCAAGTGAGTCTGACCTGGCCTACCCCAAAATCCAATTCCAACCTCAGTCCATAGTCTTACAGCCAGTTCTAACGCTGGGGAGTATCTTTCCAGAACGCTCCCTGTGACCCCCCAAATCTCCTCCCCATCCTACACTCATCCTTCTTGGCTTTAATGGAAGCGATTGTGGCTCCTAGGCGTCTCTTTCAGCTTGGTGTCAGGAGGAACAGCATTCTCCTGGATAAGAGAGCCAAGGCATGGCCACAGCCAAAGAGCCTACAAGGGCCATTCCAGCTCCCACCCCAGGGTTCTCTCTGGGCCCAAAGCCCTGGGCTGGCCCTCAGCTCTGGCGGCTGCCCAGGCTCCTTACTTACATAGATAGCCTGTCCATTCAGGTCAGCGCTGACGGAGGCGGCCGTGGGAGAGGTGTTCGGCACGGTGTTAGTGCTCGTCTCACTGATGTAAATTTTAGAGATGGGGATTTTCAGAGCTCTGCTGGCCACCTGGGAAAAGAGACAATATCACCCTCTCAGGGAGGGGTGAGCACGGGGCTTGGATGCCTTCTTCCCAAGCCAGACTCAGGTTCACTGTTGCAGGCAACAAAATAATTTTATAAACTATAATCCTATGGAGACTGGGATGTTTTCATACCTCAGTTTGAAGCAGAACTTTATGGATTGATTTGTTGGATTAAAAAAATCATAAACCCAATGGTGACTCACAGCACTTTTTAAAGCTAACCTTGGTTTTTTTTTTTAATTTTTTTTTTAATTTATTTATTTGACAGAGACACAGCGAGAGAGGGAACACAAGCAGGGGGAGTGGGAGAGGGAGAAGCAGGCTTCCTGAGGAGCGGGGAGCCCAACGCGGGGCTCTATCCCAGGACCCCGGGATCATGACCTGAGCCGAAGGCAGACGCTTAACAGCTGAGCCACCCAGGGGCCCCTAATCTTGGCTTTTTTTAAAAAAATACAATTTGGCCAGTCCGTGAGCCAAGCAGGTGTGCCAACTCTAATCCAGTTCCAATATCCGAGCTCCACTGTGTGGGGGAAACTGGCTACCTTTTTACCCACAACACACCCACTTATACACTGTTGGGGAAGGGCATCCAAAAGATGTGACCCCCAGTTGACCCTTGAGCTGGACCTGGGGGATCGGAGGCTCCTCACCCTTCCCCTGTCCTTGGAATATGGGTTCCGCTTGCCTTTCCTGTTCCCAAAGGCTGCTCCAAGGACATGGCCCCCAAGGACGATGATGTGGGGTTGAGCACACCTGCACAGGACCTTAACTAAACCCAGTTAAGGCCTCTCTCTCTATGAACTTTTAAGAGCCAGGAGGGGAGAAGACTTGCCCATGACCTCATGTCGGCAGAGCCTGGGCCAGAGCTGGGGCCTGCTTCTGCTTCTGCTGTGCGCCGCCACTCAGCGTCTCACCACACCCTCCCTCCCCTGGACGCCACGGGGCCAGAGAGGGCTCCCGGTCTCCAGGTTGCTCACCTGGATCATCTTGGTGTGCAGGCCTTGGCCCATCTCCATGCCCCCGTGAGCCAGCAGCACGGAGCCATCTGTATACACATGAATCAGGGCTCCTGCCTAAGGGAAGACAAGGACACCAAACACAAAATTCGGTAAATCCTAACTCAACTTGAGGCCTGGGACCAACGGTGCTGGAGCCCAGGAGGAAGAAAACCAGTGGCAGCATTTTGGAGAGAAACCTTAGATGAAAACTGAAGCGGTATAAATCTCGGGATTTAATGATGTAGCCATTCAAGAGTTTGCAAACATTTTCCTATTTCTCTACGTGTATCTCCCATCCCCAGAAGGAAGGAGGTCAAATAAATGTCTTTGTGTTCACTCTATGGATGAGGCCACAGGATCAGAAAGGCAGAGTAGCTGTCCGTGGCCCTACAACTAGGAAGAGTAAGAACTAGAAGTTGACCCCAGATCTCTCTGAGTCCCATGCTGCCCTCACTGATCTGTGACATTCTGGACAAACAGGAATATACAAGCTCAACTTCATTTGGGGAGTTGGCAGACAGCCCTTCCACTCAGCCCTGTTACCAGGGACAATGGCCCTTCCCTTGCCATACTGCAGACAGAGGGGAAATGGGGCCCCAGCCCAGTGGAGAGGGACAAAATTATATAAAGTAATTACCTGGTTCAGAAAAGGAACACTGAAGCTTATTCCAAACTTGGTAGGAATGATGCACAATCCTCTCTTCTTCCAACAATTCTCCCTGGAGTAAAAGGAAGATTCTCATAGAACCTTCTCTATCATGTTTGTGTCAGCTCATAGTTTCAGACAACATCTTTGCAAAATTGGAACAAGGCATCCTTGGAGCTGCCCACATAGTACTTATCATAACTGAGTTGTGCCCCAATTAGGTAAACCAAATGAGAAAAGTCGGATTTGGGTTCTGGGTCCTTCCGCGCAGCTGAAGCAGGGCCCACCCCTGAGAGTCTGGACTTCAAAGTATTGTCACTTCCTCGCAGAGAGGAGTTCAGATGGGGTCAGGGTGCCCTGGTGATCTCAGACTGTGACTGTCCCAGGGATGAACTGTGGCTCAGTGATGATACTGGTAACACCTTCTCGGTGCTTTCTATTTGGTTTTCTGGGTAAGTCAGTGAGGAAACAGAGCCAGTATAATTATCCCCATTTAGCAGATGTTGAAACTGAGGCCCAAGTTGATGGAGTGACGGCAAGGTCACATTTATAGATTCATGTCAGAGGCAGATGTATAACTGTGGTGTCCTGAGTTCTGGGCCGGTGTGCCCCTAAGGTGGACAAATGCGTAAAGACGAACCATACTGATAGGCTAGGATGCTGAGGGCAGGCTGGAAGCCTATCGGCTTCCATTTCAGGATCTTAAAGAGATGGCTACAAAAGGGGCAGCACTCAGCACTCCCGCGAGTTATCTGTTAAATTCTTAGCCTGGTATTCTGAGTTCAGCAAAGAGGCTGCAGAATAGGAGACCTGAGAGAGCACCAGAACACTGGACTCCTCCCCTCCCTGTGCTTACTCATTGAACTTGTCAATCTCACTCCTCCGGGCATGATACTGAGAGCTTTCGAGGCATTCATCCCAGCACCTGGACAAGGTGAACGCCTCAAGCTTCTGGTTGAAGTGTGTCAGGTCCCCTTCCTTATACAGGTTTTTCCTCCGCACCTTTGCAAGGAGAGAGAGAGACACTGAGGGCTCGCTGGTGGCAAGGGATGAAGGGATACAACCTCAAGTTAAGCTTCTGACCCCCTCCACAGCACCTGCCTCTCCTCTGCCCACCTGGGAGATGCCCAAGACACAAGGCCACTGTCCCCTCAAAGTAGGTTAACCCACCCACTCTGACCCACGCCACCAAACTCCCGGCTGACTCACTTCCTCTGCAGGCAGCCCACAGGTCAGAGCGACTTCACTCATCCAATACTCGGCAATGAGCATCCCCTGGGGCCCCCCAAAGCCCCGGAAGGCTGTGTTGGAGGGCAGGTTGGTCTTGCAGAGCCGCCCAGTGCCCAGGATGTTGGGGATTTTGTAACAGTTGTCCATGTGGAATAGGGCTCGTTCCATTATCTGGAGCAGAAGAAACCAAAATGGGAGAGAAGAGTGTGCCGATGTCATTGGCTCCTCAAAAAAGGGACTTCAAGGGCTGCACCCTCTTTGTCTTTCCCAGCCCCACTTGGCCCCTCAGGCCCAAGTTACTTCTTCCCTGGTATGCAACCCAGGACTCCTGACTGTGCTCCCAGGACTCCTGACTGTGCTCCCAGGACTCCTGACTGCGCTCCCAGCCTCTGTGTCTCTCCATCCTCTAACCTACTCCTCAAACGAAAATATAAGGTCATTTCAGCTCAACCACTTGCTTAAAAGTGCCCCTTATTCTCTTTGGAATGAAGTCTGTATGTCTTTCAGCATGGAATTCAAGACTCTTTATGTATTCCTTCCCCCAGTGTATTCTTTATCCTCTGACGATAGGTATGCTCCTCTTACCTGGTATGCCTCTCCTCACCGTACCCACCTACTACCTAACATCCTCATTCAGCTCCTCCCTGGGGAAGCTCTTCCCAGACTCTCCAGTTAGGATTGATCACTTGCCTCTTCCAAAAAAAAAATTAAAAAAAAAAAAACGGTGATCTTATGAATTAATTTTAAAGTAGTTCATGTTCCCATTAGAGTTGTAGGGCAAACAGTTTCAAGAGTCAAATACTTCTGTAAGTTTGTGTTATGCAAAACAGCAACCCCCACTTTCCTTCTTTCTACTCCACTTACAGTTCTCCTAGCTCATTCTTTAGCAGCTCTTTCCATTAACTTCCACATCTCTTAATAGTGCCTTACACTGAAACTTCTTGACGTTTTCAGTTGTAGATGCTTAGATTGTTTTCTTGTTACAGAAAAGGGGGATTTCATTCCCGCCTAATCCCCTTTCCCTGAAAACACACCACCTTCCTGTCCCCCGTCTTCCCCATATAGTTCTATTTGGATCTGATCAATAGTCAGTTTGATATCATCCGTAAACATTACTGACAGCTGAACCACATAGTTATACTATGATTACTTCTCTCTTTCTTGATAACATTTCTCCCCCCCTCCCCCGCCCGGAGTTAGCAATTATCTTTACTTTTTAATTTTCTTCGTTTCTATGCAGTTACTACTAAATCAACTTAAAGTTTTCCCCAGTGCTAGAAATCTGTTCTCAAGATGTTTGAACACTTTAGGCTTTCTAGCAGCCTTATCTTTTTAAATAAATTGTTCCTGGAGCCTTCTGGTCGACTCCAATGTCAACGGGCAGCCCATTAAACCCACTGTTCAGCTGTTACCTTGGGCTCTTCCTCTCACATTCATCCCAGACTGTATATAGGATCTCGGTTGGAAATAGGTTTTCCAGTTTCCCTCAGCATTCTGAAGGCATTTTACTGGCACATCCTACCTCTCCAGCATTGACAAATCCAATCAATGTCTTTCCAATTCTTGGAAACAGTTCTGCTTTTCTCCTTCCCGAAAATTGTAAAATCTTCTTTATCCCCAGGTTTCTCAAAGTTACCAATGATGTAACTTAGCATAGGTCTATTTTCCTTCATTGTGCTGGTTAGCGGACGGGCTCTTTTAATCTCAAAATGTATGCCCATCAGTTTGGGGGGATTTCCTGAGTCGCTTCCTGACAGTTTCCTCCTCTTAATAATGTTTCCATTCTTTCTCTCTGAAACTTTGATTATTTGGATCTCCTGGACGAGTCCTGGAATTTTGTTGTATCTTCTCTCCTATTTTTCTGTATTTTTTGTCTTTACTTGGGGAGATTTGCTCAAGTTTCTTCCAACCCTTCTGCTTTCAGAGTTTTAATTCACCAGAGTTCATTTTTATTCTCTGTTCCATTTTTATGGCACCCTATTCTTTCTTGAAGGTATAACAATTCATCTCTCTGATGAGACCAATGGCAGCTTTTATTTTTTTGTTTCATTTGGGGTTTGGTTTACTTCCCGGTGTATAGACTCTCTTTCCCACAGGCTGCTTTTTGTGTCTTTGGTTATTTCAGTCTTAGTCATCCTAGATGCTTTTAGTATGTCTCAATTAATTCCACTTTTGCTTTCCCTTAGCACTCTATCAACTTGTACTTCTATTTCATTTTGTCTTTTATTATCTGTCTCCCCCACCACACTGTGAACTTCCTGAGGGCAGAAACAACGCCGTATATTCTTCTTTATGTTGCCACTCTAGGCACTCAATAAATGTTTGCTGGATTGAATTTAAAAGCTTCTAAGATCTTTGGGGACAAGCACTCTATCTTTTTCAACCTGATTTTTCCTACAACACCAAGAGGCATGTGTTGCAAATGGTGAGAATGCAAAATGTGTTTCTTTTTTTTGAGATGTTTTCACACTAGATCCGAAGTGTGAAGTTTTCTAATTGAGCCAGTTAGCCCCTAGCAAAGAAGAGAGGCACAGGGGGTGCGGATTCATGGGAACTTCTGTTTTTCCTTAAATGTGACTTATTTTTACAAGAAGAATCTATGCATATATAACTAATATGGTTATAAAATTAAGATTTTTAAAAAATTATAAAAAGTAGTATCACAAAGGTAACTGTTAACTTTCAAAATTAATAAAAATACATGTCTACATAAGACTCATAGGAGGGGTGCCTGGGTGGCTCAGTTGGTTGAGCATCTGCCTTCTGCTCGGGTCATGGTCCCAGGGTCCCGGGATCGAGCCCGACGTCAGGCTCCCAGCTCAGCAGGGAGCCTGCTTCTCTCTCTCTCCCCCCGGCTTGTGCTTTCTCTCTCACACTCTCAAAAGAATAAATACAATCTTAAAAAAAAAAAAAAAAAAGACTCAAATAGCAGAATATTCAGAGTAGCATTATCCATAAAGGCTAAACACTGGGAACAACTCAAATGCTCAAGTGGTGAATGGAAAACAAAATATGGTCTATCCATATGATGAAATATTATCAACAGAAAAGAATGAAGGACTAATGCATACTATAACATGGATGAACCTAAAAACATTAATCTGAGATAAAAAGCCAGACATAAAAAATTACATAGTATATGAGTCTGTTTATACGAATCAACTACAAGAGGAAAATCTATAAAGACAGAAAGTAGACTGGTGGGTGTCTAGGCCTGGGTTTGGGTGGGGGCGGGAACAGGAGCAACTGCAAGAGATCACTTTGGAGTGATGACAATGTTTGAAAACTAGATCATGATAATGGTTGCATGACTCTTTAAATTTACTAAAAACCGTTAAATTATATACTTCAAATGGGTGAATTTTATGGTATGTAAACTATACTTCAATGAAACTGTTACTAAAAAAAAAGAAGAAATTCAATTCATTACTTAAAATTCAAACATCACAAAAACGTGTTATATAGGAAATGACAGTGAGTGCCCCCCTTTGTCCCACCCAATCACTGTTTAGTGTATGTTCTTTTGGAATCTTCCATGCATATCATTATATATATATATGTATATATATAATAGAGGCATATGTTAATTTTATACACACACACATGGAATATCACCAGACTATGCATCAAGTTTTGTAACTAACTTTGCTTGTTTGGCAAAGTATCTTGAAAAGCAGGATGGGTTTCCAATCAGGAAAGTAATATGATTATCTTTGTGCTTTAGAGATGAGCCAAGGGTGGAGAACCTGAGGGTGGGGACCAGTGGGGAGGCTACCACCACAGTAACAGGCAGGAACTGAGGAGGCCCGTGCCAGGATGGATGTGCGGCCCGCCCTTGACCTCCCAGTCACCACCCGCCCCCCCCCACTGGGATGCAAGGGTGCCTCGTACTTACACTCTGGGAGAGATCCATGGTGTTCCCCGCATTGCTGTAGTGCTCCACCTTCAAAGCCACCACCTTCCCATCCTTCATGAAGCCAACCTGATGAGGAGAGGGGTTTCTCACCAGTGCCCTTCCTCTGCTAACCCGAGCCATCCCCCCCCATCTATGCTACCTGGAGGAAGCAGATAGAATAAGACATCACACCATGAAAACGAGGTCACCAGAGCTTAACAGGTGAAGCAGAGAGGAACTAACATCTCTCCGGTGACATTCCATGGCTCCTCAACCCTGGACACACCTTTTCCCCACACTCCTCCTTCCTCCTACCTACTCCTGGCTTCTGGTTGTGTGAGAGGGAGTGAGGAGGCAGAGAGGGGAGGGCGGAGCAGAAAAGCTGAGAAAGATACTGGAGACATGCCTTACGGCATTTGGCCAACAGACACCAAGTTACCCCCAAACAAGCATGAATGTGCTTTCACATCCCTGATCTTATGTGGCCATCAGAACAAACTTTACAGGCCATTCCATAAGTGAGGAACTGGGACTCAGGAGACCAAGTTCCTTTCTTTGGGTCCACATGAATTTGGGAATAAGGGAAATATGATCCCTTTGGGGGAGTTCAATCGTGAAACAAAATCAGAAGAGGTCTAAGCGGAGATGTTCAACGCCAGCTCATGGAGAGAAGGACTCCCAGACTGGGATTTGGCAGGTTATACTGGTGTTTAGAGGGGCAGGATGCATGGTGATCCACAGGGACCCAGAAAAGGAACCATCCCACAGAGGAACTGGAAGTGACCAGCCATACACGGTCTGATGGGGCAGGTGCCCACCCTAACAACTTGGGCCTGTTCCAGGCCCTGGGGCAGTTTCATTTCTCATTGTAAATTACTAAGCCCTAAGCAGTCGTTCTGGTTTTTACATCAGGCAATGAACACATGAACATTAGGACATTCTGCAGGATGGATTTACCCCAGGGCTGCTGAAAAGTCATGCTTCTCAGCCTGAGTGGACAAAGACCAGATATGGACCAGAGCAAATTCACAAAAGGTACAGACACCACGCTGGGACACCACTTGGGAGGTGGCCGGCCAGCATCACCCCTCTAGGTTGCTGTTGGCCAATTTGAATTTTTCTCGTGGCTATTTCTTCTTTGAATTTCTACAGGTAGTCATGAAAAACGTTAAGAGTATGTCCCAGGATCCCTGGACCTTCATCCCCAGCTTTCCCAGGGAGATGGCACTGTCCCTCCCATCCCCGGCATAGCTGCCGACATCTGGAACCTTGTATTTGGCCAAGAAGGGATGTCTGCCGCCAGTTATCAGCATGTCCTCATCACGATCCAGCATGCAGCGCACAGGGTGGCCAGTCCTGAGGGAGGCGTCAGAGGGTTAGAGCCCCGGGAGCCTCTGCAATGGCCCATTCTTGTCAGTCCCAGGGATGAAAACAGCACGGGACAATTCTCTTTCCACCTGGCACACGCAGTCCTGTGTGCGGCTGCCTCGATGTCTAGCTGTCTAGGCACCGTGCTGGACAAGGCAGGGAATAGCAGAATGTGAGGTGTGTCCTGACCCCGCAGGGCCCTGACAGCCACATAGGGAAGACGAGGCACGGATCCATGCGTGGAACACAAAGAAACAGGGTATTACCCTCATCCCAATGCCCAAGAGTTCTAAAAACAGAAGGCTGGGAAAGTCCAAAGCAAGGGGAATCTACTTCTTAAAGGGGGAAATCCAGGAAGACTTCCTGGCAGAGGCAGCCTTATTCTCCTTCCCAGGAACTGGCAGGGAGGACTCACTTGTATGCAGCCAGGGCCACTGCTGTGGATACCACAGTGCTCCGGGTCTCTTTCCCTCCAAAGCCTCCTCCGATTCTCTTCACTCGGACCAAAATCCGGTTTTCTGGAACCCCCAACATTTTTGCAACAAAGCTCTGTGGACAAAAGGAAAATTACTTGCACTGAAGGTACCATCTGGACTTACTTCAGGCCTGAGCATCCATGAGCCTAATTACTGCTGTGAATATGGAGACTTTCCTTGATTCCAGAAGCTCCCCCTACCCCCACATCCCCAGGCAGCCGTTGAGCTGGTAGTGTTGGGATCCAGCACTCCAGACCCTCAAATCCCCTTCTGGCCCAGCCCAGATCTCCCTTTCCCCATGTCCCACACTGCCATGCCTAGTCTGCCACACTCCCCAGTGTCCTCCCCGGGCCCCGGAGCTGACCCACAGGACACGTACCTGGGTCTTCATGGTGTTCTGTGTAGACACAAAGAGCTCCATCTCCCCCTGCTCGCCTTTCGGGACAGCGATGGTGCAGTGAGTCTCCAGGTAGAAGTGCTCTTGGCCACCAATGTGCACCTCGCCTGGAGGAGCAAGACCCCCACAGTGATCCTGAGTTTCCTCAAGGAGAGTACGCCCGCCCTGGGCCCTGGGCAGGAACCAACCGCTCACAGGTCACCTCCAGGTTCCCAACATGGGTGGAAAGGATCTCAAAGCCTTAGCCATCTGGGAGCCGAATCCCCCACCCCAACAAAGAAACCAGAATGATACCAAAATGCATCAGGCATGACGCTTTCTTTCACGGCAGAAATTAAAGACTTTTAAACTATTATTGTAAAATTTTGGAAAAGATAAAGAAGGAATTAACAGATGTGACTGAAAAGCTGAAAATGAGAGCATCTTCTGAAACTGAAGGTATCCGGCCAACTGGAAAGCTGGCTCAGCAGAGACTTAGCAGTGCACGAGGGACTGTGTAGGTGAAAATTCCAGCAGGGGTCTGGTCGGCAGCCTTGCGCTGCCTGGGAGTTGGGGGCCTAACTCCACGGTGTGGGGGTAGGGGAGGAGGGGGGAGGGGAGAGCCCCAGCTGCGGATGGGTGAGGACTGCCTGCAGGCCCACAGTGGGGGCCAGGATCTGTGGCCGCTACCTTCCCTGGACAGTCTTCTGAATTCGACACACCACCAGCTCCCGAGAATCCCTTAGGTCTAATCTAGCCTAGAGACTGGAGGGCAGAGATGAAGATGACAGAGGGTCTTTCCCTGCCAACTGTCTACTATTTGGTTACAAATGTCAGAAGGACTCTTCTGGTAAAAATTCACTTCCCTGCTCCAGGACTCAAGGTCCAGCCCTTGAATTTAATTCGTAAACCAGGGCCAGCTCGTGCCTGGGACCCCATGGTACCCGCTGTACCTGAAACAATATTGTCTGCCTCCGAAAATCCCTTCATGAGGTCTCCTTTCCCCATCTTCAGCTCAGACCCATGAAAGGAGTTGTTTTTTATAGCATCCTGAGGACCAGAAAGAAGCTTCAGTGAGTGGATTTTCAGAGGAGAAGGAAGGTCGTTTTCGACCTGGAAAGAGAACCTGCTGGAACTCCCTCTCTCTTCTCACACAGACATCTCTACAAATGTCTTACACAGACTTAAAGTAAGCTTGTGTGTGGCCCAGGGGGTCGCATTCCTCCATTTCCTCAGAGATAGGTGGACAACCTTGAATCTTGAGGAAAAGTAGAGTCCCTTAGGGAACCAATGGGAGCTGGCATTGGGAAGGAGGAACCTAGTTTGGCCACTAGTAGACTGAGTCTGGGACCATGATGGGGAAGGTTTCAGAAGACCACACAATCCTGGGACTGGAAGAGATTTAAAAATCCTCCCTAAAGGATCCCAATAAAGGGGCCTCTGGGGACAGGGAGCTCACCCCTTTCCATATGGCCCTTTCCCAGTTACCTCAATTGTGATAATGGCTGGAAGTTCTTCGTAGGTGATTTTCACCCCTTGAGCAGCTCTCTGTGCATGTTCTGGGGTGTCGGTGACCACAGCACCAATGATGTGCCCAACACAGGTCACCTGGGAACAGAGCCAGACTGTTAAAGAGTACCACGTGTTCCTCACGAAGCAAATTATTTCGGATTTTTCAAAAGGCAAACGAAGTCTTTGCCCCCACGGTTTCCTTAAGGTACCCTTCAGGAATGCCCTGGAGTCTTTTCATGTCTTTGTCCTACTATTTGGGATTTTGTGCTTCTTCATAAGTGTTTAGAATCAGTGGAATTGGAATAGGACTTGGAGATCACTAGTATCAGGATGGCAAACTCACTTCATCTCAAAGACCAATTCTGATGATTTACTATTGGCAGCTTGTTGAGAAGTTGCCCAGGATAAAATGTGGCAATTGATTAGTCATGTCGTGAGCAGCAGAACGGGAGGTATGGCAGCACAAAGTCTCTCTGTTGACTCAGATCCACTCCAACACCCTTGTTCTTAGGGGGAAGAGATGCAGACCCAGAACCAAGCTCACAATCTTGCCTTGGCACATTGCTAGACCGAGACTAAATCTTAGCGCCAACTTCCAGTTTCATTTTCTTCCGCCATCCCACTCTCTTTTATCTTGTTTCCAGATTTACACCAAAAGCTTCTCAAAGGCAGTACTCGTGTCTTATATTTCATCTAGATGCCGAGAAGCAGTAGTTTCCAAATGCTGGTTCTTAGACTGGATGACCCATAAACCAGTTTTTTGTTAGATTTATAGAATAAGGATTGTCATTTTCTCATTACTTAATGATTCAGTTCCTTCACAGGTAATTTTCTTCCAACATCCCCCAAAACATAAACCAAAAAAAAAAAAAAATTGTCCAATTCATCATTTTGGAATATGAGGTTTCTGACACTAGGAACCCATACGGTCTCTGATTGTTATCTCTTGAGGACCCAGTTAAGTTGTTGACTTAATTGATTAGGGCTGTGATGGTTTACCTGGCTGATTCTCACTACCCATAATGCTAGCAGTGGTCTTACAGGCTCTTGAAGTTTGTAAAAGTAATTTGTTCTTCTGTCAGATGGAGTTCTTGTGTCTCATGGTTGTAGTTTTTGATTGCTCTCCTTCACTTGTACCTTAATAATAAAGTGAATTTGCCCTTCAGCAACACCTACTCATCTCCAATTTGCATTTGATCTGTATTGGAATCGTAAAGTGACTGTCTGAGAACTATCCTAGAAGTATATGGTTTTTCATAGCCGCCATCTTGAATGTTTGGAAAGCGTGTGTGTGTGTGTGTGTGTGTGTGTGTGTGTGTGGCAGAGCTCCGTATATAAATAGATGAACTTTCATATAAGTGAATTATCAACATACATAGTGATGGTATTGTGATTTCTATTCTGGTTAGTTTGTTTGCCATATTTTTATTTTCTTTAATAAAGGAACTTAACATCATACCCTTAAGAACATAACGGGTAGTTCAAAAACAATC